>NC_090449.1:38500786-39752036 GCF_031143425.1 Pleurodeles waltl
AAGGGTTTGTGCTGCAGGGGGTTGGGCCTACTTGTCCCAAGGACAAAGTAAACATAAAAACTTGTTGCCCTTGACCCCAAACAAGATGTCCCGGGCGTCGGGCGATAGGAATTCCACATCCCTGCGTCTTCAAAGTATCCCTATTCCTGAGATTATACTTATTTTGTGGGGTCTCCGGTTGCGGAGACTGCCCACCATCTTTCTTAGGTGTTTGCTGTTTCTTATCCCAGCGCTTTTTTGCACCCTCAGGTTGCTGTTGCTTAGAATTATCCTTATTATTTTTACCCTGCAATTGTGGTTTCTGCGGTCGAGCCCCTAGGCTATCACGACCAATACTAGAATATGTTTCAGCTATTATTCTCGGAAGTTCCCGCTCCTGATTAATCTGCGGAACGTCCCGAAGACGCATTCGCACTGCTAGTGCTACAGCCTCCCCCTTGAGATTACTCAAAATAATAGAAGAAAACGCGTCAAAATTACCCATCAATTGCATGCCTAAATCCAAGGCAGGGGCAGCCCCATATTCATCCTGAATTTGTTTAAGCACCTCCGGCAAATTAGCCAAAGTCGGTGTACCGTGTGCTGTAGTATAGAGAGCGGCAAACACCGTGCCCCAAGTATTACAAAGATCCACCGTAGGAACCATCCCATACGGCAAACACATCGTCAAAATTCTATGCTTATCCTGAGGTCCCGTATGGGGAAATACTGCTTCCAGCGTATTAATTTTTTGCGCCAGCCAAAATGGAGTCTCCTCACGTTTAGCCGGTACCTTGCCCATTACAGAGTGTACAGTGGCCGGATTTATTCCCAGCACCACCGCATGTGGATGAGCTGGAGCAGCACGCGCTGCATTAGTATTTAATGTCTGCATCACAAACTGAACTAATCGTCTGTACGTTGCAGTTAATTCCACATATAAACGACGCACTTCAGCCACTGCCACATTTGCCACTCCAGGATATGGTGTATATGTAGCCAATAAAGGCCAGGTCGGACCATCATTACTCAACGGACCTAACCGTACTGGTGTTACTGAATGTGGGAGGGCGCCATCAAGCCAATTATGGTGTTCTTGATAAGATAAAGGTATTTCTAAGTATGCATAAGCCCTGTATTGTCCAGGGACATTCGCAACAGTATATTCGTGAAAAGTATTTGTACCCCCATCAGCTGCTGGAAATACGACCCAAGAATAAAAAAGTTCTGATCTATAGGCTGCATGGGCGTCCACCACAAAAGTGACCGGACCCCCCTGGACCGTCAGTCCATGTGCTATCAGATGACCCGTGAGCGGAAATCGCATATTAAGCGGTATATTTACTACAACTGGATTCGCCATTAGTATAACAATAATAGCTCTAGGACAGAGAAGGCACACCAATATCGGGGTATTTCCTTTCAAAGTTCAAGCTTGAACAACCAACCACTAAGTAATAGGATGTACCCAACCTGTGGTGGCGGAAACCCTCAGCCCCACTGACGTCTCCGCATACGGAACCGAGGAGTCAAAATATATACGAGACCGAGAGAGTCAGTCGGACCCAAACATTAGAGCCAGACCAAACGTTGGCGGCGCCATGTCGCGTGGGCTCTCATTATCCTAAATGAGACTACTGGATTTCTAGGCAGCAGGATCGATAACGGTGTGGGGGACTGAGTCTGACCCACGTGTAAGGAACTCTGTCACCCTAAATCCGGTTGTTGCTCCGGCTAACTAGCAGTGCCTCATTTCTCCCACGGGGAAGAAATGATTGGGCAGCCGAGCGCATGACATCTTTGGAACTTCTCAGGGAAGTCGTGGTCACTCAGATCCAAACCAACTCTCTCATTCACTATATGGTCTCATATACAAATGACAAAGACAGTATAAGTTTTATATAATGTTTTAATAAAACGACTGTATTTTAGATATTAAGGCGTGAGCCGCAATAACCAGAACAATACAACATAGTAGGATTGATATAGTAACCAGGAGAGTAAAACATAGAAATAAAGCTATCATAATTCCTAACCGTTTCTACTCTCCCTCTGCTTGTTCTATTTAGAGCACAGCATGTTAAGCTTTCAGCTTGCCTTTCTGTATCACTAGGGAGACGGACACACTCATACCTGAGCAAAGGCCTGTGATCTGGTTCAGCATCTGCAACGAGGCAGTCAGCGTCTAGTTGTGGTTCTCTGGTCGGAATCTCCCTCTCGATGTATTGGGACAAGGAAGTGATTTTATAACTAACATGTCATCGTGATCACAAAATGTTCCTGCGCAGGAATGGCAAGTCTAGACTCCTACCACGTCTATCGGCAATGTACCAGACTGTATCCTTGACTAAAGCACAGAGTGAATATGTTATGAAGAACTCCAGTGCTGAAGTAAGCAAAACAGTGTGATATGAATAAAAAACAATACCGTAGAACTGGCTATTCTGTCAAATAACAGTACGAAGCCTAATAGAAAGCATTTAGAGTAAAGTGCACAGAGGCTCTAAGCTGTTAGCAAATGAATAAAATATATTTAGGGCAAAGTGCACAGAGGCCTAAGGCCTGAAGCTAATGCGCAAAATATACGTACAACTGACCACACTACACTATGACTGTTTGAACACTCTTGATATGTTTGGGTGACCCTTCTGGTTTATATTTTTTTGTGGGTGTTTTCTGTCTGTTTGGGGAAATTTAGTTAGTCAGCCAGCAACTCTGATGGTGGTGTTGTGAAAGTGGTATTCTATTGGAATTAGCATGGCAAATTTAAATTAGGATGCTAAATGGCAACATTTTCATTTTTTGCTGCTGATAGAGGAAGAAGGTAAGTGGAGGTGCTTTAGTTATATGCAGGGCCACTGGAATTAGATGGCAGGAAAAGACGAAATTATGAGTTGGTTTGACCAGTTTGTGGCAAGAAGGCCAGTTATGCGTTTGCAATGCCAATAGCACTAACTCGAGCAAATGCGAGACCGATTGCATTGCAAATGCTAGTTTTTCTTGTGTTTTTTTTTTTATTAGGGGCAGGCCTAACGGTGTTTCCTAATTTGACTTGATGACCTATGTGCATATTGCTAAATCTTAGCATGTGGAGTTGTAGATACACATGCTCTACATACTAGTTAGCAAGTTTTTTTTTTTGCCCAATGAAAGGGTTTAGACTAATAAGATACACTGGAACGTCATCCTAAGTAGGCAATGTGCATTCCCGCAGACTCCATGTTACGTATTTGTTTTTCTCTTCCATTGTGTTCGGACATGTATTGACTGACTCAAAGACACTGTATTCCACTTTTTCTTTTAGGCACACACAGTTAAATTCGACAAAGAAAAAGTGGGCCGTACCTTTAGTTACCCGCGCTGTTCTCTATGACACCTTTAGGAGGCTGCCATTGGTTGATCATCTCCCAGCTGCAGTGTCCTTGGGCTCTCCCTGGGCCTTGTGATCCCTTGTCTTGGACGTATTCACAGAGAATGCACAGTGTAATGGAATGAACACTCTTCAAGTACTGTTCTCAGTGCCACCCAAAGTAACCTTTGTCTAACTTTGAGGAGTTGTATAACCTCTGCCTCACCCCAGACCACATCAATGCTACATTTGCAGCCTGCCTAGCCTTTCAGTTGGCAAAGACCATCAGATACCGATGGCACAGACATTGGGCACACCATAAGATGTGCCAGCAATCCCAGACGGTGCAACCAATGTCTTCGGAAAACAAGCACCTCTCAATATCAAGGAAGGCGGGGACACCAGTCCTTGGGTCATTGTGCCCCACCAGACATCGTCCAGCTCAGAGGCAGTATTCTCCAGTGGCTCCAACCAGGAGGAAAAAGAGTAGGCTCCTCTGACCTCCCCAACCACAGCCCTCAAAAAAAGACCTCCGCCACTGTCTAAAGTAAAGTCGACACTGACAAACACTCTAAGCATCTGAAAAGGCCTTGACCAGAGATAGAGCACTGCCTGAGGGGGATCAGCCATGCACCACTGTGGCGAAACCATCAGAGTACGAGGGCTTCCACCAACTTTGTGCCCTGGTTGACACCAAACAAAGTCGTTAGAGCCGAAAAAGCTCCTGTTCCTTCCATTCCTTGCGGCTGTCAAGCCTCAACGTCTTGCAGGTGCATTGACTCCTGTCAAAGCCGAAGGCCCTTTCAACAGTTCCCAAGCCATCCTCGACTGTCATTGATGTCAAAGGCCCCATTGAAGACCGGCTCCAGTGACTCAGAGCAGCGATCCCTTGACTGGGAAGATTTCGGCAAAGTCTGTGCCATCTAATCCTATTTAGACTCTGCCTCAGTAGAGGAGGCTCGCCCTTAAGAAGGAAGCTGCAGCAAAGCTTATTCATAATAGACAGAGGCATAAGCTGATCCTTTCCACCACCTCACCCTCTCCTCTCCATTACCACATCCACCACTCCTTGGCCAACTCTGCCCAGTCTCCATGGGATCCATACGTTCTTCTTGTGACCCAGACAGCCCCTTTGGTCCAGGAGAACCTTATGAGACACCTTTTGAGCCAGGGGCCACAGGTGACCTTTGATCTACCCCCCCCCCCCCCAAAAAAAAGATATATATATATAAAAGAAACCTGGATGACTACCCCGTTAGATCATGTCCACTGGACGACACTGCGACGTACCATGAGGTGATCCAGTAGGCGGTCACCTTTCACAGAGTGGATATGCATATCTACCGTGGGGAAAATTATTTCTTTGTGGAGACGTCCAAGTCTGAGCAGACTATCCAGTTCTCCAGTATTAGATCTTTCATTGGTTCATATGCTCGAATAATTCCCAGCCGTTGAAGTGGGAGTCCCACGGTACCACTTGAAAAGCGGTGTAGTGAAAATATCGCTTGGAAATGCTATTAAACCTATACTTTAGTAACACATATCCTTATCTTTTAAAAGAAACCAAACTCCAATTAATCAGGTCGCAGCAGCCCTTAGAACACACTCCTCAGAGGCTTCTGTCTCGTAGATTTTCCTACCTACGTTGTGTGAGGGAGTCTCCACTGAGCTCTGCTCAGTTCATGTTCTAACTGAATTTAAAAGAGATTGCTGCCATATATATTATCAACAGCTACCATCTGCTGAACAAATCTGACTGCTTATAATGTCAGATCTCTGGAAAAAAAAAAAATTCAGGTCACGTGGAACCTTAATTCTGAAGACCAGCATAAGGGCTGCATATACTGTCTCTACCCGTCTAACAGGGCAAAGGATTGCAAAATATATCATACTTTTTCTTCAAAAACCTTGAAGGGTAGAGAGGGGTGATTGTTACTATGGCTTAAAAAACTAAAACCTAAGGGTGTCCCAGTTCCTGGGGAGGATAGTGAGGACTCTTCCTCATCTGCCAAGATGGTAAATAAAAGCGAAATGTCAGAAGTTCAATCACTTCAGGAATTTCCTAAAATGTATTCAATAAAGATTCACCATTGGTCTTCTAAGGAGTGAAGCCCATCTGACAAACATTCTCAGAACCAAGGGAGGCATATCTTCTCCTGAGAGAAATTTATATCAGAACCTATCCACACCATCTTCTCAGGTTTCCCATTAACTCAAAGTCCGTCATCAGCAACACCGATGGAGAAATAGAGTACACCATTGTCAAAGTGATCTTCTACTACACCAGTGATGGGATCAACTGCAACACCAGTGACACCGGTGATAGTCAGTTCACAGACAACCACCACCATGTTGAAGACTACGCAGTCAACGCTGCCGATACCATCAATGGTCAACTTAGTCTCTGCTTTGTCGGCATCAACACCGTGGACAGTGAAAACAATACCGTCTACTAAGCCTATAAGATCGTCGAGGACTTTGACAATGTCATCATCGACATCACCATTGTTGGAAAAAAAAAAAAGTGGCGAAAGCGGTTTCTCTAATGCCAGAGCACACATCTCGTAGTAAAGTATCCCTTTTACCACCTAGTCATCATCTAGATGAGGATGAGTTTGGACGATCATGGTCCATTTGGTGTGGCACATAGCCCATCAGAGCTGCATTTTAAGTACGAGCAGGATGAAGAGGAAGAAGAATATTGCTATGACCAGGAGTACTATTCGCCTCAACAAGAGGGACTACATTTCGCAGATCAATTTCAATCATATCCACAACAAAAGTTTCAAGAGAACTTAGTAAGTGTACCTAAAGCACTGGTGACAGACCTAAGATTGATGGTCACAATTATTACAAAAGATTCCCAACAAAATTGGTCTTACCCAGGCAGGTTACAGAGTCTTCTTAATCTTCGCAAATACAGCCTTCGACTCCACAAACTCCACCTAATAGACCAACAGCCACTTCTCAAAGGCCTACAGCGCAATCAAAAAATATTCCAGTGGATGGTAGTATGTCTTCAGAGAAAGGAAGAGAATGTGAGAAATATAAATTCTGAGTGGAATGATTATTCACTTCCTGCTGCCTCATCTCCAGTACCACAACCTGCCAATTCTTCCCATGAAGATATAGGAGAATTTCATAATCTCCTAAAAAAGGGCAGCAAAGAGATTTGATCTTCCGATGACGATGAAACAATCAGTCCGTTTCTTGTATGATTTTAAAGAGACATCTGGTGAGACCATAAGAATTATTCTGAGTGTGGGTTATATATGGGAGACTGAAAAATCCGGCAACAGTAGCTGCAGTATTGTCACGTTAAGATAAAAAATATAAATCTCCCAAAAATTCGGCAGCTTGCGTAACAGGACACCCGAGACATGACTTCATAGTAACGCAAGCGGCCCAGCACCGTTCGAAAAACTGATAATCTGACAGAGAGGTAAGGTGCTTGGACAACATCTGAATTTTTTTTTCCTCTGTCAGCAAAAACAGTATGGGTGGCTAATTCTTTGGCGATACTTGGACACTATGACTGACAATGGGCAGACGTATTGCTATTTTAAGATCACCTTCCAGATAATATTAATTCAGAAGCCAAGAAAATTCGGTAAGGAGGGCGGACCACCTCTGAAATCATTGACTCCCCTATTAACATTTCATCCACAGGTTTCAGACAGGTAACAGGAGCAGCAGTCCTACGGAGGCAGGGGTGGAGGCACTGCTTTCAGACCTGAAGTGCAAAGCAAAATTGTGGATCTACCATATGATGGTGAAGCTCTCTCCGGGAAACAAATTGATGAAGCTTTACAGTCCATAAAGATGGATAGGGGCACAACAAAGTCGTTAGATGTTCTGCAGTATTGAAAACGTCATGTTTGATGGCATGTGTGGCTGTAGATACACATGCTCTGCATACTTCTGCCATATAGTTTTGGTACTGGATGTGTGCAAGTTGTTTTTCTTCAAAGAAGTTTCTCGAGTCACGAGGCAACGTGAGGACTCTTTTCTGTGATAATGTGCATGAGCATCGACTCCATGGTATGATTGTTTTCTTTCTGCCTTTGGGTTTGGACATGTTCTTCAGTGCTCCGGTTCGAGACCGTTTACGGGCTCCTTTTGGTTCGTTGTTAACCTCTGTACCAGTCTGTATTCTTTTCGTTCGCGTTTTACTCGCGCACTTCGGAAATAGTCACTTGTCGATTCAATGTTCTCCAGTCACGGCCTGCAGGCCTCACCAGTTCGTGCCACCTTTGTTATCTCATTGGATGCAAATGACAATGCGCTGCTAATGGAACTAGGGCTGGTGCATATCCAGTCTCCTTGCATAAAGACCTTATAGAGGAAGATTTTCGCTTTGAGATACTTTGTTCTACCACTAGGGCAATATCTGCCCATGTTAAAAGGGATGACCCAACATGCAGATGAGATCTTTAAAGATCCAGTGTGTTCCCCTATTACACCAAGGGTGGAGACAAAATGCAAAGCTGCACCCTCAGACCCTACCTACATCAGGTCCCAAACCCCTCCAGACTCGCTAGTAGTATCTAATGCCCATAAGAGGGCTAATTCTCAAACAGCAGATGCCCCTCCACCTGATAAGGAGTCTAAACTGACTGATACATAATATGAGTGGCAGTACAGTCACCCAACCACTGGCTAAGTGCCAACACTCAAGGGCTGTTGGCAAGCTACGACAAAGCCTACTTAGATGAAATGGACCAAGTCCTCCAACATCTCCCTGAGGACTACAAGAAAAAAGGCCGCAAAATTGTCCAAGAGAGTAAACTGATCTCAAACAACTCAATTAAATGTGCTATTGTCGCTGCAGACACAGCTGCCAGGGGCATAAATACAAGTGTACTATTGGAAAGAGATGCCTGGCTATGTATATCTGGCTTTAAGCCAGAAGTACAGCAAACACTTTTGAATGCCTCCTTTGACTAACAACATCTTTGGTCCTCAGGTGCTTCAAACGTCAGAAAAAATGAAGAAAGATACAGAACTTGCTAAATCCATGGGCACGCTTCAGACTCACACTCCTCGTGGCTCCTTTTGGTGCCCCCACATGCAAACAGGATACCAAAACATCATCCGATGCCTCTACCTCCTTTTAATAGGCAACAACATCAAACCTCCCCATCAAGGGGATATTACTGAGACACATATAGGGGAAACAACTCTAACGTTTCTGAAAAGGATGCCTCAACTCATGCCATCTCCAAACTTTTACTCTTCTTATTCACCCTAACCATATAACACCTGCCTGGAGATGTCTACAGCTTTTCTTCCCCCCTTTGAAAACCATAACAGACAGTGGATGTTATCCAACATGGTTATTGTCTGGAGCTCATCAAAACACCTCTAAACATCCCACCTTGCAAACACAAACTTTCCATAGAACATTTAAATTTGGAAAAACAAGAAGTGCAGGCTCTACTTCAGAGGGGCCGTAGAGCCTGTACCACTTCATCTGCAAACCACAGGAGTTTACTCCCTATGCTTTCTAATTTCCAGAAAAGACCAATCACTTTGGTCTGTTTTCAACCTCAGGATGCTAAATCATTAAATCCTGTTTTAACACTTTCACATGGTAGCTCTCCAGGATGTGATCCCTCTACTACTACATGGTGACTTGATGTCTGCACTGGACTTAAAGGGTGCTTACTTTCACATACCAATCCACCCAGCTCAGTGCAAATATCTCAGGATTGTCATACAGGGAAAACATTACCTGTTCAAAGTGCTCCCATTCGGAGTCATTACTGCAACTTGTGTATTGACCAAATGTCCAGCGGTAGTCCCAGCACATCTATGCAGACAGAGCATTCCTATCTTTCCATATCTCGACGACTGGCTCATCAAAGGCAATATGCATCCATTGTCCTGCAACTCACCCAGTCTACTTTACACCTAATCAATTGGGACTTACCAACAACAAACAGAAGTCACACATTCATTTTTCACAGATTCAGCCATACCTAGAGGCTACCCTCAACACACAGCTAGGGTTAGCTTACCTGAATGCAGACAAGATTCAGAACATCACAACCCTGCTGCAGCAGGTTCACCTAAATCAACGCATAACAGTCAGAACAGTTCAGTGCCGTTTAGGCACAATGACGTCTTGCGCTGCAGTAATATACCACATGCAAACTACACATGCGCCCGCTGCAGGAACGCGTGGTGAGTCAGTGGTCTCAGTCACAGGGTCGATTACAAGATGTAGTGTTGGTAGGTAGCTGCACACATTACACTCTGCAGTGGTGGAACATCAACAGGGCGGCTGTTACTCAACCCTGTTTCCCAGGTCATTCTCACAGTGGACCCGTCTCTCACAGGATGGGATGCTCATCAGCAGGACCTCACAATTCAGGAACTCTGGGACTTCAAACACCAAGTCCTAAACATCAGGTACCTAGAGCTCCATGCCATTCATCTGGTACTCAAAGCCTTCCTAGTTCACCTGACAGGTAAGGTTATCTTGGTCAGGATGGACAACACAACAGCCCTGTTTTATTTACAAAAACACACTCTACAGTTATCATGCTTATCACAAACAATTTGGCATTGGGCAATTTGTCACCACATTTACCTGTTAGTGGAATACCTCCCGGGGACAGATAACGACTTTGCTGACCTCCTCAGCAGGATACGGCAACAAGTCCACAAATGGAAACTGCACTTCCCAGATCCTCCTCCCATACTTTCAACAGGTGGGGGGAGATTCCACATATAGATCTGTTTGCAACCGCAGACAACACAAAATGCCCAAACTTCGCCTGCAGGCTGGAGCTTCCCCTCGACCCAGATCTTCTCACTCAGAACCATGGAGAAATCAGAGATCCAAATGAAAAGGAACTCAACCTTGTGATTTGGCTCTTGAAGATATAGAATTTGGATACTTGAAACTCACTTGAAAATGCATGACAATTCTTCAAAGAGGCATGTGAGCCGACAACAACAGCATGTTATGCTGCTAAATGTAAAATATTTGTTTTCTACTGACATGACGAACCCGTTATTCCCTTCAATGTATCTGTTCAAAATATTGTCTGCCATTTGCAGACCACTGGTCTATCGTACACTTATATGCCTGCATCTAACCACTGTAGCTGCCTGCATGTAAAACAGATAACATATATCATTGTTTAAAGTATGTGTTATTAAGGCATTCATGGAAGGCCTTAAAAGAGTACTTCTACCCAGGGTTCCCCCTGCACCTGCTTGGAGTCTCAGCATTGTACTTATCAGACTTATGAGGTCACCATTTGAACCTTTGCATAACTGCCCTCTTCAATTCCTATCATGGAAGATAGCCTTTTGAATAGCAGTCACTTCACTATGACTTGTTACTGAGCACCAGGCACTAACCTTAAAAGAACCTGTCTTCCAACTACACAAAGATAGGATAGTCCTTTGAACTAAAAAATTCCCTCCAAAGGTAGTTTCTGCTTTCCAGCCAAACCAGCCAATTGAACTACTGGTTTTCTTTCCGCAACCTGTTTCCGTTGCAGAAAGAACCCTTCATACAATAGATGTAAAAAAAGGTTTAATGTATTATACTGACAGAACTAAAGAGTTTCGTAAAACCAAGCAACATCTTTGTTGCCTTTTTGCCCCCTCACACAGGGAAGCCCATTTCTAAATCTGGCATTTCAAGATGGATAATTAAATGCATTCAAACTTGTTACGCCAAATCTAAAAGAACTTTGCCCACAGCTCTTGGAGCACACTCTACCCATAACATAGGAGCCCCTATGCCTTTCCTGGGTAATATACTGAATATACAATAGCTGAAATTTGCCTAGCTGCCAAATGCAACACCCACAGGTTAAGAATCGCTTTCTGGATGGTATTGCTTTACAATCTATGTAGGTCATGTGTATCTACAGCCATACATGCCATTGAACAGAATATGTTACTTACCCTGTCATTATCTGTTTGTGGCATGTAGTGCTGTAGATTCACATATACCTGCCCTCCTTCCCAGACACCTGTGGCCATTGTAGTATCTTCTTATACTTTCATATGCATGGACATCTCTTTCTAACACTTATTCACGCTGCATTCTCACCTGACTGTGGGAAAACAATCTAACAATGGAGTCTATGCCCATGTGCATCATCACCGAGAGAAGAAAACAACTTGCCCACATCAGGACACAACACTAGTTGGCAGGAGTATGCAGATCATGTGGAGCGACATTACTACATGCCACGAACAGACGCTTAGAGGGTAAGTAACATAATCCTTTCATGGAGCACGAGGAAGAGGGCAGTTGTATTACAGGGGAGGTTAACAGGTTTCAAACATACCAACCTTTATCACAGCAGTTTCGGACACAATGTCAACAGAGACAATCCCCTTCAGCAGCCTACACAAGGCAAACCCAGAAAAGGAAACAAGGCCAGCAGGGTAAGGACGCATGAAGACGACAGTGACCGAAGACAGGCACTGGCTACAGCGCCATCTCCTCTTCATTGCCTTGTAGGCAAAATCTCCAATCACCTATCCAAATGGGCAGAAGGAACAACATACTCTGGAATCCATTCAAAAGCCACCTCAGAATCCACCCCTAAAGTAACCGCAAAATGATCTGCATCTTCTTAGGTCGAAGGTCCAGACCATGTTTAGCATAGGGGCCATAGATCAAGTGCCTGGAAACCAAAAGGGAAACTGTTTTTATTCCAGTTTCTTCTTGCTCAGAAAGAGGGTCAGGGGAATGGAGGCTCATCCTGGATTTGCAAAACTTAAACAAATATCTAAGAAAGCAGATATTTTGCATGGTCATGATTTCAGACATCCTTCAACTTCTGAAACATGGAGTTTATATAATGACATTAGATCGCCAAGATGTTTATTTACACATTCCAATGGATCCACCCCATCAAAAATTGTTAAGGTTCACAGTAGCTGACCGCCATTATCAGTTCAAATGTCTCCTCAAATCAGCTCCCTGTCTTTTCACAAAGTGCCTGGCTCCAATAGTTGTATTCCTGAGACGGGAAGAACACCATGTCTTCCCATACCTCAATGATTGGTTGACCAAAGGACCTTCTCATCAACCTGCAAAGAAGTCAGCCAAGGCATTTTTATAGTTATCAACAAATTAGTCCTTACGTGGAACCCCCAGAAATCAGTCTGTCAACAGTTTACAAAAATAACGTTCCAGGAATCTACCCTGGATACAGTGAAGGACAAGGCATATCTAACAGCAGAAAGATTAACAAAATTAATGCACTTATCCCGTGTTGTACAAGGAAAAGTCACTTTCAGTTCATCTATTTAAATCCCTGCTAGGGATGATGTCCTCATACATTCCTTTGCTATTGATCTGTCGCTTTCGAATGCAACAGTTACAAGAAGAGAGTTAGGCAGACAATGGATCCAAATGCAAGGATCCTTTGACAATACAATTTGTGTCACTTCAGATATATGAATGTCACTCTTGGTGGACTCGAGAGACAAATCTCTCCACAGGCCTAACCTTCTTACTCAAAGTTGAATGACTGGTAATCACAACAGATGCTTCCTTAGAGAGTTGGGGAGTTCAACTTCAAGATTTGCAAGTCAGTGGCAAATAGTAACCATCTCAGATACTTCTGCATATCACCCTCTAGAACTCAAAGCAGTACATCTAACTTTACAAGCTTTCCTGCCAAGGATTAGTAGTACTCATCTGCATAGATAGAACCACGACCATGCATTATATCGACAAGCAAGTGGGCACAAGATGCCAAGCTTTGTCCCGTGAATCACAAAGGATATGGGACTGGGCAATCCATCACCAGATAAGCCTGTACGCAGAACATGTGCCTGGGAAACATAAGGTGATAGACCCTTTAAGAAGGGTGAAAAACAACTGTCGTAAATGGGAAATGAATCCAGAGGCTCTTACTGACACTTCATCAGTGGGGCACACCAAATCGAGACCTATCCATAACTTCTCAAAATCTGCAATGCAGATTCTATGCTAGGTGGCATCCACAGCCAGGGTTGTGGGATATGCATTTTTGATAGCGTGGTCAGGAATCCTTGCTAACGTTTTTACTCCAACTCCTCTTAACAAGGCTTCTCAGAAAGATGAAGGCAGAACATGCAGGATAATTCTTATAGCTCCTAGATAGCCAAGGCAGCATTGTTTCTCAGAACTGCTTCTTCTATCAGAGAAACAGCACATCCAACTACAACCACTTCTGTGTCTACTGACAGTCAAGGCTAAGTACTTCATCCGGATCCAAAACCCTTACACTTGTAAGCTTGGCTCCTGAATTCAATGGGTATGCACACTTGAACATCCCAAGAGAAGGCAAAGACAATTTTGCAAGAGCAGATAGTACAAAGAAGACTTGGAGTCTTAAATGGAAGTGGTTTCGTATCTGGTGTCAACAATTAAAATTACCCCCTATATAATACTTGTAAGGAAATGCCTCCTTGGCATGGTTACCCCCTGACTTTTTGCCTTTGCTGATGCCAAGTTATGATTTGAAAGTGTGCTGAGGCCTGCTAACCAGGCCCCAGCACCAGTGTTCTTTCCCTAACCTGTACCTTTGTTTCCACAATTGACCCACCCTGGCATCCAGGTAAGTCCCTTGTAACTGGTGCCCCTGGTACCAAGGGCCCTGATGCCAGGGAAGGTCTCTAAGGGCTGCATCATATCTTATGCCACCCTGGGGGACCCCTCACTCAGCACAGACCCACTGCTTGCCAGCTTGTGTGTGCTAGTGGGGATAAAAAGACTAAGTCGATATGGCACTCCCCTCAGGGTGCCATGCCAACCTCACACTGCTTATAGGTATAGATAAGTCACCCCTCTAGCAGGCCTTACAGCCCTAAGGCCGGGTGCACTATACCATGGGTGAGGGCATAAGTGCATGAGCACTATGCCCCTATAGTGTCTAAGCAAAACCTTAGACATTGTAAGTGCAGGGTAGCCATAAGAGTATATGGTCTGGGAGTCTGTCATGCACGAACTCCACAGCACCATAATGGCTACTCTGAAAACTGTGAAGTTTGGTATCAACCTTCTCAGCACAATAAATGCACACTGATGCCAGTGTACATTTTATTGTAACATACACCCCAGAGGGCATCTTAGAGGTGCCCCCTGAAACCTTAACCGACTACCAGTGTAGGCTGACTAGTTTTAGTAGCCTGCCACACACCAGACATGTTGCCGGCCACTTGGGGAGAGTGCCTTTGTCACTCTGTGGCTAGTAACAAAGCCTGTACTGGGTGGAGTTGCTTCTCACCTCCCCCTGCAGGAACTGGAAACACCTGGCGGTGAGCCTCAAAGGCTCACCCCCTTTGTTACAGCACCCCAGGGCACTCCAGCTAGTGGAGTTGCCTGCCACCTCCAGCCACGGCCCCACTTTTGGCGGCAAGGCCGGAGGAGATAATGAGAAAAACAAGGAGGAGTCACTGGCCAGTCAGGACACCCCCTAAGGTGTCCTGAGCTGAGGTGACTGACTTTTAGAAATCCTCCATCTTGCAGATGGAGTATTCCCCCAATAGGGATAGGAATGTGCCCCCCTCCCCTCAGGGAGGAGGCACAAAGAGGGTGTTGCCACCCTCAGGGCTAGTAGCCATTGGCTACTAACCCCCCCAGACCTAAACACACCCCTAAATCGAGTATTTAGGGGCTCCCAGAACCTAGCAAGATAGATTCCTGCAACCTAAGACGAAGAAGGACTACTGAGCTGAAAAAATTGCAGAGAAGACGGGGACACCAACTGCTTTGGCCCCAGCTCTACCGGCCTGTCTCCCCACTTCAAAAGAACTGCTCCAGCGACACGTTCCCCAGGGTCCAGCGACCTCTGAAGCCTCAGAGGACTACCCTGCATCTAAAAGGACCAAGAACTCCTGAGGACAGCGGCTCTGCTCCACAAAGACTGCAACTTTGCAACAAAGAAGCAACTTTGAAACAACACACGTTTCACGCCGGAAGCGTGAGACTTTGCACTCTGCACCCGACGCCCCCGGCTTAACTTGTGGAGAACAAACACTACAGGGAGGACTCCCCGGCGACTGCGAGCCTGTGAGTAGCCAGAGTTGACCCCCCCCTGAGCCCCCACAGCGATGCCTGCAGAGGGAATCCAGAGGCTCCCCCTGACCGCAACTGCCTGCTTCAAAGACCCGACGCCTGGTAAGGACACTGCACACGCAGCCCCCAGGACCTGAAGGATCCGACCTCCAGTGCAGGAGCGACACCCAGGTGGCCCTCTCCCTTCCCCAGGTGGTGGTTACCCCGAGGAGCCCCCCCCTTGCCTGCCTGCATCGCTGAAGAGACCCCTTGGTCTCCCGTTGAAACCTATTGTGAACCCGACGCTTGTTTGCACACTGCACCCAGCTGGTGTGGTAAATTTGGGGTTGCCCTGAACCCCCAACGGTGGGCTACCTTGGACCCAACTTTGAACCCTGTAGGTGGTTTACTTACCTGCAAAACTAACAAACACTTACCTCCCCCAGGAACTGTTGAGAATTGCACTGTCTAGTTTTAAAATAGCTATATGCCATTTGTGTGAAAACTGTATATGCTATTTTGCTAATTCAAAGTTCCTAACGTTCCTAAGTGAAGTACCTTTCATTTAAAGTATTGTTTGTAACTCTTGAACCTGTGGTTCTTAAAATAAACTAAGAAAATATATTTTTCTATACAAAAACCTATTGGCCTGCAATTGTCTTTGAGGGTGTGTTCCTCATTTATTGCCTGTGTGTGTACAACAAATGCTTAACACTACCCTCTGATAAGCCTACTGCTTGACCACACTACCACAAAATAGAGCATTAGAATTATCTCTTTTTGCAACTATCTTACCTTTAAGGGGAACCCTTGGACTCTATGCATGCTATTTCTTACTTTGAAATAGTACATACAGAGCCAACTTCCTACAAAATATCTCTAATTTGCTGTGTAGTAGGTGCATGAGATAGGCCTGCGGGATTCAGTTAAGATGTCCATGCACGTCTGTGGAAGGTGCAGGTAGCCAAATTGCAAGACGTCAGGTGCCGGATCGTAAGACTGAACTGGCAGGTGTCTGATTTGACCCTGATCCCATTTAAGATTGTAGGGCATGCTGAAGCGCTTCTCATGAAGGCTGACTGACATCTTGAGGAGTGTTGCGTATTAGGGCTGTCTGGCCATGTGGGTTCTAGCAGGATTAGAGTGGGAGATGTTTGCTGCATCTTCCGCACTGCAGGAATGCATGACAGTTCTGACAGTTATTTGACAACTGGGCTGAAAAAGTGGTGCCAGCTGATGGAATGCCAATGCTCTCTGTGGAGTGGGTATAAACCCAATACAATTCTAAATTTGGAGGGGTTGCAGGTGGGATTTGGTCACAGTTCATGTGAATCCTAGGCTGAGGAGCAGGGAGATGGTAGACTGCGTATGTGTTAGGCATTGTTGTTTGCCCGCATTCTCGATCAACCAATCACTGAAGATGAAGGAAACTATAATTGCCGTCCATCCTTAGCTGCCACCACAGCAAAGCAATTTGTGAAAACTGTTGGGCAAGTAGTGACTCTGAAAGGGAATACTTTGAATTGGCATTGATGTTCACTTACTACAAATAGAGCTAGCGCCAGTGGGCAGGATGGATGGGGACGTGAAAGTAAGGGTCTTGAAGTTTACCAGCGTCCTGCAGGTGCCTTATTGAAGTAGAGGGATGATATCCTGTAGGATTGTCACATGGAAATGTTCTGAGAAGATGATTGAGAGGCCTGAGGTCCAGGATCGACCTGAGGGAGTCATTCTTGGGGATTAAGTAGTATAGAGTCAATTCCTTTGCCCCAGTGGTGAGGGGGCACTATTCTCTGGCACCTTTTCTCCAGGAGGTTATGATGTTCTTTTCTAAGGATGTGGAAGCGGGGTGAGATATTGAAAGGAATTTTGAGAGGTTCTAACAGTAGTCATGGCAAACCAGTACCCACCAGACTGATGTCAGTCTCCCTCCAGCAGGTGATGTGATGGGGTAGGAGGGGCAAGTCTGTGCGCAGAGGTTGAGACCCCTTGCCGGAGCCACAACTATCTCTGGTCTTGTAATTCATGCCCCTGTACGCACTGCTTGTATATCCTCTACCTGCCTGCTGACGGAAAGGCTGTCTGGTGTAATGGGGTAGGATCTGGAGGACCAACCTTGGAGCCTCCTCTAATTTGCTAAGCCTGAAGTGAACCTCTAGGAGGCAGGGTCTGAAGTTCACCCTTTGACCCTGCAATGCTGATGTCTATTTGTTCCCACCATCTTGTCAACCTGTGGCCCAAAGATGTTCTCCATCAAAAGGTAGGTTGAGGAGACTCTGTGGACCTCCAGTTTGAAGCCTGAAATATAGAGCCAGGCACATCAACTTGGGAAGGTTAGTCCACAGCATCACGGGCACAGCAGATGGCAGCACTGGATATAGCCTTACCTGCAGACTATTTTCTCCCCTCTCTTCCTGTACTCCTCCGGAGGATGCTGGACTAAATCCTGAATCTCATCTCATCTCACTGTGTCCTGTCAGAGGGAGTAGAGCCACATGGAGTTGGCTGTTTTCCAGCAGGTAGTGGCTTCTACTGCCACCCTTTTGCCCACAGCCTCGGACCTTTTTGCTCTCTTTGTCAGGTTGGAGAGCTTCGCCCCTGGCTTGCCTCATAGCCTGCTTGGGTGTAGTGTGGACTACCAGAGTTATGCTGGACATGACCCCTTATAAAGGGAGGGTGGCTGGGAAAGTGTTTATACACTGACATTTTGGCGTACCACCCTGGCTGTGACTGGATTTTTGTAAGCATCATGGGCTGATTTTAATATGCCATTTAGAACAGGCAAGAAGAAAAAAGGTTACTTAACTGTGGTTCTCCGGTATTGGTATCCTTCATAGAGCCACATGCTTAAGTCATTCCCCGACCAAGTGAGAGTACAACATTACAGCTAGAATAGCAATGTAATGTTTAACATAGCTTTGAAAGTCTATAAAACCTTCACTTTAGTAACATACCCCTATCTTTTAAAAGATGGCAAACTCCAACCAATCAGGTCGCAGTACCCACTAGAAAACTAACCTCAGAGGCTTCTATGTCTCAGGTTTTTAGAACACAAGCATGATTATGAAATAATACCCACGATAAGGTGGGCCTCGCAGGAGAGAAGGGTGGATCGCTTGTGAATCTATGAAAGATACCAATAGTATAGAACCACAGTTAAAGGTAAGTAACTTATTTTCTTCTCCAGTATTTGATCTTTCATTGATTCACATGCTGGAATCAGAATAAACAGCACAACAGCATGTATACATACATATATATATATATATATATATATATATATATATATATATATATATATATATGGAAAATGTCACTTACCCAGTGTACATCTGTTCGTGGCATTAGTCGCTGCAGATTCACATGCTGTGCACATCCCGCCATCTAGTATTGGGCTCGGAGTGTTACAAGTTGTTTTTCTTCGAAGAAGTATTTTCGAGTCACGAGATCGAGGGTCTCCTCCCATTTCAACTCCATTGCGCATGGGCGTCGACTCCATCTTAGATTGTTTTCCCCGCAGAGGGTGAGGTAGGAGTTGTGTATGCTAGTAATAGTGCCCATGCAATGGAGTGAATACGTATGTACATAATGTAGTTTAAAGTCATATATTTACAAATGTTCAAGATCAACTTCTAAACGGCTACATGCTCCCGGGTAGGTGGGTGGGCGCATGTGAATCTGCAGCGACTAATGCCACGAACAGATGTACACTGGGTAAGTGACATTTTCCGTTCGATGGCATGTGTAGCTGCAGATACACATGCTGTGCATAGACTAGTAAGCAGTTATCTCCCCAAAAGCGGTGGTTCAGCCTGTAGGAGTTGAAGTTGTTTGAAACAATGTTCGTAGTACTGCTTGACCTACTGTGGCTTGTTGTGTCGTTAACACATCTACACAGTAGTGTTTGGTAAATGTATGAGGCCTAGACCATGTAGCTGCCTTACATATTTCGGTCATTGGAATATTTCCTAGAAAGGCCATGGTAGCACCTTTCTTTCTAGTTGAGTGTGCCTTTGGTGTAATAGGCAGTTCTCTTTTTGCTTTAAGATAACAGGTTTGAATGCACTTAACTATCCATCTAGCAATGCCTTGTTTAGAAATTGGATTTCCTGTATGAGGTTTTTGGAAAGCAATAAATAATTGTTTTGTTTTTCAAATTAGTTTTGTTCTGTCAATGTAGTACATTAACGCTCTTTTGATGTCTAATGTATGTAGTGCTCTTTGAGCTACAGAATCTGGCTGTGGAAAGAACACTGGTAGTTCTACTGTTTGGTTCAAGTGGAACGGTGATATGACTTTTGCTAAGAATTTAGGATTTGTTCGTAAGACTACTTTATGCCTGTGTATCTGAATAAATGGTTCTTGTATGGTAAATGCTTGTATCTCACTTACTCTTCTTAGAGATGTGATAGCAATTAGGAATGCAACCTTCCATGTTAAGTATTGCATTTCACATGAGTGCATATGTTCGAAGGGTGGACCCATGAGGCAAGTTAAGACAATGTTGAGGTTCCACGAAGGAACTGGTGGTGTTCTTGGTGGTATAATTCTCTTTAGGCCTTCCATAAATGCTTTAATGACAGGTATCCTAAATAATGAAGTTGAGTGTGTAATTAGCAGATAAGCTGAAATTGCGGTAAGATGTATTTTAATGGACGAAAAAGCTAGCTTTGACTTTTGCGAATGTAGTAAGTAGCTTACAGTGTCTTTAGCAGATGCATGTAATGGCTGGATTTGATTATTGTGGCAATAATAAACAAATCTTTTCCACTTATTTGCATAGCAATGTCTAGTGGTTGGTTTCCTAACTTGTTTTATGACCTCCATACATTCCTGTGTAAGGTCTAAGTGTCCGAATTCTAAGATTTCAGGAGCCAAATTGCTAGATTCAGCGATGCTGGATTTGGGTGTCTGATCTGTTTGACATGAGGCACTACTGAGAGGTCTAGTAGTGTTGTGTACCAAGGTTGTCTTACCCAAGTTGGTGCTATTAGTATGAGTTTGAGTTTGTTTTGACTCAATTTGTTTACTAGATATGGAAGGAGTGGGAGAGGGGGAAAAGCGTATGCAAATATCCCTGTCCAGCTCATCCATAACGCATTGCCCTGAGACTGATCTTGTGGGTATCTGGATGCGAAGTTTTGTCATTTTGCGTTTTCTTTTGTTACAAATAGGTCTATTTGTGGTGTTCCCCATCTTTGGAAGTAAGTGTTTAGTATTTCGGGGTGAATCTCCCATTCGTGGATCTGTTGATGATCCCGAGAAAGATTGTCTGCTAACTGATTCTGAATCCCTGGAATAAACTGTGCTATTAGGCGAATGTGGTTGTGAATCGCCCAATACCATATTTTTTGTGCCAGAAGACACAACTGAGTTGAGTGTGTTCCTCCTTGTTTGTTTAGATAATACATCGTTGTCATGTTGTCTGTTTTGACAAGGATGTGTTTTTGGCTTATTATGGGTTGAAATGCTTTTAGCGCTAGAAATACTGCCAGTAGTTCTAAGTGATTTATGTGAAATTGTCTTTGCTGAGTGTCCCATTGTCCCTGGATGCTGTGTTGATTGAGATGAGCTCCCCATCCTATCATGGAGGCATCCGTAGTTATTACGTATTGAGGCACTGGGTCTTGGAAAGGCCGCCCTTGGTTTAAGTTTATGTTGTTCCACCATAGAAGCGAGGTGTATGTTTGGCGGTCTATCAACACTAGATCTAGAAGTTGACCCTGTGCGTGTGACCATTGTGATGCTAGGCACTGTTGTAAGGGCCGCATGTGCAACCTTGCGTTTGGGACAATGGCTATGCATGAGGACATCATGCCTAGGAGTTTCATCACCATTTTGACTTGTATTTTTTGTTTTGGATACATGGCCTGTATTACATTGTGAAATGCCTGAACCCTTTGTGGGCTTGGAGTGGCAATCCCTTTTGCTGTGTTGATTGTCGCCCCTAAGTATTGCTGTGTTTGACACGGCAGAAGGTGTGACTTTGTGTAGTTGATTGAGAAACCTAGTTTGTGGACGGTTTCTATGACATACTTTGTGTGTTGTGAACACCGTTCTAGCGTGTTGGTTTTGATTAACCAATCGTCTAGGTACGGGAACACATGTATTTGCTGCCTTCTGATATGTGCAGCTACGACTGCCAGGCATTTTGTAAAAACTCTTGGCGCAGTTGTTGTTCCGAATGGCAACACCTTGAATTGGTAATGTACCCCTTGGAATACAAACCTTAAGTACTTTCTGTGTGAAGGATGTATCGGTATATGGAAATATGCATCCTTTAGGTCTAGTGTTGTCATGTAGTCTTGTTGTTTGAGCAGTGGGATTACGTCCTGTAATGTCACCATGTGAAAGTGATCTGATTTGATGTAGGTATTTAATGTTCTGAGATCTAATATAGGTCTCAGACTCTTGTCTTTTTTGGGTATGAGAAAGTACAGAGAGTAAACTCCTGTTCCTTTCTGTTGGTTTGGTACTAATTCTATTGCTTCTTTCTGTAGCAATGCCTGAACTTCTAGTCCTAGAAGATCTATATGTTGTTTTGACATATTGTGTGTTTTCGGTGGGACATTTGGAGGGAATTTGAGAAATTCTATGCAATAACCATGCTGGATAATTGCCAGTACCCAAGTGTCTGTTGTTATCTCCTCCCAATGTTTGTAAAATTTGCTTAGTCTCCCCCCCCACAGGTGATATGTGTTGGGGATGTGTGACTTGGAAGTCACTGCTTGTTTTGAGGAGTTTTGGGGCTTTGGAACTTCCCTCTATTCTTTTGGAATTGTCCCCCTCTATATTGCCCCCGAAAACTTCCCCGCTGATATTGGCTTTGATAAGTGGGCCTTGCTTGTGAGGTTGTGGCCTCTGTAGGTTGACCTCGAAACCCTCCCCTAAATTGTGTTTTGCGAAATGTGCCTCTGCTCTGTGGGGAGTAGAGTGCGCCCATGGCTTTTGCCGTATCAGTATCTTTTTTGAGTTTCTCAATAGCTGTGTCGACTTCCGGCCCAAACAACTGCTGTTCATTAAAGGGCATATTCAGCACGGCTTGTTGTATTTCCGGCTTGAATCCTGAAGTACGCAACCATGCGTGTCTCCTTATCGTTATTGCAGTATTTACTGTCCTTGCAGCCGTATCTGCTGCATCCATTGCTGACCGTATCTGATTATTGGAGATACTTGGTCCTTCTTCCACCACTTTTTCTGGAACTCCTTGGGTAAGTGTTCTATGAAATGCTGCATTTCGTCCCAATGAGCTCTATCGTATCTTGCCGAAAGTGCTTGTGAGTTGGCAATGCGCCATTGGTTTGCTGCTTGTGCTGCAACCCTTTTACCCGCAGCATCGAATTTGTGACTCTCCTTGTCTGGAAGTGGTGCGTCTCCCGAGGTATGAGAGTTTGCTCTCTTGCGAGCTGCCCAGACAACCACAGAGTCTGGTGTTAATTGCTGCGTAATATAAACAGGGTCTGTTGGCGGTGGCTTGTACTTCTTCTCCACCCTTGGAGTTATGGCTCTGCCTTTTACAGGATCCTGAAATATTTGTTTGGAATGTTTTAGCATTCCCGGGAGCAGAGGTAAGCTTTGGTATTGGCTATGAGTGGAGGATAGTGTATTAAACAAAAAGTCATCCTCAATTGGTTCTGCATGCAAGGTGATGAGAGTTTGCTCTTTTCCTTGCTGCCCCTAATGGCTATTAGCCCTGAGGGTGGCTACACCCTCTTTGTGCCTCGTCCCTGAGGGTTGGAGGGCACATCCCTATTCCTATTGGGGGAATCCTCCATCTGCAAGATGGAGGATTTCTAAAAGTCAGTCTCCTCAGCTCAGGACACCTTAGGGGTTGTCCTGACTGGCCAGTGACTCCTCCTTGTTTTTCTCATTATCTCTCCTGGACTTGCTGCCAAAAGTGGGGGCTGTGTCCAGGGGGCGGGCATCTCCACTAGCTGGAGTGCCCTGGGGCATTGTAACACGAAGCCTGAGCCTTTGAAGCTCACTGCTAGGTGTTACAGTTCCTGCGGGGGGAGGTGTGAAGTACCTCCACCCAGAGCAGGCTTTTGTTTCTGTCCTCAGAGAACACAAAGGCCCTCCCCACATGGGGTCAGAAACTAGTCTCTCAGCAGCAGGCTGGCACAGACTAGTCAGTCCTGCCCTCTGTGTGCATTTTTTAATAAATCCAACACTGACATCAGTGTGGGTTTATTATTCTGAGAAGTTTGATACCAAACTTCCCAGTATTCAGTGTAGCCATTATGGAGCTATGGAATTCGTTTTTGACAGACTCCCAGACCATATACTCTTATGGCTACCCTGCACTTACAATGTCTAAGGTTTTGCTTAGACACTATAGGGGCATAGTGCTCATGCACCTATGCCCTCACCTGTGGTATAGTGCACCCTGCCTTAGGGCTGTAAGGCCTGCTAGAGGGGTGACTTACCTATAGGCAGAGTGAGGTTGGCATGGCACCCTGAGGGGAGTGCCATGTCGACTTAGTCATTTTCTCCCCAACAGCACACACAAGCTGGCAAGCAGTGTGTCTGTGCTGAGTGAGGGGTCCCTAGGGTGGCATAAGACATGCTGCAGCCCTTAGAGACCTTCCCTGGCATCAGGGCCCTTGGTACCAGGGGTACCAGTTACAAGGGACTTACCTGGGTGCCAGGGTTGTGCCAGTTGTGGAGACAATGGTACATTTTAGGTGAAAGAACACTGGTGCTGGGGCCTGGTTAGCAGGGTCTCAGCACACTTCTCAGTCAAGTCAGCATCAGTGTCAGGCAAAAAGTGGGGGGTAACTGCAACAGGGAGCCATTTTCTTACATTTGTCCTCTATAGCAGTGCTTCTGCATTCTTGCTGCCTACAATTCCTCTACTGAAAATATGCTTTCCTTTTGCACATAGCATGTCCCAGACACATCAGTGAGCTGCAGGCCCGCACACTACAAGAACCTTTCATTCAGGTCTATAAGGACGTGGTCGTTCGCAAAACAAATCCAACGGTCCCTCACCAGAATGGTTTGCCATTTCCACCTCATTCATATTATATAGCTCAGAGTCTTCTTCCCTCAACCAGAACCATAGTCTTAATTAACATAGACCCATTGTTAGTAGAATTGTCTAAACCCTACAAAAACTAGTATATATCTAAAAACTGTATTGCTGGTGGATATTCAAGAGCATTCAAATGTGCTATCATAAAGCCAAAAAAGCCCTCCCTGTTATCCCAAAGCCCACACTACACACAAAAAAGCAACAATCATGATTTTCCTAGGTAAATATCGGCCAAGTGAAAAAATTTAAAGCTGCCAATTACTGTGCAAATATCTTAGCCTGCCAACATCCCCTGGTTGGCCAAATAGTCTTACAAACGTTTTCAGACATTTGCCACTGAAGTGGAGGAATACAGCTTTGCAATCTGCGCGTAGCATGTAACCAACAGTAACACATATTGCAAACAATTTTTTGAAAACTTATTTTGTAAGCATCTGTTCATAGAGCAAGACCAAGTAAGAATGTTAATCTACCTGCAGATATCGTCCTTATTAATTAACTTCCTTCCTTAATATACATCTGCATCATACTGCGTTTCTCCAGTATTGGATCTTTCATAGATTCACATGCTTGGATCTTCCCAGTCATCGATGTGGGAGTCCCACTGTTTCATTACAATAGCAGTGCAACATACACTAGTATAATGCAGTACTATGTATAGATACTGCAATAGCCTATCCATGTCCTTTTGTAACAAAGAACCAAACTTATGTCACAACCAATCAAACGACAGCACCCTGTAGAACCTTCCCAAGAGAGGCTGAGTTCCTCAGGTTTTCTACTGCACGTCGTGTGAAAGGGAGTCTCTCTGAGCTCTACTTAGTATGTCTTCAAATATGCTGATATGTTCAACTATTTCTCACTGTGTCAGACTCTAAGAAAGGACTTTTCAGATCATGTGGATCTTTTGGTAAGAAGAGGCTTCACCAGGAGGATCCCCGTAATATTGCTTGTGTCCACAGCATGAGTTAAAAGCCTGTAAAATTTGTAGGACTTTTTCAAACAAAACCCTAAAAGACAGAGAGATTAGGTTGTTTGGTTACAGAGGCTCAAAACCAAATCTAATGCCATCTCGAGTCGAAGGGTCATAAAAAGGCTGTGAAGAAAACACGCCACGAGCCCGCACAAATTTCGTCACAAAAAGGAAAATCATCTTATTGATCTGCATCAAAGAAAAAGCTGGATTTGGTAGTGGTTCAGCATACCGTCTGACTGCTACATCGTTTTCTTCTATTACAAAACTATCAGCGACAGCAACACAAACAACTTCATCAATGCATCAAACGCTTATATTGTCGGCGTGACTCTTCTTGTCGACGTTTCCATACTATAAAATGAAAAGACCTTCAAACTTGCAAGTTACTCCTCCACTTCAAACATCAGCCAGGAAATTTTATCAAGATCCAGCACAGGTATCACCATTACCTCCTGCCACTTTTCTGGAAAAATCTGAGGATGAAGTATTATTTGGCCCAGCACACAGCCCATCACAACTGAATGTAAAATACTAACACAATGATGTTAAATATAACCAGTGTTATACCCAAGAGTTTCACCCACAACGTGCAATGGGCAAAACCCAGCAATATATAGAACCCGTGGTTCAGGTTCCGGTAACTTTGGTAGAAGATTTATAGGCCATGCTACTTGACTACAAACAAGTTTCCCAATACTTGTTGGATCGCAACCACCTCCTCCGCCAATAACACTGCCTCCTATACCTCCTTCAACACCAAGGCGGGTTACACCTGCAAGCTTAGCTGATCCACCAATGCAAGAGATTCCTTCATCTGATGATGATGATGCAGAAGAGGGTGAAAGAGCCTCGTGCAATGAATGGGATGAATACATAATTCCCTCACCTTCTCCTCCTGTCCAACCAGCAGACTCGGCACCAGAGGACATGTGGTTTTCACACTCTGATGGAAAGGGCTGCAACAAGATTTCATCTACCCATGATGGTCAGGCAGTCTGACTGCTTTCTCCACGATTTTAAGGACCAATAAAGAACTGTCAGAGCGATCCCACTCATCGATTTATATATGGGATGAAGAAGTAAAGTTAATGAAGACACCAGCTACAGTCGCCGCAGTCATGCCAAAAATGGACAAGCAATACAAGGTCACAGACTATGCACCAGCATGTTTGGTAGTTTTCCGAAGTCAGACTCTGATCACCCAGGCTTCACAGAGAAGATCTAAGAATCCCTCTGCACCTATCACTTCCCCGCCTTATAAGGAGGGGAGAAGACTTGATATAATAGGCAAAAGGTTCATGACCTTCTCTGGGGCTACGATGCGGGCAGCCAATGCCTTAGCAATATTTGGAAGATATGATCGCCAAATATGGTCAGATATAGCACCTTATATAGATTTTTTGTCAGATGACAAAAAACAGGAGGCATGAAAAATCTTGCTAGATGGAGAAAGAGCAGCTTTTGAAACCACCTACTCGTCTGTGGACATCGGTTTCCTTGTCTTCTGTCAGTTAGCTGGTGCAGCCGCCTTTAGGCGCCAATGTTGGCTTAAGGTAATCACATTCCATCCAGAGGTACAAAGTAGAATTTTGGACATGCCTTTCGATGCAGATATGCTTTTTGTCAAGCATATTGATGAAGCCTTACAGACCATCAAGGCGGATACTGACTTGGCTAGGTCCTTGGGAACACTACAACACAGGAAAATGCTCTTTCATGGGGCATGAGGCTGCAGACCCTATGCCTTTTGTGGAACCTGTCAAAGGTACCAACCTCAAAATTATGAATTATTTTGTCCCACATATCAGCAGCAGCCCCAGACAAAAGCAAACAGCACAGCCTAGAGACACGTCTAGGAAGAAGTGAGAATTAGCTGGGGCCTGCTACAGTTTCCCCTATTATACCACCCAAGGGAGCACACACATCTCGTTACTACAACCAATGGAAAAAACAAGTGGATCTTGGATATAATAAATGTAGGAAAGTACCCTCTTTTTGGAATGGGTACCCTTTTTTTTGGCCTGCTGTCAGTGTTTTTTTGACTGTCTTCACTGGGACCCTGCTAACCAGTGTTCTTTCCCTCTAAATATGGTTGTCCCTGACTTAGTACACCCCACAATTGGCATACTGGAGTCCCCAGGTAAGTCCCTAGTATATGGTACCTAGGTATCCAGGGCATTGAAACACCACAGGTTCCCCAAGGGCTACAGCATGTATAATGCCACCTATGGTGGGGTCGCAGCATTATCAGTTTGCGGTCCTCCCGTTTGGTCTTACTTCAGCACCTCGAGTCTTCACAAAGGTGATGGCGGTGGTTGCGGCAGAGCTCAGAAGAAGAGGGATAGAGGTGTTTCTCTATCTGGACGATTGCTTGATCAAAGCCAAGACTCCAGGGCTCGTGCTGCGTCACCTGCAGTCGACAACTCAGTTGTTGTTCTACCTGGGTTTTTCGATCAATGTGGCCAAATCTCACCTGGAGCCCTTGCAACGCCTCCTGTTCATAGGGGGGGTACTGGACACAACATTAAATCGGGGCTTTCCTCTACCCCAGCTCAGGACATTCAGGCGTTGATTCCAATATTTCGAAATGGAGCAGTAGTTCCAGTCCTCAAGGTCCTTCGTCTGCTCGGTCTGTTTGCTTCTTGCATACTGCTGGTCACTCATGCACGCTGGCACATGAGGGCTCTTCAGTGGTGCGTCCGCAGGCAGTGGTTTCAGCACAAAGGGGATCTCGAGGATTCGATCACGATCTCCAGAGACACTCTGGTGGATCTTCAGTGGTGGACGGCAACCTGTTGCAAGGAAGGCCGTGCTTGCTGCCTCCGTCAGTGGCCACAGTTGTAACGGATGCTTCCACTCTAGGGTGGGGAGCTCATCTGGGGGACCTGGAGGTCAAAGGCCTTGGGTCTCCAGTGGAACAGAGGTTTCACATCACTCTGTTGGAATTGCGGGCAGTACGTCTGGCTCTCAAGGCCTTCCTCCTTTCCATTCGCGGTCAGTCAATCCAGGTCCTGACGGACAACACTACCGCAATGTGGTATATAAACAAGCAGGGAGGAGTGGGGTCGTACCTTCTTTGCAGAGAAGCTCTTCGACTCTGGTCCTGGCTTCAGGACCACAAGATTTGCTTGGTAGTAAATAATTTGGCCGGGGTTCTGAATGTACGTGCGGAAGTTCTCAGTCGACGCTGCTCGGTCGACCACGAGTGGCGTCTTCATCCGGATCTGGTTCTTTACATCTTCCAGATTTGGGGGTGTCCGCAGATAGATCTGTTTGCTACTCAGGAGAACGCGCAGTGACCGTTATTTTGCAGCCTCCAGTATCCGGTGCAAGGAGCTTGGGGGACGCGTTTCAGTTGTCCTGGAAGGGTCAGTTGCTTTACACGTTTCCTCCCATACCCCTGATTCCTCGAGTTCTGAGGAAGATCCGCCAAGACCGGACCCAGGTCATCTTGATAGCCCCGGATTGGCCAAGAAGGGTGTGGTATTCGGACCTTCTCCAACTCTCTCTGTGCCCTCCGCTCCGTCTCCCTTACAGGGTGGACCTTTCGCAGACTCAGTGGCAAGGTTGACCCCCCCCCCCCCCAAGCCTGCACCTACATGCCTGGAGATGGAACGGGGCAATCAGTTCTTTTTCTCTCCCTCCGTAATTGCTGGATGTTATTTTAACAGCCAGGCGACACTCCACCAAAACTGTCTATGCCAACAGATGGGCAAAATTTGGTATTTGGTGTGGAGAGAGGCAAATTGATCCCTTAAAGGCCCATTTATCTGATGGTCTGTTGTTTGCCCTTTCTTTAGTACAGAAGGGTTGTGCAGTTGCAACTGTGAAAGGCTATTTATCGGCGCTGTTGGCCTTTCTGTGCCTTCCTGATCAACCTTCCTTGCTTAAATCTCCTATAGTTAGGTTCTTGAGAGGTCTGACTAACACGTTTCCTCTCACTCAGTTTCTCATGCCTCAGTAGGATTTGAATTTGGTTCTAAAATTTTTAATGGGTTCACAGTTTGAGCCTATGCATTCTTGTTCATTGAGACTGTTAATCTTAAAAACAATCTTGCTCATAGCGGTCACGTCTGCTAGACATGTGAGTAAGCTACAGGCTCTTGGTATCAAACCTCCCTTTACGTCCTTGTATGCTGACAAGGTGATGTTGAGAACCTGGGTGACTTTCCTTCCTATGTTTGTCACTCCCTTCCATATGGGACAGTTTATTACTCTTTCGTCCTTCTACCCTCTGCCCCACCCTCAAAGGAGGAAGAAAGACTTCATCGCCTAGACCCGAGAAGAGCTCTGAGTTTGCCGCTAAAAGTGGGGGCTGTGTCCTGAGGGGCAGGCATCTCCACTAGATGGGATGCCCTGGAGCGCTGTAACAACAGGCATGTGCCTTTGAGGCTCACCACCAGGTGTTACAGTTCCTGCAGGGGGAGATGAGAAGCACCTCCACCCAGTGCAGGCTTTGTTCCTGGCCACAGAGTGACGACAAAGGCACTCACCCCTTGTGGCCAGAGACTTTTCTAGTTGTGGCAGGCTGGCAGGAACTGGTCAGCCTAACACTAGGAATCAGACTGGCATGCAGGGGGCATCCCTAAGATGCCCTCTGTGTGCATTTTGTTCAATAAATCCCACACTGGCATCAGTGTGGATTTTTATTTTGCTGAGAAGTTTGATACCAAAGTTCCCAGATTTCATTGTAGCCATTATGGAACTGTGGAGTTAGTAATTGACAGACACCCAGACCATATACTCTTTATGGCTACCCTGCACTTACAAAGTCTAAAGTTTGGCTTAGACACTGTAGGGGCATATTGCTCATGCACATATGCCCTCACCTGTGGTATAGTGCACCCTGCCTTGGGGCTGTAAGGCCTGCTAGAGGAGTGACTTACCTATGCCACAGGCAGGGGATGTGGGCATGGCACCCTGAGGAGAATGCCATGTCGACTTAATCTTTTTCTCCCCACCAGCACACACAAGCTGTGAGGCAGTGTGCATGTGCTGAGTGAGGGGTCCCCAGGGTGGCATAATACATGCTGCAGCCCTTAGAGACCTTCCCTGGCCACAGGGCCTTTGGTACCAGGGGTACCACTTACAAGGGACTTGTCTGTGTGCCAAGGAATCAGAAATCCTTCTTATTCGTCAGTATTGTTTCATTTGCGTTTCCCATCATAGCATTGAACTGTAGTACCATTGGAATCTTCATTTTGCCCTTCGGGTGCATGCGCCCGATTTGGGCCTGTTTGGGCCTACCGCATGGAAAGCCTGATGGATCGGACTCCATTTCATTTCTGCCCTTGGTGCCACGCGAAGTACCCATATACAGACCAACACCTGGTTTGTAATTTCTCCAGACCGTCTGGAAAAAGATTGTGATGCTTGTTTAGAGTTTTGATCAAAGAAAACCTTGAGAGATCGCAGGGCATGAAGACTTGAAATGGCGTTGAAAAGCACCTATCATCTCAAAGTCATGGAAGAAGAGCCGGCGCAGACAGCAGTCTCCATCCGAGACACCGACTCCGAACAAGAATCGGATAGACGATAGACCCATCACAGCTGGCCAGCATGTGAGTACGTCTTACCCTACTCCCTTACATAAAAAAACATCCGAAGACCTTGGGTACTCCACAGGTGAAAGGCCATTGTTCGTCCCGAAAAAAGACTGTTGGCGACTGACCTTTGGGGTCGGTGACGAAAAAGGGCACTCCTCTGTTCACCTCTGAGTCAAATAAATCGGTTAAAGCTTCCACCTCAGGCTCCAGTAAACAATCTTCCTCGGAGTCAAAAATTCAACAGTCTGTTTCAGAGCCTAAACTTCCTACTACTTTTTCCGGAACGAAAAAGATCCAAACTGCAGAGAAGAAAAAATCCTCATACACAGAGGAACAGGGACTTTCGAGAAAATAAAAAAAAAAATCAAATCCCATGCAAGAATCTCACAAAGCTTCTGAAGAGGAGACTGAGATTCAGCCAGTATTAGAGGTTATGGATTAAAGACAATCGAGAATCCATATATATAAGGAGACTGGACGTATCATCACTGCACCGCCTTTAAAGACTAAAAGAAAGCTGACCTTTCAATAGGAGTTAGACTCTGTTCAACCACCAGCAAAAGTGCAGAAACAAAAGGAGAAACCAGCGCCTCTCCCTACTTCCCCTCCTCACTCTCCACAGCCTTCTTTTTCACCTCCCAATAGTCCACCATCATTGCCTTCTCCAACACATTCATTATATTCACTTGGAGATACAGTAGACCCATGGGATCTCTATAACCCTGGTCCCATTCCAGATAATGATCCAGACCTCTACCCATCTAAACCTTCTCCTCCAGAAGACACAACTGCCTACACTCAAGTAGTATCTAGGGCAGCGGCTTATGGAGTCCTTATGCATTCTGAACCCCCTGGAAGAAAAATTTCTATTTTACACACTGTCTTCCACTCACTCCAGGTACCAGTGTCTCCCAGTGTTGCCTGGAATGGTTAAACATGCTGAGCAAATTTTTAATGAGCCTGTCAAAACTGGAGTCATCACCCCTAGAATTGACAAAAAATATAACCCTACCCCTACGGATCCAGACTATATCACACATCAGGTTCCTCCAGACTCTGTGGTAGTCAGTGCGGCTAGGAAAAGAGCGAATAACCAGCCGTCAGGAGACGCTCCTGATAAGAAGAGTAGGAAATCTGACGCAGCTGGCAAGAGTCGCCACACAAGAGGGCTAACCAATGGAGAATTTCTAATTCTCAGGCACTTCTAGCCAGATAGGACAGGGTCCATTGGGACGAGATGCAAGATTCTATACAGCACCTCCCAAACGAGCATCAAACGAGAGCACAACTGGTTGTAGAAGAGGGACAGGCTATAAACAATAGCCAGATAAGGTCTGCCCTCGATGCTGCTGATACAGCTGCAAGGAGTGTTAATACTGCCATTACAATTAGAAGGCATGCCTGGCTATGCTCCTCTGGTTTAAAACCAGAAGTTCAACAGGCAATACTTATATGCCTTTTGACAAGAAACATCTATTTGGCTCAGAAGTAGACACTACTATTGAGAAACTGAGAAAAGACTCAGATACTGCTAAAGCAATGGGGGCATTATATACCACACCAGATAGAGGCTCCTTTTGCAGACCCCATTTTAGAGCAGGGTTTAAACCACAGTCCTCTGCTTCTACCTCCCAGACAAAGCAAGGACAACAAACCCAATATCAAAGGGGGTTTTAGAAGGTCCTATAGAGGACAATGTTTCTGGAACAGAGCAAGTTCCAAACCTCAAAGCAAGCCACTACACTACCTAAGCAATGACTTCCTTCCCACCCCTCCACTCCACACTTCTCCTGTGGGGAGAAGATTACAGTAATTCTACTCTCATTGGCAAAATAGCACCCCAGGCAATTGGATATTATCAATTATCTGCAATGGCTATTGCCTAGAATTAATCTCCACCCCTCCAAACATTCCACCACAATACTACAAATTGTCCCCAGAACGCACAATTCTGATGCAAGAAGAGGTACAATCGCTACTATTAAAACAAGCAATAGAATTGGTTCCACATTCTCAACAAGGAACAGGAGTATACTCCCTATACTTCCTCATGCCCAAAAAAGATGGCACCGTCAGGCCCATCTTGGACCTCAGGACTCTCAATCTATACATCCTCTCAGAACATTTTCATATGGTAAACTCTGCAGGATGTAATTCTACTACTACAAAAACAAGATTACATCGCTGCTTTAGACCTCAAAGATGCGTATTTCCACATACCCATCCATTAAGTTCACAGAAAATACCTCACGCTCGTCATAGCAGGGAAATATTACCAGTTCAAAGTGTTGTCATTCGGCATAACAACAGCTCCAAGAGTGTTCACAAAATGTCTAGCAGTAGTAGCAGCCTACTTAAGAAGACAACACATCCACTCTTTTCCATATCTAGACAATTAGCTAATAAAATCAAACAATTTTACACAATGCCAACAACACACTCATTATGTGATCGAAACCTTGCATACACTAGGATTCACTCTTAATTACCAAGAATCACATCTTCATCTGTCGCGTAGGCTCTCATTATCCTAATGAGACTACTGGATTTTGAGCGGCAAGATCGTTCACAGTGTGGGGGACTAAGTCTGACCCACAGTGAAGGACCCTAGTCACTCTAAATCCGGGTTTTGCTCCAGCTAACTAGCAGTGCCTCATCTCTCCCAAATGGGAGAGACAATTGGGCAGCCAAGCGCATGACATCTTAGCACTTCCCAGGGAAGTCGTGGTCACTCAGGTCACAACCGGTTCTCTGATTCAAAGTACGGTCTCATATATAAATGATAAAGGCAGTTTAAGTTTTAAAGATTGGTTTAATAAAACTACTGCATTTTAGATAGCAAAGCGTGAGCTGCAATAACCAGAACTACACAACACAGTAGGATTAAAATAGTAACAATGAGAGTGAAGCACAAGAATAAGGCTATCATAGTGCCGCTAGATTATTTTCTCTGTAAGTTATATTTCGAGCACAGCATGTGAAGCTCTAAGCCTGCCTTTCAGGTTCCCCCGGGAGGACATCAACCCTCATACCCGAGCAAAGGCCTGTAATCTGCATCAGCATCTGCAGTGGGGCATTCAGCATCTAGTTGTAGGTTCCTGGCCGGAATCTCCCTCTTGACCTGTACTAGGACTAGGAAGTGTTTTTATACTAACACGCAGATGTTCTAAGAAAATGTCTCTATGTAAAGATGTGTATTTTCTATGAAAACTAGAGACTTCACTTCTACCACGTTTACCGGCAATGTACCAGACTGCAACCTTGGCTGAAGCACAGGGCGATCAAGAATGCATTATTTGAGAACACAGTGCTGAACTAAGCTAAACAATGCGATAGAAGAAATTAAAACAAGACCGTAAAACTGGTTATTGTAAAATAACAGTACGAAGTTGTAAGGAAATGCCTCCTTGGCATGGTTACCCCCTGACTTTTTGCCTTTGCTGATGCTAAGTTTTGATTTGAAAGTGTGCTGAGGTCTGCTAACCAGGCCCCAGCACCAGTGTTCTTTCCCTAACCTGTACCTTTGTTTCCACAATTGGCACACCCTGGCATCCAGGTAAGTCCATTGTAACTGGTACCCCTGGTACCAAGGACCCTGATGCCAGGGAAGGTCTCAAAGGGCTGCAGCATGTCTTATGCCACCCTGGGGACCCCTCACTCAGCACAGACACACTGCTTGCCAGCTGGTGTGTGCTAGTGGGTATAAAATGACAAAATCTACATGGTACTCCCCTCAGGGTGCCATGCCAACCTCACACTGCCTACAGGTATAGATAAGTCACCCCTCTAGCAGGCCTTACAGCCCTAAGGCAGGGTGCACTATACCATAGGTGAGGGCATAAGTGCATGAGCACTATGCCCCTACAGTGTCTAAGCAAAACATTAGACATTGTAAGTGCAGGGTAGCCATAAGAGTATATGGTCTGGGAGTCTGTCATGCACGAACTCCACAGCACCATAATGGCTACACTGAAAACTGTGAAGTTTGGTATCAAACCTCTCAGCACAATAAATGCACACTGATGCCAGTGTACATTTTATTGTAACATACACCCCAGAGGGCACCTTAGAGGTGCCCCCTGAAACCTTAACCGACTACCCGTATAGGCTGACTGGTTTTAGCAGCCTGCCACACTCCAGACATGTTGCTGGCCACATGGGGAGAGTGCCTTTGTCACTCTGTGGCTAGTAACAAAGCCTGTACTGGGTGGAGGTGCTTCTCACCTCCCCCTGCAGGAACGGTAACACCTGGCGGTGAGCCTCAAAGGCTCACCCCCTTTGTTACAGCACCCCAGGGCACTCCAGCTAGTGGAGTTGTCCGCCCCCCCCCGGCCACTGCCCCACTTTTGGTGGCAAGGCCAGAGGAGATAATGAGAAAAACAAGGAGGAGTCACTGGCCAGTCAGGACAGCCCCTAAGGTGTCCTGAGCTGAGGTGACTCTGACTTTTAGAAATCCTCCATCTTGCGGATTCCCCCAATAGGGATAGGAATGTGCCCTCCTCCCCTCAGGGAGGAGGCACAAAGAGGGTGTTACCACCCTGAGGGCTAGTAGCCATTGGCTAACTAACCCCCCAGACCTAAACACACTCCTAAATTCAGTATTTAGGGGCTCCCCAGAACCTAGGAACTCAGATTCCGGCAACCTAAGAAGAGGAGGACTGCTGAACTGAAAAACCCGCAGAGAAAACGGAGACACCAACTGGTTTGGCCCAGCTCTACCGGCCTGTCTCCCCCCTTCTAAAGACACTGCTCCAGCGACACATTCCCAGGGTCCAGCAACCTCTGAAGCCTCAGAGGACTACCCTGCATCTAGAAGGACCAAGAACTCCGAGGACAGCGGCTCTGTTCACCAAAGACTGCAACTTTGCAACAAAGAAGCAACTTTGAAACAACACACGTTTCCCGCCGGAAGCGTGAGACTTTGCACTCTGCACCCGACGGCCCCGGCTTGACTTGTGGAGAACAAACCCCACAGGGAGGACTCCCCGGCGACTATGATACCGTGAGTAGCCAGAGTTGACCCCCACAGCGACGCCTGCAGAGGGAATCCCGAGGCTCCCCCTGACCGCGACTGGCTGCTTCAAAGACCTGACGCCTGGTAAAGACTCTGCACCCGCAGCCCCCAGGACCTGAATGCTCCGACCTCCAGTGCAGGAGCGACCCCCAGTTGGCCCTCTCCCTTGCCCAGGTGGTGGCTACCCTGAGGAGCCCCCCTTGCCTGCCTGCATCGCTGAAGAGACCCCTTGGTCTCCCATTGATTTCTATTGCGAACCCGTTGCTTGTTTGCACATTGCACCCCGCCGCCCCCGTGCCGCTGAGGGTGTACTTTATGTGTGGACTTGTGTCCCCCCTGTGCCCTACAAAACCCCCCTGGTCTGCCCTCCGAAGACGCAGGTACTTACCTGCTGGCAGACTGGAACCGGGGCACCCCCTTCTCCATTGAAGTCTATGCGTTTTGGGCACCACTTTGACCTCTGCACCTGACCGGCCCTGAGCTGCTGGTGTGGCAACTTTGGGGTTGCTCTGAACCCCCAACAGTGGGCTACCTTGGACCCAAACTTGAACCCCGTAGGTGGTTTACTTACCTGCAAAAACTAGCAAACACTTACCTCCCCCAGGAACTGTTGAAAATTGCACTGTGTATAGTTTTAAAATAGCTATATGTCATTTATGTGAAAACTGTATATGCTATTTTGCTAATTCAAAGTTCCTAAAGTACCTACCTGAAATACCTTTCATTTGAAGTATTACTTGTAAATCGTGAACCTGTGGTTCTTAAAATAAACTGAGAAAATATATTTTTCTATACAAAAACCTATTGGCCTGGAATTGTCTGAGTGTGTGTTCCTCATTTATTGCCTGTGTGTGTACAACAAATGCTTAACACTACCCTCTGATAAGCCTACTGCTCGACCACACTACCACAAAATAGAGCATTAGAATTATCTCTTTTTGCCACTATCTTACCTCTAAGGGGAACCCTTGGACTCTGTGCATTCTATTTCTTACTTGGAAATAGTACATACAGAGCCAACTTCCTACAGAAGTTGAATAAAATATATCTAGAGCAAAGTGCACAGCGGCCTAGTATGCTGAACTGACGTGCATGAAGCTATATTAAAAATGGCTACAGTACACAACCAGCACATTTACAACCTTACCTAGGTGCTATCCTAAATACTAAAAAATCCCTAGCTTATCCAAATATACAAAGGATACAAGCTTTCCAAAATCTCATTCCACACATACAGCCAAATCAACTATATACTGTAAGATTTATCATGGAGATTCTAGGAATGATGGCATCTTGCAGAGCCATAGTTCCACGTGCAAGACTAAACATGAGCCCCTTACTACAGTGCCTCTCAACAGTGGTCTTAGGCACCCGGTCAACTTCAAGATCTAGTGTTGATGGACCGCCAAACACATATGTCCCTTCAATGGTGGAATCGCAACAATCTAATGGAGGGGCGGTCATTTCAAGACCCTGTTCCTCAGACCATAATTACAACAGACGCATCAATGATCGGTTGGGGAGCTCACCTCAACAATGAGACCATTCAAGGGCAATGGGATGTGAAACAGAAACCGCTTCACATAAACCACCTAGAGCTATTAGCTGTATTTCTTGCCCTAAAAGCATTTCAAACTCTTCTCAAACACAACTGTTATAATAAAAACAGACAACATGACAACCATGTATTACCTCAACAAACAGGGTGGGACACATTCATCCCAACTGTCCCTACTAGCCCAAACAATATGGAAATGGGCAATTCACAATCACATTTATCTATTAGCACAATACATTCCAGGGATAGACAATCAGCTGGCAGATCTCCTAAGCAGAAATCACCAACAAACACACGAATGGCAGATTCACTCCCAAGTACTTCAAAAGCACTTTCAAAGTGGTGAACACCAGAGATAGATCTATTTGCAACAAGTGAAAACGAGTAAATGCCTAAACTTCGCATCCAGACTTCCACATCCGCTGACCAAGGGCATTGCTCTATGGATCAATTGGTCAGGGATATTTGCTTACGCTTTTCCCCCTCTCCGACTCCTTCCCTTTCTGGTCAGCAATCTACGTCAAACATCACTCACCCTGATTCTCATAGCACCAACATGGGCACGTCAGCATTGGTACACAGCACTCCTAGATCTGTCTGTAGTACCTCATTCCAAACTCCCAAACAGACCAGATGTGTTAACACAGAACAAAGGTAAAATCAGGCATCCAGACCCCCGTATCCGTCGGTGGTAGCCGACGCTCTTCTCCTTGTAAGACAGGCAAAACCTGTGTCGATGTCGACAGTTGCAACGATGAAGGGAGTGACGTGGGCTGCTCTGGTCTCAATGTTGAGCGCCTCGACGGTGATCGGCGATCTCTTGACCGCGACCTGCTCGACGTTGTGTGCCTTGCCGTCGAGAGATGGGCCGTCAACGGCGGATGTCTTTGCTCTCGCCGTTGAGGCAATTTCGACGTAGTCTTTCATGCCGTTGAGGGGTGCAAGGCCTTCGACGGCGAATGGGCATGCGGTGCTGGCTCGACGTCGATCGGTGGGTTGCCGTCGACGGAGATCTGCCCCTGTGGTGGCCATATTCCTTCGACGTCGTATCCTTCCACGTCGGCCGGGTCGCCGTCGACGGCGATCTATGGCGATGCGACGGTGGCAGCGATGACGTCGACGGGGAACAAACAGGTACCTTCTTACCTGCTGACGTCAATCTAGCCTGTCTCTCCTGAGAATGGCTTGTTGGCTGCCTAGGAAGCGAAGAGGACGATGTCTTCTGCCTCTCATGAAGACTGATTTTCTCCCTGTCCTTCAGAGTCCTTTTTGACATGTTCTTGCAGTGACTGCAAGTGTCAGGGCAGTGACTCTGAGGCAAACACACAATGCAGAGAGTGTGTGGATCTGACTGGGCCTTCTTCCCACAGGAAGGGCACTTCACAAAAAGAGAAGGCATTTTTCAATCAGAAAAAAATCTCTTGACTCAGACAAAGGTGTAAAATGCTCCAGGATCCTCTCAGAAGAAGCCGGAAAAAAGAACTGACCTAACTGTGAACCAACTGTCCCCTCTCCTTCACCCCTGAGGCATGGTGGGATACTGGAGGTGCTCAGGGTCTTTAAGGCACGGTGCCAGAATTTTATGGTTCTCCTGTGTTCACCTGCATGCAGCCTATTGGCTAATAATGCTCCATTGTTTTCAATGTAGTTTTTTCTCTTTGTTCACTGATGTTGCTACTGCTTCTTTCCCTGGGCCCGGCTATGGGGCTTTGGAAAGTTTTTCTCTTATTGTAATTTTGAAAAGGACTGTTTAAAAAAAAAAAAAAAACTCCATAGAAATAAAGCATTTTAACCTGTTTATGAATGTAGTCTGCATTGCTGTTATACACACGTATATATGAGTTTAGTATGAAAATGTGTCTACTAAAAATGCTACATATATATATATATATATAATATATATATATATTTCGTACATATTTCATACTTTTATATGTGTGTATTTTATGTATGCTCCAGGGTCCCCCGCACAAGGGCGGGAAATATTCAATGTTTATGACTTTGATGAGGATACCCCTGGAAGAGAACTAGGATTTACAGGTAAGTAACTTATCCTTTTTAACATGGAAGGTTCTTTAAGAAGAGTTAGTGAAATTCAAGCATTCACTCTTGAAGAACCATATTTCCAAGTGCACAAAGTTGTACTTACAACAAATCCAAAATTTCTACCAAAAGTAGTATCTCCTTTTCACATCAACCAAACAGTGGAATTGCCAGTCTTCTTCCCACAGCCAGACTCTGTGGCAGAAAGAGCTCTTCATACCCTAGACCTCAAAAGAGCTCTTATGTACTATATAGACAGAACTAAAGATTTTAGGAAAACAAAGCAACTTTTTGTTGCTTTCCAGCCGTCACATAAAGGCAATCCTATATCAAAACAAGGTTTATCAAGATGGATTGTTAGATGCATACAAACATGCTATATCAAAGCAAAAAGACAACTTTGGATCCTAGAGCACATTCTACAAGAAAGAAAGATGCATCAATGGCATTTTTTGGAAACATACCAATGCTTGGTATATGTAAAGCAGCTACATGGTCAACTCCTCATACATTTACAAAACGCTACTGTGTTGATGTTTTTTCACAGCAACAAGCTACAGTAGGTCAAGCTGTCTTAAGAAAACTATTTCAAACAACTTCAACTCCTACAGGCTAGCCACCGCTTTTTTGGGGGCGACTAACAGCTTTATAGTCTATGCATAGCATGTGTATCTGCAGCTACACATGCCATTGAACGGAAAATGTCACTTACCCAGTGTACTTGGTTCGTGGCATGTAGTGCTGCAGATTCACATGCACCCTCCCTCCTCCCCGTAAGCCTGTAGTCATTTAAGTTTCATATTGTAGCTATGTATATACATTTACATTTGCAAGGACATCTCTTTGTATTCTTAGCCTTATATTCCTTCCTTAACTCTTTGCGGGAAAACAATCTAACAATGGAGTCGATGCCCATGCGCACTGTAACCGAGAGGAGTCACTCGATCCCGTGACTCCGAAAATACTTCTTAGAAGAAAAACAGCTTGTTTAACACTCCGAGCCCAACACTAGATTTCGGAAGACCTATGCATAGCATGTGAATCTGCAGCACTACATGCCACGAACAGATGTACACTGGGTACGTGATATTTTTTATATATATATTTATATCTGTTAATATGTATTTTGTTCTTGTGAAGTTGGTATTCACCTGTTCGCCTCGAAGGCACGTAAAAAATGGTGAAACTGACGTCAGCATGCCAGTGAGGACTTCTTATTGCCACGATGACGTCAGACGGAATCACGTGCAGAGCAGTGCAATTGTGACGTCCTTGTCAACGTGAAGAGCTGGGAAGAAAGTTTCAGTTGAATGCTGGCGCATTGGGAGAATTCATATGGTGAGGAATCCACAGGTAGCTACTGTATCCACCGGAAAAAGCGTTACCGAAGGTAAGTAACTTGTTCTTACAGGGTAACTTTTTCCTTGCATGCAGGGTGCAGTTTCCCTGCTTCCTGAAATTGTACCATTTGAAATCTCAGAACTAATCAGTTTCAGATTTTGCCATCTAGAAGTTTGCCTTCTACTAAAAATTGGAATAGATACTGTGTTGCACCCCTTTCAAATGACTGATGTAATTTGCTTTTCCGTAGACTAGGAAGAGAAAGCGGTCGGAGGGGAATAATCAAGAACCAAAAATCAAGATACTAAAGGTGCCAGCTCCTCCCGATGGCATGCCAGTTATTGCTGAAGATGGGACTATTATTTTGTGAGTATGCCAGTTTATTAAACAATAAATACAGAATTTTGGCTTGGGTCCCTCAGTGCACTACTTGTTTCCGTTGGTTGCAAATTCTTGATTAAATGCCTTAACGTTTCTGGTTACAAAAATTACACTAATGTTGTTGTGCTATCGTTCATGGTCTTCATTACTATTTATTTTCTAATATCTTCAATAATTCATTGATACTCATGAATGTTGCTTGTCATTAACGATTCAGCTTTTCAACTTAATTCCATTCACTCTCAATGCTTTTCAAGCCCATGGATTCCCTTACTAGTGGACAGGGGCTTGCTTTAGCAATCCCAAGTTGCTCTCTTAGGGTGTAGTGTGGTCAAGGAGCCTTGGGCGTATCAGAAAGGAGTGTGAAACATCTACAAAGTCAAATACAGTCAAAAAATGGGATGCATGACTCAAAAAGGTGATCCACACCAATTTACAAAAATAACAAGTATCCTTATATATGTTTAGGCACCAGAATCTGTACGATAAATTAAGTACATTTTGCAGTACAAATTATTACAGTTTTTAAAAGTCAACAATGCAATTTTCTGGAGCTGGAATGTTATCCTATTGAGGAAAAACAAATACGGCAAGCAGGTACTCAGCAGTGACTTACAGCACCAATCTTCCAGACTTAAGGTGAGTGTGGGATAGAGTCCTAGGCCACACCAACAGGTCACCTCGGGAGTGCAGAAAGCAGGCTTTGTATATGATATATCAAAAAGGGATGTTCGATGGCACTGCTCTGCATACTTCCGCAACCTAGTGTTAAGTTTAGAGTGATACAAGTTGTTTTTCTTCGAGAAGCATTTTCGAGTTGCGGGTCGAGTGGCTCCTGCTTCTCAGTGAATACTGCGCATGGGCATCAAGTACTTTATTAGATTGTTTTCTCTCCGCCGTCGGGTTCGGACATGTGTTCTTCGCTCCATCTTAAATTGCTCCGGTGCAAGACGTTCTTTCCCTCTATCCTTTATTCAGCAGTATTGTTATTTCGATCGGGTTTTCCATCTTGCATTCGTACTTTCCAGTTTGTCAGGTCCAGTACCAACTGTGCGTCCTTTGGGGCAGGCCTCGCCCTGACTCTGGCCTACCCCCACAAAAGGACTTAAAAGAGTAATTCCACCTAGACTACCCCTAGTCCCATCCTGAAATCTTAATATATTACTCACTAGGCTCGTGGGGCCTCCTTTTGAGCCACTTCGTTCATGTTCTATTCATTTCCTCTCTTGGAAAGTGACTGTTTTAGTTGCTATTACATCTTTCAGATGTGTAAGTGAGCTCCGAGCATTAACTTTAGAAGAACCTTTCTTTCAAATACACAAAGACAAGGTGGTCCATCGTACAAACCCAAGGTTCCTACCAATAGTAGTTTCTCAATTCCACATCAATCAAACCATTGAGTAACCGGTTTTGATTTCATAGCCTGACTCAGTGGCAGAAAGAGCACTCCACAATTTAGATGTCAAAAGAAAAGGGCACTCATGTACTACATTAACAGAACTAAAGAATTTAGGAAATCAAAACCGCTATTCATAGCATTTTCAGTACCGCATAGGGATAATGCAATCTTAAAGAATGGCATAGCTAGGTGGATTGTTAAGTGTATACAAACTTGTTATGCTAAAGCAAAAAGACAGCTGCCGCTAACTTCTAGAACACAGTCCATTAGGAAGAAAGGTGCCACTGTAGCGCTCTTAGGAAATATTCCTTTAGCTGAAATTTGTAAAGCAGCGACTTGTTCTACACTTCATACTTTCACAAAGCATTGCTATGTGGATGTACTAGCACATCAGCAAGCTAATGGCGAACAGACTGTCCTAAGATAACTTTTCCAGACAACTGCAACTCCCACAGGCTAGCCACTGCTTTTATGGAGGGACTGCTTTACAGAAAATTGTACTTACCCATTAGACATCTGTTCCTAGCATCTAGTGCTGTAGATTATCATGCATCCTCCCTTAACTCCTGTGGCCGTTTCAGTTACCTTATAATTGTATGTGTTTGTACATATGTACATACTCTTGCATGGACATCTTTCTCTATATTTCTCCTATACTCTCTCTCACCCGTCTGCGGGAAAACAATCTAACAAAGGACTTGATGTCCGTGTGCAGTATCACCGAGGAGGAGGAGGAGCCACTTGATCCTATGACTCAAATGCTTCTCAAAGAAAAGCAATTTGTAGCACTCTGAACTCAATACTAGATGGCAGAAGTATGCAGAACATGTGAATCTACAGCAGTACATGCCAAAAACAGATGTCTACTCGGTAAGTAATACTTTCCAAATCGTGCAAAGATTCCAGGGGGTTCCCTTACTAGTGGACGGAGCTTGCTCTTGCAATCAATCCCAAGGTGCTCTTCTTAGGGGGTAATGTGGTTTAGCAGCCTTAGGTTTATCAGAGAGGAGTATTAGACATCTGAAAATACACACACAGCCAATAAATAAAACACACGACTCAAGGAGATCCACGCCACTTTACGAAATAACAAGGCGTTTATATATGTTTTGGCACCAGAATCATTACGTTTAGGTAAGTACGTTTTGTAAGAAAAATCTTTACAGTTTTGAAAAGTTGCCTCAGTGCAATTTCTGAAAAGCTGCAATGTTAACTTATGGAGAGGAAAACAGGTACTGCATTCAGATATAGTAAAGTGTAGTACGGCATTGGGTGACCAGTGGTGGATCAATCCGGTTGAAAAGAGTTTGCAAGTCTGAACGAGGAGTCCAGTCGAGAAGAACCAAGAGGTGGGTTCAAGTCTTGAGCTGCTCTGGGACGGAGAGATATCTTCGGTTCTCCAGCATTGGATCTTTCATAGATTCACATGCTTGAATCATCCCCGTCGTCGAGGTGGGAGCCTCACGGTAAACTTAAATATATAAAAAGCAGTAAGTCAGTAAAAATAAAACCAGTAGGCCCAAGTAGGCCTCATAAGGTATTTTACAGTCTATCCACTTTGTTTTGTGAAAAGACCCAAACTTGAGTATCAACCAATCAGGATTCAGCCCCTCCCAAACACTCCCAACAGAGGCTGAATTCCCTCAGATTTTCTACCGCACGTCGTGTGAAGGGAGTCTCCCTGAGCTCTGCTCAGTTTTTTTCCTATTTTCTGACTGAAGATTGTTTTTTCTCTCAGGAAACTAGTTACAACTTTACTATGTCTGAAAAGGCAAAGAAGGGTCTGTTCAGAGACTGTGACAACTGTGGGAAGAAGAGACTACATATTGATGACCCCCACAAGAAGTGTATTTACTGCCTTCATCCAGACCATAAGGTGAGAGACTGCAAAATCTGTTGCACCTTTAGTCAAAAAACCCTCAAAGACCGAGAGGGTAGACTTCTCTTATGGCTGCAAAAACAGAAAGCCTTAGAGCATCCTTCATCAGACAGCGAAGAGTCACCACAAACTTCTCGCCCTCAGAAAAGAACAGGTGAGAGAGATAGAGGTGCGGATGAACCACCAAGAAAAATGCACAAAAAGACTAAACAAGTCTTAACTGAAGAGGCAGTTAAACATGGACCAAAAAAGGTTCATTCAGAACCTACTACGCCGTTACACCGGAAAAGCACCTCAAAGAAACCATCCCTGTCTCTGTCACCACAAAAAGAGTCAGAAAAACTCTTTTTGGTGAAAAAACAACCGTCGACGACCGCCCCGTCGACGACAGTGTCGACGGTAACAGCGACCACGGTATCGTCGACGTTCACAACACCATCCTCACCGATGATTATGACGTCGTCGCCTTTGTCATCGACGACGATTATTACTGCAAAAATCTTCAAAAGAGCTTCGTCGGCAACCACATCGAAGGGACCGTCGACTAAGGAAAAGACGCAGTCATGGACGGAAGCGTCGACGAGAGACCCGTCGACGAGGGAACCGTCGACGAGGGAACCGTCGACGAGGGAACCGTCGACGATGGATCAGACGATCACCACAGCATTAACAGCTTACAAACCTTTGGACATTTCACCAGCTCATTCCTCATACCATCATGAGGACTCCACCAGATTCTTACCCCTTTCCCTTATTAATATAGGGGACAAGCCATCTGACATTTTGCCGATGCATACATCACCAAGTAAGGTGCTGCCATACCCACCGCAACATCTTTTAGACTATGAGGATGATGACGTTCAAGGAATGTTTGGGGCAGCTAGTAGCCCGTCCCAACTAAATGTCAAATGTCAAGAGTTTGATGAAGAAGAGGATCAACATTACCAGCATAGTTATGCTTCAACATCTTATCCACAGGCAAACCAACCATCGCCTCTAGCTATGCCTAGCACATTAGTGACAGATTTACAACATATGTTGAAGGACTACTATAAAAGGTTCCCACCGTCAACTCAGTCCACGCCACCTAGACCTCAGAGTTACCAGCAAGCTCAAACTACTAATGTTTCCGAAACGCCACAGGCTAGTAGACCTGTAACTAGCCAAGCTCCGGAAGCTTACCTCTCGTCGGACGACGAAAGGGAAGAGGGCGAGCTAGCAGATTCAGCGGCTAGTGAATGGGACGACTATCTCGTTCCCACACCATCTCCACCTCCAGCAGCTCCAGTGGATTCTCCTCCAGAAGACATAGGAGGTTTCCATAATATCATAGAGAGAGCGGCGAAACGTTTTGGCCTGGAAATTGTTTCCCATGAAACTGAGTGTTTTTTGTATGACTTTAAAGAGCCATCAAAGAGATCTGTAAGAGCCATACCTATTGTGGATTTCTTATGGCAGGAGGGTTTGAAGGCAATGAAAAACCCGGCAACAGTGCCTTCACAAATGCCAAGGCTAGAGAAAAAATACAAGGCCCCAGATGATTCTCCGGCCTGTTTAGTCTCACAACCGAAACCTGACTCGGTTATATCACAGGCGGCTCAACGACGATCCAAAAACCCCTCTACACCTATTGCGTCTCCCCCAGACAAAGAGGGAAGGACACTAGACAATATCGGTAAGAAATTCTCCTCGGTTGCTGCAGTAACGGTCAAGGCGGCAAATTCCCTCGCCATCCTGGGAAGGTACGATCGGCAGATGTGGGCAGACATGTCCGTTTTTGTAGATTCACTGCCAGAAGATCTCAAGGTGGAGGCTAAAAAGGTCTTGCAGGAGGGAGAAAGGGTTTCCGCAGAGATAATAGACAGTGCAATAGATATTTCCCTCACTGGCTTTCGACAGTTAGCTGGAGCAGCAGTCCTGCGCAGACAAGGGTGGCTTAAAGCTACTTCTTTCAGACCAGAAGTCCAGACTCGTGTTCTCGACATGCCCTTCGATGGAGAGAGTTTGTTTGGCAAACATGTCGATGATATGCTGCAGGCTGTCAAGACGGATACCGATACGGCAAAATCCCTAGGTACCCTGCAATATAAAAAACTACCTTTTCGTGGAGCAAGGGGTAGAGGTAATTACTCCTTTCGAGGTGGATACCAACAATACAGGTCACAATATACATCTTCCTCCACAGGACCAGGACATCAGCACCATCAACAACAGCAGCATTATCGATTACCACCAGCCGCAGCTTACAAACATCCGGCTAGAGGAAGAGGAGCTGCCCGAGCAAGAGATACAGGCAGAAAGCAATGACCAGCGGATAATCTCAACACCTCCCCAATCAATATTGAAGGTCGGAGGTCGCATCAATTCTTATTTCCCCAAGTGGAAGGCTATAACATCGGACAGATGGGTACTAGATGTGGTGACCAGAGGTCATACTCTGGAATTTATCCAAACACCACCGAGTGTCCCTCCATCGGGTACACCGCCTCTGAGGTTGAGCCAACTTCTCAGGGAAGTAAGGATAATGCTAACAAAAGGAGCAATAGAACCAGTCCCTTTATCTCAAAGGAACAAGGGATTCTATTCCCGGTTTTTCCTTCTCAAGAAACCCTCAGGAGACTGGCGCCCCATCCTGGACTTGAGAGCACTAAACAAGTTTCTAAAGAAACAATCGTTCAGGATGGTAACGTTGCAGGATGTCCTGCGTCTCTTAAACACGGGCGATTGGATGGCATCCCTAGACCTCCAGGATGCTTATTTTCATATCCCAATATATCGCAACCATCGCAAATTTTTAAGGTTCAGGGTAGGAAGTATGCACCTCCAATTCCGGGTTCTACCATTCGGTCTCAAATCAGCCCCCAGAATCTTCACAAAAATGCTAGCTCCAGTAGCAGCACATCTTCGCCAGGCAGGTATCCAGGTCTTCCCTTACCTGGACGACTGGCTTATAAAGGCACCCTCAAAATTCCAAGTAACAAATCATATTTCCTATTGCCTTCATTTGTTACACAGCCTGGGGTTTGTAGTCAACTACCAGAAATCTCAGATATACCCCAAACAAGAGTTGAGTTTCTTGGGAGCAATTTTGGACACAGTACGCAGCAAAGCGTACCCATCACACGAGAGGAAACAAAAGTTAACCTCGTTGGCAGACAACCTATCCAGAAAAAAGTTCGTTTCAGTCCGCATCTACAAATCATTGCTCGGAATGATATCATCGTGCATTCCGCTAGTCCCAGATTGCAGGCTCCATATGCGACCCCTGCAAGAGCAATTGGACATACAATGGACACAGGTCCTCGGCTCCTTCGAAGACAAGATTCGCATAACGCCTCTAATGAAGAACACTATGAGGTGGTGGGCGACTCCAACCAATTTCTCAAAAGGGCTGTCTTTTCTTCTTCAAACACCAAGTTACATAGTAACAACGGATGCCTCTCTCGAAGGATGGGGTGCACATTGCCAGGACCTGCAAATCAGCGGAATCTGGAATCAGCAAGAGAGCCAGCTCCACATCAATTATCTAGAACTAAAAGCAATACACTTAGCTCTAAAAGCTTTCTTGCCAAAGATACAATGTTCAAGCGTCTTAATCCGGACGGACAACATGACCAGCATGTTTTATCTAAACAAGCAAGGAGGCACAAGGTCCCTACAACTCTCGCAGCTAGCCCAACAAATTTGGACATGGGCCATCAAACACAATATTTCACTAAAAGCGGAGCATGTGCCAGGACAGATCAATGTTCTAGCAGACACCTTGAGCAGGACAGTAATTCCTTATCACGAGTGGGAGCTAGACCAGAAAACTCTCAATGGCCTGTTTCTATTATGGGGCAAACCAAACTTAGACCTATTTGCCACTCTCGAGAACAAGAAATGCCAGTTCTACGCAAGTTGGCTTCCCCAAAAAGATTCGTGGGGGAATGCGTTTTCGATGAGATGGTCAGGAGTTTATGCCTACGCTTTTCCTCCGATCCCGCTCATTCCGAGAGTCATCAGGAAAATGAAGACGGAGGGGTGTCGACTTCTACTCATAGCTCCCAGATGGCCCAGACAAATATGGTATACGGAGCTCCTCATGCTCTCCGAACGACCACATCTACCACTCAGACAGAGTCCGACTCTTTTAACGATGCACCAGGGACAAGTCACACACCCACATCCGTCGTCTCTTCATTTGTCGGCTTGGCTCCTGAACACAATGAATACTTAAATCTCAAAATCTCCCCAGAGTGTAGAGACATCTTAGCAAAAGCTAGAGCTGACACTACCAACAAAACCTATAGACTTAAATGGAAACGGTTTTGTGTTTGGTGTGCAGCGGAAAATATACATCCTTTATCTTCTACTCCGGAACAGATACTTCCATATCTCCTGCTCCTGGCAAAATCAGGACTTGCATATTCTTCCATACGGGTACATCTGGCAGCAATCTCCAGATACCGCAGATCACCAGATAGACTCTCTTTGTGTTCCACAAGAATTGTCAAACAATTTATGAAGGGCCTTTTTCGGGTCTTCCCGCCAATTAGGAAACCCCCGCCTCTATGGTCATTGAATGTTGTGTTGATGCAACTCATGAAAGCTCCTTTTGAGCCGATCCACAAAGCTGACCTAAAATTCCTTGCATGGAAAACAGCGTTACTGTTAGCTCTTACTTCGGCAAAAAGAGTCAGTGACATTCAGGCTTTCACCATCAAACAGCCGTTCCTCCAGTTTACAAACTCAGGTGTCATCCTGCGGACAAATCCTAAATTCATTCCGAAAGTTCCCTCAACATTTCATTTAAATGAACCAGTCATCTTAAAAACCTTTTTTCCAAATCCGCAAACAGTGGCGGAAAAAACATTACATTCTCTCGATATTAAAAGATGTTTAAAGTTTTATCTACAGAAAACTCAGGCCATCCGCCAGTCGGATCAATTATTTGTAGCATTCGGCGGAACAAAGAAGGGACACGCGGTGTCCAAACAGACTTTGGCAAGATGGATTGGCCTGGCGATTCAATTCTGCCATTCAAAAGCAGGAAAGCCGCTCCACACCAAGGTGAGAGCCCACTCTACAAGATCGGTAGCCACTTCAGCGGCACTCTTTGCAGGTGTACCACTACATAGCATCTGTAGAGCAGCAACATGGTCCAGCCAACACACATTTACAAGACATTACTGTCTAGAGGAGACAAACCAGGTCGATACAGCAGTGGGACAAGCAGTGCTGAGGCATCTATTTTGTTAAGGTGAGCCTCTTACACATCCCACCACCACACTCGAGGTATGGTCATTAATGGTTCATTTTCTTCTACTGTTTAACGTGTTGTATTCTCCATAATAATAGCATAAACTGTGTCAGGATTTCTTGCCACACACATTTTATTGCTTTTATATTCGTATGTTTGTGAATATAAATATAATTATATGTAAGTGCATATTTAAAACTGAACTAATGTGAATCACATCACGTATAGAATTACGATGGAATTACAGTCAATGTAATTCAGTAAGTAAGAAAACATTACTGCTCGTTACTCGGATTCAAGCATGTGAATCTATGAAAGATCCAATGCTGGAGAAGAAAATTAGTTACTTACCTGTAACTGCAGTTCTCCAGTATTGGTATCTTTCATAGATTCACATGCGACCCACCCTCCTCCCCTCAGAGGCTCCCCTATTATACAGATATTAAACTTCACACTCCTAATAGAAAATCTGAGGGAATTCAGCCTCTGTTGGGAGTGTTTGGGAGGGGCTGAATCCTGATTGGTTGATACTCAAGTTTGGGTCTTTTCACAAAACAAAGTGGATAGACTGTAAAATACCTTATGAGGCCTACTTGGGCCTACTGGTTTTATTTTTACTGACTTACTGCTTTTTATATATTTAAGTTTACCGTGAGGCTCCCACCTCGACGACGGGGATGATTCAAGCATGTGAATCTATGAAAGATACCAATACTGGAGAACTGCAGTTACAGGTAAGTAACTAATTTTCTTCTCTTCTCCAGGGGTGACTGGGGCAGGGGCATCCTGAGGCATCAGAATTCCTCCTCCAGGAGCACTTACGGTTGAGGAGCCTGCAGGCAGAGGCGTTGGTGAGTCCACAGTGGTCAAGTCCAAGGTGGGCTTTGTTTGTGGAGGGCTGGAGGACCATGTTGGCACTGTTGGTCCACTTCAACACAAACCTAGGCGGTATGGGTGAAGTGGTGCTTTCTGGTGTTGGGTTTTCTGTGGTCCGGAGTCCTCACAGTTATCTTGGGGGTGCCTACAAGATGTGGGGAAGGAGTTCCTCGCTCTTTGGTGAAGGCAGGCAGTCCTCCCAGACTTTTGGAGACACAGCAGCTTGCAGGACGAGGCAACTTTGGCACAAAACAGCAGGCAGACCGGTAGGGATAGGGCCAAGTCAGGTGCTTCTTACTTAGGCTTTGTTTTTGCGGCTCTTGGGTGTGCTTTTAATAGGTCAGCAAGAATCTGCCTTCCTGGTGCTAGGGGCTTCCCTAAATAGTGAATTTAGAGGCCTTAGGGGAGTGGAGGATAGTAGCCAATGGGTAACGTACCCTGGGGTCATTACACCTCATATATGACCACGTCCTGTGGGAAGTGGGCATAACCCTGTCCCAGAGTTCCCAGTTCTGCCATCACCAAGATGGCAGACTTTCAGATGTTGTGCCCTCATCAGGCAGCTCACCCTAGTGGTGGGACTGACCTGAGGGACGGACATACCTCTCTGAATACCAAATTTCCCACCTGTCAAGGTGCCAAATGGGCCCTCGGGCAGGGGAGTAGGCATCTCCACCATTGAGGGAAGACAGATCTGCATGCCAAGGGTGACAGGCTTCTTTGAAGCCCCCTAACCCTGGAATGCAAATTTGAAGGTCATCCTGTGAGGTAGGTGTGTGTTTTTGGGGGGGGTGGATGGATCAGAAACACATTTGTTGGTGGCAGGCTCGCTAAAACTAGTCAGTAAGCTCACCAATAGTTGGTAGGTTTTCAGGGGGCACGTCTATGGTGCCCTCTGGCTGACTGTTAATAAATCCATCACTGTCGTCAGTCAGGGTTTATTAATTTGAGGTGTTTGATTCCAAACATTCCTATTTTTAGTGAAGCCATCATGTAGCTGGGGAACTAGTATTGACCAGTATCCAGCACATGTAATTTAAATGGCTTCCCTGTTTATTCAATGTGTCTAGGAATTGACAAAGACATAGCAGGGGCATATCTGCTTTTGCAGATACGTCCTCACATATAATATAATGCACCCTGCTTTAGGGCTGTAAGTCCTGCTGTAGGGGTAACATACATATATTGCATGAAATGTAGGGGGCATGTTGTGATTTCATTGTTAGCTGCACCAAGACATGCTCCCTCAGTGGCAGTCTGCATTTGCTAGGATGGGGGGGTCCCTCAGGGTGGCACAATAGATGTTGCAGCTCTTGGGAACCATCTTTGGTATCCATGCCCTAGGTACCAGGGGTACCATTTACTAGGGACTTACAAGGGGGGCCAAAGGTATTGCCAATTGCTGAACAATTGTACATTTTTAGGGAGCTGGCACTGGGGACTGATTAGCAGGAGTCCATTGCACTTTGAGTCAAAATTGCATCACATAACAGGCAAAAAAAAAAAAAAGGGGGCGGGGGATGAACCCAAGTTAAAAAAAAAAAAAATTAAAAAAGGGGCACTTTCCTACAAAGTTTAGTAACGTTTCATTATTGAGTGGTGTGTTACCTCGATTAAGCATGTCACCTTCCCCCTAGACTTTATGCAGCATGTGCAAGACCGCTAGGTCTACTCATCTTTAAATATCCTTATTAGTACTTGACCACCCTTGAGAAGAGGCGGTAAATTTTATCATTAATGCAACCATGGGCACATCAGCCTGATTGGATGAGAATGTTAGAATACCGAAATAATCACCTGCCTGTCTGTAGGAAAGTCACTCTTTTGGCATGGTTATCCCCACTTTTTGCCTGTTATCAGTGTGCTTAAACTGTTTTAACTGGGATCCTGCTAACCAGGATGCCAGTAATTGTGCTGTCTCCTCTAAATTTGGTTGCTTTGGTACCCTTTACACCCCACAGTTGGCATACTGGTGTACCCCTGTGAGTCCCTATTGTATGGTACTTAGGTACCCAGGGCATTGGTGCACAACTTCCCCACCCCCCTGTCACCATGGGCTGCCTGCAGCATGTATTATGCCACCCATAGGCACCCATGCAAACTGTCTGCAGGTCTGCCATTTACAACCTGTGTGAAAAGGTGCAAGAATCCTTTGACTGCTGGTCACTGCATCAGGTCACTGTAAGTCACCCCTATGGTAGCCCCTTTCTGCCGAAAGGGCAGGGTGCAGGTCCCTGTGTGCGAGGGCACTCCTGCATGAGAAGAGGTGCCCCAATGAACTCCAGTTCAAATGCACTGGACTTTGTAAGTGCGGGGAAGCCATTTTACTTGTGTGCTGGCCACAGGTCACTGCCTGAGGTCCAGCTACATAATGGTAACTCCGAACCTGGGCATGTTTGGTATCAAACATGTCTGAATCATACCACAGTACTAATGCCAGTATTGGTGGCATGATTTCATGCACTCTGGGAGCTCCTTGGAGGACCCCCCAGTATTTACTCCAGTATTGGAACTTTCATAGATTCACCTGCTTGAATCATTACCCATTGTCGCAATGGGAGCCCCCGGTACAAATTACACAAGTAGTGTTGAAATATATTAACAAAAGGGTCCTAGGCCTCTTCAATTTAACAGTCTATCAGAGTCATTTTTAGGAAAAGGACCAAACTTGAGCATCCATCAATCAGACGACACCACCCTCCAGAATCCTCCTGAGAGAAGCTCCAGCACCTCAGATTTTCTACAGCACGTCGTGCTAGGGAGTCTCCTCAAAGCTCTGCTCTTTATTCACATCTTTTGGATTAGGTTGAACATATTTTTCTCTGCTAAAAACTTCTTTAAACTGATTGGGGTTAACACCTTCAACATGTCTGACAAAGAGAAGAAGAGTTTATTCAGAAATTCAAAACTTGTGGTAAGAAGAGACTTCATTCTGAAGACCCTCATCAGGATTGTATATACTGCCTCTATCCAGACCACTCAGCCAAGGACTGTAAGGTTTTGTCGTACCTTTTCCTCTAAGACTCTTAAGGATAGAGAAGGCAGATTATTGATTTGGCTGCAAAAACCTAAATACAGAGATAATCCAGTCTCTGACTACGATAGTGATGACTCTTCAATATCGAAAAAGGTAAGTCCCTTGTTACTGGTACCCCTGGTACCAAGGGCCCTGATGCCAGGGAAGGTCTCTAAGAGCTGCAGCATGTCTTATGCCAACCTAGGGACCCCTCACTCAGCACATACCCACTGCTTCACAGCTTGTGTGTGCTGGTGGGGAGAAAATGACTAAGTCGACATGGCACTCCCCTCAGAGTGCCATGCCAACCTCACACTGCCTGTGTTATAGGTAAGTCACCCCTCTAGCAGCCCTTACAGCCCTAAGGCAGGGTGCACTATACCACAGGTGAGGGCATATGTTCATGAGCACTATGCCCCTACAGTGTCTAAGCAAAACCTTAGACATTGTAAGTGCAGGGTAGTCAAACACGAACTCCACAACACCATAATGGCTACAATGAAAAATGGGAAGTTTGGTATCAACCTTCTCAGCACAATAAATGCACCCTGATGCCAGTGTGCAATTTATTGTAAAATACACCCAGAGGGCATCTTAGAGATGCCCCCTGAAAACATACCTGACTTCCAGTGTGGGCTGACTAGTTTTTGCCAGCCTGCCACACACCAGAAATGTTGCTGGCCACATGGGGAGAGTGCCTTCGTCACTCTGTGGCCAGGAACAAAGAATGTACTGGGTGGAGGTGCTTCTCACCTCCCCCTGCAGGAACTGTAACACCTGGTGGTAAGGCTCAAAGGCTCACCCCCTTTGTTACAGCACCACAGGCCATCCCAGCTAGTGGAGATGCCTGCCCCTCGGGCCACTGCCCCCACTTTTGGAGGCAAGGCTGGAGGAGATGAGAAAAACAAGGAGGAGTCACCCCCCAGTCAGGACAGCCCCTACAGTGTCCTGAGCTGAGGTGCTTTACTTTTAGAAATCCTCCATCTTGTAGAAGGAGGATTCCCCCAACAGGATTAGGGATGTGCCCCCCTCCCCACAGAGAGGAGGCACAAAGAGGGTGTAGCCACCCTCAAGGACAGCAGCCATTGGCTATTGCTCTCCCAGACCTAAACACACCCCTAAATTCAGTATTTAGGGGCTCCCAGAACCGAGGAAGATTGATTCCTGCAACTTAAAGAAGGACTGCTGACCTGAAGCCCTGCAGTGAAGACGGAAACGACAACTGCTTTGGCCCCAGCCCTACCGGCCTGTCTACCAACTTCGAAGAAAACTGCAAGAGCATTGCATCCAACAGGGACCAGCGACCTCTGAAGCCTCAGAGGACTGCCCTGCATCTAAAGGACAAGAAACTCCAGAGAACAGCGGCCCTGTTCAACAAACTGCAACTTTAAAGACCCCACGTTTCCCACCGGAAGCGTGAGACTTTCCACTCTGCACCCGACGCCCCTGGCATGACCTGCGGAAAACAAACACCTCACGGAGGACTCCCCGGCAACTGCGAGCCAGTGAGTAGCCAGAGTTGACCCCCCTGGGCCCCCACAGTGACGCCTGCAGAGGAAATCCAGAGGCTCCCCCTGACCGCGACTGCCTGCAACAAGGAATCCGACGCCTGGAACCAGCACTGCACCCGCAGCCCCAGAACCTGAAGGAACCGAACTCCAGAGCAAGAGCGGCCCCCAGGCGACTCTCTGCCTAGCCCAGGTGGTGGCTACCACTAGGAGCCTCCCCTTGTGCCTGCCTGCATCGTTGAAGAGACCCCCGGGTCTCCCCATTGTTTTCTACACAAAACCCAACGCCTGTTTGCACTCTGCACCCGGCCGCCCCTGTGCCGCTGAGGGTGTACTTTCTGTGCCTGCTTGTGTCCCACCCGGTGCCCTACAAAACACCCCTGGTCTGCCCTCTGAGGACTCAGGTACTTACCTGCTGGCAGACTGGAACCGGGGCACCCCTGTTTCCATTGAAGCCTATGTGTTTTGGGCACCTCTTTGACCTCTGCACCTGACCGGCCCTGAGCTGCTGGTGTGGTAACTTTGGGGTTGCCTTGAACCCCCAACGGTGGGCTACCTTGGACCCAGCTTTGAACCCTGTAAGTGTTTTACTTACCTGTGAACTTAACATTTGCTTACCTCCCCCAGGAACTGTTGATTTTTGCACTGTCCACTTTTAAAATAGCTTATTGACATTTATGTCAAAACTGTACATGCTATTGTGATTATTCTAAGTTCCTAGCATACCTGAGTGAAATACCTTTCATTTGAAGTATTACTTGTAAATCCTGAACCTGTGGTTCTTAAAATAAACTAAGAAAATATATTTTTCTATATAAAAACCTATTGGCCTGGAATAAGTCTTTGAGTGTGTGTCCCTCATTTATTGCCTGTGTGTGTACAACAAATGCTTAACACTACCCTCTAATAAGCCTACTGCTCAACCACACTACCACAAAATAGAGCATTAGAATTATCTCTTTTTGCCACTATCTTACCTCTAAGGGGAACCCTTGGACTCTGTGCACACTATTTCTTACTTTGAAATCGTATATACAGAGCCAACTTCCTACAGCCCGTCTCCGGGGTTACCACTCCACGTCAGAGACCGGCCTCTTTACCTCTAACAAATGTGGTCATGCCAGATATGACTTTACCTCAGGACACTGACATGTCGGAAGGTGATCACGAAGAAGGGGAGCTCCTTGACACTGATTCCGAGTTGGATGAATACATTATTCATGCTCCTCCTTCCCAATCATAGATGGAGTACCCTCCAGACGACATCAGAGGATTTCATAAATCTCCTGAAAAGAGTAGCTAAGCGTTTCGCTTTGCCAATGCCGTCAAAACAGACAGATTGTAAAACTTTGATTTTAAAGAGCAGTTTCAGAAATCTGTGCGCTCTATTCCGCTGGTCAGCTACTTATGGGAAGAAGGGCTAAAAGTGATGCACAATCCTGCTACTGTCACAGAGGTGCTGCCTCGATTGGACAAAAAATACAAGGCACCAGACGATGCCCCAGCATGTCTAATTGGTCATTCTCATCCGGATTCAGTGGTGGCTCAGGCGGCACAGAGGAAGTCCAAGAATCCGTCTCCTCCGATTTCTGCACCTCCAGACAAAGAAGGTAGACGGCTAGACAATATTGGGAAGAGGTTCTCCTCGATGGCTATCCTAGTGATAAGAGCTTCTAACTCACTAGCGGTGTTAGTTAGGTTTGACAGACAGCTATGGGCAGACATCGCCCCACATATTGACCAGTTGCCGGAGGACGGAAGATCAGAGGCAAAAAAGACGTTGCAGGAAGGTCAGCGCACGTCAGCGGAACTCATAGACTGTGCAATGGACATACCCACGACTGCATTTCGACAGCTCGCAGGTGCGGCTGTACTTAGGAGACAAGGTTGGCTAAAGGCTACATCATTCCGGCCTGAGGTACAGAATAAGATTTTAGACCTACCTTTCGATGGCCAGGCATTATTTGGTAAACATATTGACGAGGCTTTACAATCTATCAAATCTGACATGGAATACAGCAAGATCATTAGGGACTCTCCAGTTTCGAAAGCCTTCCTTTCGAGCTTGAGGACGTGGACAGCCTTCATATAGAGGAGGATATCAGCAATATAGATATTCAACCTATCCTTCCTCCTCTTACCAGTTCCGTCAATACTACCCACAAAGACAACAACCGCAAGCAGCTTATGGTAGATCTTGCACTAGGGTACGCTCAACTCGCCCTGCTAAAGACTCGGCTCGTAGAGCCTGATACATCCGAGGCACCGGCTACACCCAACTCCTCCTCCTCCTCTTGTTCTAGGCGGAAAGATATCCCTATTCCTCAAGCAATGGCTAGTCATCACATCAGACAAGTGGGTCCTCCAATTAGTGAAACAGGACCACACTCTGGAGTTTATCCAACTACCTACCTCCAATCCTCCCTGCAGGAATCCTTCAAGGTACCCAGAACAATTCAAGACGGAGATCAACAAGATGCTCCTTAAAGGAGCTATAGAGAAGGTACCTTGGTCACAGCGAGGAAGAGGGTTTTTATTCCAGATTCTTTCTCATTCGTAAGAAGTGGAAAGATTGGAGGCTGATCCTCGACCTAAGGGAACTAAACATCTACTTAAAAAAGCAGTTGTTCCGCATGATAAGCCTGCAGGATGTCCTCCTGCGTCTGAACCAGGGAGATTTCATGTCTACACTAGACCTAAAAGATGCATATTTACACATTCCCATCCACCCTACCCACAGACAGTCCCTGGGATTCATAGTAGCCGGAAGCCATTTTCAATTTAGTGTCCTCCCTTTTGGCCTAATATCAGCTCCCATGATATTCACCAAATGCCTAGCGCTAATTGCAGCCTTCCTCAGGAGGGGAAAACACCAGATATTTCCATATCTCGACGATTGGCTGATAAAAGCAAACACCTACGCAGGGGCGCGCAGATCAACAAGAAGGTGCGTTTCCTTGCTAAGCAGCTTAGGCCTCACCATCAACTGGGTGAAGTCCAAACCTCTACCAGCACGCAGTATCACCTTTTTAGGGGCAAACCTGGACACGCAATAGACCATGGTGTGTCCCATACCGTAGAGAGACAACAGAAGTTACTTACACTGGCAAAGTCAATACAGGGACAAAGCTGCGTTTCTGTTCGACTGTTCAAATCCTTGTTGGGCATGATGTCATTATGCATACTTCTGGTTCCTCTCTGCAGACTAAAAATGCGACCGCTACAGGAGCAACTCAACCGTCAATGGCTCCAGATTTCGGGAAGCTTTGAAGATCGAATAAACATAACCCCAGCAATAGCCAAAGCCCTGACATGGTGGTCTCAAAAGCATCATCTGTCCATCGGCCTTTGCTTTCTACATCGTCCAGCTCCGTGGACCATCACTACGGACGCATCTCTGGAGGGCTGTGGAGCCGTGTTGCAAGAATTTCAAGTAAGTGGCAAGTGCCCACTAGAGCTGAGAGTGATGCACATCAGTCTGCTAGAGCTCAGAGCAGTTTCCCGCTTTGCAGGCTTTTCTCCCGAAAATAGCGGGATCAGACGTAGTAATAAGAACAGACAACACCACTACAATGCATTACCTCAACAAACAAGGAGGCACGAGATCTCTTACCCTCTCCAAGGAAGCCCAAAGAATTTGGAATTGGGCCTCGCAGCAAGGCATCAGACTCTCAGAAGTGCATTTGCCGGGGATAGAGAACAAGATAGCAGACTCGCTCAGCAGGCAAAGATCGAGCTGCCACGAGTGGGAGCTGGACCAGTCCACAGTGGACTATGGGGGTTATTACAACTTTGGAGGAGGTGTTAATCTGTCCCAAAAGTGACGGTAAAGTGACGGATATACCACCAGCCGTATTACGAGTCCATTATATCCTATGGAACTCGTCATATGCCTGGTGGTATATCCGTCACTTTTGGGACGGATTAACACCTCCTCCAAAGTTGTAATAACCCCCTATGTCTTTTCCCAGTGGGGAACGCCAACAATAGACCTGTTCGCAAACAAGTGGAATGCCAAATGCCAGAACTTCGCAAGCTGGCATTACCAAAAGGGATCCTGGGGGAATGCGTTTTCCATAGTTTGGTCAGACATCTTCGCTTTCCTCAAATTCCATTGATCCCAAGAGTCCTCACGAAGATGAAGGCAGAGCCGTGCATCCTGATATTGATAGCTCCGTACTGGCCTCGCCAACACCGGTTTGCAGAGCTTCTTCTTCTATCAATGAAGCCCTACATTCCACTGAAACCGTCTCCACATTTACTAACGATGAACAAAGGACAAATATCGAACCCAGATCCTCAGACGATGCGATTGTCAGCATGGCTCCTGGGCAAAGGGAGTTTGCACATCTGAATATCCCACAGGAATGTATGAACATTTTGTCCAGAGCTAGAGCGGATAGCACTAATAAGGCTTACTCTTGCAAATGGAAAAGATTTTGTTTGTAGTGTCACCAGCGGCAAATTGATCCACTGTCCTCACCGCTGGAACAAATATTGCTGTATTTATTGCATTTAGCGCAATCAGGTCTGGCGCATTCCTCCATAAAGGTGCATCTTGCGGCAATAGCATCATACAGGCGCTCAGACTCTTCACCCTCGCTATATTCCTCTTGTTTAATCAAATCTTTTTTTAAAGGACTTTTCAGGGTCTTTCCTCCATTCAGACCTCCTCCTCCCTCGTGGAACCTGAATATTGTTTTAGCACAGTTGATGAAGTATCCGTTTGAACCGATTCATCGAGCCTCTCTGAAATTCCTTTCTTGGAAGGTTGCTTTACTGGTGGCTCTAACGTCAGCCTGACGGGTCAGTGAGGTACAGGCCCTCTCCATACAAGAGCCGTTCTTACAGATTAATCAACACAAACTACTGCTGCGCACAAACCCGCATTTCATCCCGAAGGTCCCTTCGGACTTCCACATCAACAAGACCTTAGTTTTAAAAACCTTTTTTCCACATCCATCTACTCCTGCGGAAAGAGCAGTGCACTCCTTAGACGTTAAGAGATGTGTTCAATTCTACTTGCACAGAACTAAGGGCCATATGTACGAACACATTTTCCCATTGACACAGAATGGGAAAAACCCTTTGCTACATCTGGCCCTTAGTCCTTTCGTCGCTCTAATCAATTGTTCGTAGCTTACAGTGCACCCAGACGAGGCCAACTGCTTTCCAAGCAGAGTATATCCAGATGGATCGCCTCAGCCATTCGATTCTGCCATCAAGCAGCGGGTAAACCTCTGCATTCATCAGTCTGCGCTCATTCTACGCGGGCAGTTTCTTCCTCAGCAGCGCTGTTTACGGGGGTTTCCCTGCAAGACATTTGCAGAGCAGCAACATGGAAGAGCTGCCATACATTTGCAAGACCTTACTGCTTGGAAGCACTATCTCAAGGAGAGGTAGCAGTGGGCCAAGCAGTCCTCAGGAACCTCTTCAGATGAAGGTGAGCCATCTATTTCATCCCTCCATCCTAGATCAGGTATGCACATTGTTTATGTCTCTTATGTTCGGCCACAGATTGAATGCTTTTCATGTTTTTTTTAAAAAAGAAACAGAGAAAAGTGAAGAGAAGTAAAGATGGGGTTGATAGATGGTATTTTGTTTGAAGTATTTCTTTATATATATATATACGCAGGTGTTTTGTGACATACATGGTTACAGTGGTACAATGTGCATAAGTACTGCTCTCTACTCTGATTCAAGCATGTGAATCTATGAAAGTTCCAATACTGGAGTAAGAAAATTAGTTACTTACCTGTAACTAGTTTGTATATTGGAATCTTTCATAGATTCACATGCAACCCACCCACCTCCCCGGATAAGCTCACTTTCACACATCTCTCCCTCTCCCTCCCTCTCTCTCTCTCTCTCTCTCTCTCCTTGGAAAATCTGAGGTGCTGGAGCTTTTCTCAGGAGGATTCTAGAGGGTGGTGCCGTCTGATTGTGGGATGCTCAAGTTTGGACCTTTTCCTAAAAATGACTGATAACCTGTTAAATTGAAGAGGCCTAGGGCCCTTTTGTTAATATATTTCAACACTACTTGTGTAATTTGTACCGGGGGCTACCATCTCTCAACGGGGAATGATTCAAGCATGTGAATCTATGCAAGATTCCAATACTGGAGAACTACAGTTACAGGTAAGTAACTAATTTTCTTTCGACGTGGGACTCCTCTGCAGGTGTGCTGACTGTCCCCCCTGCAACTTACTGTGCCTGCTGCCAGTGGGTTTCATGTGGGGGTTGGGACTGCTTCTGCTGGCTCTCCCGACTGATGAGGGTCAGCCCGAACTTCCCTCCAAGGGTTGAGTGCCCTGGATTGCTGGTCCTCTTCAGCTCTGCATATCCCTTTCTGGCCAGAGTTGCACTTGCCAAGGCTTGTTGGTGGTCTTCCTGATCATTGACCCGACTGCAAACTGGCGACCGGCGTGGGACAACTTCTTCACGATTTCAGGGACTCCTCTGCAGATTCTGGACTCCACATCTGACCTTAATCTTCCACTGTCGATGTGGATCTTTGTCCACAGAAGGGTGGGTAGTGGCTCCTGCCCCACCTGGACACCCCTGCATGGACTGGACTGTGTCACCTTCTTTTGCAGGTCCTTTTCAACCAGAATCCACCTTTGGGTTCTGCTGGACTGGTCCTATTCTTGCAAAGTTTCTTTTCCAAGTCCCCTTGTTAGCCGATGGGAGACCACTTCTGCTCTCTTTTGCTGGGGGTCATCAAGGTACTCACCTCCGGGGGTCTCAAGTTTTCCCAGCTCCCTCCGAACTACTCCACATTTTTGAGTGGTCGACCTAACTTTGCATTTAGTATATTATTTGGCTGGCCTATAGAGCCCTAGCTATTTTCTGCTATTTCTTGCCAATACTTGTTGTTTTTCTATGCTAATTCCTAGTACTTAATGCATATATATAGTAATGTATACTTACCTCCAGTTGGGTGGGTCTGCCTATAGTAATCTAGTTCAGTGTTACCGTAATAAAGTACCTTGATTTTTTGCAACACTGTGGTTCCTTTCATGTGTGATAAGTTACTGTGTGACTACTATGGATGCAGGTGAGGTGCTTCACACTCCTCCTAGATAGGTCTTGGATGCTCACCACAGCTAATATTAGAAAGCCCTCGCTTCCTAGACACTGTTCACCAACCTGCCTGGACCTGGTTTAAGGTGCAAACATCATAGATGTCTACCACACACCAGACCGGCTTCGTACACTGTCAACATCATTAATACTATTCTGAATGTAGAAGGCAGTGTTACTCCAGTATTGGAACTTTCATAGGTTGTTCATATGCTTGACTCTTTCCCTGTCATCGAGATGGGAGTCCCTGGTACCTTAGAAAAGTAATTTCATAGACATAAGCATATATAGGCCTTAAGCTTTTCAGTTTAGTACTGTATCAGAGTCATTATTTAAAAACAAACATTTGCAATGGAATAGGAGTCGGAACAACGCATGCTGGAACCACGCATGCCTAAACAACGTGATCAGAACAATGACCACGTTGTTACCACGAATGCCTTTACCACAAATGCCTTAACGATTTTTCGTTGTAAAGGCATTCCTGGTAAAGGCATGCATGGTTCCAGCATGCGACTTCCCCCACCCCTAAAACAATCGTACCCAACCCCGCCCCTAAAACTACTGCGACCCTCCACCCCGTCCCTAAAACTACCACAACCCCACCCCCTAAAAGCTAAACTACCCCGACCCCCCCCACGCCACCCCTAAAAACTGAAAAAAATAAAATACCCCAACCCCCACTCCTAAAAACTACCATGACCCCCCTGCCCCCGAAACTACTGCGATCCCCCCCCCACCCTCCTAAAACCTAAACTACCCCGAACCCCCACTCCTAAAAATACTGCAACCCCCAACCCGAAAACCTGAACTACCCCGACCCTGCCCCTAAAAACTAAAAATACCCTCTGCCCGCCCGCTTTCGTTGTTTACGACTTCGTTGTTCAAGAATTGTGGTTGGGGATGTTTCACTTTGCAATGTAATAGGTCTCGCATTTGTGAGAGTTAGAACTATTGGCATTGTAAATGATAATGTTTTTTATCGCTGTTTTATTTTGTAGTGGATGTATGTGTGTAGTTGAAATATGTGTGTTGTATTTGAATTGCTAATTGTTTATTTGTGTGGTGTGGAATTGTGCGTTGTGTAGGGTATTTGTGTAGTAGAATTATGTGGCATGGTGAATAGATAGTGGTGAGAGCTGCAGAGAATAGATAGGAAGAGTGAGGGGAATAAGCAGTTTGTACATGTAGTCGTTATTGACATTGAGAGAAAGGAGCAGACTTATTGTGTGAGAAAGATGGAAAGAATGGGAGAGGAGGGCACAATTCCTGAAGAGGGAGTTTTTGAGTATGCAGAAGAGACCCGAAGAGGAGAGCATGTGATTGAGGGATGGAAATGTTGAAAAGTAATGTGAAAATAAATGTGCATGAAGATCTGCAGTCAACTATATTAGTGAGGCAGGGATAGTGCATCAGAGAATACAAGAGAGAGATAGAGAAAAAGTGGAATGTGTTGTGGTGTAATTTAACTGGTGCTCATGTAAAGTGCTTAAATATTTTTGGGTTGAGTTTGCACATATAAACAAAAAAAAGGGGTTACACCCAATATTGCACTTTTTGTTTGAATAAAAAGGAGCATTGTAAAGGTACAGTGAATGCAGATTGGCGATTGAACATATCTGTTAATGCCTGCAAGTGCCACTGCTCCTGATGTATTCTGCACAATAATGTTAAACCGTTTAGCAGCCTCTTTAGCCCTTGGGCTCCACTTGCTGCTTATTTACATAGAATTTCACATATCTAACTTATACAGAGCACAAAATTGTGGCCTTCAGGTTACATCAAATTTTTTGCATCAGGCAAATTAATCTGCGAAATTATTTCAGTATCGGCAAACCTATGACATGAAATTACAAACCGGTATTTGTAGCAACCAGATGACCCATCTGAGACTTTATGCAGACCTGATTTTTTAAGTAGAATAAAATGTGTTCCTAATCCAGTTGCGTTTGCCCTCTCTACCCACCCAATTTCCTGTATCCCCACAAATGTGCCTCTATCCCTCCAGATTTGGAGGTTAAAGAAGTATGGAAATCTTTGTTATTTGCCAGAAATAGTAATTCCTGTTGGGTTTCCCTTTCGCAATCAAAGGAAACAACATAAAGATGCCAGCATCTGTTCAGCCCCATACTTTGCTGCCTGCAGTGTTCCTGCTGTCAGTATGTAGAAGGCAGAAGAAAAGAGCAAAAGCAAGGTGTTGGGAAATCAATTGTATGTTGTAAAGCTTTTCCCAGGCACTGCCGCACTTAGGAGTCACCAGGGGCTGGGAAATGAGGGGTGTTTTTGGAAGTCATTAATTTGACACTAGCTCGAAAGCTCTAGAAGAGGTTATTGACTGCATTTAATGTAAATATGACTGCAATCGGTCACGCTTATCACAGGGCCTGTGGCACACAGTCTAATACTTTTCCGATTGGGGGTGGAAGGGGAGAGGGGTAGGGGGCAGGGGAGAGAAAGGAGAGGCACTGTTCTCGAAGTCCTTTCTCCAGGGCAAGAGCCACTACCCACCCATCTGTGGATGCAGGATCTGGTCGACGGTAGGATGAAGACGGTCAGCAATGCACCCCTGGAGCAGCTGAAGAGTTGAGGAGACCAGGAGAGTCAGAAAAAGAGCAGGCCGCCCCTACCGATGACCACACGCAGCAAGCACAGGAGTCTCTGAGGCCCACACAGCACACCTAGAAAGAAGTCCCACACTGCAGGAGAAGCACGCAGAGGGCTGTGCGTCGCAGATAAGAGTGCTGGTGGCTGGGGCTACACAGAGCCTGAAGATTCCTTGGAGGAGATGCCAACAAGCCTTGGTAGCTTCAAGAGATGCAGTACAAGGGTGTACTATCTTGCGTGGAGCGGCAATGGCTTACCATCTCCCAATTTGGACAGTTGGTAGAGTGTACCGAGGGGACCACTCCAGATCACCACCCATGATGCAGGCTCCATGCAGGTCTGGCGGAGAGGAGATGAAATCCAGGCAGCTGGTCTTCGTCATTTGCAGTTGGTGCCTGCAGATGCAGGGGAGTGACTCCTACACTCCAAGGGAGATTCCTTCTTGCTCCTTGGTGCAGACTGAAGCCTTGCCATCCTCATAGAATGCACAGTCGGGGAAATGTTGCAGTTGCTGGAAGGAGCCAGAGAAACAATGTTGCAGAACAGTCATCTCTGTAGCTGCAGCCTGTGGATTCCAGTTGAGGTTCCAGTGGCTAGAAGTTGAAGTAAATATTGCAGAGGAGTCCTGCTGGAGTCTTGCACGTCGAATCTGAGGACCCACCCAAGAGGGAGACCCTAAATAGACCTGGAAGGGTGATTGGTCATCTAGCAAGGTGACCCCCTATCAGGAGTAGGCTGTGACGTCACCTGCCTGGCCACTCAGATGTTCCCAGAGGCCTCTGCCCACCTGGGATTCAAGATGGCAGAATCAAGTGGCCACCTGGAGGAGTTCTGGGCACCACCCCTGGGGTGGTGATGGACAGGGGAATGGTTATGCCCCTTTCCATTGTTTATTTTTGCGCCAAAGCTAGTACTGGAGGTCCCTGACCTGCAGACTGGTTTATGCGAGGAGGGCACCAAATGTACTCTTCTAAGCATTCCAGTTGCTTCGGGAGGCTACCCCTCCCAAGCCTTGTAACACCTTTTTCCAAAGGGAGAGGGTGTTAACCCCCTCCCCGCTCACCAAAGGAAATCCTTTGTTCTGCTTACCTGGGCTTCATCTGGTCAAGCAGCAGGAAGGCAGAAACCCATCTGGTTGTTCCAGCAGAGGATCCTAAACAAGAATGTCAGCTATCACTGGACTTACCACCAAAACTGATCAGGCCATCAATACCAGCTATGCTTCCTAGGCCAGGTGTGCCGTAAGCTCCATTTATGGTGCCAAGGGGCACTTCTGTGTCTCCTAAACCACTAATACTGTCTCAGCCTGATTTTCCAATTACTTATTGGGAATCTCTATGGGTTACTATGGAGTCATTCTCCTAGAAATTGTTAGTAGTTGTAGATTATTGCGATGCAAGCAGGCTTCCATGTTCTCTACACTATTATCCAAGACGTTGGTTCTGGCTGTCTTTTGCTCCATTTGTTCTTTCAGCATCTCCGACTGGAGTGCATTAATAGTTCCCTGCACTGTCTAAACCCAATTCACCACCTTTCACACATCTGTGGCTAGGAGGTTGACCTCAGATGTCAGTTTTCCCCTCAAGCTCTGTTTGCAAACCCTGTATAGCTTTGTTCTTTTGGGCCCAAGCTCTTGGCGTCTTAAGGGCACATATGTGGACCTCAGCCTCACCTCTGGCTCCCCCACAGGATGCCCACCCCTCTCACTTCAGGATTTGTTTGATTCTAGCTGTGAGGCTGGTCAGACGAACAATCTACCTGCTCTCCGTTCTCCGGGAGTTCTTTATTTTCTTCTGGCTGCATGTCCACTGCTCAAGCTTGTTAGACTGAGGCGTTTTTCATTTTTAGCCATGCTTAGGCCACAGGATCTATCAGTCTGGTCAGCCAAGCCAGAGGTCCTCATTTTGCTTGTTTCTGTAGTTCAGGACTCCATTTATCTATTGCCCAGTGCCCAGGATTTCACAGGATTTTGTGTGAGGGGGATTCTGAGCTCCTCAGCAGGTCGACAAATCCGCCATATTGCTTTTCCACGGTCCTTGTATGAAGATTCCTAAGCAAGTGAAAAGTTCCTCCCCTGGGTCCTCTTACGGATTATAGTTGAAGAATTCGTAACATCCGCAACAACCTTGACCCCATTACCTGTCAAGAGAATGTAATCATTTCATATCTGCTCCAATGAGCTCTGTCATTGCTTACTCCCCCATTAAAGGATATCCTGTTGCCATTGCAGCATACTGAAGAGGAGAGGACTATCTCAGAAATTACTATTCATATGATACAGGACTTTTACAAATGAAAAAAACACTTTTTTGCCAATCAAATGCCCCCTGCCCTCCCCTTTGCTCCCCCCAGCCCCCTTTCATGGAAGTTGAATCTGTTTCTAGCCAAAATAATGGCTCTTCCTTTGTAGCCTATACATAAGGCCTTGATGCAGCACCTTTCCTGCAAAGTAATTTTTCTGATTACATTTACATCAACAAGGGGAGTGAGTGAACTTCAATCTCTTTCTTCAGATGATTTTGCAAAGTGGAAAATGCTGGGGCATATTGAGGGTTCAAACATGTTTGCATGACATCTTTTCAGTAGGCTTCCACAGCGAGAAAAACAGTTGAGAGAGTTAACCATAGTAGACGGCCGATTTAGGCTTAAAGGGTACCTAAATGTTGATTTCTGGAGTTTTCAGCACAGCCATCAGTAGCAACCCACCTGATTTCATATAGGGGTCCTCAGAACCATTGAATGTAGGTTCATGGTCTAGGACCTCTTGTGGTGTGGATGACATTGATGGAAAACAGTCACCCCCTTTCCTAACCTCACCAATGTTTAGCCACAGCACTGTCTCAGGCCGCATGTTAGTTCTCACTTTGAGTAGCAAAGGTAGTTGTCCCTGGCCACGATTGCTACTCCATTCCTGAAGTCGTTCTCTCCATAACTTCAGTGCCACCACTGAGGAAGGCTGAAAAATCGATCTCTCCCTGCTGCTGGTTCTATTGTGGGAACTCTAAATTTGTTCCCATATCCCAATTTTTTCAAATACTCTTTATTTTAACCTGGTTGAGTCTGACCCACTCCAGTTGTCACCACTCACTTGCCATAAACTTTAAAGTTATCCAGTATTGGATCTTTCATAAATTCACATGCTTGAATCATCCCGTCGTCGAAGTGGGAGTCCCACAGTACATGAAAAGCAATCATTTGTTTTCCTATAAGCTGTAATGGTAACACAAGTCACTCACATAGCCTTTCTAAGTCCTTTTGTGAAAAGGACCCAAACCTGGCTGCTGGACAGTCAGATACCAGCACCCTCTAGAACACTCTCCAGAGAAGCTCTTTCCCTCAGATTTTCTACTGCACGTCATGTGAAGGGAGTCTCCCTGAGCTCTGCTCAGTTTTCTGCTTCTTCAGAAGTGTTTTTTCTCTCAAGAAAACTCTGAGGATGTCAGATTCTTCTAGAAAAGGCCTTTTCCGCCCTTGCAAGACCTGTGGCAAGAAAAGGCCCATGTGGATGATCCACATAAAGACTGCTTATACTGCCTCTACCCACAACACCAGGTGAAGGACTGCAAGATATGCCGTACTTTCTCCACAAAGACCCTCAGAGACCGTGAGGGTAGACTTCTGACATGGTTACAGGCAAAATCCTGTACTTCAGGTGAGGAGAGTGGGTCAGAAAGGCCACACAAAAGGTCCAAATCTGAGGACCTGGGCCAGGCAGAAAGATCCAGAAAGCGGCAGAAATTGCATCATAGAGAAGGTGCAAAAGGCTTACAGGGCTCAATTTTTTCTGAGCCATCCTCTCCTCGTCAAAAGGAGTTGTCCCACCGTTCTCCTTCCTCTGAGCCTTCTACCTCTAGAAAGGTATCCATCAAAATTCAAGTCGACGATGACACCACCGTCGACGACGGTGTTCACATCTACCGTCTCTACCACCTCAACGACGAGACCATCGTCGGCGACGACTACCTTGACGTCGGTGGTAAAGGCTCCTATTTCTTCTATTAAACCTCTGTCGACGAGGATTCCAGAAAAAATTGCGTCGCTGACAACGTCGACGAGAACATCGTCGTCGATGACATCGTCTACGAAAGCCCCGTCGACTGCAACACCACCGACGAGAGCTCCGTCAGCTGTATCACAGTCGATGAGGACACCGTCTGAGGACACCGTCGACGAGGCCGTTGTCGTCGAGACCACCGTCACCGAAACCACGGTCGTCGACACCATCGTCGATGAGACCGTCGTTGATGGAAGGATCATCTGTTATGACAGTGCCGTCGACGGGACCATCGTCGTTGACAACTTCGACTGTGCCAATGGTGCCTGTGAGCCAGATAGAGGCCATTCCTTCTTCTTCTGGGTCTCCTTATCTTCGAGCTATGGTTAAGATCACATCATTGCCCAGATCGGCGATCAACCTTATTACCTAGTCATTTGCTGGACTGGGAGGAATCGGATGAGGGTCCATTTGAAGATGCGCACAGCCCATCTCAGTTGCATGTCTAATACCAGGATGAGGATGAGGATAAGTATGATCAATATCAACCTTATTACTCTCATCATGGGCGCTATTATCAACCACCGCCTCAACCAAGAGACTCTGTCCAGATGCCTGCCTCCTTGATCCAGGACTTAGTCAGTGTTGCAGGATTATAGGAGGAGGTTCCCAGTTACAGCAGAAGATCAACCACCACCGCCAACTTCTCCTGTTACACCAAGGAGCGTACCTCCACCTCCAGCTGCTCCTAGGATGACTCCTCATTCCGTTTTAGCTGCTCCCCCCGGAGATTAAGTTTCGACATAAGGGGAAGAGGAGGAAGAAGGGGAGATATCGACGCCACAGCATCCTTCTGAGGAATGGGATGACTACTTAGCCTCCACTGCCTCCTCGCCCTTCAGATTCTCCACCGGAGGATATAGGGTTTTTTCACAATTTAATGGATAGGGTGGCCGCACGCTTCTACCTGTCAACATCTGTCTCGCAGTCTGAATGCTCCCTCCATGATTTTAAAGAACAAGCAAGGAAGTCTGTAAGGGCCAGCCCTATTATTTACTTTATATGGAGCGAGGGTATCAAAATCATGAGCAACCCGGCAACAGTTCCACCAGTGCCACAAAAGCTTGACAAGAAACATAAGGCAACTCAGGACTCTCCGGCATGTCTAACTGGTCACCCAAAGCCGGACTCTGTCATATCTCAAGCGGCTGAAAGGCATTCTAAGAACCCGTCGGCGCCTATCTCTGCTTCTCCAGATAGAGAAGGAAGGAGATTAGATAACGTCGGCAAAAGGTTCTCGTCCATGTCAGCAATTACTGTTCGGGCAGCAAATTCCTTAGCGATCTTTGTCGTTATGGTCGACAAATGTGGTCTGATATGCAGGCTTTAATTGACCTCATCCCGGAAAGCAAACAAGCAGAGCCATGGAAGATCCTCCAAGAAGGTGAGCGTACGTCTGAAGAGATAATTGACTGCGCTCTAGATATAGCCTCCACCGCTTTTCGTCAGCTGGCTGGTACTGCGGTATTACGCCGGCAGGGTTGGCTCAAAGCCACATCTTTCAGACCAAAAGTGCAGTCCAGAATTCTTGACATGCCTTACGACGGAGAATCTCTCTTCGGCAAGCATGTAGATGACTCATTGTAGGCCATCAAGGCTGACACTGATACTGCTAAGTCCCTAGGTACCTTGCAGTACCGGAAACAGCCCATTCAGGGTGCAAGAGGAAGGGGATTTACCTAATTTTGAGGTTCCTTTCACAGGCAGTATCAGCAGCCCCAATACAGACCATCCTATCAGCAGCAGTATAGACAACCATCCACTGCCGCATACGCCAGACAGGGAGGAAAGAAAAGACAGGGTTCCCAAAACTGGGATCAACCTAGAAAACAATGATCATCACCTGGCACTGGCTATTTTTCACCAATATTTACAGACTCAACAAGTGGGAGCGAACATCTCCAATTACATCTAGGAGTGGAAAGACAACATCAGACAAATGGGTGCTGGATATATTGACACGAGGTCTTACCTTGGAATTCATACAAAAACCACTGCACCATCCACCAGGAACATCCAAACCGTTCCATCTTCGCCTGCTTAGCAGGAAGTGTTCCTGATGTTCGCCAAGGGAGCGATAGAAGAGGTTCTGGTTCAGCAAATAGGTCTTGGGTTCTATTCCCGGTTCTTTCTGATAAAGAATAAGTCAGGGGAATGGAGACCAATACTAGATCTCGGGAAGCTCAACAAGTTCCTTCGGAAACAATCCTTTCGGATGATCACGCTGTCGGATATCCTACACCTTCTCAATCCTGGAGATTTTATGACAACAGTGGATCTCCAGGATGCTTATTTCCACATACCAATACATCAAAAACATCGCAAGTATCTCTGCTTTACTGTGGCCGGTGCCCATTATCAATTCAAAGTTCTCCCATTCGGTCTGAAGTCGGCTTCACAAATCTTCACGAAATGTCTTGCCCCAGTCGCAGGTTTTCTCCGCAACAGGGGTTTTCAGGTGTTTCCATACCTGGACGACTGGCTCATAAAAGCTCCTTCTTCACTACTAGCGTCCAGGGCTACAAACGCCTGCCTGAAATTATTTTGCAGTTTGGGGCTAACAGTAAACCTACAGAAGTCAGTCATCCTTCCCTCACGCAGGATAGTCTTCTTGGGTGCAGAACTAGACACCAGCAAAAACAAGGCATACCTCACCCCGGCACGGCAGCGGAAGCTAACCAACTTGGCTGTCAGTATTTCCAGAAAAAAGTGTGTTTCAGTACGACTGTTCAAGTCGCTTCTAGGCATGATTTCCTCAGCCATCGTCCTAGTTCGTCTAGCAAGATTGGGAATGAGACCTTTACAAGAGGCGTTACAGCTCCAATGGACCCAGTGTCCAGGATCCTTCAACGACTTAATAAGTGTTACACCAGGAATTCTGCAGGCTTTACGATGGTGGTCTTAGATCAACTATCTCTCCCAAGGGCTTACTTTTCTAACGCCAATAGCAGATTTTATTATTACGACAGATGCTTCCTTGGAAGGCTGGGGAGGCCAGTTACAAGACATGCGCATTCAGAGAAGATGGTCGGATGCGCAGAAAGGTTTGCACATAAATCTGTTGGAATTAACGGTGATCCACCTCACACTCAAGGCTTTTGTTCCACGCACCGCAGGGTCATCAGTGTTGGTCCGGACGGACAACACAAGTATGTTTTATATCAACAAGCAGGGAGGAACCAAATCCCTCTCCCTCTCAAGGGAAGCTCAATCTCTTTGGGACTGGCTCACACTGCACAATATTCGCCTCAGGGTGGAGCACCTGCCAGGTGTCAACAACGTCCTGGCGGATTCTCTCAGCAGGACGGACAACTGCCACGAGTGGGAACTCAACCAGAAGGTACTCTACGGCGTCTTCCAATGGTGGGTACAACCGATTCTAGACTTGTTTGCCACCAATCAGAACGCCAAATGCCAATTCTACGCCAATCGATACCCACTCTGGGATTGTTGGGGAAATGCTCTTTTGATGAGATGGTCCGGGATCTTTGCCTATGCTTTTCTCCCATCCTGTTGATCCCCATGCTCCTCAGGAAGATGAAGTCTGAGTGCTGCAGGATCATTCTCATAGCGCCCAGATGGCCCAGACAGTATTGGTACGCAGAGCTTCTACGCCGGTCCGTGGCCAATCCCATGTGCCTTCCTTGCAACCATGACCTTCTCACGAACAATCCGGGTCAGATTCTTCATCCCGATCCAACATCTCTTCAATTGCACGCTTGGCTCCTGAGTTCCGAGAGTTCCAGGATATGAACATTGATCAGGAATGCAGACGGATTTTATCTAGGGCACGAGCAGACAGTACAAATAAGACGTACAAGCTCAAATGGAAGAGATCTTGTGTTCGGTGCTCTCAGAACAAGTTCCATCCTCTACAGATGAAACCGTAACAAATTCTCTCGTACCTTCTCACCCTCTCAAAGGCTGGTCTATGCCATGAATCAGTTAAGATTCATTTGGCAGCTATAGCATCCTATAGACGCTCTGCTGATATGCCCTTGTCGTGTTGGCTCTCATTATCCTAAATGAGACTACTGGATGTTTGGGTATCAGGGTCGTTCTCAGTGTGGGGGACTAAGTCGAACCCACGGAGAAGGATCCCTGTCACCCTCGATCCCGTTTTGCTCCGGCTAACTAGCAGTGCCTCATCTCTCCCAAAGGGAAGGGATGATTGGGCAGCCGAGCGCATGACATCTTAGAGCTTCTCAGGGAAGTCGTGGTCACTCAGATCCTAACCAGCTCTCTCATACAAAGTGTGGCCTCAAATACAAATGACAAAGGCAGTTTAGGTTTTATAGATTGATTTAATAAAACGAATGCATTTTAGATAATAAGGCGTGAGCCGCAATAACCAGAACCGTACAACACAGTAGGATTGAAATAGTAACGAGGAGAGTGAAACAGAAATAACGCTATCATATTGTTACCAGATTACGTTCTCTCTACTAAGTTCTATTTTGAGCACAGCATGTTAAGCTCTAAGCTTGCCTTTCAGATTCCCCGGGAGGACATCAACCCTCATACCTGAGCAAAGGCCTGTGATCAGCATCTGCAACAGGGCCGTCAGCGTCTAGTTGTGGTTCCCTGGTCGGAATCTCCCTCTTACGTGTATTAGGACTAGGATGTGTTGTTATAACTAACATGTCGATGTGCTAAAAAACGTCCCTACGTAAGAATGTGTATCGTCTACGAACCCAAAAGACTAAACTCCTACCACGTCTATCGGCAATGTACCAGACTGTATCCTTGACTGAAGCACAGAGTGAGCAAGAATGTATTATTTGAGAACTCCGGTGCAGAAGTAGGCTAAACAGTGTGATAGAAGAAAATAAAATAAGACCGTGAAACTGGCTATTGAAAAATAACAGTGCGAGACTGAATAAAATGCATCTAGGGCAAAGTGCACAGAGGCCCAATGCTTTAAGCAAACTAATAAAATGCATCTAGGACAAAGTGCACAGAGGCCTAATGCTTTAAGCAAACGCGCAAAGGCTATATAAAAATGGCTACACTACACCCTCACTCGGCTCATCCAGGAATATTAAACCGTTCATGAAGGGCCTCTTCCGCACTTTCCCTCCGGTGCGTCCACCTCTGCCAGAGTGGCATCTGAATTTAGTCCTGTCCCAGCTAATGACAGCTCCGTTCGAACCTATTCACAGAGCTGAACTCAAGTACATCACATGGAAAGTGGCAACTCTGCTTGCTCTTACTTCCACCAGGAGAGTCAGCTATATACAGGCTTTTACTACTAAGGAACCTTTTCTGTTTTTTTCTGATGACTTTTTTTCTGCTCAGGACTAACCCCAGGTACATTCCTAAAGTGCCATCACCATTTCACCTGAATGAGCCCGTGATACTACAATTTTTTTTCCCAAATCCATCTACAATCGCAGAAAAGGCTCTGCATTCTTTGGACATCAAGAGATGCCTCAAATTTTACCTCCAAAGTACCAAACAAATAAGGAAAACAGATCAGCTGTTGGTATCTTATGCTCATGGACGGCAAGGAGCAGGGGTCACTAAGGCCACCATAGCCTGGTAGATTGCTTCTACAATTCAGTTTTGCCACACCAAAGCAGGAAAACCGTTGACTAAGCACCCGAGAGCGCACTCCACGAGAGCAGTCTCCACATCGGCTGCTCTGTTCCAGGGCATTGCTCTGGATAAAATATGACAGGCTGCGACATGGAGACTACGCACTCCTTTACGCAGCACTACTGTTTGGAGTCGTCGCAGAGAACTGACTCTCTAGTTGGACAAGCTGTCTTACGTCATCTCTTTCACTAAGGTGAGACCTTTCCTTTATTATGTAGAAACTTTTTTTTATATGTAATAGTCTATAATTGCTATGCAATATGGTTAAAGTTACTTATGTTTTAGGCTTATAATACAAGATTTATGAGCTGGTTATTTAGGAATATGTTTTAGAGGATTTCTATGCTCACACCCTCCATCCACTGCGGGCATGACGTTTATTAAGAGTACTGCTGGCTATTCAGATTCAAGCATGTTAATTTATGAAAGATCCAATACTGGATAAGAAAACATGTTACTTACCTGTAACTACAGTTATCCAGTATTGGTATCTTTCACAAATTCACATGACACCCACCCTCCTCCCCTTAGACGCTCGCATTTCCTCTCAGGTCATGATCCTTTTTCACTCTCGTGCTAGAAAATCTGAGGGAAAGAGCTTTTCTGGAGAGTGTTCTAGAGGGTGCTGGTACCTGATTGGCCAGCAACCAGGTTTGGGTCCTTTTCACAAAAGGACTTAATGAGTGACTTGTGTTACCGTTATAGCCTATAGGAAAAAAAATATTTGTTAATTATTGCTTTTCATGTACCATGGGACTCCGACTTCGAAGACGGGGATGATTCAAGCATGTGAATTTATGAAAGATACCAATACTGGATAACTGTAGTTACAGGTAAATAACTTGTTTTCTTCTTGCGTGCGCCAGGGAGTGAGGTTTAGGGGGAAAAAAACTTTGCAGGTATTGATACAGAATTTTTAACTTTTATGTACTACAGAAAATACTGCTCTTGACTGTGTTGGTGCTTGTACATTACCAAAACTCAGGGTGCTAATTCCTAAAGACCAGTCTGCTTAGTCAAAGCACACTGTATAGGGTAAATTTACCCTCTGATCTATTGTATCAATTTTATTTCAGCAGTGGACTGTTCAGTAAAATCATAAATGTTATATGTTTACCATAATAGAGTGGATGGGTAGAGGTGCTTTCATGATTCTTGAATGAAAGATACTGTGAGAAAACATTTTCAGCATTTCTCATGGGGCAGGACAATATACCTGAAAGGGACATATGCAGTGCGTTTTTTAAAAATGTTTTCAGGACATTGACGGCTCCCTTTCTTTTAGATGCTGTGAAGGCTGCAGAGATTGGTTTTCTGGAGTACTGTTTGGCAAAAATCCGTCTACTCACTGGCTTTGTGGAGACTGCAAAGGTTAGTATTTGAAAATGCAAATGTTGTTCTGCCTCGGTTGCAATAAAATGGGTTCTTCATTGGTAGTTCTTCTGTGTCCTCTGATCAGTTTTTAGCATAAGCAGTTCTGGCATGTTGATGTGCAACATAAAGCAATGTGTGCTTTAATCTGAATCTTTTTAAGGTTAAACAGGGTCGACATCAGCTGTAAAGGAATGACCAATAAGAGGTTAACGTGACAGAAGAAGCAGGCATTCTCTTTCTGTTTTCCACCTTATCTCTCCCATCTTCATTTCCAGAGGCCTAGTGGCAACATAAATGACTGCTGCCAGTAAGATATTGGTTTCCTTTGATATGTATCCGGGATATGTGGGCTCTTATGGGCTCTTTCCACTCACCTTGTCTGCTTTATCCTGAAGATGGACATCTTGTGTGTACCAGGGGTTGGTATTTTCCTCTCTCAAATTTGCTTTGTGGGTTTGAGGGGATAAGGTGAGCATTCTTCCTATTCCAGCAGTGTTTCCATGCCCTACTGCATACCACACCTCGTATGTCTGCAGTGCTTATGGTTTATCCCGGGGTTGGTGACTGAGGAGGGTGTTTCCCCCTTGCTCTTGCTGGATGATTTGGAACCTCTGCCTCCCTCCTGTCAGACTTGGAGGAGGTGCAAAATCCATGACCTCTTGGTGTGGGATACAGACACCCATTAAACAGAATTTTGGTAGCTGTGGAATTCCAATGCCCTGAAGGAGTTGGGAAGGGAAACGAGGAGTTGGCTTTCATAATCAACTAGTTTCATATTTATGCATAGGCCCTTTATTCATCAGTTATATTGCTGTGGATAGCTTAGTGCTCAGATGGGTTGGTGTGAATAAAAATGCCGAAAACGTGTCCATGTGTGGTGTAAGCCAGAACATCCAGGAAATTCCATATAAAGGTGTCTTTAAGAATTGAGAAGTGGAGCTTTGGGCATTTCTGAGATTAAGGCTATCTAGAAGGGGGAAGTAATGAATAGAAAGTAAATATGTGGGATGAGGATGGTTAGACAAACACAAGGTGCATTTTAGTGGTGAAAGCCTCCAAAAGTAAAGGAAGGAAAACCCGGATAGGATACACACACCATAAAATGACCTCTTTGAAACAAGAAAACTAAACACTGGAAAAAGAATATCTGTACCTTGGTTCTGTTTATGTTCTGGAAAGAGTGATTAATTTCTTCGGTTTCAATAAATAAAATCCCCTTCTCCAGCTGTCACATTTATTAAAGTAATTCAAATTGATTAACAGAAGTCAGTCTGATTACTCCAGTATTGGAACTTTCATAGATTCACATGCTTGAATCATTCCCCGTCGTCGAGATGGGAGTCCCGGTATAATTTTCATAAGTAATGTTAAAACATATTGAAGAGAAAAAGGCCCTAGGCCTCTTCAATTTGATAGTCTATCAGAGTCATTTTGTGAAAAGGACAAAACTTGATCCTCCACCAATCAGGCGACAGCACCCTTCAGAACCTCCTGAGAGAAGCTCTAGCACCTCAGATTTTCTACCGCACGTCGTGCTAGGGAGTCTCTTCAGAGCTCTGCTCTGTTTTCACACCTTTATTCAGCTCTTTTTCTCTCAGAGAAACTCATTTATTTGATTTGTCAGCTATTTTTCAACTATGTCTGACAAGGAAAAGAAAAGTCTCTTTAGAGACTGCAAGACTTGTGGGAAGAAAAGACTTCATTCTGAAGATCCTCATCAAGATTGCATTTACTGCCTCTATCCAGATCATTCAGCCAAGGACTGTAAGATTTGCCGTACTTTTTCTTCTAAGACCTTAAAGGATAGAGAAGGCAGATTATTAATATGGCTGCAGAAACTGAAACATAGGAAGGATCCAGTTTCTGATTCTGAGAGTGAGGAATCATCAACATCAAAGAGATCAAGTAAAAGGGCAAGATCACGCTCTAGATCTCCCTCACAAACCTCAAGGAAAGCCCTCAAAAAGACTGCCTCAGGGTCTTATAAGGGTCGCAGCCCATCTTCTTCCCCAACTAAACTCTCAAGTAAGGAGGGGAAAAGACATTCTTCCAGTTCTGAGAGGCACAGGAAATCCTCATCTGTTCCACCATCTGTGCCTTTCAAAAAGCTATCTTCTGTGACGGGAAAAAAGGCCTCGTCGACGGACTCCCCGTCGACGGCACCGTCGGTGGACGCATTGCCGACGACTCCAGCTACGTTAAGTGTCCCATCATCCACGGCTCCGTCGGCGACATCAACGACGACTTCAGCGTCGACGACCGTCTACACCTCGTCATCGTCGACGGCGCGGATGTCAGTGTCAGCTTTACCGTCGACGGTAGACTCGTCGGCGAAGCTTGCGGCTATTAAAATAACAGTGCGTCCAGCGTCGACGGCACCGTCTACGACAAAGTCAGTTTACACGTCGTCGACGAGATCGTCGACGAGGGAAAAATATCAAAAGAGAACAGAAAAATTAACTCCAACCCGCACTTCACCTAGTAAGGTATCCTCCCTGGTACCAGTACATCTTTTGGAGGGAGATGAAGATTCAGATGAAGATGGGCCTTTTGGTACAGCCCACAGCCCCTCTGAATTAAATGTAAAATATCAGGAAGAGGAGGAATATGAGGAAGCTTATGATCCCCAGGCTTCCTTGGAGCATCAGCAGTATCAACAGGGAACGTATATCCCTTCCGACCTGCTTACTGGCCTTAGAGCCATGTTGGTGGATTATAACAGAAGGTTTCCTCCACAAGGAGAGCAGCCTCATCCATCGCCCATTTCTGGTCCTTCTAGTCCACATCAAAGACCAACGTCTTTGCATCTTACGGATGTGGCCACCCCAGACATGACAATTCCCCAAGACACTGACATTTCAGAAGGAGATCAAGAAGAAGGAGAACTCACAGATACTCACTCCGAGTGGGACGAGTATATTATTCCTGCTCCATCTTCTCCTTCTCATTCGAAGGTGGAGTCCCCACCTGAAGACATTGGAGGTTTTCATAATCTCCTAGAGAGGGCAGCCAAGTGTTTTGCATTACCGCTACCTACGAAGCAAACAGATTGCTTCCTTTATGATTTTAAAGAGCCCTTCCAGAAGTCTGTGCGCTCCATCCCGATGGTGAACTACTTGTGGGAAGAAGGCCTTAAAGTCATGACTAATCCAGCAACAGTCACAGCAGTTTTACCACGTCTGGATAAAAAATACAAAGCTCCTGATGATGCCCCAACATGCTTGACAGGCCATCCTCCTCCAGATTCGGTAGTAGCTCAAGCGGCTCAAAGAAGATCAAAGAATCCTTCTGCTCCGATTTCCGCGCCCCCAGATAAGGAGGGTAGAAGGTTAGATAACATAGGAAAAAGATTCTCTTCTATGGCCAGCCTAGTGCTTAGAGCTGCCAACTCCTTGGCTATTTTGTCTCGATACGACAGACAGCTTTGGGCGGATATTGCACCTTTCATCAATCAACTGCCGGAAGACGTAAAATCAGAGGCAAATAAGACGGTGCGAGAGGGTCAACGCACGTCTGCAGAGCTTATAGACAGTGCAATGGATATAGCGACCACTGCTTTCAGACAGCTTGCAGGTGCTGCTGTATTAAGAAGACAAGGCTGGCTCAAAGCCACCTCATTTCGTCCAGAAGTCCAGAATAAGATCCTAGACTTACCCTTTGATGGCCAAGCGTTATTTGGGAAACATGTGGACGAAGCCCTACAGTCAATTAAAACGGACACGGACACTGCAAGGTCACTAGGAACCCTGCAATATCGGAAATCGTCCTTTCGTCCTAGGGGGCGCGGCCGGCCCTCTTACAGAGGGGGATATCAACAACAGAGATACTCTTCCTATCCATCATCTTCACAACAATTTCGGCCATACTATTCCCAAAGGCAACCGCCACAACCAGCCTATAATAGACCGGCAGGCCGTGGACGCTCAACCCGCCCTGCTAAGGATTCAGCTTGTAGAACCTGATGTTTTCGAGGCGCCGGCTACGCCCAGTCTTCCTCCTGTCACCCTGGGCGGAAGAATTTCCTTATTTCTCAGTCAATGGCAAACCACGTCAGACAAGTGGGTCCTACAATTAGTGGAACGGGGCCATACTTTAGAATTTGTCCAGAAACCTCCCTCCAACCCTCCCCGCAGGACTCCTTCAAGATACCCTCAACAACTCAAAGAAGAGGTCTACAAGCTCCTTCTCAAGGGAGCTATAGAGAAGGTGCTGCGGGATCAACGAGGAACAGGATTTTATTCCAGGTTCTTCATAATTCGAAAAAAGTGGAAGGATTGGAGACCGATCCTCGATTCAAGGCAACTAAATGTATCCCTAAAGAAGCAATCGTTTCGAATGATCAGCCTGCAAGACGTCCTTCTGCGTCTCAATCAAAGAGATTTTATGTCATCGCTAGACCTCAAGGACGCATACTTCCACATACCAATCCACCCTGCCCACAGAAAGTATCTGAGATTTATCGTAGCCGGGAGCCATTATCAATATCGCGTCCTTCCCTTCGGGCTCAAATCAGCCCCAAGAATATTTACCAAATGCAGAGCACCAGTGGCAGCCTTTCTCAGGAGAAGAAAGCACCAGGTCTTTCCATACTTAGACGACTGGTTAATAAAGGCAAAGACTTACACAGGAGCACACAAGTCAACAAGAAAGTGCGTTTCCTTGCTGACCAATCTCGGATTCACGATCAACTGGGAGAAGTCCAACCCTCTACCAGGCCGCAGTATTACTTTTCTGGGAGCAAAACTGAACACGGAATCTGGCATCGCATGTCCCACGTTAGAGAGACAACAAAGGTTACTAACCCTAGGGAGTTTCATACAAAGAAGACGAAAGGTTACAGTCCGTCTCTTCAAATCACTATTGGGCATGATGTCTTCATGCATACCTCTGATCCCTCTGTGTTGGCTAAAGATGCGCCCCTTGCAGGAGCAGCTAAACCGTCAATGGCTTCAAGTATCAGGAACTTTCGAAGACCAGATACAAATTACTCCGATAATGATCAAAACTCTCAAGTGGTGGTCTCAAAAGCATCTCTCAATCGGTCTCTCGTTTCTTCAACAGCCAGCCCCGTGGACCATAACAACAGATGCCTCACTGGAAGGCTGGGGCGCAGTATTACAGGACCTGAAAATAAGTGGCAAATGGTCAACTCATCTGGCATCAAGGCATATCAATTGGCTAGAACTCAGGGCAGTGCACCTTGCTTTACAAGCGTTTCTCCAAAGAATCCATGGATCGCGAGTGGTGATAAGAACGGACAACACCACTACGATGCACTATCTCAACAAACAAGGAGGTACAAGATCTCTCACCCTCTCCAGGGAAGCCCAAGCGATCTGGAACTGGGCCTCGCAGCAAGGCGTCACACTATCGGCGGTGCACTTGCCGGGAATAAACAACAAAGCAGCAGATGCACTCAGCAGACAGAAATCGGAATGCCACGAGTGGGAATTAGACCAGACGGTACTCACCCAGATTTTTTCCCAGTGGGGAACACCAACAGTGGATCTGTTTGCGAAGAAGGACAACGCCAAATGCCAGTTCTTCGCAAGTTGGCATCACCAAAAGGGATCTTGGGGGAATGCGTTTTCGATAGTCTGGTCAGACATCTTTGCTTACGCCTTTCCTCCCATTCCGTTGATCCCAAGGGTCCTCACGAAGATGAAAACAGAACCGTGCACTCTCATACTGATAGCCCCGTACTGGCCGCGCCAACATTGGTTCACAGAGCTCCTCATTCTCTCAGTCAAACCTCATATTCCGCTGGAGCCGTTACCTCATTTACTAACAATGAACAACGGCCAAGTTCGACACCCCGATCCACACTCAATGCGGTTAGCGGCATGGCTCCTCACCACAGAGAATTTGCGCATTTGAATATCCCGCAGGACTGCAGAGATATTTTGTCACAGGCCAGAGCGGATAGCACTAACAAGGCGTATCAGTGTAAATGGAGGAGATTCTGTGCCTGGTGTCATCAACGTCAAATTGACCCTTTCCTTTCACTACCAGAAGAGATTTTGCCGTATCTCTTAGAGTTAGCTCGATCTGGCCTAGCACACTCGTCCATTAAAGTTCATGTAGCAGCCATAGCTGCATACAGACTTTCAGAGGACACACCCTCGCTCTTCTCTTCTCGGCTGATTAAGAGATTTCTAAAGGGGCTGTTCAGGGTTTACCCTCCTTTCAGACCTCCACCACCTTCGTGGAACCTGAACATTGTTTTGGCACAACTGATGAAGCATCCTTTTGAACCGATCCACTGTGCTTCCCTCAAACATTTATCGTGGAAGGTTGCCTTATTGATAGCTCTTACATCAGCTAGGCGGGTCAGTGAGGTACAGGCGCTCTCCATCCAAGAGCCATTCCTACAGTTTAAACAAGATAGACTACTAATGCGCACTAACCCGCATTTTATTCCAAAGGTTCCGTCAGACTTTCACATTAACGAACCTTTGGTCTTCAAGTCTTTTTTCCCTCATCCATCTACTCCAGCAGAGAGGGCATTACACTCTCTAGACATGAAAAGATGCGTTCAATTTTATTTGGACAGGACAAAAGCTTTTCGCTGCTCTAATCAGCTATTTGTGGCGTACAGTGCCCCTAGGAAGAGTATTTCAAGATGGATCGCCTCTGCTATTCGCTTCTGCCATCAGGTAGCGGGCAAACCCTTGCAGTCATCTGTACATGCTCACTCGACGAGAAAAGTCTCATCGTCAGCGGCACTGTTTGCCGGAGTGCCACTACAAGACATATGTAGGGCAGCAACATGGAAGAGCTGTCATACCTTTACTAAGCACTATTGCTTGGAGTCCCTCTCGCACGGAGAGGTAGCAGTGGGCCAAGCGGTTCTCAGGAATCTCTTCAGGTGAAGGTGAGCCATTTCTCCTACATCCATCCATCCTAGAAAAGGTATGCACATAAAAAAAAAAAGAAAAAAAAAAAAAGAAGTGTATCTAAAGATAATAGAACACTATCATAATCCCATAGTAAGCGGGTTATCAGATATTGATCAGGTTACATTAATGTCTTATGTTTTAATACTGGTTTGTTATTTAAATTTCAGCATGTATCTTCACAGGAATATCCCTATTTATATTAGAGATAAAAAGATACTTTTATTTATGTATATATACGTGTGTATAGATAGATGTGTATATATGTATATCTATATATAGATATATATGTAGGGACATATGTCAGTACACTCATATACTTCATCACTTTATACATGATGATGATGATAAGGTTTTGTGGTCTAAGATAACCTGTTTATTTAAAGGGTTGTCATTTTACAATGTGCATACTTATTGCTTTCTACTCTGATTCAAGCATGTGAATCTATGAAAGTTCCAATACTGGAGTAAGAAAATAAGTTACTTACCTGTAACTGTAGTTCTCCAGTATTGGAATCTTTCATAGATTCACATGCGACCCACCCACCTCCCCGGAGAAGCTCACTTCACCTCTTTCTTTCTAGTAGTACATATACTCATTGTAATATACGCACTTGTGCGTGGAAAATCTGAGGTGCTAGAGCTTCTCTCAGGAGGTTCTGAAGGGTGCTGTCGCCTGATTGGTGGAGGATCAAGTTTGGTCCTTTTCACAAAATGACTCTGATAGACTATCAAATTGAAGAGGCCTAGGGCCTTTTTCTCTTCAATATGTTTTAACATTACTTATGAAAATTATACCGGGACTCCCATCTCGACGACAGGGAATGATTCAAGCATGTGAATCTATGAAAGATTCAAATACTGGAGAACTACAGATAAGTAACTTATTTTCTTCTAGATTTTACGAGGCATAGCTAAAATGTTAACCTTTTCAAGCTCACCTTGCAACAGTTTTAAGGGGTTATAGCTGTGCCAGTTTTCAGTAAACTAATTACAGCACACATTCTGATTGAAGTTCTGTTTCAATGCCAAGTTTAGCTTACATCTTTTCGTTGGCTTTTTTCTCTAAGTGCAATTCAAATTTTCTATGGGACCTTAAAATGGAAAACATAACTTGTTGCACCCTCCCTTTAAATGTATTTTTTTTTTGTTTTTACCATGCGCAGATCTTCACCAAAATTGATTTGTTAGGCCTCAACCAGCAGGTTACTCCTAGCATTTGCCCATTTTGATGATGATCCATGCATAGGGCTGGAAGCTATAGGCAAATCAAAAGATGACAATTCAGTGGATGGTGCATGTAAACCATAACTACACATGGGCAACCAACACTGTTATATTCACTGAGAAAATCACATTTATAATTGAGTTAGGAGTTTGGCTCAAATGCTCAAAACCTTTGAAATTCTTCAATAATGGTCTCCAGCATTGAATCTGTCATTGTTTCACATGCTTGATTCATTGCCTTCGTCATAGTGGGAGTCCCTCACAAACGACAACATAACTCGGTATTGGCAGCTTTAAAAAAAAGTGCCGACCTAGTTCTAAAGGAATCAAACTTCAGTCAGTGATGTCCAATTTGTAATGCACGTTGTGTGGAAATAGTTCTTGAGTCAGATAAATAAACTTTTAGGTGTTTTTGTTGGGTTTTGGTGTACGTTTGAACCCTGTTGCTCTGAGAATATTGACAATGGAAAAATCCAGACAAACACTTCAGAAAGCATGTGATTCTTTTGGACAAATTAAGGTTTTCTCAGGTGGCCCTCACAAGAATCGGTATTTAAAGCCTCTAACCAAATCACAAAGCCAAGTACTCTAAGATCTGCAGAAATGTCTCTGCCAAGACCCAGAGCTACTAATGATTGAAATAACAGGTAGATACGACAGACAGACATGTTCTGATATAGGCTGTTATCTGGATCTTTTTAATCTTCAATGTCAATAGAAAAATCCTCTGGATTTCCATGCAGAACTCGCTCTAGTGATAGTAATTCCTCCGAAAGAGTCGATTGGAGCCATTAAAATTTCCTTAGACTCCTAAAATTATGATAATCCTGAAGAGACTCCCTGCATCGAAGAAGGTTTCAGAGAAGGCTAATGGTTTCAAGAAGGGTCTTTCTTCTCCAAGGGATTTATCAGAGGATCCAGTTGTACCATCTGGTACTACTTTGCCAACTCTTCCTCCTTTGTGCCATCTTCATATAAAATAGAGGGGGAGGTCTCCTTCATTATCGCCTTTTCTAAAAATTCTCATTTGACTTCCTATACTTCCTCCCGTCCTCCAGGCTCTCCATTTAGTCTCGCCTATAAATAACATTCCTTTGTACCAAGTGGTGTTGCTGGGTTGTGCTGCCAAATTGTGCATTTCATTGGAGGAATCCTCAAACGTTATTCTCTGTAATTGTTGAGACACTACAACACAGACCACAGTCTAGGTCTTTGCGGCTATTGGTTCCTTGGTTTCTGGAAATTACAGAAGGCAAATTTGTAACTTCATTGTCAAGCAGGTTGACCTCCAGGCTCTTGGAAAAAAATATAAGGCCCCCAAACAAAATCCCTAATAGGATTCATATAATAGTATCTGCTATGCAGTAATATCACATTGTATTGGATACTTATACCTGCAGAGTCCTAGGTGCCAGACTGGATCCGGTAATTACAAAGCTCTCATGTCACCGGTAGGGGCACTGGGTTTGTATCAATGGCAGAAGCGACATCAGATGACATCATATAGCACCCACCCTAGCTCAACTTCAGTCCACTTTTTCCTGGGTTTTGGATGCAGACCCATAGCTTGCTCTCTCTTGAGAGGTGAGTTTTCCTCCAAACAAATATAACTTTGTGCAGTACTTTACTGCCACCAGAACATTTGGGCTTCAAGCCCTCTAGGGATTGCAAAGGGCAGATATCCTTCACTAATCTGCATGACATCTGTTTGTGGTTCTTTGGGTCAGACCGCAATTTTCTCTCTTGTGACTTCTGCAAAAGTAGGTATAGGAGGCTGGCTTAGTTTATGGTGTACATCTATTGTGTGGCACCCTATACTTAGTCCAAGGAACCCTTATTGATAGTGAGTGGGTGTCCAGATAGCGAAAGCTCTCTAGAGGTAGTGGAGGGAAGCAGCTGAAGCTTATCCAGGAGGAATGTAAAGAACTTATACAACAGTAGTCAGACAGTAACTCTTTCACAAGAAAGAACCACACAAGTGTTGCAAAAATGAAGGATTCAGTAATACTAGCATTGATATATCTTCCTTTGGAGATATCTACACACAATAAATACACCAAAGAACAAGCAGAAATAGCATAAAATGTACAGGACCCTATGGGGGCGGCCAAGCCATATACAAATTAAGTGGAATGCAAAGTAGTGACCCTAACCAAGATAATTTTGGTAGCTAGCTTGGGGCTGTGGGTAAATGAAAACACCAGAGATAAGTATGGTAAGTGTCCCCCAACGGCCAGGTGCAAGGTGGTTACCTACCCAGTTGTCCCGTAGACTAACAAGGGAGTAGTGGTTGGAGTTTGTGTGATTCAGGACCCTTCCCAGGGGACCCGGAGGAAACCAACAGACAAGAGGAGGATTAGAGAGTGCCCTAACTGAGGATTCCCAGATGTCAGGAGTACCTACACCGGGGGACCTGGATGCAGAGGGGAGAAGGGGCACTCTTTGAAGTCAGTGGAAGCCTTGGATTGTCCAGCTGCCGTCACAACCTGTGGAGCAGACTGGTGAAACGCAGGAATGGATTGTGGATGTGGAGGACCTTGAAAGGAGGGGGACAGGATCCTGCACCCTCGAGGTGTCCAGGTGGTAATGCCCACCCTCCTAGAGGTGAAGTTCCGGCAAGTCGGTGGAGCAAGAAGTCCAGCTGCGAGGTCCATGAGCTACAGAAGATCCTGGGAGTCACCTACGAGCCGTCCCTTGACAGTCACCAGATTGCAGGAGGATTGGTGACCAGCCAGATTACCAACAAGCACTCCAAATGCAACCTGGAACTAAAGAGGGATTTACAGAGTTTTGGGGACCAGCAAGGTCCAGGAGACTCTACCTTTGAAGGGGAGTCAGGGCTGGCCCTCAGCACGTAGGAAGGTCAGCAGACATCGTTGGAGCCACCACCAGTGACCCACCAGCGATGGACACAGGAAGTAAACAAGGAGCCCTCAGCAGCACAACAAAACAGAAGTCCCACGTCGCAGAAGTTGCAGGACAGGGGCTTATCTTGTAGTGGATCCTATTTAGTTGTAATGGGAATCAGGAGTTCTTAGCCTTCTGGCTTACAGGCCCGTGCCCCCATCACCTTGTGACTTTTAGCCTACTTAGCTTGCTCTGTTTTAGCACATTTATTTAATTGTTTCTTCCAAGATGGCTCCCATGCTCATAGTTAAGAAGGTGTTTTAGTTATCAGTGCCACTCTGTAAAGGCATCACTATCCGCGTCAAAGATAAGTGAGATACGTAGGTATTCACATCATGTACTTTCCCACTTTCGTGTGACAGTAACATAATTTACCTTTTCAGGGAATTATTTATATGATTGCTGCCCCAAGCATGCCTTCTTATCTAATGTTTGGTAACATACCTGCGTCAGGGGTCCTACAAGATTTGTATAAATACATCTCACACAGACAAGATAATTGGAGAGATTTCTACCAGATGCCATCAACGCTAACTATGCAACATGTCGCCTTGACGCAGACCCAGCCTTTGTGTCCCGATGGAGTCTGATCTTGAGACCTCATTCCAAGGTAACATGGGTTGTGGGACTCTTCTTGTGGACATGGTACTGGCAGATTAGGTTTAACACACCCAGCTCTTTTTAGGTTAGAGATTAGGTTCATCATTCTAGGGTATTAAGGCCTATTTCACATCTATTTCATATTACATGTTATTGCAAGATGGTGGAGGTGTTCGTGATCATGACTCTCGTTTTTACCATTCTGTTTCTTGCATTGTTCATTATCATAATCATTGCAGCCTATACATTTTACAGTAGATTTCAGTCTTGTTAATAATACATATTGAAAACTTTACTGCATCTCCTTTGTTGCCTATGTGTGACTGAGGCTTGTTGCTTATATGAGAAAAGAGTAATCTCCATTTAACTGCGACCTCCCTGCAATGTCACACTCTTGAGTCCTTGTGTAAAGGCTGCACCTTTTACTGTTTAGTTTTTTTTGGTCAAGTACTGCTTGTGAGCCGGGAGTGTTAGGCTGACAGTTGCGACTTGTAGGATTGGCCTAGTCGCCTACAAATATAAGTGCTGTCATCTTTAAACCAGCAGTCTTGCCTAGAGCAAGAGTCAAACTACGACATGGCGCCACCAATGATGGTGTTAAGGCACTAATTTACAGATACCCTGATTATCACCGTCTCACACACAAGTACCATTATACGGAGATGTCTGTGGTCTTGGGGAAGATCCTCCTGAGCTGAACAGGGAGCACCTAATTAGGCTGTAGGTTGTTCAAGCTCAAAATATTAAAAAGACTTTCTCCCTACGTGATGTTCCATCTCTACCCATTACACTATGTGGCTAGCGCCATGGACATTCCTGAGAATGTCAGACAAGCATTAACACTACACCTAGTAGCACATGGCTTAACAGGCGAGGGCGGGATGTCACATTCATCGTAGAAGCTAATGAAGCTTACCAGACAGAAACATTCTACTCCTGGGTCACCTTTCCTCAGGAAGACCAAAGATCATACATGTTCCACAAATACAGAATTGCAGTCGTACCACAACGGTCCCAGGCATTCCAGTATCTTGAAATTCCGATTACTTATCAAGAACATCAGAACTGGTTAAATGGCGCCGGCGCCCTACCACATGTGATACAGCCCATGAGATTAGGCCCCTCAGATAATGAATGGCAATTGTGGCCTATGTTTGCCACATATACACCTCTCCCCTGTGTACAAAACATGCAGGCAGCTGATCTGCCCAATCTATACATTGAGCTAGTAACACTATATAGATGACTTGTTCAGTTCGTAATGCGAACTCTGAACACAACACCAGCACGTCCAGCAGCACCTGCTGGATACCAGTTGGGTACTAAAGGGATTAATCCACAAACAGAACATTCTTTCATGGGTAAAGTACCCACGGAACAGGAGAGAATCCTATTCTGGATTGCCCAGAAAACAAATCAGCTGGAAGCTGTGTTTCCCCATAAGGGGACCACAGGATAAACATAGAATTCTTACAATGTGCTTGCCCTCCGGGATGGTTTCCTTGGTAGAAGTCTGCACCACATGGGGTACAGCCTTCGCTGCATTTTATACCACCACATATGGTACCCCAACACTTGCCAATGTACTGGAAGTGTTACAACAAATTCAGAACAAACATGGGGCTGCACCAACCCTAGACTTAGGGATGAAATGAATGCATAATTGTGATGCAGTCTCCTCAGTCAAACTCAGTAACGTTAAAGGGGAAGTGATAGCACTAGCTATACGTTAAAGGGGAAGTGATAACACTGGCTATATGCCAGCTGCTCCGAGCGATTCCACTCTTGGAACATGAGAAACAGCTACCAAAAATAATTTCACACACCTATACCAGTACAGGACGGGATCGTTTGGGAGCCAAGCTGAAAAAGCCTGAAATACAAAGTACCACCCCTAAGGAAGGTACTGAACAAGCACAGGAGGGTGTGCTAAAAAGCACTGGTATAAACAAAAGCGAATAGAAGACTAAGTCAGAGAGCAGATTCTCTGCACCCGGAAAACTCTGAAAGGAGATATAATCTCAGAAATAGAAAGAATACAAAAGCTCCCGACAGATATACACATTCACGTCCCTCTTGTTCCTTTGAGGATGCTCCGGATAGACGTAGCGAGAGAGTAGGCCGGTCAGAGCGACGTCCTGACTACGTGAAACAGAAGAAAGACTCACCACATCCTTTAGACAAAAAAAGATGATCAGTCCTCGCAACAAAAGTCACAGTTTAAGAACAAAGAGGTGGCAGCGCCATCAATTAAAAATGGCAGTACACTTGAGAACATTGCTGAAGAAAGACGTCGGCAGTGACACTGCTAGACAGCGCAGCAAGAGGTTACGATATGTCGCCCGACCCTGAACGATCCTCTGGATGGGACAGCAACTAGCGACTTTATTGCAGTTGAGACTGCGGACGGGCTCGTTCTCCTACCCAACAGGGTTTATGATTTAAATACCCAAATTGAGGATGACATAGAGCACACCATTAGTGTGATATTCTGGGATGAACTTAGTTGTGATGTCCTGCTGGCTGAGGGGGACTGGCCAACTAAGCATTTCTGTAAGCTCCCACATGGGGAAGATGTCATTTTGCCTTCTTTCTCTGATCTTGTTCCAGAGGCGGTAAAACAATCCTACGCTGTCAGCTGGGCTTTAGTACAGGCCCCTGGGCTATACTGCAATCATGTAGGTTGGGACAAGAATTCTTCTTGTCATGTAATACCTATTAGGTCTACACCCCAGCCTCAGCCGCTAAAGCTAAAGAGATCCTCACTCAGCTCGAGTACCAGGGAATAATTGAGCCCTGTGTCTCAGCAATGAGTAACTCATTATTCCCTATTGCAAAACCAGGCCATTCATATAGAATAGTCTTACATTACAGACATTTAAACAGTCCTACTCACATATACACAATACCAAATTCACACAGCACAGCCCTAATTACCAACATAGTGTGTAAAAAAAAAATCCCAAAACAACCTTGGACATCTCCAATGTTTTTTTCTGCCAAAACTTAGCTCACGAAAGTCGGGACCTGAGTGCATTCTCTTTTGGCTCACAAAAATGCTTCTGTCATTTTCCCCAAGGCTACAAGATCAACCCAGGGCTGTTTTCAGCCCATGTAACATCAATATTGCATGATATGGATTCTGAGGCGTTGTCTTATGTGGTTGACCTCTATCTCACAGATCACAACCTCAACGTTCATCTTGCCAAAGTCGATCGGATTGTTCTAGGATTCGAGGCACTTGGTTGCAAATTTAATTTTGGGAAAACAAAAAAAAAAATCCTTTCTCAGCGTATTGTTCTTGGGATATGAGCTATCAAATGAGGGCATGTGCCTGGCTGCTCACTTTTTGGAGAAGTGTGCTCAATTCCAGCCACCAAATACTATCCAGAAACTACAGTCTTTACGTGGTGTTGTTAATGTTGGCAGAACTTACATGTCTGACTATGCACAACTTATGAAACTGCTCTATGACTTAATACACCCAGATTTTTCTAGCAGACTTTGTACAGTAGAAGACACACGCATCGTTGGAGGACTACAAGACATGCTAGAAGCAAAACACTTATACGCCCATGACAACAAAACTAATTTGGTCATCACAATAATTGCTGGTGCCACTTGGTTCACCTATGTCACCTTTAATGAAGGCAACACAGTACCCATAGCATATAAATCTCACTTCTACGCCATTGTAGAACAATGTTTTGCACCCACAGAAAAAATTCTAACTGCTGTACAGATGGCTGTTATCAAGGAGAGACCAGTTGCCCACGAGAAACTCATTATTGTTGTTACCCCGGAGCCAGCCTTAGATGCCATCACCAAAGCAAGCGTTCCTAACACTAAACCATTACATCCATGTTGGATTTAGTGGGCAACCTCCCTGACTGCAACAGATGTTGATTACATCTTTGATCCAAAACTTCAGACATGAATTTCTCCAATACTAACAGGAGTATCCTGTACCTCCTAGACATTCTGCCACTTGACAGATATCACACTGTCATTTACACTGATGGTTCAGCACAACCAGCTGTAGGTACCATACTGTAGGTACTAAACATCAATACTCAGCCGCTTGTGCAGCCATGAGCGGAGTGATGAAGGATGGTGTATTCCACCCTCACAATACCTACATTGAGACCCTGGGCGACTGCCAACTCAGCTGGCTGAACTTAAAGCCCTTATCTTTGAGCTAGAACATTCGGATCCATAACATTTCACTTTGTCTGATTCGCACTACTGTGTCCGGTCCTACAATGATTATCTTCATCATTGGCGATTGAACAGGTTCAGAGACTCCAAAGGGAACACCATGAAATACAGAACTCTGTGGGGGACGGTGGCTAATCTGAAGGATAAGCTACAGGGTGCTCATGTAGTCGTACATTGGGCCACCAATGTGTAGGAGTACACGTTATTGGCAACACTTTGGCTGACGAAGCGGCCAAGTCAGCAATAGCTACCCCTTCTGTGGCTGCAGTGACTCATTGTCAGACGAGAATGGATAATGAAATTTTGGCTGCCGTGAAAGCTTCAGCTGAAGGCAAGCCCCTCTCCCAAAAGCATACCCTACAAAATACTCTTACCACATCAGGGCACAGAATGTTGCTTATGCAACACTTTCTGGGGTTGTAGATCGAGTTATCCCCAACCAAGACCAGAGATTAGATCTAATAAAAGTAGCGCATGTGGGTGTCGCTTCTGCACATGCCGGTATTGCGGCCACAATAACATTCTTACAGAAACGTTTCTGGTGCCCAGGTCTATACAAACAGACCAAGTATTATGTCCTTTGCTGTGACATCTGCCAGCAGATAAAGGGCTCAAACATCAAACGCTTCCCTCTTAGTGTCCAACAGGCCACTACAGTGTGTGTACCTGGACCATTGTGGACCCCTGCAACCTGATGGTGCATACAAATACATCTTAGTTGCTGTAGATTCTTGTTCTAGATTCGTGTGGGTATGACCTCAGCGTAGAAAGACAAACGTTCGATGGCATCTGTCGCTGTAGATACGCATGTTCTGCAATAGCTCGCCATCTGGTGTTGGGCCGGAGTGTTACAAGTTGTTTTTCTTCGAAGAAGTCTTTCGAGTCACGGGACCGAGTGACTCCTCCTTTTGTCTCCATTGCGCATGGGCGTCGACTCCATCCTCGATTGTTTTTTTTCCGCCATCGGGTTCGGACGTGTTCCTGTCGCTCCGAGTTTCGGAACAGAAAAAATAGTTAATTTCGGAAGATTTTCGTCGGTATTGTTGCGTTCGGGATCGGCATACTTACATTCAACACCGCATCGAAGATCGAAGAGCTCCGGTGCCCTTCGGGGTAATTTTTCGATCCTCCGTCGGGGCCTGGTCGGCCCGACCGCGTGCTGAAGAACGCCGATGGAACGGACCCCGTTCCGTTTCTGCCCCAAATGCCACAATAAATACCCCTACACAGACCAACACTTGGTCTGCAACCTGTGCCTGTCACCTGAGCACAGCGAAGACACCTGCGAGGCCTGTCGTGCGTTCCGGTCCCGAAAAACACTCCGAGACCGTCGAGCCAGAAGACTTCAAATGGCGTCCGCACCGACAGCCCGACGGGAGTTCGAGGAACAGGAAGAGGAAGGTACCTTCTCGATCCAAGACTCAGACTCCGAAGGATTCGACGATACACAAACCGTGAGTAAGACGTCGAAAACCACACAAAGAAACATTTACAAGGCCCAGGGGACGCCACTGCCACCAGGCCATGGCTCAACCCTTAAAATCGGTGACCGACCGTCGGCACCGAAAAAGGCCCAAACAGTGCCGAGATCGTCCGACTCCGGTCGAGACACCGGCACGCAGCCTTCTCGGGACCGAGAAAGTGCTGGAGACAAGCCTCGACACCGAGATGCCGGTGTGGACACGGCTCGACGCCGAGACAGCGGCACCGAAACAGATCGACGCCGAGAGGTTTCGGCCCCGAAAAGGAAAAAAGTCACCTCGGAGCCGAAAAAACACGCAGACAAAGTTTCGACGCCGAAACAAACTGCAAGCGACCCAGCTTCAGGCTCTTATACAGAACAGCACTCGCTAACCTCCCAAATGCAGAAGCATAGGTTTGAGGAAGAGCTACAAGCAACTGATGCGGACCATACGCAAAAGCGTATCTTCATTCAGCAGGGGACAGGAAAAATAAGCACCCTTCCCCCCATTAGAAGAAAGAGAAGGTTGGAGTTCCAGACGGAACAAGCACCACAACCAAAAGTGGTGAAAAGAGTTACACCACCACCCTCTCCTCCGCCCGTGATTAACGTTTCACCAGCACAAACGCCATCACACTCCCCAGCTCACACCACCATGAGCCAGGGTGACCAAGACCAGGACGCATGGGACCTATACGACGCCCCAGTGTCAGATAACAGCCCAGAGGCATACCCTACAAAACCATCTCCACCAGAAGACAGCACCGCGTACTCTCAGGTGGTGGCTAGAGCAGCACAATTTCACAACGTAAGCCTCCACTCAGAACAGGTCGAGGATGATTTCTTGTTCAACACACTCTCCTCCACCCACAGCTCCTACCAAAGCCTGCCTATGCTCCCTGGTATGCTCCGGCACGCAAAAGACATATTTAAGGACCCGGTCAAAAGTAGGGCAATCACACCAAGGGTGGAAAAAAAGTATAAGCCGCCTCCTACAGACCCGGCTTTCATCACAACACAGCTGCCACCAGACTCTGTTGTTGTAGGAGCAGCTAGGAAAAGGGCCAACTCTCACACATCTGGAGATGCACCACCCCCAGATAAAGAAAGCCGCAAGTTTGATGCAGCTGGTAAAAGAGTCGCAGCACAAGCTGCAAACCAGTGGCGCATCGCGAACTCCCAGGCACTACTTGCGCGCTATGACAGAGCCCACTGGGACGAGATGCAACATCTCATTGAACATCTGCCCAAAGACTTCCAAAATAGGGCAAAACAAGTGGTTGAGGAGGGACAAGCCATCTCCAACAACCAGATCCGCTCCTCCATGGACGCTGCAGATACAGCTGCACGGACAATTAATACATCTGTAACTATCAGAAGGCATGCATGGCTCCGAACGTCTGGATTTAAACCAGAGATTCAACAAGCAGTTCTCAATATGCCTTTTAATGAAAAAGAACTGTTCGGTCCAGAAGTGGACACAGCGATTGAGAAACTCAAAAAAGATACGGACACTGCCAAAGCCATGGGCGCACTCTACTCCCCGCAGAGCAGAGGGAATTACAGCTCATTCCGTAAAACGCCCTTTCGAGGGGGGTTTCGAGGTCAAAGCACACAAGCCAGCACCTCACAAGCCACACCGTCCAGTTACCAAGGACAGTATAGAGGAGGTTTTCGGGGACAATATAGAGGAGGGCAATTCCCTAGAAATAGAGGAAGATTCCAAAGCCCCAAAACCCCTACTACTAAACAGTGACTCACATGTCACTCACCCCCTCCACACAACACCAGTGGGGGGACGAATAGGTCATTATTACAGAGCATGGGAGAAAATCACTACAGACACTTGGGTTCTAGCAATTATCCAACATGGTTACTGCATAGAATTTCTACAGTTCCCTCCAAACATACCACCAAAAGCACAAAATTTAACAACACACCATTCCAATCTCCTAGAGATAGAAGTGCAGGCACTATTGCAAAAGAATGCAATCGAATTAGTGCCAAACACACAAATAAACACAGGAGTTTACTCACTGTACTTTCTGATACCAAAGAAGGACAAAACACTGAGACCAATCCTAGACCTCAGAGTAGTCAACACTTTCATCAAATCAGACCACTTCCACATGGTCACACTACAAGAAGTATTGCCATTGCTAAAGCTGCACGACTACATGGCAACTTTAGACCTCAAGGATGCTTATTTCCATATACCAATTCACCCATCGCACAGGAAATACCTAAGGTTTGTATTCAAAGGAATACATTACCAATTCAAGGTACTGCCTTTCGGATTAACAACCGCACCAAGAGTCTTTACCAAATGTCTAGCGGTAGTCGCTGCACACATCAGAAGGCAGCAAATACATGTGTTCCCATATCTAGACGACTGGCTAATCAAGGGCCATTCGTTAATAGAGTGCTCAAATCACACAAATCATATCATACAAACCCTCTTCAAACTAGGGTTCACCGTCAATTTCACAAAATCCAAAATTCGGCCACGCAAGGTACAACAATACCTGGGAGCCATAATAGACACATCAAAAGGAGTAGCCACTCCAAGTCCACAAAGAATTCAAAATTTCAACACCATCATACAACGCATGTATCCAACACAAAAGATACAAGCAAAGATGGTATTACAACTCCTAGGCATGATGTCATCATGCATAGCCATTGTCCCAAACGCAAGACTGCACATGAGGCCCTTACAACAATGCCTAGCATCACAGTGGTCTCAAGCACAGGGTCACCTTCTAGATCTGGTGTTAATAGACCGCCAAACTTACCTCTCGCTTCTGTGGTGGAACAACATAAATTTAAACAAGGGGCGGCCTTTCCAAGACCCAGTGCCACAATACGTAATAACAACAGATGCTTCCATGACAGGGTGGGGAGCACACCTCGATCAACACAGCATACAAGGACAATGGAACGTACATCAAACAAAACTGCATATCAATCACCTAGAACTTCTTGCAGTTTTTCAAGCACTAAAAGCTTTCCAACCAATAATAGTTCACAAATACATTCTCGTCAAAACAGACAACATGACAACAATGTATTATCTAAACAAGCAGGGAGGGACGCACTCCACGCAGTTAAGCATGTTAGCACAAAAAATTTGGCATTGGGCAATTCACAACCAAATTCGCCTAATTGCACAGTTTATACCAGGGATACAAAATCAACTCGCAGACAATCTCTCTCGAGATCACCAACAGGTCCACGAATGGGAAATTCACCCCCAAATACTGAACACTTATTTCAAACTCTGGGGAACACCTCAGATAGACTTGTTTGCGACAAGGGAGAACGCAAAATGCCAAAACTTCGCATCCAGATACCCACACAAACAATCCCAAGGCAATGCCCTATGGATGAACTGGTCAGGGATATTTGCTTACGCTTTTCCTCCTCTCCCTCTCCTTCCTTACCTGGTAAACAAACTCACTCAAAGCAAACTCAAACTCATATTGATAGCACCAACTTGGGCAAGGCAACCCTGGTACACAACGCTGCTAGACCTATCAGTGGTACCCTGCATCAAATTGCCCAACAGGCCAGATCTGTTGACACAGCACAACCAAAGGATCAGACACCCAGATCCAGCATCGCTGAATCTAGCAATCTGGCTCCTGAAATCCTAGAATTCGGGCACTTACAACTTACCCAAGAATGTATGGAAGTCATAAAACAAGCAAGAAGGCCATCCACCAGGCACTGCTATGCAAGTAAATGGAAGAGGTTTGTTTGCTACTGCCATATTAATCAAATACAACCATTACACACAACTCCAGAACATGTAGTGGGTTACTTGCTTCACTTACAAAAATCTAACCTAGCTTTCTCTTCCATTAAGATTCACCTTGCAGCAATATCTGCATACCTGCAGACTACCTATTCAACTTCCCTATATAAAATACCAGTCATTAAAGCATTCATGGAGGGCCTTAGGAGAATTATACCACCAAGAACACTACCTGTTCCTTCATGGAACCTAAATGTTGTCCTAACTAGACTTATGGGTCCACCTTTTGAACCCATGCACTCCTGCGACATACAGTTCCTAACCTGGAAGGTGGCATTTCTCATCGCCATTACTTCCCTGAGAAGAGTAAGCGAGATTCAGGCGTTTACTATACAGGAACCTTTTATACAACTACACAAAAATAAAGTCGTCCTAAGGACCAATCCTAAATTTTTGCCAAAGGTTATTTCACCGTTCCATCTAAATCAAACAGTGGAACTTCCGGTGTTCTTTCCACAGCCAGATACCGTAGCTGAAAGGGCACTACATACATTAGATGTCAAAAGAGCATTAATGTATTACATTGACAGAACAAAGAACATCAGAAAGACTAAACAACTCTTTATTGCATTTCAAAAACCTCATGCAGGAAACCCAATTTCAAAACAAGGTATAGCCAGATGGATAGTTAAATGCATCCAAATCTGCTACCTTAAAGCTAAACGACAGCTGCCCATTACACCAAGGGCACACTCAACCAGAAAGAAAGGTGCTACCATGGCCTTTCTAGGAAACATCCCAATGCAAGAAATATGTAAGGCAGCCACATGGTCTACGCCTCACACATTCACCAAGCACTACTGTGTAGACGTGTTATCCGCACAACAAGCCACAGTAGGTCAAGCTGTATTAAGGACATTATTTCAGACTACTTCCACTCCTACAGGCTGATCCACCGCTTTTGGGGAAATAACTGCTTACTAGTCTATTGCAGAACATGCGTATCTACAGCGACAGATGCCATCGAACTGAAAATGTCACTTACCCAGTGTACATCTGTTCGTGGCATCAGTCGCAGTAGATTCGCATGTGCCCACCCGCCTCCCCGGGAGCCTGTAGCAGTTTGGAAGTTACCTTCAATTATTTATATATGTATCATCTCAACCTTAAATAAGTGCATACTTAGTCACTCCATTGCATGGGCACTATTACTACAATTCAACTCCTACCTCACCCTCTGCGGGGAAAAACAATCGAGGATGGAGTCGACGCCCATGCGCAATGGAGACAAAAGGAGGAGTCACTCGGTCCCGTGACTCGAAAGACTTCTTCGAAGAAAAACAACTTGTAACACTCCGGCCCAACACCAGATGGCGAGCTATTGCAGAACATGCGAATCTACTGCGACTGATGCCACGAACAGATGTACACTGGGTAAGTGACATTTTCATTTCAGTGCATGTTAAAACGAGCACCAGAGGCACCGAAACACAGCCTGCACACAATGCAAAACTGGTCTGAATGACAGAGACCAGTCACACTCCAGTTGCTCCAGGAGTGATGCTCCAAAGTACTGCATTATGCTTTCACAACACAGTTGCCCTGGTGGAAGTGCTCTCAGTCCTCCTTGTTTTGACCGGACAGCCATTGCGCAGAAAAATTAGCAATAGCAATGTGCCACCTATTGTAGCCAAAGTTATGGGAAATCCCGCGAAAATATTGGAGAATATTGAGTGGATGGCTGAAGGTATTAAGCCGAATGTAGAGGAGAAGGTGTGAACGAAAACAGCCTTAAAGAAATTTGTGATTCTAGTTGTACTGGATGCATTAAATATTGATCCCACAAGCTCACCAAAGTGTCTCGGAAAGTTAGTACTTAAAAGGGACTGTATCTCTGCTGATGACCTGAAGCGCATAGGTCTTGCATGCAGATGTAAGAGCCACATGTTTTTGAAACAATAAAGCCTGTCAGGTAGGAGGAAAAAGTACATTCCCGCAGCATGGAACAATCTTAGAGGCCGAAACGACAGACTATTCCGGGTCTCATCCCACAACAGTTCTGACTATTGAGGAGGACATAGCTGCCATTTGAGAACACCTGGAACGCAGGTCTAATCAAGGGGACTGGGACTCACTTCAGATTAGAAGTCAAGTTTGCTGTTGAAGCGTTTCACGCCTTGTGCAAGGACAGCTGTTGACCAACCATTGAATGGCTGACGGAAGGCTCACATTCACTACCGCTAAGAAAGACTTCTTTCATGCCTATGAGACATTTGTATGAGAAGCTTAGCCCCCACACTTCATGGATGTAACTATCTCCTAGCCTTTCATATCTGCCCACTGGAATATGTTTTAAGCAGGATGTGAATTGAAGTGTTGACCTGGGCATATTAATGTCCTGTGTATTAACCACTCAGCAGATGGTATTTCAGCCACAGTAAAAGGCAACTTTTCTAATTTCTCAGTATTTAACATGACATAAGTCGCTTATTTCTTAGCCATTATTTGTTGTTGTTACGTTAAATTAAATATGGAAAATGTTTCCCTCGCACTGACGTGTTGCCAGGGAATGCGACCTGATTTTAGTGTTTGTAGTGTCCAACCTAACTGCCTAATGGACCTTAGTTTATTCTGTTCTTGAAGTAAAGAGGACATGTTACTTTGTATTATGTCTATTGCAGAAGAAACAATGTTGTTTAAGGTTTATATTCGGTCGGACAGGGTATTAATCCCATTATCTAAAACAGCTAATGCCTTCTGTAAGTTTTCCTGATCTTTTTGCCTTAACCAGGCAGCAGCTTCTTGTTGAGAAAGTTTCCAAATGTCATTATAGACTACATATAAGAAGCGCTTTCTGTGTTGTTTTCTGGGGCCTAAAAGGAAATCCTGTAATTAAGTGTTATTAGATAGGAGACTGAGGTGTTCTCTAACCGCATCTAGTGAGGAACTCTTCAACCATTGCTGGCATAGTTTACCTACATTGTATGTTGTTACTATTCCCGCATGTTCAGATGAAACATACAGAGGGTCTGGCCTACTTGTTCTAAAAACCCTTGTGGCGTTTATAAAACATTTAACACCTGTTGGTATCTATTGACCACAATAACCACCCACCAGGACGTGAAAGCTAAGCATTAAATGTGGCTTTCTGGACGCATTCATCAAGCTGATCTTCAGTTGCATTTATATATTTTTGCCATTTGTAACATTTTGCAGGGGCAGGAATACGGGGTGCATTCAATTCCTTAATTTTTGGTAAGCCTTCACAGCTTGTCTGATGTAGTGTTTCAGTTAAAAATATCATTTGAACAGGTATCAGGCATGCTCTGAATAAAGCTTCCTTTCCCCTTATATGCCAATTTTTTGTTCCCCACACACTGTTTAAGTCAATCGACTTCAACCAATAGTCATAGCCTTCTATAGCCAACCGGGAAACAAAGGAATCCGAATAGATAAATTTCGTATCTATCAATAATATATGTACATTTTCCATCAATCGTAATTTGAAATGATATGACTCAGCATTTTTAACATTTTGCCCAGAAAAATATGCACATTTTTCAGATTATGTTTTAGAACTCCCTTGTGGTGGAGTTGGACAATGTTCCTATTGTGTGTAATTAAAAATTGTCTTTGGGGTACTTGCTCTGTGAATGAAATGGTGTCCATAATAATTATAGCAAAACATGTCACCATAATTCTTTCTGGGTTGATAAAGATCCTCACTTTCAAATACAGTGAAATACTGCAATTCAGTCATCATCGAACCAACTGTTTTACACGTCCCAGCCATTAGAAACAACTCCGGTATTACATCGTTCATAGAAAGTTTAAACACATATGGTATTTGAATGACCTTGGTCTGGCCGTATCTATGAAATGTGACTTTATCCCAAACAATCCTAGAAGGAGTTGGTATAGCGGAAATGTTCACGAAAGACAAGTCTCTGCGGACCTTGTGTGAAGCAAACTGGGCTTTTAGGACCTCATCTACCAGTTCAACTGTTGGTCTTTCAGGAAGGTAACACCCATATACTAATAGAAAGAAAGTAATATCAAAGCCAATCCAAAGGAGGAAAGCTAATACAGTCAAGGAAAGCCACAGATAGTTCCATGGGAAAATAAAATAATTTATTTTAAGCCATTTTATCAGCTTATGTCTTTTAGGCAGTTCAAGTGTAGAAGAGGCAAATGAGTCCTAAAAGGTTTCATTAATGTTGGCAAAGTATCCAGAAGCAATTCGTGCAAAAACTGGAGCTGTATCTGAAGGAGGAGAACTCCCGCGGTGGTTCACTGTAAATGATGCCACCCGTCTGTGTAGGAGTTGAATTAAATCTATCAGCAATTTCTGTGCTGTTTGTTGTAATAGATGTTAGTGGAACTAATGCAAGATAATTTTCCACCCTCCCCAGGCTCGGAGAGGTTCAGCATTGCAGCAGAGTATTGATGCTTTCTGCCTATTGCAGGTTGTGCTGAGCCATTGGTGTACATGACTCTTTGATATTGATCAATAGGCAATGTATTTGCTGGAACTGGTTCATAGTTCATATTGCAAAAATTCTTGAGTTTGTAACTTTGGGTCAAAAACGTAGTCGATATCAGTGGCTGTCAAAGATGTTGCCCATTGAATCCAACGTGGATGTAATGCTTTAGTGTTTGGAACGCTTGCTTTGGTAACAGCCTCAAGGGCTGGAATTGGAGATACGACACTAATGCGTTTCCAATGGGCCAGTGGTCTTTCTTTAATGACAGCCATCTGAACAGCAGTGAGAATTTTCTCAGTGGGAGCAAACCGTTGTTCTGCTACTGTATACAAATGTGATTTGTATGCAAATGGGACCGTCTCACCCTCATTGAAAGTTACATAGGTGAAACCAATGGCACCGGCAATTACTCTGATGACCAGATGTTTTTTTTAGAAGAATGTGTGTGTGTTCGACTGTTTTATGCGTGACGCATAATCTGGAATGTAAATTCTGCCAAAATGTAGGAAACCCAATAGGGATAAGAGTTTTTTTTAATGGTATTTGGATGTTGTAACTGTGCACATTTTTCCAAGAATTGTGGCGCTAGGCTCTTTCCTTCACTTGATAGCTCGTATCCCAAAAACAGGATGCTAAGGAAGGCTATTTTAGGTTTTTTAAGTTTAATTTATAGCAGAACTCGGCAGATCCTACAACAATGCGGTCTACCCGTCTTAGATGTTGCAGTAATTCATCATCCGTGAGATAGATATCATCTACATAGGACAATGCTTCATGGTCAATGTCGTGCAATATTAAAATCACACGAACCGCAAACAGTCCTGGACTGTTCATGTACTCCTGTGGTAAATGACAGAATCTTTTCTGGGAGCCTAATGCGCTGAAACTTGCTAGGGCTCTACTCTCAGGCGCTATACTTCAGCAGAAGAAACCATTGGAAATATCCGTTGTTGTTTTGTATTTTTTGCTCACTATGTTGTTCATAAGTGCCGTGTTATGAGAATTTTGTATAGAATATGTGCATGTCTGACTGTTTAAATGTCTGTAATCTAAGACGTCTGTAATCTTTCCGAATGGTCCGGTTTAGCTACAGGGAATAAAGGATTGTTCACTGGTGAGACATAGGGTTCGATTACACCCAGGTACTCCAGTTGTGTGAGGACTTCCCTCACGGGTTCTTTAGCATCATGTTTTGTTGGATACTGTGGTTGAGGTTGGGGTTCATTTTTAATTGTAATTACATGATGGGGGAATCTTTATCCCAACCTACGTGGTTGTGATATAACGTGGGTGTGTGCGCCAATGCCCGATTGATGGCGTAGGATTCTGCGAGCTCATCAGAAAGAAGGTTTGGGAACATCCTCCCCATTTGGGCAAGTATGGACAAATTCAGGTGGCCAATCTCGCTCAGCCAGTAGAATATCATATATATTTACAACGCAGTCCCAAAAGACTGCGTCAGTTGTGCGTTCAATGTCTCCTTCTAACTGTAACGCTACTTTGTACACCCTATCAGGCGTGGAGACATGCATTTCTGCAGTTTCAACTTGTAAGAAGTCATCAGTTGCTTTCACCTCCAGATGCTCTTGAAGATTCCGGTGAACTATTGTGACTTCTGCCGAGCTGTCTAGCAGAGCTAGTGACCACTTCTTGTTCTTCAATAGAGCCCTCTTTTTGAGTGGCACGACGAATCGCAACTGCAGCCACTTCTTTTTAAATTAGTTTTTTTTGGGTGGGGGAGGGGGTTCTCTTTGTTTTTTAACAGAAACTTCTGTAGAGCGTTGTGATCTCCTGTCTCTGTTTCGTGTACTCAGTTCTTCGCTCTGACCGCCCACCTCTCTCACTGCGTTTTTCTGGTGAGTCCTGTAAGGAACAAGATTGGCGTGCATCAGTATATTGATGTCTGTCAGGCGTTTTTATGTTATCTCTATTTCTGAGATTATATCTATTTTGTGGGTCCCCGTATGCAGAGATTCTTCCCTTTCTTTTTTAGGTGTTTGTTCTTTTTTTTATTCCAGCATTTCTTAGAACCCTCAGGAGCTTGCTTGGTAGAATGTTTATTAGGTTTACCCTGAAACTGTGGTTTTGTTGGTATAGCCCTCCGACTAGCTCGACCAATACTAGAGTAGGTCTCTGTGCTAATCTTTGGCAGCTCACGTTCTTGATTCTGTGGAGGTACATCCCGGAGCTGCATGCGCACTGCTAGTGCAACTGCTTCCCCTTTAAGATTACTCAGTATAATGGAAGATACAGTGGCAAAATTGCCCACAAGTTGCATCCCCAAGTCCAGGGCCGGGGCAGCCACGTATTCATTGTGAATTTGTTTTAACACTTCCGGTAAATTGGCAAGTGTCAGTGTACGGTGTGCGGTATTATAGAGCATGGCAAATACCATGCCCCATGTATTGCAGTTATCTACTATGTGAACCATCCCAAATGGCAAGCACATAGTTAATATTCTATGCGTATCCTGAGGTCCTGTATGGGGAAATACTGCTTCCAGTGCATTTATTTTTTGAGCTAACCAAAACGGAATCTCTTTTCGTTTGGCAGGTTCTTTACCCATGATCAAATGTACAGTTGCAGGATTAATGCCTGGCGTTACTGCATGTGGTTGCGCTGGGGCAGAACGTGCTGGGTTTGTATTTAATGTTTGCATTACAAACTGTACTAACCATCTGTATATTGCCGTAAGCCCAGTATATAAGCAACGGACTTCAGCTACCGTCAAGGTTGCTGCAGCAGGGTGGAGTATACGTGGCCAATAAAGGCCAGGTAGGACCATTATTACTTGGAGGACCTAACCTAACATGTAGAATTGCATGTGGTAGGGCGCCATCAAGACAATTATTATGTTATTGATAAGATAGTTATTTCTAGAAATGCCTATGCTCTATATTGTGCAGGTATGTTTGCAGGTGTATAATGGTGAGATGTTTGTGTTCCCATCAGCTGCTGGAAATGTGACCCAAGAATAGAAAATGTTGGTTCTATAGGCTGGATAAGCCTCAACAACCAATGTAACAGGACCGCCCTGGGCCATTAGACCATGTGCCAATAAATGTGCAGAAAGGAGTGGTCGCCTATTGACCGCAATTGCTAGCTGTTGCGGGTTTGCCACAATGAATGGTTAATTTTGTTCAGAGATAAGCGCACCAAATGGGGATTATCCTTTTAGAGTTCAAGCTTGAACAACCTACAGCATTAGTTAGGTACCCCCTACTTAGCTGAGGAGGAAAATCCTCAATACCACGGACGTCTCTGTATATTGTACTGAGGTGTCTTTGCATGTAGTGAGACAAATACTCAGGAGGACCTGAAAATTTGTGCCTGACCACACGTTGGGCGCCATGTCATGTAAGTTCTCATTATCCTAATGAGACTACTGGATTCGGGGGGCAGAATCACTTGTACTGTGGTGGACTGAGTCTGAACCCACTACAGGTGACACCTATCAGCCTAATCCAGGTTTTGTTCTGGCTAACTAGCAGGGCCTCAACTCCACCCTAGAGCAGGGATGATTGGGCAACCAAGCACATGACAGAAATTACTCCTCAGGGAACTCGTGGTCACTCAGATCTCATCCGTTTCTCTCAGTTGCATTAGTCTCACATATGCAATGACAATCAGAGGCAGAGTACAGTTCAATAAGGTTTATTGAAGTATCTGCATCTTGGATAATAAAATATGTATTGTAATAACTAGGACGATGAAGCATGACAGGATTAAAATTGTGACAAGGAAAGTGAAACATAAAAATAACGCTACCATATTGTCACTAAAATCGTTAAGTATAGCTCCTACCTAGGCTGTGTTAGAGCACAGCATGTTAAGCTCTAATTCTGCCCTTCAGGTTCCCCTGGGAAGACATCCTCCCTCATACTTGAGCAAGAGGCCTGTAGTTTACATAAGCAGCTGCAGCGAAGCAATCAGCATACAGTTGTGGTCATCTGGCTGATATCTCGCTCTAACGTACATAGGTCAAAGTAGTGTTTTATAATAAAACAGCTGATGTTCCAAGAAAGGATTCCCATGTAAGAGTGTTTATGTTTCTGTGAACATTAGTGACAAAGCGTGCCACTTTTGCCAGCAACCTATCTTACTTCAGCCTTGAGAAAAGCACAGAGTGAAAGAAATGTCTTGTGTAATAAGAACACAGTGCTGGCCTAGGCAAAGAACAGTTAGAGAAAATAAAACAAGACCGCAACTGTGGCTATTGTTAAAATAAAATAAAAACGAAGCTTTATAAAATATATCTAGGTTAAAGTGCACAGCGGCAGGCCTAGTTTGCTAAAATAACGTGTATGAAGCTATAACTAAAATGGCTACACAACATTGTAAGCTATACATGTGGCTGAAAAGTAACTATTTGACTTATCCATTGAACTATCTGAGGTTGTTTCTGACATTGCTTGCATTTTTTCTATGGATTGGTTTTGTGACTGTTTTCTTCTTGCTTATAAATGGTCATTACCTTCCTGAAAGCTCCTCTGTTGAGCCTGTGGATGAAGTTGTAACTGCATATCTTTCCTTGAATAAGGTCCGAAGAGACATATATCACTTGTGAACATTTCAGCAGTACTGATTCCTGATGGGAGTGTGTGGGATAAAGTTCCTTTTGATATATATGGGCCTACTGAGGTCATTCAAATTCCATGTCTTCAAAATTTCAGTGACTGTTGTAATCACACCTGGTCTTGTATCTGATGACTGGGATGTTCAGACAATTGATTCCATGTTAGTTAAATGAAGGATTACACTGTATTTGAAAGTGATGATGTGTACACTAACACAAAGAATTATGGGAGATGTTTTGTTATAACAACTGGGGACATTACTACCTTCACCGTGCAAGTAGACACAGATCAGTATTCAATTACACACAGTGGGAACACTGTTCAGCTCCACCTGTGGGGAGCCCAAAACCTTATTCAGATAAAGTCACATATTTTTTTGGGGCATGACATTAAAAATGCAGTCATACTATTTCAAGTTACTGCCTTCTAAAATTAGGAAACTTTTGCTAACAAACACAAAGTTGATTTATTCAGATTCCTTTGTTTCCCGACTTGCAGTTGAAGGCTTTGAATACTGGAAGAATACTATTGATGTAAAGAGTGTATGGGAAGCAAAATATTGGCAAATTCAGGATATTTATTGCGTGACTTACTCCTGTGCCAATAATATTTTTGAATGACACAATTCAACAGACATCTCGTCTAGGGTTAGCAAAAAATAAAAGAAATTAATGCACCAAGCATCCCCACATCAGCAAAATTCACCAATTGGCAGTCCTTCCTCAGCGTTACAGAGGAAGAATTAGATGCAAATGTTCATTCTGTGGTACCTATAATCCTTCACTTTCCAGTCCTGGTGGGGTGTTATTGTGGCCAGTAGACCCAAATGGGTGTCAGGTGCTTTTTGTGAATTAATCAGGGGGTTTCAAGATTAGCCGCCCGGACCCTCGCTTTGTCTCGGGTCAACACTCAGGTTTAGTTACTACATACAGGGTGGGTAAACTTTGCCTATAGTGGTTATAGACTAACACCTTATCAGCAGTTAAAGAAAATCTCAGTACTCTTTCTGAAGATATAGACTTACAGGACTTCTTGTTAGGTCCAAGGAAGCCATGCTCTAAAAGATTCATCCAGGCCACATACAATGAGATCCGGAAGCTTCCTCAAATAGAAGCTGCTGCACGTTTTAGGCAGATACATAAAGAGAATTTGGACATGGCTTTAGCTGTTGTCGATAATGGCATGAACACTCTGTCCAACAAGATTTATACCCTTAACAGTGTCATCTGCAATAAACATTCATAATGACATGTCCTTTTTATACCATGTGTGAGAAGGTAGCCTCTTTCTAGCCTGGTTACCCCCACTTTTGGCCTGTTTGTGAGTATATGTCAGGGTGTTTTCACTGTCTCACTGGGATCCTGCTACCCAGGGCCCAGTGCTCATAGTGAAAACCCTATGTTTTCAGTATGTTTGTGTCACTGGGACCCTGCTAGCCAGGACCCCAGTGCTCATAAGTTTGTGGCCTATATGTATGTGTTCCCTGTGTGATGCCTAACTGTCTCACTGAGGCTCTGCTAACCAGAACCTCAGTGGTTATGCTCTCTCTGCTTTACAAATTGTCACTAACAGGCTAGTGACCAATTTTACCAAATCATATTGGCATACTGGAACACCCTTATAATTCCCTAGTATATGGTACTGAGGTACCCAGGGTATTGGGGTTCCAGAAGATCCCTATGGGCTGCAGCATTTCCTTTGCCACCCATAGGGAGATCTGACTATTCTTACACAGGCCTGCCAGTGCAGCCTGAGTGAAATAACGTCCACGTTATTTCACAGCCATTTACCACTGCACTTAAGTAACTTATAAGTTACCTATATGTCTAACCTTCACCTGGTGAAGGTTGGGTGCAAAGTTACTTAGTGTGTGGGCACCCTGGCACTAGCCAAGGTGCCCCCACATTGTTCAGGGCAAATTCCCCGGACTTTGTGAGTGCGGGGACACCATTACACGCGTGCACTATACATAGGTCACTACCTATGTATAGCGTCACAATGGTAACTCCGAACATGGCCATGTAACATGTCTAAGATCATGGAATTGTCATCCCAATGCCATTCTGGCATTGGGGAGACAATTCCATGATCCCCAGAGTCTCTAGCACAGACCCGGGTACTGCCAAACTACCTTTCCCGGGGTTTCACTGCAGCTGCTGCTGCTGCCAACCCCTCAGACAGGTTTCTGCCCTCCTGGGGTCCAGCCAGGCCTGGCCCAGGAAGGCAGAACAAAGGACTTCCTCAGAGAGAGGGTGTTACACCCTCTCCCTTTGGAAAAAGGTGTCAGGGCTGGGGAGGAGTAGCCTCCCCCAGCCTCTGGAAATGCTTTGATGGGCACAGATGGTGCCCATCTCTGCATAAGCCAGTCTACACTGATTCAGGGATCCCCCAGCCATGCTCTGGCGCGAAACTGGACAAAGGAAAGGGGAGTGACCACTCCCTGACCTGCACCCCCCAGGGAGGTGCCCAGAGCTGCTCCAGCATGCCCCAGACCTCTGCGATATTGGATTCAGAGGTGTGCTGGCACACTGGACTGCTCTGAGTGGCCAGGGCCAGCAGGTGACGTCAGAGACTCCTTCTGATAGGCTCTTACCTGTGTTACTAGCCTATCCTCCTTCCTAGGTAACCAAATCTCTTTTTCTGGCTATTTAGGGTCTCTGCTTTCTTCAGATAACGAATGCAAGTGCTCATCATAGTTCCTCTGCATCTCTCTCTTCACTATCTGCCAAAGGATCGACCGCTGACTGCTCAGGGCGCCTGCAAAACCGCAACAAAGTAGCAAAGACGACTACTGCAACCTTGTATCGCTTCATCCTGCTGGCTTTCTCGCCTGTTTCCTGGTGGTGCGTGCTCTGGGGGTAGCCTACCTCCTTCTTTCACCAGGAGCTCTGAAGAAATCTCCCGTGGGTCGACGGAATCTTCCCCCTGCAACCGCAGGCAACAAAAGACTGCATCACCGGTCCTCTGGGTCCCCTCTCAGCACGATGAGTGTGGTCCCTGGAACTCCGCAACTCTGTCCAAGTGACTCCCACAGTCCAGTGACTCTTCAGTCCAAGTTTGGTGGAGGTAAGTCCTTGCCTCCCCACGCTAGACTGCATTGCTGGGTACCGCGTGATTTGCAGCTGCTCCGGCTCCTGTGCACTCTTCCAGGATTTCCTTCGTGCACAGCCAAGCCTGGGTCCCCAACACTCTAACCTGCAGTGCACAACCTTCTGAGTTGTCCTCCGGCGTCGTGGGACTCCCTTTTGTGTCTTCTGGTGGAATCTGGTTCACTCCTCTTCCAAGTGCCTGTTCCGGTACTTCTGCGGGTGCTGCCTGCTTCTGTGAGGGCTCCCTGACTTGCTGGGCGCCCCCTCTGTCTCCTCATCCAAGTGGTGACATCCTGGTCCCTCCTGGGCCACAGCAGCATCCAAAAACCCTAGCCGCGACCCTTGCAGCTAGCAAGACTTGTTTGTGGTCTTTCGGCGTGGGAACACCTCTGCAAGCTTCTTCACGACGTGGGACATCCATCTTCCAAAGGGGAAGTTCCTAGTCCTCTTCGTTCTTGCAGAAACCAAAGCTTCTTCCATCCGGTGGCAGCTTCTTTGCACCCTCAGCTGGCATTTCCTGGGTATCTGCCCACTCTCGACATTGTCGTGACTCTTGGACTTGGTCCCCTTGTTTCACTGGTACTCGAGTCCGGAAATCCACTGTTGTTGCTTTGCTGGTGTTGGTCTTCCTTGCAGAAACCCCCTATCACAACTTCTGTGCTCTCTGAGGGTTATAGGTGCACTTTACACCTACTTTTCAGGGTCTTGGGGTCGGCTATTTTTCTAACCCTCACTGTTTTCTTACAGTCCCAGCGACCCTCTATAAGCTCACATAGGTTTGGGGTCCATTCGTGGTTCGCATTCCACTTTTGGAGTATATGGTTTGTGTTGCCCCTATACCTAATTGCTCCTATTGCTATCTACTGTAACTTTACATTGCTTGCATTACTTCCTTTTGCTATTACTGCATATTTTTGGTATTGTGTACATATATCTTGTGTATATTTGGCATCCTCATACTGAGGGTACTCACTGAGATACTTTTGGCATATTGTCATTAAAATAAAGTACCTATTATTTTTAGTATATCTGTGTTTTGTGTTTTCTTATGATATTGTGCATATCACACCAGTGATATAGTAGGAGCTTTGCATGTCTCCTAGTTTTGCCTAAGCTGCTCTGCTATAGCTACCTTCTATCAGCCTAAGCTGCTAGAAACACCTCTTCTACACTAATAAGGGATAACTGGACCTGGTACAGAGTGTAAGTACCCCTTGGTACCCACTACAAGCCAGGCCAGCCTCCTACACCATGGACGAAGTCAGCTGCCATCCATAATGCAGTTAGGTTGGACACTACAGATTCTGAAAAAAGCCACGTTTCATAGTGACGTGTTTGCTGCTTTTAATTGATCCAGGGAACAACAGTCAATGGCTAAAAGCTAAGCGACAGTTTGCCTTGTACAATGCATTATAAGTCTGGCCATTTCCGCCTTTCGTTTTTTGAAATGCATGAAACATCTTACAGTGGGGAGATACAAGGGGCTATGTAATAGCTATACTAAAGAACAGTGGGAGTTGCCCTTTGAATATAAATGTCTGAACGGCGAAACTGAGGTCTTTCTTAGTGGAAGCAAATGTGAGACTACTGTTAGTCATTCAATGATTTGCAAACCGGTATCCCTTCATGGCCTTTGCAATGCGGGGATCGCAAACTTGGTCTGTTTTCTGAAGGGTACTCCTGTCCCTTTGATTCGTCCAGCATTTCATGTACTTTCTAATGGAAGTTATGTGGTGCTGAACAACCAAAGTGTTGCGGACATGTTTTATTCCCTCCCCCAAACAAGAGTTAATAATAGCAGAAATGAGGCCTCACACTGATACTACTAATGTAAATTATGAAAAGTGGAGCAGACTAAAGGCGCTATCATTCCAGAAACAAGTCACGGCAAGTGAGATGTATCCTCTCCAGATAGCGAGATCCTCAGCCCAGGTACAATCCCTATTAAATACCAAATTCTCCAAGCACTTTGGAGAGCTGGTATCCCGAATATTCACCGCTTCGAGCACTATGGGGATTTTCCATTTCTTTAAGGTTGTAGGGTCTGGATTTGTGTTCATCTTCCAGACTGTCTACGGAGTCATTCCTTCAGTCATCCATTCAATCTTTTCTAGGCTTCCCTGTGACTTTGGTTTGATTGGTGGGATACTGCTGCTGCTGTTCCTGATACGCAGTGGTTGTGCCTTTCCAGCTAAACGGAGTGATGGAGCTACTACCACCAGCCAAGATGTGCTGTGGTCGCATAGTACAGTTCTTTGGTGCTCCATTACTGGAAGAATTGGAGCATGATTGGTCATTGTCTTTCCCACCAACCAGTCTTTTATTGCACCTGGGGCCAGATGTAGGAAGCACTTTGCGAGTCGCAAACGGCAAAATTTGCCGTTTGCGACTCGCAAATGCGTGTTTCTTATGCAAAATCATTTCCGAATCGCAAATAGGAAGGGGTGTTCCCTTCCTATTTGCGATTCGCAATGGTATGCAATTCCATTTGTGACCGCTTATGCGGTCGCAAATGGAGTCGCAGTTACCATCCACTTGAAGTGGATGGTAACCCATTCGCAAACGGGAAGGGGTCCCCATGGGACCCCTTCCCCTTTGTGAATGGACCCCAAAATATTTTTTCAGGGCAGGGAGTGGTCCAAGGGACCACTCCCTGCCCTGAAAAAACCGAAACAAAAGGTTTCGGATTTTTTGAAATGCAGCTCGTTTTCCCTTAGGGAAAACGGGCTACATTTAAAAAAAAAAAAAAAAAACTGCTTTATTGAAAAGCAGGTCGCTAACATGGAGGCCTGCTGCCTACAGCAGGCCTCCGTGTTAGCGAGTGCCTATACTCGCTATGGGGCCGCAATTTGCGACCCACCTCATGAATATTCATGAGGTGGGTCATTGCGACCCCATAGCGAGTTGCAGTCGGTGTCTGAGACACCGTACTGCATAGCAATTTGCGAGTTGCAAATTGCGAGTCGGAAGGACTCGCAATTTGCAACTCGCAAATTGCTTCCTTCCTACATCTGGCCCCTGGTGCCTTTTCGAACATCTACCTTTGAAGTGCCCTGCTGTTCCGCCAGTGTGGACAAAGAACTGCTGATGTTCCCAATGAGGGTTCATTCACGGTCATGCCGCATAACACTGAGGCTGATTCTCGAGGCAACTTACGAGCCGCCTTTGGTGGACTGTCTGGCTCCTTTGGGCACCTTGGATAGTGCTGCTTTTGCAGGAGATTCTGTGCCTGAGACTGCTGCGTACCAATGCCCGGTGGCTACGTCTGCCAATCCTGTCATCCATCTAACGATGTGGCTTCTTTCTTGAATGCCTTTCCTTTTGATGGCTTCGAAGACGTTCTTCAAGGTCATTGTAAGAGGCTGGCCTGATTTGTAGTGGGTACCTTGGGTACTTACACCTTATACCATGTCCAGTTATCCCTTGTTAGCGAAGTACTATTATTCTAGCAGCTTAGGCTGATAGAGGTAGCCATAGCAGAGCAACCTAGTCTGAACTAGGAGACATGCAAAGCTCATGCAATACCACTTATAGTTACACAGTACTTATACACAAGTAAAGACAATACTCAGTGTTACCAAAAATATAGGTAGTTTATTTGGGTGACACAGTACCAAAAATATCTTAGAGGCAATACTCCTTCTGGAGGTAAGTATTATACACAATATATACACTAGACACCAAAATAAGGTAAGTAATCAGGCATAAGATATTGCAAACAATAGGAAATTCTATGGAATGCAATGGAAGAAAATAGGTCTAGGGGCAAACCAAACCATATACTAAGACAGTGGAATGTGAATCACAAATTCCCACCTAGACAAGTGTAGTGTGTACAGAAACGCTGGGAGAGTAAGAATACAGTAAAGGTAAGTAAATTACCCGAGCCCAGAAAATCAGGAGTAAAGTACTGCAAGATTCCTTAGGACACAATACACCTCGTGATTTGGATTATTGCAAGAACCAAGCAAGTCTGCAAGCAACAAACAGTGGATTCCTGGAAAAGAAGGAGACCAAGTCCAGAAGTTGAAAGAAGTTCAAGGGAGGACAGGAGCCCCTGCCAACCCAGAGGAGGGTGCAAAAAGAAGAGTTCCCGTTTGGACGAAGACTGAAGAAATGCACCCTAGGAAGATGCCAGCGGGTTCCTGTGTGATGCAATGGATGTCCCACATTGTGAAATTGGATGCAGGTGAGTTTTGGTGCTGGATTCCTCCAGCAAGCCTTGGTTCTGGCAAAGTTGCGTTTTGCGTCAACCTGGCGCTATCTGGACCAAGGAGGGACCTGGGGGCCTCATCTCTCTGTGAGGAGGAAGAGGTGGCTCTCAGCTCTTGAGAGAGCCATCAGAACACCAGATAGCACCCACGGGAGTCCCAGGACACGTGGACAAAGGAGCTGCAAAATGCTGTTAGTGCAGCACTTCAAAGGAAGGTCCCACGCCGCCGGAGAGCAAATCAGCGAGTTGAGCGTCACAGGATAGAAAGCTGGGGACCTGGGCCAGGCTGTGCATGAAGGAAGTTTGCAAATAGTGCACAGAGGCCTCAGGAGGTGAAGAAGACACGGTGCACAGGAGTACTGTCGTTCTGGGGGAAGGCAAGGTCTTACCACCTCCTAATTGCGACAGCAGGACCTCAGGACAGTCTGTTTCAATGGGGTCTACCCTCTGTGTTCCAAGGAGCATGCTCATTGCCGTGAGAGGAGTCCAAGAGAACCAGTCATCGACTTAGAAGGTGCCTGCGTGAGCAGGAAAGTGACTGTCACCCCACGGGAGATTTCTTCGGTCCTTCTGGTGCAGGGTGAAGACAGGGAGTCCTCAGAGCATGCACACCGTGGAAACTGTTGCAGTTGCTGGCTGGAGCTGAAGTTGCAGAAGAAAAGTATCCCTTGTGGATACTTTGTTGCTGGTACAGCAGTTCCTGGAGCAGGTTGCGTTTGATCCGAGGTCAGATGATGATGTAGTAGTTGCAGAGGATTCCTGCTGTAAACTTGCAAGTAGAATCTGAAGAGAACCCACAGGAGAGACCGTAATAGCCCTGAGAGGGGGATTGGCTACCTTATCAGGTAAGGACCTATCAGGCGGGGTCTCTGACGTTACCTGCTGGCACTGGCCACTCAGAGCCCTCCAGAGTGCCCCCACACCTTGCAAAACAAGATGGCTGAAGTCTGGGATACACTGGAGGAACTCTGGGCACCACCCCTAGGGTGGTGATAGACAGGGGAGTGGTCACTACCCTTTCTTTTGGCCAGCTTTGTGCCAGAGCAGGGGACAAGGGGCCCCTGAGCCGGTGTAGACTGGCTTATGCAATGAGGGCACCATCTGTGCCCTTCAAAGTATTTCCAGTGGCTCGGGGAGGCTACCCCTCTTCAGCCTGTAACACCTATTTCCAAAGGGAGAGGGTGTAACACCCTGCTCCCAAAGGAAATGCTTTATTCTGTCTTCCTGGGACTGATTTGCTCAGACCCCAGGAGGGCAGAACCCTGTCTGTGAGTTGGCTGTAGCTGCAGTGCAAACCTCAGAGAGCTGACTTCGCAGTCCTGGGGGTCCATAGTGGAGCCCCAAGGATGCACGGAATTGGCTCCCCAATACCAGATTTGGAACGGGGGACTGTAGCCGGGCGATCCCGGCTACAAGCACGGCGAATGACGTATCGGCCGAGGCCGATACGTCATTTCCGCGTCTTCCCGTTGCCGGGGAGACGCGGCCCGAGAGCGGCAGGCAGGACGGCGTTGCCCGGGAAACGACGTCGGTTTCCCGGACTGGGGACACAGCAAAAGGAGACGCGCTGGAACGGGGGAGGAAGGAGGAGAACACGGAGAGAGCGGAGGAGGAGGAGAACACGGAGAGAGCGGGGAAGGAGGAGAACACGGAGAGAGCGGAGGAAGAGGAGAACACGGAGAGAGCGGAGAGGGAGGAGAACACGGAGAGAGCGGAAAGAGAGGAGAACACGGAAAGAGCGAGGAGAGAGAAGAATACGCAGAGAGCACGGCAAGAGAAGAGCGAGGAGAAACAGAGGACCAGGAAAGAAGCAGACGAGGAACTGGAGGAGGGAGAGAGAGAAGAAGAGCTCCAGGACCTGGAACCAGGAGACCAGCAGGAGGAACACTACCAAGCCAGCCACGACCCTGGAGGGTCGTGGCTAAACAAGGTACGGTCCTTTTGGACAAGAAGAAGGGAAATTGGGGAGAAGGGACTGGGGAGGGGTCACAGAGGAGGGTTGGAAGGGGAGGTAGAGGGAAGGGCACTATAATTAACTCACCAGTGTCACGTATTCCTATACTAAGAATAGATGTGTTCACACTATTCCCTAAACCACTCCTCACTGGCACCAACCCCCCTCCTTTTGTGTGTACCGCCTCCCAGTCCAGAGATAAGAGAAAGGAAAGAACCCCAATTAAAAATCCATACTTACCTTAGCGTTTTCCCTTCTATTTACGGTACCACCCTGGACTCCGACGAGCGAGCAAAGCAGCTGGGTCCCCTGTAAAATAAGAAGCAAGAACATACAATCACGAAACTGGGGAAAAGATACGAAAGAAGAACAAAGCGCCTAAGAAAGACGAAAGCACTTGTGATTTTTGTAAACCTACCCTATTTTCCGTATAATTAACAAAAATAAACCACTTACCACTAACTAAACAAACGCCTCAGTGGTCTTCATACTGTTCGACCTGCGACAGGGACATTCCATGATCTTAGACACATTACATGGCCATATTCGGAGTTACCATTGTGAAGCTACATATAGGTATTGACCTATGTGTAGTGCACGCGTGTAATGGCGTCCCCGCACTCACTGGAAATGGCCCTGAACTATGTGGAGGCACCTTTGCTAGTGCAAGGGTGCCCTCACACTTAGTAACTTTGCATCTAACCTACAGCAAGTGAAGGTTAGACATACAGGTGACTTACAAGTTACTTAAGTACAGTGAAAATGGCTGTGAAATAGTGTGTGCACTATTTCACGCAGGCTGCAATAGCAGGCCTGTGGAAGGGTTTGTCTGAGCTCCTTATGGGTGGCAAAAGAAGGATCTCCTGGAACCCCAGTGCCCTAGGTACCATATACTAGGGACTTATAAGGGGGGGGGGCAGTGTGCCAATTGAAATTGGTAAATGAAGTCACTAGCCTATAGTAACAAATTTAAAAGCAGAGAGAGCATAAGCACTGAGGTTCTGATTAGCAGAGCCTCAGTGACAGTCAAACACTATACACAACTCACACATTAGGCCATAAAGTATGAGCACTGGGGTCCTGCCACTCTGTAAAGGCGTCACTATCAGTGTCAAAGATAAATGAGATACGTAGGTATTCGCATCATGTACTTTCCCACTTTCGTGTGACAGTAACATAATGTACCTTTTCAGGGAATTTTGTATATAATTGCCACCCCAAGCAAGCCTTATCTATTGTTTGGGAACATTCCTGTGTCAGGGGTCCTACAGGATTTGTATAAATACATCTCTCACACACAAGAAAATCAGAGGGATTCCTACCAGCTGCCGTCAGCGCTATATATGCTACACGTCACCTTGATGCAGACCCAGCCTTCGTGTCCCCACGGAGTCTGATCTAGAGTCATTATACCAAGATAACGCAGGTTGGGGACTCTTCTCATGGACATGGTACTGACAGATGAGGTTTAACACCTAGCTCTCTTTAGGTTAGGTTAGATTAGGTACATCATGCTAGGGTTTTAGGGTCTATTTCACATATTTCATATTACATGTTACTGCAAGATGGTGGGGTCTTCGTATTCTTGACTGTCGTTTTTGGCATTCTGTTTCTTGCATTGTTCATTATCCTAATCATTGCAGCCCATTTTACAGTAGATTTCAGTCTTGTTAATAAAACCTATTGAAAACATTACTGCATCTCCTTCATTGCCTGCAAGTGACTGATACTTGTTGCTTGTATGAGAGTAGGGTAATCGCCGTTTAACCACCGCCTCCCTGAGATGTTGCACTCTTGAGTCCATGCGTAAAGGCTGCCACAAATCACCTTTTACTGTTTGGGTTTTTTGGTGAGTCGGGAGGATTGGGCCAACAGTAGCGACTAGCCTAGTCGCCTACAAACAAAAGTGCTGTCAACCCTAAACCAGCAGTCTTGCCTAGAGCAAGTGTCAAACTACAACAATCTTAGAGTTGCAGAGTGCTGGAGGCTGGGGCTTTTTGGTGCCTGGATATCTCCTGGAGGAAGAGTCAAGAAGCCTTGGCAAGAGAACAGTTGCAGTGTGGTAGGGTTCCAGTCCTGTGGCAGGAACAGGGGTCCAAAGTCTCCGGAGTTGGTCAGAATACGAGCAGGACCCAGAGGAAGCCACAGACCCACGACCTGTGAAGCAAAGCTGTTCGATGTCTGTTGAACAGCAGACACAACCAGCCGGTCTGTATTGTCTTGAGGTGCCTGCAGATACAGGGGAGTGACTACTTCACTCCAAGAGATTCCTTCCTGCTTCCAGGTGCAAACAGTCCTTCTGACCCTGGAAGATGCACAGTCTTGGATGTTGCTGAGTTCTTGCAGGATCAGGAGAAACAATGTTGGAGTGGGAGCTTTCCCTCCTGAAGCAAGCATGTTTTGGTTCCAAAGCAGACCAGCAGTGGTTCCAGAGGCCAGGAGCAACAAATGTCTTGCAGAGTTCCTTGTAGAGTCTTGCTTGACAAGTTTGAGGACCCTCCCATGGGGCAGCCCTTAAGTAACCCTAAAAGGGGGTTGGTCTCTCTGTTAAGTGACACAGCTATCAGAGGGGGTCAGGGACATCATCTCCCTGGCCTAACCAGCCAGATGCCACCAGGGGCCTCTGCACATCTTGTTGTCAAGATGGCAGAATCAAGTGGCCACCTGGCAGAGCTATGTGCATCTCCATAGAGTAGGAGCTTGACGCAGGGAGGGGTTAATGGAGGGGGGAGGAGAGAGGACAGGAGGGGGGCATAGAGAACCAGGGGTTCCTGAACTGGTGCAAACCGGAATATGCAAGGAGGGCACCAAATGTGCCCTTAAAACCATTCACTAGGGACTTAAATAGGTGCACCAGCATGCCAATTGTGGGTGTAAAAGTTTTACAGGCAACCAAATTTAGAGGAGAGAGCACAGACACTGGGGCCCTCATTAGCAGGATCCTAGTGAACTTCAGTCTAAACACACTGACTTCAGGCAAAAAGTGGGAGTCTCTAGGCCATGAAGGATTGCAAAGCCAAGCTGTTTATGGCACACCTCAGTGATGACAGCAGAGCAGTCGCCCATCCAGGCCATGTTTCAATTCTCTTTTCTTGCACTATTCTGGGAAAAGTAGATGTATATCAAGCACTAAAACATGGCCAAGGTAGGTCTTCCAGATTACACTGGTCTTCTGCAGGAAGGATCTTCATCTTTGGAGATTGAGTTGGTTGCTGTAGTCATCCTACTGTCCTCCTGGAAGGTATGTGCTTTCTTTTCAGCTGAACTGATGTTCTGAACCAACCCCACCGGTACAGACATCCCTGAACCCATTGGTGCTGGTTCGGGCAGTGCCTAGGTTTGACCCTGCCTCCATCTGTCGCACAATTCTTGGCTCAGGGTATCCTACATTGGTCCTAAATGCCACATTCTGCATTTTTTGCTCTTCTTCCACTTCATCTCCTATTTTTATGTGTGCTGGGGTGTCGTTTCTATGCCTTTGGCACTGTAAGATGTTGGACATTTGGCACAACATGCTCCTGCCTTCACTCCAGCACACAGCTACACAATTCCATTATTGTCACTGTGTTTGCCGCCACCACAGAAGCTACTTACTGACACAGTGACCCCTACCATACCGGTGCCAAGATCGGAGCCGGTGGCACCTCCTATAGAGCCCCCTCCTCAGAAAAGTTTCAGAAAGGAGGCACAGATGCTCATTGAAGAAGACTAATATCAGTGACGAATCTTTGGCATCTTCACATCAGACTCTGACCCCCTGAATCTATATAACTTAGGGGGTGATGATAGAGACAGCCTTTTGAGGTGCCTGGACTGTCCTAAGCCCTGTCCTCAGCCAGTGGGCTTGACTTTTCACTGAGAGGGTGATAGTTTCCTACAGGATTCCCTACTCTAGAGGTCCTGTTGTTCCACTCTGGTTAGAAAAGCTGCTGAAGTTCTGGATCTGCAGCTACCTTCAGTGGATATTAAAACTAATGTCCTCATGGAAATCTTGCTTCCTTCAACTCTTACATCAGATCCATTGCTACCCTTCAATGAACCCCTGAGAGAACCGATCTTGGCAATCTGTAAGAAACCCTCTTCAACACCTGCAGTTAATAGACTAGTAGCCAGTTGTTACTGGAATGCTTCTGGGGACCTGGCCTTAATCTCCACATACCCCTCTCTTGAGAGTTTGTCATCAAACCCCTCTGCTGTTCAAGCCAGATGACCGACACGTTCCCGAAAACTCCCTCAGACATGGAGAGTGTTATAACCAGTTGGAAGCATGAGGAAAGAAGGTTCGCAGTATGGCACTAAAAACTCTGTACACAAATTGCCTTTTGACCTGCCTGTTCACTTCCTAACCCCACCATGGAGCTTTTGGGAGGCTTAGTGTCTTCCTTTTGTTTGGGCCTGGAAGGCCATTATTTCTGACTGGTGGGTTCTTCAAATTAGTGAAAAATTGCACCCTTCCTTCCTTTCAACCTCTACACAGCATTCTGCCCACACCTTCTTCCTCTTCTCCAGACAACTTTGCCAATGCATAGCAGGAGGTGATGGCTCTTTTTCGGAAAGGAGTTAGTGTTGGACGAGGAAATAGGACAAGTATGTTATTATCGTTATTTCCTTGTACCTAAGGACAGTGGTCTGCCACTATTCCTGGACTACAGGGAGCTGAATTTCTTCCTCAAAAAGGAAGACTTCAGGATGCTAACCCTAGCACAAGTGTTACTCATGGTGGAAGCTGGAGACTGGATGGTTTCACTGAATCTGCAGGATGCATATATCTACATCCCAATCCTGAGATCCCACTGGAAGTATTTGCACTTTATCGTTGATTATTTACCAGTTTGCAGTGATTTATTTTTTATTAACTTTGGCATCTCAGGTCTTCATCAAGGTGATGGTGGTTGCGCCCATCTCTGATGGTCAGGCACCCTGATTTTATGGGGTATATGGATTGCTGTCTTGTTCCTGGGTTGTCAAAGGTGGTGTCTGAGGATTGCCAATATTCGGTAGATGGTACCATTCTCTTAGACAGGCGGAAGAGTCCCAGCAGTATATTGTTCTAAGTGTAGCCAGGGCCTGTAAATTAAATGCAACCAGTGGCCTGCAACACTCATTGTGCCATCCACTGCAGTGGCACTTTAAAGCATGTCTCCAGGCTACCATTGTAGCCTGACGGTGCAGTTTTAAAACTGCAAATTTGACCTTTAAAAATAACCCCTTTTGACAGGCCTACACCTTCTTTTCTAATTAATACATTACATCTTTGTAGGCCTAATAGCCCATATGGCAGGGTGTGTGATATTTAAAAGTAGGACATGTAGGAATCTAATGTTACACATTTCCTTGCAGTGAAACGTTCCTTAAAGCTATTTTCTCTTAAGCAGGATTGGCTGTTCAGTAGGAAAGCATTGGAATGGATGCAATGTTAAGTTTAATAAATGTTAACTCGGTTTAGGAAACGGCTCCAAAATTAACTTTTAGACTTTTTGAAATATCTATTACAAGCTGCTGGTTTGACCCAACTTGTGACGTTGGTTTGTAATAACTGTTTTGAAATGGGGAGTTTTTTAAAGTTACCTTTCCCCTGCCTGAAGTGCCTGGAAGCTAAATCTTCATATTGTTCTCCCACTTCCACCAGCCAGTAAATAGCCTTTTGATATGTGTGAACTTGCAACCAGGAGTAAACTTTAGGCTGACCTGAGTGCACAGAAATAGTCCATCTGAACCTGACAGTATGTAGGGGGGCTGTGAGAATAATTTTAAACTTTAAAATGTAAAAACATGCTTGAATATAACATCTTGCTCGACAGATCAGCTGGAAATTTTCATATGACACTTGGCGCATTTCTGAGAGGCCTCCCCTGCCACAGACAAAACTTTGCTAACATTTTGGTAGGGCCCTTCTTTTGTCCCCCCCCTCCTCTCCCCAGCCAGAGGGGCCCAAATCACAGTGGGACTTTTTTTGATACTGCAGTGTCAAAGCCTGTTTAAAAGGTCTGCTGGCTTTACATATAATATTTGAGTTGTACTGTAATGGAGTGACATAGAATGGCAAAACAATTAGTGCAATTGTTCTCAACCTTTTGACTTCTGTTGACCCCTGCTTTGTTATGACTGGAACCTGGGCACCACTACTGAGCCTTTATTGGAATCCAGGGATCCCTTATTGAGTCACTACTGGAAGGGGGGGACCCGAGTCTAAACACTGTTGATTTGACCTGCAAAAAAAATACTCAAAAATACAGAAACACGCATTGATCATACACTTACACAAATGATAACACATTGTATTTAAGTTGTAAACTAATATAAATAAAAAATAGCAATCTTAATGTTAATATGAAGGCTTGAGCTTTTCTAAATTCATTTGAAGCCACACAATATCCATAATATCATGCTAAATATTACCCCATGCATTTTTGTACTTTACGGTTTCTCTCTTGGAAGGTTGCTTTTTTGTTGCCATAACTTCTTTAAGAAGAGTTAGCAAAATTTGAGTGTTCACTCTAGAGTAACCTTTCTTCCAAATACATAAAGACAAAAAAGTACTTAGAGCAAATCCAAAATTACTACCTAAAAGTAGTTTCACCTTTTCAAATTAATCAATCAGTGGAATTACCAGTCTTCTTTCCACAGCCAGATTCTGTTGCTGAAAGAGCTCTACCTACACTGAATGTTAAGAGCTCTAATGTATTCCATTGACAGGACAAAGAGCTTTAGGAAATCAAAACAACTATTTGTAGCTTTTTCAGAACCTCACAAAGGTCAAAATGGATTAGCTAGATGGACAGTTCAGTGTATTGAAACTTGCTAGCTTAAGGGGGTATAAAGACAGCTACCACTAGCTCCTAAAGCACTCTACCAGGAAAAAGGTGCTTCTATGGCCTTTTTTTAGGGAACATCCCAATTGCAGATATTTGTAAAGCTGCTACATTGTCTACCCCACACACTTTTACTACACACTACTATGTAGATGTTCTAGCTCGCCAACAAGCAAATGTTGGACAAGCAGTACTTAGGACATTATTACAAGCTACTCCAACTCTTACAAGCTAGCCCCCGCTTACTTAGGAGGGGACTGCTTTACAGTCTATGCAAAGCATGTGTATCTACAACTACACATGCCATCGAACGGAAAATGTTACTTACCCTGTAGACTCTGTTCATGGCATGTAGTGCTGTAGATTCACATACTCTCTCCCTCTTCCCCGGAAGCCTGTGGTCATTGTAGTGCAACATATTGTAAATATGTAAATACATAGCATGAATATCTTTCTTCCTTACTATCTACTTACATATACATATACACACTGTACTTCACCGCCTGCGGGAAAACAATCTAACAAAGGACTCGAATCCCATGCGCAGTATCACCGAGAGGAGGAGCCACTCGATCCTGTGACTTGAAAATATTCTGCGAAGAAAAAACAACTTGTAATACTTCTAGCCCAACACTAGATGGTGGACTTGTGTAATGCATGTGAATGTACAGCACTACATGCAACAAACATATATCTGCTAGGTAAGTTAACATTTTCCTTTTGTTGTACCAGACATCTGTCTTTAGGGTTTTCGTGGTACAGGACCAGCCTCAAAGTGGATTTTAGTATTAGATGTGGGAGGGCAATAGGATTACCATAGTACGCACAACACACACCCCCAGCCCTCGATGAGTGTGGCCATAGTCTTTGTCCCTCTTGAAAATGCCCAAAGTGGGTAGGGTTAGCCCTGGAAACATTTACCGCATTGATAAGTGTGTTCCCACATTTCAGACTACCCCTGGACCTGTGCTTTCTTGGAGCTATTTCTACGTAAAACATTAAAAATGAATATCTCTGGTTCCCCTTATTATATTTTTGGCATTTTTTCTTTTTTTTTTTACATTGTACTATTTTTCTAATTCTTTTGGGGACTTTTATGGTTTTGCATGTTAACTTTATCACTGTTTTAGTACTGCATAAATACTTTACATATTGCCTTTAAGTTAGGCGTGTCTGTTGTGTGCCATAGCTACCAGGGCTGAACTCTGTATTCTTTTAGTGACTTAGTGGTTTACTCAGACACAGACTATGATTATTACTTGAGGTGGGTGTTTGCCCTCCTCAAGTGGTAACCCAATTTCTTACAGTTCTAAGTTGATTTATGGGCCATTCTTTAATCTAAAGAGAACAAAAAAAAAAAAAAAAACAGTGAGAAGTTCCATATGCTGGCTCTTATCAGATTATCCCGTAGCTAAATGTGGGAAATTGGATGTGTTCAAGTGATCTACAAGTTGCCTTCCTCCACATTCCAATAAACACAATTTCTTTAACATCAAATATCTTTATCTACTCATATTTTGACACTTGAATTACAGAACCTAGCTTTCCTGAATCTGTGCTGAAAGGTTTCAGACTGACATCTCTCCTTAACAAACTAGATCTTCGAGTATTCAGAAGTCAATCTCCACCCCTGTTAGTTCTGAATTACTTAAGAACCACTACCGATATATAAGGAGGAAAAGTGTTTTCTTAGGAGAACAGGATCTTATCATTAACTCAAATGTCTTTGTCTGCATAGATGCAGAATCCTATTGAGTTGTAAACCTCTCTCCTCAGCTCGAAGGCATCTTGCAGCTTCAGCGTATTCCAGGGTATACACCAGGTCTCTTAAGTAGTGCTTAAACTATCAAGGAGATTAGATCCCATCAAGCTGGTAGGACAGTCTTTCAGTGGAGCAATCCAGTCCTTTCTCTGATAGTAGTGCGTTTTTCACAGCTCAACATTTGACCTGACAGCTATCCAGTTAGGCTACAAACCTCTGGGAAACATCTGAGGCACAGTTTAGGATTGTGACTTCCTATTTTTACCATGTCTGAGGGTTCCAAAAAGAAGGCTTTTCAGGCCTTGCAAGTCCTGTGGTAAATCAAAGCTGTTCTCAGAAGATCCCCCTCGCGGAATGCATATACTGCCTGCATCCTTACCAGAAGCCCAAAGAGTCCAGTACTGCCACACTTTATCTATCAGCTAAGACCCTCAAAGATTGCAAGGCCATGCTGCTCCTTTGGATACAGAAAAAGAAGGCACAGACTCGGAGTATGAGGAGAAGGGGCATATTCCCCCTTAAAAGAGAAAAGATGAGGCTTTCTCCTCGTCTGACGGACTCCGAGAGGTTAGTCTCATAGCAAAGAGACCAGTTTCGAGAGGTTGAGAAGAAAAGAGACGGCTGGACTATTCCCTCTCATGGAAAACCTGCCTCCTCACCTTCATCTGCTCCTACTACTCCAGTCAAGGAGCCGTTTATGAAGAAAAGATGGCTGTTGACAGATCCGTTGACAAAGATCACCCCGTCAACAACCGTTGCATCGTCTCCGGTATTCCATCCTACACCTGTGACGATGGCAACTTTGACAATGACGACTAGAACAACGATGACAACTAGAATGGCGGTGACCACTTATTTGTTGTTGGATCTTCGTTGTCGACGAGAGTCTCCGACGGTATTTTAGAGGCTGCTACATAAACACTGTGAGCCTCATCTGACTTTCCATTGAAGAGAAATCCATTTGCAGCTACTACTTTGACGACCTTATCAAAGGCACTGTTGACTGCCCTGTTGACAGCAGGAAAAGAAACACTGTTCGTTTTTAGGAAGGGCAAAACGTAATCTATGCCACAGGACATTTCTAAGGTTTCTCCTTTGCCACTAGACACATTCCAGGAGCATTATCCGTATGAAGAACCAGAAGAAGAGCAACATCATGTTCAAGGACATTCTATTGCGATCTCTGTGTCATTGGTAGCCTCCAACACTCTGGCAATCCTCAGGAAGTACGACTGTCAGATGTGGTCTGACATGTCAGCATTCTTAGAGTGTCTCCCGGAGGATAAGAAAAAAAAAAAAGCCAGTGAAATTCTGATAGGAGAGAAGGCCTCTTAAGAAATCATTGACATGGCCATGACATTTCATCTACGGCCTCATGGCAGATGGTGGGAGCAGTAGTATTGCGTTGGCAAGGGGGGCTGAAAGTGATGATGTTTCGCCCAGAAGTACAATCAAAGATCCTGTATATGATCTTTTGATGGGGAGAACCTGTTTGGAAAGCATCTGGGTGATGCCTTGCAGTCCATAAAATTGGACACTGAGACTGCTAGCTCAGTTGGCACTTTGCAGCAGAGGCGACTTCAGTCTTTTCGTGGCAGAAGTCAATTTGCTTCCTGAGCTCCATTGCAACAGACCAGGTATCCACCTTACCCGCAGCAGGGTTTTCAAACCCCGTGCTCAGAGTAGCAGGTTACGTCCTACTTTAGACAACCAGTGCGTCGACGTCCTTTGGCTGGAAGAAAGTCTCAAGATAGTTACAGGAAGCAATGATGTGATGCAGGCACCTGTCGCCTCAGTCCTACTTTAGTTCGGCAGTACCCTTTCCGAATTCTTCAATCACTGGAAACTCATCTCTTCTGACTGATTAGTGTTAGACGTAATACAGCATAGTCTTAGCCTGGAATATGTTCAGAAGCCTCCAAATTGCCTTCCACACTGATCACCGCATCACCATCTTTCCTTACTTAATGAGGAAATTTGCTCATTTCTATTCAAGAATGCGATAGAGGAAGTAAAGCTAAGTCAATGCAACACTGGATTTTATCCCAATTTTTCTTCAGCTGAAAGCGGTCAGGAAAGTGGAGCTAGATGACGGACCTGAGGCTCTTAAACAAATTCATTAAGAGACGGTCCTTCAGGATGTTAACCCTGTGGGAGATTCTGCAACTGGTAGAGACAGGGGAGTACTTGGCCTCTCTCAATCTGTTGGATGCATATTTCCACTTCCCTATACGCCCAAAGCACAGAAATGTTCTACGATTCGAGGTGGCAGAGTTCTATTTCCAGTTCAGGGTGCTCACCTTTGGGTTGAGGCTTGCTCCCAGAGTCTTCACAAAATGCATGGCGCCAGTGGCAGCTTTTCTCAGATGTTCAGGACACCAGGTGTTCCCATACCTGGTTGACTGGTTTGTAAAGGGACCACTTTTCACTTAGCAGAACAGTCGACACAGGCCTACAGATCCTTCGATTACAGTTACACCAAAGACGAAGTCTGCAATGTCTTGGTGGATGGTCAAGGAGAATATCTTGCAGGGGGTCATGTTCCTTTCAGTGATACCAAGTGGTGATGACAACGGACGTCTCCCTAGGAGGGTGGGGAGCTCATTTACAGAACTTGGAGGTTCATGGAAAATTGTCCACTCAGGAAGGTTTGTCAAACACAAACCTCCTAGGGCTGAATATGGTTTTTCTAGGTCTTCAGCCGTTTCTTCCCAGGTTCCACAACTTATCAGTTTTGATGATAACACACAACACTGTGACCATGTTTTATCTTACTAAACAGGGAGGGATGCGGTCAGAAGTCTATCGACACAAGCATAAATGGGAATGGTTACTAGCCAACAACATTTCCTTGAAAATAGAACATGTCCCAGAGGTGCAGAACAGACCAGCAGTGCCACGAGTGGGAGCTCAAACACCAGCTGTTAAAAACTTTTTGTTTTGGGGTTCTCCAAATCCGGATCTTTTCGCTACTCGTCAAAACAATTAGTGCAACTTCTACGCCAACAGGTACACTAAACCGGGATCTTGGGGAAATGCATTGCTTTTTGCTTGGAGGGGGATGTCCGCATATACTTTCCCTCCAGTTCCACTCATTCCAAAAGTCATACTCAAATTGGAAGGTGAACCTTGCAGTCTCATACTCAAAGTCCCAGCAGGGCAAGGCAGTATTGTTTCATTGAACTTCTTCACCAATCAGAATGCCAGCACATACCGTTCCACCCAGCACAGGATCTCCTGTTGATGTACAAGGGGCAAGCTCTAGACTGGTAGACTCAGGAGGACCACCTATCAATTGGCCTCTCGTTCCAACCTCAGCCATCTCCATGGGCCATCACCACGATGCCTTGCTAGTAGGATGGGGGGCTTTTCTGAAAAACCGACAGATTAGTGGCAAATACCCAGCACCTCTTCGGGGACTACATATCAACCTCCTAGAGTTAAAAGCAGTTCATCTAGCCTTGCGAGCGCCGTTCCCAGGATTACCAACTCAGAGGTCCTAATAAGAAGTGACAGTACCACCACAGTGCATTATCTGAACAAGCAAAGGGTTACAAAATCCCTTTTCTCCTGGGAAGCACAGGAGATTAGGTAGTGGGCTGTAGCACATGGGGTGCTTCTACGTGTGGAGCATGTCCCAGGAAACAAAAGTAAATAGCTGATTCTCTAAGCAGACTAAAATTAGTCTGCAATGAATGGGAACTGGACAAGCTGACAGTTGACTACATATTTTCTCATTGGGGAACACCCAATCTCGACCTCTTCGCCAGCCCTAAAAACCCAAATGCCAATACTTTGCAAGTTGGCATCACCATCTGGGATTATGGGGGAATGCGTTTTTGATGGCATGTCACAGAATCTTTGCCTATGCTTTTATGCCCATTCCAGTGGTTCTCACCAAGATGAAGATCGAACACTGCACGCTGATCTTGATAGCCCCAACGTGGCCTCGAAAGCACTAGTTTACAGAGCTTCTCCTATTCTTAGTGAAGCCTCACATCCCACTGAAGGTATTTCTACATCTTCTTACCACGAACAGAGGGCAAGTCTTATACCCGAATCCAGAATACCTACACTTATCAGCATGGCTCCTGAGCACAATGATTTTGCACATCTAAACATCCCTCCAGAGTGCAGGGATATACTCTCCAGGGCCAGAGCAGCCAGAAAGTGATTCTGTCTATGGTGTCAACAACAGATGATACATCCTATATCCTTCTTTACCGGAGCAAATATTGCCATACCTGTGGCAGCTGGGACGTTCGGGCCAAGCTCATGCCAGGATCAGGATTCATCTAGTGCCCATCTCGTCTTTTAGACACTCATATAATTCACTTTCTCTGTGGTTTTCCAGACTAATCAAGCAATTTCCAAAGGGCTTATTCAAGCTGTTCCCACCTTTCATGCCTCCTCCACCTTTGTGGCATCTTAACATAGCCCTTGCACAGCTAATGAAACATTTGAGCCAGTCCTCAGAGCTACTTTCCCATTTTTTTCATGGAAGGTAGCTTTTCTGGTAGTTCTCACATAAGCCAGACTGGCCAGTGAGATCCAAGCACTGACAATTCAGGAGTCCTTCTTACAAATTAAAGTAGATAGAGTTCCACACACAAACCCACGATTCATACCCAAAGTTCCCTCTGACTTTCATATCAATGAATCGCTTGTCCTAAAGACATTTTCCCCAAACCCTGCAACGCCAGCAGAGAGGGCTCTTCATTAGTTAGATGTAAAAAGGGGTTTAAAGTTCTACCTGAACAGGACCAAATCCTTACATAAGACTAGCCATTGTTTGTGGCTTACAGCACACTTAGAAAGGGTCAACTTCTTTCCAAACAAAGCATTGCAAGATGGATTCCAGAGGCAATTCGGTTTTGCTACCAAGTAGCTGGCAAACAGTTAAAAACGTCTGTTCGTACTCACTCTACTAGAACGGTATCAACATCCACTGCACTGTTTGCAGGGGTACTGCTGCAGGACATTTGCAGGGCAGCAACCTGGAAAAACAGCCACACATTCACTTGGCGTTACTGCCTTGATGCCACGCCTCAAGGGAAGTAGCTATGGGCCAGGCGGCCCTAAGACATCTTTCAGTAAAGGTGAACTGTCTATAGCATCCCGCCATCCGATGGTTAGTTATGCTCATTGTTTATCTTAAAATGTATTAAAAAGAAAATGTTACTATACTGTTTATCGTTTCTAGTTACAGGGCTAAGCAGCTATGTTTCAAGTTATTGTATGTATGTATATTTACTTAAAGATCTTGTTCATATTCTTTTGAAGCATTCATAGCTAATACTGCAATATGCATCACTACTGTTTACTGCTGATTCTTGCATGTGAATCTATGAAAGTTCCAATATTGGAGTAAGAACATTAGCCACTTACCTGTAACTATAGTTCTCTAGTATTGTAATCTTTCATAGATTCACATGGAACCAACCCACCTGCCTGGAGAAGCTCACCATTACTTCTTTTACTTATTATGTGTGGGCACTAGTACTCTGAAACTCTGAGGGACTGGAGCTGATCTCAAGAGTGTTGTTGCCTGATTGGTGGACATTCAACTTTAGTCTTTTTTTTTTTTCAAAATTACTGTGATAGAATACTAAACTGATGGCCTTTTAGGTTTGGGCCTGTTTTAGCACTACTTTATAAAGGTACCGGGGGCTCCCATCTCGACGTTGATTCAAGCATGTGAATCTATGAAAGATTCTGATACTGGAGATCTAAAGTTAAAGGTAAGTAACTTATTTTCTTACTACCTATCACTACCTACATTCTGAGAGCATAGTGGGTGTACCCTCTGCCAAATGTCAAACGAGAGCCTCAGTCCTCATACCTGGCTTACTGAGCCAGGGAGACAGTTTGAAGGGGAATTGACAATCCTTCTCTGCAAGAGGAGAGGTCAGCAAAGTTGCATATCAAACACAGGTTCTGTACAAGGACAATTGCGGCCGGAGTGCTCATCTGACCTCTGTAGGCCAGTGCATAGTTTATATAATCAATGCCATACTATGTTAGAGACACAGCTCTGATGTGGTGATACATCAAGATTTATAAGATGTCTCCAAACAGACAATGCAAGCATTAAGATAGCTTATTCTATGTTCCTAGCATTGAACAAAGTGTACAGATTTCATAGCGAGAAATGCTTAATGAAAACATGCAACATGTACAGTATCTTCTCAGAATAATATCATGTAAGTATAACACAGGCAAAATAATGTTGCTAAAATGTCAGCCTAAAGCGTGTAAAATGTAGACCTAAAATGTAGAACCAAAGTTGCCCAAATAGGTCTCACAACAAGTACATGCATTGTGCATTGTTTTGGGGAAGAGAGGGGTCTTGTATGTATTATGCCACCCATGGGGAGTGTATCCTGTGTCTCTGCAATGTCCGGCCTGTCCTGTAGTCACAGTTTGCTTGGGCTCCCATGGGTGGCATAACACATTCTGCAGCTCATGGGAGACCCCAGGTGCACCAATGCCCTTGCTACCTACCTACCACATACTATGGACTTACATGGGTGCACCATTATGCCAATTGTGGGTGTGAAAGGTTACAGACAACTAAATTTAGGGGAAAACACACTGGGGTCCTGTTGAACAGGATCCCAGTGGACTGCTGTCCAAACACACTGACATAAGGCAAAAAATTGGAGGTAACTATGCCAGGAAGATGGCACTTTCATTTAATACCTCCAAACAAAATTAATACCAAAATGTCAATTACCACTGTAAAAACATTAAAACAAATCTATTACAGATATGTTTTGGTACCTAAGAAAGGCAACACTTTGGAATTTAGTCCTGTTCTCGACCTAAGGCAAGCTTATAAAAAGACAAAAATTAAGAATGCTTTCTCTACATGAAATCTATCCACAATTGGCAAAAGGAGACTGGATGTTTTCTGTGAATCAGAAACACGCATATATTTACATACCCATTGCGTAAAAACATAGGGCATTCTTAAGACTAATCGTAGGGCAATCTCATGCCCAGTACAAAGTCCTCCCATTTTCCCTCAAGTCTGCTCCCAGGACATTTTCAAAATGCATGTCAGTAGTGGCAGCTAACCCCCCGAGGCTGTCCACATGTATCCTTACATAGGCGATTAGCTGATAAAGGCGAAACTCATCGTCAAACACAGTTGGATTTCAATATGTCAACCAATCTCTTGACAACATTGGGACTACAGATCAACCACGAGCAATCAGTGTCTTCGTTTCGCCAAATTCTAGATTATGTAGGAACCACCTTAGCCACAACCAAAGCAGACGTATATCCTTCAGAGGAGACAGTGTCTACTATTTTTCCAAAATATCACCTATTACTTAAAATGTCTCATCCAATTGCCCGACGGAAATCGTCCCTCCTAGGGTCTGTGGCATCCTGCATCTACCTTGTACTGAATGCACACTTCTGAACTAGATCACTACAGCAGTGCCTAGAAGACCAGTGGTCTCAATGGAAGGACAATTGGGAAGATAAACTGTCACAGCACACACAGCTCAATCTCTTTAGTAGAAGTGCAACAGAGACAATTTACTTAAAGGAATACCTTTTTTTCAAGATGTTTCTCACAGGGTGGAGAGTGCATTTACAAGATCTTATGATAAAAGGACAGTGGTTGCAGAGGGAAAAACTGTATTACTTAAACATTGTGGAAATGAAAACGATACAGCTGGTTGTAAAAGCTTTTGCTCCATTGTTACTGTCCAGCAGGATTTTGATTCAGACAGTCAACACCATGGCAGTGCACCCTCTGAACAAGCAAGGAGGGAAAGATCAAGGATGCTGTCCGAACAAGCCTAGTCAATATGGCATTGGTTACTGGTGAGAAACCTTTCAATCCAAGCAGTACACTTACCAAGCGTTCAAAATGGTCAGACAGACCTTTTAAGAAGTTATTTCATAGAAAACCACCAATCTGAACTAGACAATACAGTTTTGCTGGACATTTTTTAAGTTTGGGGTTTCACTGACCTAGATCTGTGTGTCTTGAAAGAGACCACAAAATGCTGTAATTTTGTATTGGAAATATGGAAACCAGGCTTATTGGGAAATGCCCTTTTGATCAGCTGGTCGAAACGTTCTCTCTCTTTCCACCGATTCCTCTAATCCCAACAGTAGTTCTCAGATTCAAAGCATTGAACTCCCTAATGATTCTAATAGCACTAGGCAGTGATGGTATCCAGACCTACTTCGCCTCTCCCTCAAGTCCCACACGAGGTTGCCATGCATTCACAACCTTCTGCTGAGGATGCAAGGGAAGATTTTTCATCCCAGCATACAGTCATTGAATTTGAGAGCATGGCTTCTTAAATCATCCAATAAAGCCACTTAAATCTTCCGCCAGACTGTATAACTATTGTTAAGGAGGCTAAGCGATCAGTACAAGGACATCCTCTGCTTAGAAGTGTCATCTGGTGCCTTCAGAACAATAATGATTCAATTTCATGCCAAGATGACGTCATCTTGCCTTATTTGCTTCACCTGGCTCACTCCAGACATCACAGCTTATTGGAAAGGATCTTTCTTCACTACCCCAGTGGTTAAAGACTTCCTAAATGGACTAAAAAATATACTTTTCCTCCTGTCCACAGCCTGCTCATTCCTGGGAACTACATTTTTTGTGTTATCTAGATGAATGGCTTCTACTTTTGAACCCATTCACAAGGCCTCAGTGTAGCACTTAATTTGGAAGGTAGCTTTTGTTGTAGCTATTATGTCAGCGTGAGTGAATCGCTAGGTGTCTCTTCTGTTGAACTGTCTACTATTTTTCACAAGACTAAAGTAGTGTTGAGAACACACCCATCTTTTTTTACCAAAAGTTGTCTCTGATTTTCACATTAACCAAACTATTTTGCTTCTAACCATTTTCAGTAATCCCTCTTCTCCAGTAGAAAGAACTTTGCTTTCTTTAGATGTGGATAGGGTACTTAAGTTTTATTTGGATAGAACTAAAGAAATCCCTAAAACAAATCAGTTGTTCAGAAATTATAGACTTCTGAGAACTGGCATGACTTCTTTAAAACAAACCATAGCCTGATGGGTTGTCTCTTGTATATCCTGTTGTTTTCAGTTAGCTAACATATCTCTTCCAGGTAAATCTAGAACACATTCTATACACAGTAAAGCTACTTCTGTTGCCTCAATTAGAAATGTCCCCATTACAGAAATTTGTAAGGGAGCCACATGGAAATCGTTTCAAACTTTTACTAAACACTATTGTTTAGATGAAGACTCAAGAGCAAATTCTTTACAGGGCTAGGTAGCGTTGAAAGATTTGTTTAGTAAAAGGAATTCATTGATCCCTCACAGCTGTTTTTACTACATTCAAAATCAAAGTTATCCTTCATATCTCATTGTATTGACAAGCGCGAGTTAGGGATATGCCTGCTATTGTATTCTGTGTGTTTTTTTCCATCAGTGAGTATCCTGTGATGCAGAAGGAAAAGTTACTTGTATTCCTAGATCTGCATCCTCACTGAAGTCATAAACAACCCTCCCTCCTCCCCGGTTGTCAATACATTCTGATAGATATATAAACAAATTGGTCAAAAGCAGCACGCTCTGACTGCTGGTGCCAACGTAGGATATGACCAATATCCTTGAGAAATAGATCAACAAAAATCAGCGCTGCACTCTCGTGAACTTGAATATCCAAATAGATTAATTTGCACACAATCCTCCACCAACGCGTTTCAGCCATCACAGCCTTGCTCATAGTGTCAAGTCTGTTAACAATAACGACGTTAATTACACTCACTTTTATCCCTTGATGAGAATTCTGGTATTTGTAGTATTACTTAATTTGAGATTTTGAGTGACATATAACTTCCATCATTAATTATTTAACAAGGCACAGTCCATGCTCAGACACCATCTTCATTAAGTTCACAAACCCTTCCATCAACAGGGTCGCATCTGCATGAAGGGAAAAAGTAGCCAGGGTCTTGTACTCACCAAATCGTGAGGCTGACCCTGGTATGGACTCCAATAAACGCCTGGTGTTTCCAATGCCAGGGTATAATGGAGAAACGGCAAGCAAGATCTACCTCAGCTGGTAGGAAAATACCTAGTTGTTCTCTGTCAGCGTCAACAGCCCTGTCAACGTCGCACCATCGTCACCAACTGACATCGAGAAGCACGCCTCCATCGACAACACACGTGACGTCAAACTTGACATCAAAAGCCATGACAATCAACATCTAAAGAGAAGACGTCAACGCGCACTCATCACTCAGCGTTGAGCCAGTACCGCCATGTTACTCCGTTGGGGGCTCATCATGACCCATCGATGCCTAGACAACAGTCGACGCCGAAGACCACAACGGCAACGGCAGGTCAACAAACATCGACGTCTAGGCACAGCTCTGTTTCTCCGACGGCAACCAGATGCCTCTCGACCTCGAGACGTACTCCACCTGGGGCATCGCAATCAACACGAAGACATTCAACATCGAGATATAGCCATTCCCTTTCTCGAACCGACAACAGTACGTCGTCATTTAACGTCGAGATACACTTCACTTGCTCCATCGATGCCAAAACAAACTCTAACGTCGAAATAACCCAAATCACGTTCCAGGCAACGCTGTAGGATGACACATTCTCCACTGGCAAAAACAACTTCACCTGCTGGTTCTTTAACAACGTCAATGGCCCAAAGACATGATCCTGCAAACAGCTATACCAAGAAGATCATCTTTGGCATCCTCAACAGCCCCCTCACATTCAAGAGGTCAGGTCTCACTTATTAATCTGTCACTAAGATGGCTGGAGAGTCTTAACAAGGGCCCAGGTCATCAGTCTATGGACTCACAATAATCTCAGATGTACTCTCCTTCAAGAGCCTTTCCAAGGATTCCATCCTCCTCAAACCAGGATGGCGACTGCACAGACTCCAGCATGTTATTAAGCACCAAAGACGTATATCACCTTCCTGGTCTTCTGCTTCTTCGTTGTGTATCAAAATGTATTCACCTACTTTAGTGGATACTCCTTTGGCGAGGGTTTCCCTAGTAGATGACATAACCACCTTCAATGGCATGTTTGTCAGAGGAGCCTATAAATTTAATATAGATATCACTGAACCCACAGTGTCTTCTTCAGTAATATTAGAAATGCTGCTCCATCGTTCTTCTTCAGGACAACTCATTCCTCTGGTTCCAGGGCTCTTACAACCAGTAATGAATAAGTTCCTCACACCAGCAACTTTATGTGCAGCACCGGCAAGAATCCTAAAGAAATATAAAGCCCCAGAACAGGACCCTTTATTTCTCAGATCTGACCCTCCTCTGAACTTGGTCATTCTTGCTGCAGCTAGAAAAACCCATTCAGTCGTGTCCTCATCAACAGTACCTCCAGATAAAGAAAGCAAATATCTAGACTAGTTGGGAAGAAAAGGTTGTGGCACCTCTGCTTCTTTATGAGAATGTCTAGTTCATCTTTGGGGGGGGGGAGCGAGTATCACCAATCACATACGCGGCTGGCGCTCTATAACAAATGGGTTTAAATATTGTTGAAAATGGGTTATTCTCCACTTTTCAAATCTCCTCCTCCTCCAGTACAACCAATAAACTCTCTTGTCATCAACAACTTCTCCTGCAAAACAAAGTTCTTACTTTGCTACGAAAAAGAGCTATTGAAAAAGTACCACATTTTGGAGAGAGGAAGAGGGGTTTACTCCTGCTATTTTCTGGTTTGGAAAAAAGGCCCAAACAAAGAATTCAGCACCATCTTAGATCTTAGACATCTCAACAAATACATTAGCAAAGAGAAATTCAGGATGCTGGCCCTCATCAAATCTACCCCCAACTACATCAGGGGGTCTGGATGTGCTGCAGAGATCTGCAGGATGCCTACTTTCACCTCCCAGTGGCAGAGAAACACTGGAAATTCCTACGCTTTGCGTTGCATCCAATCATTGCCAGTACAGGATACTACCCTTTGGCCTAAAATCAGCTCCTCACATGTTTTCCAAGCGTGTAGCAGTAGTAGCAACACACTTGAGGAGGAAAATGATTTTCATTTACCCTTACCTTGATGATTGGCTACTGAAAAGCAGCTCTTCAATTCAGACCACGCAACATCTAAAAATCAGCTTGAATTACCTTCAGAATTCTCAGTCTTCAAGTAAATCGAGACAGACTCCAACCCAGAGGCTCCACTACTTAGGAGCAGCGTTACATACAAACCTCGCAAAAGTGTATCCTTCGGAGGAGAGACTATTACCAAAGGCACAGAAGTGTCACAGTATCCTTCACACCCTGCAACCAACGGCCTGACAAATAGCCTCCCTCCTGGGTTCCATGGACTCCTGCATTTTCGCTGTTCCAAATGCCAGGTTACACATGAGGCCTCTCCAAGAGAATCTGGGGGATTAGTGGAGTCAGGTCGCAGGCAAATGGGACGACAAATTGACTCTCATCAGTAACAAAGGACTCACTACGGTGGTGGGCCCACAGACAGCATCTGTTAATAGGAGTTCCTTTTCATCAGAACACTCCTACTCAAACTCTTGTAACGGACGCATCGCTTCACGGCTGGGGAACTCGCATGATCTCTCTCCAAGCTCAGGTCCTGTGGTCAGACAAAGAACAGCAATACCACATCTACTTCTTGGAGTTGGGAGCAGTTCATCTAGCCCTCGAGTCCTTTTATCCATCCATCCATCAAAAACAGCTATTAGTCCAAACAGACAACACAACCACAATGTACTATTTGAACAAACAGGGGGCACACAATCTCTCCTCCGATCTCAAGAGGCACAGGCCATCTGGCATTGGCTAATAGCAAGGAGGTTATCGATCAGTTATTCACCTCCCAGGAGTCCAGAACACACAAGCGGACTCTCAACCGAAGCTCCTCAGACACACATGACTGGGTGCTTCACGACGATGTCGTAAGAATTTTTTTTCAAGAAAGGGGTATCCTTAGGTAGACCTGTTTGCTGATGAAAACAACAAAAAGTGCCCAAGCTTCACATCTAGGTTTTACCGACCAGGGACAAAGGGGAATGCTTTTTTGATAGACTGGTCAAAGACGTTTCTCTACTCATTCCCCGGATTCCCACAGTGATCACCAAATTCTCCAGGGCCAAAACCAGAATGATACTAATAGCCCCAGAATGGCCACGTTATTGGTGGTACACAGATCTCCTCCACCTATCAGAAAAACCTCACAGGAGGCTTCCATGCACACCGGATCTTCTCCACAAGTTAGAGGAGAACGTTTTTCATTTCAACCTTCCCTCGCTCAGCTTGATAGCATGGTTCGTGAATTCCTGCGATATGGTCATCTAGGTCTCTTGCAGGGATGCATGAGCTTCCTAAAGGAGTCTAAAAGACCTCCAACAGAGCGGTCTTATTCATTCAAGTGGAAAAGATTCTACATGTGGTGTATCCAGAATTTATCCAATCCGATTCTAGGTCAGGAGGATGTCCTACTACTCTACCTCCTTCACCTAGCAAAATCAGGTTTGCAGTTTTCATCGATTAAGGTACAGCTTTCAGCCATTACTGCTTATCGAAAATCACCCTCACAAACATAATTTTTTACGATGCCTGTAGTTAAAGGTTTTCTGGAAGGCTCAAGGGAAGTTTTCCCACCATTTCGTACACCTTACCCTCCGTGGGAATTGAATTTGGTCTTGTGTAAGCTCATGGGTCCCCCACTTTGAGCCCACACACAAAGCGTCTTTGCAAGATCTTACATGGAAGATATCTTTTCTTGTTTCCATTATGTCAGCCCGAAGTCAGCAAAATTCAAGCTCTCTGTTCCAAAGAACCCTACATGGTTTTTTCATGATAATAGGGTGGTAATGAGGACCCATCTGGGCTTCCTACCTAAAGTAGTGTCTGATTTTCATATAAAGCTGACCATCTCTCTTCTGACATTTTTTCCTAAACCAGGTATGTAAGAAAGTACCATATTGCCTGGCATGTTACCCCCATTGTTACTTGAATGTCAGTTTGTTTTTGCCTGTCTCACTGGGATCCTGCTAGCCAGGACCCCAGTGCTCATAGTTTGTGGCCTGAATGTGTGTCACTGTGTAGTGACTAACTGTCACTGAGGCTCTGCTAATCAGAACCTCAGTGCTTGTGCTCTCTCTGCCTTTAAAATTGTCACTATAGGCTAGTGACCATTTTTACCAATTTTAACTGGCACACTGGAACACCATTCTAATTCCCTAGTATATGGTACCTAGGTACCCAGGGTATTGGGGTTCCAGGAGATCCCTATGGGCTGCAGCATTTCTTTTGCCACCCATAGGGAGCTCAGACAGTTCTTACACAGGACTGCCACTGCAGCCTGAGTGAAATAACGTTCACGTTATTTCACAGCCGTTTTACACTGCACTTAAGTAACTTATAAGTCACCTATATGTCTAACCCTCACTTAGTGAAGGTTAGGTGCAAAGATACTAAGTGTGAGGGCACCCTGTCACTAGCCAAGGTGCCCCCATATAGTTAAGGGCAATTTCCCCGGACTTTGTGAGTGCGGGACACCATTACACGCGTACACTACATTCTCTTCCAGGGGATCCTCATCAATAGTCCTAAACACTGAATATTCCCGCCCTTGTGCGGGGACCCCGGAGCATATATAAAATACACACATATAAAGTATGAAATATGCACGAAAAATATATGTTCGATGGCATCTGTCGCTGTAGATACGCATGTTCTGCAATAGCTCGCCATCTGGTGTTGGGCCGGAGTGTTACAAGTTGTTTTTCTTCGAAGAAGTCTTTCGAGTCACGGGACCGAGTGACTCCTCCTTTTGTCTCCATTGCGCATGGGCGTCGACTCCATCCTCGATTGTTTTTTTTCCGCCATCGGGTTCGGACGTGTTCCTGTCGCTCCGAGTTTCGGAACAGAAAAAATAGTTAATTTCGGAAGATTTTCGTCGGTATTGTTGCGTTCGGGATCGGCATACTTACATTCAACACCGCATCGAAGATCGAAGAGCTCCGGTGCCCTTCGGGGTAATTTTTCGATCCTCCGTCGGGGCCTGGTCGGCCCGACCGCGTGCTGAAGAACGCCGATGGAACGGACCCCGTTCCGTTTCTGCCCCAAATGCCACAATAAATACCCCTACACAGACCAACACTTGGTCTGCAACCTGTGCCTGTCACCTGAGCACAGCGAAGACACCTGCGAGGCCTGTCGTGCGTTCCGGTCCCGAAAAACACTCCGAGACCGTCGAGCCAGAAGACTTCAAATGGCGTCCGCACCGACAGCCCGACGGGAGTTCGAGGAACAGGAAGAGGAAGGTACCTTCTCGATCCAAGACTCAGACTCCGAAGGATTCGACGATACACAAACCGTGAGTAAGACGTCGAAATCCACACAAAGAAACATTTACAAGGCCCAGGGGACGCCACTGCCACCAGGCCATGGCTCAACCCATAAAATCGGTGACCGACCGTCGGCACCGAAAAAGGCCCAAACAGTGCCGAGATCGTCCGACTCCGGTCGAGACACCGGCACGCAGCCTTCTCGGGACCGAGAAAGTGCTGGAGACAAGCCTCGACACCGAGATGCCGGTGTGGACACGGCTCGACGCCGAGACAGCGGCACCGAAACAGATCGACGCCGAGAGGTTTCGGCCCCGAAAAGGAAAAAAGTCACCTCGGAGCCGAAAAAACACGCAGACAAAGTTTCGACGCCGAAACAAACTGCAAGCGACCCAGCTTCAGGCTCTTATACAGAAGAGCACTCGCTAACCTCCCAAATGCAGAAGCATAGGTTTGAGGAAGAGCTACAAGCCACTGATGCGGACCATACGCAAAAGCGTATCTTCATTCAGCAGGGGACAGGAAAAATAAGCACCCTTCCCCCCATTAGGAGAAAGAGAAGGTTGGAGTTCCAGACGGAACAAGCACCACAACCAAAAGTGGTGAAAAGAGTTACACCACCACCCTCTCCTCCGCCCGTGATTAACGTTTCACCAGCACAAACGCCATCACACTCCCCAGCTCACACCACCATGAGCCAGGGTGACCAAGACCAGGACGCATGGGACCTATACGACGCCCCAGTGTCAGATAACAGCCCAGAGGCATACCCTACAAAACCATCTCCACCAGAAGACAGCACCGCGTACTCTCAGGTGGTGGCTAGAGCAGCACAATTTCACAACGTAAGCCTCCACTCAGAACAGGTCGAGGATGATTTCTTGTTCAACACACTCTCCTCCACCCACAGCTCCTACCAAAGCCTGCCTATGCTCCCTGGTATGCTCAGGCACGCAAAGGACATATTTAAGGACCCGGTCAAAAGTAGGGCAATCACACCAAGGGTGGAAAAAAAGTATAAGCCACCTCCTACAGACCCGGCTTTCATCACAACACAGCTGCCACCAGACTCTGTTGTTGTAGGAGCAGCTAGGAAAAGGGCCAACTCTCACACATCTGGAGATGCACCACCCCCAGATAAAGAAAGCCGCAAGTTTGATGCAGCTGGTAAAAGAGTCGCAGCACAAGCTGCAAACCAGTGGCGCATCGCGAACTCCCAGGCACTACTTGCGCGCTATGACAGAGCCCACTGGGACGAGATGCAACATCTCATTGAACATCTGCCCAAAGACTTCCAAAATAGGGCAAAACAAGTGGTTGAGGAGGGACAGGCCATCTCCAACAACCAGATCCGCTCCTCCATGGACGCTGCAGATACAGCTGCACGGACAATTAATACATCTGTAACTATCAGAAGGCATGCATGGCTCCGAACGTCTGGATTTAAACCAGAGATTCAACAAGCAGTTCTCAATATGCCTTTTAATGAAAAAGAACTGTTCGGTCCAGAAGTGGACACAGCGATTGAGAAACTCAAAAAAGATACGGACACTGCCAAAGCCATGGGCGCACTCTACTCCCCGCAGAGCAGAGGGAATTACAGCTCATTCCGTAAAACGCCCTTTCGAGGGGGGTTTCGGGGTCAAAGCACACAAGCCAGCACCTCACAAGCAACACCGTCCACTTACCAGGGACAGTATAGAGGAGGTTTTCGGGGACAATATAGAGGAGGGCAATTCCCTAGAAATAGAGGAAGATTCCAAAGCCCCAAAACCCCTACTACTAAACAGTGACTCACATGTCACTCACCCCCTCCACACAACACCAGTGGGGGGAAGAATAGGTCATTATTACAAAGCATGGGAGAAAATCACTACAGACACTTGGGTTCTAGCAATTATCCAACATGGTTACTGCATAGAATTTCTACAGTTCCCTCCAAACATACCACCAAAAGCACAAAATTTAACAACACACCATTCCAATCTCCTAGAGATAGAAGTGCAGGCACTATTGCAAAAGAATGCAATCGAATTAGTGCCAAACACACAAATAAACACAGGAGTTTACTCACTGTACTTTCTGATACCAAAGAAGGACAAAACACTGAGACCAATCCTAGACCTCAGAGTAGTGAACACTTTCATCAAATCAGACCACTTCCACATGGTCACACTACAAGAAGTATTGCCATTGCTAAAGCTGCACGACTACATGGCAACTTTAGACCTCAAGGATGCTTATTTCCATATACCAATTCACCCATCGCACAGGAAATACCTAAGGTTTGTATTCAAAGGAATACATTACCAATTCAAGGTACTGCCTTTCGGATTAACAACCGCACCAAGAGTCTTTACCAAATGTCTAGCGGTAGTCGCTGCACACATCAGAAGGCAGCAAATACATGTGTTCCCATATCTAGACGACTGGCTAATCAAGGCCCATTCGTTAATAGAGTGCTCAAATCACACAAATCATATCATACAAACCCTCTTCAAACTAGGGTTCACCGTCAATTTCACAAAATCCAAAATTCGGCCACGCAAGGTACAACAATACCTGGGAGCCATAATAGACACATCAAAAGGAGTAGCCACTCCAAGTCCACAAAGAATTCAAAATTTCAACACCATCATACAACGCATGTATCCAACACAAAAGATACAAGCAAAGATGGTATTACAACTCCTAGGCATGATGTCATCATGCATAGCCATTGTCCCAAACGCAAGACTGCACATGAGGCCCTTACAACAATGCCTAGCATCACAGTGGTCTCAAGCACAGGGTCACCTTCTAGATCTGGTGTTAATAGACCGCCAAACTTACCTCTCGCTTCTGTGGTGGAACAACATAAATTTAAACAAGGGGCGGCCTTTCCAAGACCCAGTGCCACAATACGTAATAACAACAGATGCTTCCATGACAGGGTGGGGAGCACACCTCGATCAACACAGCATACAAGGACAATGGAACGTACATCAAACAAAACTGCATATCAATCACCTAGAACTTCTTGCAGTTTTTCAAGCACTAAAAGCTTTCCAACCAATAATAGTTCACAAATACATTCTCGTCAAAACAGACAACATGACAACAATGTATTATCTAAACAAGCAGGGAGGGACGCACTCCACGCAGTTAAGCCTGTTAGCACAAAAAATTTGGCATTGGGCAATTCACAACCAAATTCGCCTAATTGCACAGTTTATACCAGGGATACAAAATCAACTCGCAGACAATCTCTCTCGAGATCACCAACAGGTCCACGAATGGGAAATTCACCCCCAAATACTGAACACTTATTTCAAACTCTGGGGAACACCTCAGATAGACTTGTTTGCGACAAGGGAGAACGCAAAATGCCAAAACTTCGCATCCAGATACCCACACAAACAATCCCAAGGCAATGCCCTATGGATGAACTGGTCAGGGATATTTGCTTACGCTTTTCCTCCTCTCCCTCTCCTTCCTTACCTGGTAAACAAACTCAGTCAAAGCAAACTCAAACTCATATTGATAGCACCAACTTGGGCAAGGCAACCCTGGTACACAACGCTGCTAGACCTATCAGTGGTACCCTGCATCAAATTGCCCAACAGGCCAGATCTGTTGACACAGCACAACCAAAAGATCAGACACCCAGATCCAGCATCGCTGAATCTAGCAATCTGGCTCCTGAAATCCTAGAATTCGGGCACTTACAACTTACCCAAGAATGTATGGAAGTCATAAAACAAGCAAGAAGGCCATCCACCAGGCACTGCTATGCAAGTAAATGGAAGAGGTTTGTTTGCTACTGCCATATTAATCAAATACAACCATTACACACAACTCCAGAACATGTAGTGGGTTACTTGCTTCACTTACAAAAATCTAACCTAGCTTTCTCTTCCATTAAGATTCACCTTGCAGCAATATCTGCATACCTGCAGACTACCTATTCAACTTCCCTATATAAAATACCAGTCATTAAAGCATTCATGGAGGGCCTTAGGAGAATTATACCACCAAGAACACTACCTGTTCCTTCATGGAACCTAAATGTTGTCCTAACTAGACTTATGGGTCCACCTTTTGAACCCATGCACTCCTGCGACATACAGTTCCTAACCTGGAAGGTGGCATTTCTCATCGCCATTACTTCCCTGAGAAGAGTAAGCGAAATTCAGGCGTTTACTATACAGGAACCTTTTATACAACTACACAAAAATAAAGTCGTCCTAAGGACCAATCCTAAATTTTTGCCAAAGGTTATTTCACCGTTCCATCTAAATCAAACAGTGGAACTTCTGGTGTTCTTTCCACAGCCAGATACCGTAGCTGAAAGGGCACTACATACATTAGATGTCAAAAGAGCATTAATGTATTACATTGACAGAACAAAGAACATCAGAAAGACTAAACAACTCTTTATTGCATTTCAAAAACCTCATGCAGGAAACCCAATTTCAAAACAAGGTATAGCCAGATGGATAGTTAAATGCATCCAAATCTGCTACCTTAAAGCTAAACGACAGCTGCCCATTACACCAAGGGCACACTCAACCAGAAAGAAAGGTGCTACCATGGCCTTTCTAGGAAACATCCCAATGCAAGAAATATGTAAGGCAGCCACATGGTCTACGCCTCACACATTCACCAAGCACTACTGTGTAGACGTGTTATCCGCACAACAAGCCACAGTAGGTCAAGCTGTATTAAGGACATTATTTCAGACTACTTCCACTCCTACAGGCTGATCCACCGCTTTTGGGGAAATAACTGCTTACTAGTCTATTGCAGAACATGCGTATCTACAGCGACAGATGCCATCGAACTGAAAATGTCACTTACCCAGTGTACATCTGTTCGTGGCATCAGTCGCAGTAGATTCGCATGTGCCCACCCGCCTCCCCGGGAGCCTGTAGCAGTTTGGAAGTTACCTTCCATTATTTATATATGTATCATCTCAACCTTAAATAAGTGCATACTTAGTCACTCCATTGCATGGGCACTATTACTACAATTCAACTCCTACCTCACCCTCTGCGGGGAAAAACAATCGAGGATGGAGTCGACGCCCATGCGCAATGGAGACAAAAGGAGGAGTCACTCGGTCCCGTGACTCGAAAGACTTCTTCGAAGAAAAACAACTTGTAACACTCCGGCCCAACACCAGATGGCGAGCTATTGCAGAACATGCGAATCTACTGCGACTGATGCCACGAACAGATGTACACTGGGTAAGTGACATTTTCAATATAGCATTTTTAGTAGACATTTTTTTCATACTAAACTCATATATACATGTGTAAAACAGCAATGCAGGCTATAATCATAAACAGGCTAAAATGCTTTATTTCTATGAAGTTTTTTTTTTTTTTTTTTATCATTATAAAATTACAATAGAGAATAAATATCTACCCAAGCCCCCAAAACTGGGCTTAGAGAAATAAGCAGTAGTAATCACTAGAGAAAAAGAGAAAAAACTACATTGAAAAACAATGGAGCATTCTTAGCCAATAGGCTGCATGCAGGTTAACACAGGAGAACCATAAAAACTTTGGCACCGTGCCTTTAACACCCTGAGCACCTCCAGTATCCCACCATGCCTCAGGGGTGAAGGAGAGGTGACAGTTGGTTCACAGTTAGGTCAGTTCTTTTTTCCGGCTTCTTCTGAGAGGATCCTGGAGCATTGAGCTCTCAGTTTTTCTGAGTTTTTCTCAGAAAAATACTTTAAAACAGCGTTTTTTCCTATTTTACTCGACATCTAACATCATTGTCTGAGTTTGGCAGTTTTGTTCCTGACAGAAAAATGCCTTCCCTTTTTGTCAAATGCCCTTCTTGTGGGAAGAAGAAGGCCCAGTCAGATCCACCACTCTTTGTATTGTGTGCCTGCCTCAGAGTCACTGCCCTGACACTTGCAAACACTGCAAAAACATGTCAAAGAGGACTCTGAAGGACAGAGAAAAGATCAGGCTTCATGGGCTTCACAAGAGGCAGAAAACATCATCCTCTTCGCTTCCCAGGCAGCCAACAAGCCACTCTCAGGAGAGACTGGCTAGGTCGACGTCAGCAGGTAGGAAAGTACCTGTTTGTTCCCCGTCGACGTCGTCGCTGCCACCATCTCACCGTCATAGATCGCCGTCGACGGCGCCCCGCCCGACGTCGAAGGATACGGCGTCGAGGGAACAGGGCCATCGCAGGGGCATATCTCCGTTGACGGCAGCCCGCCGATCGACGTCGAGCCATCACCGGCGTGCCCGTTCGCCGCCGAAGGCCTCACGCCCCTCGATGTCAAGAGACACAACGTCGAAATCGCCATGGCGGCGAGAGCGAGATCCGCCGTCGGCCGCCCACCGCTCCACGTCGAGGCACACGACGGCGAGCAGGTCGAGGTCCAGAGATGGCCATTCGACGTCAAGACACTCAACAACGTCGAGGCACTCAACGTCGAGGCAAGAACAACCGGCGGCACTCCCTTCGACGTCAGTACAGCTGTCGACGTCGACACAGGTTTTACCTGTCTCGCAGGGAGTAGAACATCACCGTCCGCCAGCAGATAAGGCCGCCCCATCTCCAGTGGTCTCCATACGGAGCGATTCATCTCGTTCGAGAGCGGCATCATCGGGGCATGTTTCACCCATCAATTTGTCACCAAGATGGTTGGAGAGCCTTAATAGACCAGCGGCCTCCCCGGATTCGCAGTATTCGCGAATGTACTCTCCTACTGCCTCTCTCCCGAGAATACCATCACCGACAGCGCGGGCAGGACGGGCTCGTTCTGCTTCTCGTCAACCGACCACGAGGCCTGGGCGCTCTGTTACAGCGTCTCGCAGCAGGTCACGTTCCAAGCAACGATCTAGGTCACGATCACGACACAGAAGATCGCCCTCTTGGTCGTCGTCAGGGTCATCCGTCGGACGTTACTGCCCCACCTTAACAGATTCTCCACCAGCTAGAGTCTCACCGGTGGATGACATCACTACTTTTAATGAGGTACTTTTCAGGGGAGCGCAGAAGTTGAATATAGAGGTTCCAGAACCATCTACCTCCTCATCAGTCATTTTTGAGACTCTACAACATAGAGCAGTTTCGAAAAAGCTACTGCCGCTAGTGCCTGGTCTGTTGCAGCCAACCATGGACACTTTTTTGGCGCCAGCCACCCTCAAATCTGCTCCGGCTAGGATTTTGAAAAAATATAAAGCGCCTGAGCAGGATCCTTTATTCCTAAGAACGGATCCGCCACCGGACTCAGTAATATTGGCCGCAACCCGAAAAACTCACTCGGTGGCATCATCCTCCATGGTCCCACCGGACAAAGAGAGCAGGCATCTAGACTCTCTGGGGAGAAAAATGTGCGGTACGGCGGCATCTATAAGGAAGGTCTCCAGCGCGTCTGCACTCCTGGGCAGGTATGACCGTTCTCTGTGGGACTCTCTCAACAGGTTCACAGAAAAGTTACGTAGGGAAGACAGACAGGACTTCCAAGAGATCCTGCAAGAGGGATGTCTGGTATCCAACCAGGTCATCAGTGCAGCGGCAGATGGGGCAGACTTAGCTGCACATGGGTACGCACATGGAATCTGTGCAAGAAGGTCTTCCTGGCTAAGACTGACTGGTTTAAAACAGGAAGCACAACAGCGCATCCTAAATCTTCCATTCAACGGGAACTCGCTGTTTGGTACCCATACGGATGAAGAAATGGCACGCATGAAGACCGAAGTGGACACCATGAGGGCAGTAGGCCTGGAAAGGAAGAAGGACTTCAGGCGGTATAGGCCTTATGACAGGCGCCCTTTCCAGCAGAGGCTTCAAACCCCTCACTGGTCCCAGAGGCCACAGCAAAGGCAGGGACACCCTCTTTTTCATGCTCGTAAGGCCACAAGGGAACGAGGGTCAAGTAGACCTCAACAGTCCACACCAAAAGCGCCGGCCAAGCAATGAAATCTCGCTTCCCTCGACACTGTGCACCACTCCGGTGGGGGGAAGTATCACAGATTTTCTTCACGAGTGGCACTCTATCACAAAAGACAATGGGTGCTCAACATTGTCGAAAATGGCTACTCTCTTCTTTTCAGACAACCTCCACCGCACTTGCCACCAGCCAAATGCAATCCATCTCATGTCAGCCTACTGCGCAAAGAGGCTCTCGCCCTCTTACGAAAGAAGGCAATAGAACAGGTTCCACTTGCGCACAGAGGAAAGGGGGTTTACTCCCGTTATTTTCTGGTGGCGAAAAAAGGCCGAGAGGGGGTTTTCAGACCGATTCTGGACTTACGGCTTCTGAACAAGTACATAAGGAAACAGAAGTTCAGGATGCTGGCTCTTCACCAGATTTTCCCTCAGCTGCATCAGGGAGACTGGATGTGCTCCATCGACCTGCAGGATGCATACTTTCACATCCCGATAGCTCCGAAGCATCGGAAATTCTTGCGCTTCCAGATAGCCTCACAGCACTATCAGTTCAAAGTGCTACCATTCGGCCTGAAATCTGCCCCGCGTCTTCTCAATGAGTGGCAGTGGTAGCAGCACATCTTCGAAAACAAAAAATCTTCATCTACCCATACCTAGACGACTGGCTACTGAAAGCTTCCTCTCCGGATCAGGCGAGAAACCATCGGGACATTGTGCTCAAGGTTTTCGAGTCTCTAGGTCTTCAAGTCAACTACCAAAAGTCCACCTTGATTCCAACACAGAACCTCCACTATCTGGGAGCTATACTAAACACAGAGCTCCAAAGAGTGTATCCTTTGGAGGAACGACTATTATCAATAAAGAGGAAATGTCAAGACCTGTTAAAATCCGACGCACCTACGGCCCGTCAGGTGACATCTTTGCTGGGCTCCATGGCATCATGCATTTTCATTGTCCCAAATGCCAGACTGCACATGAGGCCCCTCCAAGAGGCGTTGGAGAACAACTGGAGCCAAATGACAGGTCGCTGGGAGGACAGAGTGCGGCTACCGATAGCAGCATGTCAGTAATTGCAATGGTTGATGCACAGACCTCACCTGTCAGTAGGGGCTCGGTTTCACCAGGTAATTCCATCCGACACTCTGGTAACGGATGCGTCTCTTCAGGGATGGGGGGCTCATCTAGGTCCCCTTCAAGCTCAGGGCCTGTGGTCCGACAACGAAAGGAAGTACCACATCAATCTGCTGGAGCTCAGAGCGGTCCATCAGGCTCTCAAGTCTTTTGCTCCATCGATTCAGGGGAAATCTCTCCTAATACAAACGGACAATACAACCACGTGTATTATTTGAACCCCCTATCTCGGGAGTCCCAAACAATCTGGCATTGGCTCCTGGCCAGAGGAATGTCACTTACAGCGGTTCACCTACCAGGTCAACAAAACGTGGAAGCAGATTTCCTGAGCAGACACCTAGAGGACGCCCACGATTGGGTCCTACACGGCGAAGTCGTCGAAGACATCTTCGCTCAATGGGGTCGGCCTCAATTGGATCTCTTTGCAGACGAAGTAAACAAGAAGTGCCCAGACTTCGCATCCAGGTTCTACCGTCCGGGATCTCGAGGGAAAGCCCTGTTGATCGACTGGTCAGGGATATTTCTCTACGCTTTTCCACCGATCCCCCTCATACCGGTAGTGATCAACAAACTTTACAGATCCAGCACCAGAATGATTCTCATAGCTCCGCAATGGCCCTGTCAATTCTGGTACACAGATCTCCTCGACCTATCGGAACAACCTCACAGGAGGCTGCCGTGCAGACCGGATCTTCTGAGCAGGATGGAGGGCAGGGTTCTGCATCCCAACCTACCCTCTCTGAGCTTGACATCATGGCTCCTGAATTCCTGCAGTATGGGCACCTAGGGCTCTCGCAGGAGTGCATGAACATCTTGAAAGAGTCCAGACGACCTTCCACGCGGCGTTCTTACGCGTTTAAGTGGAAGAGGTTCTACATATGGTGCTGTCAACAAGGTCAGAATCCCATACGTGCTCAGGAGGACGTCATATTGTCTTACTTACTCCATCTGGCAAAGTCCGGTCTGCAGGTATCATCTATTAAGGTACATTTGTCTGCCATTACAGCCTATCGTAAGTCACCTTCTCAGGAATCCTTCTTTACGAAACCAGTAGTCAAGGATTTCTTGGAAGGTTTGAAAAAAGTTTTTCCGCCCATTCGGAGACCCTCTCCTCCATGGGAACTGAACATAGTACTGTCAAAACTTATGGGCCCTCCTTTTGAGCCTATACACAAGGCCTCTTTACAACACCTTACGTGGAAGACGGCTTTTTTGGTGGCCATTACTTCAGCGAGGAGGGTCAGCGAAATTCAGGCTTTGTCTTCCAAAGAACCGTACACGTTTTTTCACGACAATAGAGTGGTTCTGCGAACTCACCCATCTTTCCTTCCGAAAGTGGTGTCAGAATTCCACATCAATCAGACTATATCCTTACCGACTTTCTTTCCCAATCCGGAGACTCCGGCAGAGAAAGCATTGCACTCCTTAGACTTGAAAAGAGTGCTGAAATTTTATTTGGATAAAACAAAATCGATTAGACATTCCAACCGATTGTTTGTAAATTATGGTCATTTGAGGACAGGAGAGGCAGCATCTAAACGAACGATATCAAGATGGATAGTTTATTGTATTGTTAATACTTACCAGCTGGCTAATAAACAATTACTAGCTAGGCCTAAAGCGCATTCCACAAGGGGAAAAGCGGCTACTGCTGCCCTCCTTAACAATGTTCCAATATCTGAGATTTGTAAGGCTGCTACATGGAAGTCTGTACATACATTTAGTAGACATTACTGTTTGGACTCAGATGCAAGAGCGGATGCCCAAGTGGGGCAGGCCTCTCTGAGAAATTTGTTTGCATCATACATATCTATTCCTGCACTTCTATTAGACAGTCCACAGAGTTTAGGGATGGGCTTGCTAATCTATTCAATGTTTATGGATATTGATGAGGATCCCCTGGAAGAGAAGGATAAGTTACTTACCTGTAAATCCTAGTTCTCTTCCAGGGGTATCCTCATCAAAGTCATAAACAGCCCACCCTCCTCCCCAGACGCACGTCTCCTAGAAGTGCAGGACAGACTATCTTTCAAGTCGGCTACACAGATTGTCACCGTAAAAAAGTACTGACCTAACTGTGAACCAACTGTCACCTCTCCTTCACCCCTGAGGCATGGTGGGATAATGGAGGTGCTCAGGGTCTTAAAGGCACGGTGCCAAAGTTTTTATGGTTCTCCTGTGTTAACCTGCATGCAGCCTATTGGCTAAGAATGCTCCATTGTTTTTCAATGTAGTTTTTTCTCTTTTTTCTCTAGTGATTACTACTGCTTATTTCCCTAAGCCCAGTTTTGGGGGATTGGGTAGATATTTATTCTCTATTGTAATTTTATAATGATAAAAAAAAATAAAAAAAACTTCATAGAAATAAAGCATTTTAGCCTGTTTATGATTATAGCCTGCATTGCTGTTTTGCACATGTATATATGAGTTTAGTATGAAAAATGTCTACTAAAAATGCTATATATATATTTTTCGTGCATATTTCATACTTTATATGTGTGCATTTTATATATGCTCCGGGGTCCCCGCACAAGGGCGGGAATATTCAATGTTTATGACTTTGATGAGGATACCCCTAGAAGAGAACTAGGATTTACAGGTAAGTAACTTATCCTATAGGTCAATACCTATATGTAGCTTCACAATGGTAACTGCAAATATGGCCATGTAACATGTCTAAGATCATGGAATTGTCCCCCCATGCCAAATCTGGTATTGGGGTGCCAGTCCCATGCATCCCTGGGGCTCCACCATGGACCCCGGGTACTGCCAAACCAGCTTTCTGGGGTTTTCACTGCAGCTACCGCTGCTGCCAACCCACATACAGGGTTCTTCCCTCCTGGTATCTGGGCAGCCCAGTCCCAGGAAGGAATAACAAAGGATTTCCTCTGAGAGAGGGTGTTACACCCTCTCCCTTTGGAAATAGGTGTTAAGGGCCTGAGAAGAGTAGCCTCTCCAGGCCTCTGGAAATGCTTTGAAGGTCACAGATGGTGCCCTCCTTGCATAAACCAGTATACACCAGTTCAGGGAACCCCCAACCCCTGCTCTGGAACAAATCTGGACAAAGAAAGGGGAGTGACCACTCCCCTGTCCATCACCACCCCATGGGTGGTGCCCAGAGCTCCTCCAGTGTGTCCCATACCTCTGCCATCTTGAATCCAGAGGTGTGAGGGCACAATGTAGGCCTCTGAGTGGCCAGTGCCAGCAGGTGACGTCGGAGACCCCTCCTGATAGGTTCTTACCTGACTAGGTGGCCAATCCTCCTCTGACGGCTATTTAGGGTCTCTCCTGTGGGCTTTTCCTCAGGTAACGACTTGCAAGAATTCACCAGAGTTCCTCTGCATCTCCCTCTTCGACTTCTGCCAAGGATCGACCGTTGACTGTTCCAGGATGCCTGCAAAACTGCAACAAAGTAGCAAGAAGACTACCAGCGACATTGTAGCCAGCTTTCTCGACTGTTTCCTGGTGGTGCATGCCCTGGGGGCTGTCTGCCTTCACCCTGCACTGGAAGCCGAGAAGAAATCTCCAGTTGGTCGACTGAATCTTCCCCCTGCTAGCGCAGGCACCAAACTTCAGCTTCACCGGTCCTCTGGGTCCCCTCTCATCGTGACGAGCGTGGTCCCTGGAACACAGGTGGTGGATCCAAGTGACCCTGCCAGTCCAGTGGTCCATTTGTATAACTTCGGAGGAGGTAAGTCCTTGCCTCCCCTCGCCAGACGGTAATCCAGTGTACTGCGTGAACTGCAGCTGCTAGGACTTAGGAGCACTTTTGCAAGGAATCCTTCGTGCACAGCCTAGCCCAGGTCCTGAGCACTCCGTCCTGCATTGCTCAACTCGTTGAGTGGACCACTGGCTTCGTGGGACCCTCTTTTGTAATGTTGAGATGACCGCCGTGCTCAGTTTTCTTGAACCCGTGTTCAAGTACTTCTGCGGGTGCTGCCTTCTTGTGGGTGGAATGTATGTTGCTGGGGCCCCCCCCCCCCCCCTCTGTCTCCTCTTCCAAGTGGCGACCTCCTGGTCCTTCCGGGACCCAGGCAGCATCCTTTTTCTTCAACCGCGACCTTTGCAGCTAGCAAGGCTTGTTTGCGGTCTTTCTCCAAAGAAACAACTCTGCATCCTCCAGCATTCCGTGGGACATCTTCTGTGCAAAGGAGAAGTTCATGGGGTCTTCCGTTGTTGCAGAATCTTCAGCTTCTTCCATCCGGAGGCAGGCATTTTGCACCTTCATCCGGGGTTTAGTGGGCTCCTACCCCCCTTGGACACTTTCGTGACTCTTGGACTTGGTCCCCTTCCTTTGCAGGTCCTCAGGTCCAGGAATCTGTCTTCAGTGCTTTGCAGTCTGTTGGGGTCTTTGCAGAATCTCCTATCATGACGTTAGTGTGTTTCTGGGGCAGTAGGGTCACTTTACTCCTGCTTTTCAGGGTCTTCGGGCGGGGTATCTTGGACACTCTTAGTATTTTCTTACACTCCCAGCGACCCTGTACACGCTACACTAGGCTTAAGGTCCCTAAGTGGTTCTCATTCCACTTTCTTAGTATATGGTTTGTGTTGCCCTGAGGCCTATTGCATCCTATTGTATTCTACAGTGCTTGCACTACTTTTTTAACTGTTTACTTACCTGATTTTGGTTTGTGTGTATATTTTGTGTATTTTACTTACCTCCTAAGGTAGTATATCCTCTGAGATATTTTCTGACATATTGTCACTAAAATAAAGTACCTTTATTTTTAGTAACTCTGAGTATTGTGATTCTTATGATATAGTGCTATATGATATAAGTGGTATAGTAGGAGCTTTGCATGTCTCCTAGTTCAGCCTAAACTGCTCTGCTATAGCTACCTCTATCAGCCTAAGCTGCTAGAACACTTCTAATCTGCTAATAAAGGATAACTGGACCTGGCACAAGGTGTAAGTACCACCAGGTACCCACTATAAGCCAGGCCAGCCTCCTACAAGGTACACCAGCAAAAATAACTTTACATTGTTTAGATTTTAAAAGAGTGCAAACATTTTATTTGGATGAGACTAACGATATAAGACAGTGCGATCAATTGTTTGTAAACTATGGCCCCATGAGAACGGTTTTAGCTGCTTCAAAACAAACCATTTCCAGGTGGATAGTCTCCTGTATTATATTTATGCAATGCGGCAACATGGAGATCGGTGTATACTTTTACAAGGCATTACTGTCTAGATTCAGACACTAAGACAGACACTCAAGTGGGTCAGACTTCTTTAAGAAATGTATTTAACTAGAATGAGTATGCTGCTTCTGCTTCCACCTCTTTATCCTCAGGGATTTGGGATGGGCTTGCTAATCTATTCAGTGCTTATGACGAGGATCCCCTGGAAGAGAAGGATAAGTTTCTTACCTGTAAATCCTAGTTCTCTTCCAGGGGGATCCTCATCAAAGTCATAAGCAACACTCCTTCCTCCCTGGACGTCATTCAGGAGGTTCAGCAGTTTACTCTTCTATCGTACTCTTCTCATCACCGTAAAAAGTACGGACTTAACTGTAGCTCAACTGTCACCTCTGAGGTATGGTGGGATACTGGAGGTTCTCATGGCCTTAAAGGCACAGTGCCATTTTTATGGTTTTACTATGCTAATTGGGATGCAGCCTATTAGCTAATAATGCCTTTGTATTTTCACTGCAGTTTCCCTCTCTATATGAGAATGCTAATACTTTCTATGCTTTCTTCTTGGATTGCAGAAAGCTGTTAACTCTAGTTGGAAAATTTTATTAAAGAAAAACTTTACAAAAATAAGACATTTTTAGCCTGTTTGTCAACATAGACTGCATCATTGCTTACACATATATATAATATATATATGTACTAAAATTCTATACACGATTTTCACTCTTGAATATACATTTAAGATATATACATGTTGTAAGGAAATGCCTCCTTGGCATGGTTACCCCCTGACTTTTTGCCTGTGCTGATGCCAAGTTATGATTTGAAAGTGTGCTGAGGCCTGCTAACCAGGCCCCAGCACCAGTGTTATTTCCCTAACCTGTACTTTTGTTTCCACAATTGGCACACCCTGGCATCCAGGTAAGTCCCTTGTAACTGGTACCTCTGGTACCAAGGGCCCTGATGCCAGGGAAGGTCTCTAAGAGCTGCAGCATATCTTATGCCGCCCTGGGGACCCCTCACTCAGCACAGACACACTGCTTGCCAGCTTGTGTGTGCTAGTGGGGATAAAAAGACTAAGTCAACATGGTACTCCCCTCAGGATGCCATGCCAACCTCACACTGCCTACAGATATATATATGTCAGCCCTCTAGCAGGCATTACAGCCCTAAGGCAGGGTGCACTATACCATAGGTGAGGGCATAAGTGCATGAGCACTATGCCCCTACAGTGTCTAAGCAAAACCTTAGACATTGTAAGTGCAGGATAGCCATAAGAGTCTATGGTCTGGGAGTCTGTCATGCACGAAGTCCACAGCACCATAATGGCTACACTGAAAACTGTGAAGTTTGGTATCAAACGTCTCAGCACAATAAATGCACACTGATGCCAGTGTACATTTTATTGTAACATACACCCCAGAGGGCACCTTAGAGGTGCCCCCTGAAACCTTAACCGACTACCAGTGTGGGCTGACTAGTTTTAGCAGCCTGCCACACACCAGACATGTTGCTGGCCACAGGGGGAGAGTGCCTTTGTCACTCTCTGGCTAGTAACAAAGCCTGTACTGGGTGGAGATGCTTCTCACCTCCCCCTGCAGGAACTGTAACACGTGGCGGTGAGCCTCAAAGGCTCACCCCCTTTGTTACAGCACCCCAGGGCACTCCAGCTAGTGGAGTTGCCTGCCCCCTCCGGCCACGGCCCCACTTTTGGCAGCAAGGCCGGAGGAGATAATGAGAAAAACAAGGAGGAGTCACTGGCAAGTCAAGACAGCCCCTAAGGTGTCCTGAGGTGACACTGACTTTTAGAAATCCTCCATCTTGCAGATGGAGGATTCCCCCAATAGGGATAGGAATGTGCCCCCCTCCGCTCAGGGAGGAGGCGCAAAGAGGGTGTAGCCACCCTTAGGGCTAGTAACCATTGGCTACTAACCCCCCAGACCTAAACACACCCCTAAATTGAGTATTTAGGGGCTCCCAGAACCAAGCAAGATAGATTCCTGCAACCTAAGACGAAGAAGGACTGCTGAGCTGAAAAACCTGCAGAGAAGACGGAGACACCAACTGCGTTGGCCCCAGCTCTACCGGCCTGTCTCCCCACTTCTCAAGACACTGCTCCAGCTACGCGTTCCACAGGGTCCAGCGACCTCTGAAGCCTCAGAGGACTACCCTGCATCTAGAAGGACCAAGAACTCCCGAGGAGAGCGGCTCTGTTCCACAAAGACTGCAACTTTGCAACAAAGAAGCAACTTTAAAACAACACACTTTTCCCGCCGGAAGCGTGAGACTTTGCACTCTACACCCGACGCCCCCGGCTCAGCAAACACCACAGGGAGGACTCCCCGGCGACTACGAGACCGTGAGTGGCCAGAGTTGACCCCCCTGAGCTCCCACAGCGACGCCTGCAGAGGGAATCCCGAGGCTCCCCCTGACCGCGACTGCCTGCTTCAAAGACCCGACGCCTGGTAAAGACACTGCACCCGCAGTCCCCAGGACCTGAAGGATCCGACCTCCAATGCAGGAGCGACCCCCAGGTGGCCCTCTCCCTTGCCCAGGTGGTGGCTACCCCGAGGAGCCCCCCCCTTGCCTGCCTGCATCGCTGAAGAGACCCCTTGGTCTCCCATTGAAACCTATTGCGAACCCGACACTTGTTTGCACACTGCACCCGGCCGCCCGTGCCGCTGAGGGTGTACTTTTTGTGCTGACTTGTGTCCCCCCAGGTGCCCTACAAAACCCCCCTGGTCGGCCCTCCGAAGACGCGGGTACTTACCTGCTGGCAGACTGGAACCTGTGTTTTGGGCACCTCTTTGACCGCTGCACCTGACCGGCCCTGAGCTGCTGGTGTGGTAACTTTGGGGTTGCCCTGAACCCCCAACGGTGGGCTACCTTAGACCCAACTTTGAGCCCTGTAGCTGGTTTACTTACCTGCAAAACTAACAAACACTTACCTCCCCCAGGAACTGTTGAAAATTGCACTGTCTAGTTTTAAAATAGCTATATGCCATTTGTGTGTGAACTGTATATGCTATTTTGCTAATTCAAAGTTCCTAAGTGAAGTACCTTTCATTTAAATTATTGTTTGTAAATCTTGAACCTGTGGTTCTTAAAATAAACTAAGAAAATATATGTTCGGTGGCATGTGTAGCTGCAGATACACATGCTGTGCATAGTCCGCCGTCTGGTGTTGGGTCGGAGTGTTACAAGTTGTTTTTCTTCGAAGAAGTCTTTTTGAGTCACGAGACCGAGGGACTCCTCCCACTTCGGTTCCATTGCGCATGGGCGTCGACTCCATCTTAGATTGTTTTTTTTCCGCCATCGGGTTCGGACGTGTTCCTTTTCGCTCCGTGTTTCGGGTCGGAAAGTTAGTCAGAATCAACGGAAAATTCGTCAGTATTGTTTCGTTCGGTATCGGGATAGTTAGGGCAAATCGACACCGAGCCTTAAAGAGCTCCGGTAACCCTTCGGGGTATTTTCGATCCCCCGTCGGGGCCTGGTTGGCCCGACCGCGTGCAACATCGAGACTGATGGAACGGACCCCGTTCCGATTCTGTCCTAAATGCCACAGTAAATATCCTTATACAGACCAACATTTGGTCTGTAACTTGTGCCTGTCCCCCGAGCACAAGGAAGAGTCGTGTGAGGCCTGTTGCGCGTTTCGGTCCAGAAAAACGCTCAGGGACCAAAGAGCCAGGAGGTTGCAGATGGCTTCCACGCCGACAGGACAACAAGGGTTCGAGGAGGAAGAAGAAGAAGAAACTTTTTCCATCCGCGATTCGGATTCCGAAGAATTCGACGTCGACGAGCAACCAACCGTGAGTAAGACGTCGAAAGAAAGAACACATGAAAAAACAGACAAAGCCCAGGGGATGCCACTGCCAACAGGCCATGGCTCAACCCATAAAGTAGGTGACCGTCCATCGGCACCGAAAAAGGGCGAGCTGGTGCCGAGATCGTCCGACTCAGGTCGAGACACAGGCACGCAGCAATCTCGGGACCGAGAAAGTGCCGCAGAAAAGGGTCGACACCGAGACAGCGGCACCGAAGCTGCTCGGCACAGAGATAGCGGCACCGAAGATGGTCGACACCGAGAGGGTACGACACCGAAAAAGAGAAAGATCTCGTCAGAGCCGAAAACAACAAAAGACACGGTTTCGGTGCCAAAACGCCCAGCAACCGAACCAAAAGCCAGTTCCTACTCAGAGGAACAATCACTGTCCTCCCAACTACAAAGACACAGATTTGAGGAGGAATTACAAACAACAGATGTAGATCACACGCAAAAGCGGATCTTTATACAAAGTGGTACAGGGAAGATCAGCACTCTTCCCCCAATCAGAAGAAAAAGGAAACGAGATTTCCAACAACAAGACAAGACACCACAAGCAAAAGTGGTAAAGAAGGTAACTCCACCACCCTCTCCACCACCGGCAACTCATATATCGCCGGCACAGACTCCGCCACAATCACCAGCTCATACCGCCATGAGCCAAGATGATCAGGACGCATGGGATCTCTATGACGCTCCAGTATCGGACAATAGCCCTGAGTCGTACCCCACTAAGCCCTCACCACCTGAGGACAGTACGGCATATGCACAGGTGGTAGCTAGGGCAGCAGAGTTTCATAATGTATCGCTACATTCAAAGCCTATCCAGGATGACTTCCTCTTTAACACCCTGTCCTCCACCCATAGCAATTATCAAAGCCTTCCTATGCTCCCGGGAATGCTAAGGCACGCTAAACACATTTTTAAGGAGCCAGTTAAAAGCAGAGCAATAACTCCAAGGGTGGAGAAGAAATACAAGGCACCGCCCACAGACCCTGCTTTTATTACATCACAACTGACACCAGATTCAGTTGTCGTAGGAGCAGCTCGTAAAAGAGCCAACTCGCACACATCAGGCGACGCACCACCTCCTGACAAGGAAAGCCGCAAGTTTGATGCAGCGGGGAAAAGGGTTGCAGCACAAGCTGCAAATCAATGGCGCATCGCTAACTCGCAAGCACTCCTAGCGCGATATGACAGAGCCCATTGGGACGAGATGCAGCATCTCATCGAGCACCTCCCCAAAGAATTCCAGAAACGGGCAAAACAAGTGGTTGAAGAGGGACAGAATATATCCAACAACCAAATCCGTTCTTCTATGGATGCAGCAGATACAGCTGCAAGAACAATAAATACTGCTGTAACAATAAGGAGGCACGCATGGTTGCGCACATCCGGCTTCAAACCTGAGATACAACAGGCAGTGCTCAATATGCCGTTCAATGAACAGCAATTGTTTGGCCCAGAAGTGGACACTGCAATTGAAAAATTAAAAAAGGACACTGACACAGCTAAAGCCATGGGCGCACTCTATTCCCCGCAGGACAGAGGCACATTTGGCACATTTCGCAAAACTACTTTCAGAGGAGGGTTTCGAGGTCAAGCCACAGAAGCCAGCACCTCACAATCAAGACCACCTCCCTACCAGGGACAATATCAAAGGGGTGGCTTTTGGGGCCAATACAGAGGGGGCCAATTCCCAAGAAACCGGGGAAAGTTTCAAGGTCCAAAAACCCCTCCAAATAAACAGTGACTCACAGGTCACACAACCCCTTCACACAACACCAGTGGGGGGAAGACTAAGCCAGTTCCACAAATCATGGGAAGAAATAACAACAGACACTTGGGTCTTAGCAATTATCCAACATGGTTATTGCATAGAATTTCTCCAACTCCCTCCAAATGTCCCACCGAAAACACACAATATGTCAAAACAGCATATAGACCTTCTAGGACTAGAAGTTCAAGCATTACTGCAAAAAGACGCAATAGAATTAGTACCAAAAACACAAAAGAACACAGGAGTTTACTCACTGTACTTTCTAATACCAAAAAAGGACAAAACTCTGAGACCAATATTAGATCTCAGAACACTAAACACCTACATCAAATCAGACCACTTTCACATGGTCACGTTACAAGACGTAATACCACTACTGAAACCGCAAGACTACATGAAAACGTTAGATCTAAAAAACGCGTATTTCCATATACCGATACATCCCTCGCACAGGAAATACCTACGGTTCGTATTCAAAGGAATACATTACCAATTCAAAGTGTTGCCATTCGGAATAACAACAGCACCAAGAGTCTTTACAAAATGTCTAGCAGTAGTAGCTGCACATATCAGGAGGCAGCAAATACACGTGTTTCCGTACCTAGACGAATGGTTAATCAAAACCAACTCGCTAACAAAGTGTTCACACCACACAGATTATGTTATACAAACCCTTTACAAACTAGGTTTCTCCATCAACTATGCAAAGTCAAACCTTTTGCCTCGTCAAACACAGCAATACTTAGGAGCGACAATCAACACAACAAAAGGGATAGCCACTCCAAGTCCACAAAGGGTTCAAAATTTTCACAAGGTGATACAAGCTATGTATCCAACACAAAAGATACACGCAAAGATGGTATTAAAACTCCTAGGCATGATGTCCTCATGCATAGCCATTGTCCCAAACGCAAGATTGCACATGCGGCCCTTACAACAGTGCCTAGCATCACAATGGTCACAGGCACAGGGTCAACTTCTAGATCTGGTGTTGATAGACCGCCAAACATACATCTCGCTTCTATGGTGGAACAGTACAAATTTAAACAAAGGGCGGCCTTTCCAAGACCCAGTGCCACAACACGTAATAACAACGGATGCTTCCATGACAGGGTGGGGAGCACACCTCAATCAACACAGCATCCAAGGACAATGGGACGTACATCAAAGAAAGTTTCATATAAATCACCTAGAATTGTTAGCAGTATTTCTAGCGTTGAAAGCATTCCAACCAATGATAACCCACAAATACATTCTTGTCAAAACAGACAACATGACGACAATGTATTATTTAAACAAACAGGGGGGAGCACACTCGACACAGTTGTGTCTCCTAACACAAAAAATATGGCATTGGGCAATTCACAATCACATTCGCCTAATAGCACAGTTTATTCCAGGGATCCAGAACCAGCTAGCAGACAATCTCTCTCGGGATCACCAACAGGTCCACGAATGGGAAATTCACCCCCAAATCCTGAACACTTACTTCCAAATTTGGGGAACACCTCAAATAGATCTATTTGCAACAAAAGAAAACGCAAAATGCCAAAACTTCGCATCCAGGTACCCACACCGCGAATCTCAAGGCAACGCTCTATGGATGAATTGGTCAGGGATATTTGCGTACGCTTTTCCCCCTCTCCCTCTCCTTCCATATCTAGTAAACAGATTGAGTCAAAACAAACTCAAACTCATACTAATAGCTCCAACATGGGCAAGACAACCTTGGTATACCACACTACTAGACCTGTCAGTAGTACCTCATGTCAAACTACCCAACAGGCCAGATCTGTTAACACAACACAAACAACAGATCAGGCATCCAAACCCAGCATCGCTGAATCTAGCAATTTGGCTCCTGAAATCCTAGAATTTGGACACTTAAACCTCACACAAGAGTGTATGGAGGTCATAAAACAAGCTAGAAGACCATCCACTAGACACTGCTATGCAAGTAAATGGAAAAGATTTGTTTGTTACTGCCATAATACTCAAGTCCAACCATTGCATGCATCTCCAAAAGATGTAGTAGCATATTTACTACATTTACAAAAATCAAATCTAGCTTTCTCTTCCATAAAAATACATCTCGCAGCAATATCTGCTTATCTGCAGATTACTCATTCAACTTCCCTATTTAGAATACCGGTCATTAAAGCGTTTATGGAGGGCCTAAAGAGAATTATACCACCAAGGATACCACCTGTTCCTTCATGGAACCTCAACATTGTCTTGACAATGCTCATGGGTCCACCTTTCGAACCCATGCATTCTTGTGAAATGCAATACTTAACATGGAAAGTTGCATTTCTCGTTGCCATCACATCTCTAAGAAGAGTAAGTGAAATACAGGCGTTTACCATACAAGAACCATTTATTCAAATACACAAACATAAGGTCGTTCTAAGAACAAATCCAAAATTCTTACCAAAGGTTATCTCACCATTCCACTTAAACCAAACAGTGGAATTACCAGTGTTCTTCCCACAGCCAGATTCAATAGCTGAAAGAGCACTACATACATTAGACATCAAAAGAGCGCTAATGTACTACATTGACAGGACAAAAGAAATTAGGAAGACAAAACAACTATTTATTGCCTTTCAAAAACCTCATACAGGAAATCCAATTTCAAAACAAGGTATCGCCAGATGGATAGTAAAGTGCATCCAAACCTGCTATCTTAAAGCAAAAAGAGAACTGCCTATTACACCAAAGGCACACTCAACCAGAAAGAAAGGTGCTACTATGGCCTTTCTCGGAAATATTCCAATGACCGAAATATGTAAGGCAGCAACATGGTCTACGCCTCATACATTTACTAAACACTACTGTGTAGATGTGTTATCTGCACAACAGGCCACAGTAGGTCAAGCCGTACTAAGAACTTTATTTCAAACTACTTCCACTCCTACAGGCTGAACCACCGCTTTTGGGGAGATAACTGCTTACTAGTCTATGCACAGCATGTGTATCTGCAGCTACACATGCCACCGAACGGAAAATGTCACTTACCCAGTGTACATCTGTTCGTGGCATTAGTCGCTGCAGATTCACATGCGCCCACCCTCCTCCCCGGGAGCCTGTAGCCGTTTAGAAGTAGATCTTGAACATTTGTACATTTGTAAATATATTACATTAAACCTTCATTTTGTACATACGTATTTATTCCATTGCATGGCCACTATTATTAGCATACACAACTCCTACCTCACCCTCTGCGGGGAAAACAATCTAAGATGGAGTCGACGCCCATGCGCAATGGAACCGAAGTGGGAGGAGTCCCTCGGTCTCGTGACTCGAAAAGACTTCTTCGAAGAAAAACAACTTGTAACACTCCGACCCAACACCAGACGGCGGACTATGCACAGCATGTGAATCTGCAGCGACTAATGCCACGAACAGATGTACACTGGGTAAGTGACATTTTCCTTTTCTATATAAAAACCTATTGGCCTGGAATTGTCTCTGAGTGTGTGTTCCTCATTTATTGCTTGTGTGTGTACAACAAATGCTTAACACTACCCTCTGATAAGCCTACTGCTCGACCACACTACCACAAAATAGAGCATTAGAAATATCTCTTTTTGCCACTATCTTACCTCTAAGGGGAACCCTTGGAATCTGTGCATGCTATTTCTTACTTTGAAATAGTACATACAGAGCCAACTTCCTACACGTGTGTTTATGTATAATCCAGGGCCCTGCATGTGGGTGGGAATATTCAGTGCTTTTTACTTTGATGAGGATTCCCCTTGAAGAGAACTAGAATTTACAGGTGAGTAGCTTATCCTTCTGGGAAATTGAGTCTGCACATGTTGTTTAGGAATGGTAGAAAGGAGAGGACCAGTTAGATATTATTTACAAAAATATCTTACGTTTTTTAAAGAAAAATACTTCTCTAAACCTCTGTACACTTGTGTTGTCGCCACACACACACAATGCCTGAAAAAGAACTTGAATCAGAGACAACTAATTTGATCATGTGGAAAGACAAAATGGGATGTTCCAATGTTTTTTTGCCATGTGGTGGTGTTATAGAGTGAAAACCGGTATGTTATGCCTTATTGCTTCATTATAGGTTGCCATCGACTAAATCTGAGTTCATCTTGGCCTCTTTTGCTTAAACTGTATGATACTAAGTTTTCATCCTCTGTCTCCGTTCTGATGAGTGAAGGCTTCCTACAGGTTGAGAAAAGGGTTGGGACAAGCATCTTGATGAAAAAGTAGGATACAATTCCCTTTTCTGATGACTTGATTATTTCTAGGCCATGCGCTCTCTTGTATTATACACAGTCTTATCCTAACCCCATGTCCTAATCATACATCATATGTTGTATATTATTTTTTAGAAGCAGTTTCTTGCTCTCACACTAAGGGGGTTATTCCAACTTTGGAGGAGGTGGTAATCCGTCCTAAATGTGACGGATTTACCACTAGCCGTATTACGAGTTCCATAGGATATAATGGACTCGTAATACGGCTGGTGGTATATCCGTCACTTTACCGTCACTTTTGGGACGGATTACCACTTCCTCCAAAGTTGGAATAACCCCCTAAGTGTTATAGTACTGAACAGTTGGTTATTCTAGAAAAGCTGTGCATTCTGAGTGCTGGAGCTAGTTTACACTTGGTCTCCAGCTTTGGAAACTCTTACAGATACAGCCACATTGCCTCTTCCTAAAGGCCACTCTATAATGGGATTAGACAAACCCATGTTACTGGTAAGCATTTCTTTTCCCTTTGAGTTAACACTATTGTCATTGAGCCACTATTGTATGTACATAGTGTGAGGTTATGTGTACTTAATTATTGATAAGTCCTGCTGCTAATATTTCACTTGTGCTTTTGTAGCTGAGAGGAGAGCATTTGTGAAAGAACAGAACTTTTACAAGGTAAATCACTTTCTTTTATTTCTAGACTTCTATGTGCATTACAAGTAAGGTTGGTGTAGAGAAAATGTATGTCTCAGAAAGTTTTTAAATGTAGATAAGCCTTATTGTTCTCTTACAGGTTACGCCAGCTGTTTGCATTATTCTGTTGAATTGAGGGAAACATTGTATTATGCATCATCTGTGTTCGTAGTTAGTTGCAGCATAATATAAGATTGCATGTTTGATTTTCCTTCAAATAAGTGGAATGTACGTTCTCTAGTAGGGAATGTATAGTCATAAGCATGGTCATAAGCACTTAATAGTCCCGCCCACGTGCAGGGACCACAGAGCAGTACTTAAGAAGTCTTTTCGAGTCACGGGACCGAGTGACTCCTCCCTTTCGGCTCCATTGCGCATGGGCATCGACTCCATCTTAGATTGTTTTCTTTCCGCCATCGGGTTCGGACGTGTTCCTCCTCGCTCCGTTATTTGAATCGGAAAAAGACAAAAATTCCTCAAAAAGCGTCGGTATTGTTTGCTATCGGGAAACATCTTGCATCGACACCGACGAGACACAGCTTCGGTGGCCCTTTGAGGCTTCCGCGCCCAGCCGGGGCCTGGTCGGCCTGACCATAGACGTCGTCAAAGCTTAATGGACCAGACCCCTTTCCATTTCTGCCCACAGTGCCACGCTAAGTATCCCTATACAGACCAACATCGGGTCTGTAATCTGTGTTTGTCCCCAGAGCACAGGGAAGATACTTGCGAGACCTGCAAGTCCTTTCGATCGAAAAAGACCTTGAGGGATCTCAGGGCGAGGCAGATGCAAATGGCCTCAAAGTTCAGAGCACCTCGACGTCGAAGAACAGGAGATGGCTATCTCCATTCAAGGATCGGACTCGGACGATTCCGACAGAGACCGACCACCTACAGTGGGCCAACATGTGAGTACGCATGCCCCAACCCAAGCCCACAGTCAGGCCATGGCTCGACCCATAAAAGACAAAGCGGTGACCAAGCAACACCGAAAAAGGCCAAAATCGAGCCAAAGTTTTCAGACTCGAGCTGAGAACCCGTCAACGAAAAAACTCGACACTGACTTATCGAGTCGACAAAGCCCCGATAGAGCCTTTTGGAGCCGAGGCGTTCCATCAGCATGGGCGCTTCGGAGCCGAAAAAAGCCTCGTACACCGAGGAACATGGGCTCTCTAAGCAGCTAAAAGAGAGGCACAGATTTGAGGAGGAACTTCAAATGGAAGAGTTTGATCAAACGCAGACAAGGATACAAATCCATAAGGATACTGGGAAGATCCAAACTGCCCCCCCTCTCAAATTCAAAAGAAAACTGGCTTTCCAGGAACAATCAGAGACTGAACAGCCAAAAGCTAAAGTGGCCGGGGAGAAATCGACAACTCGCCAGTTTTCACCATACCTTTATCCTCCACATTCACCACAAAGGACAGTGTCACCTACTGCCACGCCCACTGCACAGTCACCCACACACATTGTGCAGTCGCAAGATGATGCAGACCCTTGGGACCTCTACGATCCCCCTGTGTCGGACAATAGCCCGGAGTGCTACCCTTCAAAACCCTCTCCACCTGAGGATATCACCTCATACACCCAAGTCTTTGCCAGGGCTGCTGCATTCCATAATGTAAGCATGCACTCAGAGCCATTGGAGGACGATTTTCTCTTTAACAACTTGGCCTCCACGCATGCTTCCTACCAAAGCCTGCCTATGCTCCCAGGCATGCTTAAACATGCCCAACAAGTTTTTCAAGAGCCTGTGAAAGGGAGAGCCATCACACCGCGGGTGGAAAAGAAGTACAAGCCACCACCGTCTGACCCAGTGTTCATCACACAACAGTTGCCCCCGGACTCTGTAGTGGTTGGAGCTGCAAGGAAAAGAGCCAACTCACAGTCATCGGGAGATGCACTACCTCCAGATAAGGAGAGTCGGAAGTTCGACGCAGCAAGAAAGAGGGTAGCGTCATAGGCTGCCAATCAGTGGCACGTGGCAAATTCTCAAGCCCTCCTCGCACGTTATGACCGAGCTCATTGGGACGAGATGAGTGATATCATCCAATATAAAAAAAAACAGGCTCAGTAATTGGTAGAGGAGGGTCAGGCAATATCGAACAATCAGATACGTTCATCATTAGATTCCGCTGACACTGCCGCAAGAACAGTGAACACGGCAGTCACAATCAGACGACACGCTTGGCTAAGATCCTCAGGGTTCAAACCCAAGATACAACAGGCAGTACTTAATGTGCCATTTAATCAACAACAACTGTTTGGACCACAAGTGGACCCAGCCATCGAGAAGATGAAGAAGGACACTGATACGGCCAAAGCCATGGGCGCACTCTACTCGTCCCAATACAGAGGGACATTCAGGAAACTGCAATATAGGGGAGGTTTCAGACAACAGCCTTCAGAGGCATCCACCTCTCAAGCAAAACCCACCTACCACTCCCAATATCAGAGAGGGGGGTTTCGCGGGTCCTTCAGGGGACAATTCCCAAGGTCAAGGGGAAAATTTCAGCCCACTTAGCAGGCCACTAATAAAAAACAGTGACTTGCCCGTCACCTTCCCCAACAGACATCACCTGTGGGAGGAAGACTGAGATTTTACCACAAACATTGGTCAGACATAACCACAGACACATGGTTCCTATCAATTATCCGACATGGTTACTGTATAGAATTCACACATTTTCCTCTAGATATTCCCCCAAGAGCGCACAAACTGTCGGCGCAACATCTAGAAATGTTACAAACAAGTGCAGGCACTATTAACAAAACAAGCCATAGAACTAGTACCTCACCAACAAAAAGGAACAGGGTTTATTCCCTATATTTCCTTATTCCCAAAAAGTACAAAACACTAAGACCAATTTTAGATCTCAGGATTCTCAACCTATTCATCAAATCAGAACACTTCCACATGGTCACACTACAAGATGTAGTCCCCTTACTAAAACACGGAGAATACATGTCAACACTGGATCTAAAAGATGTGTATTTTCATATTGTAGGAAGTTGGCTCTGTATATACTATTTCAAAGTAAGAAATAGTGTGCACAGAGTCCAAGGGTTCCCCTTAGAGGTAAGATAGTGGCAAAAAGAGATAATTCCAATGCTCTATTTTGTGGTAGTGTGGTCGAGCATTAGGCTTATCAGAGGGTAGTGTTAAACATTTGTTGTACACACACACGCCATAAAGGAGGAACACACACTCAAAGACAGATTCCAGGCCAATAGGTTTTTATATAGAAAAATATATTTTCTTAGTTTATTTTAAGAACCACAGGTTCAAGATTTACAAGTAATACTTCAAATGAAAGGTATTTCACTCAGGTGTTCTAGGCACTTTGAATAATCACAATAGCTTGTACAGTTTTGACACAAATGGCAATAAGCTATTTTCAAAGTGGACACAGTGCAAACATCAACAGTTCCTGGGGGAGGTAAGTAAATGTTAAGTTCACAGGTAAGTAAAACACTTACAGGGTTCAGAGATGAGTCCAAGGTAGCCCACCGTTGGGGGTTCAAGGAAACCCCAAAGTTACCACACCAGCAGCTCAGGGCCGGTCAGGTGCAGAGGTCAAAGAGGTGCCCAAAACACATAGGCTTCAATGGAAACAGGGGTGCCCCGGTTCCAGTTTGCCAGCAGGTAAGTACCCGTGTCCTCGGAGGGCAGACCAGGGGGGTTTTGTAAGGCACCGGGGGGACACACACGCAGACACAGAAAGTACACCCTCACCGGCAAAGGGGCGGCCGGGTGCAGAGTGCAAACAGGCGTCTGGTTTTGTGTAGAAAGCAATGGGGAGACCCGGGGGTCTCTTCATCGATGCAGGCACAGGGGGGGCTCCTTGAGGTACCCACCACCTGGGCTTGGTAGAGGGTCGCCTCGGGGCCGCTCCTGCACTGGAGTTTGGTTCCTTCAGGTCCTGGGGTCTGCGGGTGCAGTGCTGATTCCAGGCGTCGGGTTCGTTGTTGCAGGCAGTCACGGTTAGGGGGAGCCTCTGGATTTCCTCTGCAGGCGTCGCTGTGGAGGCTCAGGGGGGTCAACTCTGGCTACTCAGTCCTCCCTGAGGTGTTTGTTTTCCTCAGGTCGAGCCGGGGGCGTCGGGTGCTGATTGGAAAGTCTCATGCTTCTGGCAGGAAACGTGAGGTCTTTAAAGTTGCTTCTTTGTTGCAGAGAAAGTTGCAGTTTGTTGAACAGGGCCGCTGTTCTCGGGAGCTTCTTGGTCCGTTAGATGCAGGGCAGTCCTCTGAGGCTTCAGAGGTCGCTGGTCCTTGTTGGATGCGTTGCTGTTGCAGTTTTCGTCGAAGTAGGAAGACAGGCCGGTGGGGCTGGGGCCAAATCAGTTGTCGTCTGTCTTCACTGCAGGGCTTCAGGTCAGCAGTCCTTCCTCTTCTTTAGGTTGCAGGAATCTATCTTCCTCGGTTCTGGGAGCCCCTAATTATTGGATTTAGGGGTGTGTTTAGGTCTGGGAGGGCAGTAGCCAATATCTACTTTCCTTGAGGGTGTCTACACCCTCTTTGTGCCTCCACACTGTGGGGAGGGGGCACATTCCTAATCCTATTGGGGGGATCCTCCTTCTACAAGATGGAGGATTTCTAAAAGTAAGAATCACCTCAGCTCAGGACACCTTAGGGGCTGTCCTGACTGGTGGGTGACTCCTCCTTGTTTTCCTCATTATCTCCTCCAGCCTTGCCGCCAAAAGTGGGGGCGGTGGCCGGAGGGGCGGGCATCTCGACTAGCTGGATTGCCCTGTGGCACTGTAACAAAGGGGGTGAGCCTTTGAGGCTCACCGCCAGGTGTTACAGTTTCTGCAGGGGGGCGGTGAGAAGCACATCCACCCAGTACAGGCTTTATTCCTGTCCACAGAGTGACAAAGGCACATGGGGAGAGAGCCTTTGTCAATCTGTGGACAGGAATAAAGCCTGTACTGGGTATGTTTTCAGGGGGCATCTCTAAGATGCCCTCTGGGTGTATTTTACAATAAAGGGCACACTGGCAAAAGTGTGCATTTATTGTGCTGAGAAGTTTGATACCAAACTTCCCAGTTTTCAGTGTAGTCATTATGGTGCTGTGGAGTTCGTGTTTGACAGACTCCCAGACCATATACTCTTATGGCTACCCTGCACATGCAATGTCTAAGGTTTTGCTTAGACACTGTAGGGGCATAGTGCTCATGCACTTATGCCCTCACCTGTGGTATAGCGCACCCTGCCTTAGGGCTGTAAGGCATGCTAGAGTGGTGATTTACCTATGCCACAGGCACTGTGAGGTTGGCATGGCACTCTGAGGGGAGTGCCATGTCGACTTAGTCATTTTCTCCCCACCAGCACACACAAGCTGTGAAGCAGTGTGTATGTGCTGAGTGAGGGGTCTCTAGGGTGGCATAAGACATGCTGCAGCCCTTAGAGACCTTCCCTGGCATCAGGGCCCTTGGTAGCTGGGGTACCAGTTACAAGGGACTTACCTGGGTGCCAGGGTTGTGCCAGTTGTGGAGACAAAGGTACAGTTTAGGGAAAGAACGCTGGGGCCTGGTTAGCAGGGTCCCAGCACACTTTCAAATCCTAACTTGGCATCCTAACTACCACTCCTACCTCACCCTCTGCGGGAAAACAATCTAAGATGGAGTTGATGCCCATGCGCAATTGAGCCGAAAGGGAAGAGTCACTCGGTCCCGTGACTCGAAAAGACTTCTTCGAAGAAAAACAACTTGTAACACTCCGAGCCCAACACTAGATGGCACGAACAGTGCACAGCATGTGAATCTGAAGCGGAACATGCCATGAACAGATGTACACTGGGTAAGTGACATTTTCCATATATATACATATAATAAGTCAAAAAAGGGCCAATACATAAAATTTGGATAATTTAAAGTGTTTTGAAAACAGTATAAATCTGCTTCACAGACCCCTTTTTTACAATAGAGATGATGGAGAGCAGGGCAGAGTAGCCTCATAGGCTGTCATTGTATGGCTAAAATAGAAGCTGTGCCTTTAAGAACCTACAGACCACCAGTATCCCATCATGCCAAGCTGGTGGCAGTTGCTTCAGTTCTTTTTTTCTGGCTTCTGCTGACAGGACCCTGAACCACTGAGCTTGACCTATTATAGGTTTTTTTTCTCAAGCTGTTTTTGTCAGGAATTGGTGACAGCCACTTTACTCATTGTCTTTTTACTTTTCCTGCCTTCTGTTATAAAATGAAGACATTTCGGAAAATTAAATGCCTTCATTGTTTGATAAGCTGTGGCAGGGGAAAAAAGACCGAAACAGACCTTCATGAGGTCTGTATCATCTGCCTATCTTCTTCTCATCTTCCTGACACCTATAACATCTGCAGGAAGTTTTCCAGGCACACACTGTGCGACTGGGAGAAGATTTGCCATGAAGGGAGAGAAGAGAGACGTTGCCAGCAAACACAGCCTTCTAGTTAGGGCTTCAGAGTGAAGGAAAGGTCACTCTTCCACCAAGACTCTTCCCTCAGCTTCCAATGGACGTTGAAGGTTTGAGAAGCGTGCTCCAAGCCAGAGAAGACATTGATCTGGGACAACGTTGAGACGATCGACGTCGATGCAAGGGATGTCGCAGATTTGTTCGCCATCAAGGATGGTTCAACATTGAGGAAGCAGTGGCACTCGCCATTGACACAACATCAGTCGACATCAAAGGATTATACGCTGTCGGTCCATCGCTGACGTACGGCATCGACGTACCTCGTTGAGGTGCCGGTCCACCTCCGGCATACAACATTGAGAAGGGCCTCGTCGTCGAAGTGCTGGTTTGCCATTGAGAAGGCCTGGCTGGTCAAATTCAAGACCTAAACTTTGACGCAAAAGGTTGTCGTCAAGGAGGGAGAGGAGACGAACTTATCCTTCATCTGAGTTATCACCTTCTCTGGTTGTGGCACCATCCTCTCCATCTTCACCACCTCCACCTGCTTCGCATCCTCCAGCGCCCCCACTTCTAACACCGGTGCTTCCTCCATCATCATCACCACCTCCTCCTCCAGTACCTAGAAGCACTACAGCTCCCAAGCCTCTAACACGCTCCTGATCATGCCACCACTCTCGTCATGGACATCACTCACTTGGGCGCTCTTCTACTATGTCAAGATATACTACGTCAGACATGACCATTGCCGTCCTGGACCTTATCATAGCTCCCATCGGCTGCATACTGATCATTCTTCTTCTACAAAAGACTATTCATCAACTTTATTGGACTCTCCACGGCCTTGTGTCTTTTCAAAAGGTGCTAGTCTGATGGGCTGCAAAACTCAACATACTGTTGTCGGTACCCACACCGTTCATAGTAAATCTTCGAGATACTACTTCAACTTAGTTTCAAGGCCGTTGCTTCCACTGGTCCCAGGTATCCAACAAGCGGCCATGGATTTGTACCTGACACTAGCCATGGCTAAGCCTGCTCAATGCAGGCTTCAAAAGAAATACTGGCCTCCTGATCAAGACCCATTAGTACTTCGTACTGATCCTCCACCGACTCTTTTGTTATTTTGGCTGCCAAAAAAGTCAACTCCACCTCTCCATCACCAGATAAGGAGAGTAAACAGTTGGACTCAGCAGGTTTCAAAGTCTGCAGTACATCAGCCACTTCAATTAAGATAGCCATTGCTACGGCTCTCTTGGGCAGGTACGACCCAAGCCCTTTAGGATTCAATACAGCATTTCACTGACCACTTGCCAAAGGAGAAAAGGAACATTTTTTGGAGATAGTCAACGAGGGTGAAATGGTCTCAGAGCTAATTGTAAGTGCTGCTGTGGATTCTTACCTCCTTGCTGCACATGGTTACTGTCACGGAGTCACCTTGCGGAGGCATGCTTGGCTGTGGCTAGCATCTTTAAAACCAGAAGCACAACACCGCATCCAGAATTTGCCATTCTCAGGTTTCACACTATTTGGCAGCCATGCTGATGATGTGGCAAGAATGAAAACTGAAATGGACATATTAAAAGTGTGGGTCTGGAGAAACCCTGGGAACAGCGTAAATCATTCCGACCCTACCAGCATCTGTTTTAATCACAGATAGTGAAATCTCTTCTTGGCTTCCGAGTAGATCTCAACAACATCAGAGACCCTACTAACCACAGCATAAGCAGACGCTCTGCTCGACATCCCACCCAATGTGATAAACACATATCAGCTACAAAAAACATGATCCCTCCTTTCCCCCTCCTCTGTTATCCACTCTAGTAGGACGAAGCATTGCACACTGCCTGGAAGAGTGGCAACACATCACAAGAGATGACTGGTTTCTGAACATTCTGAAGAATGGGTATTCTCTCAGGTTTACCACCCCACCACCGTCCATTCCACAAAAGCTGTCCACTTCCCATCTCGACTTGCTCAGGATGGAAGTTAGCATCTGTTGAAGGCGATGGACGCCATCCCCAACAGTTGACGGGGACAGGCATTTACTCCAGGTATTTCCTAGTACCAAAGAAAGACACACATGATTTTAGACCCATTGCTGATCTCAAAGTCACCAACAAGTGGATTTGGAAAGAGAAGTTCTGGACGCTGGCCTTAAATCAGATATATCCCCAATTTCATCAGAAAGATTGACTTTGCTCATCAGGAAGCATTGGAAATTTCTCAGGTTCCTTGTGAGCACAACCATTAATAGTACACAGGTGGCCTCAAGTCAGCACCCAGAATATTCTCCAAATGCATGGCTGTGGTGGCAGCCCATTTAAGAAAACCCCAAATCTTCGTCTACTCTTATCTAGATGACCGGCTCATAAAGACGTCCACTGCATTCCAGTTGAATTTGCCAGCTGCTTCATCGGTTGAGTCTTCCCGTAACTTCAACAAATACACATCAACACCAGTCCAGATGTTGCATTACTTAAGGGCCTTCATCGACATAATTCACACAAAGGTGTGTCCTTCGAAGGAGCGAGACTTATCAATCCTTCAGAAATGTCAGACTCTCAGGCAAGAGCAGTTACCTCTCTTCTCGGCTCAATAGGCTCCGGTATGTTTCTCACTCCCAGTGCTTCCCGGCACATGCGACCTCTCCAGAAGTGCCCAGAGGACCAGTGGGATCAGCTGACAGGCAGTTGAGAGGACAGGATCAGACTCCCCTTACATGCGATACAATCTCTGAAGTGATGTTCTCCAAGCAATCTCCTCGAAGGGATGCTTTTTCATCTCAAACCATTGTGACGGAGGTATCACTGCTCAGATGGGTATCCCACATGGGTCACCTCTAGATTCAAGGTTCGTGGTTTCAGAGAGAGATGATATACCATGTCAGTCTTCTCAAACTCTGCGCAGTTCATCTGGCGTTCAAGGCCTTTCAACCATCATTCACCCTGCTTGTTCAGATGGACAACAAAACCACCATGACCGACTTGAACAAACAAGGGGGCACCAGTTCCAGAGCTTTGTCACTAGAGGCCCAGACAATTTGGAAATGGCTTTTGGCTAGGAACCCAAGGGTAATTGGAACTCACCTCCCAGGTGACCAGAATGTTCAAGCAGATGCTCTCAGCAGGGCTCTCAACGAAAATCATGAGTGGGTTTTGTACAAAGAAGTTGTTCAAAGTATCTTCCACTTGTGGGGCACCTCTTCTATGAACCTGTTTGCCACAGCAGAAAACAGAAAATGTGGTGACTTCACCTCCAAGTACTGCCATCCATAGATGCTGGGGAATGCCCTGTGGATCGACTGGTCCAGAAAGTTTCTTTGCGCCTTTCCACCGATTTGCCGTTATCTTGCCAGTCCTGATCAAGTTGTTACTCTCCAAAACCAAGATGATCGTAATTGCTCCAGAGTGGCCACAGCAATTGTGGTTCCCGTACCTTCTTCACCTGCGTCCACATCTCAAGCTGCCATGCAGGCCAGACCTAATAACGAAATTTGAAGAATAGATGGTACACCACAATCTCTTCCCCTTGAACTTGGCAGCATGGCTCCTGAGCTAGGGCAGTATGGACACTTCAACTTGCGACAAGGCTGCATAAAGATCCTCAAGGAGGCAAAGAGGTCTTCTACTCGCTCCGCTTATGCCTTCAAATGGAAGAGATTTTGCATCTGGTGTTCTAAGAAGGTGGATCCAACTACTTGCCAAGAGGATGTGATTCTACCATACCTTCTACACTTGGCTAAATCTGGCTTGCAATTCTCTTCCATAACTGTTCATCTGGCAGCTGTTACTACCTACAGTAAATGGTCACCTCAGAGCTCTTTTTTTCCCATATCTCTGTCATAAAGGATTTCTTAGAGGGGTTGAAGGGTTTCCCTCCCATTAGGCGTCCCTCGCCTCCTTGGGAACTCTATATAGTGCTTTACTGCCTTATGCAGGATCCCTTTGAACCCATCCACAAAGCTTCCCTACAGCACCTTATGTGGAAAACAGCTTTCCTGGTAGCGATAACATCAGCTCGCCGGATTACCCAGATACACACACTATTTTCTCATGAACCATACATGGTCTTTCATTCCAGCAAAGTGGTTATGAGAACTCACTTGAAATTCCTTCCTAAGGTAGTGGCTTCCATGTAAACTAGCCTATCTCAATTCCTACATTCTTTCAGAATCTCTCTACTCCAGAAGAAATATCTCTCCATTCACTGGATGTTAGGAGGGTTCTGAAATTTTATCTCAACAGGAGTGTAGTAAAGTAGCATCTTTCTGACATAGTAACCACCCCTTTTTGCCTGGTGTCTGTGTGTTTTGGACTGTAGTGCACTAGGATCCTGCTAATCAGGACCCCAGTGTCTCTGCTCTGTCCTCTAAATTAGGTTGTAGGTAAACTTGTTACACCCACAATTGGCATACTAGGGCACCTATGTAAGTCCCTAGTATATGGTACTGCACTTAGACACCTTAAATCAACCCTCTAGTAGGCCATTCAGCCCTAGGCTTTGTAAGTGCAGGTAAGCCATCTGAAGGTATGAAATGGACACTGGTGATAACGAATGGGCCAGCTACATAATGACTTCTCCAAACCTAGGCATGTTTGGTTTCAAACATGTTGGAATCGTGCAACTACACTGATTCCATTGCTAGTTGCATGATACCATGTACAATGTTCCTTAGAGGATCCCCAAGTTCTGCCTGTGCAGCCTTAACGAGTCTGGCCGCCAGCCCACGCTGCTGCTGACCCAGACACTGTTTTGACCTTCTGCTGATGAGCGCAACTCAATCAGGGGAAGGCAGAACAAAGGATTTCCTGCAAGGGAGAGGTAAGACCACCTGTCCCTTATGAAATGGGTGTCTCTGGAGTGGGTGTTTTAAAGGGCACATTTGGTGCCTTCCTTGCATAATCCAGTTTCACCAGCTCAGGAACCCTCGGTTTCCGCTGTGGAGCGAAACTGCACAAAGGACAGGGGAGTGACCACCCCCTGTCCAGCTCCTCCCCTAGGGAGGTACACATAGCTCTGCCACATGGCCCGTTTATTCTACCATCTTTGAAACAAAGTGGGCAGAGGCCCCTGGGCACATCTGACTGGTTAGGCCAGGTACTTGATGTCCCCAAACCCCTCTAATAAGTGGGTCTCTACAGAGAGTGACCAAGCCCCATTTATGGTTACTTAAATGCTTCTCCGAGGTTGGGTCCTCAGATTCGTCGATCAAGACTCTACAAGGAACTCTCTGCACCATATTGTGTGCTTCTGGCCTCTGGAACCGCTGCTGGTCTGCCTGAGGAACTGAACAAGACTGAATCTGGCTGGGAGGGCTCCCAATGCAACCTAGTTCTCCAGCTCCTGCAAGATTTGTGCAACATCTTTGGCTGTGCATCCGCCAGGGTCACAAGGACTCTGTCTGCATCCAAAAAGCAAGGGGGAATCTCCCTTGAAATAAAGGAGTCATTCGCCTGCATCTGCAGGCACCCCAAGACAACGACGACCGGCTGGTGGATCCTGCTGTCCATGGGCAACGTAAAGGTTCTGCTCACAGGAGGAGATTCTGTTTTCCTCCCAGGATCCAACTTGTCTTCTGACCAACTTGGGAGACGGTGTACCCTTGCTGCAGCCACTGGAATGGTACCCCCGTGTGCTGCAACTGTTGTCCTTGCAAATACTTGTTGGCTCTTGCCTCCAGTACTCAGCAACTCCATATTCAGCTTCCACTCTGCAGCTCCTGCGATGTGGGACTCCTGCTTTGTTGTGCTGCTGAGGCCTCACTACGTCTCCCTTTACCTGCTGCCAGTGGTTCACTCATGGGGAGGGGTCCGCCGACTCCAGCTGGATTTCCCTCCTGCTGAAGCCCTATGGGATTTCTAGTACTTAACTGGTGATTTCTTACTCCCTCCAACCCCTGGTATCCTAACACGCTTATCTTGGCTGGGCACCTCCATTCTTAAACCACTTTCTTAGTATATGATTTAGTCCCCACAGAGAGTCATGTATTTTTATGCTTTTCCTACTTATTGCAAAGTGTATACTTTTGTGTGTTGATATCTCCAGGTTGAGATATACCAAGTTTAATGTAGTTCCTCCCTGGATCGGAAACAAGCATCCTGTGACCGGTTTCAGGGTATCACCCTTCCTCAGCCAGGCTTGCGTGAGTCCAGTGGCATAGTCAGCATGAGTTCCACGTCTGGGCATACCCGGTGCACTGAAACCGGTGCCAGATTGCTTGTTTCTGGTCCAATGATGACCTGGCTGGGTAGTTTGGGCTCGACTGTTCCCATGGGGAACAGGGTCAAGACCGATTTGTGTATGGCTGGGTCCAAACTGGGGTGGTGTGGTGGGCAAAAAACACGATAGATTAATCCCAGATCTTTGTGGCTGGGGGTTAATGTTTGAATTGTTATGCATTCCGTCCATCATCTGTATTTTTTTGCTTGTGAAGCAGTTAGAAGCATACATTGAATCATTTACACTCAGTAGAAATTGAATGTTTCTCCTCCAAACTATAAGCCATTATTTAATGAGTTTTTCAACATGTTGGAAAAGGTGTCCAAATTAATGATATGCTGTAGGAAGCTGGCCTGGTAAGTTGTGGACGCCTATGGTGTTTACACCTTATACCAGGTCTAGGCAACCCCTATTAGTGAATGAAGACAGTGTTCAGGACGCCAGGGGCTCTGTGGTGAGCAGCCAAGACTTATCCAGGAGTGTAAAGCACTTGCAATAACACAGCAGTCACACAGTAATTTAACTCACATGAAAGGAACCACACAGGATTGCAAAAATAGATACTTTATTACAGTAACACTGAACTAGAAAACTTATAGGCTCGCTCTCTCTCTCTCTCTCTCTCTCTCTCTCTCTCTCTCAGGAATTAGCATATAGAAACAACAAGCATTGGCAAGAAGGGCTGTATGGGGGGGGGGGGGCGGGGCGGCAAACCATATACTAAAACAGTGGGATGCGAAGTGAAGTCCCCCACCCAAGAATGTTGAGTAGTTCGACGGGAGCTGGGAGAACTCTGGACCCCAAGAGGTGATTACCAGGGTGACTCCCAGCTACCAGGAGAGCAGAGGTGAAAGTTACCTGGTCTTCCCAAAGGCTAACAAGGGGACTTGGAAAAGAAAGGTTTCAAGACCAGGACAAGTCCGGTGGAACCCAACGGTGGATCTTCAGATGAAGAGGACCTGCAAAAGAAGTGGACAGAGTCCAGTCCACACAGGAGTGCCCAGACAAGGCAGGAGCCACCACCCACCTTTCTGTGGATGAAGATCTGGGTCGACGGGGGAAGATGAAGATCAGCTGTGGAGCCCAGGGGCTACAGGGAGATCCTTGGAGTTGTGCAGATGATATCCCACACTACTGAGCAAAGTAAGATTTGCAGTGAAGAGGACCAACCAGGTCCAGGGGACGTGACCCTTGGAGAGCAGTCTGGGCTGACCCTCAGCAGTCGGGAGAGCCAGCAGAAGCAGCCGCACTCCCCACAGGCAACCCACTGGCAGCAGGCACAGCAAGTTGCAGGGAGAACCAGTCAGCACACCTGGAGAGAAGTCTCAGGTCGCTGGAGTAGAAGAGGAGAGTCTGTGCTTGCAAGAATTAAATGCTGGAGGTCAGGGCTACTTGGAGCCTGAAGAGCTCCTGGAGCAGGAGTCAACAAGCCTTGGTTGCTGCAAGAGTCACAGTGCACAGGGGCACTGTCCTGAAAAGAGAAGCAAGGGCTCACCATCTCCCAAGTTGGACAGCAGGTAGAGAGTACCAAGGGACCACTCAGACCCCCACCACGTGTGTTGGAGATTCTTCCTGGAGCCGGATGGCAGAAGATCTCAGCAGCCGGTTCTTGCTGCCTTAGGTGCCTGTGGATGCAGGAGAGTGACTCCATTACTCCAAGGGAGAGTCCTTCTTGCTTCTATGGGGCAGCTGAAGTCTTGCCGACCCCTGAGGATGCACAGCTGTGGAAATGTTGTAAATGCTGGAAGCAGACGAAGAAGCAATGTTGCAAGGTGAGGTGGTCTCTGAAGTTGCAGGCTTGTTTGGTTCCTGAAGAGTCCTGCAGCGGTTCCGGTGGCCAAGAGCAGAAGTGGTTGATGCAGCGGAGTCCTGGTGGAGTCTTGCACACCGGATCTCGGGACCCACCCGCAAGGGAGTCTGTAAATATCCCTACAGGGTACTTGGTCACTCTGTAGGGTGACCACTTATCAGAGGGGGTCACTGACGTCAGTTACCTGTCCTGCCCAACCAGATGCTCCCAGGGGCCTCTGCACATCTTGTTTTCAAGATGGCACAATCAAGTGGTGTAAGGAAATGCCTCCTTGGCATGGTTACACCCTGACTTTTTGCCTTTGCTGATGCCAAGTTATGATTTGAAAGTGTGCTGAGGCCTGCTAACCAGGCCCCAGCACCAGTGTTCTTTCCCTAACCTGTGCTTTTGTTTCCACAATTGGCACACCTCTGGTACCAAGGGCCCTGATGCCAGGGAAGGTCTCTAAGGGCGGCAGCATGTCTTATGCCACCCTGGGGACCCCTCACTCAGCACAGACACACTGCTTGCCAGCTTGTGTGCTAGTGGGGATAAAAAGACTAAGTCGACATGGCACTCCCCTCAGGGTGCCATGCCAACCGCACACTGCCTATTGGTATAGATAAGTCACCCCTCTAGCAGGCCTTACAGCCCTAAGGCAGGGTGCACTATACCATAGGTGAGGGCATAAGTGCATGAGCACTATATCCCTACAGTGTCTAAGCAAAACCTTAGACTTAGTAAGTGCAGGGTAGCCAGAAGAGTATATGGTCTGGGAGTCTGTCAAACACGAACTCCACAACACCATAATGACTACACTGAAAACTGGGAAGTTTGGTGTCAAACTTCTCAGCACAATAAATGCACACTGATGCCAGTGTACATTTTATTGTAACATACACCCCAGAGGGCACCTTAGAGGTGCCCCCTGAAACCTTAACCGACTACCAGTGTGGGCTGACTGGTTTTAGCAGCCTGCCACACACCAGACATGTTGCTGGCCACATGGGGAGAGTGCCTTTGTCACTCTGTGGCTAGGAACAAAGCCTGTACTGGGTGGAGGTGCTTCTCACCTCCCCCTGCAGGAACTGTAACACCTGGTGGTGAGCCTCAAAGGCTCACCCCCTTTGTTACAGCACCCCAGGGCACTCCAGCTAGTGGAGTTGCCCCCCCCCTCCGGCCACAGGCCCACTTTTGGCGGCAAGGTGTCCTGAGCTGAGGTGATCTTGCAGATGGAGGATTCCCCCAATAGGGATAGGAATGTGCCCCCCTCCCCTCAGGGAGGAGGCACAAAGAGGGTGTAGCCACCCTCAGGGCTAGTAGCCATTGGCTACTAACCCCCCAGACCTAAACACACCCCCTAAATTGAGTATTTAGGGGCTCCCAGAACACAGCAAGTTAGATTCCTGCAACGTAAGACGAAGAAGGACTGCTGAGCTGAAAACCCCGCAGAGAAGACGGAGACACCAACTGCTTTGGCCCCAGCTCTACCGTCCTGTCTCCCCACTTCTAAAGAAACTGCTCCAGCGACGCGTTTCCCAGGGTCCAGCGACCTCTGAAGCCTCAGAGGACTACCCTGCATCTAGAAGGACCAAGAACTCCTGAGGACAGCGGCTCTGCTCTACAAAGTCTGCGACTTTGCAACAAAGAAGCAACTTTGAAACAACACACATTACCCGCAGGAAGCGTGAGACTTTGCACTCTGCACCCGACGCCCGGCTCAACTTGTGGAGAACAAACACCACAGGGAGGACTCCCCGGCGACTACGAGACCATGAGTAGCCGGAGTTGACCCCCCCTGAGCCCCCACAGTGACGCCTGCAGAGGGAATCCCGAGGCACCCCCTGACCGCGACTGCCTGCTTCAAAGACCCGACGTCTGGTAAAGACACTGCACCCGCAGTCCCCAGGACCTGAAGGATCCGACCTCCAGTGCAGGATCGACCCCCAGGTGGCCCTCTCCCTTGCCCAGGTGGGGGCTACCCTGAGGAGCCCCCCGCCTCCCTGCCTGCATCGCTGAAGTGACCCCTTGGTCTCCCATTGAAACCTATTGTGAACCGACGCCTGTTTGCACACTGCACCCGGCCGCCCCTGTGCCGCTGAGGGTGTACTTTTTGTGCTGACTTGTGTCCCCCCCGGTGCCCTACAAAACCCCCCTGGTCTGCCCTCCGAAGACGCGGGTACTTACCTGCTGGCAGACTGGAACCGGTGCACCCCCTTCTCCATTGAAGCCTATGCGTTCTGGGCACCACCTTGACCTCTGCACCTGACCGGCCCTGAGCTGCTGGTGTGGTAACTTTGGGGTTGCTCTGACCCCCCAATGGTGGGCTACTTTGGACCCAACTTTGAATCCCATAGGTGGTTTAATTACCTGCAAAACTAACAAACACTTACCTCCCCCAGGAACTGTTGAAAATTGCACTAAGTGTCTAGTTTTAAAATAGCTATATGCCATTTGTGTGAAAACTGTATATGCTATTTTGCTAATTCAAAGTTCCTAAGTGAAGTACCTTTCATTTAAAGTATTGTTTGTAAATCTTGAACCTGTGGTTCTTAAAATAAACTAAGAAAATATATTTTTCTATACAAAAACCTATTGGCCTGGAATTGTCTTTGAGTGTGTTCTCCTCATGTATTGCCTGTGTGTGTACAACAAATGCTTAACACTACCCTCTGATAAGCCTACTGCTCGACCACACTACCACAAAATAGAGCATTAGAATTATCTCTTTTTGCCACTATCTTACCTCTAAGGGGAACCCTTGGACTCTGTGCATGCTATTTCTTACTTTGAAATAGTACATACAGAGCCAACTTCCTACAAGTGGCCATCAGGAGGAGCTCTGGGCACCACCCCCAGGTTGGTGATGGACAGGGGAGTGGTCACCCCCCTTTTCTTTGTGTACTTTTGCATCACAACAGGGACCGGGGGTCCCTGGACTGGTGCAAACTGGATTATGCGAGGAGGGCACCAATTGTGCCCTTAAGAGCAAGCCAGTGGTGTGGGGAGGCTACCCCTCCCCAGCCATGTAACACCTATTTCCAAGGAAGAGAGTGTTGCCTCCCTCTCTCACAGGAAATTCTTTGTTCTGCATTCCCCTGCTTGAGCTGGTCAATCAGCAGCAGGAGGGCAGAAACCTAACTGAGGGGCTCCAGCAGTGCAGGCTGCCCGCAAACCCTGAAAGACTGGTAGGAGCAATAATCGGGGTCGTCTAAGGAGCTCCCAGAGTGTATGGAGTCATGCCACCAATACTGGCATTAGTATTGGGGTATGATTCCGACATGTTTGATACCAAACATGCCTAGGTTCAGGGTTACAATTATCTAGCTGGACCGTAGGTAGTGACCTATGAACAGGCACAGGTAAAATGGCTTCCTTGCACTTACAAGGTCCATTGCTTTGGATCTGGAGTTCAAAGGGGCAACTCTGCTCATACAGGGGTGCCCTCCCACAGAGGAGCCTTCCCTCTGGGCTAGGAGGGCTTACCATATGGGTGACTTACAGTGACCTACTGCAGTGACCAGCAGTGAAAGGGTGCATGTGCCTTTTCACGCAGGCTTCAATGACAGGCCTGGAGACCTAGTTTGCATGGGCTCCCATGGGTGGCATAATACATGCTGCAGCCCATGGGGGGAGGACCCCTGGTGTACCAATGCCCTGGGTACCTAAGTACCATATACTAGGGACTTACAGGGGTACACCAGTGTGCCAATTGTAGGGTGTAAAGGGTACCAAGGCAACCACATTTAGAGGAGAGAGCACAATCACTGGGGTCCTGGTTAGCAGATCCCAGTGAAACACTGTAAACACACTGATAAACATGGAAAAAGTGGGGGTAACCATGCCAAACAGAGGGACTTTCCTACATGTGCCTCAAAATGTTCTTCCCCGTTAATATTCATAAGTATAAAATTGTTCTACAAGCAGATGCTGGAGCACATTTATTTGAGTTAGTAAGCACAATAAAGCTGCAGGTGCTCACTTGCATATAACATATTGCTAAATGCACTGGAATTTCCTGTATGGAGTACTGTGAAGATGACTTAAACTACATAATGTACTAGCACACATACGGGAAGAAAAGCTATGAATTGAAGAATGATACAAGAAAAAATTCCCACAGCAGCCTATTCAGTTTTATTTCCTTGCATCGGATGCCTTTGCTTGGATGGCCATCATCCATTCATTTTGCGAACAAAACTTAAACATTTCTAAAATTGAAAATGTCATAGAAGTGTGCCATTTCATTTGGGGAAAACGGATTTGTCCTTGTAGCAAGATGGCTAAGCATCAGGAGAGATATTTGGGCTGTTCAGGCATCAACCACCTTTGGTGTCAGTTTGGGCAGGAGGGGCACTGTTTCATTCTTAATGTGTCACCACTGTCTCAGGGCAAAAAAAGCATGCCAGCACTCCAAAGATATCCATGTTTCTTTTCTGTGGGACGGTGTTGTGCTACATTTATTTATATATATATATATATATATGTTCAATGGCATGTGTAGCTGCAGATACACATGCTGTGCATTATCCTGCCATCTAGTGTTGGGCTCTGAGTGTTACAAGTTGTTTTTCTTCGAAGAAGTCTTTTCGAGTCACGAGACCGATGGACTCCTCCCTTTCGGCTCCATTGCGCATGGGCGTCGACTTCATCTTAGATTATTTTCTTTCCGCCATCGGGTTCGGACGTGTTCCTCTTCGTTCCGTATTTCGGTTCGGAAAAGTTAGTTAGCTTCGACGGTATTGTTTGCGCTCGGTACCGGGTTAGTGCTAGCACATCGACACCGAAGAAAGAAGCGCTCCGGCGGCCCTTCGGGGCTTCCACTCCTCGGCGGGGCCAGGTCGGCCCGACTGCGCCCATCTTCAAACCTCATGGACCGGACCCCCTTCCGCTTCTGCCCCACCTGCCACGCAAAGTATCCTTATACAGACCAACACTTGGTCTGTAATCTGTGTTTGTCTCCCAAACACACGGAGGATACTTGCAAGGCCTGCCGGGCATTTCGATCCAAGAAAACACTGCGGGATCGAAGAGCTCGAAGGCTCCAGATGGCGTCAACACCGACCGGGCACATCGACGTCGAAGAAGAGGAGAGATTCTCCATTCGAGATTCGGACTCAGACGAGTCCGAGAGTGAGCAGCCGAAGACGCAACAAACCGTGAGTAAACCAGCCCCGGGGAAAACTCACGCCAAAATAATGAAGGCCAAGGGGACGCCACCGCCAACAGGCCATGGCTTAACCCGAAAACACGTGACCAAACATCGGCACCGAAGAAGGCCTCCCAGCAGCCAAAGACTTCCGACTCCGGTTGAGATACCGGCTCTGACCAGACTCGGCACCGAGAGTTCGGCACCCCGAAAGTCAAAAAGGTTTCCTCGGAGCCGAAAAAGACTGTCGAAAAGATTTCTTTGCCGAAACATGCGGCCTCGGAGCCGAAACAAAGCTCCTATACAGAGGAACAAGGCCTTTCCACACAATTACAAAATCACAGATTTGAACAAGAACTGGGCATGGGAGAGCCAGACCTTACCCAGAGGAGGCTCCATATAAAAGAAGACACGGGGAAAATCAGAACTCTTCCTCCAATAAAGATGAAGCGGAAGCTCGCATGCCAAGAGGCGGAAATGCAGCCAAGAGCGAATGTGGCTAAAGAAAAAACACCACCACAGTTTTCGCCACAACAATCGCCAGCGCATTCACCACATCTGTCCCCGGTAGCAACACCCCCAATGATGCAGTCACCAACACACACAGGGATGAGCCAAGATGACCCGGGTGCATGGGATTTGTATGATGCACCGGTCTCAGACAATAGTCCTGATTGCTACCCGGCATGGCCTTCACCACCTGAGGACAGTACTGCTTACATGCTGGTGGTTTCCAGGGCAGCTACATTTCATAATGTAGCATTGCATGCAGAGCCCATAGAAGATTACTTTTTGTTCAACACCCTGTCATCTACGCACAGCCAATACCAAAGCTTGCCAATGCTGCCAGGCATGTTAAAACACGCCAAACAGGTGTTTCAAGACCCAGTCAAAGGCAGAGCCATCACGCCTAGGGTGGAAAAGAAATATAAACCTCCCCCTACTGACCCTGTATACATCACACAACAGTTAACTCCTGATTCGGTGGTAGTAGGAGCAGCCCGGGAAAGGGCAAACTCACAAACTTCTGGAGACGCACCACCGCCCGACAAAGAAAGTTGGAAATTCGATGCAGCAGGCAAGAGGGTGGCAGCACAGGCAGCCAATCAATGGCAAATTGCCAATTCTCAAGCTCTACTGGCAAGATACGACAGGGCACATTGGGATGAAATGCAACATCTCATTCAACACCTTCCCAAAGAGTTCCAGAAACGTGCCCAACAGGTTGTCGAGGAAGGCCAAACTATCTCCCAAAACCAAATAAGGTCAGCTATAGACTCAGCAGACACGGCGGCCAGGACAGTAAATACGGCGGTAACCATTCGGAGACACGCATGGCCACGAACCTCCTGAATTCAAGCCAGAAATTCAGCAGGCTGTGCTGAATATGCCTTTCAATGAGCAACAATTATTTGGGCCAGAGGTGGATACGGCAATAGAAAAACTGGAAAAAAGACACAGACACGGCCAAAGCCATGGGCGCGCTCTACTCCCCACATAGCAGAGGCACTTTTAGGAAGCCACACTTTAGAGGGGGGTTTCGTGCCCAAGCCACAGAGCCTTCCACCTCACAAGTCAGACCCACATATTAGGGCCAATATCAGAGAGGAGGTTTTCGAGGACAATATAGGGGTGGACAGTTCCCTAAACCAAGAGGGAAATTCCAGAGCCCAAAAACCCCACAAACAAAACAGTGACTTCAATGTCACAAACCCCCACCACGCAACACCAGTGGGGGGGAGACTCACAGAATATTACCACAACTGGGAACACATAACTACGGACGTGTGGGTCCTAGCCATTATCCAATATGGTTATTGCATAGAATTCCTACATTTGCCACCAGATGTGCCTCCAAGAGCACACATGTCCAAACAACACTTAGACCTGTTACAACTAGAAGTCCAAGCATTGTTACAAAAACAAGCAATAGAACTAGTACCAAATCATCAAAAAGGAACAGGTGTATACTCCCTGTATTTATTAATTCCAAAGAACGACAAAACACTGAGGCCTATATCAGACCTGAGAACACTGAATCTTTACATCAAATCAGATCACTTTCACATGGTGACACTTCAAGACGTGATCCCTTTGCTCAAACAACAGGACTACATGTCAACATTGGATCTCAAGGATGCTTATTTCCACATACCCACACATCCTTCACACAGGAAATACTTAAGGTTTGTAATACAAGGCGTGCATTACCAATTAAAAGTATTGCCACCCGGCATAACAGCCCCAAGGGTATTCACAAAATGCCTCGCAGTAGTAGCCGCTCACATCAGGAGACAGCACATGCACATATTCCCTTACTTAGACGATTGGTTAATAAAAACCAACACTCAGCAACAGTGTATCCTACACACAAAATACGTTATAGAAACCCTACACAAACTAGGGTTCTCTCTAAACTACCAAAAATCACATCTACAATCGTGTCAAATACAACAATACTGAGGAGCAACAATCAACACACAAAAGGGGATTGCTACTCCAAGTCCACAAAGGGTACAAGCCTTCCAAAATGTGATATTAAACATGTACCCAAACCAACACTATCAAGTGAGGTTTGTAATGAAACTCCTAGGCATGATGTCTTCATGCATAGCCATTGTCCCAAACGCAAGACTACACATGAAGCCCTTACAACAGTGCCTAGCAACACAATGGACACAAGCACACAGGGTCAACTTCAAGATCTGGTGTTGATAGACCCCCAAACACACCTCTCGCTTCAGTGGTGGAATCCTATACATTTAAACCAAGGGCGGCCGTTCCAAGACCCAGTGCCTCAATACGTGATCACACCAGATGCTTCCATGATGGGGTGGGGAGCACACCTCAAACCGCACATTATACAGGGACAATGGGACTTTCAACAAAAGCAACTGCATATCAATCATTTAGAACTGTTAGCAGTGTTTCTAGCATTGAAAGCATTTCAACCGCTAGTAGCCCACAACACATTCTTGTCAAAACAGACAACATGACAACAATGTATTACCTAAACAAACAGGGAGGGACACACATCACAACTGTGTCTCTTAGCACAAAAGATTTGGCATTGGGCGATTCACAGTCACATCTGCCTAAAAGCACAGTATATCCCAGGAATTCAAAAGCAGTTAGCCAAGAATCTCAGTCAAGATCGCCAACAAACACATGAATGGGAAATTCATCCCCAGATACTACAAACTTATTTTCGAGGTTGGGGAACACCACAAATAGACCTATTCGCAACAAAAGAAAACGCAAAATGCCAAAACTTTGCGTCCAGGTATCCACACCCTCAGTCCAATGGCAATGTGTTATGGATGAGTTGGTCAGGGATATTTGCTTACGCTTTTCCCCCTCTCCGATTCCTTCCTTATCTAAGAAACAAATTGAGTAAAAACAAACTCAAACTAATACTAATAGCACCAACCTGGGCCCATAAGCCATGGTATACAACACTACTAGACCTGTCGGTAGTACCTCATATCAAACTACCAAACAGACCAGATCTGTTAACTCAACACAAACAACAGATCAGACACCCGAATCCAGCATCGCTCAATCTAGCAATCTGGCTCCTGAAGTCTTAGAATTTGGACATTTAGACCTTACACAAGAATGTATGGAGGTCTTTAAACAAGCTAGAAAACCTACTACAAGACATTGTTACGCAAACAAATGGAAAAGATTTGTTTATTACTGCCATAATAATCAAATTCAACCACTACATGCTTCCGCCAAAAACATTGTAGGCTACTTATTACACTTACAAAAATCTAAACTAGCTTTTTCTTCTATTAAAATACATCTCACAGCAATATCTGCCTACCTGCATATTACACATTCATCATCACTATTTAGAATCCCAGTCATCAAAGCATTTATGGAGGGTTTAAAAATAATCATACCCCGAGGACACCACCAGTTCCCTTGTGGAACCTCAATGTTGTATTAACACGACTCATGGGTCCACCATTTAAACCCATGCACTCTTGTGAGATGCAATACTTAACCTGGAAAGTAGCTTTCCTAATAGCTATCACATCTCTTAGAAGAGTGAGCGAAATACAAGCATTTACTATACAAGAACCCTTTATACAAATACATAAACATACAGTGGGTCTCCTTACAAATCCCAAATTCTTACCAAAGGTTTTATATCACCATTCCACCTAAACCAAACAGTGGAACTCCCAGTTTTTTTTCCACAACCAGACTCAGTAGCTGAAAGAGCCTTACACACGTTCGACATTAAAAGAGCACTAATGTATTACATTGATAGAACAAAACGGTTTCGCAAAACAAAACAATCGTTTGTAGCCTTCCAAAAACCTCATGCAGGAAATCCAATATCCAAACAAGGCGTTGCCAGCTGGATAGTGAAATGTATTCAGACCTGCTATATTAAAGCAAAAAGAGACCTACCTATTACGCCAAAGGCGCACTCCACTAGAAAGAAAGGCGCCACTATGGCCTTTCTAGGAAATATACCTATGACAGAAATCTGTAAGGCAGCCACATGGTCTACGCCTCATACATTGACAAAACATTACTGTGTAGATGTGTTAACAGCACAACAACCCACAGTAGGACAGGCTGTATTAAGAACATTATTTCAGACAAATTCAACTCCTACAGGCTAAACCACCGCTTTTGGGGAGATAACTGCTTACTAGTCTGTGCACAGTATGTGTATCTGCAGCTACACATGCCATCGAACGAAAAATGTCACTTACCCAGTGTACATCTGTTCGTGGCATGAGACGCTGCACATTCACATGCGCCCTCCCGCCTCCCCGGGAGCCTGTAGCCGTCATAAGTTGGATGAAACTTGTAAATTTGTCAATCTATACTATTTTTTTTTACACACATTATGTACATACATACTTACTCCATTGCATGGGCACCTTTACAACATACACAACTCCTACCTCATCCTCTGCGGGGAAAACAATCTAAGATGGAGTCGACGCCCATGCGCAATGGAGCTGAAAGGGAGGAGTCCCTCGGTCTCGTGACTCGAAAAGACTTCTTCGAAGAAAAACAACTTGTAACACTCCGAGCCCAACACTAGATGGCAGGATAATGCACAGCATGTGAATCTGCAGCATCTCATGCCACGAACAGATGTACACTGGGTAAGTGACATTTTATATATATATATATATATATATATATATATATATATATACATATATATATATATTATTATTAATATTATTATTTTTTTCATATTCAGTGGGAAAAGCTTGCTCGTGTAATTATAATTGTCCTCATGCTTAAGCAGTGCACTGATGCACCACTGCCACAGAGTCCTACACCCATCTTGCAAAAGGTGGCAGATGAGTATGAGGCCAGGCTGAAATGACTCATTATGTATTCAGACTCGGAAGATTGCCACCAAGCCGCTCCCAGAAAGACTGTCAGCTATGGTGTACTCCCAATCCCGAAGAAGCAGAGGCGAGCCTTCGAAAAAGATTTTTCTTTTGATTTATCTGGACATCAGGTGTCCAAGAGACATAAGCACAAGGCCCCCACCCTTACCACCTACACCCAAGCAATCACTGCCACAACCACTACTACATTCTCCACCCTGACTACTGCCACACCCATACTCTCTTCTCCCGCCACCACCAGAGGCACCGGACAGGTCAATATACTCCTACTCAGACAGAGGAGGACCCCAAATAACAGCCTTTAGGGACGGGGACTGGCACAACCTCCGTGGCAATTACAATGGTAATGGTACAGATGACCCCTATCTATCTTTTCAGGTGCTCAAAGGCATGCTGAAATGTGCCTAGATTCTTCATGTAGCCTTTTAAGGTAAAGGTGGTCACACCACAGACCGAGAAGAGGTTTAAAGCTTTATCAGTGGCCAGATCTCCCCCAGATTCTGTGGTGGTGCATAATGTACGGAAGTGTGCCTCTTCACAAGCCGCTGGTCAAGGAAAGCAAGTGCCTTGATGCTGTCGGCAAATGCGAGGTGGTTGGAGCAGCCAATTGTTAAATTGCCAATTTGGTCGATCTCCTTTTAGATTATGACCGCTTTCATTGCCTGAAATGAAGGCACTGGTACAGCACATCCTTAAATCTGTAGAAAGAAGTGGCAAGTGTTCGTTTCCAAGAGTGAAGATTATTTCCACTGGAAATATCCACCGTGCACACAGTGCTACAGATATTGCTTCCCTTAATATTAACACCAGCATTGTGAGGTGTCAAGATGCATGGCTATGCATTTTGGGGTTCAAGACAAAAGTACAGCAGCACCTCATCAACATCCCACTTGATGGGGAAACTCTCTATGGGCCCAGGGTGGATGAGATGTTAGGGGGAAAAAAAGGACATGAGATACTGAGAGCCATGGGTGTACTACAATCTGTGACTCATATGGTGGCAGTTTGCAGGCAACAGTTCAGAGACGAGGGCTAAACTGCACGCTCCAACCTGTGGCTGGAGGGGAAATCACCTCGGATGAAGGGTTTTAGCAATAATTCAGCAGGGCCGTTGCCTAGAGTTCCTCATCACTCCCAACATACCACCCTGACACTAGATCCTTCACCAAGACCATCTCACGCTTCTACGTGGAGGTTCAATTGCTTCTTCAAAAGATACAGCTCATACAACCACATGTGTGAGGCACATGTGTTTCCTTGTTATAGTTCCTAATTTCAAGATATGATGGTTCCCTCTGGCCCATGCTAGCACTACACTTAAACTGTACTTCTGCATAGTAGGATCTTCATTGATAGTCATAAATTTGGAGCACCTGCACGACTGGACCCTGGAGCACCTTTTAACATATGTTTAGATTTAATTGAAATGTCTTTATAGTGTTCATCACTGCAATCATTTTCCTCATAGTCGAAGTCTAGACTATCAGTATTGTATTTTTCTTGAAATGCTGTCGCAGCGTAGTAGAAATTGTAGTGGTGAGAAAGGGGTCTTTTTAGGTCGAGTCTAAGTGTACAGCCTCTCTACTTTTTGTATACTTATATTTCTGTGGGCTTCAAGCCACTTCATTAGTTCGTTTCAGTGTCATTTGAAAATCCTTGCTACTGGTCAGTCATGCCTCTTTGTCCCTCCTTTTTCTCTTTAGAAACAGGGACTAACTACTATGTAATTACGCTTTGTTGTGTTTGTATATTTTTTTTCTTGGTTTTCTGCTTGTGTTAGGCGAAGATTGCTTTTTTAGTTGCAGAGCATTCTTGCTCTCAACTAACGTAACCAGGTTGTTCCTACTCCCATTTCACATGCTTTTTCTCAATCTAGCATTCTGAGTGTTTGCTTTTTCCAGGATGTTGCTACTTATTTTTTTTTTCAGCCAGCATATTACTTTTGTCGCCCCTCCCTCATAACCTGAATGCACAGCGTCAAACTTTTCACAAAATGGGTGCAGCGCTTTGTTTTCAGCACGGTGCCTCAAAGTCATTGGGGATGTGTGGAATTCAAGATTGCAGGTTGCAGTACCGTATTTGGCCAAAATAGACAGCCTATGGTTCTGCACCCTTTCTCTTTGTCATCACATTAGAACGGTAAATGTGGCAGGTTTTTTCCAGCCTGTATATTAGAAGTGTAAAAGTGTTAACGTAATAATGTTCTTCCTGATTACACTTCACATGCTTTACTTAATCTTGTTTTTTTAAGTCAATGCAATCCAAATATTCCCACTGTAATTAATGCTGTCCATCAACAGATGTCTCAATTGTGGTGTAGTGCTAAAGCTGCTCCCTGGGAAACAAGGTTTGAGTGTGTTTGTCTGTTCACCATCCTGTGATTCTCGGCAATTCACAATCTGCCCAGCCCCCCAGAAAATGAATCTGCAATCATGTAATATAATTGGTGCTTCTATAAAGCACTTCAATGCCTGCTGGTCGAGTTTGCGCTATATAAAACTGCAAAATAAACGCTGTGATTTTGGAGAAGATTTTAAGTTGTCCACCACCAAGAATTCACATAAATGTCAATCTTGAAGTTGCTTTAAAATGTATTTCCTGTCATCCTTTGTGGCATGGAAAGGTGCTTTCAGTCCGGTATGGTGTAGTGTCTGTCGGATTTCACCAGGACTTTTTACACACAGGAAAAAAGCATCTACACTCTCTTCCTCTCTGTTTGGAAAGACTTTAAAAATGTTGGGCATTTCACAAAGTAATGTACTTTATCCCACTTACTACACCTATGAATCTGCATTCCTCTCCTGTGCCCTGCTTACCATATACTAGAATGTTTCAGCCACTGAAAGCGCGGGATGAAAAAGTGTGTTTACACAGATTAGCCCTTGTCATGTTGATTAAAAGCCACCCCTCCAGTTCCAGGTTCTTCTTAGTATCAGCAGCGAGGAGAGGTCAACAATCATGACTCAATTTTCCCTCATGTAAAGTTACATGTGTGTTGTAAACTCTTTAGCAAACGTTTTTCAGGAGAAGAACCATCTTCATAAGATATACTGTAGGAAAGTACCCTCTTTCTTGGCATGGTTACTCCCATTTTCTGCTTGTTGTCAGTATGTTTAACTGGGTCTACTGGGTTCCTGAACCCCAGCAGTTTTGCTCTCCCCTTTCAATTGTACCTTTTTCTTCCCACAATTGGCATATTGGTGCCCCCATGTAAGTCCCTAGTATATTGTACTGTACCTAGGTACCCAGGGCATTGGGGTTCCAGGGGATCCATATGGGCTGGAGCAGTTATTCTGCCACCCATAGGGAGCCCATGCAAAGGGTTCTGCAGGCCTGCCATTGCAGCCTGCACGAAATGGGTGCATGCACAGATCACTATGCCAAGTCACTATAAGTCACCCCTATGGTAGGCCCTCTCAGCCCAGAGGCAGGGTGCAAGTAGCTGTGTGTGAGGTCACCCCCGCACTAGCAGAGGTGCCCCCACAAATTCCAGATCAATTTTTCTGGAATTTGTGAGTGTGGGGATGCCATTTTACGCATGTACTGGACACAGGCCACTACCTTTGTCCTGCTACATAATGGAAACTCGAAACCTGGGCATGTTTGGTATCAAACATGTCGGAATCATACCCCAGTACTGTTGCAGGTATTGGAAGTATGATTCTCCTGTATTGGATCTTTCACAGATTCACATGTGTAGAGAAATGGCTCCCTGTTGCAGTTACCTCCTACTTTTGCCTGATATTGATGCAGACTTGACTGAGAAGTGTGGTGGGACCCTGCTAACCAGGCCCCAGCACCAGTGTTCTTTCACTTAAAATGTACCATTGTTTCCACAAATGGCACACCCTTGGCACGCAGATAAATACCTTGTAAAAGGTACCAGTGGTACCAACGGCCCTGTGACCAGGGAAAGTCCTAAGGGCTGAAGCATATGTTGTGCCACCCTAAGGGACCCCTCACCTAACACATGCACACTGCCATTGTAGATTGTGTGTGTTGGTGGGGAGAAAAAGGCAAAGTCGACATGGCATCCCCCTGAGGATGCCATGCCCACAAAATACTGCCTGTGGCATAGGAAAGTCACCCCTCTAGCAGGCCTTACCGCCCTAAGGCAGGGTGTACTATACCACAGGTGAGGGCATAGCTGCATGAGCAATATCCCCCTACAGTGTCTAAGTCTGTTCATAGACATTGTAAGTACAGTGTGGCCATATTAAGTATATGGTCTGGGAGTTTGTCAAAACGAACTCAACAGCTCCATAATGGCTACACTGAATACTGGGAAGTTTGGTATCAGACTTCTCAGAATAATAAACCCACACTGTGGTGGATTTATTACAAAATGCACACAGAGGGCATATTAGAGATGCCCCCTTTATTTTACCCAATCCTTCAGTGCAGGACTGACTGGTCTGTGCCAGCCTGCTGCTGAAACAAGTTTCTGACCCCCTGGGGTGAAGGCCTTTGTGCCCTCTGAGGCCAGAAACAAAGCCTGCTCTGGGTGGAGGTGCTTCACACCTCCCCCCTGCAGGAACTGTTACACCTAGTAGTGAGCCTCAAAGGCTCAGGCTTCATGCTACAATGCCCCAGGGCACTCCAGCTAGTAGAGATGCCCGCCACCAGGACACAGCCCCCACTTTTGCCAGCAAGTCCAGGGGAGATAATGAGAAAAACAAGGAGGAGTCACCCGCCAGACAGGACAGCCCCTAAGGTGTCCTGAGCTGAGATGACCCTTGCCTTTAGAAATCCTCCATCTTGATTTTGGAGGATTCCCCCAATAGGAATAGGGATATGCCCCCCTCCCCTCAGGGAGGAGGCACAAGGAGGGTGTAGCCACCCTCAAGCACAGTAGCCATTGGCTACTGCCCCCAAGACCTAAACACCCCCCTAAATTGAGTATTTAGGGGCGACCCTAACCCCAGGAAATCGGATTCCTGCAACCTGAAGAAACAAGGACTGCTGACCTACAAGCCCTGCAGAGAAGAAGAAAAACAACAACTGCTTTGGCCCCAGCCCTACCGGCCTGTCTCCTGACTCGCAAACCTGCAACCAGCGACACATCCGACAGGGACCAACGACCTCCGAAGCCTCAGAGGACTGTTCTGAACCTAAGGACCAAGAAACTCCTGTGGGCAGCAACTCTGCTCAACTTCAACAGCAACTTTGCAACTTTCTTGCAACTTTAAAGAACTTCACTCTTCCCGTCGGAAGCGTGAGACTTCACAATCTGCACCCGACGCCTCCTGGTCGAGATCCAGTGAACCAACACCACAGGGAGGACTCCCCGGCGACTGCAACCCCGTGAGTAGCCTGAGGCGACCCCCCTGGACTCCCACAGCGACGCCTGCAGAGAGAATCCAGAGGCTCCCCCTGATCACGACTGCCTGTAACAAGGGACACAACGCCTGGACCAAGCACTGCACCCGCAGCCCCCTAGGACCTGCAGGAATCGAACCTCAGTGCAGGAGTGACCCCCAGGCGACCGTCAGCCTAGCCCAGATGGCCGGTGGCCCGAGAAGCCCCCCCGTGCCTGCCTGTACCGCTAGAGTGACCCCCGGGTCCCTCCATTGTTTCCTATACAAAACCGGACGCCTGCTTTGCACACTTCACCCGTCTGCCTCTGTGCCGCTGAGGGTGTGTTTTGTGCGCTTACTTGTGTACCCCCCAGTGCTCTACGAAACCCCCCTGGTCTGCTTCCCGAGGATGCGGGTACTTACCTGCTGGCAGATTGGAACCGGAGCACCCCTGTTCTCCATGGGTGCCTATGTGTTTTGGGCACCTCTTTGACCTCTGCACCTGACTGGCCCTGAGCTGCTGGTGTGGTAACTTTGGGATTGCCCTGAACCCCCAGTGGTGGGCTGCCTATGCCCAGGAACTGAGACTTGTAAGTGTCTTACTTACCTCACAATCTAACCAATACTTACCTCCCCCAGCGACTGTTGATTTTTGCACTGTCTACTTTTAAAATAGCTTATTGCCATTTTAACAAAAACTGTATATGCTATTGCTCTAATTCAAAGTTTCCTGACTTACCTGCGTGGAGTACCTTGCATTTTATGTATTTACTTCAAATCTTGAACTTGTGGTTCTAAAAATAAATTAAGAAAATATATTTTTCTATATAAAAACTATTGTCCTGGAGTAAAGTCTTTGAGCGTGTGTTCCTTATTTATTGCCTGTGTGTGTACAACAAATGCTTAACACTACCCTCTGATAAGGCTACTGCTCGACCACACTACCACAAAATAGAGCTTTTTAAATTATCTAATTTTGCCACTATCCTACCTCTATCGGGAACCCTTGGACTCTGTGCACACTATCTCTTACTTTGAGATAGTATATACAGAGCCAACTTCCTACAACATGCTTGAATCAACCCCGTTGTTGAGGTAGGAGTCCCACAGTTACTACATGATCCGGGAAGACGCTCCTCAGATGCTGTCAAAAAAGGCCTGTTGACGACACTGTCGACGGTCACTGCCACAACGGTGACGTCGACGTTTACCACAGCGGTGTCCCCGATGATTGTTACGTCATTGCCATTTTCATCAATGACGATTATTACCGCCAAGATCTACAAGAAAGCATTGTCGCCGAAGACGTCGAAGGAAGCCTCGTTGTTCCACCCGTTGACGGTGGCACTCACGTCGCCAAAACACCAGACGACGGCGAAGAAGATTCCGTTGACACCGCGGACGAGAAAACCGTTGATGCCAAACTCCACCGACGAGGACATCGTCATCGGGAGAACTGTCAACAAGGAAATCTGCAGTTTCGTCGGCGCAACCGATGACGGTGACACCATCTTCAGGGGATTTCATGGCCCAGCAAGACTCAACAAGATTCCTCCCTCTTTCTTTCATAACCATGGGAGAGAAAACATCTCCAATCCTCCCTAGGCATACCTCCCCAAGCAAGGATCTCTTGGATGATGACGACTACATCTATTCTCTGGAGGAGGGAATGTTTGGTTCAGCCAGTAGTCCATCGCAACTGCATGTAAAATACCAGGACCTGGATGAGGAGGATGAAGGGCAGGTGCAACCCACCTTATCGTCGACTGCACTCCAGAAGGATCCGTCATAACCCACGTTTGAGAAGGAGGCTTCCTTTCCTAGATCTTTGGTGTCAGACCTCCAGGGTATGTTGAAGGATTGTTATCGAAGGTTTCCGCCATCACTGGCGGTGACTCCTTTCAGGCCCTACAACCTGCAGATGGCTCCGTAGACCCCTGTTCGCAGTCACTCGGGAATGCCACACAGAAGCCTTCCGTTTGTTCACCCACCACAGGATGATCAGAACTCTACAGATGAGGAGAGAGAAGAAGGTGAGATACCGGAGACAGCTCCTAGTGAGTGGGATGAATACCTTATCCCTACACCATCACCCACTACCAGCAGGGCCAGTGGATTCACCCCCAGGGGACATAGGGAGCTTCCATAATTTGATGGAAAGGGCAGCCAAAAGATTTGACCTACCCATTATCTCCAACAAAACTGATACGATTTTAAAGAGCCCTCAAAGAAGTCGATTAGGGCTGTTCCTATAGTGGATTTTTTGTGGCAGGAGGGGTTGAAGGCAGTGAAGAATCCAGAAACAATACCTTCCCGGATGCTGCGGCTGGAAAACAAGTATAAAGCAAGAGAAAACACTCAGCCGGCTTAGTGACCCAACCGAAGTCGGATTCTGTCATATCTCAGTCTGCACAGCGTCACTCGAAGAATCCTTCGGCTCCAATCACATCACTTCCAGACAGGCATGGACAGCGGTAGGACAATATCGGGAAGAAATTCTCCTCAGTGGATGCGATTACGGTGAAGGCGGCTAACTTGTTAGCCATCATGGGCAGGTATGACCGCCAAATGTGGGTAGACATGTCTTCCTATATGGACCTTTTGCCTGAGGATGCCAATTTGGAGGCAAAGAAGGTGATACAAGATGTTGAGCGGATTGCAGCGGTGATCATCTATTGTACAATTGACATGACACTGACAGGTTTACGGCAGCTAGCAAGTGCAGCGGTCTTGCGTAGACAGGGGTGGCTGAAATCTACCTCCTTCCCCCGGAGGTTCAGAGTAGAATTCTCAACATGGCGTTTGATGGAGATAGCCTGTTTGGGAAGCATGCGGATGACATGCTGCAATCCATCAAAGCTGATTCCAACACAGCAAAATCCCTCTGTACATTACAGTTCAGGAAACAGCCATTTCGAGGTGTGAGGGGTAGAGGAAGTTACTCCTTTTGGGGTGGTTTCCAACAGTATAGACCACAGTACCAGTCCTCTCTAGCAGGACCCCGACAACAATACGGACACCACCAGCAGCACTATCGGTTGCCACCTACCTCCGCTTATAGGCACCCGCAAAGGGAAGATCAGTTGCCCGTGGAAGGGATACAGGCAGGAAGTAATGACCGGACAGCCATACCAGCTACCAACACTACCCATAGGTTGAGAACTGGGGGTCACATCACTCGTCATTTCCTTCGATGGTCAAGCATATCAGACAGGTTGGTGCTGGATATAGTGGCCAAGGGGCATACTCTGGAGTTCATTCAGAAACCACCAAATATCCCTCCGTCAGGTCTGCCACCTCCACGATTAAAACAACTCCTCAAGGAAGTGTATGAGATGTTGTGCAAAGGGGCAATAGAACTGGTCCCAACTCCTCACAGGAACCTGGGATTCTTTTCATGCTTCTTTCTTGTAAAGAAGCCTTCAGGAGATTGGCGCCCCATTCTGGACTTAAGATCCTTAAACAAGTTCCTAAAGAAGTGGTTGTTCAGTATGGTAACACTACAGGACATCTTGCGCCTCCTGAATTCTGGAGATCACATGACATCTTTAGACCTCCAGGATGCGTATTTTCACATCCCAGTACATCGAAACCATAGCAAATTCCTCAGGTTCAGGGTAGCTGGTATGCATCTGCAGTTCTGTGTCCTCCCTTTTGGATTGAAGTGTGCCCCTAGAATTTTTACAAAGATGCTAGCTCCAGTAGCAGCGCAGCTACTCCAGTTGGGCATGCAGGTTTCCCTATCTAGACGACTGGCTCATGAAGGCATCCTCAAGAGCTCAGGTGGTACAACATACGACCGCCTGCCTCCAGTTGTTCGAGGATCTCGGACTTACCATCAATTATCGAAAATCACACATTCACCCCACGCAGAAACTAAAATTTCTTGGGGACAACACTGAATACTGTCCGACACAAGCATACCCGTCTCAAGAGAGAAAACAAAAGCTGTCCAACTTGGCCCACAAGCTATTGACAAAAAGGTTTGTTTCAGTTTGAACTTACAGGTCATTAATGGGGATGATTTCATCATGTATTCCGCTGATCCCAAATTGCAGGCTACGTATGCGACCTCTACAGGAGCAACTGGATGCTCATTGGCTTCAGGTGCAGGGTTCCTTCAAGGACTAAGTTCTCATAACACCGGCAATGTGGGCTGCCATGTCTTGGTGGGCAACACCGGACAACTTGTCCTGCGGCCTTACATTTCTTCCTCAAGTACTTTGCTACATAGTAACAACGGATGCGTCCCTCGAGGATTGGGGTACCCACTTTCAGGATTTACAAATAAGCGGGTCTTGGACTCAAAAGGACAAGCTACTCCACATAAATCAGCTAGAGCTCAGGGCAATAGATCTGGCTCTAAAAGCTTTTTTACCAAGACTTCAGAACTCGGATGTTTTGATCAGGATGGACAATACCACGAGCATGTTTTATCTAAACAAGCAGGGGGGCACAAGGTCTCTACAGCTCTCACAACAAGCTCAGATCATCTGGAAATGGGCCATAAGAAACAACATTTCTCTGCGGGCAGAGCACATGCCAGGTCAGACCAACATCCTAGCAGACACTCTGAGCAGAACGATTATCCCGTATCACGAATGGGAGCTAGACCAGGAAGTTCTTGATTAACTCTTCCGGATGTGGGGCAGACCAAATCTCGATCTGTTTGCCACATACGAGAACAAGAAATTATTTTATTACGAAAGCTGGCTTCCCCAAAAAGGGTCATGGGGGAATGAGTTTTTGAGGAGATGGTCAGGGGTCGATGCCTACGCTTTTCCTCCGATCCTACTTATACCAAGAGTGATCAGCACGATGAAGACAGAAGGATGTTGCCTCCTGCTAATACCACCCAGGTGGACCAGGCAGGTGTGGTTCACAGAACTCCTCATGTTCTCGATACAGCCACATGTGCTACTCAGACGGACACCAACCCTTTTGACCATGCACCAGGGCCAGGTCAGGCATCTGGATCCGTCATCTCTACACTTGTCGGCCTGGCTCCTGAGTTCAATGAATACGCCACCTTAGACATCTCATCAGAATGTAGGGCAGTCCTAGCCAAGGCCAGAGCGGACACCACCAATAAGACTTGTATACTTAAATGGAAGCGTTTTTGTGTGTGGTGTGCTGTGGAAAGAGTCCATCCTATCTCTTCGCTTCCGGAGCAGGTACTTCTGTATTTGTTACACTTAGCCGAATCTGGTCTCTCGTATTCCTCCATCGGAGGGCATGTAACAGCAATTTCAAGGTACAGCCGATCTCAAAACACTGCCTCATTATATTCTACTAGGATTGTGAAACTATTTTTAGGGGTCTTTTTCTAGCTTTTCCACCAGTACGTAAACCCCCACAGTTATGGTCCCTGAATGTGGTGTTGGCACAGCTCATGAAACCTCCTTTCGAGCCAATCGACAGGGCGGAGCTGAAATTCATCTCTTGGAAAATGGCGCTGTTGCTGGCTCCTACTTCGGCCAAAAGAGTAAGTGACATACAGGCCTTCACCTTTAAAGAGCCTTTTCTTCAATTCACACCTAATGGGGTAATTCTTAGAGTGAATCCTAAATATATTCCGAAGGTACCCACAAGTTTCCATTTGAATGAGCCAGTGACTTTTTTTCCTAACCCACAGACGGTAGCAGAAAAAACGATGCACTCATTGGATGTTAAGAGGTGTTTAAAATTTTACTGTAGGAAGTTGGCTCTGTATATACTATTTCAAAGTAAGAAATAGTTTGCACAGAGTCCAAGGTTTCCCCTTAGAGGTAAGATAGTGGCAACATTAGATAACACTAATGCTCTATTTGCGGTAGTGTGGTCGAGCAGTAGGCTTATCAGAGGGTAGGGTTAAGCATTTGTTGTACACACATAGGCAATAATTGAGGAACCCACACTCAAAGACTTACACCAGGCCAATAGGTTTTTATATAGAAAAATCATTTATTTTAAGAACCACAGGTTCAAGATTTGTAGTAAACACTTTAAATGCAAGGTACTTCACTTAGATACTTAAGGAACTTTGAATAAAAGCAATATCATATACACTCTTTGTAAAAATGGCAATAAGCTATTTTCAAAGTGGACACTGTGCAAAAATCAACAGTTCCTGGGGGGAGGTAAGTAAAGGTTAGTTTGTGAGGTAAGTAAAACACTTACAAGTCTAAGTTCTGGGGCATAGGCAGCCCACCGTTGGGGGTTCAAGGCAACCCCAAAGTTACCACTCCAGCAGCTCAGGCCGGTCAGGTGCAGAGGTCAAAGAAGTGCCTAAAACACATAGGGGTGCTCCGGTTTCAGTCTGCCAGCAGGTAAGTACCAGCGTCCTCCGGGGGGGGGGGGGGGGGGGAAGACCAGGGAGGAGACAAGTAGACATACCCTCAGCGGCACAGGGGCAGCCGGGTGCAGTGTACAAAGCAGGCGTTGGGTTTTGTATTGGTTTCAATGGTGGGACCCGGGGTCACTCTAGCGGTGCAGGCAGGCACGGGGAGGGCCTTCTCGGGACAGCCACCACCTGGGCTAGGCAGAGGGTCGCCTGGGGGTCACTCCTGCACTGAAGTTCGGTTCCTTCAGGTCCTGGGGGCTGCGGGTGCAGTGCTGGTTCGAGGCGTCGGGTCCCTTGTTACATGCAGTCGCGGTCAGGGGGAGCCTCTGGATTCTCTCTGCAGGCGTCGCTGTGGGGGTTCAGTGGGGTCGTCTATGGCTGCTCATGGGCTCGCAGTTGACGGGGAGTCCTCCCTGTGGTGTTGGTTCTCTGGATCTCGAGCAGAGTGTGAAGTCTTGAAAGTTGCTTCTTTGTTGCAAAGAAGTAGCTGGTTTTGAGCAGGGCCGCTGTTCACTGGAGTTTCTTGGTCCTTTAGTCCAGGGCAGTCCTCTGAGGCTTTAGAGGTTGCTGGTCCCTGTCGGATGTGTCGCTGGTTGCAGGTTTTCAAAGTTGGAGACAAGCTGGTAGGGCTGGGGTCAAAGCAGTTGTCTTCATCCATCTTCTCTGCAGGCTTGTAGGTCAGCAGTCCTTTTTGTTTCTTAAGGTTGCAGGAATCTGATTTCCTGGGAGCCACAAAATACTGAATTTAGGGGTGAGTTTCGGTCTGGGAGGGCAGTAGCCAATGGCTACTGTCCTTGAGGGTGGCTACACGCTCTTAGTGCCTCCTCCATGTGGGGAGGGGGGCACATCCCTAATCCTATTGGGGGAATCCTCCCAACTCAAGATGGAGGATTTCTCAAGGCAGGGGTCACCTTAGCTCAGGACACCTTAGGGGCTGTCCTGACTGGTGGGTGACTCCTGTTTGTTTTTCTCATTATCTCCTCCAGCCTTGCCACCAAAAGTGGGGGCTGTGGCCGGAGGGGCGGGCTTCTCCACTAGCTGGGATGCCCTGGGGCACTGTAACAAAAGGGGTGAGCCTTTGAGGCTCACGGCCAGGTGTTACAGTTCCTACAGGGAGAGGTGAGAAGCACCTCCACCCAGTACAGGCTTTGTTCCTGGCCAAAGAGTGACAAAGGCACTCTCCCCATGTGGCCAGCAACATGTCTGGTGTGGTCTGCCTATACTAGAAGTGGGATTGGTATTCAGGGGGCATCTCTAAGATGCCCTCTGGGTGTATGTTACAATAAGTTGCACACTGGCGTCAGTGTGCATTTATTGTGCTGAGAAGTTTGATACCAAACTTCCCAGTTTTCAGTGTAGCCATTATGGAACTGTGGAGTTCGTGTTTGACAAACTCCCAGACCATATACTCTTATGGCTACCCTGCACTTACAATGTCTAAGGTTTTTCTTAGACACTGTAGGGGCATAGTGCTCATGCGCATATGCACTCACCTGTGGTATAGTGCACCTTGCCTTAGGGCTGTAAGGCCTGCTAGAGAGGTGACTTACCTATGCCACAGGCAGTGTGAGGTTGGCATGGCACTCTGAGGGGAGTGCCATGTCGACTTAGTCATTTTCTCCCCACCAGCACACACAAGCTGTGAGGCAGTGTGCATGTGCTGAGTGAGGGATCCCCAGGGTGGCATAATCACTAAGGACTTGTCTGAGTGCCAGGGTTGTGCCAATTGTGGAGACAAAGTTTAATGAAAGAACACTGGTGCTGGGGCCTGGTTAGCAGGGTCCCAGCACACTTTCAATCAAAACTTGGCATCAGCAAAGGCAAAATGTTAGGGGGTAACCTCGCCAAGGAGGCATTTCCTTACATTTACCGTCAAAGAACGCAGAACATCCGCAAATCAGACCAGTTGTTTGTGGCCTTTGGGGATGTGGGGAAGGGTTCCCCGGTGTCGAAACAGACTACTGAGTTGGATCGGCCTGGCAATCCAATTCTGTCATGCCCAAGCCCGTAAGCGGGTCCACAACTGGGTTAGAGCCCACTCTACAAGGGAGGTGGCCACGTCTGCGGCGCTCTTTGCGAGGGTGGCCTTGCAGCACATTTATAGAGCCGCCACATGGTCCAGCCAACATACATTCACAAGACACTACTGTCTGGAAGAGACAAATAACATGAACACAGCGGTTTGGTCAAGCAGTGCTGAGGCATCTATTCCGTTAAGGTGAGCCTCTCTGGTTATCCCCCCTTCCACTGAAAGGGTAGGTGAACTACGTTTCCTTAATCCGGTCAATGTTTACTTTTCTGGTTATAATGATTACTGTTATTGTTAATATTAGTGTGATATTTATTGTGGTGTTGCTGATTATACTCGCCTAGCTTATAGACACTGCCTACACTTCACTAAGAGGGGCTATCTGGATATCTGGAGGTGTAAGTACCTAGATACCCACCACACACCAGGCTAGCTTGCTACATTGGTGGTGCTGCTGTGGGATAAGCATGTGCAATTACCTTTCCACTCTGTAACTTGGTACTTTCCACAGGAAAGACCACTTGCTATGAAGGGATATACACATACACGTATTTTCAGGACATAATCTCTAGGGTTTGGGTAAGAGAGGGTCTAGGCATAGCCCTTGCTCCAAACTTCTCTAAGAGAGACTCGAAGTTATGGAGGTTAGGCACTCCCTACTCTACTCTAACATGTCTTCAGTACCTAGCACATCTGAGAACATAGGTTATCACTATGAGGACCTCACCTTTCAGGAACTGAGGGAAGTGTGTAAGTGTAGGAAACTGAAGGCAGGGAAGAACCCTAATAAGAGCCCGCTCCTAGGACTTCTCCTCCAGGATGACCAGATTTAAGCTGGTAGCCAGGAGGAAAGGGAGGAGGATGTATACTCTAACCCTCACCCCTGTTAAAAAGAGAGGTTCTGGATGCTGAGAAGGGTCAGGATGGTCCCTCAGAGAATCACAGGGTCTCTAGTTAACCCCCTAGTGTAGCTAGGAGCACTACAGGTAGTGCCAAAGTTGGCCATGACAGTAAGCCTCTCGTTGTACCCAGGGGAGTAGTTCAGAGGGTTAGTAAGCCTAGAGACAGGTCCTCATCCTGTCACTCTGTCACCTCAGTGTCTGAGGGTGCAAACTGCTCCACTCTAGAAGATGACTCCCTAGATAGGGAGCTCAGGAAACAGAGGCTGGAGGAGGCCAAGCATAGGCTGCAGCAGGAACAGGTAGCCCTAGACAGGGAGGCCTTGGAAGTACAGAGCGAGAGGCAGGGATTGGCGTTAGCAGCTCATGGTGGCAGCAGCTTTGGTTTCAAGGAACCTATGGTCAGGGGGGACTCTTTTGATTCTAGAAAACTTACGAAAGTTGTTCCCCCTTTACTAGGTGGAGGATGACATCCAGAAGTGTTTTGCTGCTCTGAAGAGGGCCTGTAAAGTTCAGAGGGTCCCCAGAGATAGTATGCCGCTATTCTTTGGCTCAAGGGGAGAGATAGACTCTTTACTGGCAGAGAGGAGGATGCTGATAACTACACAGTTTTGAAATCTGCTCTGCTATAAGTATTTGGTCTCACCACTGAACAGTATAGGATCATGTTCGGAGAGACCAAGAAAGAGTCCTCCGAAGATTGGATTAATTTTGTGGACTGCTCTTTAAAAGCTTTGGAGGGCTGTTTACATGGTAGCAAAGTCAGTGACTTTGAGGGCTTGTATAATCTAATTCTGAGAGAGAATATTCTCAATAATTGTGTGTCTGATTTGTTGCACCAGTATTTGGTAGACTGAGATCTGACCTCTCCCCAACATTTTGGAAAGAAGGCTGACAAATGGGTCACAACAAGGGTGAGTAGAAAAGCTCACACATGGGGTGACAAAGACAAGAAAAGGGAAGCAGGTAACTTACAAGTTCACCACCAATTACTACCCCCCAAACCAATGGTTTGGTTGAGAGGTTCAATAAGACTCTCAAAGCTGTGATTAGGGGACTCTCTGAAAAACTCAGGAGGACGTGGGATGTCCTACCGCCATGCCTCCTGTTTGCCTACAGGGTGGTTCCTCAGAAAGGAGTGGGCTACAGCCCCTTTGAGCTTCTGTTGGGACACCCTGTTAGGGGTCCACTTGCACTTGTAAGGGAGGGCTGGGAGCAACCTCTCAAGCCTCTTAAACAAGACATTCCGGATTATGTACTTGGCTTCAGATACTGGATGGCTGAATACATGAAAAAAAACACTGAAAACCTTCAGGCCAGCCAAGAACTGCAAATGCAGTGGCATGACCAGAAGGCTTCCCTAACTGTGTACCAGCCAGGGCAGAAAGTGTGGGTTCTGTAGCCTGTGGCTCCCAGGGCACTCCAAGACAAGTGGAGTGGTCCCCACACTATAGTGGAGAAAAAGGGTGAGGTCACCTATTTAGTGGACCTTGGCACTCCAAGAATCTTCCTCAGGGTGCTTCATGTGAACCGCCTTAAGCCCTACTATGACAGGACTGATCTGACCCCACATCTAAAAAGATGCCAAATAGTTTTATATGCAGCTAGCTGTCAAAAAGCTTTTGAGGACCTTAAACATGCCATGTGTGCTGCACCACTGTTAAAAAGCCCTGACTACTCTAAAACATTCATTGTCTAAACTGATGCTTCAGAGGTAGGGGTGGAGGCATTTCTTTCTCAGCTCAACACTGAGGGCCAGGATCAACCAGCTGATTTTATAAGCAGAAGGTTGACCACTCGAGAGAAGCGTTGGTCAGCTATAGAAAGGGAGGCCTTTCCTGTGGTGAAGTCCTTGAAGACGCTGAGGCCATACCTATTTGGGACTCGCTTCATTGTTCAAACAGAGCACAAGCCCCTTCTATGGCTCAAACAGATGAAGGGAGAAACCCCCAAATTGTTGAGGTGGTCCATATCCCTACAGGCAGTGCATTATACAGTGGAACATAAACCTGGGAGTAACCACACCAATGCAGATGGACTCTCCAGATATTTCCACTTAGACATTGAAGACTCATCTGGTCAAGGTTAGCCTTCTTGTCCTTCGTTTGGGGATGGGTTTGTGTGTAGGACAGTATCCTCTTTCTTGGCATGGTTACACCCATTTTCTGCCTGTTGTCAGTATGTTTGACTGTTTCTACTGGGGTTCTGCTAACCAGGACCCAGTAGTTTTGCTCTCTCCTTTAAAATGTACCTCTTTCTTTCCACAATTGACATACTGGTGCCCCCATGTAAGTCCCTAGTATATGGTACCTAGGTACTCAGAGCATTGGGGTTTCAGGGGATCCCTGTGGGCTGCAGCAGTTATTCTGCCACCCATAGGGAGCCCATGCATAGGGTCCTGCAGGCCTGCCATTACAGCCTGCATGAAACCGGTGCCGGCACCCGTTCTCACTACAGGTCAGTACACCAGGTCACCCCTATGGTAGGCCGTCTCAGCCCAGAGGGCAGGGTGAAGGTACCTGTGTCTGAGGGCACCCCCTGCAGTAGCAGAGGTGCCCCCTCAAACTTCTGGTCCATCCAGGGATTCTACTGACTTCAGAGAGAGTTGCTTCTCCCCTCTGCATCTGGGTCACCTGGTGTAGGTACTCCTGTCTTCAGAATATCTTCGTGTTGGGTGTAAGAAGCTGGCCTGGTGTGTGCTGAGCTCCTGTGGTGTTATCACTGTATACCAGGTGCAGTTATCCCCTATTAGTGAGGCAGTGTTTAGGAAGCCAGGGCTCTCTAGAGGTAGCCGTGGATGAGCAGCCAAGAGTTACCTAGGAGACATGCTGAGCTTATGAAATACCACTGTAGTTACACAGGACTCACACACATGAAAGAACCACACAGTGTTACAAAAATAAAGGTACTTTTTTATAGTAACACAAATACTAAAATACTGAATCGGTAATACTCTACTCGCAGGTGAGTAAACACACATTAGAAGTAAGGAATTGGGGTCGAAAGCAATAGAACACAGTGAAATAATAGAAAATAATGAAGACCCTAGGAGGATACCAAACCATATACTAAGTAAGTGGAATGCGAAGGTCGGACCCCCACCCAAGGAAGTGGAATCTGTAGAGGGGAGTTGGAGGAACTAGGAACCCCAAAAGGTAAATACCAGAGTGCCCCCCAGAAGTGGTAAGTACCCAGGTAAAGTTTGTAAAAGGATTGTGCAAGATGGGGCGAAAGAGAAGATGAATCGTGACAGAAGAGGACCTGCAAATGAAGGGCACCAAGTCCAGTTCCAGTTGGAGTGTCCGGTTGGGGCAGGAGGTATTACCTGCCCTTCTGGAGATGCAGGACCAGGTTGACGGTGAAAACCAGAAGTCTACTGTGCAGCACAGGAGCAGGAGAAGAGTTCCAGGAGTGATGCACTTGATGTCCCACATCGGAAGAACAGTTGCAGTCAGTCAGTGGTGTGGAAAAAAACACTAACAAGCCTTGGCAAAGGCAAGAGTGGTGAAAGAAGCGCTGCAGAGCTGTTGAGGACCAGGAAGGTCCGGGAGGACTCAACTCAAGGAGGGGAGTCCCAGGCGACCCTCAGCAGTGAGGAGAGTCGAAGTTGAGAATGCTGCCCCCACAGACCAATCATAGGCAGCAGGGACAGGAGTTGCAGTGAGGCCCACTCAGCACACTTGGAGAGGAGTAGCAGGCAAGAGACTATGGACCTTGTTACAACTTCGGCAGTCCTTTCGTAAGACCGCCCTATTGGGACTGATTTCGGAACACTGCCCGAAATCGGTCAGAATTCCGACACCAGTCATGCTGGTGGTCGGTGGATCCACCACTGGCACTGTCGTGCCAAAAGAGCGCTGCATGCCGTATTACGATCTATAATATGGCGTGGCAGTGTCCTGGTGGTGGGGCGCTGCCGGCAGTGGAAACGGCGGGACCTGTCCCCTCCTGGATGACCTCCTCGACAGACGAGGTAAGTGGATCATCCGACAGGGGGAGGGATGTGTGTGTTTGCTTGTATGAATGACATGATTGCAGGGGGAGGACGGGGTGTTTGTGGGTGGGTGCGTGTGTGAGTGATTGTGGATGGGGTGAGGGGTGTGTGAGTGTTTGTGGATTGGGGTGAGTGCGGGTGTGAGCGTTTGCATACGTGAGTGCGATTGAGCGGATAGAAGAGTCGAGTGCATGTATGCGGTGCAGGGGGGAGTGAATACATGAGTGCGGTGTTTATGTATGTTAGTGTGAATGGGGGTGTTTAATGCGAGTGTGTGGGTGAGTGGGGGTGTGTTTGTGTGTGGGAGTATGTGGGTGCATGTGTGGAAGTGTGTGCGGGAGTATCCTGGTAACAGAAATGCAGATTCCTGTCGCCGGGATACAAGACTGCCAGCTTTTTCTGGTGGTGTGATTGGCAGAAAAATCTTATAAGTAGAGCCAACAAAGTTTGGTAGCTGAAAGAGTAGCTGTGAGCAGGGGTACTGTCGTGCAATGAGAGGCAAGGGCTTACCATCTCCCAAGTTTGACAGCTGGTAGAGAGGACCAAGGGAACCACTCCAGACCACCACCTGTGATGTAGGTTCCACGCAGTTCCGGAGGAGAGAAATTCCACACAGCCAGTCGTTGTTGCAATTGGTGCCTACGGATGCAGGGGATGACTCCTTCATTCCAAGGGAGATTCCTTCTTACCACTTGTGAAGGCTGAAGACTCGTCGCCCTCAGAGGATGCACAGCCAGGGAAATGTTGCAGTTGATGGAAAGAGCTGGAGAAACAATGTTGCAAAGCAGAGTTGTCACTGGCGTTGCAGATTGCTGGTTCCTGGAGGGTCCAATTGCAGTCCCAGTGTGCCTAAAGATAAAGTAAATGATGCAGAGAAGGCCTGCTGGAATCTTGCATGTCGAATCTGTGGTCCCACCCAAGAGGGAGACCCTAAATAGCCCAGGATGGGGGATTGGTCACCTGCCTGACCTGGCCACTCAGATGCTCCCAGGGGCCTCCTCCCACCTTGGATTTAAGATGGTAGAATCAAGTGGCCACCTGGAGGAGCTTTGGGCACCTCCCCTGGGGTGTGATAGACAGCAGAGTGGTCACTCCCTTTTCCATTGTCCAGTTTCGCACCAGGGCAGGGACTGGGGTCCCTGGAGTCGTGCACACTGCTTTAAGGAAGAAAGGCACCAAATGTGCCCTTCAAAGCATAATGGTGGCTTGGGGATGGTATCCCTTCCAAGACACGTAACACCTATTTCCAAAGAGAGAGGATGTTGCCTCCCACTCCCAAAGAAAATCCTTTGTTCTGCCTTCCTGGGCTTGAGCTGGTTAAGCAGCAGGAGGACAGAAACCTGTCTGTAGGATGGCAGCAGTGCATGCTGCCCAGGAATACCCTACAAACTGGTAGGAGCAAAGCTGGGGGTCCTGTAAGGAGCCCCCAGAGTGCATGGAATCATCCAACCAATACTGACAACAGTATTGGGGTATGATTCCGACATGTTTGATACCAAACATGCCCAGGTTCGGAGTTACCATTATGTGGCTGGACACAGGTAGTGAATGACCTGTGTTCAGTACACAGGTAAAATGGCTTCCCTGCATTTACAAAGTCCAGGAGAATGGAGCTGGAGTTTATAGGGGAACCTCTGCTCATGCAGGGGTGCCCTCACACACAGGTACTTGCATCCTGCCCTCTGGGCTAGGAGGGCCTGCCATAGTGGTGACTTAGGCGGGCTGCAATGGTAGGCCTGCAGACACATTTGGCATGGACTCCCATGGGTGGCATAATACATGTTGTAGCTCATGGACTTAAATGGGGACACCAATATGCCAATTGTGGGGTGTGCTAAGTCAGGGACAACCGGATTTAGAGGGAGAGAGCACAGTCACTGGGGTCCTGGTTAGCAGGATCCCAGTGAACACAGTCAAAAAACACAGACAGCAGGCAAAAAGTGGGGGTAACCATGCCAAAAAGAGTTTCCTACATGGGAGCACTCTCCAATCTTCTTCTTGTCTCTTGATTTCCTTGGGGCGCCCTGGGAAGGGTCTTGAATCACACACTCCACCCACTACTCCCTGTGTTAGTCTACGGGACGAATGGGTTGGTAATCACCTTGCACCTGGTCGCTGGGGAGACTTACCGTACTTACATCTGCTTTTTTTTTTATCTAGCCCCAGCCCCTAGCTAATTACCACACTTACCTTGGTTGGGTTCACTATTTTGCATTCCACTAGGGTCCTGTGTATCTTATGCTATTTATGCTGGTTATTTTGTGTATATATTGTGATTAGGTGTCTCCAAAGGTAGAACTGCCAGTGCTAGGATAGTAGTTAGTGCTGGAATAAAAAGTCTTTTCTTTTTGCAACACATGTTTGATTCTTTTTTTGTGAGTGAGTTATGGGACTACTGTGGTATTGCAATTGCTTTACAGTCCTCCTGGAAAAGCTTCAGCTGCTCACCTCACGAACCCTATAGAGCTTTTGCTATCTAGACACCCATTCACTATCACTAAGGTTTCCCTGGACTCATTATAGGGTGCCACACCATAGGAGTGCACCATAAACTGAGCCAGCATCCTACATGGACATGACCGACTCACTGGGTGGAGTGATTTCATCGACGGTGGTCTCACTTTTCAGGCGATGTCTAAGCCAATCTGATGGACATGCCTTCTGATGATACTTGTCTCTTCAGCAGTGGCGTAGCGTGGGGGGTGCAGGGGGTGCCGGCCGCACCGGGCGCAACATCTGGGGGGGGGGGGGACTCGAGTGTTAAAATCCACGGGTTAGGGGGCGCAAATTACTTGCCTTGCCCCGGGTGCTGACAACCCACGCTACGCCACTGCTCTCCAGAGACAAGGCAGACTCTTTGCTCAAGTGCTTCAAGGATTCTCGTGCTATAGCCTTGTCCTGGGCCTCGAGGCTGTTCCTTGTCCCCTTCAGTCTGCCTTTCGCCCCTTTTGTGGCTACGGAAGGAGCACCTAACCATGACCGTACCTGACCAGCCACCAGCCTTGCATGCTGCCCAACCTCTGTGTGTCGGAGGTCGTGGGATCCACTGACCTTGTGAATCAGGATGCCAGTGGTCTGGCCAGATCTGAAAGTGGATTCAAATGCATCACTCATGGGATGGGCGGCCATCTGGGCTCCACATCAACATGTTGGAACTCAGTATGATCTGGCTAGCATTGAAAGCATTTTTTCCCTCTGTCGAGGGGAATATGGTGCAGGTGTTCACAGAGAGCACCATTGGCATGTGGTACTGCAACAAGCCTGGCGGGGTGGGTCTTGAACCCTTTTCAGGAGGCTTTGCACCTCTGGATGTTCTTGGAGCAACAGGGCATGTCCCTGGTGGTTCAGCATTTGGCTGGCTCTCTAAACTCCACAGCTGACAATGCTTAGTCAATGACGACTGGTGTCTCTATCCAGAGGTAGTACAAGGTCTCTTTCAGCAGCGGGGAGAACCTTGGCTTAGACCTGTTGGCCTCTGCAGAGAACGTGGAATGTCAGCAGTATTGCGTGTTGGAGTTTCCAAGGCAGCAATCACTCAGAGACGCTTTTCGTGTGGAGTGAAAATCAGGCCTCCTAAGCCTTTCTGTCCTACCACTTTTTCCCAGAGTTCTCAAGAAGATCAAAAATGACGAGGCCAAAGTAATCCTTGTGGCTCCAGACAAGGCACCAAGAGGCTGGTATCCTGAGCTACTGAGCATGGCCATCGATCCTCCGATCATACTGCCCCTTTGGGAGGATCTTCTGTCCAGAAGCAGGGAAGGGTTCTGCACATAAACCTGTCCATTATCCATTGTTTTGGGTGGAGATTAGATAGCAAAAGTGGAGAGCCTTCGATCTACGTCATGAAGTCTGTAACATAAACTTGGCAGCCAGGCGTCTCTAAACCAAAATGGTATATGCATGTCGTTGGAAGAAATTTGTGGCAGGGTGGACAGACAAGTATTGACTCCCTTTCTACCCTGCTTTCTGAAATTCTGTTTATCATTTCTATGGCCCAGCAGGGCTGTGTTATGGGCACTCTCAAAAGTTATTTATCTGCTATTTCTGCCTTCTTAAGGTTGTCTGATCAATCTTATGTGTTTGTCTCCTGTTGTAAATAAGTTCCTCAAAGGTCTTACACATGTTTTCACCATCCCCATGCCCAATGCGACTTGAATTTGATTTTGACCTTTCTGATGTGTGCTCCTTTCCAGCCTCTCCATAATTGCCTTCTCAGGCTTCTCACTTTAAAAGCAGCCTTTCTTGTGGCCATTACCTCTGCCTGCAGGGTGAGTGTGTTGCGGGCATCGCCATCGAAACCAACCTACCTTTCTGTCTATCCTGACAAAGTGGTACTTAGCACTTTGGCTTCTTTTTTGCCAAAAGTGGCCACAACCTTTACATGTAGGCTAATTAATCTCTGTGTCTATTTTTTACGAACTCCTACATCCTTCTAAGAAAGAGGAGAGCCTCCACTCCCTGAACCAAAAAAGAGCATTGGTGTTCTACCTTGATTGTACAAAAGAAGTTCTGGGTGGATTATCAACTCTGTCATTTATGGGTGCTAGGAGAGATCGTTAGTGCTCTGCTTCAAAATCTGCTATACACTGTCCAAGAAGCCTCTGAAGGTTTACATGCTTATTCTACCAGAGCTAAAGCTGCAACCACTGCGTTAGCATGCAGAGTTCCAGTCCTTTATCTGTCAGGCGGTCACATGGGCATCTCCACACATGTTTATCCATCAAAATATCTAGTTGTAGATTCCTTACTGACCCACCCATCCTCTGTGAACTGATTTCTAGGGACAGGGACTCCCCTTTCAGGGCATTAGTTTTGACGCACCAGTGGTCAGTGTTCTTCATGGCTCTACACTTCTGGCATGGAAAGTCCTAAAAAGAAAGTTAAGTCTACACATCGGGGTGGTGCCTATAGAGGAATTTTAGCTTGATTTGCGGTGTGGATGACACTAATGACAGACGCAGAGCTGTTCGATGCTAACTAACGGGTCACAGAGGTACTGCTCAAGAAAATTCTCTGAATCCAGACTGACTTCTGAGGGGAATTCTAAGGAAAGGAATATGCAACTAGATAATCTGCCTATTATACAAGGTGTTACCGAAGATAAGTAATTTGCCCTTTAGGGGTAGATGTCTGGGAGTTCACCATTTTTTTTAACCTGTCACCAACTGTCATCATGACTGACTGAGAGAAATACATCTCTGTTAAAAAGGTGTTCTGCTTGTGGTCAGAAGAAAATCTATATTGATGACTCACTTGAGAAATACATTTACTGTGTTTATCCAGTGCACATTCCTTCACCCTGTGGCAATTGCAGTATCTTCCTTCCAAAGACTCCGAAGGATAGAGAGAAGGTTAGCAATCTATGGCCTGGAAAAAAAAAAAAAAAAAAAAAACTCCTAAGGGCATTCCTCCTGATTGGAGGATGAGATAGTGAAGAGTGCTGAACCATAAACTGTCAACTCAACTGAAACCTGCAGATTTCCCAGAGCTGTACTTGCATCCGAATGCGCCTGCATCCATCTTTTCACAAAATGTCTCGAGTTTCTTCTGGAAAACCATGAAGGCAGGGTGTACAGAAGTCTGAGTAAAATCATTGTGAAAATCCAGGTCCTTAAATGTTCTCCATGAGATCTAACCACTGGCGACGACTTCCATCTCATTGTGGTTGAAGGTAAAGTAAACCATTACCACCATCGACAAGCAGACCCTCGTTGACAATACCCTTGACATCAAAAACAGTTTGACAGCGACACCATCCAAGTCAAGCCTACCCTCTTCCACAACTGCACCATCTATGTCAAGACCATACTGCCACAGGGACCTGGCATATAAATGTACTTGCCAGGCCTGAAACTCCCCTTCTACTACATATATCAACCCTGAGGTAGGCCCTTGGTAGCCCTATGGAAAGGGTGCTGTGTAGGTAAGAGGAAGGAAATATGCCTGGTTGTAGGACTGGTCCTATTAGTGGCAAACAGCCTATTTTGTTTTTCACTGCTGTGAGTGCTGCCTCTCTCATAGGATTGCATTGGAAATGCCCTTTCATATGGCTATGTGGTATTGTCTGATCTATGAGGGGTGGCGTTGGCGTGGCTGGTATGGTTGGAATGGTAGTGAGAAATAATGATTACTAGTGTTGGTGGATTTTTTATTACCTTTGTAGAAATGCATCTTTTAGAAAGTAGGCATTTTTGTGTGCTTATAACTGGTGCTTTTGCAGCTTGACTCCAATCCATCTCTGGGGTACAGTGGCATCTGGGCTTTGTGCATATTTTTCAGACAGCCAGTACACAGGGTGGGTGGAAATGTACCAAGAGTACATCTGCATACTGAATGGTCTTCCTGGTCTGGGAAATGTAGAAGCAGGGCACACATGCATCTATAAAGGCTGTGCCCTGGCCTCACACAAAGGACTTGTTTACCCCACCATGAATGTCTGGAGCCAGTGTTTTAAGTAGAAGGGGACATTCCTGGAACTGGTTAGAACTGGTGGGAACCCCCCTCACCACCTTTGTGGAAGCTGTGCGAAATGAGTAGAAGTACAGGGGGTAGCCCCCCCCCCCCATTTTTAGACACAGCGAGGACTGGGAACCAAATACTGCTGGAGGGGGCTGTTGTGCTGAGAACCGCCTTGGGGACTGACCTTCTGTGGTGCTGACCTGTAGCCTGCTAGGCTACAAGAAAGATTACTGCTCTGTCCTAGGACCCTTATGTTCTGGCCTGCTTGCCTGGGCCCTGCAGCCTTGTGCCTCCCACAGCTGTCTCCAGGGGCTGGGCAGTGTGCACCCCTGCCACCCCTGTATTTGTATGCCTTTTGCGCTTTTGTCCTGCAGAAGGGCTTGGGCAAAGTGCCCTCTTGCCATTGTGGAGCATGAGGAGAGTGCTTTTGGGGGCTCAGCGTGTGAATAATGCTTTTATCTCTTTTTAATGGACAATACATGAAGAGCGCTTTAATCTAGCCTCTAAACAGCGCGTGAAGAGCGCTTTTGTGGCACCAGCATGTGAAGAGAGCTTTTTGCATCGATTCTAACCTACCAGGGCACAGGGTAGCGCCCATGTCACCCTGTGTGTGCACCCCCTCCGACGTGGGAGAGATCGAGAGGAGCCAGACACTCTTGAGTGGTCGACCACGATCATGGTTGTGCCCGGGGGGCACAAGCGGGTACTTCTGTCTGCTGAAACATCACCGCCGTGACCAGGGCCAAGAAAGTGGAGCAGCTGGCTTGCAGCCAAAGACACCGGGAGGCAGCCGCTACCTTGGACCCTGCCTTGCCCCCACAGTAGGAAGGCTGTGGTCCAGTGTGCCTTGGAGTGCTCTGGATGTGCTACCTCGGTAAGTGCCTAAAGAAGGAGTTTTCGGTACCCCGGGGCACAAGCCGGCATCTGCTTTGGTGCAGTCACTGTTGTGGGCCGAGACAGAGTTCTGCTTGCGCATGTTGTCGGGTGCAGGCGTGCTGGTTGAGGTGGAGGAGTAGCCCTGAACCGTGTCCCTGGACAGACCAAGGGCTGCTTCCCAGCCCCAACCTTCTGTGGCAACCCCACAAGGATGAAGGAAGCAGTACTGGAAACCCAGGAGGACCCTGGGCGCCCTAATCGTGAACCAGGAGCAGCTGTTCTGCGCCGACATGGGCGGCTGCCTGGAAACGTTGTTCCACACAGGGAGGACCCAGCGAGCCCTCCTTGCCACCATTGTAGTTGTGTTTGGGTCCTGGTTCCCTTTTTTGGGGCATTCGTTCTTGGGAGGCATTAGACCTGCACAGAAGGATTACAGCATCCCACATAGTACCCGTATGCAGACTCAAGCCATTTTGAAGTATGTACTGGACCCTGTCAACACGAGTAGCCCAAATACAAAACGTCTTCACCAAACCTAGGCATGTTTATCAAACATGGTCTGTTCATGAAGCTACGCTGATTCTAGTGCTAGTTGTATGATACTATGTACTCAAGGGGTTCCTTAGAGGATCCCCCAGATCTGCGTGTAAAGCCTTGTAGGGTATGCATGCCAGCCTGTGCTGCTGTGGTCCCGCAACACTGTTTTGCCCTCCTGCTGATGAGCCTAACTTGAGTATGAGAAGGCAGAATAAAGGATTTCCTGTGATTTCCTGGGTGATCACCTCTCTCTTTGAAATGGGTGACTCAGGGCTGGGGTGGAGTGGCCTCTCAGCGTCACCAGACTGCCTTGAAGGGCACATTTGATTCCCTCCTAACATAAACTGGTTTGTACCAGTGCAGGAACCCCCAGTTCCTGCTAATGCTCTAAACCACACAAGGGACACAGTAGTGACCACTCCTCAGTCCAGTTCTTCCCCTAGGGAGGTCACAGAGCTCCTCCAGGTGGCCGCTTGATTCTGCCATCTTTGAAAAGAGATGGGCAGAGGTCACTGGGAGCAGCTGACTGGTTAGGCTACCTAGGTGACGTCCCTAGCACCCTCGGATAGGTTTGTCACTGCAGACTTTCCAACCCCCTTTCTGAGTTACTTAAGGGCTCCCCTCAGGGTGGGACCCTAGATTTGTTGAGCAAGACTCTACAAGGAACTCTTTGCAAGAGACTTTATGCAACCTGGTCTCTGGAACCGCTGCTGGTCTGCCTTAGGAACTGAAACTACTATATCCAGTTGGGAGGGCTACCACTGCAACATTGTTTCACCAGCTACTGCAAGAATTCTGCAACATCTATGGCTGTGCATCCTTCAGGGTCACAAGGACTTTTTTGCATTGGGAAGCAATAAGGAATCTCCCTTGGATTGAAGGAGTCACTCCCCTGCATCTGCATGCACCTCGATGACATCGACCAGCTGGTGGATACTGCTGTTCCATGTACATCAAAAGGCTCTACAACACAGGTGGTGGTTCTGTGGCCCTATCCAGGTCCAGCCCGTCTTCTGACTAACTTGAGAGACGGTCGGCCTTTGCTGTAGCCACTGGGACGTAACCCCTGTGTATTGCCTCTGTTTCTGTTACCAGTACATGTTGACTTTTCTTCCTGAAGAACTTTAAGCTCCAAGAAGCCCCAGCCTCTAACGCTCTGCAGCTCCTAGGTCAGCAGCCACCCTGCAAGTCCTGCAGCATGGGACTCCTTCTTTGTTGTGCCGCTGAGGCCTCCCTGTGCCTGCTGCCAGTGGGTCCTCAAGGGGGCTCGCGTTAATTCCTCCTGGCTCTCCTGCTCGATGAGGGCCAGCCCTGACTCCCCTCCAAGGGTCGATACGTTTGGACCTTGCTGTCCCCAAAATTCTGCAAACTTCCATGCAGCTTCTTCCTGCTTTTGCCAATGCTTGTTATTGGTTCTACTGACCATGACCCTTCAGCAATCCGACAATCAATGTGGGGCAGGTCGTGGATGACTGCAAGGTTCGTCCTGCATCACCTGGACTCTGCAGTTGTACTCCTTCCTTCACCGACCTGCAGGAACTTCTCCCTTAAAAGGGTGGGCATTGCCTTCCTGCACTGCCTGGGCATCTCCGAGTGGTCTGAGCACTGTCCCCTTCTTTTTCAGGCTTCTTTTTGTCTGGAATCTGCCCTTTGTTTCCCATGACCCAGTCCACGGGTCACAACAGCAGTTGGACAAACGAGGCTCCCATAGACTCCAACAAAGGTTTCCAACTTCACTTCACCCCTATGCATGTGGGCTCCCTGGTGTGGGTACTCGACTTTTCTTGGTGTCCACGGGCGGTGGTTCTGTCAATACTTCCGTGTGCCAACTGGTTTCCTCTAGGTCCTCTGGGAAGGGTCCTGAACCATGAAAATTCCAACGGTGGCAGTCCTGTGTTGACCTATGGGCTAGATAACACCTTGGCACACAGGCGCCTGCAGGATTTCTGTTACTTACCTTGGGTAATTTCGTACTTCCCCAGCTCCTGGGTTCCCAACACACTTACCTTGGCTGGACACCTCGATTCTTATTCCCCCCGCAATATATATATATACTAAGTATATTTTTAGTGTGTAGCTATCTCCAAGTAGAGAAAAAGCAATGTGAGGATAGTACTACTGTTATAAAGAAAAATACTTTATTTTTGTAGCATCTAATGTAGTACTTTCTTGTCTGAACATCACAGTCTGACTATTGTGCTATTGCAAGTGCTTTACACTCCTCCCTGATAAGCCTGAGCTGCTCTCCAGCTACCTCCTAGAGAGCTTTGGTTATCTAGGCACCAAAACACTGTCACTAAGGTTTGCCTGGACTCAGTATAGAGTGCCACACCATGGGTATACACCATACACTGAGCCAGCCTCCTACTATGTTGAGTACCTGTATGCAGTATAGTAATTTGTCCTCATAGGATTACATTACTGCATTAGAGACACTTCAAATATGTTGATATTTTCTTCAAACCGCTTCAGTATTTATTTATGTAAATGTTCTGGTGTTGAAAAATAATATAAACAAAGTAAGTTTTTTTTTTTTTCTAACAATTTGTCTCGAGTTCCTTCTTAAGTGTGTGTCTCCTTTATTGTCTCTGAGTAAAAAAAATTCTTAGCTCTACCCTCTGATAAGCCTAACTGCTCGCCCACATTACCACAAAGGAGAGCCTTTTGGATTGTCACTTATAATCCTGTAAACCAATGAGCGTCGCCGCCATAGTGCCCCCATACATTGACGCACTACATAGATAATCAGCTTTCTACAGTCACTACCTATACTGGATTTAGTCTGGTCAGAAGGCCAAAACTTGATGAAACAGCCAGCACCAGTGTCCGCGCTGGCGCCTCATTTGAATGAGAAAGAGGACCTCAGACCTAGTCTTTCCCTGCCTTACACACCATCCCAAACCAGACTCCTTCGTGTTTGCGGCACAGCATCCATATAAGAACCTGGTGGAGCTTTTATAAGCACCTCATGTTAGAACTGCCAGAGGCTTTAATAATATAGGCCGTAGAGTTTGTTGCATAGTCAAAGAAGGTTCAGCCACTTCGGAGGCCATATTTGATGCTGCAGTGGATGTTTCACCTGCAAGTTTTTGACATTTAGGAGGAGCAGCTGTCTTGAAGTCAGAAATGGCTGCGTCTTTTGGTCAGGAACTGCAGGCTAAAATACAGGATATGCCACGTGATAGGATAACTTATTTTGGGAAACATGTTGAGGACACTTTACAAAATATTTAAACTGATGCAGATACTGCAAAATCTCTAGGGCCTTCTAATATCGCCTGGCTTCTCAACTGATTTTTAATGCTGATACAGATACAGCAAAGTTCCTGAGGCTCTCAAGGATTGCCTGGCTGCTTAGCTTTTCATGGTTCCCAAACTTAGAGGGGAGGTTTCAGTCAATATGGAAGTTAAGGGTGCCAATATGTAGGAAAGTGCCCCCTCTTTCTTGGAAAGGTTACCCCCATTTTCTGCCTGTTGTCAGTGTATTTGACTGTGTTCACTGGGATCCTGCTAACCAGGTCGCCAGTGATTATGCTCTCTCCCATCTAACTTGGTAACTGTACTTTATTCTTCCCACAATTGGCATACTGGTCCCCCATGTAAGTCTGTAGTATAAGGTACCTAGTTACCCAGGGCTTTGGGGTACCAGAGAATCCCTAGGAGCTGCAGCAGTTATTCTGCCACCCATAGGGAGCCCATGCAAAGGGTTCTACAGGTCTGCCATTGTAGTCTGCGTGAAACAGGTGCATGCATCTGTTTTCAATACAGGTCACTGTAAGTCACCCCTATGGTAGGCACTCTCATCCCAGAGAGCAGGGTGCAGGTACCTGTGTGAGGGCACCCCTGCACTAGCAGAGGTGTCCCCACAAACTCCAGGCCCTTTTTCCTGGACTTTGTGGTGAAGGGACACCATTTTACGCGTGTACTGGACATAGGTCAGACCCTTTGTCCAGCTACATAATGGTAACTCTGAACCTGGGCAAGTTTGGGGTCAAACATGTTGGATTCATACCCCAATACTGTTGCAAGTATTGGAAGTATGATTCCATGCACTCTGGGGGCTCCTTAGAGGTCCCCCACCATTGCAACCACCAGTCTTAGTGTTTTCCGGGCAGCCCAAGCTGCTTCCACCCCTCAGACAGGTTTCTGCCCTCCTGCTGCTTGATCTGATCAAGACCAGGGAGGCAGAAAAAAGGATTCCCTTTGGGAGAGGAAGGTAATATCCTCTCCCTTTGGAAATAGGTGTGACTGGCTTGGGAGGGGTAGCCTCCCAAGCCACTGCTATGCTTTGAAGGGCACATTTGGTGCCCTCCATGCATAAGCCAGTTCACACCGGTTCAGGGACCCCCAGTCCTTGCTCTGGTGGTCTCCCCTGTCCATCACCACCCCAGGGGTGGTGCTCAGAGCTCCTCCAGAGGGTCCCTGGGTTCTTCCATCTTATTTCCAAGGTTGCGGGAACTCTGGGAGCATCTGAGTGGCCATTCCAGGCAGGTGACATCAGAGCTCCTTCCCAATAGGTGCTTTCCTGGCTAGGTGACCAATCCCCCTCTCAGGACTACTTAGGGTGTCTCTCTTGGGTGGGTCCTCAGATACGGCTTGCAAGACTCAGCAGGATTCCTTGGCAGCCTGCACTTTGACTTCTGGCCACTGGAACTGCGACTGGACCCTCCAGGAACCGACAACGCTGCAATCAACGAAGACTCTTCTGCAACTTTGTTTCCCTGGCTCCTGCCAGCTTTGCAACATTTCCCTGGCTGTGGATCCTCAGAAGACAGCAACTCTTCAGCTTGCACAAGAAGAATTAATCTCCCTTGGAGTGAAGGAGTCACTCCCCTGCATCCGCAGGCACCTGATGTAGCGACGACCGGCTGTGTGGATCTCCGGTCATCATGAGCTGCGTAGATCCTGCATCACGGGTTGTGGTCCGGAGTATAATAATATTGTTTATTCAGTCTAAATTTAGACCATTAGAATGCAATAAAACAGCGATACATAACCATGATAAAAACTCGTATTCATCGTTCAAATAAATACAGTTGATTCATTCCTTAAAAAACTAAAACAAATAACATGACCAATTTGTGGAGTGGTACATTTCTTATCATATCAATATAATTTGTAAAATGCCATGCAATTTAAACTGAAAATACATCTGTAAAAACTATTAAAACCATAACTTCTCACATAAAATCAATCCTAATAAAAAAGAAAAAAAAAAAATTCAAACGCAAGCATTATACAATGTGGTATACTGTGAGAATATAAGATGATTGTTAAAATATACTTTTGGGACTAAACAATTATATGGACAGTTATAAAGAATAATCCACAGTTTTGAACTACGTTCAATGCCAATTAGACTGCACTATGGATAAAAAGAATAGTAAAATCACCAAAACCCTTGGTTAATGATAGTTAGAAATGAGATATACATTCCAAAAATCATATCCTGAACCCCCCCCCAGTAATCCTGAAATTTTTAAAGTCCACACACTGGTTAGGTAAAATTCCCCATGAGAATTAGAGGACATGTCACATCGAAAGCCTAAAATCTGCAGGTCTTATCCAAATATGAAAAAACATAAACGCTCATGTTTGTATTTTTACCACTGTAAAGGAATAGATCTAATTGGAGTCCCCATCCATAAGCTATAAAATACCTATTCAACTCGAAACCCCGAGGCTAGGGTGAACCTATGACGAATGGACCAAGCTACAGACAAATATTTGGTGACTGAGCTTACTACTAGCGTAGATGGATCATATTTGCATATTCTAAAGGCATTAGCTCGGTCCTGCAATAGCAGAACTTTGCACAAAGGGATGATCCACCTCCCTCTAAGGCTCTTATATAGGGGATGTAACGAAATGCCTCCTTGGCATGGTTATCCCCTGACTTTTTGCCTTTGCTGATGCCAAGTTATGATTTGAAAGTGTGCTGAGGCCTGCTAACCAGGCCCCAGCACCAGTGTTCTTTCCCTAACCTGTACATTTGTTTCCACAATTGGCACACCCTGGCATCCAGGTAAGTCCCTTGTAACTGGTACCCCTGGTACCAAGGGCCCTGATGCCAGGCAAGGTCTCTAAGGGCTGCAGCATGTCTTATGCCACCCTGGGGACCCCTCACTCAGCACAGACACACTGCTTGCCAGCTTGTGTGTGCTAGTGGGAATAAAAAGACTAAGTCGACATGGCACTCCCCTCAGGGTGCCATGCCAACCTCACACTGTCTATAGGTATAGATAAGTCACCCCTCTAGCAGGCCTTACAGCCCTAAGGCTTGGTGCACTATACCATAGGTGAGGGAATAAGTGCATGAGCACTATGCCCCTACAGTATCTAAGCAAAACCTTAGACATTGTAAGTGCAGGGTAGCCATAAGAGTATATGGTCTGGGCGTCTGTCATGCACGAACTCCACAGCACCATAATGGCTACACTGAAAACTGTGAAGTTTGGTATCAAACTTCTCAGCACAATAAATGCACACTGATGCCAGTGTACATTTTATTGTAACATACACCCCAGAGGGCACCTTAGAGGTGCCCCCTGAAACCTTAACCGACTACCAGTGTAGGCTGACTAGTTTTAGCAGCCTGCCACACACCAGACATGTTGCTGGCCACATGGGGAGAGTGCCTTTGTCACTCTGTGGCTAGTAACAAAGCCTGTACTGGGTGGAGGTGCTTCTCACCTCCCCCTGCAGGAACTGTAACACCTGGCGGTGAGCCTCAAAGGCTCACCCCCTTTGTTACAGCACCCCAGGGCACTCTAGCTAGTGGAGTTGCCCGCCCCCTCCGGCCACGGCCCCACTTTTGGCGGCAAGGCCGGAGGAGATAATGAGAAAAACAAGGAGGAGTCACTGGCCAGTCAGGACAGCCCCTAAGGTGTCCTGAGCTGAGGTGACTCTGACTTTTAGAAATCCTCCATCTTACAGAGGGAGGATTCCCCCAATAGGGATAGGAATGTGCCCCCCTCCCCTCAGGGAGGAGGCACAATGATGGTGTAGCCACCCTCAGGACTAGTAGCCATTGGCTACTAACCCCCCAGACCTAAACACACCCCTAAATTGAATATTTAGGAGCTCCCAGAACACAGCAAGATAGATTCCAGCAACCTATGACTAAGAAGGACTGCTGAGCTGAAAAACCTGCAGAGAAGACGGAGACATCAACTGCTTTGGCTCCAGCTCTACCGGCCTGTCTCCCCACTTCCAAAGACACTGCTCCAGCGACGCGTTCCACAGGGTCCAGCGACCTCTGAAGCCTCAGAGGACTACCCTGCATCTAGAAGGACCAAGAACTCCAGAGGACAGCGGCTCTGTTCCACAAAGACTGCAACTTTGCAACAAAGAAGCAACTTTGAAACAACACACGTTTCCTGGCGGAAGCGTGAGACTTTGCACTTTGCACCCGACGCCCCGGCTCGACTTGTGGAGAACAAACACCACAGGGAGGACTCCCCGGTGACTACGAAACCGTGAGTGGCCAGAGTTGACCCCCCTGAGCCCCCACAGCGACGCCTGCAGAGGGAATCCAGAGTCTCCCCCTGACCGCGACTGCCTGCTTCAAAGAACCTGACGCCTGGTAAGGACACTGCACCCGCAGCCCCCAGGACCTGAAGGATCCGACCTCCAGTGCAGGAGCGACCCCCAGGTGGCCCTCTCCCTTGCCCAGGCGGTGGCTACCCCGAGGAGCCCCCCCCCATGCCTGCCTGCATCGCTGAAGAGACCCCTTGGTCTCCCATTGAACTAAATTGCAAACCCGACACCTGTTTGCACACTGCACCCGGCGGCCCCGTGTCGCTGAGGGTGTACTTTTTGTGCTGACTTATGTCCCCCTCGCTGCCCTACAAACCCCCCCCCCCTGCTCCTCCCCCCCCGGTCTGCCCTCTGAAGACACGGGCACTTACCTGCTGGCAGATTGGAACCGGGGCACCCCCTTCTCCATTGAAGCCTATGCGTTTTGGGCACCACTTTGACCTCTGCACCTGACTGGCCCTGAGCTGCTGGTGTGGTAACTTTGGGGTTGCTGTGAACCCCCAACGGTGGGCTACCTTGGACCCAACTTTGAACCCTGTAGGTGGTTTAGTTACCTGCAAATCTAACAAATACTTACCTCCTCCAGGAACTGTTGAAAATTGCACTGTCTAGTTTTAAAATAGCTTATTGCCATTTTTGCCAAAACTCTACATGCTATTTTGCTGATTCAAAGTTCCTATGATACCTAAGTGAAGTACCTTTCATTTGAAGTTTTGATTGTAAATCTTGAACCTGTGGTTCTTAAAATAAACTAAGAAAATATATTTTTCTATACAAAAACCTATTGGACTGGAATTGTCTTTGAGTGTGTGTTCCTCATTTATTGCTTGTGTGTGTACAACAAATGCTTAATACTACCCTCTGATAAGCCTACTGTTCGACCACACTACCACAAAATAGAGCATTGGAATTATCTCTTTTTGCTTCTATCTTACCTCTAAGAGGAACCCTTGGACTCTGTGCATGATATTTCTTACTTTGAAATAGTACATACACAGCCAACTTCCTACACCAGGGGAATTGAATTCATTACTATTTTTGCACATAATCTCTTTCTCGAGGCACTAAATATCATAAGTTATATTTTCTTGACATTGACATCCAGCCCATAATCTCTACAGAAAACACAAAATTGAGTAACCAAATTTTGGATTCCCATAGGTGATTTGGCTAGCAGGATACTATCGTCCGCGTATAGCAGACACAGTATTTTCTTCCCAGCCAGCTTCTCTAAATATTGAATACAATTGTTTATGTATAGGAGAAAGAGGGTAGGGGCTAGAACACAACCTTGTCTGACCTCTCTTTTGATGGCTACTGGGTCTGTCAATTCGCCATCCTTACTACACCTTATTTGTGCATAAGTATTCTCATGCAATCGAACAATAAGTTTCAGAAGACCTTTTGGAACGCCCATATTAGATAGTGTCAACCATAACAAGTTCCTAGGCACCAAATCAAATGCACCTCTGAGGTCAATGAAAACCACATACAGGTCCCTCCCCCCACCCCCCAGGTCCACGGTCTTCCATTTGACTGCTAGGAACCTCAGGGCTTGATCTATGGTACTAACTGTGGGTCTAAACCCTGCCTGTAGATCAGAAATAGCTTCAGACTCTGAAATCCATTCATCAAGATGGAACAGAACTTGCTTTGCAAAAATATTTTGGTTGTTGTCAAGTAAACATATTGGACGGTAATTGGCAGGATCACTGGGACTGCCTTTTTTGAAAAGAGGGGCTATCTCGGCTCCTTTCCAAGAGCGCGGAAAGGGTGCTCCTGCTGCGACTGCTTTACAGACTAGGTTCAAATAAGGGGCCCATATATCAGGTCTTGTCTTATATAGGTCACCATGGATCTTATCAGGACCCGGTGCCTTTCCTCAATTCAGTGAAGTTATTGCCACTTTAGTTTCTGCTAGAGTGAATTTAATTGGGGTGGCCGCGGAAGTCAAACTATCATCTGGGTTCCTAAAGGTAGCTTCGGGTGACCCTTCATATAATTGACCAAAGTGCTCGGCCCACACCGCGGAGAGGATTGAGGTACCAGGCAGGGGGCATGAGTCCCCACTGTCATCTGCTATCAATTTCCAGAACCTAGAGATATCGTTTGCTTTTGCAGTCTCCAGGATAGCTGCCCATCTAGACTCCTCCCAGCTCCTGCGCACCCTACAACGTTCCTGTTTGTAGTCCTTCCTTGCTTGTCTTATATGCTCTGCATGACCCCCTCTCAGAAACTTATGCTGTGCTTCCCTACATGTATTGCTAAACGACCTTGCGCTGCACTTCTTTCTAGATTTACTAACAATCTCTTTAATGAAGAAATGCTTTAAAGAGTTAAACAGTTCAGTATGAACTGCTAGAAGCCCATCGCCGCCCTCTAAATACAAAAGCATATACTCCATTTGGTCTGCTAATAAACTATATATTGATGTAAGGGAACCTGGGGAGGTATTAACAGACTCCATTTAACATTAATTCTATCATTTGTCAGAGCAAGCTGTTGTGCATATGCCTTAGGGTGGGGAACTTCAAGCAAAGGCAGCAGACCCCTGGTTGATAAAATCAGTGCATCATGGTCACTTTCTTCGTGTTCTTGCACCCTCATGTCAATTATGTGACCCCCACAATCGGATATCAAATAAAATGTAATCAATCTGACTCCCATGAGCTCCACGCCTAAAAGTAAGGTGAGAGTTAGCATCTGAGGGGAGCGCCCATTGCAAGCTCGAAGACCATGTGTTAGTGTAATATCAGCAACTTGATGAGCTATTCTATTCATTCTGGGTCTTTTACTCGACACTAGTTGAGGGATGCCCCAATAGGCATCCTCTTCTTTATATATTTCTTGGACCAGAGAATTGGGCTTCTCCAACGAACCCACCCAACTCACCCTCCTCACCATCAATATCGAGGGTACCATGTGAAATGCAAATCTAGCATTTGTGTGTAGCCAGTGTATAACCTTATTTTTCAGTTCAGTGAAAGATTCCGGGTTGTTGGTTTTAAGTTCAGGAACGTTTGTGATAACAAGAACGTATGGGCATGATTCTGGTGTAAGGTTTAAAGCTCTTGACATAGTCCCACCGTTAATCAGCACTGTCTCCGGGGAGCCTGATTGATAATGGTCAAGAGCGGAATTAGCTGTACAAACTTTTATTGCTGTGTCGTTACAAGAAGCTGATCCTCCAATTCCTTTCGGAAGGGGGGGCGGAAACCTTGGAATACTTATCCTTTGGGATAATATCCACTCTGTCTGCTGGATCCCCCTCAAGATTCTTAAAAAGCATGAAACCCTTGCTCATTTATGAGGGAAGTCTGCCGTCACTAACACAGGGTTGACTCAAGTGAGAGGGATGGGAATGAGGTTGAGAGTCTGCTTGGGGAGAAGTGCCCAGCGACTGAGACTTAATAAGCCCTCCCAGTTTCTCCTCAATCGCTTGGAGACGAGCTGCTATGGGTTGGAGCATCTTGGTAAACTCATCTTTTATGGATTCCATTATGTAGTCAATTACTGGTCGTCCATTGGCGCTTTCTTGGGGAATTATAATATCTTCATTCCCAGAAACTGGGCCAGGATTAAAGGAGCTCGAAGTACGATCTCATTTGTTCCCTAGGATAGTCTCCCTTCGTTTCCTTTACCCTTTGTTATTGGGATCTACAGTAGTTTGAGACCCACCCTAGGAAGGGCCCGGAATTGGCAGCATCGATACAGATAGTACAGTGAAATCATCCAGAGTTTCAACTGAGTGCTCCTGAAAATTTCTGGGGAGGGTGGTGGGAGGGGTAACCAATGCAGTCCGCGAATCTTGTAACTGTAGTGGCTGTAGGGCTTGACAGCTAGAGGCCGAGAGTATGGGGGCAGTTAAACGACGCTGGACCATTTCTATCTCTTTTTCTAATGCTTCAACAGCTTTTTGGAGAAATCCATCTATGGTTTTTTTGTTACCATGTTTTCCCTGGGCTCCCGTCCCCTTCCGTCTGCCCATCCTTTCCCCTTATTTCCACCAACTTCGCACTTTTCTGAGAACTCCTCGTTCACGCACTTGCTTAAACATGGTTAGCCCCTCTATTCCCACCAGCTAGGGCCCTACTAGCACACTACAGTGGGACACCTCACCTGAGGTAGACTTAAAAATCCCCAGACCACGCTGTTATCAATCTGGGTTGACGTTGCTGGGCCCAAGAATGGTGGGACAAAGAGATGTGGCCCAGCCCGGCCTCCTCCGGTCACTGATGGGCGCAGGACGGGCCCGCCCTTGGCCCGGGCTTTGCTCAGGCACATCCCACACCCGTCCCGCGAAGCGCGCGCGCGTTCAGTTTTTAAAGAAGGGGCTCTGGTCCCGCCCCTGCCCCCTCTCTCTCCAGCCGCTCCTCCGGCGAAGCGGGCGTGCGTTCAGTTTTTAAAGAAGGGGATCTGGTCCCGCCCCTGCTGCCTCTCTCTCCAGCCACGCCTCCCGGAGTAGTCCTCTTGGTCCTCTCTGGCAACTTTCTAACTTTGATGGAGGTAAGCCCTTGTCTTCTCACACAGGTCAGTACCCCCGTGCACCGCATCTCTTGTGCCAAGGCTTGTTTGCATCTCCGCTAAGAGATTTTCGGGCGACGTGTAGGTCCAGTCCCCAGCACTCCTTCCCGCGACGCACAGCCCTCTGTGTGGTTCTCCTGCAGCGTGGGATCCTGTCCTGTAGTGCTGCATGGGCTCCTTCTATGACTCCTGTGTCCCCGTCCTGTAGGACTCCTGTGGGTACTGCCTCCGCTTCTGTGGGTCCTCTGTGTTGCTGCGCGTTCCCTGTGACTCCCCCTCCTGGGTTGAGTCCTCCTGGGCCTTGCTGGTCCCCAGCAACACCACTTTTCCAGTAACCACGAATTTGTCTTTGCCAAGGCTTGTTGGTGGAATGACTTCACAGCCACCCGTCTGTAATCTTCATTCGATTGTGGTACATCTTCTGCATCCATCAGGAACTCTTCTCCGTCTTCAGGGCTGCAGTGCTGACCTGTTCTTCCTCGCCGTCGAGCAACTCCTGCAAGTGCAGAATGGGTAGTAGCTCCTACTCCTCCTGAACTCCACTGTGACTCTTGGACACGGGTCTTCCTCTCCAGGAATCCACTACTGGTTTCTCGCTGTCTTGTCTGGGTGTCTTCTTCTTTTTCCTCCTTTTAGGTGGTTTCCTGGTTTCCAGAGGTTACTGTGTTACTTACCTCTGTGCTTTTCTAGTACTCCCAGCTCCCCTCTACACATTCCACTTACCTAGGCGGGGGTCCTATGTTAGCATTCCATTTTTTAGTATATGGTTTGGGCTCCCCTTAGGGTCAGTATTGGTTATCGCTATTTGCACTGTTTTCTAACCTTTTTTTATGCCTATTACTGTTTACTAGTGTATATAATTAGTGTATTACTTATCTCTTATTGGAGGTTTGCCTCTCTAGTATTTTGTGGTATTGTGTTCCAAAAATAAAGTACCTTTATTTTTGTACAACTGAGTGTTTTTGCTCATGTTTGTAAGTGCTGTGTGACTACAGTGGTTTTGCATGAGCGTTGCATGTCTCCTAGATAAGCCTTGGATGCTCATCCACAGCTACCTCTAGAGAGCCTGACTTCTAGACACTGCCTACTCTTCACTAATAGTTGATAGTTTGACCTGATATAAGGTGCATGTACCTTAGGTACCCACCACACACCAGGCCAGATTCCTACATTAGCACTCAAAGGTCGGCAGCAGATTAGGGCATCATCTCCCATGAGGACAGCTTAGAGTCTGAGCTCGAGATGCATGGCCTCTGTAGGAGGCTGGCACAGTTCATGGTGTACACCTATGGTGTTGCACCCTATACTGAGTCGAGGCAACCTTTAATGATAGGGAATAGATGTGCAGATAGCAGACGTTCTCTAGGGGTAGCTGAGGCGAGCAGCTAAAGCTAATCCAGGAGGAATGTAAAGCACTTGCAATACCACAGTAGTCAGACAATAACTGTCACAAGAAAGAACCACACACGTGTTACAAAAATAAAGATTACTTAATTACAGCACTATTACTAACCTGACATTGGTATATCTCCCTTTGGAGATCTTACATTCCAGCAAAAATAACATAAAAATAAACAGGGCCCTAGGGTAGGGCCAAACCATATACTTAAAGTGAAATGTGAAATTGGAACTCCAGCCAAGGTATGTGTGGTCGTTAGCTAGGGACTGGGGCAGATAGGAACACCAAAGGTTAGTACAGTAGGTGACCCCAGCAAGCAGGAGTAAGACAGTTACCTGCCCAGTTGTCCCATAGGCTACAACAGGAAGCAGTTGTTGGAGTTTATGGATTTCAGGACCCTTACCATCAGACCCTGAGGAAACTAGCAGGCAAGAGGATGGATGGAGAGCACCCCTACCCCAGGATATCCAGAAGACAGGAGTACCTGCACCAGGGAACCAGATGCAGAGGGGAAAAGGAACTCTCTCTGAAGACTGGATGCCTCGGATTGTCCAGCTGCTGTCTGGGCCCGCGGACCAGGCCGGTCGAACCCAGGGATGTATTGTGGACGTTGAGGACCTGCAAAGGAAGGGGACAGAGTCCACCACTTAAGGACGTGCCCAGGTGGTGCAGGTGGCAATGGCCACCCTTCTGAAGAGTAAGTTCCATGCAAGTTGGGAATAGAGGCCCAGGTTGCGTGGACCAAGAGTTGAAGATCCCAGGATTTGCCTACAAGCTGCCCCTCGACGATCGTCAGATTGCAGGAGGTTCAGTGACCTGCCAGGTCACCAACAAGCACTGGCAAGTACAAATGGAAGCAGAAGAGGAGTTTGCAGAATTGTGGGGACCTGCAAGGTCCAGAAGACTCTACCCAGGCGCAGGAAGTCAGAGCTGGCCTTCAGCACACAGGAAGGCCACATAAGTTGGAGGAGCCCCCCACGAGTGACCCACAGGTGCCGGAGAGAGGGTGTCAAAAGGAGGCCTTACCAGCCCAGCGAAACAGAAGTCCTACGTTGCAGGACAGGAGATGATTTTCGGTTTGCAAAATGCTGGGGGCTGGGGCTACGTGGAGGCTGAATATCCCCCCAGAGGAAGAGCCACCAAGCCTTGGCAATTGCAACAGTTGCGGTGCACAGGGGAGCCAGTCCATTAGCAGGAGCAAGGGCCCACACACTCCCAACTTGGGTAGAAGGCAATTGGGACCGTGAAGAAGCCACAGACTAATCACCTGTGGAGCAGGCTCTTCAAGTGTCCCAGAGACAGCAGAACCTACCAACTGGTCAAGGATGTCCAGAAGTACCGGTAGATGCAGGGGAGTGACCCCTTCACCCCAAAGGAGATTCCTTCTTGTTTCCTTGTTCAAACAGAGTACTTGTAACCCTGGAGGGTGCACAGCTTCAGATGTTGCAGAATTCTTGCAGGAGCTGGAGAAACAATGTTGCAGTGGTAGCCTTCCCACCAGAAGCAAACTTGTTAGGTTCCAGGTGCATACCAGCTGCAGTTCTGGAGGCCAGGGAAGAATTCTTGCAGAGAGGCCCTTGTGGAGTCTTGACGAATCTGAGAACCCACTCGCAAGAGAGCCCTTAAATAACTCTAAAAGGAGGCAAATCATTCTCTTTAGTGAACTGCCTATCAGAGGATTCAGGGACGTCACCTGCCTGGCCTAACCAACCAGATACTCCCAGGGGCCTTTGCACCTTTTATTTTCAAGATTGCAGAATTAAGTGGCCACCTGTTATAGCTCTGGGCACCTCCCTAGGGGAGGAGCTGCCTGTGTAGTGGTCACCCCCCTGTCCTTTGTGTAGTTTTGCACCTGAGCAGGAACCGGGTGTTCCTGAACTGGTGCAAACAGGACTATGCACAGAGGGCACCAAATGTGCCCTGCAAAGCAGTCTGGTGGTGATAATAGGCCACCCCACCCCAGCCCTTAGGCACCTAATACACAGGGAGAGTTGGTCACACATCTACTTTGCAGGAAATCCTTTGTTCTGCTCCTCCGATCTGAGCCTGGCTCATCAGCAGGAGAGCAAAATAGGGTCTGAGGCAGCAGCAGCGCGGGCTGGATGCTGGACCCCGAAAGGCTGCACAGCCAGAACTGGGGGATCACCTAGGGAACCTCCACAGTACATAGAATCATGCAACCAACACTGGAATCAGTGTAGTTGCATGATTTGAATGTGCTTGATACCAAACATGCCTAGGCTCGGAGTAGCTTTTATTTAGTTGGACCACTTGTTTTGACCAGTGTCCACTGCATACTTTAGGAAGCTGGCTCTGTATATACTATGTCAAAGTAAGATATACTGTGAACAGAGTGCATGGGTTCCCCAGAGACTTGACAGAGGCTAAAATAGATAATACTAATGCTTTATTTGTGGTAGTGTGGTCGAGCAGTTAGGCTTCGAGGGTAGTGTTAAGCATTTGTTGTACACACACAAACAATAGAAGAAACACACTCAATGACTTAACTCCAGACCAATGGTTTTTGTATTGCAAAAATATACTTTCTTAGTTTATTTTTAGAACCACAAGATTCAAGTTGCAGTTAAGTACCTTAAAAGTTTTGTATTTCACACCGGTATCAACAGCACTTTGTTTGAAATCTGTAAGTAATACAGTTTAAAATTATTGGCTAAAAGCTACTTTCAAAATGGACACAGTGCAATTTTCAGAATAGTTCCAGGGGGGAAGAAAAGTTAGATCTGTTTACAGGTAAGTGCAACACTTAATCTCAGTCACAAGGTTTTAGGAAGCCCATCGGTTGTGGTTCAAGTTAACCCCAAACACCCACCACCAGCAACACAGGGCCGGTCGGGTGCAGAGGTCAAAGTTGATCAAAATTAATGTGAGCTTCTATGGGAACTGGGTACTCTGAATCCGGACAGCTAGCAGGTAAAGTACCTGTGACTCGGAAGGCAGACCAGGGTCGATTAGAGGAGCACTGGAGGGGCCACAAGAAGGCACCACACCCTCAGCAGCACATGGTGGCCTTGTGCAGAGTGCAAACAGGATGTTTGGCTTTCAATGCTGGTCTATGAGGAGACCCTGGGGGGTCACTCTGAGGCTGCAGGCGAGGTCCTGGGGCGTCTCGGGCACACCACTGGTCGGACAGGGATGAGGGCTGCCTGCTGAACAATGAGGCACTGGGGGTCGGTTTTTCCAAGGCCTGGGGGCTGCGGGTGCAGTATGTTCTTTGGGCGTCTGATATCTTTGTCTGGACTCATGGTCAGGAGGGTCCTCGGGATTCCCTCTGCAGGCGTTGTCGTGGAGGGGTGGAGAGGTCAACCCAGGGTGGGCACTTGCTCGCAATCACCTGGGGACACTCTCTTGCCGGGTGGACCACCTGGACACTGGCCGTGGGCGTCTGGTGCACAGGGGTCAAGACTCACGCATCCGGAGTGAGGTGGGAGTCCTTGGTTGTAGGTTTCTTCAGACAGAGCCGCATCCTCAGGAGTTCTTGGTCCTTTTGGGTGCAGGACAGTCCTCTGGAGTTGGCAGAGGTTTCTGGGCCTGCTGGATGAGTCACTGGTCTTTTTGCAGGTTCTTTGAAGCAAGAGACAGGCCGGTAGGGCTGGGGCCAAAGCTGTTGTCGTCTATCTTCTTTTCTGCTGGGATTTCTTGTAGGTCGACAAAGCAAAAACACCAAGTGATGGACGGAATGCTGAACATTGTCAAACACTCACCCCCAGTCATAGATCTGGGTTTAATCCATCGTTCTTTTGCTCATTTGTTGTTTTTGCTTTGTCGCCCTAAGTGGGAAGGGTATGCCCAGACGTGGGTCCCGTGCTTCCCATGCCACTGGATTCAAGCTAGCCTGGCTGATGAGGGGTGAAACCCCGAAACCGGTCCCAGGATGCTTGTTTCTGGTCCAGTGAGGACCTGGCTTGGCAGTTCGGGCTGGACTGTTCCAATGAGGAACAGGGTCAAGACTGATTTGCATATGACTGGGTCCAAACTGGGGTGGCATGGTGAGCAAAAGAACGATGGATTAAACCTAGATCTGTGACTGGGGGTGAGTGTTTGACAATGTTCAGCATTCCATCCATCACTTGTTGTTTTTGCCATTTCTTGTAGGTCACCAGCTGGGTTCAGGGAGGCCTTTAAATCCTAGATTTAGGGGTGTGTTACAGATCAGAGGCCAGTAGCCAATGGTTACTATCCCAGAGGGTGGCTACATCTTCCTTGTGCCCACTCCTTTTGGGGATGGGGCACATTCCTATCCCTATTGGTCCCTGTCCTCTAAACCATGGTGGAGGATTCTGCAGGGAGGAGGTTCCCTGTTTTCTCTTATTTACCTGCCAGACTTGCTGCCAAAAGTGGGGCTTTGTCTGGGGCTGGAGTGCCCTGGGGCACTGTAACCTGAGGCTTGATCCTGTGAGGCTCACCGCCAGGGGTTAGTTCCTTCAGGGGGGAGGTGTGAAGCACCTCGACCCAGGACAGGCTTTGTTTCTGACCACAGAGTGCACAAAGGCACTCGCCCCATGTGGTCAGAAACTTGTCTGAAAGTGGCAGGCTGGCACAGACCGGACAGTCCTACACTAGCAGTTGGGCTAACCTACAGGGGGCATCTCTAAAATGCCCTCTATGTGCATTTTTCTGTAAATCCCACCCATCAGTGTGGGTTTATTGTGCTGAAAAGTTTGATACCAAACTTACCAGTATTCAGTGAAGCCATTATGGTGCTGAGGTGTTCGTAATGACAGACTCCCAGACCATAAACTCAATATGGCCGAACTGCACTTAAAATGTCTAAGAATGGACTTAAACACTGTAGGGACATATTGCTCATGCAACTATGCCCTCACCTGTGGTACAGTGCAGCCTGCCTTATGGCTGTAAGGCCTGCTAGAGGGGTGACTTACCTATGCCACAGCCAGTGGTTGGTGGGCATGGCACCCTGAGAGGGGTGGCATGTCGACTTGGTCTTTTTCTCCCCACCAGCTCACATAAGCTGCAAGGCAGTGTGTATGTGCTGAGTGAGTGGTCCCCTAGGGTGGCATAATACATGTTGCAGCCCTTAAAGACCTTCCCTGGTCACAGGGCCCTTGGTACCACAGGTACCATATCTGTGTGCCAGGGCTGTGGCAATTGTGGAGACAAAGGTACAGTTTTAGGGAAAGAACACTGGTGTTGGGGGCCTGGTTGGCAGTGTCCCAGCACACTTTCAATCAAAGCTGGCATCAACAAAAGGCAACATGTTAGGTGGTGACCATGGCAACAGTGGCATTTTCCTACAGTGGGTGTGAAAGGTAACCAACAACTAAATGTATGAGAGAGCACTATCACTAGGGTTCAGGTTAGCAGGATCCCAGTGCACCACAGTCCAAGCAGACTGATAGGGAAAAAGTGGGGGTAACTATGCTAGAAAGATGGCACTGTCCTTCAACCTCACACCGTAGGTAGTCGTATATATTCGCCACCCCCGCGCGCTGACTTCGGTTCTTTTCTTTCTGCGCCAGCCTATGTGCAGATCTGGAGAAGAGCTACCCCAGTCATTTTTAAATTAAGTCATTTAGTCTAATTCGTTTTTGACGAGTTTTGGTGCGCCAAGGGATGACCCGTAATACCGGATTCAAGCCTTGTGACTCCTGTCACCGCACCTCATGCGTCTGGTGTTTGGAGCGCGACTACGACCTGAAGTCGTGCTCCGAGTGTAGGGCCATGAACCCCAAAGTTTTGAGGGAGTGGTCCCAGAAGCTTATGGCGGCCAGACACTCGACTCCATGTCGTTTCCGGACCTTTTCGAGAGGAAGGTCAGGAGACCGGTCGTGGAGTCACTACCATTCTTCCTCATGCAAGCCATCTGGACATTCATGTAAGAAGAAGTTGAAGAAGGCGAAACGTTCTTCGACTTCGCCCCGTCGCTCGCACGACACGACGTGGGAAGAACGTCTGCCCTCTAGCCTCCGTCCTCCGAGACTCAGTCTGGGTCCGCTCCACACCCCCCTGAATTTCCGGGAGACGGGGCTAGCCCAGCCCAACTTAAGGAATTCTATGTAGCCATGCTTCCGGATCTGCCCCGACGCTGGTCGTGCCAAAGCGACCTTCCGCGGCGTCAGGTCAGACGTCGATGCTCCTGGCACCGATTAGGCCAACATTCATCGTTGACCCTATACTCATTCCCGACGACCCGAAGCTGGAACGATGTCACTCAATGCCAATCCCATCTTGCATGGGCCCTCCTGAACCTTATTACTATGGGTATGGATACAGGGATAGTGTAGAGGGGTCGCTGGACTCTTTAGAAGACCAGTTTGAGCCTGAACTGTACTGGGTACAGGATTTGGGTGATGCCAGTGGGTCAGACTTCTCCCCTCACACTGGCATGTTCTCTTCCTGTACTGTGGCTATGGAGGAGGGAGCGTCTTATTCTGTGGTGGTTAGAAGGGCGGCTGCTGGTTTAAACATCGAGCTTACTTCTGTGGAGGTCAAACCTAACCTTCTGACCGAAGTGCTTCTGCCTGGGGTGTCCAACTCGGAACCCCTTCTTCCCCAAAACAAAGCACTTATGGACGTCCTAAAGGGGATCTGGTCCAAACCCAGCACAGGGGTGCCAGTGAATAGGACGATTGCCTGTCGCCTTTGGTCTGCGCTGAATGACTCAAATTTCCTTACCCAACACCCTATGCCTGAGAGCCTTGTCATCCAGGCTTCTTCATCCTCTGGCGCATTCCCTACCGGTCCCCCGTTCAGGGAATCAAAAAGACTGTACAATGTAGGGAAGAAGATGTTTTCTTCTGCCCGTCTACCGTTGTGGTCCGTGAACACTGCATACCTTTTGGGCCGCTATTCCCATGCTCTGGGATACGGGCGCGAAAGTGCTGCTTCAAGTTCTGGAACGTTCTCTCCCAAGCCATGACAGATGGGAGGGATGCAGCCAAGTTCATGATCTGTTGTGGACTGGATACCACCGACTCACGAGGCAGATAGGTTGCCTTGACGGTGGCACTCAGATGCCACGCCTGGTTGAGGACGTCTGTTTTTTCGGGGGATGTCCAGCAATATGCCCAGCAATCTTTGATGGACATGCCCTTTGATGGCACTCGTCTCTTCGGAGACCAGGCGGACTCAGCGCTCAAACGCTTTATAAGGATTCCTGGGCTATGGGATCGGTCCCTTGGCCTTGCAGCCGCTTCTTGCCCCCTGAGTACGCCTCTTGCTCCTTGCGTGGCTTTGGAAGGGGCACCCAACCACGTCCATTTCCGCTGGCCCACTGACCCGAGCATGCTGTACAGCCCCTGCGCGGATGCGGGATCCATTGAGCTTGTGGATCAGGGAGTCAGAGGGCTGCCCAGTCCAACCCCGCCCCCTCCTCAGCCTCAAAACCTTCCTATTCCATTAGGACATCCAGACCAGATGGCAGAATTCGCCATCATCTGCCCCACTGAGAGTTCATTACCATGGACAGGTGGGTTTTAGAGATCGTCTACTCCCTCCCCTTCGAGACTTCTCCTCCAGCCATGCCACCATCTTTTGATCACCTGTCAGAGGATCATTTGGAACTTCTCCACGAGGAAGTCAATGCTCTCTTGGCCAAGGGAGCAATAGAGCGGGTCCCTGCACCAGAAGTAGGTTGTGATTGCTATTCCCGCTACTTTCTGGTGCACAAAAAGGACAAGGTCTTCTCCCTATCCTAGACCTATGGTCCCTCACTCTCTTCCTCATGAAGAAGTTCAAGATGTTAACCCTGGCTCAGGTCCTTTTTGCACTGGACCCTGGAGACTGAATGGTTGGGTTGGATCTGTAGGGTGCCTATTTCCATATTCCCGTCCTGCCGGCCCACACACATTACCTACGATTTGTGGTAGGTCACAAGCACTTTCAGTTCAGCGTCCTCCCCTTTGGCCTTACCAGTCCTCCTCGGGTGTTCAAGAAAGTGATGGTAGTGGTTGCAGCTCATTTGCACAGGTTAGGGGTCCAAGTCTTCCCCCTACCTCGACGACTGGCTGTTGAAGGCAGGCATGCCCCAGAAATTTGTCTCCCACCTCCACACTATGGCGAACCACCTGCATTTGCTGGGGTTCACGATCAACGTGCCGAAGTCACACCTGACTCCCTGTCAGACACTCCCTTTCATCTGAGCTGTTCGGGTCAGTTTCGGGCTTATCCTCCCGAAAACCGAGTCCAAGATATTCGGGCTATGATACCAATGTTTCAGCCTCTATCCTGGATTTCGGTGAGAATGATTCTGAGGCTGCTGGGCCTCATGGTCTCCTGCATCCTGCTGGTTTAACATGCCAGATGGCATATGCGGGCTCTGCAGTGGGTCCTGATGTTCCAATGGGCACATCATCAGGGGAAGCTTTGACATGGTTCAGGCCTCGAAAGGATCTGTGAAACTCCTGCAGAATCCAGATTGGGGGGGTTTTGTAGTGCACTGGGGGGGACACAAGTAGGCACACAAAACACACCCTCAGCGGCACAGGGGCGGCTGGGTGCAGTGGGCAAAGCAGGCGTCTGGTTTTGTATAGGTTTCAATAGAGGGACCCGGGGTTCACTCGAGGGGTGCAGGCTGGCACAGGGGGGGGGGGGCTTCTAGGGACAGCCACCACCTGGGCAAGGCAGAGTGTCACCTGGGGGGTCACTCCTGCATTGAAGTCCGGTTCCTTCAGGTCCTGGAGGCTGCGGGTGCAGTGTTGGTTCCAGGCGTCAGGTCCCTTGTTACAGGCAGTCGCGATCAGGGGGAGCCTCTAGATTCTCTCTGCAGGCGTCACTGTGGGGGCTCAGGGGGGTCGTCTCTGGTTACTCACGTGCTCGCAGTTGCCGGGGAGCCCTCCCTGAGATGTTGGTTTTCTGCAGGTCGAGCCGGGGGCATCGGGTGCAGAGTGTAGAGTCTTACGCTTCCGGCGGGAAACATGAAGTCCTTGGAAGTTGCTTCTTTGTTGCAAATAAGTAGCTGGTTTTGAACAGGGCTGCTGTTCACGGGAGTTTCTTGGTCCTTTAGTCCAGGGCAGTCCTCTGAGGCTTCAGAGGTCGCTGGTCCCTGTCGGATGCGTCACTGGTTGCAGGTTTTCGAAGTTGGAGACAGGCCGGTAGGGCTGGGGCCAAAGCAGTTGTCGTCTTCCTCCTTCACTGCAGGCTTGTAGGTCAGCAGTCCTTGTTTCTTCAGGTTTCATGAATATGATTTCCTGGGATCTGGGGAGCCCCTAAATACTGAATTTAGAGGTGTGTTTAGGTCTGGGAGGGCAGTAGCCAATGGCTACTGTCCTTGAGGGTGGCTACACCCTCTTTGTGCCTCCTCCCTGTGGGAAGGGGGGTACATCCCTAATCCTATTGGGGGAATCCTCCAAAACTAAGATGGAGGATTTCTAAAGGCAGGGGTCACCTCGGCTCAGGACACCTTAGGGGCTGTCCTGACTGGTGGGTGACTGCTCCTTGTTTTTCCCATTATCTCCTCCAGCCAAAAGTGGGGGCAGTGGCCAGAGGGGTGGGCAGCTCCACAAAAGGGGTGGGACTTTGAGGCTCACCGCCAGGTGTTACAGTTCCTGCAGGGGGAGGTGAGAAGCACCTCCACGCAGAACAGGCTTTGTTCCTGGCCACAGATTGACAAAGGCACTCTCCCCATGTGGCCAGCAACATGTCTCGTGTGTGGCAGGCTGGCAGAAACTGGGCAGACCCACACTAGAAGTCGGGTTGATATTCAGGAGGCATCTCTAAGATGCCCTCTGGGTGCATGTTACAATAAATTCCACACTGGCATCAGTGTGCATTTATTGTACTGAGAAGTTTGATACCAAACTTCCCAGATTTCTGTGTAGCCATTATGGAACTGTGGAGTTTGTGTTTGACAAACTCCCAGACCATATACTCTAATGGCTACCCTGCACTTACAATGTCTAAGGTTTTGATTAGACACTGTAGGGGCATAGTGCTCATGCACATATGCCCTCACTTGTGGTATAGTTCACTCTGCCTTAGGGCTGTAAGGCCTGCTAAAGGGGTGACTTACCTATGCCACAGGCAGTGTTAAGTTGGCATGGCACTCTGATGGGAGTGCCATGCTGACTTAGTCATTTTCTCCCCACCAGCACACATCAGCTGTGAGGCAGTGTGCATGTGCTGAGTGAGCGGTCCCTAGGGTGGCATAAGACATGCTGCAGCCCTTAGAAACCTTCCCTGGCATCAGGTCTGGGAGGGCAGTAGCCAATGGCTTATCTGATTCCCAGGTCTGTGCCAATTGTGGAAGCAAAGGTACAGTTTAGGGAAAGAACACTGGTGCTTGGTCCCGGTTAGCAGTGTCCCCACACACTTTCAATCATAACTTTGCATCAGCAAAGGCAATAAGTCAGGGGGTAGCCATGCCAAGGAGGCATTTCCTTACACTCTCCCTTCCCCAAACAGATCTCACAGTAGTGACAGATGCATCACTCCTGGGATGGGGTCGACACATGGGAGAGGAGATAGAGGCCCCTGGTCTGCACCGGAGTCCGTGCTCCGAGCGATCCGGCTTGCATTAAAATAATTTCTTCCCTCCCTCAAAGGGAAAGTAGTAGACGAGGACATCACAATTGCACGGCTCTACGCAACTCCGTCTGATGTGACCGTGCCAATAAGAGGTCCTCGCTGACGTCATTTCCCTTTTTTCTGTGCCTTCAACACTAACGGTTTTCTCCTAGCTCTCGTTTCTGTTTGAGGTTTCATCTTGTTGCTCTCCCCCTATTAAGTGCGGTTTCAAGCCTTGCAGAGAGTGTGGGGGTCGCATGTCAGTCACTGACTCTCATGACGATTGTCTTTGGTGCCTTAGCTCTGAGCATGATGTCGAGGAGTGTGCGTCTTGCCAAAGCATGAATCCTAAGGCTCCAAAGGAAAGGGAGGCCAAACTTTTTGGCCAAGGCGAAGAAGGGTCATAGGAGCCATAGAAGATCCTCTTCCTACTCTTCTTCGAAGAAGCATAAGAAACGGCACCGTCATGACTCTCGGCGCGTTCAGCTCCGAGCCGATGAGGATCAAGGTCTCCATCTCGTCGGCGACATGGGAGGTAAGTCAGACGGTGACTCCTCAACCCCAGAGTTCTGAGGCTTCTCCGGCGCCATCCTTCTTCGAGGTTGTGGCACCTCAGGACAGTCCTCGATTTTCACCTGCTGCTCAGGAGTCCGATGGTCAGCAAGCACAGGTGCCACAGTTAGACCAGTGGTATCCTGCCTTCTCGCCTCCGGGAGCGGATCCAGCGGCATTTTTGAATGCCATGTTTACTATGTTCAATGGCATGGCCCCTGCTGGTGCACCCGCTGGTCCCACGGGTTCATTGGCATTTTCCTTGGGCTCCCCTTCTCCGTACAAGTCGGCGCCGTTTGTGCCATTCTATCCGGCTGAGGGTACCGGACCGGCTCGATGACATTGCCTCAAGGTTCTTCGAATCCCATGACGTTGCCTTCTAGATCTATGACGCCAGTATCATCACCCCATCAGCTGGCGCCGATGGTGGAGTCACATGCATCTTCGGCGCCATTAGGATACGTGCCGGCGCCGGATCTGGATTCGAACGGAGTCAACCTTCCTCTCCTGTTCCTCGTCAGGTGTTGAAGCCGGTGTCTTCGACGTCGGCAAATTCCATGTCGACGCCGAGGTTGGAGGCTCAATTGAGGTCACACAGGAAGGCCTTGCGTCTTTTGGAAAACGAAGAATATCAAAGGCAGTTCTTGGAGGAAGGAGAGATTGTCGAGCCTTTGGGAGAGTATCAGGGCCTGGAGTCGGCCAGTGGGCTGGATACTTCCCCGGAATGGTTTTTGTCTTCACTGAGGGAAGTTATGGAGGAGGCAGCTTCTTTTCACAGGGTGATCAGGAAGGCAGCGGACTTTTTAGAACTTCGTTGCCTGCTGCGGAAGTTAAAACTAACATTTTAACGGAGGTGCTGCATCCTTCTTCGGCTTCTGCAGACCCTTTGCTTCCTTTCATTGAGTCTCTTACGGAACCCATATTAGAACTTTGGAGGAGGCCTGTATCGTCGCCTGCGGTGAATACAGCCGTGGCAAGGAGATATAGAGTGGCGCCTGGTGATCCGGGTTTTTTATCGCGACATCCTACCCAGGAGAGTTTGGTGGTCCAGATCTCTTGCTGTGCAAGGTCTGCTCCGGGCTCCTTCCCTGTGATTCCATCTGACAGGGAATCCAAGCGGATGGAACAATCCACAAAGAAGACTTTATTTTGCAGCATGGCTGCAAATGCTACCTGTGTGCTGGGTAGGTATGTCCATGCCCTCATGGACTCCGCGAAAGCCATGATTCCTGATCTGCCGCAAGATATACAGAGACCATTTGGGGAACTCCTGTCTGATGCGCAGGCTGCGGTGAAACAAATAATCCAGTCTGGCCTGGACTCTACGGACACGGTGGCCAGGGCAATGGGAACATCTATTGCTACCAGGAGGCATGCTTGGTTGAGGTCCTCTGGGTTTTCTTCTGATGTACAGACCACCTTGTTGGATTTGTCATTTGATGGGGAAATACTATTTGGAGTTAAAGCGGACTCTGCCCTAGAGCGCTTTAAAGATAGCCGGGCCACGGCGAAGTCTTCAGGATTACAAGCCTCCTCTGCTACACCTTTAAGGTCCTTTTGTAGATTCAGAGGGTTTGGACGTGGGGCAGTTTATCGAGGGAGACCCCAGTCCAGCAGCCTACCAGCCTCCCATATTGGTCCTTTAGAGGGTGGAGAGGGTTAGAACAAGAGGGGCCACCCGGCAGCACCCTACGTCATCCTCTTCCCCTGGAGGACAAAAGCAAGGAAAGCCTCCCTAGTTTTCTCCCCTTTATCAACCACACTTTTCCTGTAGGGGGAAGATTACTTCTTTTTCTCCACGAGTGGGAGTTAGTGACATCGGACTCATGAGTTCTAAATATTGCGAGAAAAGGATATGCTCTCCCTTTTCAGGAGTTTCCTCCTCCCATCCCTCCCCGTCCCTCGTTTTGTTCAGAAGACCATCTCCTGTTAGAGCAGGACGTTCAGACCCTGTTGTCAAAAGGTGCTGTGGAGTTGGTTCCAGAGCAGGAAAGGGGTCAGGGTTGTTATTCAAGATACTTCCTGATCCCCCAAGAAGGATGGTCGTTTGAGACCGATCCTAGACCTGAGGATTTTGAATTGGCTCCTCAAGCATGAGAAATTCAAAATGCAGACTCTAGTGCAGGTGCTTCTGGCATTGAACAAAGAGGATTGGATGGTGTCTGTCGACTTGCAGGATGCGTATTTTCATATCCGTATACTCAAGTCGCACAGAAGTATCTCCGGTTTGTGGTGGGGTCGCAACACTACTAGTTTGCGGTCCTTCCATTTGGTCTTACTTGAGCACCTTGAGTCTTCACAAAGGTGATGGCAGCAAGTCTCAGAAGGGAAGGGATATCGGTATTCCCTTACCTTGACGATTGGTTGATCAAAGCTAAGTCTCCAGAGCTTGTGTTGCGTCATTTGCGAATGACACCTCAGTTGCTGTTCAGGCTGGCATTTTCGATCAATGTACCCAAATCTCACCTGGAGCCCTTTCAAAGCCTCCTTTTCATAGGGGCAGTGCTGTACACAACATTGAATGGGGCCTATCCTCTACCTCAGCGGCTCCAGGATATTCAGACATTGATACCAATGTTTCAGAATGGAGCGGTTGTTCCATTCCTCAAGGTTTTACGCCTGCTCGGTCTGTTTGCTTCTTGCATTCTGTTGGTCACTCCTGCACGCTGGCACATGAGGGCTCTCCAGTGGTTCCTCCGCAGGCAGTGGTTTCAACATAAAGGGGATCTCGAGGAGTCGATAACTATCTCCAGAGACGCTGCAGTAGATTTGCGATGCTGGGTTGTGAACGGCAACCTTTCGCAGGGAAGGCCATTTTCACTGCTGCCGCCGGTGGCCACGGTCATGACGGATGCGTCGACTCTAGGGTGGGAAGCTCATCTGGGGGACCTGGAGATCAAGGGTCGTAGGTTTCCAGTGGAACAGACTTTTTATATCAATCTGTTGAAATTGTGGGCGATACGCTTGGCTCTCAAGGCCTTCCTCCCGTCACTTTGCGGTCAGTCAGTTCAGGTCCTGACGGACAGCACTACCGCGTTGTGGTATATAAATAAGCAGGGAGGAGTAGGGTTGTATCTTCTCTGCAGAGAAGCTCTGCGTCTCTGGTCCTGGCTTGAGGATCATCGGATTTGCTTGATAACAAATAATCTGGCCAGGGTGCTCAAAGTGCGTGCGGACTCTGTCGGCTCCTTTCGGTCGATCACGGGTGGCGTCTCCATCCGGATCTGGTCCTGCACATTTTTCAGATGTGGGGTACTCCGGTGATAGATCTGTTTGCCACTCTGGAGTATGCGCACTGCCCGTCATTCTGCAGCCTACGGCATCCGGTGCAAGGAGCTTTGGGGGACGTGTTTCAAATCTCTTGGTGCAACCAGTTGCTGTACGCATTCCCCCCCACCCCTACCCTTGATTCCTCGGGTTTGAGGAAGATTCGCCAATATCGGGCTCAGGTTATTTTAATAGCCCCGGATTGGCCAAGAAGGGTGTGGTACACGGACCTTTTCCATCTATCGCTGTGCCCTCTGCTCCGTCTACCTTTCATGGCAGACCTCCTCTCACAGTCGAAGGGGCAGGTTCTACACCCCGCCTACAGAGTCTGAACCTTCATGCCTAGAGATTGAACGGGGCAACCTCAGTTCCTTTTCTCTCCCTCCAGATGTAGTGGATGTTATTTTATGGGCCAGGCGACACTCCACTAAGACCATTTATGCCGGTAGGTGGGCAAAATTTGTGGCTTGGTGTTGAGAAAGGCAAATTGACCTTTGAAGGCCCACCTTTCTGAAATTTAATTATTTGCTTTGGACTTAGCAAAGAAGGGTTGTGCAGTGGCTACGGTTAAGGGTTATTTAGCTGCTCTGTCACAGGGATGTGGAATTCCTATCGCCCGATGCCCAGGACATCTTGTTTGGGGTCAAGGGCAACAAGGTTTTATGTTTACTTTGTCCTTGGGACAAGTAGGCCCAACCCTCTGCAGCACAAACCCTTTGGCTGCCTGTTTACAGAGAGTGGAACTCTCTGCAGTTGAGGTAATGTGTTTCCAAAATATACTGCTGTTCGAACTTGTATTTATGGTTCATTATTTGAAAGCCTTCATTATTAGGGTGAGTGCTGTAAATAAATGTTTTAAGGTCACACTTCACTACTGACGTTGGTTCCAGTACAAGAAAAAAAAAAAGTGTATGCACATGTTTGAAAAGTTTAGGCTATGAGGCTAAGTATAATGCTGCCAGAATGCTCTTTGATTAGATGCAAATGAAGTGTCATTTAGTAAAATGTGTTGATGCATGCTAGTATTTCCCAAAAATATTTCTAATGGAAAATCAGTGTAACCATTTTCAACACGATTATGGGAAGCATGAAAATAAACAAACACTGACCAAGTCAACTGATTTGACATATTTATATAAGTCTTTGAGTTTCTTCAATGTGTGTCTTGTTTTGACATGGCTTTTGTAACACTTTATTGTTGTGGGAGCTACCAGGCCCTCAACATTGTAACAAACACTGGCAAAAAAAAACCAAAACGTTTTTGAACTCTAAAAGCACATGTTGCCACCAGTAGCATAACAAAGGCCCCGCAGCCGCCCTCCAGGGGGCCCCTTCAGCACAGCACCTGCCCTGAGTGAGTCTGGAGAGGGGGCTCCACCATGTTCTTTGCTAAGGGGCACCCTCCAGTTTTGTTACGTCACTGATTGCCACTGTAGTTCCTGACACTGAACAAAACTACTTTGTGTGCAATATGCTCCTCGTGGAAGAGCAGAATGCGATCACTCACAGTAAAGCCAGCCGAAAGAGAGAGAAATAGAAGTTTAATAAAAACAAAAAATGTCTTTGTTAACCCCAGACCTAATTAGGGACCAAGACCCACATGTAGGTAGCTTTTTGCATGTCGCAAACGGCGACTTTCGCTGTTTGCGACGTGCAAAAAGCACATTGCGATGCACAAACCCAGTTTTGCGACTCACAATTAGGAAGGGGTGTTCCCTTCCTAATTGCGACTCGCAGTGCAATGTAGGATTGTTTTGTGACTGTGGGCGCAAACCAATTGCAGTTTGCACCCATTTCAAATGGGTGCTAACACTTTCGCAAAAGGGAAGGGGTCCCATGGGACCCCTTCCCCATTGTGAATGTCACTGTAAAAAAAAAAAAATTCAGAGCAGGCAGTGGTCCTGCGGACCACTGCCTGCTCTGAAAAAATGAAACAAAAACGTTTCCTTTTTTGTTTTTGTAATGCATCTCGTTTTCATTTAAGGAAAACGGGCTGCATTACAAAAAAAAAAAAAAAAACAGCTTTATTGAAAAGCAGTCACAGACATGGGGGTCTGCTGTCTCCAGCAGGCCACCATCCCTGTGAAGGCCGCCATTCGCAAGGGGGTCGCAAATTGCGACCCACCTCATGATTGTTCATGAGGTGGGCATTTGCGAAGCCCTTGCGAATCACAGATGGTGTCAGGGACACCATCCTACATTCGGATTTGCGACATGCAAATTGCGAGTCGCTCTGACTCGCAATTTGCGGGTCACAAATCTGAACCTACCTACATGTGGCCCCAAATTCTTAAAGAAAGTCACAAAAGTGCACCCATGGTATATGTCGTACCCCTATGAAATATTTGTGAACTGTATTTTAGCATGGGTAAATACGATGTGTAGATTTGCTCATGTGAAAATCTATTGAGCATTTGCAAGTTCATTTTCCCTCCAGCCACTTCCTTCCCAACCCTGGAAGAAGTTCTAATTCTGCCATTGTCAGGAGTAAATGTCCAACCTTTCTTATTATGGGAAAATAATAGAGAGAAGCTGGTGAAAATCTTTAAAACATGCAGGTTAGTAGGTTTGCAGACTCAAAGGCATTCCAGCCTTGGAACTATTGCTTACTGCTTCCTCCAGCCCCAGTATGCAGATCTGCAGAAAGGTGGCAAAATAAGGAAATTACTACAGTAGGCATTGAAACTGCAAGTATTCAAGCCCTACTATGGTAGTAGCCCTGGCATAATCAGAGAGGCTATTATCAGAGCTCTTACATAATGAGATTGCTGCCATAATTTGTCGCCACCTTACATGGCACCAAAGGGACAAGTAGATCTTTTTACAGGACAAGTAGATTTGAGAAGCAACCTGTCCCCTGGACAAGTAGATATTTTAATAAATTCCACACCCCTGTCTGTCAGCCTTTCTTTACCTCCCGGATCATCCCTCATTGTTTAAGTCACTTACTGTAGTAAGGTTTCTTAAGGGTTTACTTAATAAGTTTCCTCCCATTCCTTTTCATGTTCCTCAGTGGGACCTAAATCTTGTTTTGACCTTTTTAATGGGGTCACCTTTTGAGCCCATGCACTCTTGCCCGTTGAGGTTTTTAGTGCTTAAGACAGTTTTTCTTGTTGCCATAACCTCGGCTAGGCGGTGCAGTGAGCTCCAAACTCTTTCTATTAAACCCCCCTTTACCTTGTATTTCCCAGATAATGTGGTGTTGAAAACCAGGGCGGCCTTCCTGCCAAAAGTCGTCACTCCTTTTCATATAGGGCAGACTATTACCCTTCCATCTTTCTACCATCCTCCCCACCTCTCGAAGGAGGAAGAAAGGCTTCACCGGTTGGACTCTAAAAGGGTGCTTAGTTTTTACATTGAAAGGACAAAGGACTTTTGCCTGGAAGATCAGCTGTTCGTGGGGTACGTTGAACAGAGGAAGGGCAGAGCAGTCCATAAAATAACTATCTCCAGGTGGGTTATCCTTTGTATCAAGATCTGCAACTCGTTGGCGAAAAAGGTTTCCCCTTAGGGTATTCGAGCCCATTCCACCAGGGCTAAGTCAGCTACTTCGGCCCTGGCAAGGGGGGTTTCCGGTGATGGATAATTGCAAGGCAGCAAATTGGGCATCCCTCCATACCTTTGCAAAGCATTACTGCTTGGACTCTGAGGTTCGGAGGGACGGCCATTTTGCATGATCTGTTTTGCAGGAGTTCTTGGTGTAATCAGACAGGCACCCACCTCTGAGTGCTGTACTGCTTTGGGACTCTATTCATAAGGTGAGGAATCCACAAGTTACTTACCTTCAGTAGTTTTTTTTTCTGGTGGATACAATAGCTACCTGTGGATTCCTCACAGTCCCACCTGCCTTCCCGTTGCCTGTCTGATTGCACTAGGATATGTAGTGTATAGGTGTATGTATATTTTGATATTTTTCCTGTTTTTATTTATATATATATATATATATATATATATATATATATATATATATGTTAGATGGCATGTGTAGCTGCAGATACACATGCTGTGCATATCCCGCCATCTAGTATTGGGCTCGGAGTGTTACAAGTTGTATTTCTTCGAAGAAGTCTTTTCCAGTCACGAGATCGAGGGACTCCTCCCATTTCGGCTCCATTGCGCATGGCCGTCGACTCCATCTTAGATTGTTTTCTTTCCGCCATTGGGTTCGGGCGTGTTCCTCTTAGCTCCGTGTTTCGGTTCGGAAAGTTAGTTAAATCTCGGAAAATTTGTCGGTATTGTTAACGTTCGGTATCGGGTTAGTTAACGCAGATCAACACCGAATCAAGAAGAGCTCCGGTAGCCCTTCGGGGCTTCGATTCCCCGGCGGGGCCTGGTCGGCCCGACAGCGTGCGTCTTCAAGGCTAATGGAACGGACCCCATTCCACTTCTGCCCCGAATGCCACAACAAGTATCCTTATACAGATCAACATCTGGTTTGTAATTTGTGTTTGTCCCCCGAACACAAAGAGGATACCTGCGAGGCCTGTCGGGCGTTTCAGTTGAAGAAAACGCTACGGGACCGGAGAGCACGAAGGCTTCAAATGGCATCAGCGCCGTCAGGACACCGTCACGTCGAGGAAGAAGAGACTTTCTCCATCGCTGACTCGGACTCGGACGAGCCCGAAACAGAGCAGGCGCCGAAAACCGTGAGTAAACCAGCCCCGACCAAAACTCACGCCAAAATCATGAAGGTCCAGGGTACGCCACCGCCGGCAGGCCATGGCTTAACCCGTACAATTGGTGACCAACCATCGGCACCGAAAAAGGGCACGCATGTGTCGAAGTCTTCCGACTCCGGTCGAGATCCCGGCATGCAGCAGACTCGACACCGAGAACCTGGCTCAGACCAGACTCGACACTGGGAGACCGGCTCCGAGATAAGTCGGCACCGAGATATCGGCACACCGAAACCTAAAGTGGCTTCGGAGCCGAAAAAGACTGGAAAAGGTTTCTGTACCGAAACACCCAGCTTCGGAGCCGAAAACAAGATCCTACTCCGAAGAAGAGCTACAAGGCCATAGATTTGGACAAGAGCTAGAAGCAGGGGAGCCAGATTATACCCAAAGAAGGCTCCATATTCAAAAGGAAACGGGGAAAATAAGAACTCTCCCTCCTGTAAGGATGAAAAGAAAACTTGCTTTCAAGGACACAGAGAAACAACCGAAAGCAAAGGTGGCAAAAGAAGTAACTACACCACGGTTTTCTCGACCACCTTCACCACACCACTCACCGCAACCATCACCGATTGCGACCCCACCTATGATGCAATCTCCAACACACACAGGGATGAGCCAGGATGACCCAGATGCATGGGATCTATATGATGCACCAGTATCTGACAATAGTCCAGACTGCTACCCAGCGAGGCCATCACCACCTGAGGATAGTACTGCCTACACGCAAGTGGTGTCCAGAGCAGCGGTTTTTCACAATGTGGCGTTGCACGCTGAATCTATTGAGGATGACTTTTTATTTAATACTTTATCGTCGACACACAGTCAGTACCAAAGTCTCCCAATGTTACCAGGGATGTTGAAACACACGAAACAAGTATTTCAAGAACCCGTCAAAGGCAGAGCCATCACACCTAGGGTGGAGAAAAAGTACAAGCCTCCCCTACAGACCCTGTATACATCACACAACAACTGACACCTGACTCAGTAGTAGTAGGCGCAGCACGTAAAAGGGCTTATTCACACACCTCTGGAGATGCACCACCACCGACAAAGAAAGTCGAAGGTTTGATGCAGTGGGGAAAAGAGTTGCAGCACAAGCGGCCAATCAATGGCGCATTGCCAATTCCCAGGCGTTATTGTCAGGATATGACAGGGCTCACTGGGATGAAATGCAGCACTTTATAGAACATCTGCCCAAAGAGTTCCAAAAGCGTGCACAACAAGTGGTGGAAGAAGGCCAAAGTATCTCGAACAACCAGATACGATCGGCAATGGATGCAGCGGACACAGACGCAAGAACTGTGAATACAGCTGTCATTATTCGGAGACACGCATGGCTGCGCACCTCCGGATTTAAGCCAGAAATCCAACAAGATGTGCTTAATATGTCTTTTAATGGACAGCAGTTGTTTGGTCCGAAGGTGGACACAGCTATAGAGAAGCTAAAGAAGGACACGGATACGGCCAAGGCCATGGGCGCACTCTACTCCCCACAGAGCAGAGGCACATTTAGGAAGACACCATTTAGAGGGGGGTTTCGGGCCCAAAGCACAGAACCCTCAACCTCACAAACCAGACCCACATACCAGGGCCAGTATCAAAGAGGAGGCTTTCGGGGACATTACAGAGGTGGACAGTTTCCTAAAACTAGAGGAAAGTTCCAAAGCCCAAAGACCCCTCAAAATAAACAGTGACTTCAGTGTCACAAATCCTCAACACATAACACCAGTGGGGGGGGGGGGGACTCACAGATTTTTACGAAAACTGGGAAGAAATAACAACAGGCTCTTGGGTCCTAGCCATTAACTAACATGGTTATTGCATAGAATTCCTACAATTACCACCAAATGTGCCTCCAAGAACACACAACATGTCCAAACAACACTTAGATCTACTACACCTAGAAGTCCAAGCGTTGTTGCAAAAGGATGCAATAGAACTGGTACCCAACCATCAAAAAGGCACAGGTGTTTATTCCCTGTATTTTCTGATACCCAAAAAGGACCCATCTTAGATCTCAGAACACTAAATCTTTACATCAAATCAGATCACTCTCACATGGTGACACTTCAAGACGTAATTCCCTTGCTCAAACAACAAGACTACATGACAACATTAGATCTCAAGGATGCGTACTTCCATATATTCATACATCCTTCACACAGGAAATACTTACGGTTTGTAATCCAAGGAGTACATTACCAATTCAAAGTGTTACCATTCGGGATAACAACAGCACCAAGGGTATTTACAAAATGCCTTGCAGTAGTAGCAGCCCATATCAGAATACAGCACATACACGTATTCCCGTTTCTAGACGATTGGTTTATCAAAACCAACACACAGGAACAGTGTCTTCAACACACAAAATACGTCATAGAAACCCTTCACAAACTAGGGTTCTCACTAAACTACCAAAAATCACACTTACAGCCGTGTCAAATACAACAATACTTAGGAGCCACAATCAACACAAAAAAAGGGATTGCCACTCCTAGTCCACAAAGGGTACAAGCATTCCAAAACGTAATACAAAGCATGCACCCAAAGCAAAGTTTTCAGGTAAAATTAGTGATGAAACTACTAGGCATGATGTCATCATGCATAGCCATTGTCCCAAATGCAAGATTACATATGCGGCACTTACAACAGTGCCTAGCAACACAATGGTCACATGCACAGGGTCAACTTCATGATCTAGTGATGATAGACCGCCAAACATACACCTCGCTTCAATGGCGGAATCCTATAAATTGAAACCAAGGGCGGCCTTTCCAAGACCCAGTGCCTCAATACGTGATCACAACAGATGCTTCCATGATAGGGTGGGGAGCATTTCAACCGCTAATAGCCCACAAACACATTCTTGTCAAAACAGACAACATGACAACAACGTATTACCTAAACAAACAGGGAGGGACACACTCATCACAACTGTGTCTCTTAGCACAACAAATTTGGCATTTGGCGATTCACAATGACTTTCGCCTAATAGCACAGTACATCCCAGGGATTCAAAACCAGTTAGCCGACAATCTCAGTCAGGATCACCAACAGATCCACAAATGTGAAATTCATCCCCAGATACTACAAACCTACTTCCAAACCTGGGGAACACCACAAATAGACCTATTCGCAACAAAAGAAAACGCAAAATGCCAAAACTCTGCATCCAGGTACCCACAGCCTCATTCCAAGGGCAATGCGTTATCGATGAGTTGGTCAGGGATATTTGCTTACGCTTTTCCCCCTCTCCCACTCCTTCCGTATCTGGTAAACAAATTGAGTCAAAACAAACTCAAACTAATACTAATAGCACCAACCTGGGCTCGCCAATCGTGGTACACAACACTACTAGACCTATCAGTAGTACCTCATGTCAAACTACCAAACAGACCAGATCTGTTAACTCCTCAACACAAACAACAGATCAGACACCCACACCCAGCATCGCTCAATCTAGCAATCTGGCTCCTGAAGTCTTGGAATTTGGACACTTAGACCGTACACAAGAATGTATGGAGGTCATTAAACAAGCTAGAAAACCTACTACAAGACATTGTAACGCAAATAAATGGAAAAGATTTGTTTATTAATGCCATAATAATCAAATTCAACTGCTACATGCTTCCGCAAAAAACATTGTAAGCTACTTACCACACTTACAAAAATCTAAACTAGCTTTTTTTCCCCAAAAAATACATCTCACAGCAAAGCATTTATGGAGGGAATAAAAAGAATCATACCCCCGAGAACACCACCAGTTCTCTCGTGGAACCTCAATATTATATTAACACGACTCATGGGTCTACCATTTGAACCCATGCATTCTTGTGAGATACAATACTTAACCTGGAAGGTAGCCTTCCTAATAGCTATCACATCTCTTAGAAGAGTGAGCGAAATACAAGCATTCACTATACAAGAACCCTTTATACAAATACATAAACATAAAGTGGTTCTCCGTACAAATCCCAAATTCTTACCAAAAGTTATATCACCGTTCCACCTAAACCAAACAGTGGAACTACCAGTCTTTTTTGGTAGATCATCAGCACGGTTTTAAGTGTTTAATTAATTCCTAGAAAAAGCATAGGAAGTTGAAGCGTGAATCTGCTTCTCCAACCACTCTCTGTCTCCAGAGAGTGCACAAAGGAGTCAACGTGCTACCTGGTCTCGGTCCCTAATTCCACCAGAAGCAATTAAGAGTCTGGTCCCGATGCACCTCAAGTTTCCAGGTACATTGTTGACCTTTCAGCAAGGAGAGAGACCATGTTCTGCTTATTTGGCACTTTACCAGATCCCTCTGGTGCATGTTTGGGTGCCCAAGGATCTGCAGGGGCCTCCAGTTGTACTACTGCCGAGAGATCTGCCGTCTGTGCCATCAGAGCATGCACCAGATTCATCACTTACTTTGGTGCCGACTTTAGTTCCAGTGCCGCTGTCTGAGGTTGTGCAGCTGATTGTGCTATTTGACTCCAAGCAAAATCCATCAGTAATGCGACCAAGGCTGCAACCCAGCTCTGATCCACATGCAGCCACCTGTCAATCCTTCTGACGGATATTTTTTTATTACCACGTCGTATTGCCCAAACTTTGCACTGACTTAAACAATGACAATTATGTTGAAGTGGATGTTGATATCCCTCAATATAATAAGGAAACAATCTGATATGAAGAACTCAATATGCTATTAGTCTAGATTCTTCTTAAGATACTGGTCTTGTGTCTCCCCTGGGCCTGCTACTGAGGAAAGCACCTCCTTCTCAGTTGTTATGCAAGGTGTGGCAAAAGTCTTAAACATAAAGGTTCAGCAGTAGATGTGAAAACAAATTCTTTAACTGAGGTACTTCAGCCAGGTGAGGCTCACACAGTACCTATTTTACCATTTAATAAGACCGTCACCAGTGATATTGAATTTAGTAAAATATCTCCTTGACCATGGGACGGGCTGCATCATAAATCTGCTTGTCCTGGAAAAAAAATCCACTTGTCTCTTTGGTGCCAGATGGTGTGGCAACAAATTATGGCACCAATTTCATTATAAAGGAGCACTGATGAATAGCCTCTCTGATTATGCCAATGCTCCTACTGTAGTGTGGTTTGAATTCTAGCAATTTTCTTCTTTTGACACCTTTCCACAGATCACTTACTGGGGCTGGAAATAGCGGAATGGAATGCCCTTTTTAGTTTGACCTGTTGGAATTGTTGTGGGCTTTTAACCACGCCCACCTCACGTCCATCACTTTCACTCGTTCGTGGACTTGCCTTTCAAAAATCCTTTGTCATCACCGGTAAATGCTTTACGTTTGTCCCTTCTTGGAGCAGTTCTGTTACCGCCTTGCAGATTGCCTCTGTCACATAGATAATTGTACGATTGCCAATATGTTTGACTGTGAGCTAACTTCTTTTTCTTTTTGTGTCTGTCCTTTATGCTCATGGCGGCCATGGCGCTTTCAGTCGGGTCGCTTATGTCAACTGTTTCTTTTCATTTTCAGATTGTGGGGCAAGAAAAGTCCATTTAGGAATTTAAAACGCTAATAGCCCCAACTCGAGCAAATGTGAGACCCATTGTATTGCAAGTGCTTGTTTGTCAATGCAAACCTACTAACTTGACTGTTTTAGGAATTTTCACAAGCTCTTCTCTGTTCTTTTCCCATACTGAGAAAGGTTGGAAATTTTATCTTGACAGGGGCAAAAGTAAAACTTCTTCCAGGGTTGGGGAAAAAAAGTGGTTGGAGGAAAGTAAACTTGAAAATGCTGAACAGATACTCACATGAGCAAATCTAGGCATGCATATTTGCTCATGCTAACATGCAGTTCACAAATATTTTCTAGGAGAACTATTTCCTGGCCTAGTTAAGTAAATTCTTGTGAAATATTGAAAGCCAAAAATCTGCACTAATACAAGGACATATAGCATGGGTGACTTTCTGTAAGAATTGGTCCCTTAAATAGGTCTGATGTTACCAAACCATTTTGTTTTTAATTAAAATTCTATCTATTGGCTGGTTTCACTGTGAGTGACAGCATTCTGCTTTCTCAGAAGGAGCACATCTGCACCCAAAGTAGTTTTGTTCAGTGCCAGGGACTACTGAGAAATTTGTGGTTTTTGAAAACAAAAATGTTTGCTCGAGGGCCTGGCAGCTCCCACCACAATAAAGTTTTACAAAAGCCATGCCAAAACAAGATACACATTGACAAAACCAAAAGGCTGACCACCAATGTCATTCCTATTGACTTTGCTAATGCCTGTTTATTTTCGTGTTCACCATAATCTTATTAAAAAGGATTACAATGATTTTCCAAAACGAATATTTTGCCATGCATTAAGACATTTTCCTAAATTATGCTTTAAAGAAATGGCATCTACAGATTTGCAGTAGTTTAGCAAATGCTTTTTTTCCTATTTGCTTTTTTTGTGAACCGTTTATTCTGAAAGCTAAGAATCAAACTTGCTTTCAAGCTTCTTAAAATATTTGCATTTGATTACAGGGCACTTTGGGAGCATTAGAAGTAGCTTCATATTGTTTAAACTTTGCAAAAGTCTGTACACATTTTTATAATGAATCCACTTTCAGTAGTGCAGTCTGAGTTTACAATATTTTCTTAGAGCGCTTACCCTAATAATAAAGGCTTTGCGTTAATTGAGCGATAAATAAAATAAATATGAAAACTTGTCCTCGATCCCAAACAATATGTCCTGGGTGTCGAACAATAGGAATTCCACCACTTCCTCACACATACCCTTTTGGGCACTTGTATATCATTGTGTTCGGGTCCTCCTGATAATAGGACGGTCGCTCAGCGACATCATACGGCACCAGAAGACCCAGGCTTTCTTACACCATCAGACGCCAGCGAGTTTAGTGGTAGAGGCGTCCACTAGTAAAGTCATACTCAAAATGAATAGAGACATTTGGCAAGTGGATTTTCCCCTCTTCGAGCCTTGGTCTGAGGTCAGTGAACACCAGCTGTCTTCTAGGTTGCAACTCCATGCCCTTTAGGACATGGTTGTATATGTTTTGCCGACTATTCCATTCGACCTTTGGGCGTCCCCTTACTCAAGCTGTTGAGGATGGCTTCCCTTCAGTATAATTAGTAATAATTCTGTCTTGAACACAACCAAATGTGTGACACTGGATGCCAGTGTGGTACGTTCTCTCCCGGATGTGATCTACGGGCTTCTCTGGGGAAGCCGACGCATCCCTGATGGACATGATGTTTGACTGATCTCGCCTCTTTAGTAAAAAAAGGAAAAAAAAACAGATTCAACTCTGGAACTGTTTAAGAAGCTCAAGGACACATCACATTTCTTGGATCTTCTGGCCCCACCAAACAATTCACCCACAATTTTGTCTTCTGCATTGCTATGGTCTCGGTTTTCAGTTTTGCCAATGCCAGACCCACTGCCCCAGCTCTTTTCTAAGGCCTTTCGATAATCAAGGTTCCAGTTCTCAACAGGCACCCCCTAGAGCAGCAGGGACCAACATGCAGCTTAGTTCCTCCCTCCTCCTGCATCAGCAGCCACAGAGCCGCTTTAGTGTGTCCTTGCGGGTTTTCAGCTTCCCTGTCCAAGGCATTATCCAATATATCCTCCAAGGGTTGAGTGTGCATAATAACAATGGACTGGGATGCAACCATAGTAATTACCAGTGGTTTAGATTAATTCAGGCATTCCATCCATTTTTTTTTTTGTTTACTTCAGTGTGTCACCCAAAGTGGGACTGGTATGTCAACACATGGGTCCTGTACACACTGCCATTTGAACTAAGGTATACTTGGCTGATGAGCCCTAATCGGTTAAAACCAGCCCTGGTTTGCTTGTAGGGAAGACCTGGCCTGGCAGTTCGGGGTGGACTGGTACCATAAGTGTCGGGTCAAGACAGATTTGGTGGGTCCTGTATTGGAGTGCTGGGTCCAAACTGATGTGGCATGGTGTATAACAATACGATGGTCTGGGATGCGGCCTTGAGTGATTACCAGAGGTTGCGATTAATTAGCACATTCTATCTATTGCGTTTTTGTATACATAAGTATTTCCTCCAAGGGTTGCAGACCTCACTTCAGACAAATGGATCCTCTAAATTGCATGCTGGGATTACTCCCTTCCATTTTTTTCTACCCCTGCACATCGTCCACCAGCATAATAGCAGCTGACAATCTGTCTGTCATGTAGCATGAAGTGCAGACACTTTTGGCCTCAGTGGCCAGAGAGAGTGTTGAGGCCTCAGAAGTAGAAACTGAGTGTTAGTCCTGTGAATTCCTTGTGCTGAAGAATGTAAGCCTTTGTCCTATTTTTGATCTTTATATTCTCAGTGCCTTCATGTGGAAGGACAAATTCAAGATGCCTATGCTAGCCTATGTCCTGCCTACCTTTTACACCAGGGACTGGATGGTGGAATTGGCTGTTAAGGATACTTACTCAGTATCCCCTGTCCTCCAGGCCCCACAGGTGCTACCTGTGGTTCACAGTGAGATGGGAGCATTTTCAGTTCCCATTGCTCCCTTTTGGCATGACCAGTGCCCCTTGGATGTTCATGAGTGTTGACAGTAATCAAGCACACCTTTGGAAGTCAGGAATATGAAGCTTCCCCTACCACGATATCTGGCTACTGAATGTTCTCTCACCCAGGCAATTGTCAACCAACTTCAGACAATGGCGAACCTCCTAACGTTGAAGTTCACAGTCAGTGTGCCATAGTCACACCTGACTCCTTTGTAGATGCTCCCATTTGTCGGAGCTATTCTGCTTATGGTACAGTTTTGTGCCTTTCCCCTGGAGTGAAAAGTCCAGGATATTAAGGGTATGATCCCAATGTCCTGGATCTCAGTGTGGATGAGATTAAGGCTGATGGGATTGTTGGCCTCCTGCTTTTAGCTGGCCAACATACTAGGTGGCACATGCAGGCTCTGCAGTGGAACCTCAAATCCCAGTGTGCAGAGCATCAAAGAAATCTGTTTGATTGTTTCCAAATTTAGGAGGAGACTGCAAAAGACACGCAGTGGTGGTTACTCGCCCAAGATTTGATCAGGGGCAGATTACTCTCCTCGTCCCACAGAGCAGACTTTGGTCATGGATGCATCATTACAGGGTTGGAGAGGCCGTTTTGCAAAGATGATTAGAGACTCTAATCTACAGCAGAGACTCAACTGCACATCAATTTGTTGATGTTGAGGACCATCTGATTGGCATTGAAGGCCTTCCTCCCCAGCATGTGAGAAAGGATGGTGCATGTACTGACTAATAATTACATCACTACACAGCAGCAGGGGGAGGTAATTGCACCTGGGGCTGCACAGTTTGTATTTCCCTGCTTGAAAATTGAGGGCAGCAGTTGAGCTCCTCTAAATGTTCTTTCTGGGGCCTTTGTCATTTTGAAGGTGACGCGTCATTCCACACAAATCTGTGTATGCCAGTTATTGCCATAAATAAACTCACTAGAAGCAAAGTTGTCAGAGGTTTTGTGGATTGTCCTGGCCTTGGTTTAGCAAGGACCTGCTTTAGGCTCTGTTGAGGCCCATTTTCCACATCCTTCAGCTTTCTTGCATTTGCTGGATCAGCCTTTTTGATTTAAATCACCAGTTGTGATGGCATTTTTAAGTAATTTGCAATATTTATTTCCACCAAAACCTTTTGTGATGCCATAGTGGGATTTGAACTTAGTTCTCACTTTTTTGTTGTCTGCACCCCTTTTGAGGTGCTGCACAGTTGTCCCTTTATTACTTTTGAATTTGAAACTGGGTTTTCACGTACCCATAATAATGGCTAGGGATGTGAGTGAGCTGCAGGCTCTTTCTGTCAACCCACCTTAGAGCATTCTGCATCTAAGCCTCTAGGATCTACACATACATGCATGAAGACTGAGTAGTAGCAGTTTACTGCTTTTTAATCTACCTTCTAAAGTAATGAGTTTTATCTTGTCAGCCAGGTGTCCCTCAACTAAAACAATCCATGCTGGATATTAAGAGTGGTTTTTCTTAGGTTCTTCCAGAAATATCCAACGTCTGCAGGCAAGTTGTTTGACACATTACTCTTTTTTTTATACTTGGCCAAGCAGCGTCTTGCTCTGGCGACAGTTGAGGGTTATTTATTGACTCTTTCAGTATTTTTACATTTTCTCGATTTGTCATGTTTATTCAGATCCCCTGTTGCGATACGTTTCCTAAAAGGGCTGACCCATATGTTCCCAGCAACACAATTTTTATGATGCCTCATCTGGACCCCAGTCTAGTTCTTACTTTTCTCATGGCCACTCCATTTGAGCCATTGTACAGCTGCCATCTCCATTTGCACACCTTAGGACCATGTACCTCATAGTGATAATGTCAACTCATCGCTTGAGTGAACTACAAGCACTCTGTCCTGCAGCTGTATACTATCCTCTTCCCAGACGAGCTAGTGCTCCGGACAAAAGCAACATTTCACCCACCTCATATGTAGGCATAACTTCACATGTTCACAACTCACTACTGCCAGGGGCGTTTTTTCCAAAATGTCCTGCAGCATTTCATGGTCTGAGCCATTCCACAGACTTCCCACCTGGTTAGGTACTGCTTTGGTATCTATTCACAAGGTTAAAAATTTGTTGTTAGTAGAATTCATCAGTACAAGTTAGTTACGTTGGGTGAAGCTCTTTCTGGTTTATATTCTTTCTAACTGCAGATTTCTCATTGATCCACCCTCCTTCATAGTAAGAAGAATGGACTTTTCTAGTCTATGCTGATAAGATGCCATGTAACAGATTTGCACAGTGGCACAATCTGATTGCTGAGGCTTCACATATAGCATGCTGGAGGGATATCTGAAACAAACTGACATCTGTGCTTGGAGGTGGTGCCTATATAGGGGCACTGATATCATATCCAGGGCGGGATGGTCAGACACAGCCACACAGTGCCAAATACCAATGCGTGAGGGAATCGCTGAAGAAAATTCTACAGGCCCAGTCTGGTGCCTGTGGATGTTCACCACGTGAGAAATTCTTAGTATATATATCAGGGATGTGGAATTCCTATCGCCCGACGCCCAGGACATCTTGTTTGGGGTCAAGGGCAACAAGGTTTTATGTTTACTTTGTCCTTGGGACAAGTAGGCCCAACCCTCTGCAGCACAAACCCTTTGGCTGCCTGTTTACAGAGAGTGGAACTCTCTGCAGTTGAGGTAATGTGTTTCCAAAATATACTGCTGTTCGAACTTGTATTTATGGTTCATTATTTGAAAGCCTTCATTATTAGGGTGAGTGCTGTAAATAAATGTTTTAAGGTCACACTTCACTACTGACGTTGGTTCCAGTACAAAAAAAAAAAAAGTGTATGCACATGTTTGAAAAGTTTAGGCTATGAGGCTAAGTATAATGCTGCCAGAATGCTCTCTGATTAGATGCAAATGAAGTGTCATTTATTAAAATGTGTTGATGCATGCTAGTATTTCCCAAAAATATTTCTAATGGAAAATCAATGTAACCATTTTCAACACGATTATGGGAAGCATGAAAATAAACAAACACTGACAAAGCCAACTGATTTGACATATTTATATAAGTCTTTGAGTTTCTTCAATGTGTGTCTTGTTTTGACATGGCTTTTGTAACACTTTATTGTTGTGGGAGCTACCAGGCCCTCAACATTGTAACAAACACTGGCAAAAAAAAAACCCAAAAGTTTTTGAACTCTAAAAGCACATGTTGCCACCAGTGGCATAACAAAGGCCCCGCAGCCGCCCTCCAGGGGGCCCCTTCAGCACAGCACCTGCCCTGAGTGAGTCTGGAGAGGGGGCTCCACCGTGTTCTTTGCTAAGGGGCACCCTCCAGTTTTGTTACGTCACTGATTGCCACTGTAGTTCCTGACACTGAACAAAACTACTTTGTGTGCAATATGCTCCTTGTGGAAGAGCAGAATGCGATCACTCACAGTAAAGCCAGCCGAAAGAGAGAGAAATAGAAGTTTAATAAAAACAAAAAATGTCTTTGTTAACACCAGACCTAATTAGGGACCAAGACCCACATGTAGGTAGCTTTTTGCATGTCGCAAACAGCGACTTTCGTTGTTTGCGACGTGCAAAAAGCACATTGCGATGCACAAACCCAGTTTTGCGACTCGCAATTCCCCATGGGATCCCTTCCCCATTGTGAATGTCACTGTAAAAAAAAACAAATTCAGAGCAGGCAGTGGTCCTGCGGAACACTGCCTGCTCTGAAAAAATTAAACGAAAACGTTTCATTTTTCGTTTTTGTAATGCATCTCGTTTTCATTTAAGGAAAACGGGCTGCATTACAAAAAAAAAAAAAATGCTTTATTGAAAAGCAGTCACAGACATGGGGGTCTGCTGTCTCCAGCAGGCCACCATCCCTGTGAGGGCCGCCATTCGCAAGGGGGTCGCAAATTGCGACCCACCTCATGATTGTTCATGAGGTTGGCATTTGCGAAGCCCTTGCGAATCACAGATGGTGTCAGGGACACCATCCTACATTTGGATTTGCGACTTGCAAATTGCGAGTCGCTCTGACTCGCAATTTGCGGGTCACAAATCTGAACCTACCTACATGTGGCCCCAAATTCTTAAAGAAAGTCACAAAAGTGCACCCATGGTATATGTCGTACCCCTATAAAATATTTGTGAACTGTATTTTAGCATGGGTAAATACGATGTGTAGATTTGCTCATGTGAAAATCTATTGAGCATTTGCAAGTTCATTTTCCCTCCAGCCACTTCCTTCCCAACCCTTGAAGAAGTTCTAATTCTGCCATTGTCAGGAGTAAATGTCCAGCCTTTCTTATTATGGGAAAATAATAGAGAGAAGCTGGTGAAAATCTTTAAAACATGCAGGTTAGTAGGTTTGCAGACTCAAAGGCATTCCAGCCCTGGAACTATTGCTTACTGCTTCCTCCAGCCCCAGTATGCAGATCTGCAGAAAGGTGGCAAAATAAGGAAATTACTACAGTAGGGATTGAAACTGCAAGTATTCAAGCCACACTATGGTAGTAGCCCTGGCATAATCAGAGAGGCTATTATCAGAGCTCTTACATAATGAGATTGCTGCCATAATTTGTCGCCACCTTACATGGCGCCAAAGGGACAAGTAGATCTTTTTACAGGACAAGTAGATTTGAGAGGCAACCTGTCCCCTGGACAAGTAGATATTTTAATAAATTCCACACCCCTGATATATGTGTTAGATGGCATGTGTAGCTGCAGATACACATGCTTTGCACCTCCCGCCATCTAGTGTTGGGCTCGGAGTGTTACAAGTTGTTTTTCTTCAAAGAAGTCTTTTCGAGTCACGAGATTGAGGGACTCCTCCCCTTTCGGCTCCATTGCACATGGGCGGCGACTCCATCTTATATTGTTTTCTTTCCGCCATCGGGTTCGGACGTGTTCATTTTCGCTCTGCGTTTCGGTTCGGAAAGTTAGTGAAAATCTTGGAAAATTTGATGGTATTGTTTGTGTTCGGTATCGGGTTAGTTACAAGAGATCGACACCGAATTTGGAAGAGCACCGGCGGCCCTTTGGGGTTTTCAATTCCCCGGCGGGCCTGGTCAGCCCGACCACGTGCGTCTTCAAGGCTAATGGAACGGACCCCATTCCGCTTCTGCCCCGAATGTCAGAACAAGTATCCTTATACAGATCAGCATCTTGTCTGCAATTTGTGTTTGTCTCCAGAACACAAGGAGGATACCTGTGAGGCCTGTCAAGCGTTTCGGTCCAGGAAGACCTTAAGGGATCGAAGAGCAAGAAGACTACAGATGGCGTCGGTGCCGACAGGGCAAAAACACATGGAGGAAGAAGAGGAAACCTTCTCCATCGAGGATTCTCGACTCGGAAGAGGTCGATCCTGAACAGACGCCGAAAACCGTGAGTAAGACGTCGATACACAAAACTCAGGCAAAGACTACTAAAGCCCAGGGGACGCCACCGCCGGCAGGCCATGGCTTAACCCAAAAAATAGGTGACCGAGCATCGGCTCCGAAAAAGGGCATGCCTGTGTCGAAGTCATCCGACTCCGGTCGAGAAACCGGCACAGAGCAGGCTCGACCCCGAGACACCGGGTCAGAGCAATCTCGGCACTGAGAGAGCGGCACCTAACCAATTCGGCACCGAGAGATCAGTACGCCGAAGAGCAAAAAAGTGTTGTCGGAACTGAAAAAGGCAGCCGAAAAAGTTTTGGTACAGAAACATCCGGCCTCGGAACCGAAAACTAGTTCCTACACAGAGGAACAAGGCCTGTCCTCACAAATGCAAACACATGGATTTGGGCAGGAGCTGGAGACAATGGAGCCAGATTACACCTAAAGAAGGCTCCACAATCAAAAGGACACAGGGAAGATCAGTACTCTCCCTCCGATACGAATGAAACGAAAACTTGCCTTCCAAGAAAAAGACAAGCAGCCACAGGCAAAGGTGGCAAGACAAGTAACCCCGCCACCATCTCCACAACGCTCTCCACAGCCATCACCGGTAGCCACTCCACCAATGATGCAGTCCCCAACTCATACAGGGATGAGTCAGGATGATCCAGACGCGTGGGATCTTTATGATGCGCCAGTGTCAGATAACAGTCCAGACTGTTCTCCAGCTAGACCGTCACCACCTGAGGAAAGTACCGCCTACACACAGGTGGTGTTAAGAGCAGCGGCGTTTCATAATGTCAGCCTGCATGCAGAGCCAATTGAAGACGACTTTTGTATTTAACACACTGTCGTCCACACATAGCCAGTACCAGAGCCTCCCCATGCTACCTGGAATGCTAAAACACTCCACACAAGTGTTCGAGGAGCCTGTGAAAGGAAGGGCCATTACTCCAAGGGTGGAGAAAAAATATAAACCACCACCAACAGACCCGGTGTACATCACACAACAGTTAACACCAGACTCAGTGGTAGTAGGGGCAGCGCGCAAGAGGGCGAACTCACACACCTCAGGAGATGCACCACCTCCAGATAAAGAGAGTCGTAAGTTCGACGCAGCTGTGAAAAGAGTGGCGGCACAAGCAGCCAACCAGTCGCGCATTGCCAACTCACAGGCCTTGTTGGCGAGATATGATAGGGCTCATTGGGACGAAATGCAACATTTTATAGAACATTTGCCCAAGGAGTTCCAAAAGAGAGCACAACAAGTGGTGGAAGAAGGACAAAGTATCTCGAATAATCAGATACGGTCAGCAATGGATGCAGCAGACACAGCTGCTAGGACTGTAAACACAGCAGTGACAATACGGAGACATGCATGGCTGCGTACATCTGGATTCAAGCCGCAAATACAACAAGGCATGCTGAATATGCCATTTAACGGACAGCAGTTGTTTGGGCCGGAGGTGGACACTGCTATAGAAAAACTTAAAAAGGACACGGATACGGCCAAAGCCATGGGCGCACTCTACTCCCCACAGAGCTGAGGCACATTTCGGAAATCACAGTTTTGAGGGGGGTTTCGAGGGCAAATCACAGAACTTACCAAGTTCTACAAAAACTGGGAGGAGATAACAACAGACACGTGGGTCCTAGCCATTATCCAGCATGGTTATTGCATAGAATTTCTAGAATTCCCTCCAAATGTCCCATCGAAAACACACAATATGTCAAAACAACACATGGATCTTCTACAACTGGAGGTCCAAGCGTTGTTGCAAAAAGATGCAATAGAATTGGTACCAATTCATCAGAAAGGAACAGGAGTTTACTCACTGTACTTTCTCATTCCCAAAAAAGACAAAACTCTAAGACCTATATTAGATCTCAGAACGTTAAATATCTACATCAAATCAGATCACTTTCACATGGTGACACTGCAGGACGTTATCCCATTGCTCAAACAACAAGACTCCATGACAACACTAGACCTAAAGGATGCATACTTCCATATACCAATACATCCTTCACACAGAAAGTACTTAAGGTTTGTATTCCAAGGGGTACATTACCAATTCAAAGTGTTGCCATTCGGGATAACAACTGTGCCAAGAGTTTTTACAAAATGCCTGGCGGTAGTGGCTGCTCATATCAGAAGACAGCAAATACATGTGTTCCCGTACCTAGACGATTGGTTAATCAAAACCAACACGCAGGAACGGTGTTCACAACACACAATGTATGTCATAGAAACCCTTCACAAACTAGGTTTCTCAGTCAACTACAACAAGTCACACCTTCAGCCGTGTCAAATACAACAATACTTAGGAGCAACAATCAACACAACAAAAGGGATTGCCACTCCAAGTCCACAAAGGGTACAGGCATTTCACAATGCAATACAGGCCATGAACCCAAAACAAAAGATACAAGTCAAGATGGTGATGAAACTACTAGGCATGATATCCTCATGCTTAGCCATTGTCTCAAACGCAAGATTGCACATGCGGCCCTTACAACAGTGCCTAGCATCACAATGGTCACAGGCACAGGGTCAACTTCAAGATCTAGTGTTGATAGACCTCGCTTCAATGGTGGAACACTATAAATTTAAACAAAGGGCGGCGTTTTCAAGACCCAGTGCCTCAATACGTAATAACAACGGATTCCTCCATGATAGGGTGGGGAGCACACCTCAACCAACACAGCATCCAAGGACAATGGGACACTCAGCAGAGACAGTTTCACATAAATCACTTAGAACTACTTGCAGTATTTCTAGCGCTGAAAGCATTTCAACCTATAATAATCCACAAACACATTCTTGTCAAAACAGACAACATGACAACGATGTATTATCTGAACAAACAGGGAGGAACACACTCAACACAGTTGTGTCTCCTGGCACAGAAAATATGGCATTGGGCGATTCACAACCACATTCGCCTAATAGCGCAGTTCTTTCCAGGAATTTAGAACCAGTTAGCAGACAATCTCTCTCGGGATCACCAACAGATCCACGATTGGGAGATTCAACCCCAAATACTAAACACTTACTTCCAAAGATGGGGGACACCACAAATAGACCTATTTGCATCAAAAGAAAACGCAAAATGCCAAAACTTTGCATTCAGGTACCCACAGGATCAGTCTCAAGGCAATGCGTTATGGATGAGTTGGTCAGGGATATTTGCATACGCTTCCCCCCCCCCTCTCCCACTCCTTCCATATCTGGTAAACAAATTGAGTCAAAACAAACTCAAACTCATACTAATAGCACCAACTTGGGCAAGACAACCTTGGTACACAACACTACTAGACCTCTCAGTAGTGCCTCATGTCAAACTACCAAACAGACCAGATATGTTAACTCAACACAAACAGCAGATCAGACACCCAAATCCAGCATCGCTGAATCTAGCAATTTGGCTCCTGAAGTCTTACAATTCGGACATCTAGACCTTACACAGGAATGTATGGAGGTCATAAAACAAGCTAGAAAACCAACCACAAGACATTGCTATGCAAATAAGTGGAAAAGATTTGTTTATTACTGCCATAATAAACAAATTCAACCCTTACACGCATCTGCTAAAGCCATCGTCAGCTACCTACTGCACTTACAAAAGTCAAAGCTAGCTTTTTCATCCATTAAAATACATCTCACCGCAATTTCAGCTTATCTGCAAATTAGGCACTCAACTTCACTATTTAGGATCCCAGTCATAAAGGCTTTTATGGAGGTTCTAAAGAGAATTATCCCACCAAGAACACCACCAGTTCCTTCGTGGAACCTCAACATTGTCTTAACACGGCTCATGGGTCCACCGTTTGAACCCATGCACTCATGTGAGATACAATACTTAACATGGAAAGTAGCATTTCTAATTGCCATCACATCTCTAAGAAGAGTAAGTGAAATACAAGCATTTACCATAACCCTTTATTCAGATACACAAGCATAAAGTAGTTTTACGAACAAATCCTAAGTTCTTACCAAAAGTCATATCACCGTTCCACTTAAATCAAACAGTAGAACTACCAGTGTTCTTTCCAGAACCAGATTCTGTAGCTGAAAGAGCACTACATACATTAGACATCAAAAGGGCATTAATATACTACATTGACAGGACAAAACAAATTCGAAAAACAAAACAATTGTTCGTTGCTTTCCAAAAACCTCATACAGGGAATCCAATATCCAAACAAGGCATTGCCAGATGGATAGTTAAATGCATTCAAACCTGTTATCTCAAAGCAAAAAGAGAACTGCCTATAACACCAAAGGAACACTCAACTAGAAAGAAAGGTGCTACCATGGCCTTTCTAGGAAACATTCCAATGACTGAAATATGTAAGGCAGCCACGTGGTCTACGCCTCATACGTTTACCAAGCATTACTGCGTGGATGTGTTAACAACACAGCAAGCCACAGTAGGACAAGCAGTACTACGAACTTTATTTCAAACAACTTCAACTCCTACAGGCTGAGCCACCGCTTTTGGGGAGATAACTGCTTACTAGTCTATGCAAAGCATGTGTATCTGCAGCTACACATGCCATCGAACGGAAAATGTCACTTACCCAGTGTACATCTGTTCGTGGCATGAGACGCTGCAGATTCACATTCGCCCGCCCGCCCGCCTCCCCGGGAGCCTGTAGCCGTTTTGAAGTTGATCTTGAACATTTGTAAATATATCGCTTTAAACCACATTATGTACATACATATTTACTCCATTGCATGGGCACTATTACTATAATACACAACTCCTACCTCACCCTCTGCGGGGAAAACAATCTAATATGGAGTCAACGCCCATGCGCAATGGAGCCGAAAGGGGAGGAGTCCCTCGATCTCGTGACTCGAAAAGACTTCTTCGAAGAAAAACAACTTGTAACACTCCGAGCCCAACACTAGATGGCGGGCTGTGCAAAGCATGTGAATCTGCAGCGTCTCATGCCACGAACAGATGTACACTGGGTAAGTGACATTTTCCTTATAGATCGCATGTCCACCAGAAAGAGCTTAAGCAAATGTACTTATCTTGTTGGTTGGGAGAGTGGGGTTTTGCTTCCATTGGACTTGATATTCAAGTACAACGTAGTATCTCTGTTTTTTTAATTGTTTTTTAAGTGAAAGTTTTTGGAGGTAATGATTTAATGATTTAGCATTCTTCTTTCTGTTGCAGTCGGTGGGCTGTGGGGCTTGTGCCCCTTGTCAACTTAAGGAGGACTGCACTGCCTGCTCTGTCTGCTTACTTCGTGCCCAGAGCCCAGAGTTTGACACCAAATTGAAATGCTTGAAGAGAAGATGTTGCAAAATTGTCAAAAAGGTGATGTAATCTTGTTATTGGTCTTGAAATGATGATTGTCATAGTAATTTAATCTGTATTTTACTGTTTTCCTTCGGTGGGTCTGCATTGATAATCCTAATCACTGAATTATCCCACTGAGGCGCAGGATCACACACCATTTTTAAAAAGATAAATAATATATTTTAATTGTCTTCAGACAATACTAATATCTCTCTTAAAACAATTCAGATGCCTTTTCAAAGGCTATATTGGCTAATTTCAATTATTTTCTTTAAACTGGCAATTTACAACTAAAGAAGTCGCCAAATAAACCAAAATTAAACCTTTCTTAAAGGGCATGAAGGGGAAAAATAGGCAATGTAGCTGTCAGGCGACAGACATGTGAGGCAGGGAACTGACACTGCAGCTTTGAGGTAATCCCAATCCTGAAGTTGGAAATGGTCCTTTCTGCAGGGCTATTCCCAAACTGTTTGCCTTTCTCCTCCTATTTTTCTGACCCTCTTTTTGTTGACTTTAGGACTCTGGGCACTTTACCACTGCTAATCCATACTACAGACGTGCTCTCTCTTAAAACTTGGTATGATTGGCTTACACCTGTGTGGCTCATTTAATTTACCTGTACGTCCCTGGTAAAGTGCTATACCATATGCCCAAGGCCTGTAAATTAAATTGTACCAGTGGGCCTGCATCGCAGATTGCGCCACCCACAGAAATAGCCTTTCAAACATGTCTTAAGCCTGCCACTGCAGGACCTGCATGAGCAGTTTACTGCCACACTGACTTGGCAAGCCAAACTGCTTGCCAAAGTCTAAACTCCCTTTTTACTACACCTACGTCAACCCTAAGGTAAGCCCTAGATAGCCCTATGGGCAGGGTGCTCTGTATGTAAAAGGTAGGCCATATAGTTTTATGTGTTACATGTCCTAGTAGTGACAAACAGCCTATTCAGTTTGTCACTATTTTGAGTGCTGCTCCTCTCATAGGCTTTGTAGGAAGTTGGCTCTGTGTATACTATCTCAAAGGGAGAGATAGTGTGCTCAGAGTGCAAGGGTTCCCCCTAGAGGTTGATAGAAAATATATTTTTCAATATAAAAACCTACTGGCCTGGAGTAAGTCTTTGAGTGTGTGTTCCTCATTTATTGCCTGTGTGTGTACAACAAATGCTTAACACTACCCTCTGATAAGCCTACTGCTCGACCACACTACCACAAAATAGAGCATTAGAATTATCTAATTTTGCCACTGTCTTACCTCTAAGGGGAACCCTTGGACTCTGTGCACACTGTCTCTCACTTTCAGATAGTATATACAGAGCCAACTTCCTACAGGCGGTCCCCGGGCTGCGTGGGCCTCTTGCATTGATTGTTCATTCCCGGTGGGGGCTACTGCTTTAATTGATTGTTAGGCCTTGGGAGGTGGCGGTCTCCGGGGTTCATCAGGACCCCAGCATTTAATTAAATATGAGCCACAAGCCATAAATAAGCCCAGGATGGGGTCCCCCGTGAGCCCCCTCCTCCATTCTTTATCTGTCCCCGGGACATGGCCCACCAGGGTGTTTCAGTAAAAGAAGCTTGGAATACTACACTTGTTGTTTTATTTTTAAATGTTGCACAAATTCATCAGCAAGGTAGAGATACATGTGTGTGTGTGTGTATATATATATATATATATATATATATATATATATATATATATATATATATATATATATATATATATATATATGTTCGATGACGTGTAGCTGCAGAGCATAGCTCTTCCGACATCTAGTGTTGGACTCTGAGTGTTACAAGTTGTTTTTCTTCGAAGAAGTCTTTTCGGAGTCATAGAATCGAGTGACTCCTCCTCTCGGTTACAGGGCGCATGGGCATCAACTCTGTTAGATTGTTTTCTTTCCGCTGTTGGGTTTACATGTGTTTCCTCTTGCTCTGTGATTTTGGATTGGAAAACCTATATACAGACCTACATCTGGTTTGTAATTTGTGCCTTTCTCCGGACCACCGAGATGAAATTTGCGAGGCCTGTCGATCGTTTCGATCCAAGAAGACCTTGAGAAATTGCAGAGCCCGAAGATTAGGAATGGTGTCAAAGTACAGAAAATCTCGACGTCGTGGAAGAAGAACAGGCACAGACAGCAGTCTCCATCTGAGATACCGACTCCGAACAAGAATCCGAAGAAGACAGGCCTATCACTGCTGGCCAGCACGTGAGTACTTCTGTCCCTACGCCCATATATAAAAAAACTATCGAAGGCCCTGGGTATACCACTGCTGGAAGGCCATGGGTTCGGCGCTGAAAAAGGCCACTCCTCGGTCCACTTCGGAGTCAAGCAAGTCAGTTAAAAGTTCCACCTCGTACTCCAGTAAGCATCCTCACGCCTCCGAGTCGAAGATTCTACACCCTGCTTTGGAGGAGAAACAGATGACTTAATTTTCGGGACCGAAAAAATCCACATACACAGACGAACAAGGACTTTCGAACAGACGTAAAAAAATCTTGAAGCCGATACAAGATTCTTATAAGCCTTCTGATAAGGATACTGAGATTCAGCCAATATTGGAGCTTATGGATGAAAGACAATCTAGGATCCACATTCATAAAGAGACTGGCAGAATTATTTCTGCACCTCCTTTAAAAAAGAAAAGAAAGCTGGCTTTTCAAGAGGAATTAGACTCAGCTCAACCACCAGCAAAAGTTCAAAAACAAAAGGAGAAACCAGCACCTGTCCCTACTTCTCCTCATTCTCCACAGCTTTCTTTTTCATCTCCACACAATAGTCCACCACCATTGCCTTCTCCAACACACTCGCAATACTCTCATGGAGATACAGTGGATCCTTGGGATCTACATGACCCAGATCCTATTCCAGATAATGATCCTGACCTATACCCCTCCAAGCGTTCTCCACCAGAGGAAACTACTGCCTACACTCAAGTCGTTTCTAGGGCAGCTGCTTATCATGGGGTGCTTATCCACACTGTGCCCCTAGAAGAGGACTCCTTGTTCAACACTCTGTCTTCCACTCACTCTATGTACCAGTGCCCACCCATGTTGCCTGGAATGGTAAAACATGCCAGCCACATTTTTTGTGAGCCTGTCAAATATAGAGTAATTACTCCCAGAATTGACAAAAAATACAAACCTGCTCCTACAGACCCAGACTACATCACACATCAAGTTCCTCCAGACTCAGTAGTGGTGAATGCGGCCAGGAAAAGAGCTAACAGCCAATCATCAGGGGATGCTCCTCCACCTGATAAGGAGAGTAGAAAGTATGATGCTTCTGGCAAGAGTTTAGCTACGCTAGCAGCTAACCAATGGCGAATTACAAATTCGCAAGCACTTCTTGCCAGATATGAAAGAACCCACTGGGATGAGATGCAAGAATTCATACAGCACCTCCCAAAAGAGCATCAAAAGAGAGCACAACAGGTTGTAGAAGAGGGACAGGCCATAAGTAACAACCAGATAAGGTCTGCCCTCAATGCTGCTGATATAGCCGCAAGGAGTGTAAATACTGCCATTACATTAAGAAGGCATGCATGGTTACGCTCTTCTGGTTCTAAACCAGAATTTCAACAGGCAGTACTTGCCAGAACACCTCAGCACGTCTCATCCTCAACTGCCCTCACCACAAACACACCTCTGCCCACCTCAGGGACCTCCACTGGCTACCCATCAACAAAAGGATCGTCTTCAAAATCCTAATCCACGCTCACAAAACTCTCCACGGCACTGGACTGGCCTACCTCAACGATCGACTCAACTTCCACAACCTGACACGCCAGCTCCGCTCCGCCAACCTCACCGTTGTAATAGTCCCCCGCATTTACCATACCACAACCGGCGATCCTTCTCCCACCTCGCAGCCAAAACCTGGAACTCCCTCCCCACCAACCTGCATAAGACCCAGGACCTCCTGACCTTCAGGAAACGCCTCAAGACCTGGCTCTGCGAGCAGTAGCTCCCGCCCCCCCCCCCCCTCCTCCAGCGCCTTGAGAACCTTCCAGGTGAGTAGCACGCTTAACAAATTGATTGATTGAGTACTTTACATGCCTTTTGGTAAAAAAACACTTATTCGGGCCTGAAGAAGATACCACCATTGAAAAACTAAGAAAAGACTCAGATACTCCCAAAGCAATGGGAGCATTATATACCACACCATATAGAGGGTCATTTTGCAGGTCGCAGTTTATTGGAGGATTCAAACCACAATCCTCTGAAGTTTCTACCTCCCAGGCAAAGCAGGGACAACAGCAGCAACAATATAAAAGAGGGGGCTTTAGAGGGTCCGATAGAGGACAATATTTCAAAAACAGGGGCAAGAGCCAGGCCTCAAAACAAGCTACTACACCATCCAAACAGTGACTTCGTTCCCTCCACCACACACACATCGCCTGTGGGGGCAATACTACAGCAATTCCAATCTCATTGGCAAAATATCACCACAGACAATTGGGTGTTATCAATTATTCGCAGTAACTATTGCCTAGAATTAATCTCCACCCCTCCATACATTCCACCACGTTACCACAAACTGTCCCTAGAACACAACTTTCTGTTGCAACAGAAGGTACAATCCCTACTACTAAAACAAGCAATATAATTAGTCCCACATTCTCAGCAAGAAACAGAATACTCAATATACTTCCTCATTCCAAAAAAAGATGGCACTCTAAGGCCTATCCTAGACCCCAGGCCTCTCAATCTATACATCCTGTCAGAACATTTTCACATGGTAACTCTGCAGGGTGCCATTCCACTACTACAGAAACAAGATTACATGACTGCTTTAGACCTCAAAGATGCGTATTTCCATATGCCCATTGTAAGGAAATGCCTCCTTGGCATGGTTACCCCCTAACCTTTTACCTTTGCTGATGCTAAGTTATGATTTGAAAGTGTGCTGGGCCCCTGCTAACCAGGCCCCAGCACCAGTGTACTTTCCTTAAACTGTACCTTTGTCTTCACAATTGGCACAATCCTGGCACTCAGGTAAGTCCCTTGTAACCAGTACCCCTGGTACCAAGGGCCCTGATGCCAGGGAAGGTCTCTAAGGGCTGCAGCATGTCTTATGCCACCCTGGGGATCCCTCACTCAGCACATGCACACTGCCTCACAGCTTGTGTGTGCTGGTGGGGAGAAAATGACTAAGTCGACATGGCACTCCCCTCAGAGTGCCATGCCAACCTCGCACCGCCTGTAGCATAGGTAAGTCACCCCTCTAGCAGGCCTTACAGCCCTAAGGCAGGGTGCACTATACCACAGGTTAGGGCATATGTGCATGAGCACTATGCCCCTACAGTGTCTAAGCAAAACCTTAGACATTGTAAGTGCAGGGTAGCCATAAGAGTATATGGTCTGGGAGTTTGTCAAAAAACGAACTCCACAGTTCCATATTGGGTACACTGAAAACTGGGAAGTTTGGTATCAAACTTCTCAGCACAATAAATGCACACTGATGCCACTGTAGAATTTATTGTAACATGCACCCAGACGGCATCTTAGAGATGCTCCCTGAATACCTATCAGACTTCTAGTGTCGGGCTGACCATTTTCTGCTAGCCTGCCACAACCAGACGAGTTGCTGGCCACATGGGGAGAGTGCCCTTGTCACTCTGTGGCCAGGAACAAAGCCTGTACTGGGTGGAGGTGCTTCTCACCTCCCCCTGCAGGAACTGTAACACCTGGCGGTAGCCATTGGCTACTGCCCTCCCAGACCTAAACACATCCCTAAATTTAGTATTTAGGGGCACCCCAGATCCCAGGAAATCATATTCCTGAGCTGAGAAGGACTGCTGACCTACAAGCCTGCAGAGATGACGGAAGACAACTGCTTTGGCCCCAGCCCTACCGGCCTGTCTCCTGACTCTAAAACCTGCAACCAGCAACGCATCTAACAGGGACCAGCGACCTCCGAAGCGTCAGAAGACTGCCCTGAATCCCAGGACCAAGAAACTCCAGTGAACAGCGGCTCTGCTCAACAACCAGCAACAAACTTGCAACTTTCCTACAACTTCAAAGACTTCACTCTTCCTGTCGGAAGTGTGAGACTTCACACTCTGCACCCGACACCCCCTGCTCGAGATCCAGAGAATTTACACCACAATGACGACTCCCCAGCGACTGCGAGCCCGTGAGGAGCCCGAGATGACCCCCCTGGACCCCACAGCGACGCCTGCAGAGAGAATCCAGAGGCTCCCCCTGACCGCGACTGCCTGTAACAAGGGACCCGACGCCTGGACCAAGCACTGCACCTGCAGCCCCCAGGACCAGAAGGAACCGAACCTCAGTGCATGAGTGACCCCTAGGCAACCCTCTGCCTAGCCCAGGTGGTGGCTGGCCCGAGAAGAACCCCCTGTGCCCTGCCTGCACCGCTAGAGTGACCCCCGGGTCCCTCCATTGAAACCAATACAAAACCCATCTCTTGCTTTGCACACTGCACCTGGCCGCCCCTGTGCCGCTGAGGGTGTGTTTTGTGTGCCTACTTGTGTGCTTCCCCCCCTCCCCCCCCAGTGCTCTACAAAACCCCCTGTTCTGCCCCCCGAGGACGCGGGTACTTACCTGATGGCAGAGCTGAACCGGAGCACCCCTGTTCTCCATAGGCGCCTATGTGTTTTGGGCACCTCTTTGATCTCTGCACCTAACCGGCCCTGAGCTGCTGGTGTGGTAACTTTGGGGTTGCCTTGAACCCCCAACGGTGGGCTGCCTATGCCCAGGAAATTAGATTTGAAAGTGTCTTATTTACCTCACAATCTAACCAATACTTACCTCCCCCAGGAACTGTTGATGTTTGCACTGTCTACTTTTAAATTAGCTTATTGCCATTTTAACAAAAACTGTATATGTTATTGCTCTAATTCAAAATTCCTAACTTACCTGTGTGGAGTACCTTGCATTTTATGTATTTACTTCAAATCTTGAACTTGTGGTTGTTAAAATAAATTAAGAAAATATATTTTTCTATATAAAAACAATTGGCCTGGAGTAAGTCTTTGAGTGTGTGTTCCTCATTTATTGCCTGTGTGTGTACCACAAATGCTTAACACTACCTTCTGATAAGCCTACTGCTCGACCACACTACCACAAAATAGAGCATTAGAATGATCTAATTTTGCCACTATCTTACCTCTAAGGGGAACCCTTGAACTCTGTTCACACTATCTCTTACTTTGAGATAGTATATAGAGAGCCAACTTCCTACACACTCAAACAAAGCCCACCTCTCAGTACAGAGATTCTTATTGAGGCAACATTAACAAGGGAAGGGGAAAGCCATTTACATCTAGAGGCTCCTCATCCACCACTAAGCCGTGACTGCCACCAAAACCTACCAACTCACACCGCTCCTGTAGGGGGAAGTTGACAACATATTTACCCGCAACGGTCTCAAACTACCACAGATTAATGGATACTTCAAATTATCCAGAATGGTTACTGTCCGGAGCTCACTCCCACGCCACCAAATATACCTTCTCATACTCACAGACATTCACATGATCATCTCGCTTTTCTCAAAGAGGAAGTACATTTTCTTCTCAAAGGGGCTGTAGAACCAGGAGCATTAGAATTCCAGGGAACAGGAAGGAGTATACTCCCTGTTATTCCTAATTCCCCCAAAACATGTGTCTCTCAGACCAATATTAGATCTCCGACCCTTAAACCACTACATCCTATCAGAACACTTCTATATGGTCACTCTTCAGGATGTTATTCCCCTTCTGCAACAAGGCAACTTAATGACAGCGTTAGACCTAAAGGACGCTCACTTTCACATTCCTATTCATCCAGCACACCGTCAATACCTAAGATTTGTAGTTTGAGGAAAACTGTACCAATTCAAGGTATTACCATTCGGAGTGACAACTGCTCCAAGGGTATTCACAAAATGCCTTGCAGTAGCCACAGCACATCGCAGAGCACATTGCAGAAGACAAGAAATGAATGTCTTCCCTTATTTGGATGAATGGCTCATCAAAGCCAATTCATTCACACAGTGTCAAAGCCACACTCAACTAAAAATTACCTCAAATCTCATCTGCACCCTCTCCAGATACAGCCTTATCTTGGAGCTACTCTCAATACACAGTTTGAACTAGCGTTTCCTAGCTTACCCCGAGTTCAGTCTTTTCAAACAATGGTTGCTACATTAACAGAGTGCCAAGCATACACAGTAAGAACTGCTATGAAATTGTTAGGGATGATGGCATCTTGTATTGCCATTGTACCTTATGCCGTGCCCTCTTCAACAGTGTCTCTCTGGTCATTGGTGTCAGGCACAGGGTCAGATGGAAGATGTGGTGTTGTTGGACCCCACTATATATACTTAGCACTCTCTGCATTTGCGAACTCCACAAACCTTATGAAAGGGCGGCCCTTTTTAAACCTTGTACCTCAGATCACTCTCACAACAGACGCCTCAAACACTGGTTGTGGAGCTCATCTCCTCAACGTCACAGTTCAGGGGAGATGGGACAACACTCAACGGTCTTTCCACATCATTTACGTGGAACTGCAAGCTGTGTTCCTAGCCTAAAAACTGTTCCTTCCATAATTGCAACACAAGATAGTATTGGTATGTACAGACTACATGACTACCATGTACTATCTTCAAAAACAGATGGGGGGGGGGGGGACACAATCTTATGAACTCTCCCATGTTGCACAAACAATATGGAAATGGGCAATTCATTACCACATTTGCATAGTGGCACAGTTATGTCCCAGGGACACACAATCACTTTGCAGACTCGCTCAGCAGGATGCAGCAACAAGCCCACGTGTGGGAACTCCACCCAGAAGTCCTTCACCAGTATTTTCAAAAGTGGGGAACACCTCAAATAGACCTATTCTCCACATATCATAACAAAAAATTACAAAACTTCACCTCCAGGAACCAACACTCTCAATCCAAGGGCAATGCTCTATGGATGAGTTGGTCAGGGATATTTGCTTTCGCTTTTCCCCCCATCTCCCTCTCATGCCCGTTCTGGTCCAGAAGCTCAGACAATCTTCCCTTAACATGATCTTGGTGGCCCCTACATGGGCACGTCAACCACGACTCACAGCACTTTTTAAACTCTCAATTGTTCTACATCAAAAGCTTCCCAACAGACCAGACCGTCTGACAAAAAGACATGGTCAAATAAGACATCCAAATCCTAAATCCTGCAACCTAGTGATTTGGCTCCTGATGTCATAGAATTTGGGTATTTACAATTACCACAGGAAAGTATGTCTATTCTTGAAACAAGCCCACAAATCTACAACTAGACAAAGTTATACGTCAAAATGGAAATGATTTGTCTGCTATTGTCAAACTCAGACATTGACCCTCTCAAGCCAACAGTCCAAGATATTGTATGTTATTTACTACATTTACAAAAAGCAAATCTGGCGTACACATCCATTTCTATAGCTGTGTATCTTTAAAACAGACAGCATACTTCTTTGTTTAGAATTAATGTTATCAGAGCATTTATGGAAGGACTCAAAAGATTCATCCCACCAAAAATTCCTCTAGTTCGTTCTAGGAATCATAACATTGTGCTCACAAGGCTCATGGCTCCACCTTTTGAGCCACTTCACTCCTGTTCTCTACAATTCCTCTAATGGAAAGTATTTATTTAAGTTGCTATCACATCCCTTAGACATGTCAGTGAGCTCAAAGCTTTAACTTTCGAAGAATTTGTCTTTCAAATTCATAAAGAAAAAATTGTATGAAGAACAAATCCAAAAGTAGTTTAACAAATCCATATCAATCAGACAATGGAATTACCAGTTTTCTTTCAACAGCCAGATTCTGTGGCAGAAAGAGCTCTACATACTCTTGATGTTAAAAGGGCTCTCACATATTATATCGATAGAACAAATGAGTTTAGGAAAACAAAATAACTTTTTGTGGCTTTCTCCTTGCCACATAAAAGAGAGCCTGTATATAAAGCAACTATAGCAAGATGGGTAGTCAAGGGTATTCAAAGTTGCTACAGTAAAGCCAAACTACAATTACCTGTACGCTGCACTAGGAAACACGGTGCATCTATGGCATTTTTAGGTAACATACCTATAGCAGATATTTGCAGAGCAGCAGCATGGTCTACACCACATACATTTACTAAACATTATTGTGTAGATGTCTTTGCACGCCAACAACCAAATGTTGGAGAAGCTGTACTCAAAACACACTTCCAGTCAATTGCAACTCCTTTATGGAGGGACTGCTTTACAGTCTATGCACAGCATGTGTATCTACAACTACACATGCCATCAAATGGAAAATGTTACTTACCAGTAGACATCTGTTTTTGGCATGTAGTGCTGTGGATGCACATGCGCCCTCCCGCCTCCCCAGATGTGTGTGGACGTAGCAACTTATTATTATGTAAATATTGTACATATGTAGATTCATGGCATGGACATCTTTTCTATTCTACCCTCTATATTCACTACTTAACTCTCCCGCCTGTGTAGAAACAATCTAACAAAGGACTCGATCGCCATTCGCAGTATTACCGAGAGGAGGAGTCACTTGATCCCGTGACTCAAAAGCTTCTTCGAATAAAAACAAGTTGTACTACTCCGAGCCCAACACTAGATGGTGAGCTTATGCACAGCATGTGAATCTACAGCACTGCATGGCACGAACAGAAGTCTACTGGCAAGTAACATTTTCCTTGTGGGGTGGATGCCGCCGAAGGATGAGTAGCCGGTCAATGCCACCTAAAAGCCAGCAGGGATACTTTCAAGAAAAATCTTTTGATCCAGACTGATGCCTTGGGGAAATTCTAAGGTAAGGAACCTGCAACTAGCTTTTGTGTCTACCAGATAAGGTGTTACCAAAGGTAAATAACTTGTCCTTTAAAGGTTTTAAGTGAAAATAACTCTGAGGCGTAAAGCATTAAAATGGGAAATGTGGTCGCTCTGAACTGGGACAAAGGAAGAAGATCAGTTTTGCCGCAATGGAACTTGGGCCAGCTACAAGGACCTAGTTAGGCCCACTGAACAAAAGGACCAGGATCCAAGGTTACGGAGCTTTGCATGGTTGTGGGTTTAAGATGCGCCACACAGCAGAGGCAATGGGCCTTTTCTGAAATTCGTTAAGTCTGCGAGGTGAGGTCTTGACGCGTCGGCATCTCAGATCCTGTCAGCGGGGCTTTTGATGCGAAGGCTGGTGTTGAGGATGCATTGTGCATTCAAGGCGATGCGTCTGTTTCTATGAGCACTGAGGCCGAATTTTGCCATCGTTGAGTCTGCCGTCCACAGGATGCGAGGAGCTGGTGCCAGGAAAAGCGTTGCAGTGTCAGTTCCAAAGTCTGTTCTGCAGTGGATGAGTTTTCCGCTGAAGCAAACCCCTTAGGCCCACTTCCAAGGGTCCAGGACGGTGGTGGCATCATGTAGCAGAGCAGACTCGCAGATGGCAGAGTTTAGGTGCAGAAGCAGGATGATTGTATGTTTTTTATGTCCCTTACACTTTATATTTAAGAGGCCAGCCGGCTAGTCCTTGGAGCCAGTATGAGTTTAAGTAATTCAGGTCCAGTCTTTCTCACCCAGACAGGGGAATAGCAGGCAGCACATCACGGCAGGAGTCCAGCAAAGCATCTGTCCAGCAGAGTGACAGTCCTTCTGCAGCACAACAATCTTTCTTCCTGACAGGTAGTCACAGGTCCCGAAAGGACTGTTTCTCATTGAGGTGAATTGGACACCCAACACCGTAACACACCTTTGTAGTAGGGATGCCCCAGAGCTTCCCGAGGTAACCTGTTGGTGTGGCCTTGGACCTTGCCCCATACTCACCTTAAGTCCTGGAGAACAGTCCCATCATTTTCTGTTACATGTCCGAATGCAGTACAGGTTTTTCCTGCTTAGGATAACATTACTACTCCAAAAATTACCCTGTGCCAAATTTTGAAAACGGTAAGAATTCATAATTCGAAAAGTATTCACCTGATTCTGGTGATCTTGGTATCTAAATTTATATATAAAAGTGTGTGCCGTTTTTATAAATTGGTGACGGATTTCTTTGAGTGTGAGTCTCACTTATTGCCTGTGTGTGTGTGTGTGTGTATTGCGTGCTCAGCACTACCCTCTGATATGCCTAACTGCTTGCCCATATTACCACAAAATAGAGGATTTGAGGTGTAATTTGTGTTGCTGTAATTCCTTTGGTGTTTGCCTGGATACTGGTACCTCTTTTTGATCCACTATTTAAAGAGACAGTTTCCTTCACACAGCACATCACTGTTTTAAGACACGTCCTGGAGACAATGCAGGTGCAGCAAGATAGGCAAATGCAGACCTTGGCGCTCCTTGTAAGTATATGTAGGGTAGACCGGGAATTAATTTCCTCTGAGAAATAAATGAGAAGTGTGAAAGAACACTGATGACACTCTCCTACTTGAATATAGGAGAACCCCTAAAGGTAATGCTTTAGGCCTACTTAATTGGTGATTATTGCCTGCTGAGGAAAATGCTAAATATAAATGTGTGAACTAGGTAAATATCATTTGTCTACTGTCACCCAGAGGAACTTTTAAGGCTACTAATAATGGAGAGCTAAAGTTACTGGTATTTACTGTTTTATTTTGTCAGTTGGTTAGAAAGCTTTGTGAAGAACCTTTCCATTACAAGCAGTGCGAGTGTTATTAATGTTTTTGTTCAAGTTGTGTTTTCTGCTTGTGTGGCTTATGTTCACGTTTGTTTTCTTGTATGTGTCCCTTCAGAAATCAAATCCTCCTTTGGAGAAGGATAAAAACGTCACACCGAAAGTAAAGCCTAAGGTGAGTGATTCTTAATTTTGGCCCTCTTTTAATGCATTTGCTCTTAGTTCACCCACTGGTGTGCCCCCTTTTGTGGTGGGAAGGAGAAGAAACAGTCTCTCATATTTGATGCAACTGCTGCATATTATCACACATTTTGCAATCTGGATTTCTGTCCTCGGCGTCACAATTCAAATTACTTGGCCATCAACACGTTGAAGGGTGGCTGCTTTTTTAAAAGAAGGTTGACGCCTTTCTGCAGAGCACCCAATATTTCCACATAAGAATGTCCTGTCCCCCCCCCCCCCCACTCCCCCACCCCCCAGGAAAATAAAATTAGGATGTTTTTGTCTCCTTGTCATTTGTTGGTTTATGAGCTAGCTATCATTAAGGTGTCTTTGCTCTTTTGGTCATTCATTGTATACAAATCAGTGCTCTGTGCAGTGGACCGTGAATTCTTCTGCCAGCCACTAAATCATAAGTGGATAGGATTTGCAAAAGACGATCTATATTTGTCAGGACAGGCCTGAAAGATTTTGTGCAAACCATTTTCTGTCCCACCCATTTTTTCTAGTACTCTGGACTAGGAGCAGTGGGAGGACGTGCACAACTTCTCTGAACGAACATTGTGTCTTCATCTTACGAGAGAAAGGCTCTTTGCAAACCATCCTCTAGTTTCTTTGTTCTTCCATGGCTAAGGCCCTAGAATTTGTACCAATCATTTCCTCCACTTGACAGACATTTAGGCCCTTTGCAAGATTCCCTGAAAATGCTTGGTGTAACTGGTCCAATGGGTGGCGCCACAGCAAAACTTGCAGTGCCAAAAATAATCCGATTGACTGGGGAGGTGCTTTCGCTATTTTAGATGTGTCTTAGACACTGGGGTAGAAACCCAAGCAGATGAATCATGAGATGCTGATATTTCCAAAGCTGTAGGAAACATCGCTCCCTCCACCTTAAGAGAATGGTCAGTGGGTTCTTGGGCCATCCTAAAATGATTATTACTAGCCAGAAAGCCTCAACCCATGCTGGGTCAGCCGAAGGGCTTCTTAGGCACTTGGTATTCACATGGTTTTGAGGAAGAGTCCGACATTTATGATCAGTGCTGAGACTTTTAACTGCTCTTGGAAGTGGACCGCTTCCTTGAGGACGATATCTGCATTTATCTTTCTTCTCCATTTTTTTTTTTTTTTTTTTAAGTAGAAGATCTTGTGGGAGAGTGTTAACCGAAAGGTGACTTAGGAAGTCTGCTGGTGGTGGAAGTCTCCCTATAGGCCTCAGGCAAACTAAATTGGTCTTCTGCTCCCCTATGGCCTTTGGGTGCAAGTAAGGGCTAAAGTCACAGGCAGCGGCACCTTGCCATGACTACCCTTAACCCCTTGTCATGGACTGTACTGTCCGCAGAGACGTTTGATGTAGTCACTCTCAAAAGCTGATAATTTGATCAGTGTGCCACTGAGAGAAATTCAGGGCTGCGTCAGTGAGAACAGAAAACATATAGTGGAGCTGGTGTCAGAAACCTGATGGGTGCTTAATATATTCTAGTGATGTCACATACGTGACCTGACTCACAGCTGGGGTTGCATGGTGCCACCTGGTGATGTTGAAGTGTTATTGCTTGGGGGGAAAAAACGTTTTCTGGACCAGTCTGAAGCCTGAAAGGAGTATTCATTAGTGAGGCATCTCTTTCAAGAGTGTGCCCAGTAGAAATATTGTTATCTAAGATAAGTCATTTTCTCTTCCAGGGGATCCTCATCAAAGTCATAAACATTGAATATTCCCGCCCTTGTGCGGGGACCCCGGAGCATATATAAAATACACACATTATACATGTGTAAAACAGCAATGCAGGCTATAATGTTAAACAGGCTAATATGCTTTATTTCTATGAAGTTTTTTTTTGTTGTTTTTTTATAATAAAATTACAATAGAGAATAAATATCTACCCAAGCCCCCAAAACTGGGCTTAGGGAAGTAAGCAGCAGTAAACTCTAGAGAAAAAGAGAAAAAACTACATTGAAAAACAATGGAGCATTCTTAGCCAATAGGCTGCATGCAGGTTAACACAGGAGAACCATAAAAACTTTGGCACTGTGCCTTTAAAACCCTGAGCACCTCCAGTATCCCACCATGCCTCAGGGGTGAAGGAAAGGTGACAGTTGGTTCACAGTTAGGTCAGTTCTTTTTTCCGGCTTCTTCTGAGAGGATCCTGGAGCATTGAGCTCTCAGTTTTTCTGAGTTTTTTCTCAGAAAAATCCTTTAAAAAGCGTTTTTTCCTGTTTCATTCGACAGATAACATCTTTGTCTGTGTTTGGCAGTTTTTTCCTGACAGAAAAATGCCTTCACTTTTTGTCAAATGCCCTTCTTGTGGGAAGAAGAAGGCCCAGTCAGACCCACACTCTCTTTGTATTGTGTGCCTGCCTCCGAGTCACTGCCCTGACACTTGCAAGCACTGCAAGAATATGTCAAAGAGGACTCTGAAGGACAGAGAGAAGATCAGGCTACATGGGCTTCATGAGAGGCAGAAAATATCGTCCTCCTCTCTTCCCAGGCAACCAGCAGGCCATTCTCAGGAGAGAATGGCTAGGTCGACGTCAGCAGGTAGGAAAGTACCTGCTTGTTCCCCGTCGACGTCGTCGTTGCCACCGTCTCACCGGCATAGATCGCCGTCGACGGCGAAAGACCCGACGTCGAAGGATACGGCGTCGAGGGAACACCATCGCAGGGGCAGATCTCCGTCGACGGCAGCCCGCCGATTGACGTCGAGCCATCGCTGGCGTGCCCGGTCGCCGCCAAAGGCCGTACGCCCCCCGACGTCAAGAGACGCGACGTCTAAATCGCCACGACGGCATGAGAGACATCCGCCGTCGACCTCCCACCGCTCCACGTCGAGGCACACGACGGCGAGTAGGTCGAGGTCCAAAGATCGCCGTTCGACGTCGAGACACTCTACGTCGAGACACTCTACGTCGAGACACTCTACGTCGAGACACTCTACGTCAAGACACTCTACGTCGAGGCACTCTACGTCGAGACAGTCTACGTCGAGGCACTCTACGTCGAGGCACTCTACGTCGAGGCACTCTACGTCGAGACACTCGTCGTCGAGGCACTCAACGTCAAGGCAAGAGCAACCGATGGCGCGCCCTTCGACATCGACACAGCCGTCAACGTCGACACAGGTTTTACCTGTCCCGCAGGGAGTGGAACATCGCCCTTCGCCAGCAGACAAGGCCGCACCATCTCCCGTGGTCTCCATACCGAGCGACTCATCTCGTTCAAGAGCGGCATCATCTGGGCATGTTTCGCCCATCAACCTATCTCCAAGATGGCTAGAGAGCCTTAACAGACCAGCGGCCTCCCCGGATTCGCAGTATTCGCGAATGTACTCGCCTACTGCCTCCCTTCCAAGAACGCCATCACCGACAGCAAGGGCAGGACGGGCTCGTTCTGTTCCTCGTCAACCGACCGCGAGGCCTGGGCGCTCTGCTACAGCGTCTCGCAGCAGGTCTCGTTTTCAACGGCGATCCAGGTCTCGTTCACAAAGAAGATCACCCTCTTGGTCGTCGTCAGGATCATCTGTCGGGCGTTACTCCCCCACCCTAACAGATTCTCCACCTGCTAGGATCTCACCGGTGGATGACATTACCATGTTTAACGAGGTGCTGTTAAGGGGAGCGCAGAAATTAAACATAGAGGTTCCAGAGCCATCTACCTCCTCGTCAGTCATCTTTGAGACTCTGCAGCATAGATCAGCGTCAAAAAAGCTACTGCCTCTAGGGCCTGGTTTGTTGCAGCCAACCATGGACACTTTTCTGGCCCCAGCTACTGTCACGACTCACGTGCTGCTTGCGCCTGGAATCTGCAGATCTCGTGGCGTGGATCTTGAGTGTTCGGCTTTGGCCCAAAAAGGGGCGACTCTTTCTGGTAGCCACGGTGCTGTAGGCAATGGAAACGCCAAGAACAGACCGTGACCTTCAGAAAATAGCGCCAGAGGGAAAAAAAACCTTCCAAAAAAGGGGAAAAAACCTCCAAACTGAATGACTCCTGAAGACAAGAACAAAAGAACAGGAATTAAAAAGAACTGAATTCAAATAGCACAGAATTGGCGAATTCCAGAACCAAAAGGCAAGGAAATCAGGAGCGAAGACACCATCTGAACAGAAAGTGTTGCAGCGCAAAGAAAAGAAGAAAACACCTCCCTTAAATACCAAAAAACAGGAAGTGACCCACAGGAAGAAAAAGAACACCATCTTAGATAGGGAAAAGAAGATAGAACAGAATAGAGTAGAAACCATAGAGAATAGGGAATGAGGAATGCTGGCAAGAAAAAGGTAACCTGGGAAGGGGGAAAAGACATAAAGGAAAGTGCAGCAAAAACCCAAGAAAGAAGAAAAAGAAGAAACAAGAACAGGTAAGAGGGGTCAGGAGACCCCAAAAATGCGGAGGGAGAGAGCAGCGCGAGGCCCCATGTAAGGTCTGGGGCCTCGTAAAGTGCAGGAAAGGCTCGGGGCGCGCCGCGTCTTAGAAATGCAATGCGCGGCCCGAGCCGAACGCCCGGCTTGTGCCGAACACTCGGCTCGCGCCGCGCGGTGCGGCGCGACAGCTACGCTCAAATCTGCCCCGGCTAGGATTCTGAAAAAATATAAGGCTCCCGAACAGGACCCTTTGTTCCTAAGAAAGGATCCGCCACCGGACTCTGTAATATTGGCCGCAGCCCGAAAAACCCACTCGGTGGCATCATCCTCCACGGTCCCCCCGGATAAAGAGAGCAGGCATCTAGACTCTCTGGGGAGAAAGATGTGCGGTACGGCGGCTTCGGCAATGAAAGTCTCCAGTGCTTCTGCACTCCTGGGCAGGTATGACCGTTCTCTGTGGGACTCCCTCAATAGATTCACAGAGAAATTGCCCAGAGAAGACAGACAAGATTTTCAAGAGATCTTGCAGGAGGGATGCCTGGTATCCAACCAGGTTATCAGTGCGGCGGCAGATGGGGCGGATCTAGCTGCACATGGGTATGCACATGGAATCTGTGCAAGAAGGTCTTCCTTGCTGAGACTGACTGGGTTAAAACAAGAAGCACAACAGCGCATCCTGAATCTCCCATTCGCCGGGAACTCGCTGTTCGGTACCCATGCAGACGAGGAAATGGCCCGCATGAAGACCGAGGTGGACACCATGAGGGCTGTAGGCCTGGAAAGGAAGAAAGATTTCAGGAGAAGGTATAGGCCTTATGACAGGCGCCCTTTCCAGCAGAGGGTTCAATCCCCTCACTGGTCCCAGAGGCCACAACAACGGCAGGGACGCCCTCTCTTTCAGCGAAGGAACACAAGGGAGCGAGGGTCAAGTAGACCTCAGCAGTCCACACCGAAAGCGCCGGCCAAACAATGAGATCTCGCTTCCCTCGACACTGTACACCACTCCCGTGGGGGGGAAGTATTGCAGGTTATCTTCACGAGTGGCACTCTATCACAAGAGACAAATGGGTGCTCAATATTGTCGAAAATGGCTACTCTCTTCTTTTCAAACAGCCTCCACCACACTTGTCACCAGCCAAATGCAATCCATCTCATCTCGGCCTGCTGCGCAAAGAGGCTCTCGCCCTCTTACAAAAGAATGCCATAGAAAGGGTTCCACCTGCGCACAGAGGAAAGGGGGTTTACTCCCGTTATTTTCTGGTGGCGAAAAAGGGCCGAGAGGGCATCTTCAGACCAATTCTGGACTTACGGCTGCTGAACAAATACATAAGAAAACAGAAGTTCAGGATGCTAGCCCTTCACCAGATTGTTCCGCAACTGCATCAGGGAGACTGGATGTGCTCCATCGACCTACAGGATGCATATTTTCACATCCCAATAGCATCCAAACATCGGAAATTCTTACGTTTCCAAATAGCGTCACAGCACTACCAATTCAGAGTCCTACCATTCGGCCTGAAGTCTGCACCCCGAGTCTTTTCAAAATGTGTAGCAGTGGTAGCGGCACATCTTCGAAGACAAAAAATATTCGTCTACCCCTACCTGGACGACTGGTTATTGAAGGCTTCCTCTCCGGATCAGGCGAGAAAACATCAAGACATTGTACTAAGAACTTTCGAGTCTCTAGGTCTTCAAATCAACCACAGCAAGTCAACCTTGATTCCAACACAAAACCTCCACTACCTGGGAGCTATACTAAACACAGAGCTCCAAAGAGTGTATCCTTCGGAGGAACGACTTTTATCGATCCACAGGAAGTGTCAACAACTATTAAAAGCCGATGCACCTACTGCTCGTCAGGTGACATCGCTTCTGGGCTCCATGGCTTCATGCATCTTCATTGTCCCGAACGCCAGGCTACACATGAGGCCCCTTCAGGAGGCATTAGAGAACAACTGGAGCCAAAAGACTGGTCGCTGGGACGACAGAGTACGACTACCAGCAGCGGCTTTTCAATCACTACAATGGTGGATGCACAGACCTCACCTGTCGATAGGTTCTCCGTTTCACCAGACAATTCCAGACGACACTCTGGTAACGGATGCGTCTCTTCAGGGTTGGGGTGCTCATCTGGGTTCCTTCCAAGCTCAGGGTCTGTGGTCCGACAAGGAAAAGAACTATCACATAAATCTACTGGAGCTCAGAGCGGTCCATCTGGCTCTCAAATCTTTCTCTCCATTGGTTCAGGGGAAATCTCTCCTAATTCAGACAGACAATACAACCACAATGTATTATCTGAACAAACAGGGGGGAACAAGATCACTACCTCTATCTCGAGAGTCCCAAACGATATGGCATTGGCTCCTGGCCAGGGGAATGTCTATCACAGCGGTACACCTGCCAGGTCAGCAAAACGTAGAGGCAGATTTCCTGAGCAGACATCTAGAAGACGCGCACGACTGGGTCCTACACGACGAAGTCGCCGAGGACATCTTCGGTCAATGGGGTCGTCCCCAGTTGGATCTCTTTGCAGACGAAGTAAACAAAAAATGCCCAGACTTCGCATCCAGGTTCTGCCGTCCGGGATCTCAAGGGAATGCCCTGTTGATCAACTGGTCAGGGATATTTCTCTACGCCTTTCCACCGATTCCCCTCCTACCGGCAGTAATCAACAAACTTTACCACTCCAGAACCAGAATGATTCTGATAGCGCCACAATGGCCCCGCCAATTCTGGTACACGGATCTACTCAACTTATCGGAAAAACCTCACAGGAGGTTGGCGTGCAGACCGGATCTCCTGAGCAGAATGGAAGGCAGAATCCTACATCCCAACCTTCCCTCTCTGAGCTTGACAGCATGGCTCCTGAATTCCTGCAGTATGGGCACCTAGGGCTCTCACAGGAGTGCATGAACATCTTGAAAGAGTCAAAACGACCTTCCACGCGGCGTTCTTACGCTTTTAAGTGGAAGAGATTTTACATCTGGTGCTCTCAACAAGGTATAAACCCCATACGAGCTCAGGAGGATGTCATACTGTCCTATTTGCTTCATCTGGCGAAGTCTGGTCTGCAGGTATCATTTATTAAGGTACATTTGTCGGCAATTACAGCTTATCGTAAGTCGCCTTCTCAGGAATCCTTCTTTACGATACCTGTAGTCAAGGATTTCTTAGAAGGCTTGAAAAAGGTTTTTCCTCCCATTCGGAGACCTTCTCCTCCATGGGAACTGAATGTAGTCCTGTCAAAACTTATGGGCCCTCCCTTTGAACCTATCCACAAGGCCTCTTTACAGCACCTTACGTGGAAGACGGCTTTTTTGGTGGCCATTACTTCAGCGAGGAGGGTCAGCGAAATTCAGGCTCGGTCTTGCAGAGAACCGTACACGGTTTTTCACGATAATAGAGTGGTTCTGCGAACTCACCCATCTTTCCTTCCGAAGGTGGTGTCAGAATTCCATATCAATCAGACTATGGGGGTTATTCTAACTTTGGAGGAGTGTTAATCCGTCCCAAAAGTGACGGTAAAGTGACGGATATACCACCAGCCGTATTACGAGTTCCATAGGATATAATGGACTCGTAATACGGCTGGTGGTAAATCCGTCACTTTTCCGTCACTTTTGGGACGGATTAACACCTCCTCCAAAGTTAGAATAACCCCCTATATCTTTACCGACTTTCTTTCCCAATCCGGAGACTTCGGCTGAGAAAGCATTGCATTCTTTAGACTTGAAAAGAGTGCTGAAATTCTATTTGGACAAAACAAAACCGATTAGACATTCTAACCATTTGTTTCTGAATTATGGTCATTTAAGAACAGGAGAGGCAGCGTCTAAACGAACGATATCAAGATGGATTGTGTCTTGTATTGTTAACACTTACCAGCTGGCTAATAAACAATTACTGGCTAGGCCAAAAGCGCATTCCACAAGGGGAAAAGCGGCTACTGCTGCCCTCCTTAACAATGTACCAATTTCCGAGATTTGTAAGGCTGCTACATGGAAGTCTGTGCATACCTTTACTAAGCATTACTGTTTAGACTCGGATGCAAGAGCGGATGCCCAGGTGGGGCAGGCCTCTCTTAGAAATCTATTTGCATGAATATGTATTCTTTCCTGCACTTCTTTCAGACAGTCCGCAGAGTCTAGGGATGGGCTTGCTAATCTATTCAATGTTTATGACTATTGATGAGGATCCCCTGGAAGAGAAGGATAAGTTACTTACCTGTAAATCCTAGTTCTCTTCCAGGGGTATCCTCATCAAAGTCATAAACAACCCACCCTCCTCCCCGGACTCAAGTCTCCTAGAAGTGCAGGACAGATTATCTTTCTGATCAGTTACACAAATTGTCACCGTAAAAAAGTACTGACCTAACTGTGAACCAACTGTCACCTTCCCTTCACCCCTGAGGCATGGTGGGATACTGGAGGTGCTCAGGGTCTTAAAGGCACGGTGCCAAAGTTTTTATGGTTCTCCTGTGTTAACCTGCATGCAGCCTATTGGCTAAGAATGCTTCATTGTTTTTCAATGTGTTTTTTTCTATTTTTCTCTGCTATTTACTGCTGTTTACTTCCCTAAGTCCAGTTTTTGGGGCTTAGGTAGATATTTATGATCTATCGTGATTTTATAATAAGGAAAAAAAAAAAAAAAAAAAAAACTTGCATAGAAATAAAGCATTTTAGCCTATTTATGATTATAGCCTGCATTGCTGTTTTACACATGATAATATGTATGTATTTTATATATATATGCTCCGGGGTCCCCGCACAAGGGCGGGAATATTCAATGTTTATGACTTTGATGAGGATACCCCTGGAAGAGAACTAGGATTTACAGGTAAGTAACTTATCCATATTCACGCTTGCCCAGGTCCTGTCTGCCTTGAACCCAGGAGACTGGATGGTAGTGGTGAACTTGCAGGGCGCTTACTTCCATATACCCGCCTTGCCTGCCCACAGGCACTACTTATGATTCGTGGTAGGTAACTAGCACTTTCAATTTACCGTGCTCTGCTTTGGCCTTACCAGCGCCCCTTCGGATGTTCACGAAAGTGATGGTGGTGGTTGTAGCTCATCTATGCAGGTTAGGGGTTTCAGTCTTACCCTTCCTCGACGACTGGCTGTTGAAGGCAAACGCGCCCCAGAAATTAGTCACACACTTTCAGACTACGGCAAACCTTCTGCCCTCACTGGGGTTCACTATAAACATGCCAAAGTCACACCTGACTCCTTCTAAGATGCTCCCTTTTTTCAGAGCTGTTCTGGACACAGTCCAGTTTCTGGCCTATCCTCCTGAAAAGCAAGTCCAGGATATTCAGGCTATGATTCAGATGTTTCAGCCTGTATCCTAGATTTCGATGAGAATGACTCTGAGGCTGCTGGGCCTCATGGCCTCCTGCATCCTGCTGGTGAGACGGCATATGCATGCTCTGCAGTGGGACCTGAAGTTCCAGTGGGTGCACCATTAGGGGAATCTCACTGACATGGTCCAGATCTTGGACAGAACTTCAAAAGACCTGCAGTGGTGGCTTTCAAATCACAATTGGGTCAACGGCAGATCCCTACCCTTTCCCCAACCAGATCTTACAGTAGTGACACATGCGTCACTCCTGGTATGGAGCGGCCACATGGGAGAGACGGAGATCAGAGGTCTCTGGTCTCCGGCTGACTCTACACCAATCTTTTGGAGATCTGGGCAATCAGGCTTGCATTGAAAGCATTCCTTCCCTCTCTAAAAGGGAAGTTAGTGCAAGTGTTCATGGACAACACTACCGCCATGTGGTACTGCGACAAGCAGGGCTCAGTGGGGTGTGGACTCTTTGTCAAGAGGCTCTGTGCCTCTGGACATGGCTGGAACATCAGGAAATAATCCTGGTGGTTTGACATCAGGCCAGAGCAGACTAACTCAGCTGTCGATGCATGGTCGATCACGAATGGCGTCTCCATCCAGAGGTGGCGAAAGTCCTCATTCAGCAGTGGAGAGAGCCTTGGTTAGATCTGTTTTCCTCTGCAGAGAAGTGCAATTTCAGTTGTTTTGCATGTTGGAGTTTCCAAGGCGGCACTCGCTCTGTGACACTTTCTGCCTTGAGTGGAACTCAGGCCTCCTTTATGCCTTTCCACCAATACCACTTCCGTTCAGAGCTCTGAAGAATATCAGCAGCGACCCTGCCCAAGTAATCCTTGTGGCTTCGTACTTGGCACAAAGAGAATGGTATCCAGAGCTACTGAGCATGGCTATGGATCCTCTGATCAGACTGCCCCTTCGGGAGGATCTCCACCCAAACCTATCCAGTCTTCGCCTTCTTGCGTGGAGCTTGAGCGGCGGCAGTTGCCTGCTTTCGACCTTCTGCCCGAAGTCTGTAATTTTACTCTGGCAGCTAGGCTTCCCCCACCAAAACCTGATGTTGGCATAAATTTGTGGCATGGTGTACCAACAGGTCTGTTGAGCCCCTTTCTGCACCTCTCTCTGAGGCTCTCTTGTTCATCCTTTCTTTGGCCCAGCAGGGCTCTGCTTTGAACCCTTAAAGGTTACTTCTCGTCCATTTCAGCCTTTCATAGATTGCCCGACCAACCTTCCTTATTCAAGTTTCCCATTGTTGGAAGGTTCCTTAAGAGACTCACCCATTTGTTTTCTCCGACCCAGTTCATTATGCTCAAGCGGGACTTGAACCCGGTCCTAACTTAACTTATGTTTGCCCCTTTTGAGCCACTACACAATTGTCCCCTGGATCTCCTAATAATCAAGACTGCTTTTCTTATTGCAATCACCTCTGCTCGCAGAGTGAGTGGGCTTCAAGCTCTTCATTCTGAACCACCATTTATGTCTGTCGCTTACAAAGTGGTCCTCCATTCAACTGCCTCCTTCCTTCCTAAGGCTGTTATGCCTTTTTACATAGGCCAATCCATTACTTTGCCTACTTTTTACGCACCCCCACATCCCTCATAAAGAGGAGAGACTCCACTGTCTGGATCCAAAAAGAGTGTTGGCGTTCTACCTCAATTGTACTAAAGATTTCCTGGTGGACTATCACCTCTTTGTTGGATATGTGGGTCCAAAGAAAGGGAAGGCGGTGCAGAAGTGTTCCATCTGAAGATGGGTACTGTGCCGCATTAAAATGTGCTACGCTTTGGCAGAAAAGCAGCTCTCTGAGGACTTGCGTGCTTACTCCACCAGATCAACTGCTGCTACCAATGCGTTAGCACATGGAGTTACTGTCCTGGACATCTGCCAGGCAGCGACGTGGGCACCCTTGCACACATTCACAAGACATTACTTCCTGGACAGTCAGGTCTTCAGAGACAGCTACTTTGGTTGTTCGGTCCTGCAGGACTTTTCAGTATGATCTTGGCTTGCAGCCTACCACCAAGGATGGTATTGCTTGGGTATCTATTCTAGAGTAAGGAATCTGCAGCTGGAAGTCTCTATCAGATGAACAACCTTACCTTTGTCTGGTAGAGACATATTCTAGTTGCATGTTCCTCACCAACCCACCCATCTTCCCTGCTTGCAAACTGATTTCTAGTGATTATCATGGCTGTGCACTGCTGGCGTGGAAAGCCTTGAAAATAAACTGATGACAGCAAGCCTGGGTGGCGCCAATGTACGAACACAACATCATCACGGTGACCATGACGCAAACGACAGATGTGAGGTCAACTGACTGCTTGAAGAAAAATCTCAGGATCCGGTCTGATGCCTGGGGGAAATTCTAAGGTAAGGAATCTGCAACTAGAATGTCTCTACCAGATAAATCATTACAGATGTTAAGTAACTTGTTCATTACAACAAGGAAACCTCATGTCTGCACAAGATGTAAAGGATGCTTATTTCTACATCTCAGTACATCCAGCACACAGAAAATATCTCAAATGTATTATGCAAAGCAGACGTTAACCAGTTCAAAGTACTCCCATTCGGAGTAACAACTGCACCTCGTGTATTCACAAAATGCCTCGCAGTAGTCGCAGCGCATCTACGCAAACAGAGCATTCATGTCTTCCAATATCTGAACGATTGGCTTATCGAATCCAGTCCGCTTCAGCAATGTCTTCAGCACACTGAGACAATCATTCATCTCCTACACCAGTTAGGATTTAACATCAACATACAAACATCACACCTAGGACCATCTCAAATACAGCTATCTCTAGGAGCTGTTCTAAACACTCACTTAGGATTAGCCTACCCCAATACAATCAGGATTCAGAATATTAACAACTCTGAGTCAAGTACTCCCCAATCAACATATTCCAGGAAAACAGTCCAGAGAATTCTAGGGATGATGGCATCTTGTATTCCAATAGTGCCATATGCATGACTACACTTGTCCGCTGCAGGAGTGTCTGGCGAATCAGTGGTCTCAAGCACAGGGTCAGTTGCACAATCTAGTATTGGTAGACAGCCACACGCCCTCTTCTCCCTGCAGTGTAACACACACACACAATCTGACAAAAGAGGAGCCATTTCTAGACCCTGTTCCCCAGGTCACTCTCACAGCCGATGCATCCCTTACAGGTTGGAGTACTCATCTCCACAATCTCTCAATAAAAGGGTTGTAGGACACCAAATATCAAGCTCTACACATACATTACTTGGAGCTTCGAGTCATTCACCTTGCACTCAAAGCTTTTCTGTTTCATCTCTAAGCAAGACTGTTCTAGTCTGGATGGACAATCCAACAGCCATGCTTTATTTACAGAAACGGGGGGGGTGGGGTGGGGGGAGGGAACAATCTGGTATTGGGAAATCACCATCGCATTCACTTGTTAGCAGAACACTTCCCAGGGATGGACAGTGATCTTGCTGACCTACTCAGCGGGTTGCGGCAACAAGTCCACAAGTGAGTACTCCACCGTCGAGTCCTACAAAAATACTTCCATTAGTGGGGGTTTCCACACCTAGATCTGTTCGCAGCAACAAACAACTCAAAATGTCCAAACTTCCCCTCCAGGCTCCCACACCCTCTCTCCAAGGGCAATGCCCTGTGAATGAGTTGGTCAGAGATATTTGTTTAAATTTTTCCACCTCTCCTTCCCTTTGTAGTGAAGAAGCTCAGACAATCCTCTCTCACCCTCCTTCTGGTTTCTCCCACTTGTGCACTTCAACCATGTTTCACAACACTATTCGAACATTCAGTTGTTCCATCTAGGAAGCTGGTCTGGTGTGTAGTGGACACCTATGGTGTTGGCACCTTACAACCAGGTCCAGGCAACCCCTATTAGTGTTGTGTAGGCAGTGTCTAGGAAGCTAGGTCTCTTTAGCAGTAGCTGTGGATGAGCAGCCAAGACATATCTAGGAGACATGCAAAGCTTATGCAGTTCCACTATATTCACATAGTAACTTGTCACACATGAAAGAGCCACACAGTGTTAAAAAAACATAAAGGTACTTTATTATAGTAACACAACACTAGATTACTTCTAGGAGGCTCCTCTGCCCTGCCCCCCCCCAGCTGTAGGTAAATACACTCTAGTTATACACAGAATGGCAATCAGAAATTAGCATAGAAACAAAAATCATTGGCAAAACTTGGTGAAAATAGTAAGGGCCCTAGGGGAGGGCCAAGCCATATACTAAGAAAGTGGAATGCTAAGTGAAGTTCCCCTCCCAAGGATATGTAGTTGTAAGAGGGAGCTGGAAGAACTAGGAATCCCAAGAAGTGAGTGTAGGAAAGTCACTCTTTTTGGCATGGTTACCCCCACATTTTGCCTGCTGTCAGTGTGATTAGACTGTTTATTTTCTAACCAGGACCCCAGTGATTGTGCTCTCTCCCTCTAAATTTGGTTGACTAGGACTTTTGTGCACTCCACAATTGGCTTTCTGGTTTGCATACTATTGAATTAGGACCCCCAAAAGGTGAGTACCTGAGTGACCCCCAGCAACCAGGAGAGCAGAGGTAAGTACCTGATCTCTCCAAGGACTAGTAGGAGGACTTGGAAAAGGTTGACCAAGAACAGGACCAGACTAGAAGAAATCAAAGGTGGATTCCAGTAGAAGAGGACCGACAAAAGAAGGGCACAGAGTATAGTCCACGAGGAGTGCCAGTAGGGGCAGGAGCTACTCCCACCCTTCTGTGGATGAAAAACCAGGTTGTCGGGGAAAGAAGACGACCAGCTGTGGAGCCCAGGAGCTGAGAAGGAGTCCTTGGAGCGGTGCAGATGGTGTCCCACATCGCTTGTCGGGTTCCAGAGGAGAGCAGATCCTCACAGCCAGATGCCGCTGCTGTAGGTGCCTGCAGATGCAGTGGAGTGACTCCTTCCCCTAAAGGGAGATTCCTTCTTGATTCTTTGTGCAGGCTGTAGTCTCGCCGACTCCAAAGGATGCACAGCAAGGGAAATGTTGCAGTTGCTGGTCGGAACCGGAGAAACAATGTTACAAAGCGAAGTTGTCATCAAACTTGCAGTCTTGTTGATTCCTTAAGAGTCCAGTTGCGGTTCCAGTGGTCGGAAGTTGAAGTAAACAATGCAGAGGAGTCCTGGTGGAGTCTTGCATGTGGGGACTCACCCTCAAGGGAATCCCTAAATAACCCTAAAAAGCGGTTTTGTCACCTAGCAACGTGACCACCTATCGGGAGGAGTCTGTGACATCACCTGCCTGACCTGGCTACTCAGATGCTCCCAGGGGCCTCTGCACATCTTGGTTTCAAGATGGCTGAATCAAGTGGCCACCTGGGGGAGCTCTGGGCACACCTGTGGGGTGGTGATGGAGAGTGGGGTGGTCACTCCCTTTTCCTTTTTCTAGTTTTGCACCAGAGCAGGGACCGGGGTCCCTGGACTGGTGCAGACCGGTTTATGTGAGGAGGGCTCCAAATGTGCCCTTCAAAGCAAACCGGTGACTTGGGGAGGCTACCCCTCCCAAGCATTGTAACACCTATTTCTAAGGGAGAGAGGTTGTTACTTCCCACTCCCATAGGAAATCTTTTGTTCTGCCTTCCCTTGCCCGAGCTGGTCAAGCAGAAGGGAGGGGGTGGCAGCAACGCGGGCTGCATGGAAAATCTTAGAAGACTGGTAGGAGCAATACTTGGGGGGTCCTTTAAGGAGCCCCCATAGTGCATGGAATCATACAGCCATTACTGGCAACAGTATTGCGGTATGATCCCCACATGTGTGATATCAAACATGCCTAGTTTCGAAGTTTCCATTATGTAGCTGGATACTGGTAGTGACTTGTGTCCAGTATACGGGTAAAATGGCTTCCCTGCACTTCTGAAGTCCAGTGCAGTGGAGCTGGAGTTCAAAGGGGCACCTCTACTCATGCAGGGGTGCCCTCACAGACAGGTACTTACACCCTGCCCTCTGGGCTAGGAGGGCCTACCATAGGCATGACTTAGTGACCTGGTCCAGTGACCTGTGGTGAAAGGATGCATGCACCTTTTCACGCAGGCTGCAATGGCAGGCCTGCAGACACATTTTGCATGGACACCCATGGGTGGCACAATACATGCTGCAGCCCATGGAGAACCGCTGCACAACAGCCTGTTCTGGCATGCAAAGGCTATGTTGAAAAATCTTCTGGATCCAGTCTGGCATCTGGGGACATTCTGAAGGTGAGGCATCATCGGTTAGAGTATCCGCCAGAAAGAGTATTACCAAAGATAAGTAAGATATTCTTACGTACTATTCGAAGCATTTATTTTGAGAAAAATAAACTTCTTGATTGTGATGCAAGTTGAGACAAATTGTGAGAATTCCCTTGCACACTTATGTGAAAACTGAAAGCCATACTGCTTTCTTCTGAGCATCATCTATTAAAGTGAAGAAATTAATGCGTGAACTAGAATCATACAATTAAAAGACATAAATATTACATGTAATGAACATTTTTACATAGTAATGAAAATGAGGACATCAGTTATTGCTTCTTTTATTGCCTCAGCAAATGTATGCTTGTGTGGGGTGCCATAACATATATATTAGGTAATATATATAGTACAGTTGAGAGAATAGGGACCCTCCTAGACCTTCACCAACTCTCTTCCTCAGGAATCCAACATTTTGTTTTGTAACATTGCAGGCCATATTTTTTATGAAAGGGGAATTTGGGTCTATTTTACATATCCAGCATGCCTACTTCTATTGTCCCATCCTTTCAAAGCATTGTGTTGTCCTGCTTCTTAAACAACCTAGTTATGCATAAACCATACTGTCATGCATACTTCTGCCATCTAGTGTTGGTCTTGGACAATCGCAACTTGTTTTTCTTTGAAGAAGTCTTTAGAGTCACAAAATCATGGTGACACCTCCTTTGGCCATGGATGCACATAGGCTCTGTGAGGAATTGGTGTGTATTATATTGTGTGGTTGTGCGACTTCACTGTGTAATGTACTTACCAAGCTCTTTAAGACCATTAGATTTAATTTTTAAAACCTTCACATCAATACTGAGTAGCTGTGGCTCTGAGCAGCAAGACTTATTTAAAGGAACAAGCGTAATCATTTATACAACTGTTCGAAATGGGTTGTCTGCTTGGCTAGGGTATGCAGCTAAGCTGGGCAGAACCTCAGTTTTGCAAAGGTTTAACAAAGAGGGGGAGAGGACGTTCCAACCAGTTCTGACGCATTGCCATATAAAAGTTGAAAGCTCTGAACGGATAAAAGGGACTCCCCAGGGGATGCCAAATCTTCAGTGGTGGGCAGCGGTCGGCAACTTGTCGCAAGGAAGGCCGTTCTCGCTGCCTCCGCCAGTGGCCACAGTGGTAACGGATGCTTCCACTCTAGGGTGGGGAGCTCATCTGGGGGACCTGGAGGTCAAAGGCCTTTGGTCTCCAGTGGAACAGAGATTTCACATCAATCTGTTGGAATTGCGGGCGGTACGTCTGGCTCTCAAGGCCTTCCTCCCTTCCATTCGCGGTCAGTCTGTCCAGATTTTGACGGACAACACTACTGCGATGTGGTATATAAACAAGCAGGGAGGAGTGGGGTCGTATATTCTCTGCAGAGACAGGATTTGCTTGGTAGCACATCATTTGGCCGGAGCTCTGAAAGTGCGTGCAGACGTTCTCAGTCGACGCAACTCGGTCGACCACGAGTGGCGTCTTCATCCAGATCTGGTTCTTTACATCTTCCAGATGTGGGGGTATCCGCAGATAGATCGGTTTGCTACTCAGGAGAACGCGCAGTGCCCGTTATTTTGCCGCCTCCAGTATCCAGTGCAAGGAGCTTTGGGGGACGTGTTTCAGATGTCCTGGAAGGGTCAATTGCTTTATGCGTTTCCTCCCATACCCCTAATTCCTTGAGTTCTGAGGAAGATCCGCCAAGACCGGGCCCAGGTTATCTTGATAGCTCCAGATTGGCCTAGAAGGGTATGGTACACAGACCTTCTCCAACTCTCTCTATGCCCTCCGCTCCGTCTCTCTTACAGGGTGGACCTCCTCTTGCAGTCGCAGGGGCAGATTCTACACCCTCACCTCCAGAGTCTGCACCTTCATGCCTGGAGATTGAACGGGGCAATCTGAGTGCTTTTTCTCTCCCACCGGAGGATGTTATTTTATCGGCCAGGTGACACTCCACCAAATCGATCTATGCAAGTCGTTGGGCTAAATTTGTATGTTGGTGTGGAGAGAACAGAATTGATCCCTTAAAGGCTCTCTTGTCTGACATATTGTCATTTTCTCTTTTCCTGGCACAGAAGGGTTGTGCAGTTGCCACAGTCAAGGGTTATTTATCTGCACTGTCGGCTTTTCTGTGCCTCCCTGATCAGCCTTCCTTGTTTAAGTCTCCAATTGTTTTGAGGTTTGTTAAGGGGCTCACTAATAAGTTTCCACCTTCACCATTTGTTATGCCTCAGTGGGACCTTAATTTAGTACTAGCATTTCTGATGGGATCGCTATTTGAACCAATGCATTCTTGTGCTTTGCGTTTGCTGGTTCTCCAGACTGTATTCCTGGTCGCCATAACATCGGCCAGAATGGTCAGTGAGCTTCAGGCTCTTAGCGTAGAGTCTCCATAACTTCCTTCTTTAGAGACAAAGCGGTGTTAAGGACCAAGGCGGCTTTCCTCCCAAAGGTTGTTACACCCTTTCACTTGGGGCAGTCTATTACTCTCTCTTCCTTTTACCCTCTGCCTCATCCATCCAAGGAGGAAGAGAGGCTCCACCGACTGGATCCACGAAGAGCTTTGAGCTTCTATGTCGACAGAACAAAGGAGTTCAGGCAAGATGATCAGCTCTTCGTTGGATACGTGGGGAAGAGGAAAGGTAGAGCAGTCCACAAGAGAACGCTATCCAGGTGGGTCATTCTCTGTATCAAGCTTGGAGTGGAGAAGTGTGGCTCAACGGTTAGAGCGGCAGACCCTGAAGCAGAGATCTGGCTCAAGACCAGGGTTCAAGTCCTGCTTCGGCAGGTCTTGGGCTCAATTCCCCTTGACCAGATAATTCTCGCCTCGGTGCCTAATCTAATTCATGGGTCCCACTCTGCAACTCTGGGCAATAGCTTGCTTAATCTCCACAACGGCCCCAACAGCGCTTGGATGCCTGGCTTCACCCTGGGGGTGCTCAGGAGTGGGCGCCTCACAGGTAAAAGCCAGGAGGGGTTCCATAGCGGTATGAGTACAGCGCCTTGAGACCCTAACGGGTGAGTAGTGCGCTATACAAGTGCTAATTTACAAGCTTTGTTATTCCTTGGTGAAGAAAGAACCACCTGTGGGGCTTCGTGCTCATTCCACCAGAGCTAAAGCTGCCTCTTTGGCTTTAGCTAGGGGTGTTCCTGTGGTTGACATCTTCAGGGCGGCGACTTGGGCATCCCTCCATACTTTTGTCAAACATTATTGTTTGGATTCTGAGGTTAGGAGGGATGGCCTTTTTGCTCGCTCTGTGCTGCAGGATTTCTTGGTTTGACCATTCAGGCACCCACCTCCGGAGGTAGTACTGCTTTGGGACTCTATTCTTTAGGTGAGGAATCCACAGGTAGGTGTATGCAACAGAAGAATAAGTTACTTACCTTTGGTAACGCTTTTTCTGGTGGATACAATAACTACCTGTGGATACCTCACATTTGATGTGATTGTTCTCTTCAAGGTCAATGTTCACCTGTTCGCCTCTATGACACGTAAAAAATGGTGATAACTGACGTCTGCACTTCGACGATGGCTTCTTATTGCCTGGATGACGTCATACGGCGTCGCGTGGAGTCGGGCGATTGTGACGTCATCGTCGACGTGCAGAGCAGGGAAGAAATTTACGTTGAGGCTGGCGCGAGGGGAGAATTCTTTAGGTGAGGAATCCACAGGTAGTTATTGTATCCACCAGAAAAAGCGTTACCGAAGGTAAGTAACTTATTCTTCTTTCAGAATACCTGTACTCCAGCTGAAAGAACACTTCATTCTCTAGATGTGATTGGGAGTGTCTTGAGGTATTATCTGGATAAGACATGTGATATCCACAGATCTAACCCATTGTTTACCAGCTGTGGTCCGGTTCGTACAGTGCTAGCCACTTCGAAGCAATCCATTCCCCGATGGATAGTTTCCTGTATCCTGTTGAGCTATCAAAAAGCTAACAACACCATCAGCTAAGCCAAAAGCACACTTCATTAGGGGTAAAATGGCTACTGCTGCTTTAATGACAAATATCCCTACAGTGGATATTTGCAAAGCAGCCACGTGGAGATCTGTTCACACATTTACAAGGCACTACTGCTTGGACTCTGATGCTAGAGCAGATGCTCATGTAGGATAGGCCTCCCTCAGAAATGTATTTGCTTAAATGGGTGCCTTAGTCATTCCTCTTCCTTCTCCACCGCTTTTAGTAGGGATGGGCTTCCTACTCCAGTCATTGCTTGTAACTATCAATGGAGATTCCTCTAAGAGAGAAGGTATGGTTTTCTTACCTGCAATTCCCGGTCTCTCTTAGGGGAATCGTCATTGAAGTCATAAGCAACCCTCTCTTCTCCCTTGTGGAGGGGACAGAGGCGTAGCCAGTGGACCTGCGTCTCTCATCAACTCAAAAAGAACTGCAGCAGCTGCCACCTGCTTAGCATGATGAGATACTGGTGGTCCCTAGCCTCTATTTTTAAATTGTATAATGATAGCCTATGAGGCTACACTGTCCTGCTCTCCTTCATCTCTATACTCTATATATCAAAAAATGGTTTGTGAAAGAGATATAGGTGGTCATTACAACCTCAGCGGTCTTTTAAGAAGACCGCCGTGCGGAAGACCGCCAGTAGTGGCGGTTTGCCGCGCGGCGTATTATGACCTTTGGCTGCCCTCCGTTGTTTTTCCGACGGAAAGCCGCCAACAGCCATACTTGCGGGCGGCGGGGAAGTGAAGGTTGCTCCACCGCCACGCCAACAGAACACTGCTGAGCTAATCACGTCATGTTATTCTGCGCGGCGGTGTTCTGTTGGCGGAGCTGCCCCCATGGCTCCCATCCCCCCTGGAGGATCGACGGAACAGGTAAGTCGATCGTCCGTTAGGGGAGGGGGGTGTTGTGTGTTGTGTGGGTGCATGGGGGTGTGCGTCTGTGTATGTAGGTGGGGGTGTGAGTGCTTGTATGCTTGCGGGGATGATGCGTGTTTCGGAAATGTGTGCGTGTATGTCTGTATGTATGTCTGTATGGATGTGTGCGTGAATGTGGGTGTACGTGTCTGAGTGTGTGTGTGGATGTTGGCATGTATGTCGGTGTGTGTGCGTGTATGTGTGTTGGTGGTGCCTGCGTGCGTGTCAGGTGTGTGTCAGTAATGGTATGTTAGGGGTCGGAGTGTGGAGGGGGGCCCTGCTACCTTTGGGGGGTGGCAGGGGTGGTGGGGGGTGTAGGGGAGGGAGTCGGGGTGGGGGTGGGGGAGATCCCTATCAGTGCCAGGGAAGGAATTCCCTGGCACTGATAGTGCTTACCGCCATGGATTTCATGGCGGTTCCTACCACTGGAAATCCACGGGGGTAAGCCGGGTCACAATACCGGCGGCGGTATTGTCACGGCCGCCGGGCTGGAGACCCAGGTCTTCAGCCCAGCGGTCGTTTCCGTCCTGGCTGGCGGAACGGGAAAGCGGCGGATGGCCATGGCGGTAACCGCCATGGTCATAATACTGAAAAAAAGACCGCCAGCCTGTTGCCGGTCTTACCGCCGCTTTAACACCGTCCGCCAGGGTTGTAATGACCCCCTTAGGCTCTTTTACTAAAAAATCATGAAACTATACACATATACAATTCTCATCTCTTGGCCCCTTTTTTAAGTACAAGATGAAGTTCTCTTCCAGGGGATCCTCATCAATAGTCATAAACATTGAATATTCCCGTCCTTGTGCGGGGACCCCGGAGCATATATAAAATATATACATATAAAGTATGAAATATGCATGAAAAATATATATATAGCATTTTTAGTAGACACATCTTTCATACTAAACTCATATATACATGTGTAAAACAGCAATGCAGGCTATAATCATAAACAGGCTAAAATGCTTTATTTCTATGAAGTTTTTTTTTTTTTTTTTCATTATAAAATTACAATAGAGAATAAATATCTACCCAAGCCCCCAAAACTGGGCTTAGGGAAATAAGCAGTAGTAATCACTAGAGAAAAAAGAGAAAAAACTACATTGAAAAACAATGGAGCATTCTTAGCCAATAGGCTGCATGCAGGTTAACACATGAGAACCATAAAAACTTTGACACCGTGCCTTTAAGACCCTGAGCACCTCCAGTATCCCACCATGCCTCAGGGGTGAAGGAAAGGTGACAGTTGGTTCACAGTTAGGTCAGTTCTTTTTTCAGGCTTCTTCTGAGAGGATCCTGGAGCATTGAGCTCTCAGTTTTTCGGAGTTTTTCTCAGAAAAATCCTTTAAAACAGTGTTTTTTCCTGCTTCACTCGACAGATAACATCATTGTCTGAGTTTGGCAGTTTTTTTCTGACAGAAAAATGCCGTCACTTTTTGTCAAATGCCCTTCTTGTGGGAAGAAGAAGGCCCAGTCAGACCCACACTCTCTTTGTATTGTGTGCCTGCCTCAGAGTCACTGCCCTGACACTTGCAAGCACTGCAAGAATATGTCGAAGAGGACTCTAAAGGATAGAGAAAAGATCAGACTCCATGGGCTTCATGAGAGGCAGAAAACATCGTCCTCTTCACTTCCCAGGCAACCACCAGGCCATTCTCAGGAGAGAATGGCTAGGTCGACGTCAGCAGGTAGGAAAGTACCTGTTTGTTCCCCGTCGACGTCGTCGTTGCCACCATCTCACCGGCATAGATAGCCGTCGACGGCGACCCGCCCGACGTCGAAGGATACGGCGTCGAGGGAACATGGCCATCGCAGGGGCATATCTCCGTCGACTGCAGCTCGCCGATCGACGTCGAGCCATCACCGGCGTGCTCGTTCGCCGCCAAGGACCGTACGCCCCCGACGTCAAGAGACACGACGTCGAAATCGCCACGACGGCATGAGCGACATCCGCCGTCGGCCGCCCACCGCTCCACGTCGTGGCACACGACGGCGAGTAGGTCAAGGTCCAGAGATCGCCGCTCGACGTAAAGACACTACGTCGAGGCATTCAACGTCAAGACATTCAACGTCGAGGCTAGAACAACCGGTGTGCCCATCGACGTCGGCACAGCAGTCGACGTCGACACAGGTTTTACCTGTCTCGCAGGGGGTAGAGCATCGTCCTCCAGCAGATAAAGCCGCACCATCTCCAGTGGTCTCCATTCGGAGCGACCCATCTTGTTCGAGAGCAGCATCATCGGGGCATGTTTCACCCATCAACTTATCACCAAGATGGTTGGAGAGTCTTAATAGACCAGCGGCCTCCCCAGATTCACAGTACTCTCGAATGTACTCTCCTACTGCCTCTCTCCCGAGAACACCATCATCGACAGCGCGGGCAGGACGGGCTCGTTCTGCTCCTCGCCAATCGACCACGAGGCCTGGACCCTCTGTTACAGCGTCTCGCAGCAGGTCTCGTTCCCAACGGCGATCCAGGTCACGATCACGACACAGAAGATCACCCTCTTGGTCGTCGTCAGGATCATCTGTCGGGCGTTACTCCCCCACTCTAACAGATTCTCCACCTGCTAGGATCTCACCGGTGGATGACATTACCACTTTTAACGAGGTGCTGTTAAGGGGAGCGCAGAAATTAAATATAGAGGTTCCAGAGCCATCTACCTCCTCGTCAGTCATCTTTGAAACTCTGCAGCATAGATCAGTGTCTAAAAAGTTACTGCCTCTAGTGCCTGGTTTGTTGCAGCCAACCATGGACACTTTTCTGGCCCCAGCTACACTCAAATCTGCCCCGGCTAGGATTCTGAAAAAATATAAGGCTCCCGAACAGGACCCTCTATTCTTTAGAAAGGATCCGCCACCGGACTCTGTAATATTGGCCGCAGCCCGAAAAACCCACTCGGTGGCATCATCCTCCATGGTCCCCCCGGATAAAGAGAGCAGGCATCTAGACTCTCTGGGGAGAAAGATGTGCGGTACGGCGGCATCGGTAATGAAAGTCTCCAGCGCCTCTGCACTTCTGGGCAGGTATGACCGTTCTCTGTGGGACTCCCTCAACAGATTCACAGAAAAATTGCCAACCAGGTCATCAGCGCGGCGGCGGATGGGGCGGATTTAGCTGCACATGGGTACGCACATGGAATCTGTGCAAGAAGGCCTTCCTGGCTGAGACTAACTGGTTTAAAGCAGGAAGCACAACAGCGCATCCTAAATCTCCCATTCAGCGGGAACTCGCTGTTCGGTACCCATGCAGACGAGGAAATGGCCTGCATGAAGACCGAGGTGGACACCATGAGGGCAGTAGGCATGGAAAGGAAGAAAGATTTCAGGCGGAGGTATAGGCCTTATGACAGGCGCCCTTTCCAGCAGAGGGTTCAAACCCCTCACTGGTCCCAAAGGCCACAACAACGGCAGGGACGCCCTCTTTTTCAGGCTCGTTAGACCACAAGGGAGCGAGGGTCAAGTAGGCCTCAGCAGTCCACACCGAAAGCACCGGCCAAACAGTGAGATCTCGCTTCCCTCGACACTGAACACCACTCCAGTGGGGGGGAAGTATCACAGGTTATCTTCACGAGTGACACTCTATCACAAAAGACAAATGGGTGCTCAACATTGTCGAAAATGGCTCCTCTCTTCTTTTCAGGCAGCCTCCACCACACTTGCCACCAGCCAAATGCAATCCATCTCATCTCAGCCTGCTGCGCAAAGAGGCTCTTGCCCTCTTACAAAAGAAAGCAATAGAAAAGGTTCCACCTGCGCACAGAGGGAAGGGGGTTTACTCCTGTTATTTTCTGGTGGCGAAAAAGGGCCGAGAGGGCGTTTTCAGACCAATTCTGGACTTACGGCTGCTGAACAAGTACATAAGAAAACAGAAGTTCAGGATGCTAGCTCTTCACCAGATTTTCCCTCAACTACATCAGGGAGACTGGATGTGCTCCATCGACCTGCAGGATGCATATTTTCACATCCCAATAGCTCCCAAGCATCGGAAATTCTTGCGCTTCCAAATAGCTTCACAGCACTATCAGTTCAGAGTTCTACCATTCGGCCTGAAATCTGCCCCCCGCGTCTTCTCGAAATGTGTGGCGGTGGTAGCGGCACATCTTCGAAAACAAAAGATCTTCATCTACCCATACCTAGACGACTGGTTACTGAAGGCTTCCTCTCCGGATCAGGCGAGAAGCCATCGGGACATTGTGCTCAGCGTTTTCGAGTCTCTAGGTCTTCAAGTCAACTACCAAAAGTCAACCTTGATTCCAACACAGAACCTTCACTACCTGGGAGCTATACTAAACACAGAGCTCCAAAGAGTGTATCCTTCGGAGGAACGACTATTATCAATACACAGGAAGTGTCAAGACCTGTTAAAAGCCAACGCACCTACGGCCCGTCAGGTGACATCGCTGCTGGGCTCCATGGCATCATGCATTTTCATTGTCCCAAATGCCAGGCTGCACATGAGGCCCCTCCAGGAGGCATTGGAGAGCAACTGGAGCCAAAGGACAGGTCGCTGGGAGGACAGAGTGCGGCTACCGACAGCGGCACTTCAGTCATTGCAATGGTGGATGCACAGACCTCACCTGTCAGTAGGTGCTCCGTTTCACCAGGTAATTCCATCAGACACTCTGGTAATGGATGCGTCTCTTCAGGGATGGGGGGCTCATCTGGGTCCCCTTCAAGCTCAGGGCCTGTGGTCCGACAAGGAAAAGAAGTAGCACATCAATCTGCTGGAACTCAGAGCGGTCCATCTGGCTCTCAAGTCTTTTACTCCATTGATTCAGGGGAAATCTCTCCTAATACAAACAGACAATACAACCACAATGTATTATTTGAACAGACAGGGGGGAACGAGATCCCTACCCCTATCTCGAGAGTCCCAAACGATATGGCATTGGCTCCTGGCCAGAGGAATGTCACTTACAGCGGTTCACCTGCCAGGTCAACAAAATGTGGAAGCAGATTTCCTGAGCAGACACCTAGAGGACGCACACGAGTGGGTCCTACACGGCGAAGTCGTCGAAGACATCTTCGCTCAATGGGGTTGACCTCAGTTGGTTCTCTTTGCAGACAAGGTAAACAAGAAATGCCCAGACTTCGCATCCAGGTTCTACCGTCCGGGATCTCGAGGGAATGCCCTGTTGATCGACTGGTCAGCGATATTTCTCTACGCCTTTCCACCGATTCCCCTCATACCGGCAGTGATCAACAAACTTTACAAATCCAGAACCAGAATGATTCTAATAGCGCCACAATGGCCCGTCAATTCTGGTACACAGATCTCCTCAACCTATCGGAAAAACCTCACAGGAGGCTGCCGTGCAGACCGGATCTTCTGAGCAGGATGGAAGGCAGGATTCTACATCCCAACCTACCCTCTCTGAGCTTAACAGCATGGCTCCTGAATTCTTGCAGTATGGACACTTAGGGCTCTCGCAGGAGTGCATGAACATCTTGAAAGAGTCCAAACGACCTTCCACGCGGCGTTCTTACGCTTTTAAGTGGAAGAGGTTCTACATATGGTGCTGTCAACAAGGTCAGAATCCCATATGGGCTCAGGAGGATGTCATACTGTCTTATTTACTTCATCTGGCAAAGTCCGGTCTGCAGGTATCATCTATTAAGGTACATTTATCTGCCATTACAGCCTATCGTAAGTCACCTTCTCAGGAATCCTTCTTTACGAAACCAGTAGTCAAGGATTTCTTAGAAGGTTTGAAAAAAGTTTTTCCGCCCATTCGGAGACCCTCTCCTCCATGGGAATTGAACATAGTATTGTCAAAGCTTATGGGCCCTCCTTTCGAACCTATCCACAAGGCCTCTTTACAACACCTTACGTGGAAGACGGCTTTTTTGGTGGCCATTACTTCCGCGAGGAGGGTCAGTGAGATTCAGGCTTTGTCTTCCAAAGAACCGTACACAGTTTTTCACTACAATAAAGTGGTTCTGCGAACTCACCCATCTTTCCTTCCGAAGGTGGTGTCAGAATTCCACATCAATCAGACTATATCCTTACCGACTTTCTTTCCCAATCCGGAGACTCCGGCAGAGAAAGCATTGCACTCCTTAGACTTGAAAAGAGTGCTGAAATTTTATTTGGATAAAACATAATCGATTACACATTCCAACCACTTGTTCGTAAATTATGGTCATTTGAGGACAGAAGAGGCAGCATCTAAATGAACAATATCAAGATGGATAGTTTCTTGTATTGTCAATACTTACCAGCTGGCTAATAAACAATTACTAGCTAAGCCTAAAGCGCATTCCACAAGGGGAAAAGCGGCTACTGCTGCTCTCCTTAACAATGTTCCAATATCTGAGATTTGTAAGGCTGCTACATGGAAGTCTGTACATACGTTTACTAGACATTACTGTTTAGACTCAGATGCAAGAGCAGATGCCCAAGTGGGGCAGGCCTCTCTGAGAAATTTATTTGCATAATACGTATCTATTCCTGCACTTCTATTGGACAGTCCGCAGAGTTTAGGGATGGGCTTGCTAATCTATTCAATGTTTATGACTATTGATGAGGATCCCCTGGAAGAGAAGGATAAGTTACTTACCTGTAAATCCTAGTTCTCTTCCAGGGGTATCCTCATCAAAGTAATAAACAACCCACCCTCCTCCCCGGACGCACGTCTCCTAGAAGTGCAGGACAGACTGTTTTTCGAATCAGTTACACAGATTGTCACCGTAAAAAAGTACTGACCTAACTGTGAACCAACTGTCACCTTTCCTTCACCCCTGAGGCATGGTGGGATACTGGAGGTGCTCAGGGTCTTAAAGGCACGGTGCCAAAGTTTTTATGGTTCTCATGTGTTAACCTGCATGCAGCCTATTGGCTAAGAATGCTCCATTGTTTTTCAATGTAGTTTTTTCTCTTTTTTCTCTAGTGATTACTACTGCTTATTTCCCTAAGCCCAGTTTTGTGGGCTTGGATAGATATTTATTCTCTATTGTAATTTTATAATGAAAAAAAAAAAACTTCATAGAAATAAAGCATTTTAGCCTGTTTATGATTATAGCCTGCATTGCTGTTTTACACATGTATATATGAGTTTAGTATGAAAGATGTGTCTACTAAAAATGCTATATATATATTTTTCGTGCATATTTCATACTTTATATGTATATATTTTATATATGCTCCGGGGTCCCCGCACAAGGGCGGGAATATTCAATGTTTATGACTTTGATGAGGATACCCCTGGAAGAGAACTAGGATTTACAGGTAAGTAACTTATCCAATTGTGCCATTGTAGCCTGTTTCTATAAGCTGAATATATTTTTTTCTTTCTTGAGTGACTCTGCAGGCCTTCCTGAAGAAAGGCAATGATATACACTTAAGAAGGTATATTGTGAAAAAGTGCCGCGGGATACCCACATGTGATCGGGACTATTCAGTGCTTATGACTTCAGTGGAGATTCCCTTAAGAGAGAACTATTATAACAGATAAAAAAAAACATTCCTTCTTTCTTACTGGTATGTCAAAGTATTCCTCTGTTGAACTCCTCAAGCAGCACTCTTGTGACTGTTTTCTTTAAGAAATACGTTTGCATTTGTTACATTGGTTTCCTTTTATTGAGTCGCGTATCAACCCCTTGAATTGAGTCACTAGGAAGCTGGGAGTATAACTCTAATGCTACTGCAGAAATTTCCTGACCGCCATTTGTCTAGGGGGTAAGGGACAGGTGTACTAACTACTTTTTTAAGACGCAAGTTGCCTTATTTGGGCCGTTTGCTACTGAAAAATGCTTTTTCCGATGTGAAAACTTGTTACGGAATTACAATTTGCATTTGCATTGCATCCTGTGATGGCAGGGAATCCTAATGATTCGCAAATTGTGACCTACCTCATTAATATACATGAGGTAGGTCTGTTTGCGTTCCTTAAGTTACACCAGTATTGGAACTTTAATAGATTCAAATGCTTGCATACTTCCCGGTCGTCGAACTAGGAGTCCCCGGTGTAATTCATAATGTAGGAATATGCCACTGTTGGCATGGTCACCTCCCACTGTTTGCCTAGTGTTGATGCCAGCTTTGATTGGAAGTGTGCTCAGACCCTGCTAACCAGGCCCCAGTACCAATGTTCTGTCCCTAAAACTGTACCTTTTTTTCTACAATTGGCACAACCCTGGCCCACAGTGAAGTCCCTTGTAAAAGGTACCTCTGGTACCAAAGGCCCTGTGGCCAGGGAATATCCCTTAGGGCTGCAGCATGTCTTTGCCACCTTCGGGGACCCCTCACTCAGTACATGCACACTGCTTTACAGCTTCTGTGTGCTAGTGAGGAGAAAAGAGAAAGTCGAGATGGCACTCCCCTCGAAGTGCCATGCCCACAAACCACTGCCTGTGGGATAGGTAAGTCACCCCTCTAGCAGGACTTACAGCCCTAAGGCAGGGTGCACTATACCACAGGTGAGGGCATAGCTGCATTAGCACTATGCCCCAACAGTGTCTAATTCAATTCTTATACATTGTAAGTGCAGGGTAGCCATACTGATTATATGGTCTGGGAGTTTGTCATTACGAACTCTGCAGCACCATAATGGCTACTCTGAATACTGGACAGTTTGGTATCAAACCTCTCAGCACAATAAACCCACACTGATGCCAGTGTGGGATTTATTGCAAAATGCACACAGAGGGAATCTTAGAGATGCCCCCTGTATGTTAGTCCAACTGTTAGTGCAGGGCTGACCAGTCTGTGCCAGCCTGCCACTTCTAGACGAGTTTCTGACCACATGGGGTGAGTGCCTTTGTGCACTCTGGTCAGAAACAAAGCCTGTCCTGGGTGGAGGTGCTTCACACCTTCCCTTGCAGGAACTGTATCACCTGATGGTGAGCCTCAAAGGCTCAAGCCTGCTGTTACAATGCCCCAGGGCACTCTAGCTAGTGGATATGCCAAACCCCCCGCACAAGCCCCCACTTTTGGCGGGAAGCTTGGAGAGATAATGAGAAAAACAGGGAGGAGTCACCCCCTCAGCCAGGCCCAACCCTAAGGTGACCAGAGCCGAAGTGACCCCCTCCTTGAGAAATCCTCCATCTTGCTTTGGAGGATTAGGACCAATAGGGATAGGGATATGCTCCCCTCCCCAGAGGGAAGTGGGCACAAGGAGGGTGTAGCCCCCCTTAGGGACAGTAGCCATTGGCTACTGCCCTCTAACCCTAACACACCCCTAAGTTTAGTATTTAGGGTCGACCCTGAACCCAGCTCTTCAGATTCCTGACGACCTCCCAAGAAGAAGGAATGCTGAGCTGAAATCCCTGCAGAGAAGAAAAGGAGACAACAACTGACTTAGCCCCAGCCCTACCCGCCTGTCTCCTGCTTCAAAGCCCTGCAACCGAAAAGCAACATGTTCTACAGGACCAGCGACCCCTGAAAAGCCTCCAGGGGACTGCCTGCATCACTGAGGACTAAGCACTCCAGTGGGCAGCGGCTCTGCCCAGCCCGAAGAAAAGACCTCCATCTTAAAAGGGACTCCCACCTCACTCCAGAAGCGTGAGTCCCCACTACTCTGCACCCGACGCCGCCAGCCCATGTCCAGAGAAACCAACTACCTAGAGAGGACCCCCCAGGCGACTCAGACGTGTCCACCCTGGGCTGACGTCTCTGCACCCCCACAACGATTCCTGCAGAGGGAATCCCGAGAACCCCCTGACTGCAACTGCTCGGGATGAAGATATCCGACGCTTGGAGAAGCACTGGACCCGCAGCCCCCAGTCCCATGAGAAACCGAACACTGGTGCAGCAACAACCAGCAGGCGGCCCTCACCCTTTCCCAGTTGGTGGCTTGCCCACAAGGCCCCTCTGTGCCCTACCTGCAGTGCCTAAGTGAGCCCCGGGTCCCTCCATAGAGTTGAATTGAGAACTCTACGCCTTTTTGGCACACTGCACCCGGCCCCCGTGCCGCTGAGGGTGTGGTTTTTGTGCCTACTTGGGGCCCCTCCAGTACTCTTCCAAACCCCCCTGGTCTGCCATTTGACAACAAGGGTACTTCCCTGTAAGCAAACTGGAACCAGAGTACCCCCTGTCTCCATAGGCACCCATGTTATTTTGGCTCATGTTTGACCTCTGCACCTGACAGGCCCTGTGTTGCTGGTGCTGGGTGTTTGGGGTTGCCTGGAACCAACGGGCTACCTATGCCCCAGAGACTGAACCTAGAAGTGTGGTACTTACCTTTGAAACTGTACTGTACTTACCTCCCCCAGGAACTGTTGAAAATTGCAGTGTCCACTTTAAAAAAACACAGGGGTGTGGAATTTATTAAAATATCTACTTGTCCAGGGGACAGGTTGCTTCTCAAATCTACTTGTCCTGTAAAAAGATCTACTTGTCCCTTTGGTGCCATATAGTGTGGCGACAAATTATGGCAGCAACCTCATTATGTAAGAGCTCTGATAATAGCCTCTCTGATTATGCCAGGGCTACGACCATAGTAGGGCTTGAATACTTGCAGTTTCAATCCCTACTGTAGCAATTTCCTTATTTTGCCACCTTTCTGCAGATCTGCATACTGGGGCTGGAGGAAGCAGTAAGCAATAGTTCCAGGGCTGGAATGCCTTTGAGTCTTCAAACCTACTAACCTGCATGTTTTAAAGATTTTCACCAGCTTCTCTCTAATATTTTCCCATAATAAGAAAGGTTGGACATTTACTCCTGACAATGGCAGAATTAGAACTTCTTCCAGGGTTGAGAAGAAAATGGCTGGAGGGAAAATGAACTTGCAAATGCTCAATAGATTTTCACATGAGCAAATCTATACATCGTGTTTACCCATGCTAAAATACAGTTCACAAATATTTTATAGGGGTACGACATATACCATGGGTGCACTTTTGTGACTTTCTTTAAGAATTTGGGGCCACATGTAGGTAGGTTCATATTTGCGACCTGCAAACTGCGAGTCAGAGCGAGTCGCAAATCCGAATGTAGGATGGTGTCCCTGGCACCATCTGTGATTCGCAAGGGCTTCGCAAATGCCCACCTCATGAATAATCATGAGGTGGGTCGCAATTTGCGACCCCCTTGCGAATGGCGGCCCTCACAGGGATGGTGGCCTGCTGGAGACAGCAGACCACCATGTCTGTGACTGCTTATCAATAAAGCAGATTTTTTTTGTTTTTTGTAATGCAGCCCGTTTTCCTTAAAGGAAAACGAGATGCATTACAAAAACAAAAAATGAAACGTTTTCGTTTAATTTTTTCCGAGCAGGCAGTGGTCCGCAGCTTGCTCTGAAAAAATGTTCACAGTGACATTAACAATGGGGAAGGGGTCCCATAGGGACCCCTTCCCTTTTGTGAAAGTGTTGCCACCCATTTGAAATGGGTGCAAACTGCGATTGGTTTGCGCCCGCGTTCACAAAACAATCCTACATTGCACTGCGAATCGCAATTAGGAAGGGAACACCCCTTCCTAATTGCGAGTCGCAAACCTGTTTTGCGATTCGGTAACCAGGTTACTGAATCATAAAAACTGGGTTTGTGCATCACAATGTGCTTTTTGCACGCCGCAAACAGCGAAAGTCGCTGTTTGCGACATGCAGAAAGCTACCTACATGTGGGTCTTGGTCCCTAATTAGGTCTGGTGTTAACAAAGACATTTTGTTTTTATTAAACTTCAATTTCTCTCTCTTTCGGCTGGCTTTACTGTGAGTGATCGCATTCTGCTCTTCCACAAGGAGCATATTGGCACACAACGTCGTAATGTTCAGTGTCAGGAACTACAGTGGCAATCAGTGACGTAACGAAACTGGAGGGTGACCCTTTCCAAAGAACATGGAGGAGCCCCCTCTCCAGACTCACTTAGGGCAGGTGCTGTGCTGAAGGGGCCCCCTGGAGGGCAGCTGCGGGGCCTTTGTTGTGCCACTGGTCACAACGTGTGCTTTTAGAGTTCAAAAACTTTTTGTTTTTTTTTGGCCAGTGTTTGTTACAATGTTGAGGGCCTGGTAGCTCCCACAACAATAAAGTGTTACAAAAGCCATGTCAAAACAAGACACGCATTGATTAAACTAAAAGACTTATAAAAATATGTCAGATCAGTTGGCTTTGTCAGTGTTTGTTTATTTTCATGCTTCCCATAATCGTGTTGAAAATGGTTACACTGATTTTCCATTAGAAATATTTTTGGGAAATACTAGCATGCGTCAACACATTTTACTAAATGACACTTCATTTGCATCTAATCAGAGAGCATTCTGGGAGCATTATACTTAGCCTAATAGCCTAAACTTTTCAAACATGTTTATACACATTATTTTTTTTTGTACTGGAACCAACGTCAGTAGTGAAGTGTGGCCTTAAAACATTTATTTACAGCACTCACCCTAATAATGAAGACTTTCAAATAATGAACCATAAATACAAGTTCGAACAGCATTATCTTTCAGAAACACATTACCTCAAATGCAGAGAGTTCCACTCCCTATAAACAGGCAGCCAAAGGGTTTGTACTGCAGAGGGATGGGTCTACTTGTCCCAAGGACAAAGTAAGCATAAAAACTTGTTGCCCTTGACCCCAAACAAGATGTCCCGGGCGTCGGGCGATAGGAATTCCACATCCCTGTAAACATCCTTTACCATTTTAATGAAAACTGTGTACAATATTGGTTTGATTCAAAGTCCTAAGTATTACTATGCAAAGTACCTTTCTTGTAATGTACTTACCTGCTAAATGAATCTAGTGGTTCTAAAAATCAACAAAAGAATATTTTTCTATATAAAAACCAATTGGCCTGGAGTTAGGTATTTGTGCGTTTTCACTTATTGCTTGTGTGTGTACATCAAATGCTTAACACTACCCTCTGATAAGCTTAACCTCTTGACCACACTACCACAAATAGAGCTTTAGTATTATCTAATATTGCCTCTGTCAAGCCTCTTGGGAAACCCCTGAACACTATCTCATTTTGACATATAGTATATACAGAGTCAGCTTCCTACACATAAGATATACTTAAATGTATACCTACATTACATGCATTAGGCCTTTAGTTTAGTAAGGTATCACAGTCATTTTGTAATAAAGACCCAAACTCAAAAGCTCAACCAATCAGGCTGCACCACCCTCTAGAAGCCTCCTGTGAGGAACTGCCTTCCCTCAGATTTTCCACTGCATGTCGTGCTGAGGAGTGTCCTTTTGAGCTCTGCTCAAATTTTCTCTCAGAAACTTTTTCCCTGGGACTTCAAACTGGCTGCCATGTCAGAGACACCAAAAAAGGGGCTTTTCAGATCCTGGGCAACCTGTCTGAAAAAGAGATTATACGTAGATGACCCACATGATTATTACATATACTGATTATACCCAGATCAGAAGACCAAAGACTGCAAGATCTGTAGAAAATGTTCTACCAAGTCTTTAAAGGACAGATAGGGTCGTCTTCTTTTGTGGCTTCAAAAAGGTAAATCCAGCCATCCAGCCTCTGACGAGGACAGTGGCTCGTCTTCTTTCTCTGTCATGAAGACACCTGCTAAGAGACAATACGAAGGCTCAGAAATTCAGGAACCTCATATAAAGGCTCCAAAAAAGTCATATGTGGGCTCTTCGAAAATTCATAACCCTGCAAAGAAAATGCAGTCCGGCATGCTGAGAGGGTCGTGCTCCCTCATAAAGCACAAAAAGAAAGCTCTTCTGGAGCCCCTAGCGCCATCTCTTAAAATAAAACATAAATTCAACAAGCCAGGATCCTTGCCGTCGGTGGCACCATCGTCGACCGCGTTCTTGTTGATGACTTTATCATCAGTGACATCAACCATAGCCACTATTTCAGTGTTGGTGGCGGCCTCAGGATCCTCATCGACAGTTCTTTCATCCTTGTCGACGGGGTGACCCATCTCGTTGCCAGGACTCTATTCGTCGTCTGCGACGGTCTCGTCTATAAGACCTCACGACGATGGCCCCGTTGATGCCCTTGTCGACAATACTCCTGTCTGCATTCTTGTCATCGATGCTCCTGATGACAACGGCTACCTTCGTGTCAGTGGTGCGATTCTTCTTTTGTCGACGATCAAGCTAATGCCTACAAAAAGGCAAAGACCATCTTCATTGCCTCTTTACCTGTCGACGGAGCATACGCCACTTGCAGAGATATCCAAGACTCATCTAATGCCATCCATAACATCCCCAAGTAAGGTGTCAAGGCTTTTACCATTAAGCCTCTTGGATGATGATTCAGGTGATAACGGAGTATATGGAGTGGCTAGAAGTCCATCCCAATTACATGTGAAATGCCAGGAATATTCTGACAATGACTCATACTATGACCAACACTACTATGACCTGCTTCCTCAACAACAGCAGCAGGACATGGTTTGTCTGCCCTCCGGTCTGGTATCTGACCTGCAAGCCATGCTAGCAGATTATAAGGAACACTTCTGTCCAGAGCCTATGGTTATTCCCAAGCCAGTGGTTTCAGCACCAAGTACTCCACAGTTGATACATCTGCAGGTACAACCTGCCACTCAACGTGTTTCTATGCAGCATCCACAAATCCAAGCTTCGTCAGATGATGACACAGAAGAAGGGGAAGTACTTACGATGCAGGATGAGTGGCACGACTATATATTGCCAACGCCTGCCTCTCTGGAGCTAACTTCTGCAGAGTCCCCTCCAGAAGATATCAGTACATTCCATAACGTATTGGGGAAAGCTGCCACACGTTTTGAATTACAAATGCCCACAACCCAGCAACATTGTTTCTTGTATGACTTGAAAGAAACTCATAGGAAAGTCATCAGAGCTATCCAAATAATAGACCGTGTGTGGAATCAGGCTTTGAAAATAATGCGTAACCCTGCTACTGTGCCAACGGTCTTGCCTAAGCTGGATAAAAAGTACAAAGCAATGGATGATGTTCCTGCCTTCCTAGCGGGTCATCCGAAGCCGGATTCCGTAACTTCCCAGGCAGCACAAAGACGTTCTAGGAACCCTTCTGCACCTCTGACGGATAAGGAAGGTAGGCCTGGATAATATTGGTAAACGATTCTCCTCTGTGTCTGCCATTGTGGTGCGTGCAGCAAACTCTTTAGCGCTCCTTGGCAGGTACAATAGGCAACTATGGACCGCGTGCTAGATATTGCTGCAATGGGGTTGAGGCTTCTGGCTGGATCAGCAGTGTTGCGGCACCAGGGATGGCTTAAAGCCACTAACTTTAGACCAGAAATCCAAATGAAGATTCTGGACCTTCCTTATGAAGGGGAAGCCTTTTTCAGCAAACATGTTGACGCCCTTCAGACAATCAAAGCAGACACGGATACTGCCAAATCTCTGGGCTCCCTACAATAATAAGAAAATACCCTTTCGTGGAGGATACCTGCAATTCAGTTACCCAGCTTATTCCTATAACTTCCAATCTACCAGACCTCAATATCACCAGAGACAACTGCCTCCTCACAAAGGAAAGTCTGGGAGGCAAGCTAAAGAACCCTCCCACAGGCAATGACGACCTCCAACTGCTGGCTGCATCTCCTGCCTCACTAAAACACCACCTTCATCGCTGGCATCAAATAACACATGAGAAGTGGGTCCTAGACATAATACGATTTGGTCACCTACTAGAATTTATATATATATGCCCCTGTCGACACCTCCCTCCCAAGTTTATCAAAGACATCTCCATCTTCTCAACCTAGAAACAGAGGTGATAAGTAAAGGAGCAATAGAATTTGTACCCCCTTCCCAAAGAGGAAAGAGTTTCTGTTCTCGCTTCTTCCTAATCAGAAAGAAATCTTGTCTATGGAGACCCATGCTGGATCTAAGGGAGCTGAACAAGTATCTGAAAAAGCATTCATTCTGCATGGTAACATTGAAAGACATCTTGCAGCTTCTCAACAGAGCGACTACATGGCTTCCCTAGACCTGCAAGACACCTACTTCCACAAACACATCCACCCAAAACACAGGAAGTTCCTAAGATTTATGGTAGCCGGCAGGCACTTTCAATTCAAGGTCCTCCCTTTTGGGCTCAAGTTAGTTCCCCGGATTTTTACCAAGTGTCTAGCCCCTGTTGCAGCATATTTAAGACGCAAGCGACATCAAATTTTCCCATACCTAGACGACTGGTTAGTAAAGGCTTCCGACATCTAGCCAGTACACAGGTCTCTCAAGGCGACATTATGCCTTTTCAAACAATTGGGCCTCATTCACAACCAGGAAAAGTCCCAGCTTCAGCCATCCAAAAGAATAGTCTTCCTGGGCGCCATACTGGATACAGTCCAAACCAAGGCTTATCCAGCAGTGGACAGACAGCACAAACTAGTCAAGCTCGCAAGACTAATTCAACAAAAAAAGTCTCTTTCAGTTTGATGCTACTAGTCATTGCTGGGGATGTCATATTGCATAAATCTTACTCTCCACTGTTGTCTTCGTATGCGCCCACTCCAAAAGGAGCTCGACAAGCAATGGAAGCAGATACAAGGCTCCTTTGAGGACATACTACATGTAACTCTGCATATTGCAGCCTCCCTTGATTGGTGGATAACACCCTAGAATGTTTTCAGAGGCCTAAGCTTCTTAACCCGGGTCCCTCCACTAACTATAACAACGGACCCATCAATGGTAGGATGGGGTGCATGTCTGCAGGATCTTCAAGTAAGTGGCAAATGGCTCCCCTCTCACAATACTCTTCACATCAACCTTCTTAAGCTTAGAGCTGTATTTCTGATGGATACAACTACCTGTGGATTCCTCACCTAATGAATACTCCCATGGCGCCAGCATTCGACGGAAATCTTCTTACTAGTCTCTGCACGTCGACGAGGACGTCACTCTAGCCCACGCGACGCCGTCTGACGTCATACAGGCAATAAGAGGTCCTCGACGACGTGCCGACGTCAGTTCCCTTTTTTCCGTGCATTCGAAACGGTTATCTTCGAGGGAGCAACTGTTACTTTTGTGGTTACAGTGTATTTTTGCTGCGTAGTCTTTCGCTGTGGTAATAATGTCGCAGAGAAAGTCTGGATTCAAGCCTTGTCGTGAGTGTGGAGGCAAGATGTCAGTGACGGATCCTCATTCCGATTGCCTTTGGTGTTTGAGCTCCGACCACGACGTCTCGACTTGTGATTCATGCCAGCACATGAATCCAAAGGCCCTCAAGGAACGTGAGGCGAAGCTGTTTATGGCGAAATCGAAGGAGAAGCATCACAAGAAGTCTTCTTCACCAAGACATCGGCGTCATCGAGACTCCCGGCGCCGTAGAGAATCTCGGCGTCATTCAAAGGAGACTCGTTCCAGGTCTGCGGATCGCCGCCGAAGGACATGGGAGATCAGTCCCACGGTTACGCCGCATCCTTCGACGCCGTTGCCCTCTCCGGCGTCTCCAACTTCACCTGGACAGGCGTCGGTGATTGAGGTATTGGAGCCTCAGGTGTTTTCTCCGGCGTTGCAGACGTCGAGGCCGGCGTCGGGGTCGCCTCCGAGACAGGCACCCCAGTATCCGGCTTTTCCCACCCCTGGAGCCGATAGTTCCGCATTCTTGAATGCGATGTATGCCATCTTCCAACAGATGGCTCCAGGGGGTGCTCCGGCTGGGCCTTTGGCCTTTTCATTGGGTGATCCTGCGCCTCTTTGGCCGGCACCCTTTATGCCCTTTCTCCCTTTTGGGAACGTGGGCTCGGCGCCAGTGTCGGCGCCGGTGGCCGCTCCGGTGGCTTCAGAGGGATTGGCCCCGGGGATTTCCATCCCGTCGACGTCGGGATTTCGGCCTGTGACTCCGGTGGGTCCATCTGCTTCGACTGCTCTTTCGTCGGCGCCGAAGTTACCTGTGGCGCCGGACGCAGCGTCGGTGGCTTCTGAAGATCGGCGCCGATCTTCGACTTCGGCGGAGGCATTGTCGACTCCGCGTATTGAACAACGGCTTCATTCGAGGAGACGTGCTCTCCGTGTATTAGAGGAGCAGGAGTACCAACGAGCCCTGGAGGAAGGAGAGCTAGAGGACTCGGGTGATGGGCTGCGTGGTCTGGAGTCGGCCAGTGGGCTGGACACTTCCCCTGAGTGGGATCTTTCGTCCCCGGGAGAATATACTGAGGAGGCTGCTTCCTTTCACGCAGTGGTACGGAAGGCAGCTAGTTTTTTGGACCTGCCTTTGCCGGTGGTGGAGGCTAAACAAAACCTTCTAACAGAGGTGCTACATCCGGCCTCAGCTGCGGCGGAGCCTCTTTTGCCATTTAATGACGCTCTGCTGGATCCGGTTTTAGAGGTGTGGAAGAGGCCGGCATCTTCCCCAGCAGTTCACAGAGCCGTGGCCAGGAGGTATCGGGCGGCTCCGACTGACCCTGGTTTTCTGTCTAGGCACCCTACGCTGGAGAGCTTGGTGGTGCAGGCCTCCTGTTCATCCAAGTCAGCGCCTGGTTCTTTCCCGACGGTGCCTGGGGACAGAGATTCAAAGAAACTAGAGGCGCAGTCCAAGAAGATTTTTTCGTCCTGCAGTCTGGCGTTGAAGGCCACCAACGCAACCTGTATCCTGGGGAGGTATATTCATGCTCTGATGGATGACATTTCCTCATCATTTACAGAGCTTCCCCAGGGTCTTTTGGATGTTGTTTCAAATGCCCAGGCTGCTGCGACCCAGATTATCCAGACGGGACTGGATACGACCGACTCAGTAGCCAGAGCAATGGGCACAACTGTGGTGGCAAGGAAGCAGGCCTGGCTCCGTAACTCGGGCTTTTCTGCGGATGTACAGTCCACATTGTTGGATCTCCCGTTTGATGGGGACAAACTGTTTGGAGCCAAGGCTGATTCGGCCTTGGAACGTTTTAAGGAGAGCTGGGCCACGGCTAAGTCGTTAGGGCTCCAAGCTCCTTCTTCCACGGCCTCTTCCAGATTTTACAGGAGGTTTCGTGGATTTGGGCGTGGCTCTTCCTCCTCTTCCTTTCGGGGAAGATATCAGCAACCTGCCTCTTCCCATCCCTATAGACCTTTTAGAGGGAGAGGTAGGGTCCGCACCAGAGGAGCCTCTCAGCAGCACTCTGCCTCTTCCTCATCCTCTGGCGGGGTGCAGCAGGGGAAGCAGCCTTAGGCTTCCACCATTTCCCACTCACTCCTCTCCTGTAGGGGGAAGATTACAGCATTTCCTCACCAAATGGAAGACTGTTACAACGGACACTTGGGTTCTCAGTATTGTGGGAAAAGGCTACACCCTTCCCTTTCGGGAGTTCCCGCCCCTCATCCCGCCCCGCCCTTCTTATTGTTCAGAAGAACACCTCCTGTTGCTAGAACAGGAGGTACAAGCCCTCCTTTCAAAGGGCGCGGTGGAGTTGGTCCCAGAGCAGGAAAGGGGTCGAGGATGTTACTCAAGGTATTTCCTGATTCCCAAGAAGGATGGTCGTTTGAGACCGATCCTGGACCTGAGGATCTTGAATTGGTTCCTCAAGCAGGAAAAGTTCAAGATGCTGACCCTAGCACAGGTGCTTTTGGTGTTGAACAAGGAAGACTGGATGGTGTCTGTCGACTTGCAGGATGCTTACTTTCATATCCCGATACTCAAGTCACACAGGAAGTATCTCCGGTTTGTGGTGGGATCGCAGCACTATCAGTTTGCGGTCCTTCCTTTTGGTCTTACTTCAGCACCTCGAGTCTTCACGAAGGTGATGTTGGTGGTTGCGGCAGAGCTCAGAAGGAAAGGGATAGCAGTATTCCCTTACTTGGATGACTGGTTGATCAAAGCCAAGTCCCCGGAGCTTGTGTCGCATCATCTGCAGTCAACAACCCAGTTGTTGTTCGACCTGGGTTTTTCGGTGAACGAGCCCAAATCTCACCTAGAGCCCTCTCAGCGCCTCCTGTTCATAGGGGCAGTACTGGATACAACATTGGGTCGGGCCTTTCCTCCGCCTCAGCGGATTCAAGATATTCAGGATTTGGTTCCAATGTTTCGAAATGGAGCGGTAGTTCCAGTCCTCAAGGTCCTTCGTCTGCTCGGTCTGTTTGCCTCCTGCATTCTGTTGGTCACGCATGCTCGCTGGCACATGAGGGCTCTTCAGTGGTGCCTCCGAAGGCAGTGGTCTCAACACAAAGGGGATCTAGAGAGTACTTGTAACCGGGCGCCTCCGGACGCCGCTTCCCCGTCGAAGAAAACAACCGACAAGGGATACCCCGGGGGCACCCGAGGGATTCCTGACGTGATGACGTCCAACGTCATCCGTCAGACAAGAACAGCCGACGAGAGGCGAGCGAAACGCGACGGAGAAAGAGAAGCCGACGTCAAGCAGAGCCGGAGAGAGGAACGCCACGGATCGCCGAGAGGGAAAGGAAGCCCCGCCGTAGACGAGGATCAACGCGAGGAGAGCGGAAAGCCTTGGGCGCCTCCCGCCCCTGCCGAGGCGAAGTCGGGAGATCCCCTGCAAGCCGGCCACGTCCCTGGAGGGGCGTGGCTAAGCCAGGTACGAGCGTACCGGGACTGGGGCTGGGGTTCTGGGTGGTTGGCTGGGTTTAAGGGGGTTAAGGAGGGAGGGCTGAGATCCTGTAAGGAAGGGGAGCTCATCTGAGTAGGGATACCGGTAAATAAAGAATAACCACACCCTCCGTACCCAGACCAGTGAATAAAAGAGTAAGAGGGTCACAGAGAGGACACAACAAAAGGAAGGCACGAAAAAGAAAAGTAACCCCACATTCCTCCTCCTCCACAGAACCCCCCCCCCTTTCACTCCTTACTAACCCTTATTAAACCGTGTATAAATAAATTGCCCCACTTACCTGTTCCTTTTTCCTTCTTTTGTTTGGGAAATCCTGGGCCATGAATACCGGGTGAACAAGACCTCTCCCTCCGAACCGGACCAGGCCGTCCCAAGAACACCAAAGAACCCTGAAAAGAAAAGGGAATTATTTTATTTTGGACTTGGAGTATAACAGTTTGACGGACAAGTCAGTGTTAGAAATCCCAAACGAGCAAGAAAATAAACATACTACCCCCTTAAGTGCCGCGTCTGTCACCTTCTTCCAATATTCCCTCGACTCGGGAAAAAGACCTCGCCACAGTACTGTTAAGATCTTCAGAGATGCTGCTGTGGATTTGAAGTGGTGGATTGCAAGCAACAATCTTTCACAAGGAAAGCCGTTCCAGCAGTCGCCACCAGTGGCCACAGTCATAACGGATGCTTCCACTCTAGGGTGGGGAGCTCATCTGGGGGATCTGGAGATCAAAGGTCTTTGGTCTCCAGAGGAACAGATGTTTCACATCAATCTGTTGGAGTTACGGGCTGTACGTCTGGCTCTCAAGGCCTTCCTCCCTTCCCTTCGTGGTCAGTCGGTACAGGTCCTAACGGACAATACTACCACGATGTGGTACATAAACAAGCAGGGAGGAGTGGGGTCGTACCTTCTCTGCAGAGAAGCTCTTCGACTATGGTCCTGGGCATAGGACCATCAGATTTGCTTGATAGCAAACCATCTGGCCGGAGTCTTGAACGTGCGTGCGGACAGTCTCAGTCGCCAATTCTCGGCAGACCACGAGTGGTGTCTCCATCCAGATCAAGTCCGTTTAATCTTCCAGAGGTGGGGGTTTCCTCGGGTAGATCTGTTTGCCACTCGAGAGAACGCGCATTGTCCGTTATTCTGCAGCCTCCAGTATCCGATGCAGGGAGCGTTGGGGGACGCGTTTCAAATAACCTGGTGCGGCCAGTTGCTTTACGCGTTTCCTCCCATACCCTTGATTCCTTGAGTATTGAGGAAAATTCGCCAGGACCGGGCTCTAGTCATACTAATAGCTCCGGATTGGCCAAGGAGGCTATGGTACTCCGACCTTCTCCAACTCTCAATGTGCCCTCCGCTCCGTCTCCCTTTCAGGGCAGACCTCCTCTCGCAGTCTCAGGGGCAGGTTTTACACCCCAACCTCCAGAGTCTGCACCTACATGCCTGGAGATTGAACGGGGCAACCTGAGTTCCTTCTCTCTCCCGCCTGAGGTAGTGGATGTTATATTAGCGGCCAGGCGACACTCCACTAAATCTATCTACGCTAATAGATGGTCTAGATTTGTTGCGTGGTGTGGAGAGAGGCAGATTGATCCTTTGCATGCTCATCTATCGGACGTTTTGTCTTTTGCTCTGTCTCTAGCGCAGAAAGGTTGTGCAGTGGCTACCATTAAGGGTTATTTATCGGCCTTGTCAGCCTTCATATGTCTTCCAGACCAACCATCTTTATTTAAATCCCCTATTGTTATCAGATTCTTGAAAGGTCTTCTAAATAAATATCCTCCAAAGCCATTCGTTATGCCGCAATGGAATTTGTCCTTGGTCCTGACTTTCCTTATGGGGTCCCCTTTTGAACCTATGCATTCTTGCCCCTTAAGGTATTTGGTTTTAAAAACAGTCTTCCTGATAGCTATAACATCAGCAAGGAGAGTGAGTGAGTTGCAGGCCTTATCAGTAAAGCCCCCTTATACAACTTTTTATGGGGATAAGGTGGTGTTGAGGACCAAGGCTGCTTTCCTCCCGAAGGTTGTTTCACCTTTCCATTTGGCTCAGGCAATTACTTTGTCCACGTTCTATCCTCCGCCTCATCCTTCCAAAGAGGAAGAAAGACTGCACCGTCTGGACCCAAAGAGGGCGTTGAGCTTTTTTATTGATAGAATAAAGGATTTCAGGCTGGAGGATCAGCTGTTTATTGGATACGTGGGCAAGAGGAGAGGAAAGGCAGTCCACAAGAGAACACTATCCAGGTGGGTTGTTCTTTGCATTAAAATCTGTTACTCTTTGGCAAAGAAGGATCCTCCTGAGGGCATTAGAGCTCATTCCACCAGAGCTAAGTCGGACACTTCGGCCTTGGCCAGAGGTGTTCCTGTGGTCGACATCTGCAAGGCCGCAACTTGGTCGTCCCTTCACACTTTTGCAAAACATTACTGTTTGGATTCTGAGGTTAGAAGGGACGGCCATTTTGCACGGTCAGTGCTGCAGGATTTCTTGATTTGACCATTTAGGCACCCACCGCCGGGCGTGGTACTGCTTTGGGACTCTATTCATTAGGTGAGGAATCCACAGGTAGTTGTATCCATCAGAAGAACGAGTTACTTACCTTCGGTAACGACTTTTCTGGTGGATACATTAGCTACCTGTGGATTCCTCACGGTCCCACCCGCCTCCCTGTTGCCTTTCTGGTCTTACCAAGTAATCCTTGAGTACGCTCCTCTTGGTCTTTGAGGGTGCAATAGATGTTGTATATATTATATTTATATATATGTATATATGTATATATCTTTGTGTATATACTTGATGTGTATATATATTTTAAAAAGAGAGAGTTATATATATATATAAAAGATTTACAGTTATTCATGCAACGTTGTGTATTTTTACAATGTAATGGGATGTTGCCTTGCTCTTTCATTGCATTGCCTGGTTGTTCTCATGCACGTAAAAAATGATTGGTACTGACGTCGGCACGTCGTCGAGGACCTCTTATTGCCTGTATGACGTCAGACGGCGTCGCGTGGGCTAGAGTGACGTCCTCGTCGACGTGCAGAGACTAGTAAGAAGATGTCCGTCGAATGCTGGCGCCATGGGAGTATTCATTAGGTGAGGAATCCACAGGTAGCTAATGTATCCACCAGAAAAGTCGTTACCGAAGGTAAGTAACTCGTTCATCTGGCATTGCAGGCTTTCCTTCCAAGAATCCAAGGCTCTTTAGAGTTTGTCCGAATGGACAATACGACCACCATGCACTACATAAACAAGCAAGGCGGGACTCGGTCGCATCAACTATCCAAAGAAGCACAGACCATTTGGAGCTGGTGCATTCATCACTTTGTGCACACCACCACTGAGGATTAGCTGAGCAGGCTAGACACATCTCCCCACGAATGGGAATTGAACCAGGAAACGCTGGACAGAACATTCCTGAGGTGGGGGAAAACCAAATCTTGAATTGTTTGCGACATCTCAGAATGCCAAAGGCCGATTTTAACTAGGATCGTGGGGAAATCCCTTTTTGATAGCATGGTCAGGGATTTATGCTTACGCTTTTTCTCCGATTCCTTTCCTCCCACGAGTAATCAGCAAAATCAAATCTGAACCCTGTCAAATACTCCCGAGTGCTCCAACCTGGCCGTCTCAACCTTGGTACACGGAGCTACTGCTGCTATTGTTGTGTCCACCCATCAGGGTAACACTCATTCCAGAGTTGCTAACCATCAATCAAGGCCGGGTGAGGCACCTGGATCCCAGGTCTCTCAACTTATTCGCATGACTCCTGAATTCAATGAGTTCGTCCAATTAGACATTCTTAACGACTGTAAGGACATCCTGGCTAAAGCGCATGCAGATAACACAAGTAAGACATACCAATTAAAGTCGAAAAGCTTCTGCTTGTGGTGTGCCTCCAAGAACATACACCCTTGTTCTTCCAATCCGGAACAAATATTACCTTACCTACTTCATCTAGCACGCTCAGGTCTTGCCAATGAGTCCATCAAGGTTCACTTGGCAGCCATTTCTAGACACAGGAGAGTATCTAATGAGCCATCCCTCCGGTCTCATAGACTTCTAAAACAATTTATGAAGGGTCTTTTTGGTATTTTTCTCCAGTTAAGGCCCCTCCTTCGGCTTGGCAACTTAATATAGTCTTGGGACAGGTTTCAGGGGGCACCTCTAAGGTGCCCTCTGGGGTGTATGTTACAATAAAATGTACACTGGCATCAGTGTGCATTTATTGTGCTGAGAAGTTTGATACCAAACTTCCCAGTTTTCAGTGTAGCTATTATGGTGCTGTGGAGTTCGTGCATGACAGACTCCCAGACCATATACTCTTATGGCTACCCTGCACTTAAAATGTCTACGGTTTTGCTTAGACACTGTAGGGGCATAGTGCTCATGCACTTATGCCCTCACCTATGGTATAGTGTACCCTGCCTTAGGGCTGTAAGGCCTGCTAGAGGGGTGACTCATCTATACCTATAGGCAGTGTGAGGTTGGCATGGCACCCTGAGGGGAGTGCCATTTTGACTTACTCGTTTTGTCCTCACCAGCACACACCAGATGGCAAGCAGTGTGTCTTTGCTGAGTTAGAGGTCCCCAGGGTGGCATAAGATATGCTGTAGCCCTTAGAGACCTCCTTGGTACCAGGGGTACCAGTTACAAGGGACTTACCTGGATGCCAGGGTGTGCCAATTGTGGAAACAATAGTAACCAGAGATGTGGAATTCCTATCGCCCGACGCCCGGGACATCTTGTTTGTGGTCAAGGGCAACAAGATTTCATGTTTACTTTGTCCTTGGGACAAGTAGGCCCAACCCTCTGCAGCACAAACCCTTTGGCTGCCCGTTTACAGAGAGTGGAACCCTCTGCAGTTGAGATAATGTGTTTCCAAAAGATAATGCTGTTCGAACTTGTATTTATGGTTCATTATTTGAAAGCCTTCATTATTAGGGTGAGTGCTGTAAATAAATGTTTTAAGGTCACACTTCACTACTGATGTTGGTTCCAGTACAAAAAAAACAAAAAACGTGTACACACATGTTTGAAACGTTTAGGCTATGAGGCTAAATATAATGCTCCCAGAATGCTCTTTGATTAGATGCAAATGTTTGCAGAAGCTTGTAGGCAAGAGAGAAGAGTCTTTGCTTTTAAAATAAAATGTTCAGAAAAAATGCAAGTAGGGAAAAAGTTTCGTTACCATGAAATTGTAGGTGCTATTTCTTTGAAGTGTCATTTAGTAAAATGTGTTGATGCATGCTAGTATTTCCTACAAATATTTCTAATGGAAAATCAGTGTAACCATTTTCAACACAATTATGGGAAGCATGAAAATAAACAAACACTGAAAAACATCAACTGATCCGACGTATTTTTATACGTCTTTTAGTTTCATCAATGCGTGTCTTGTTTTGACATGGCTTTTGTAACAATGTATTGTTGTGGGAGCTACCAGGCCCTCAACATTGTAACAAACACTGGCAAAACCCCCCCAAATGTTTTTGAACTCTAAAAGCACACGTTGCCACCAGTGGCATAACAAAGGCCCCGCAGCCGCCCTCCAGGGGACCCCTTCAGCACAGCACCTCCCCTGAGTGAGTCTGAAGAGGGGGCTCCTCCATGTTCTTTGTAAAGGGGCACCCTCCAGTTTAGTTAAGTCACTGATTGCCACTGTAGTTCCTGACACTGAACAAAACTACTTTGTGTGCCAATATGCTCCTTGTGGAAGAGCAGAATGCTATCACTCACAGTGAAGCCAGCCGATAGAGAGAGAAATAGAAGTTTAATATAAACAAAATGTCTTTAACACCAGACCTAATTAGGGACCAAAACCCACATGTAGGTAGCTTTTTGCATGTCGTAAACATGAATTTCGCTGTCTGCGACGTGCAAAAAGCACATCGCGATGCACAAACCCAGTTTTGTGATTTGGTAACCTGGTTACCGAAGCGCAAAATGGGTTTGCGACTTGCTATTAGGAAGGGGTGTTCCCTTCCTAATTGCGACTCACAGTGCAATGTAGGATTGTTTTGTGACCGCGGGCGCAAACCAATTGCAGTTTGCACCCATTCGCAAAAGGGAAGGGGTCCCCATGGGACCCCTTCCCCGTTGTGAATGTCACTGTAAAAAAAAATTCAGAGCAGGCATTGGTCCTGTGGACCACTGCCTGCTCTGAAAAAATGAAACGAAAACATTTCATTTTTCGTTTTTGTAATGCATCTCGTTCTCCTTTAAGGAAAACTGGCTGCATTACAAAAAAAAAAACTGCTTTATTGAAAAGCAGTCACAGACATGGTGGTCTGCTGTCTCCAGCAGGCCACCATCCATGTGAGGACTGCCATTCACAAGGGGGTCGCAAATTGCAACCCACCTCATGATTATTCATGAGGTGGGCATTTGCGACCCCCTTGCGAATCGCATATGGTGTCAGGGACACCATCCTACATTCGGATTTGCGACTCGCAAATTGCGAGTCGCAAATCTGAACCTACCTACATGTGGCCCCAAATTCTTAAAGAAAGTCACAAAAGTGCACCCATGGTATATGTCTTTGAATTAGTGGCTTTCAAGAGAAGTATACCAGGAAATCATACCCCTATAAAATATTTGTGAACTGTATTTTAGCATGGGTAAATACGCATGTGTAGATTTGGTCATGTGAAAATCTATTGAGCATTTGCAAGTTCATTTTCCCTCCAGCCACTTTCTTCCCAACCCTGGAAGAAGTTCTAATTCTGCCGTTGTCAGGAGTAAATTTCCAACCTTTCTTATTATGGGAAAATATTAGAGAGAAGCTGGTGAAAATCTTTAAAACGTGCAGATTAGTAGGTTTGCAGACTCAAAGGCATTCCAGCCCTGGAACTATTGCTTACTGCTTCCTCCAGCCCCAGTATGCAGATGTGCAGAAAGGTGGCAAAATAAGGAAATTGCTACAGTAGGGATTGAAACTGCAAGTATTCAAGCCCTACTATGGTAGTAGCTCTGGCATAATCAGAGAGGCTATTATCAGAGCTCTTACATAATGAGATTGCTGCCATAATTTGTCGCCACACTACATGGCACCAGAGGGACAAGTAGATCTTTTTACAGGACAAGTAGATTTGAGAAGCAACCTGTCCCCTGGACAAGTAGATATTTTAATAAATTCCACACCCCTGAAAGTACAGGTTAGGGAAAGAACACTGGCGCTGGGGCCTGATTAGCAGGCCTCAGCAAACTTTCAAATCATAACTTAGCATCAGCAAAGGCACAAAGTCAGGGGGTAACCATGCCAAGGAGGCATTTCCTTAGAGCCGGGAATTGTATTTGAGTGTGTGTTCCCCATTTATTGCCGGTGTGTGTACAACAAATGCTTAACACTACCCTCTGATAAGCCTACTGCTCGACCACAGTACCACAAAATAGAGTATTAGAATTATCTCTTTTTGCCACTATCTTACCTCTAAGGGGAACCCTTGGACTCTGTGCATGCTATTTCTTACTTTGAAATAGTACATACAGAGCCAACTTCCTACATATATATATATATACATATATATCTATTCCATTTGCATGGACATCTCTTTTCTTTACACTCTATCACTCCTACCTTACCCTCCCCGGGAAAACAATCTAACATGGAGTCGATGCCCATGCGCAATGGAGCCGAAGAGGAGGAGTCACTCGATCCCGTGACTCGAAAAGACTTCTTCGAAGAAAAACTATTTGTAACACTCCGAGCACAACACTAAATGGCAAGACCTATGCATAGCATGTGAATCTTCAGCGGAACATGCCACAAACAGATGTACACTGGGTAAGTGACATTTTCCATATATATTTCTTTATATATCAGACATAAAGTTAGCTAAATGCTGATGCCATCTCAGGTGGTAGAATGTTGTTCTTATGAATACAGAAAATGTGCTAGTCACTGCTTGATATTCTTATTCAAGCATGTGAATCTATGGAAGTTCCAATACTGGAGTAAGAAATATGTTACTTACCTAGAACTGTAGTTCTCCAGTATTGGAAGCTTTCATAGATTCACATGCGGCCCACCCACCTCCCTTGAGGAGCTCACCTTCTCTTTTCTCATTATTTCTTAATATTGCAGCACCTGGGGCCAGATGTAGGAAGCACTTTGCGAGTCGCAAACGGCAAAATTTGCCGTTTGCGACTCGCAAATGCGTGATTCCTATGCAGAAATGCATTTTGCGAGTCGGGACCGACTCGCAAAATGCATTTCCGAATCGCAAATAGGAAGGGGTGTTCCCCTTGCGATTCGCAATGGTATGCGGTCGCAAATGGAGTCGCAGTTACCATCCACTTGAAGTGGATGGTAACCCATTCGCAAACGGGAAGGGGTCCCCATGGGACCCCTTCCCCTTTGTGAATGGACCCCATATTATTTTTTCAGGGCAGGGAGTGGTCCAAGCCAAATGCAGCTCGTTTTCCTGTGAGGAAAACGGGCTGCACTTAAAAAAAACAAAACTTTTTTTAAAAGGCAGGTCGCTAACATGGAGGCCTGCTGACGTCAGCAGGCCTCCATGTTAGCGAGTGCCTATACTCGCAATGGGGTCGCAAACTGCGACCCACCTCATAAATATTTATGAGGTGGGTCTTTGCGACCCCATTGCGAGTTGCAGAAGGTGTCTGAGACACCTTTCTGCATGTCAAATTGCGACTTGCAATTTGCGAGTCGCACAGACTTGCAAATTGCAAGTCGCAATTTGATTTTTTCCTACATCTGGCCCCTGTTCTCTGAAAATCTGAGGGAAGGCAGTTCCTCACAGGAGGCTTCTAGAGGCTGGTGCAGCCTGATTGGTTGAGCTTTTGAGTTTGGGTGTTTTTTTACATAATGACTGATATATTACTAAGCTAAAGTCCTAATGCATGTAATGTAGGTATACATTTATGCATATCTTATGTATTACATCGGGGACTCCAAACTCAACGGCAGGGAAGTATTCACGCATGTGAATCTATGAAAGCTTCCAATACTGGAGAACTACAATTACAGGTAAGTAACTTATTTCTTGTCACTAATGAAACTCAGAAAGTTTTATACATTAGGAATAGCAGTTTCCTAATTGCGATTTGCAGTTAGGAAATTGCTATTCCTAATCTTTGTACATCTGGCCATTAGAAACATGAGAGTATTCCTAATATGTTTACATTTAGAAATGTAAAAAGATTTATGATGTGTCTCAATTTGACTGGTGAATAATTTCACAGATAGGAGTCCAGAACAGAGAATGATTAGCCCATGTGGAAGTTTTTCCTGCACCAGGGACACAGCAATAAGTCGGAAGACGACAGTCATAATGTTATAAACTGAATCTGAAATTAAAAAAAATGTCATAGTAAATTTTGGATGATTTCCATATGTTTAATGGAATGGAGTGAAATGGAATGTTGCCTGATGAGACAGAAACTTTCATGAGTGAATCATTAGGCTTTTAATGCATTGGAATATTTTAGTACTCTTGAAATAATGTTTAGTGTATGTGAGTTTAGTATGTTTCTGTGCGCAGTCTGGTGAAGAATGGATCATCGGACAGAATTAATGACAATTTGAGGCTTCCTCAGTTTCCCGGCTACAGTACTGTTCTCTATATCAAAAAAACAACTTTGGGTGTAGTCAGAATGTGCAGTCTATTAATTCACTGCTTCATCTGCTGTACATATAGTGGCAAAGCAAAGGACTAACACTTGTGAACTAATATAAACATTATTCTTTCTTTGTTCAGTTTTGTAACGTGGAGTCTAACCCTTTAAAATTGTGAATACCATATGCTAACAGTTACCTTATTACATCCCACTACTTGACATTCAAGATTATTGTTCTGTTTTTCAGAAACTCAGTTTATCTAAAATGAACGTCAAAACACCTCAAATCTTCATGCAGTCGGAAATCAGCTTAACACCAGATATCGTCATACAACCTCATGTCAACCTAGAGCAATTGGCCCAACCAAAAGTTAGCCTTCCGCAAGTTATGGTACCTCAACACAGTGCACTTCCAGTCAACAAATCGGACGTCACTGCAAAGCCTTTATCCATAGCAAAGCCTAAAAAAAAGGTAAGTATCTTTTTTGTACACCTGCATCTATTATGCCATTTTTCTTAGGAGGGCTAACTTAAAAATGTATTTCTAATGGATAGGTTTGTAGCAAGTGTAGCTGTAGATCAAGTGCTTTGCACCCTCCTGACATATATTGTTGGAACATATGTTGCAAGTTGTTTTTCTTTGCAGAATAGTGTTTGGTTTTGATGTAACTTGTGATCCCTCCCAGAAACCCACAATGTAACTGGAGAAATATATCAACTGAGATTGTTTATTCCCACCATCGGGTTACAACGTGGTTTGGAGGACCAGGACTGTGGAGCTGCAATCAACGATTTCAGAATTGTCTTCTATGACATCGGAAGAATCACTACTACTGATAACTAGTCAAATTTGACCAGGACTGGATGGTTACTCACAGCAGAGGCCGTGTAAGAATTACTGTGAGAGGAGGTGAGATGATGTATTGAGAACAAGCACTTCCAGGGCTGTTCCAAGTGTAACAGCAAGTTCTCTCATAGGATAATCTCCATTGAAGCCATAAGCAGTTGAATAGTTCCGCACACGTGTGTGCATCCTGGAGCATTTCTTTATATAATATCTTAAGTGAAGACATTCACCTTACTGCCGGAAGCCCTGTAGAAACACTTGAAAAAGAACACAATATGCAGGCTAGTTGTAAAGACTACAGTGGTGCAGTTATTCAGATTGTACTTTACTAAAAAAAATGTTAAAGAACCCTTTTGAATGTTTACTTTGGGGTAAAATGTTTTACAAAACAGTTCCAATCTGCTTCACAAACCCTTTCCTGGAAAAGTAAGAGATGAAGAATAGAAGGACAGTGTAGCCCCATAGGCTACTATTATGTGACTGAAAAAACAGTGACTGCACCTTCAAGGCTGCAGATACCACCAGTATCCAATTATGCCCAGCAGGTGGCAGTTGCTTCATTCCTTTTTTCTGGTACCTGGTGACAGGATCTTGGAGCACTGAACTCGGCCTTTTTTCTTCAAAATTCACTTGTGAATTTTGGTTTAAACTGTTTAACCCAACGTCTTCCATCAGTCTCTCACCCTTTAAAACTTTTTCTGACAGGAATTTGATGCATTTGTTTTACATTTATCATGCCTTCCGTGTTTAACAAGTGTTCTGCCTGTGGGAGAGAAAAGTCTAAAACAGACCCTCAGAGCGTCTGTTTTCTAGGCCTTCCCTCAAGTCATCATCCAGAGCAGTATCCTCACTGCACAAAGCTTTTGCGCTGTACCAAGAAAGAGGGAGAAGATTCTCCTCCATGACAAGGAAGAACGGCGCAGACAGCAAGCCCAGGCTCAAGGTGAGACCTCAGATCAAGGAGAGGGTCAGTCCTCTACCAGGGCTCTTAAATCTGCCTCAGAGGGAAGTGGAAGGTCCACAAAGAGAAAGCCACCTCGAAAACTCCATCTTTCCCGGGTGATGCCAAGGAAGTGGACATCGAGACCAGGCATTGCACCGACTTGCTTGCCGCTGAGGACTAGATTGTAGTAGAGGAAACAACATAGATGTTGAAACAAGGTAGAGTCCACATGCCATCGACATGCACTGAGAGATCAACGTCATGGAGCATATCGACGTCGAGGCGGGCAGATCTTTCGATACCTGGGAGCTGTACAACGTTGAGGAGATTGACATTGAAGCACCGTCGACTGTGGTCACCGTTGAGTCATCGTTGGATGTTGACATCAAAGTCCTGCTTGACATTGAGGAGAAAAAAGAGCTGTATATATACCTCATCTGACTCTGAGTACTCAAGGGCCAATTCCCCTTCATCATCAATAGTTCTGCCTGATTCACCACCTCCACCCCCTCTACCTCTTCCACCACTTCCACCTCTGCCACCGCCTCCTCACCTTCTGCAGCTGATCCACCTGCATCTACGGCATCGGCACTGCCTAGATCACACTGTATAACGTGATATAGTTCACGCCACCACAGGCAATATTCTAGGCTTTAGTCATCTTCTAGGTGCTCCCACCATCATAGTCCTTGTTCGTGGAGAAGGACAACATCTACACTTCAATCCAGACTCACAAAGTCCTCATCAGGACGCTATTCACCAATCCTTACCGATTCCCTCCCTCCTCGCATCTCTCCAGCGGACAAAATATGCACCTTCCAGGAGATTTTAGTAAGGAGTGCAGCGACATACAGATGCCGGTTCCTACACCTATGACATCTTTTATCTTTGAGCCACTTTAACAAAGGTCGGCATCAAGAAACCTACTTCCATTGGTGCCAGGATTGTTGAAGCCTGCAATGGAGCTTTTTTTCACTCCAGCAACCACCAAACCAGTTCCTTCAAGACTACAAAAAGAAATACAGGCCTCTGGCACAAGATCCCTCTGTTCCTTAGAGCGGGTCCACCTCCTGACTCGGTAGTTGTTCTGGCGGCCATAAAATATCACACCATTACTCCTGCTACTTCAGTGAGTAGAGCAGGAAATTGGACTCTGTGCGTCGTAAACATCTTGCTTCAAAAGAATGCGGTGATAGTCGTCCTCCACAAACAACGAAGCACAGGTATCTACTCCAGATTCTTTCTAGTGAAGAAAAAAGGCAAGATCGAGTTCAGACCCATTCGCAACTTAGACAGCCAACCAGTGGATTCAGAGAGAGAGAAATTTCGGATGCTGGCATTACATCAGCCAGGGAGATTGACTGTTCTAAAGACCGCCAAGACACATATTTCTGTATACCTAATGCAAAGAAATGCTGCATATTCTTGAGGTTTGTAGTGGGGACAGGACCGATATCAATAGCAGGTCCTTCCGTTTGGCCTCAAGTCAACCACCAGAAACTTCTCCAAGTGCATGGCAGTAGTGGCAACACATCTGAGGAAGCACCAAATCTTCGTCTATCCCTGTCTTGACGATTGGCTGATCAAAGTTTCCACTTCAAAAGAAGCCCAGCAACATTACAACTGTTCTCCAATGGTTGGGTCTACACATCAACCACAGGAAGTCGATCTTCAATCCAGGGCACACTCTGCAGTATTTAGAAGCGACTCTCAACACCATTCAGGCAAGAGCCTCTCCTTAGGAGAGGTTTTCATCAATCCATCCGAAATGTCACCATCTAATGAAAGTCTCTTATCCCACGTTGAGGTCAGTGTCCTCTCTTCTCGGCTCCATGGCCTCATGTATCTTCCTCGCTCTGATGCACGCATTCATGTGTCCCCATCAAGAATGTCTTGAGGATCGGTGGCATCAAGCGACCGGAAACTGGGAAGACAAGATCTTTCTCTCCCTGCTTGTGAAGCAGTCTCTGAGGTGATAGTGCTCGCCAACCAACCTTCTTCACAGAGTGTCTTTCCACCAACAAACTCCTCCTCAAACCATAGTAAAGGATGCATCGCTACTGGGTTGGGGAGCCCAAATGGATCATCTCGAAATACAAGGCAAATTGTGTCAGAAGGAAATTTTATATCACATCAACGTCCTCTAACTCATGGCAGGCCTCCAGGCGCGCAAAGCGTTTTTATCCTGCATTCAAGACCCAATCCCTGCTTGTTCAGACAATAAAACCACCATGTACTACCTGAACACCATGTACTACCTGAACAAGCAGGGGAAAGGAGGGCCAGACCTTTGTCCCACGAAGCCCAGGCAATTTGGAGATGGCTTACAGAGAGAAATCTGCAGATCACGGCAACTCACCTCCCAGGTGTGAAAAATGTGCAGGCAGACACGCTCAGCATGGCCCTTGAAGAAACTAATAGTCCTTCACAATAACATTTTGCAAAGCTCTTCAGGCTGTGGGTCTCGCCGCACATCGATTTTGTTCACAGCAAACAAAAAATTGCAAGACTTCACCTCAAGGTACTTCCAACCAGGGATACTGGGGAATGCCCTATGGTTCGACTGGTCAGGCAGGTTTCTCTACGCCTTTCTTCCAATCCCTCTGATCCTGGCAGTTCTCAAGTTGTCACACTCAAGAGCCAGACTCATCCTGATAGCCCCAGAGTGGCCACACCAATGGTGGGTCACAGACCTCCTTCACCAGTCACAGTGTCCAAATTTCAAAGCTGCCATGCCGTCTGGACCTACTAACGAAATTCTGAGGACACAATCATTGCTGCAGTCCCTAGGGATCGACGCTCTGACTTGCATACCCTGGTACCATTTACTAGTTACATGCAGGTAAGTTAGCTTAGCCAGTTTGGTATGAGCCAATTAAACAAACCTGTTGAAGGTAAGGGCAGAGGTATTGAGTTCTGGTTAGCAGCCCTAAGTGCACTCTGAGGTGAAGAACCATCAACATCAGTCCAAAAACTTGGAAGTGACTATTCAAGTAAAGACATTTCCTTGCAACATGTGATCCATTCACCTCATTATCTGACCTGTTCTTTGCCAGCTCCCTGCAGAGGCTCCTATTCGGATTTTCTTATGTGACAGTAGGCCAATCCCCATTTCTCTTCTCTGCAGATTGCGACTTAGTTTGACTTGTTTGGTGTTCGCCTCTGGTGCTTGGGTTTCTTCTTGCCACAATCTAGAGAAGGTAAGCAGTTCTGTCCATTTTGGTATTTGGCTGGCTCAGCCCTTGGAACTCTTCAAGATGGAAGACAGTGCCATGACAAGAGCTTTATTTAAGTCTTGCTAATCCTGTGGGGCCAGGAAAGATGTAGCATGATGACCCCTCACAAGAAATGCTCACTTTGTCTTTCCCTAAATTTGGTGAGGAGATGTCAAATCTGTGAGACTTTAATTCATAAGATCCTTATTAACAGAGGAACAAAAAGAATCATGACCCTCTTGAATCAATTTTCATCTGACACGTTGTCCGATAGTGTCCGATAAAAGTGCACCTCCCCCAAAGCCAAGAAGCACAAGTTTGGTCAGTTTCCTCTTCGATGATTCTCTCGATCTCTAACCCACAGCTCTCTGAGCTTATCTTAGAGGCATATATTTCTTTTGCACATAGTACTCTGGCAGACTAGGGTACTCTGCCTTTTTATTTCTAATATGGCTCCGCTGTTTAAGTCCTCGTCAGTGATATCGGGCATGTCCATGGAAAAATGTGTTGTGCTTCATTGATGACTACACCTTGGACCTGCTGTCAAGGAAGCTCTGTCCTGTCAGCTCTCTTGTCGTTGGTACAGTTAAGGTCTGGTTGATAACACTGACAGTAACCTCATAGGTATCCACTACCTTGTCGATAGTGACAACTCTGTCAATTGATTCTTCTACAAAGAAGTTGACAACAACCATAGCTTCAGTGACTGCTCCATCAATGGTGTTCAATGATGACCCTTTCATTGTCAGTCTAAACTTTAATGATTCCTTTGTTAGCGGCTTCCCACAAACGGTACACCAGGCCCTCTTGCTTCCTTCATGTCCTTAATGCAGATCAATTTACCTATAACAGTAACGCTGGTGCTGCCTCTAGAAATACTAGAAAAGCTACCTTCTGATGCAGAAGGTACAGATGGCAGCAGATTGAACAGTGACCAAGAGGAATCCATTAATGACTTGAAGCCCTCTCACACTGATAGTGATGCTCATGCAACGGATCTCCTTACTTGGACGTTCCATTCTACTCCTAATGATTCTGAGAATGAGCAGCTGTATGAGCCCCCTTTGGATTACTATTCATTCAGGTGCTAGCAGGCTTTTCTGAACACATAGCATAATATTTTTGCGTTTCTGTTCACCACCTCAGCCAATGGTACTGGCAGTTCCTTTACAACCTACTTTCGTGAATCAATTAGTGTGTCCTCTAGTACCTGTACTCTCACTGGAAAAAAAAACTCATAGTGTGCTTCAACAGGGTGGTGATAATGAGAATGGTGTTAATCAGGACAGTATTCCTCCAATTGAGGCAGTTCCTGAATTTTATGGTTGTAGTTAAAGCGATGAACAGAGTCCTGAGCTTCAACCTATACATACGCTCCTCCCTGATCACATCCATTGGTTTCACAGTCTCGTAGACAAGGCACTGCAGAAATTCTGCCTCTCTACTTCTGCTATGGAAAAGAAACATCCTTCCTGCTTGATCTCAATGGTACGTTGAGAAACAACATAAGAGCCACCCCCCTTATTTGGTCATTTGTGGGAGGAAGGATTGTCTTACATGAAGGTCCAGTGACCGGCACAACATCCATACCAACACTAGACAAATACCAGCAAGGTTAGCCAAAACCCGTGATCTAAATAGGTTGAAGACCAAGTTAGTTATGTCTGTTGCTGGTCACAGAACACTGTAAAGCACATTTTCACCCTTCTTGGTACATCCAAATGGAATGCGAGCTTGTGGTGGATACTAACTACACATTCCTCACCCCTAGGTTCAGACTGGATCCAGGTGTTTTTTTTTTTTTAGCAATTCCCGTGCTCACCCATAGTTAACATGGTACACTGCTGAGTCAAGTCCATCCAGCCCTGGAAAGGATGCCCAGGCCACTTAAGCTGCCACTCCTGAGCACTGACGTTAGTTCCTTACTTTCTGCCCCTTTGGATGTGGTCCGGGAGTGGGCACCCTCATTTTTTCTGTCACTTGGCAGGCATAATAATAAAAAAAAGAAAAAAAAGAAAAACACACAGCAAGTGTAATAAAGTGCCCCTTTTGAACATGGTCGCTCCCACATTTTTGTGCCACTGGTACTGAGGTTTTTCGACTGGGCTGCACTGAGTTCCTGCTAAACGGGTCCCCAGTGCCAGTGCTCCTTCCCTACTGCAAAGTAAAAGGTCTAACTGTACACAGTTGGCACAGTTGGCACCCGCTGTAGTACCTTTGTAAGTCCCTAATAAATGGTACTCCTGGTACATAAGGCATGGGTACCAGAGAGGGTCCCTGAGGACTGCAGCATGTGTTGTTCAACCGTAAGGGACCCCACTCCCTAAAATTTGCACTCAGCCAGCCATCGCAGACTGCGTGTCATGGTGCAAGCCATGAGTGAAAACACAACATGGCACACACATTGTGTGCCATGCCCCAGTCATTGCATCCAAATATATTTAAGTCACCCCTACAGCAGGCCGTAGAGCCCTAAGGCAGGGTGTATTGTATTTGATGAGAGGACATATCTGCATGAGCAGATATACCCTGGTGATGTCTTGCTCTATTGTTAGATATTGTAAGTAAACCAGGGAAGCCATCTTAAGGGTATGTACTGGGAACTGGTCAGCATGAGTTCTCCAGGTACGTACTGGCTAAACTGAAACCTATGGCATTTGGTACACCTGCCTTAATAAATCCAGACTGATGCCAGTCTTGGTGAAATTCATGACATGCACCTAGAGAACACCTTAGAGGTGCCCCCTAAAACCTACTAGTCCTGTGGTGCGTTGGCTAACTGGTACCAACCAACCTGCCACTACAGACATGTTTCTGGCCCTCTTGGAGGTGAGAGCCAGAAACAATGCCTGCTCCAGAGGAATGCGTGATCACTTTCTCCAGCTCTGAAACAAGGTTATGCCTCCTTTCCTCAGGAAGTCATCATATAGGGGATATCTACTGCCCTACACTTCCCTAAACACCATCAAATTTAGTATTTAGATGGCCCCCTGACACCGGAAGAACAGTTTCGTCTGACAAAAGATGGACGAAGAAGACCCGAAAAAGCAAGACCTGTGGACTTCTGGTGGCCTTTGGCACAAAACCATGCCTGCTTTCCTTCTCCTCTCCTGACAGTCACGCCAACCCGACTTGGCCTGCAACTGTGTATCCTTCAAAAGCCTCTCAGAGCCTGCAGCACTTCACCAAGCTGTCAGCATCTCCCTTGAAGTGGAGGCACTTTTCTGTAGGCACCAACCTCAGCGTCTAGTTCATGTTTCTGCTGACCATCAGTTGCACCGGCACAACAGCTGCCCAGCAGGAGTCACCAAGCTCCAGCAGAACCAACCCATCTCTTCACCAAGTGAGAAGACCCTAGGACCTACTGGACCCGAACTGCACCAGTACCTGGGGTACCAAACCCCTTGCAGCAACCAAGGCTCGCTTGAGTAAAGACAGGACTCCAACACCACAGCCAGAGACCAGCCATCAAGGGACGTTTGCATCGCTGAGGCTATCACCCAGAGTGGACTGGCTGCCCTCTTTTTGTCCGCTCTTTGCAGGTCTACTTAAGAATTGTGGGTGCCTTCATGCAGGAGCACCCGATGACCAAAACTTGCTGCATCCTAGCTTCACTGCCCAGGTCCATGACAACAGACTGTGCACCCTTGTTTCCAGGACGCCCACTGACCAAACCTTCCAGATGGCGTAGAAGACCCCAGACGACACTCTGGATATCTAGGGGAGAAATCACACGCAGGAGGAGCCGGAAAAGGAGGAGGCATTGTCCATAGAAGACTCTGAATCAGATGTCCAATCAGACACTGAAAGTCAACGTGTTACCTCCGCACAGCCTCGGAGTACAACAGTCCTGACTCACAATACCAAAACTTTTAAAAAGCCTCAAATGGAGGTCGGCAGACTATCCCTGCCTTCGGGCTATGGTTGGATCCGAAATATACCTTCGAATGCCCCGCCTTCCGGCTCAGCACAGAAAATAGCCAAGACCAAGATGTCTTCAGCATCGACCTTCGGCTCAGGAACATCCCAGCCAGCCTCGGGATGGAACAGACCCACCGAACCGAGCGTTTCAGCACCAAGTAAAAAGCCCACCACATCAGCTTTGGAGCTGACGAATTCCACTTGATACAAGGCTTCAACTCCAAAAACTTCAAAACATAAGACTGTGCCTTCCAAAAACGCAAGTCACTCCTCTGAAGCAGCCTCACCAGTGGAGCCCATCTTAGACATAATGGATGCTCATCAGCGCCATCTCCATATTAAAAAAAAGAACAGGAACAATAACTGCTTCCCCCCGTTCCAATCAAGAGGAAGCTTACATTTCAGGAGGCCTTAGACACTGTTCCTCCACCTAAAAAGTTTTCTGTAAACAAGGACAAGGCTCCAGTTCGACCTCAGCCTTCTCCACCACACTCTCCTGTGCTTCCTTCCAGTTTCCTACCACCTCCCCAATCTCCTACACCTATTACTGAACCACAATTTTCTCCACATGGTTCACTCCCACCTCAGGGAGATGATTTAGGGGACATCCCACAGGACATTGACCCATGGGATTCATACAGTCCAGATCCCATTCTACCAAATGACCCTGATCTATATCCAGCACACCCATCACTTCCAGAAGATGGTGCCATCTTGTTATCACCATTGGTCCCCATGCCAGACTACACATGCGTCTCTTACAGCAATTTCTGTCTTGTCAGTGGTCTCAGTCACAGGGTCATCTCCAAGATTTAGTGTTGTTGGACGGCCAGACTTGCTGCTTTCTGCAATGGTGGAATCCGACCACCCTTTCCAAAGGGCGCCCCTTAGAGGACCCTGTGCCTCAAATCACTCTGCCTACAGATGCTTCACAGACCGGTTGGGGAGCTCACCATACAAGAAATATGGGATACCATTCAACAAGCCTCCCACATAAGTTACTTTGAGTTGGAGGCAGTTTTCCTAGCAGTCAGTGCCATTCTGCCACAAATGTCCCCCAAAGTGGTTCTAATCCGCACAGACAACATGACAGCCATGTATTGTCTGCAGAAACAGTGGGGACATGCTCTTTACAGCTGTCCCATCGTGCTCAAACAAAAATGAAAGTGGCGAATTCACTACCACATTCATTTGGTTGCTGAGTATCTTCCCAGGCATGGACAACCAGTTTGCAGACCTCCTCAGCAGGATGCAGCAACAAGTCCACTAACGGGAACTACACTCACTAGCCCTTCACCAGTTCTTTCAAAAGTGGGGAACACCTCAAAATAGATCAGTTCGCCACTGCACAAAATGCCAAAACGTCAGCTCCAAATATCCTCACCCTCAGTCCAAGGGCAATGCACTATGGATTAATTGGCCAGAGATATTTACTTATGCTTTTCCACCTCTCCCATTCATTCTGTCTCTAGTGCACAGACTGAGACAAGCCTCACTCACCATGATCCTTGTAGCTCCCACATGGGCACATCAGCGTTGGTTCACAACACTTCTGGACCTGTCTATAGTTCCCCACAAGAAACTCCCCAACATGCCAGACCTTTTCACTCAAAATCAAGTTCAGAAAAGGATTCCAGATCCCATAACGCTCAACGTTGTGAAATGGCCCCTGAAGTCATAGTTTGGTTATTTAAATGTGCTGCCAGAATGCATGGACATTCTCAAAGTGGCATGTAAACCTACAGCCAGACAGTGTTATGTTGCGAAATGGAAATGTTTTGTATTCTACTGTACATCTAAACACATTGACCGACTCAAAGCCTCAATCCAAGAAATTTCTTTATTTGCTTTATTTGCAAAAGGCAAATTTAGCACACTTGTGTTTTCATCTTCATTTAGCAGCTATAGCTGCTTACCTCCAAACAGGCAGCATATCTCTTTATTCAGAATTCCTGTTATCAAAGCCTTTGTGGAAGTTCCCAAAAGAGTCATTCCTTCCAGGGTTCCTCCAGCACCATCCTGGAATCTTAATATTGTACTTACTAGGCTCATGGGTTCACCTTTTGAGCCTATACATGCTTGCACCTTACAATTCCTTTCATGGAAAGTGGCTTTTTTTTTTTTTAGTGATGATCCCTTCCCTAAAGCGATTGAGTGAACTCCAGGCTCTAACTTTAGAAGAACCACTTTTCCAGCTACACAGAGATAGGGTAGTTCTCCTCACAAACTCTAAATTCCTTCCAAAAGTAGTTTCGTAATTACACATCGATCAATCAATTAAATTACCAGTCTTTTTCCACACACCCAGACTTAGGGCCTGATTCTAACTTTGGAGGACGGTGTTAAACCGTCCCAAAAGTGGCGGATATACCACCGACCGTATTACGAGTCCATTATATCCTATGGAACTCGTAATACGGTAGGTGGTATATCCGCCACTTTTGGGACGGTTTAACACCGTCCTCCAAAGTTAGAATCAGGCCCTTAGTTGCAGAGAGAGCCTTACACACACTTGATGTAAAAAGGGCTCTTATGTATTATATTGACATGAGCAAGCAGTTTAGGAAATCAAAACAATGTTTTGTAGCATTTTCAATACCTCACAAAAGTTACTCAATATCAACAAATGCGGTAGCCAGGTGGATAGTCAAATGTATTCAAACTTGCTATGCCAAAGCCAAACAGCAGTTACAGATTACCCCTAGACCACATTCCATCAGAAAAAAAGGTGCTTCTATGACTTTTGTTTCTCGGGTAACATTCCAATAGTAGACATATGTAAAGCTCCTACTTGGTCTACACCGCATACATTTACTAAACACTATTGTGTAGATATTTTAGCACGACAACAAGCCAATGTTGGACAAGCAGGGACGGGCTTAGTCTATGCAACGCATGTGTATCTACAGCCACACCTGCCATCAAACGGAAAATGTTACTTACACAGTAGACATCTATTCGTGGTTTGTAGTGCTGTAGATTCACATGCTCCCTCTGTCCCCACCAGATGCCGGTGGCCATTGCCCTTGCATTCTCATGTAAATATTGTATATATAAAAATACACTAGATGAACATCTTTTTCCTTACTCCCCATACACTCTTTACCTAACCCACCTGTGGGGAAAAACAATCTAACAAAGGACTTGATGCCCATGCGCAGTATCTCCGAGACGAGTTGCTGCTCGATCTTGTGACTTGAAAAGATTCTACGAACTAAAATAACTTGTAACACTCCGGACCCAAAACTAGATGGCGGACTTATGCAGATCATGTGAATCTACACCACTACATGCCACAAACAGATGTCTATTGGGTAAGTAACATTTTCCTTTTCTTAAATAATTCTTGAGTTTCTTCTTGACTGTGCCATTTATTTCCTCAGTGTGTTAAACAAATGCCTAGCATTACCCTCTGATAAGCCTATTTCTCACCCTCACTGCCAGAAAAGAGAACATTTGAGACTAATATTTTAACCCCTGGAAACCAATGTTAGTTATCTGGACTATCTGCATAGTGGCCCCTTACATTCAGCATTGTACATAGATAGCTCGTCCTACAGTGTGCAGCTCTGGGGCTGACACCCACCCTGACATTGAGCCAAGATCCTTGTCAGTTCTCTGCGTGTTGATGAGAAGGAAGAATGGACTATTCTGTCGCACTCCGAAAGAAATCTGTTACGACCTAGGTTGAAGTCATTTCTGACTCCACCTCCGGCACATCCGATTTTACCCAATTTGGATTGAGATACCACACTACCTAGACCAATGCCTTTGTCTTCACACTCAGAGCACCATAATAAAAGGGATGATGATTATGCTGAATCTCAATACTATGATGAGAACTTATTGTGGACCTTCAGGATGCCAGTGGGCTGGACACTTCTCCAGGCACTGTACTGCAGTCCACACCTGGCCCCTCTACAAAGGAATTTGCCTCCTTTGCTGTGGTCATCAGAAGGGTGGTAAAGTTTGTAGACAGTGCTTAATTAGAACTGATGATTGCTGGTGAGGGGCAGCAGCACTTTTTTGTGGGGAAAGTCACTTATTTTTCCCATATCAGATATTTATTGAGTGGAAGAGAGGGAAAACACATAGATCGGAAAGACAGAGGACGAAAAATGACAAAACTGTCACAAAGAGAAAGCAGGAACCTGCAAATGCGAGATAAAAGGGCAGGGAATATCTGGTAGTGATTAAAGCCTAGCAGCTTTGCTAATCAGTGCGCTGATATTTAATTGTACCAGCTTCTGAAAACACTGGAACTCTTTCACAAATTAACCACTGTTTGTGGACCTCCAACCCTCGACGGTTGAGTCTAAACACAAGTCCTAACAGCAGTCCTACAACCTGGGCAAACTTCCTCAGAACTCCTCCTCCCTTTTAACAAGCCATTATGGATACACTAATGGGTATAAAAGCCAAGCCTACTCTTGGGGAATCTGCATTTGTTCCTTCAACATTCTGTGCCTGGGAGCCTTGTAGTTACAAGTCGACTGAATGCATTCCCTACTTCTCCCTTTGCTAGGGAATCCAAGCACACAGAAGCAGAATGGAGTCAAATGTTTTTGGTCATACAAGTTGAAAATACCCCTAATCCTCTGTATGCAGTGGTTTTTTCAACAGTATAGTCTTTTTCTGGGTGCAGCAAAGGGTTGAACACAAGGCATGGCCTCCGACTAGGCCTTGCGCCCATCACTCCATATAGGGGCATTCTCTAATCTTCGCAAGGACAGTGGCCATTTGAGGAGGCGGGTTGACCTCTGGGACTGCAACCACATTACCACATCCAGGGTGAGGGTTGGCAGTAGGGCCTGGTCAGGCAAAGCCCTCTATATGCAGCCAACAACTCCACGGCACAGGCCTTCAACACTGCACAGTCGAGTGTTGGCCACAGGGCCTCTGGCAGATCCTACACCCCATCCTCTGCTGATGACTAGCCGCCTTCATAACCTGGCTAACTCTTGGATACACAGCAGAGAGTTCACCGTACATCTACTGTCTACTCCTCCACTGCCAGGCAGAGGATTAACTGCAGGGCACGCCCAGCCCTCCACATGTGGCAAACCAACTCCATTCATGTACAATCAAGGGTTGACTGCAAGGCCTGGTGTCAATAAGTACCTGTTCAAAATCCCCTGCGGGAGGGCCATGCACCACGAGCAGCTGGCTCCAGAGCCTGGTCAGAGGGCAGGGTCCACAGCTATCCCTGCGCAACTGGCCAGATGGGTGGCTGTAAGGCTTGGCCAAGGGCTCCAAACACTCCACAGGCAGCAAACGTGTCCTCAACACAGATCCTTCAACCAAGCACTGTAGAGCCTAGGCCCTGGTCCCACCCCTTTTGTCGTTGCAAACACCTCTATTATCCATGGCATTCAAAGGGTGACCGCCATTGAGGTTTTGTACCAAAATGTTGTTTTCCTTGCAAGCATCATTCGCTGATACAGGTAGCACAGACCCCGCACCCATAAATAAAGCTTGCATGAGGCAGCAGCACCATGGTGATTAAACTTATTATGTAACACCAATAGTCGTACCGCGGAATTATACTGAGGCTTTGCTGGGACCGTAGGTCCATCTTGTTTTTGTTTTTTTATCATTCTTGTGTACCGGGCAGGTCCCTGTATATTTCCCACATCCGTCATGGGCCAGAGGTTTAGTGTATCCTCACCCTCACTCCTTATGAGTCCAGGCATCTTCTTTTTCAAAGAAAAGCTACAATGAGCATTCATAATTGAGGATTTGAATAGTGGATCCACGGAATTACTGTGGTACCAGATAGCTTTAACTTGTAATCCCTTCATGCCCACCATAAACACTTTTTTAACCAATTATTTATCGGAAACTTCTGAGTGGATTCACACTAAATAAAAAAGCACACTTTCTACTCAAGTTCTAACTTTGTCTTGTTTTGTCTATTGAAAAGCAAACATTTCTATGGGCATTAAAATGCGAATTTCTGCTTGTAGGGCACCCCTCACTCCCCACCCATGTTTTTCATGGCCCTCTCTTGACATATCAATGCAAATGATCCCATAAAGGATCCAAACAAGCTTTTTTGGGGAGAGATTTGTGCAGATTTGGCAAGTAGTGCCAAACTTATTAAGAAAACAAAGAATGCCCTTCACTATAATTAGCCTGGAGTGGTGCAAGTTGTTTTTCATCAAAGAAGTGTTTTGAGTCATAAGATCAAGTGACTCGAGCTCTAGGTGATATTGCACATGGGCTTCGACTCCTTTGTTAGATTGTTTTCTGTCTGCTATCGGGTTCGTATGTTTGTGCCGCCACTTCGTCTTTTCGACTCCATTCAGTTTTCAAGCTTTCTTTCTGTTCCAGCGTTATTATATTTGATTGTGCTTTCCTATCTCCGCGCTCCCTATAGTTTTCATCGGTTCAGGCTTCGACCCACCACCCCTCGGGCATTAGCACCCATCTCAAGATTGCCTCCTGTCTAGCTCCAGCATCAGCAGAAATGGTTCCCTGATGGAACAAACTCCATTGCTCTTCTGTACTCGGTAGCATGCTAAGTTCTCACACACCGATCAGTACCATGTGTGCAACCTTTGCTTCTCTCCCGACCACCATGAGGCGGACTTTAACACCTTTAACTCATTCAGGTCAAAGAAGACCCTTTGAACCCAAAGAGCTTGTCGACTGGAAATGGCTCAAAATGTGCCAGATGACACCTGGACCTCTTCGGGAAGACCTCGCTCAGGAGTAACCAACAGCGCAGGAGGAAGCTTTTATCAGACAAGACAGCTCTGAGTCTGATGTGGAGTTTGACATCGAGAACCAAGAACTTTTCTCTGCCCAACATGAGTACTGTGGAGCCTTCCCACCCACAGAAACCCTCCAAGAAGGCCCTACAGTCTATTATAGAAGTTGCCGATCCACCACTGCTATATGGCCTTGGTAGATAGAAAACACTGTTTGTCCGGCCTGCCTTTCAGCTCAGTGCTGAAAATAGCCACAAATGCTAAAGCCTCAGCTACGACCCCCTTGGACTGAGAGAACGTTTCAGCGTTGATCCGATCCTCGGAACTGATCCTGTCTACTATGACCTCTCCATCAACCAAGAACCTGAAGCACAAATCTTCGTCCCCAAAGCCTTCTGAAATGATAATTTTAGAATCCAGGATATCAGGCCAGTCTTCTACCTGTCCTTTCTCCATTTGAGCCAATTCTTGAAAAGATGGACGCTAGACAGCACAAACTTCAGATTCAGGAAGTCAAAGGCCACATCATAACTTCCTCTTTGGAAGCACAGGAGACGAAGGTGTAGCTGACTTTCAAGGAGGCTCTGTACGTTCCTGTCCCTTTAAAGAGGAAGATAAAGGACAAGGCTGCTTGACCAGCTGGCCGGCCTTCTCCAACACCTCCACCTTCACCTTCATCACCCCCACTCCCTTCCCCTCCACACTCTCCACCTCAATCACCTATACAAGGAGATGGCACACCTCACAGGTCACTGAAGGCTTAAACTGCGGGTTTAGGGTGTCCTCCTGATGCAGAACCATGGAATGCTTATGACCCTGATCCCATTGCCCCCCAAATGACCATGATCTCTACCCTGCTTGCCCCTCCCCCTCCACAGGGCACTACGACCTATCAGCAGGTGATTTCTAGGGCGGCTGCATCCCACCACGTAGAGCTGCACAAAGAGGCAATAGAACAGGACTTCTGTTTGATACTCTCTCATCCATGCATAGGGACATTCAATATCTTCCCATGCTCCCTGGTATTCTTAGACATGCTGAGAAAATATTTACGGAACCTGTGCGCTCCAGAGTAATGACATCACAGGTGGATAAGAAATATAAGACAGCCGATTCTGACCCAATTTATATCAGGGCACATGTACCACCCGATTCTATAGTGACCACCACTGCCGGTAAGTGGGCCAATAGTCAGGCCACTGGGGACTCTCTTCCCCCAGAAAAGGAGAGTAAAAGAATTGATGCTGAAAGAAAGAGGGTAGTGGCGCAATTCGCAAATCATGGGCGCATTGCCAAATCTCAAGCCCTTGTGGCCTAATACGATCAGACACATTGGGGATGAGATGTAAGAATTCCTACAGTTCCTCCCTGAAAAGCACTGTAGTTGGGAACAACAAATTGTCTTGGAGGGTCAAATTATCGCAAACAGTTTTATTCTGTGCGTCCTCGATGCAGCAGACACAGCACCCCGGGGGATTAACCCAAATATCTTCTTGAGAAGGCATTCTTGGTTTTGGTGTTCCGGCTTCAAGCCAAAGGTCCAACAGGCAGTGTTGCACATGCCCTTTGACAACGAGCACCTGTTAGGACCACATGTGTATACAACACTTGACAAGGTGAAGGACACAGACACTGCCGAGGACGTGGGTGACCTCCAAACTCACACACAGAGGAGTTCCTTTTGTCTCCCAGAGTATAGGGATACATACAAATCCTCTGCAACAGAGCAGACACCCCCAGACCTCTTAAAGTAGAGGCTACTTCAGAGGTCCCTATAGGTGGTCGAGTAAAAATGGAGAGGAAAGCGTACTGCCGCAAATGGATCCTCCCTTACTGCTAGTGACTACCTAAACCTTCTCGCCGACCATCCATCACTTGTTGGGGGAAGACTCAAACACTTTCACACCATTTGGGACACTAGCACCATAGTCCCTCAGCACACCAAGGTTCAGGAGTATATTCCCTATACTTCTTTATTCCCAAAAAGGATGGGTGCCTCTGGCCAGTACTGGATCTCAGACTTCTAAACAAATCCCATCAGAACACTTCCACATAGCCACTCTTCGGATGTCATTCCACTTCTGCAGCAAAGTGACTTTGACAGCTCTAGATCTAAAGGATGCCTATTTTCACATACCAGTCCACCCTGCACACCACAAATAGTTAAGATTTGTCCCTGCATGCAAATGTTCTCAGTTCATAGCCCTTCCCTTCAGGGTGACTACTGCTGGGTGTTCACAAAATGTGTAGCAATAGTTGCAACACACTTGAAAAAACAGAACGTCCACGTCTTCCCTTATCTAGACGATTGGCTCATCAAAGCCAGTACAATGCACCAGTATCAACAGTACACTCAGATGACAGTGGATCTCCTTTACAAACTGGGGTTCACTCTCATCATTCCCAAATCCCCTCTCCAACCATTCCAAGTTCGACCTTACTTGGGAGCAATTTTAAACGCACATTTAGGAATAGTGTACCCCAATTCAGTTTGCATTCAGAGTTTTCAGACACTTTTACCTCAGTTTCAGGAAAACCAATCCTATACAGTGAAGAACATAATGTGTCTCTGGGGGATGATGGCTTCTGGCATTGCCACAGTTCCCCATGCTGTACTGCACATGCGTCCTTTATAGCAGTGTCTGTCTCGTTGGTGGTCTCAGTCACAGGGTCAGCTGGAAGATTTAGTGTTGTTAGTCTGCCAAAGTCACCGTTCTCTGCAATGGTGAAACGCCAACAACTCTTGAAATGATGGCCTTTTCTGGACTGTGTTCCTCACATCACATTGACCACAGGCTCATCACGGGCGGTTTGGCGTACTCACCTTCGAGGCTTGACAGTTCAAGGTCTCCGGAATGCCAAACACCAGTCCCCACACATCAGCCACCTGGAGCTTCTGGCAGTATTCCTAGCATTGAAAGCTTTCCTTCCTCACTGGACTCTCAAGGTTGTCCTAGTCAAGACCGACACCATGGCAGCCATGTGTTGCTTACAAAAACGGGGGGACCTGGTCTTCACAACTATCACACCTGTCTCAGCCCATATGGAATTGGACTCTTCTTCTTTTTTTAATTGTATTTATTAGTTTATCAGTAATATTCGAGACATTACAAAAGAGCACTTCGATAAACAATCCGTCGTCACTGCAAGCGGCATCAACCTATATGCAACTAGAGAATATATAACTGGTATTCTTTCAAAGGCCATCTCGTGAAACAAGCTTATAGTCATCATTTCTAAACAGTAAACATAACCATCATGCAGAAAACATAAAGTTCATGGACCTATGTGTGGTATGGAGGGAAGGGTCATCTGTTATCAGAGGTGAGGGAATGCATCCGGGCCGAGGGGTCTTGGAGAGTGCGAGGATCGGACTGAGGCAAGGTCCATTATGAATGAAGTGATAGTCATCCTAGGGAGTCCTCACTTTCATGGAGGGTGTAGATCATTTTTGGCCTCAACATTTAATACCATAGGTTCCCAGCAGTCCCCATCTTTACAGATAATTCCACAAGCTTGCAGCCAACGAATGTGATGTGCTTCTGCTCTTGCCCAAATTAGCAAGTCTTTTAACCACTGCAGAATATCTGGGGTGTTGGGGGAGTGGGGGGCCGGGGGGAGGAAATTTCCATGCCATGGCTATCCTAGGTTTGCATTGCACTAAAGCCAAATTGATGAATTTATGGAGGTATTTATCACCTTTTTTTCGGGGGTGAAGGCCCAAGAGGCAAGAAGTAGCTGTGAGTGGGACAGGATGTGCAGTCAGATCTGTTAATATCTCGGTAACTTTGCACCAAGTGATTTGTAAGACTGGACATTCCCATATCATATGATTAAAAACCTGCTGAGGGCAAGGTACAACGTGGGCAGCCCAGGTTGCCTGTAACATACGTTTTATGCACTGAGGATCCAGGTAGGCCTGGTGTATATAGTTGAATTGTGTGAATCTAGATTTCGGGATATCCCCTTCATTGACTGTAGAACTCTGACCTAATCCATGTCAGTAAGTGGTTGCAGCAGTACTGCATTCTATTTTGCACATGTCGTCCTCAGGAGATCTGGCCCAGTGTGTGGAGCGCTGTATATAGGGTGATAATGACGTGTCGTGCTCCCCTAGTCAAAACTATAATGTGCAGTATCTGGGATGTGTGCGGATCCCATTCCACCGTGACCCAAGAAACACGCATGACTTGCAGTAGTGCATAGTAAGTGAGAAATTGCCCAGGGGCAACAGCATATGTTTTGGTGACGCCCTGGAACGTCATAAGTGTACCTTCTGGGTATGAGTCTCCCACTCTGGTAATCCCTGCCTCAGTCTACTTGTCGCGATCAATAGCTTGTCTTTTCTTTTATCCTAGGTATGTCCCAAATGGAAATCTCTGGCAAGTATGGGATGTAGAGGCCTTTAAGTGTCTATGAAGCGGTGCCACTCATCTGTTGAGACATTGGTCTATGGGGACCACTGGAATCTGTCAGCCAAGTGTACACCGTAACTTTCCCCAGTCGCGCCTGAACAGTGGGCATCTCCGGACAGCCATTCGAGGATAACCAGCCCATCAGCCACCTCAATTGAGCTTCTGTATAGTATAATTCGAAGTTCGGAGCTCCCAGCCCACCTTCCGTAATTGGTCTCTGAAGCTTGGACAGGGCCACCCTTTGGTGTCCGTACCCCAAATCATCTCAAGGAGCAGACCATCGAGCACTCGAAAAAAAGCTTGTGCCACCACTATGGGTAGCGCCAAAAAAAGTAAAGCAATCTGAGAAGGATTAACATCTTAAATATCGCCACTCGACCAGCTGACGATAGTGGCAAGGACCGCCAAAAGGTGAGGGACCTACAAATATTCATGATCGATCTATCTAAATTACCTTCCAGAAGATCCCGAGCTGTGTGGTAAATATTGACTCCTAAGTACTTAACCCCTTCGCTGCCAGATATTTTCCCCCTCAGGTGCCAAGCCTTTTTTGGCTGTTTGGGGCAGTTTGCGCTTAGGCCCTCATAACGTTTTGTCCACATAGGCTACCCATGCCAAATTTGTGTCCTTTTTTTCCAACATCCTAGGGATTCTAGAGGTACCCCTGAAGGAGACAAAGAAAGTAGCCAAAATACAGCAAAAATTTCGTTTTTTTAAATAAAAATGGGGAAAAAGAGCTGCAGAAGAAGGCTTGTGTTTTTTCCCCTTGAAAATGGCATCATCAAAGGGTTTGCGGTGCTAAAATCACCATCTTCCCAGCTTTCTGGAATAGGCAGACTTGAATCAGAAAACCACGTTTTTCAACACAATTTTGGCATTTTACTGGGACATACCCCATTTTTAAAATAAATTGTGCTTTCAGCCTCCTTCCGGTTAGTGACAGAAATGGGTGTGAAACCAATGCTGGATACCAGACAGCTAAACATTTCTGAAAAGTAGACACATTTCTGAATTCAGCAGGGTGTTATTTGTGTTGATCCTACAAGGGTTTCCTACAGAAAATAACAGCTGAAATAAAAACATTGAAATTGAGGTGAAAAAAACAGCCATTTTTCCCCAGGTTTTACTCTGTAACTTTTTCCTGCGATGTCAGTTTTTTTAAAGCAATATATTTTTACGTCTGCTGGACTCTTCTGGTTGCCGGGATATATAGGGCTTTTAGGTTCATCAAGAACCCTAGGTACCCAGAGGCAATAAATGAGCTGCTCCTTGCAATGGGTTTTCATTCTATACCGGGTATACAGCAATTCATTTGCTGAAATATAAAGAGTGAAAAATAGGTATCAAGAAAACCTTTATATTTCCAGAATGGGCACTAGATAAGGTGTTGAGAAGCAGTGATTATTTGCACATCTCTGAATTCTGGGGTGCCCATACTAGCATGTGAATTGCAGGGCATTTCTCAAATAGACGTCTTTTTTACACACTGTCTTACATTTGGAAGGAACAAATATAGAGAAATACAAGGGGCAATAACACTTGTTTTGCTATTCTGTGTTCCCCCAAGTCTCCCGATAAAAATGGTACCTCACTTGCGTGGGTTGGCCTAATGCTTGCGACAGGAAACGCAACATGGCCACATCACTTTTTTCATTGAAATCTGACATGTTTTTTGCTAAGTGCCTAGCTGTAGATTTTGGCCTATAGCTCAGCCGGCACCTAGGGAAACCTACCAAACCTGCACATTTTTGAAAAGTAGACACCTAGGGGAATCCTGGATGGGTTGACTTGTGGGGCTCTCACCAAGTTCTGTTACCCAGAATCCTTTGTAAGCCTCAAAATTTGGCCAAAAAACACTTTTTCCTCACATTTCGGTGACAGAAAGTTCTGGAATCTGAGAGGAACCACAATATTCCTTCCACCCAGCGTTCCCCCAAGTCTCCCGATAAAAATGATACCTCACTTGTGTGGGTAGGCCTAGCGCCCGCAACAGAAATGCCCCAAAACACAACGTGGACACATCACATTTTTTCCCCAAAGAAAACAGACCTGTTTTTTGCGAAGTGCCTAGCTGTGGATTTTGGCCTCTAGCTCAGCCGGCACCTGGGGAAACCTACCAAACCTGTGCATTTTTTAAAACTAGACACCTAGGGGAATCCAAGATGGGGTGATTTGTGGGGCTCTCTGCGGGCTCTGTCACCCAGAATCCTTTGCAAACCTAAAAATGTGGCTAAAAAACACTTTTTCCTCTCATTTCGTTGACAGAAAGTTCTGGAATCTGAGTGGAGCCACACGTTTCCTTTCACCCAGCGTTCCCCCAAGTCTCCCGATAAAAATAGTACCTCACTTGTGTGTCTAGGCCTAGTGCCCGCGAAAGGAAATGCCCCAAAACACTATCTGGACACCTGCGTTTTTGGCCCTGGGCTCAGCAGCCATCTAGGGTAACCTACCAAACCCAGACATTTCTGAAAACTAGACGCCCGAGGGAGTCCAGGGAGGTGTGTCTTGCGTGTATTCCCCTAATGTTTTCTTACCCAGAATACTCCGCAAACCTCAAATTTAGCTTTAAAAAAATCAAATTTTTCCCACATTTATGTGTGGGATCACCGCACCAGGACAAATTTCCTACCACCCAACGTTCCCCTCAGTCTCCTGGTAAAAAATATACCTCACTGGCGTAGGTGGGCTGTGAAAGGGAAAAGCCAAAAACATGTCGAAATTGAGGGGGAACCAAAGCTGGCCAAAGTGTAGATGAGACAATGCTGGGCGGTAGGAATTTTGTGGATTCCAACAGATTCGGGAAGGTTCCATCACAAAAATGTGATTTCCAGCAAAGTTGGAGGTTTGCAGGCCATTGTAGCTAAGAAAATGGTGAGAGATGCCTGTGAAGCACACCACCCTGGAATCACCCAGATGTTCAGTTTTCAGATGTGTCTGGGTCTTGTGGTTTTTTCTACATGGCAGCATCCCAAAGTCCAAAAAGTGCAGTCCTCACTAAACCAAGTGGGACGATTTTGAGAGTTAGCCAAGCTCTCATGGCCCAGATGTAAAACCAAAACCCAAAATAATCAAATGTCCTCTTGCTTGCCGTGGGATAAGATGTTTTGGTATGCAGGGGGAGAGCTGAAAACTGTTAGCCCTTTAGTTTTGGGGTTGCATAACCAGGCCCCTACCGGTTGGTAGCCACCACCCCACTATTATTTTTTATTTGTATGAATTCCCTGGCATCTAGTAGACTTGTTGCCCCCCTGGGGCTGTTGATCGGGGGTATTTGTCCCATCTGGCTATTAGTTGGCAGAACAACTTTGGCCCCATTTATTTGGGGTGGGGGTATGCCACACCCCCACCCAGTTATTTTGGAGAAAAAAATTGTCTCTGGCGTGCTTTCTGCCCCCCTTAGGGGAAGAGGGGCCTTTCAAAAATAGATGGCCAACAGTAATGTGCTCCCATGGGGAGCGACCCTTTCTCAAGGGGCTGCCCCCCTCCAACAAAAAAACACACACATACACACCAATCCCTAATGCCCAAGTGTTTCTGCCCCCCCCTCCCACCCCCCCTCTGTGTGAAATTGGCGCAAAAAAAAACTCTGGTGCCTAGTGGTTTCTGCCCCCCCTTGGGGACAGATCAGACTAATAGAAATAGGCCAATCTCTGATGCCTAAGTGGTTTCTGCCCCACCTTTGGGCAAATAGGCCAATCTGCCCCCTTTGGCCTAAAGACAGTTTGCCCCCCAGGGGAGCAACCCTTGCCTAAGGGGTTGCTCGTCACATATTTTAAAAAAAACAAAAAAACTGTGGTGTCTAGGGTTTTCTATCGCCTGGCGGTACCACTTGTACTGGGGCCATTGTCTTCCTGCCTGTTGGTAGGGGGTGTCTGTGGCCTCTGTCCATGTGTTCCACCAGTCTCTGGCCTGGATACACAGGTGTGGGGACGGTTTCCCTGGGCTGATGTTGTTTGCTGGGTGGTAGGGGTGTCAGTGGTGTCCTGGGTGGGACTGCTGGATGATGACTGTCCAAGACTGTGTTAGGGGCCAGGGTGATCGTCAATGTCCAGGGTTCCATCTACAGTGTCCAGTGAGGTGCCTTTTAAAGGCAAACCTACTTGTATAATAATAGATTGTACTACTAATAAGAACATAAAATTTGCATTCTATTGAATAGATTTGGAAGTAGTGAGAGTATGGGAAATATTCTCAGTTAGCCGTACAAATGTAAAAACAAATGATTTTACTTGAAGACACCATTTCCATAGACTCTCACAAACTGATACCGTGAATTTGGAGTCCCATTTTTTATGTAAGATACAATTAGAGTGTCACGAAACACTGTTTAATGCACAGTTTCTTGGAAGGTTCTTGATTTGACCAAGCAACATTGTTTTGCAAATAATTGCCATTGGGAGTAGTGGATCTTGAAAAAGTGATGGTGTAGGTAAATCTAAGAAGCTTTTTTGGTTAGCATTGGGCACATATATCGCTGTTAGGCTAAGAGTGGCACCATCTAACTGACCTTCCAATATAACATATCGTCCTTCCGTATCTATTCTCTGTGCAGTCTGTGGGAAGGGTCTCTCGGGGCTATCCATATAAGAACCCCCGTGCATATGTGGATGTAGTAGTACCATATGTTTGTCCCCACCATCTGGCACGTAGGCGATCTAGGTCAGTGGCAGTGAGGTGTGTCTCTTGAAGCATTGCAAAGTGTAGCTGTCTGCGTTTAAGATAAGAGTACACCCTGTAATGTTTAGTGAGGGATGCCATGCCCTGTACGTTCCATGTCATAATTCTGTATTGCGGAGCATGCTCCAATGGTAGGTTGTCAGGTATCATGACTTATACAGTGTGTAGCGTAGGAGCCTGTTAAGCAAGCAGTTCCTCCCTCCCCCACCCCCCGTAACTCCGCCATCCTGCATAGAAAAATCGTCCTGTGTTCACCCACAGCACGTGTCCAACATGTAAATCAACAGCCATGTGGCCAACAAGACATTTCAAGGCAATATAAAACAAACATACATAATAAAAACACACCCCAAATGCAGTAACATTTCCCCCAGGGCCGAGACCTTGTGGTATGCCGCTGAGTGAACATAAACCTTCGCATAGCGATGATTGTGATGATAATGTATTATAGAACGTGTCTGTAAGGAAATAGCTCTCTGTTGTAGTTACCCCCCACTTTTTGCCTGATACTGATGCTGACTTGACTGAGAAGTGACCCTGAGACTTGACCCTGCTAACCAGGCCCGAGCACCAGTGTTCTTTTACCTAAAATGTACCATTGTTCCCACAATTGGCACACCTCTGGCACACAGATAAGTCCCTTGTGAAAGGTACCAGTGGTACCAAAGGCCTTGTGACCAGGGAAGGTCCCTAAGGGCTGCAGCATCTGTTGTGCCACCCTAAGGGACCCCTCACCTAACACATGCACACTGCCAGTGCAGACTGGGGGTCATTCTGACCCTGGCGGTCGGTGACCGCCAGGGTCACCGACCACGGGAGCACCGCCAACAGGCTGGCGGTGCTCCGTCGAGCATTCTGACCGCGGCGGTTCAGCCGCGGTCAGAAACGGAAAGTCAGCGGTCTCCCGCCGACTTTCCGCTGCTCGGGAGAATCCTCCATGGCGGCGGAGCGCGCTCCGCCGCCATGGGGATTCTGACACCCCCTACCGCCATCCTGTTCCTGGCGGGTCTCCCGCCAGGAACAGGATGGCGGTAGGGGGCACTGCAGGGGCCCCCGTAAGAGGGCCCCACAAAGTATTTCAGTGTCTGCAAAGCAGACACTGAAATACGCGACGGGTGCAACTGCACCCGTCACACCTTCCCACTACGCCGGCTCCATTCGGAGCCGGCGTCCTCGTGGGAAGGTAGATTTGCCCTGGGCTGGCGGGCGGCCTTTTGGCGGCCGCCCGCCAGCCCAGGGCAAATCTCAAAATACCCTCAGCGGTCTTGCGACCGCGGAGCGGTATTTTGTCGGGGGAAGACTGGCGGGCGGCCTCCGCCGCCCGCCAGTCTCAGAATCACCCCCTCTGTGTGTTGGTGGGGAGAAAAAGGCAAAGTCGACATGGCATCCCCCTCAGGTTGCCATGCACACAAAATGCTGCCTGTGGCATAGGTAAGTCACCCCACAGACGCTGAAGATTCTGCAACAACGTTAGGTGCTAGGAACTTCTCCTTCGTGCAGAAGATGTCCCAGGGCGTGCTGGAGGATGCAAGTTGTTTCCTTGGCAAAATACTGCAAACAAGCCTTGCTAGCTGCAAGAGTCACGGTTGAAGAAAAAGGGTGCTGCCTCGGCCCAGGAAGGACCAGGATGTCGCCACTTGGGAGAGGAGACAGAGGGGGCCCTCGGCAACGTAGAGAGGCCACACACAAGAAGGTAGCACCTGCAGAAGTCCTTGAACACGGGTTCAAGAAGTCTGAGCATGGCAGTCATCTCAACACTGCAAAAGAGTGTCCCACAACACCGGAGATCAAATTAGGGAGCTGAGCATCGTAGGACAGAGTGCTGGGGACCTAGGCTTGGCTGTGCATGCAGGATTTCGTGAAATGTGCACAGAAGCCCTTGTAGCTGCAGATCACATGGCGCAAAGGATTACTGTCTGGAGAGGGGAGGCAAAGACTTACCTCCTCCAGATTTGGAAAGTTGGACCACTGGACAGTCTGGGTCACTTGGGTCCACCACCTGTGTTCCAGGGGCCACGCTCGTCAGGATGAGAGGGGTCCCAGAGTACCAGTGATGCTGAAGTTTGGTGCCTGCTGGAGCAGGGGGAAGATTCCGTCGACCCACTGGAGATTTCTTTGTGGCTTCCAGTGCAGGATGAAGGCAGCCAGCCCCCAAAGCATGCACCACCAGGAAACAGTTGAGAAAGCCGGCAGGATTAGGCGCTACAATGTCGCTGGTAGTCTTCGTGCTACTTTGTTGCAGTTTTGCAGGCGTCCTGGAGCAGTCAGCGGTCGATCCTTTGGCAGAAGTCGAAGAGAGGTGCAGAGGAACTCTGGTGAATTCTTGCAAATCATTATCTGAGGAAAAGCCCACTGGAGAGACCCTAAATAGCCCTCAGAGGAGGATTGACCACCTAGTCAGGTAATCACCTATCATGAGGGGTCTCTGATGTCACCTGTTGGCACTGGCCACTCAGAGGCCTCCAGAGTGCCCTCACACCTCTGGATTCAAGATGGCAGAGGTCTGAGACACACTGGAGGAACTCTGGGCACCACCCCTGGGGTGGTGAAGGACAGGGGAGTGGTCACTCCCCTTTCCTTTGTCCAGTTTCACGCCAGAGCATGGACTGGGGGTTCCCGAAACCGGTGTAGACTGGCTTATGCAAGGAGGGCACCATCTGTTCCCTTCAAAGCATTTCCAGAGGCTGGGTGATGCTACCCTTCCCCAGCCTTTAACACCTATTTCCAAAGGGAGAGGGTGTAACACCCTCTCTCAAAGGCAATTCTTTGTTCTGTCTTCCTGGGACTGGGCTGCCCAAACCCCAGGAGGGCAGAACCCTGTCTGTGGGGTGGCAGCAGCGGTAACTGCAGAGAACACCCCAGAGAACTGGTTTGGCAGTACCTGTGGTCCATAATGGAGCCCTGGGGATGGAATTGTCCCAATACCAAATTTGGCATGGGGGGACAATTCCATGATCGTAGACATGTTACATGGCCATGTTCGGAGTTACCATTGTGAAGCTACACATAGGTATTGACCTGTATGTAGTTCACGCTTGTAATGGTGTCCCCGCACTCACAAAGTCTGGGGAATTGGCCCGAACTATATGGGGGCACCTTTATTAGTGCAAGGGTGCCCTGACACTTAGTAACTTTGCACCTAACCTTCAGCAAGTGAAGGTTAGACATACAGGTGACTTATAAGTTACTTAAGTGCAGTGAAAATGGCTGTGAAATAACTTGTGCGTTATTTCACTCAGGCTGCAGTGGCAGTCCTGTGTAAAGGTTTGTCTGAGCTCCCTATGGGTGGCAAAAGAAATGCTGCAGCCAATAGGGATCTCCTGGAACCCCAATACCCAGGGTACCTAGGTACCATATACTAAGGAATTATAAGGGTGTTCCAGTGTGCCAATTAAAATTGGTAAAAGTGGTCACTAGCCTATAGTGACACATTTAAAGGCAGAGAGAGCATAAGCACTGTGGTTCTGATTAGCAGAACTTCAGTGACAGTTAGTCACGACACAGGTATACACATTAAGGCCTCAAACTATGAGCGCTGATGTCCTGGCTAGCAGGATCCCAGTGAGACAGTCAAAAAAACAAACTGACATACATGTAAAAATGGGGGTAACATGCCAGGCAAGATGGTACTTTCCTACAAGGAGGGACTGGCCTGCCACTAAGAGATGGGTTTCTGACCCCATGGGGTCAGGGCCTTTGTGCTCTCTGAGGCCAGAGACATAGCCTGCTCTGGGTGGAGGTGCTTCCCCCCCTGCAGAACTGTAACACCTGGTGGTGAGCCTCAAAGGCTCCGGCCTCTTGTTAAAGTGCTCCAGGGCACTCCAGCTAGTGGAGATGCCCGCTCCTCTTCCCCCGCCCCCCTCCCCTCTCAGACAAGCCCCCACTTTAGGCAGCCAGTTCAGCGGGAAAATTTAGAAAAACAAGGAGTGACCACTTCAGCTCTGTCAAAAGAAGAAAAGAAAAAGAAACCTCTTCTAAAGGAGTCCCACCTCACTCCAGAAGCATGAGTCCTGACTACTCTGCACCCAATGCCCAAGGCCTGTGTCCAGGTGGTCCACACAGCCAGAGAGGGTCCCCAGGCAATTCCGAGCAAATGCTCACCCTGGGTTGACCTCTCCACCCCTGCACCACAACACCTGCAGAGGGAATCCCGAGGACCCCCCTGACTGCGAAAGCTCTGGACTAAGATATCCGATGCCAAAGGACCCACTGCACCCGCTGGCCCCAGGCCTTGGAGAAACAGACACACAGTGCAGCAACGATCAACAGGCGGCCCTCTTCCCTGTCTGACAGGTGGTGTGCCAGAGACACCCCCGTGAACCTCGCCTGCAGCCTCTGAGTGATCCCCCCCCATCCCCTCATAGACCAGCATTGGGAGCCCAACATCCTGTTTGCACCCTGCACCCGGCCGCCCCTGTGCCGCTGAGGGTGTGTGTTTGGTGTCTGCTTGAGGACCCTCCAGTGGTCTTCTAATTCTCCCCCCCCCCCCCCCCCCCCCCCCCCCCCCCCCCCAGTCTGCCCTCCGAACTGCGGGTACTTACCTGCTGGTAGACCGGATTCCGAGTACCCCCTGTCTCCGTAGGAGCCCAGGTTAAAATTGCTCAACTTTGACCTCTGCACCCGGCCGGCCCTGTGTTGCTGGTGGTGGGTGTTTGGGGTTGACTTGAACCCCAAACTGTGGACCACCTATAACCTGAAGATAAGAACTGTAAGTTGTATACTTAACTCTAGAACTGTACTTTATTTTCTTCCCCCAGGAACTGTTCAGAAAATGCAGTGTCCACTTTTAAAACAGAGTCTCTGTTTTCTTAAAAACTGTTTACTTCACTAAAGTGAAACAAAGTTACGTTGATGTCTATGCTAAGTACTTACCTGCAACAGTATTTACTTCTGAACTGAATCTTGTTGTTCTAGTAATAAAGTAAGAAAAATATATTTTTCTAATTAAAATCCTACTGGTCTGGAATTAAGTCATTCAGTGTGTGTGAGGAAATGCCTCCTTAGCATGGTTACCCCCTAACTGTTTGCCTTTGCTGATGTTATGTTATGATTTGAAATTGTACTTGGACCCTGCTAACCAGGCCCCAGCACCAGTGTTCTTTCCCTAAAACTGTACCTTTGTGTCCACAATGGGCATAACCCTGGCACTCAGATAAGTCCCTTGTAACTGGTACCCCTGGTACCAAGGGCCCTGATGCCAGGGAAGGTCTCTAACGGCTGCAGCATGTCTTATGCCACCCTAGGGACCCCTCACTCAGCACATGCACACTGCTTCACAGCTTGTGTGTGCTGGTGGGGAGAAAATGACTAAGTCGACATGGCACTCCCTTCAGAGTGCCATACCAACCTCACACTGCCTGTGGCATAGGTAAGTCACCCCTCTAGCAGGCCTTACAGCCCTAAGGCAGAGTGCACTATACCACAGGTGAGGGCATATGTGCAGGAGCACTATGCCCCTACAGTGTCTAAGCAACACCTTAGACATTGTAAGTGCAGGGTAGCCATAAGAGTATATGGTCTGGGAGTTTGTCAAACAAGAACTCCACAGTTCCATAATGGCTACACTGAAAACTGGGAAGTTTGGTATCAAACTTCTCAGCACAATAAATGCACACTAATGCCAGTGTGCAATTTATTGTAAAATACACCCAGAGGGCATATTAGAGATGCCCCCTGAATACCTACCCGACTTCTAGTGTAGGCTGACCAGTTCCTGCCAGCCTGCCACACACCAGACATGTTGCTAGCCCCTAAGGTGTCCTGAACTGAGGTGACCCCTGCCTTGAGAAGTCCTCCATCTTAGTTATGGTGGATTCCCCCAATAGGATTAGGGATGTGCCCCCTTCCCCACAGGGAGGAGGCACAAAGAGGGTGTAGCCACCCTCAAGGACAGTAGCCATTGGCTACGGCCCTCCCAGACCTAAACACACCCTTAAATTCAGTATTTAGGGGCTCACAGAACCTAGGAAACTTGATTCCTTCAAACTAAAGAAGAAGAAGGACTGCTGACCTGAAGTCCTGCAGTGAAGACGGAGACAACTGCTTTGGCCCCAGCACTACTGGCCTGTCTCCCAAATTCGAAGAAAACTGCAACAGCGACGCATCCAACAGGGACCAGCGACCTCTGAAGCCTCAAAGGACTGCCCTGCACCTAAGGACCAAGAAACTCCAGTGAGCAGCAGCTCTGTTCAACCACCTGCAACTTTCTTGTAACAAAGAAACAACTTCAAGGACTTCACGTTTCCCGCCGGAAGCGTGAGACTTTCTACTCTGCACCCGACACCCCTGGCTCGACCTGCGGAAAACTAACAATACAGAGAGGACTTCCCGGCGACTGTGAGACAGTGAGTAGCCAGAATTGACCCCCCTGAACCCCCACAGCGACGCCTGCAGAGGAAATCCAGAGGCTCCTCCTGACCACGACTGCCTGTAACAAGGGACCCGACGCCCGGAACCAATACTGCACCTGCAGCCCCCAGGACCTGAAGGACCCGAACTCCAGTGCAGGAGCGACCCCCAGGCGACCCTCTGCCTAGCCCAGGTGGTGGCTACCCCGAGGAGCCCCTCCTGTGCCTGCCTGCATTGTTGAAGATACCCATGGGTCTCCCCATTTCTTTCAATACAAAACCTGACGCCTGTTTGCAATCTGCACCCGGCCGCCCTTGTGCCACTGAATTTGTACTTTCTGTGCCTGCTTGTGTCCCCCCGGTGCCCTACAAAACCCCCCTGGTATGCCCTCCAAGGACACGGGTACTTACCTGCTGGCAGAATGGAACCGGGGCACCCCTGTTCTCCATTGAAGCCTATGTGTTTTGGGCACCTCTTTGACCTCTGCACCTGACCGGCCCTAAGCCGCTGGTGTGGTAACTTTGGGGTTGCCTTGAACCCCAAATGGGCTACCTTGGACCCAACTTTGAACCCTGTAAGTGTTTTACTTACCTGTGAACTTAACAATTACTTACCTTCCCCAGGAACTGTTGATTTTTGCACCGTGTCCACTTTTTAAATAGCTTATTGCCATTTTTGTCATGCTTAACACTACCCTCTGATAAGCCTACTGCTCGACCACACTACCACAAAATAGAGCATTAGAATTATCTCTTTTTGCCACTATCTTACCTCTAAGAGGAACCCTTGGACTCTGTGCACACTATTTCTTACTTTGAAATAGTATATACAGAGCCAACTTCCTACATAGGAGTACTGTTTAATCAGGATGTACCAAATCAGCCACTTATCACAGATGCTTCTCTTCAGTGGGGACTTCAAGACTTCACACCAATATGCTCAAATTGAGAGCAGTTTAGCTAGCCCTGAAGTCCTTCTTGATGATAATGATCTTTCACCTTGTTCAAACCAACAACCCAACAACTATGTATTGCCTGAACAAGCGGGGAGGGACTCACTGCTGTCCTTTGTTTCTCGAGGTCCAAGCCATTTGGAAATGGTTAATGGCCAGGAATTTAACCATAACAGCCATTCATCTCCTAAGGGTTAAAATTAGCTAAGATGACTCAGTTGAAATTTCCATGAAAATCATGACTGGTTATTAAGAAGTTCTTGTAAGGCATTTTTCAAGAATGCGAATACCCTTGAATAGATTTGTTCGCAGACATAAACAACAAAAAATGCCAAGAGTACGCGTCTGGATTTATCCAACCAGGGTTGAAGGGGAATGCCGTTTTGATAAATTCATAAGGAAAATTCATGCCCCTGCCATGCACAGTTTTTTCATCAAACATTTAGAAAATTTAGAAATACTACATTGATATTATCAATGATTTTATCAAAGATGTCATGAGTGCCGTAATTTGTGGTTTTATTAGCAGTGGATGGCGAGGGCTCGAGTTATAGTTAGTTTAGGGCACAAGTTATAATTACTATAACTGGTGAATTTATATGGTTTCATAAGTTTAAATTGTGAGCCCCACAATTTTCTTTTTCATTCTATTTCCTAACTATTACGTTTCTATAACCTCTGTTTTCTTTCAGAGAATTTCTGTGTTAATTTAACATATATTAATTTTATTACTATCTGTTAATCCAACCACCACCCCACATGGCTTGCAGCCAACCCCCATAGAGCACCTAACCTTGCACCATGCGTGGCCTTCACCTTTGTGCAGCGAGGTTGGCTGCAAGACCTGGCCTGCAGCCAGACACTGCAGCCACCCAACCCCATGCCGTGCACAGTCCTTTGGCCGTGTGCGGCGAAAGTTGGCCGCAGCCTCTCTGGGTTTCAGAATAGGTGTGAGAGGGTGTATCTGGGTGTGAGAGTGCGTACATCAGTGTTATAGTTGGTGCGTACTTGTGTGTGCGGGTCTTTCTCGTGCGTGCAAGAGGCTCTGAGTGCATCTGTGAGTGGATGTGTGAGTGAGTGAGTGGGTGGGTTTGTGAGTGGATGCCCAAGTGTGTGTGTGTGTGTGTGTGTGTGTGTGTGTGTGTGCGCGTGAGTGGGAGGAATAGATTGAAACAGACAGAAAGAGAGAAAAAGAAAGTGAGGGGGAGAGTAATTTGTAGGCTTTGATGTGTCATATACTTGGAATGAGATATTTCTGTACAATTTAAAATTAAAAATGTAATTAAAATAATTAAAAAGGGAAGCGAGTCTGGCTGGACCTTAACCCTAAGCTATTGCTTGCTTTTCTTTTTATTTAGCCTTTTATAGGCTATCTGGGACTGTGAGGGGCCCTCAAGGACTCCCACTGGGGTCCTTACTTTTTTATTTTATTTTTATTTTTCAATATGCCCTTTATAGGCTATCTGGCACCGCGGGGTAAGCCTCAAGGCTTACCTCACTGTGCCATTGCTTATGCAAGCAAGGAGCTGCATTTAACAGCATCTCCCTGCTTGCTGAAGCATTTCATCTCTGTTCCCTGCACAAGAGATGAAAGCTTCAGTTTTTGCCAGGTCCTTCTTTCAAAAACTAAAGTGTTTTCTGTGGCTTGGCTGCAGCTGTAAAGGTGCAGCCAAGCCACATCAAACAGTTATGTCCCAGGGGTGTGCACACCAGGACATAGCAAGAGCCGGCCCTAAGGTGGGGGCGCCCCCCAGGGCCATCAGTGGCTCTATGAGGAGGGGCCGCGCAGCCCCCCTCCAACAAGATATAGCCACGGACAGTGGTGATCCCGGGGCTAAAGGGAGTCCAAAACGACCCCCTTCACTATTTTTAGGGTTGGTCCTGCGAGTGCATGCACTAGTGCATGCATCTCGCTTGCAACGCTCGCTTGTGTTCAGTACAGGGCTTAGAGCTCACCTTTCGCTCACCTTTTGTTGGTTTAAGTGGCACTATTCTTTACAGCCTCATAATTTGTGAAGGCACGCCTGGCATCATTTCCGTTTGTCTGTGTGGAGCAAGGGTCAAGCACTAAATAATTCAACTTAATTAGTGTCAGTTTGTTGTTCCCAATGTGATCGCAGTACTATTTGTTGTTTTTAACTTTGAGTACCCCGCAAATAGAAGACCTGTGACTGGCAAAAACGTACCCAGCAGGCACAAAATTGCTAAGTTTTATTTTTTAAAGATAACTTTATATTATTTTGTGAAGTTAACTGTTTTTCAGTTTCTCCTCATGTTTTCTTTTGTTTTTACTTGTGGATGCTGTTGTCAAAAGATGACAATTAACTTTCTTGAAATATTCGAGACCTATTCCATTGCAAATACTTGTTTCATCTGTACCCTGGGGAGGTTGTGATCCCCGGGGCAACACCCAGCCCACCTACCATACCACTGCACTAAAAACTAATACAACTCCAGGGAGGTGTTGGTTTCCAGGGCGGAGAGAGGGGCCGGGTGCCCCACCCTATTTATTTTATATATCCCCAGGGAGCTGGCGATCCCCGGATCAGCAGGGGGTGCTGAATTTCCCATGCTTCTCAAGTATTTAAAGTCCTGGGTAGGTGGTGGTGCCCAGGGCTGAGGAGGAGGCCAACTGGCAACCCCCCACGCATAAAAATAATTTTGCCCCAGGTGGTGGTCCCAGGGCTCGGGGGTGCAAGGAGGCCCCCCGCACTGTAAAAAAAAAAAAAAAAAAAAAAAAAATGAAAACCCCTAGGACTTGGGGTCTGCACTTCATTTAAAAAAAAATTGTGTCGGACCCACCACCAGAGTTAAGGGGTCAGGGTGTATGTGCCCTGGCCCATTTTCTTTTTTTTGTCTTAAATTTTCTTTCTTTGACTCGGCTACTGAGTCCCAAGATGGCTGCCCGCACTTCCTGGTTGGAGTAATAACAGCCAGTCTGATTTCTGCATGAGATCAGGAGGGGTTGCAAATCCTTTGCGTCCCTATATATACAAATTTGTTTTCCCCTTAAGTTCTGAGAAACTCCTGAACGTATTTGCACCATAACAATAAAAGAATTGCTTTCTAGAAGGACCTACCTTTCTACCAAATTTGGTGTAATTCCATTCAGTACTTCTTTAACGCTATCGCTGTTCAAAATCCCTATGGAAAAATTAATGGGGAAAACGTGTTTTGGGATCCCCCTATTTTCTCAGCCCTTCCTGGCAAATCACCCAAAACTTTCTAGACTCCAGTTGATCTGACTAGCAGATTTGTTTGGAAAGTTTCATGAAGATTCATCCAGCAGTGCCAAAGAGAAAGGCAAGTAAAAAATGCTTTTTTATATAGAAACTAGGTCCTAACCATAACTACCTTGTGGTGAGCGCCACTAGGTAATATATTCCAACCGAAAAGTGTGCTTTAAACAGCAAAAACAAGAGTTGCCAGCCTAATTGGCTAACAATTTGTCAAATCCCATTTATTTTCAATTTGATAAAAATTACCTATTTTTCATAGATATTTCATACATATACTTGTGTGTTTGCATATGCTCCAGGGTTCCCGCACGTGGGCTGGAATATTCAGTGTTTATTACTTTGAGCATACCCCTGGAAGAGAACTAGGATTTACACAGGTAAGTAACTTATCCTTTCAATATAGCTTCTGAATTACACTATGTGATCACTGTGCTTAATCAGTATTAATAAATGAGTTTAGCAGAAAATTGGGGAAATTTTGCTGTCCCATTGTTGCCCGTTAATAAAATCTCAAATCTGTAACCCTTAGCCTACTATCCGAAGACAAGACAACATGTTTTCTCTTCTTATGCCCGTTGATGCCCATAATAATTTGTTGATCATACTTTTCAATTACTTAAAAGCAAGGGTAGCATGTAGCATGGCAGAAGTCTAATGAGAAATATAAATAACATTAATGCTGCCCAAACATGAGGGCGATAGTCAAACGGTTTTAATTATTTTACCTTGGTACAAGAAGTTATTAATACACATTTTTTAAAATAGTTATGGAAAGAATTTACGTCTTTGCGATCTATATTTTGTAGCCAGAGTCATGCCCGGATTTTTTAGTTGTTGCAACAGTATTTCTTTGAGAGTCCTTAATTTCTGTTGTAAACACAGCAATGTCGTCAACAGTTACAGCAAATGGATAGAAGTACTACTTGATAAGTTGTGATTCCTACTGTGTTGCCTATAACAGTGATTCTTGACATTTCGACTTATAGGGACCCCTTTAGGTCACAACTAGATACCAGTGGCCGTGCAAGCCATTTCTATAATTTGGGCCTCAACATTAATAAACAACAAAAAATCCTTTGTATATGAACTCAGCAGACCTACTTTCCTTTATATCTGCATATTTAAGTGAGAGTGGCTACACAACACTATTGACAACTCAGTAGGTACTCCTGTGAAATCAGAGCTCTCAGCAGAAGTGGTGGGATGACATAGTAACTGGATTGACATTAGCCTCAGACAGACACATGGCAGCAGTCATGCTTGGTATGGGCATTGCAGGGTCTTAGTGTTAAAACATGTCAAACATAGCGATAGCATAGGAGCTAAAGAACCAGGGGTTAATTATGCCAGTGTACGTCCTGCCCACTGAAGTTGTACTTCACCTCCACATTCTCACATGCTCAGTCTTGATTTAGGAATCAGCTTCTCTTTAAAAACGTTTTTAAAATATTTGATTATTTTTTAAAATATATATATATGTATTGATATTATTAATGCATATATCATGCATTTGGGAGGAAATGCAGGTGGCTGCAGGTAAGTATTGTTAGCTGGTGAAACTGTAATCCTCACGAGGAACCATCTTCATTCATACAATGACTTAGTTCAAGATTCTTTTGCTTATTGACTGAAATTAATGGTTCAAAGTCATAGTGATCGGAGGACCTCCTGTTTGGGGGCCATGGGCTCCCAGAGGAGCACATGCTAAGAACCACTTGTCTAGAAGTTGAGGAAAATACTTCAAATAATGTTCAGTCAGGGCATGTTCGATTACACCCCAGCCTAGTTCCAAAGTATATTTGCCATATAATAAAGCCCGTGGACTAGGATAAATGAAGTCCCTCAGAAGTGACAGTCCTACAGATGTGAGTTCCCTTGTGTGTCAAAGGCTTCTGGAAACTTAATATTAAAAAATAAAATATGTATTATGACAGCTATAAATGCATCTTTGCCCCTGGAAGACAAAACCCATTGTTTCTAGAAATCACCTTTGGCTATTTTTAATCTAGCACATTTTTACACAGAATTATGGCTGTGGCATATGTCCACCTTGCCGTGTCACAGAGGACTGTGGGGCATGTTGGACCTGCATAAAGAAGAAGACTGAACCCATGAGGCAGATGAAGAGGCAATGGAAATGTGCCAAGCGACGATGCCTACTTAAGGTGTGTTTGGGGAATTCCTTTTCCATGCTCGGGTGCCATATTGAGCCTGTTTCATTTTGAAAATCCCACTGTAGAAAAAAGTAGAATCTGTGATTCTTGTTTTAATTAGATGCAAGGATTTCGATTTTTCTGCAATTCTTTGATTATTGGAGAGTAATTCTTCATCAATTACGTTCTTTTCTTTGGCTTTAGGTTCTTACTTTAGTTTTACCTTCTTAATCTATTTGATAGTTAATCATATAAAAGTTCAATATAAATTGTGCATAGTGCTCATGCCGTTAAATCCCCTAGTTATTTTTTAAAATTCTTTATCATGCTTCTGCATAGGTAATTATCTTCCAAACTATTTGCACTTGCAGCAGTCTGCTCCCAGGATGATGCAAAGGGCATGCCTCTTTCCAAAATATCTATGTGCAGTTACTTTTACTTAGTTGTGGTTTATGCCCTAATCTTTCTTACCTGCTCCTCTATCATGGGGATTTTAAAACTCTTACTTTTGCCATGAATGATCTATTAGACCATGTTAAATGAGTTTGTTGAGATGGTCTTCACTTGCTGACAGCTGTGTCCTGAAGTCCAGAACAGTCTCCACAGAAAGATATATTTAAACCAACTGTGCAAGTTTTCTCTTTCAGAGAAAAATTCACCAGACAAGACATCAGGAAATTAAGGAGAAAATTCAGCAGCTGGAGAAAAAAACATTTGCCTCAAAAGAGCTGACAAATGACCCCCCGGAGGAGCTGACTGAGATCTCACAAGAACAAGTCCCTTCTGTCCAAAAAGAAACCCCAATATCGCCACCTACAATGGAGAATGCTCATTTCACACTAAAGGAGAAACCTCACTTTGTTCAGAAAAAGACAATTTTCGTTCCCACAGAGAAGGCTAATTTTGTTTCCAATGAAAAGACAGATTTTGTTCAGATGGAAAAGATTGGTTTTGACCCGAAGAAGAAAAATGAAGTTTTTCCCAAGAAGAAAAAACGTTTTGGGTCAAAAGACAAAAAAGGTTTCATTACAAAGAAGTTGACCATAGTAAGTACTAGCATGACTGTGTGTTGTCATCAGCCAGCCATATGTCCCTGTCAGCTAGATTTTGAGAGTAGGACAGTGTGTTTTTTCATGCTGATCCAACCAACTGAATAGTTCCTTTCTCTTTATATGATCAGTATTTTACATTTTATAAGTTGTACTCTCAATCTCTTAGCCGCCCAGATATTTATAGAAGAACGCATTTTCTCAATTTTCATTTGGCATGTTCTTCATATTTACTACTTGCTAATTCTGTTTATTCCGCTCCCACTCTTCTTGTGGCATATTAAGCTTCCACCCACTATTCATTAAAAAAGCTCCTACTTTCTTGAAAGTTAATTTTGGCATGTTTTCAATTCTCACACATTTTATAGCAATATTCTTATACCATTTCTTTATTACGTTTTCCCTTCCCCATCATACATGTGGCATTCTTCCACTTTTACCCTTTCTGCAGCTGTTCAGCTTTTCTAGGCACTGTGCACTCTACTCCCTACAGCTTCTCTATTCATAATGTTTACATTGGGGTGGAGGGTCCCAGATTAGCTTTTTGGTAGAGTATTCTGTAATTGAAATCCTAGGCTGAAGAATCTCCTTCCTCCCATAGTGGTTGGGTGAAAGAAAAATAGTAGTAAGCATGTATTGTCCTATGAGTGCAAAGTGTTTCTCAGTTTAACGCCAACTGTGTATGAATCAGAGGCACTCCTGTAGAATGTGTGTTTTTTTTTTTTTTTTTTTTTAATGAATGGCCAGTGTAACACCTAGGATTCACTGTTATTATGTAGAGGGAGTGGCCTACAGACCATATTCTGTCAACCTGATCTCTGCTGAAAGGCTAGTTCTGTTAAAGAATCTTCAGTTATATGTCAGAAATACTCTGAAGTGATTAATTCTGCCACAGCCTCCATAACTGTCAGAGGCATAGCCATATGATCAGTCCGGTTGCTGAGTAAGCTTTTAAACTGACCCAGGTCAGCATGATCATGTTGAAAAGAAGGACAGTAAAAGGGGTACTTTAGATTGGTATTTGAATTTTGCAATTCCTAAAGCATTCCATTCCTGTTCTACACTTTCCATACTCCTGTACATCTTCTCTTCATCGTCCTTTTCACCTTGCATCTTCAGTGCTCCTCTCTTAGCTATCCTGAATGGGCATTTATTTAGCAAGCACTGCAAACAGCCGCCTCTGCGTACTTCTTGTTTTGGTCACTATTAGAAATTGGGTCTCCAGTTGGCAGAGGTATGGACCCTGTCCAAGTGGGGACCACAATTCTAGTCAGGGTAAGTCAGATACACAACCTAAATTGACCTGTGCTCACCCTCTGGTAGCTTGATGCAGAGCAGGCAGGCTCAACTTAGAAGGCAATGTGTAAAGGTATTTGTGCAACTCACAGTACCCTCATTGGCAACACCACAAAAGGGCTCTACACAAGTTGATAAAATTAGCGATAAGTTTATCTGGATCGATCAAGACCAAAATAAAAAAAAATCCAATAAATAACACAATCTGTTTACTTTACAAATTTGTCCAGACAGGAGCCTATAAGAGTGCTTGTGGTATTTGGTGAGATCATGCTCCCGGGACTGTAAGGAGCATACGAAGATAGGATTGAGTCACTTGGGTCGAACCCTGGTGGAGAGGTAACTATGAGATCAGATTGTGCCTTTTATCCTACCAAGACCGCTCGGGTCTAATCACTCAGGGAATGCAGCAGGGAAGCAAAGTTGTCTGGCTGACGGGGTTCAGCGCTTCTGTTGCTAAGGCAACCAAGCAGGTCTCTGTGGGCTGCTGTGCTGGAGAGAGAACAGCCTAGGTGCTGCTCACTGAGTCTTTAGGAAGTGACAGCTGGCACAATTGGACTGCATGTTAAGACTGAGACGCTCTCGAGTCCTCAGTGGTGTGGACAGCAAGTTAAACTGAGGTCTCTCTTGGATCTTTGCTAGATGGGGTGGCAGACTCCAATGAAGCTGCTCCCATATTTGGTGATGAACTGCCTGTGGAGTCAGTCTGGGGTTAGTCCGTTGAGTCGTGGGCTGCAGGGCAGAGATCAGCCAGGGCAGCACAATGAGGCAGAGCAACAATTCCTGGGAACAGTCTGTCCTGGCAAGATTGTGATCCTGGCAAGATTGTGATCCTGGCACACAGCAGTCTATACTCCAGCAGGTTTCTTCAGTCAAGGAGTGTACTGATTTTGGGGGGTCAGGGACCCAGTACTGATACTAAAAAGTGCCTTTGATGTGGGGGATGGCTTTATAAGGTTTCTGTTAAGTGTACAGTCCCCTTGTCTGCTCAGCATTGTTTCCAGACTATCAGTGGGGGATAATCAGCCGCTTTGTGAAGTTTCTGGCCACTACCCTTGAGATGTTAGTGGAAGCCCTTCCCAACCTCCTCCCCAGGGAGACCCATCAGTATGCAGATGCTGCTGAGTAGCCTGTGTTGTGTGTGTCTGAATGGAATGCACAAGTGTACCTGTCACATAGCCCAAGCCAGTCGTGTACTGAAGACATGTTGTAGGCACACAGGGCAGTGAGAACAGAGAAATGCCCACTTTCCAAAAGTGGCATTTCTAAAATAGTAATAATAAATCTGATTTTACCAGTAAAGAGGATTTATTATTACCATTCCAATTGTACTAAACATGATCTCTTCTTGGAGATATCTACATACAAAAATATACTCAGAGACAAATAGGAATAGCATAGAATACTTGGGGCCCGCCCCAGGGGGTGGGCAAACCTTGTACTAAGAAAGTGGAATCAGAATGGAGGTTTCTAACCAAGGTAAGTGTGTTAGGATCCCAGGGTCTGGGGGAGTAAGAAACCCAGAAATACCACAAGTGCCTGGGTACAGTGTTTTCGAGTTTGGTGTCCCATCGGCTAACAGAGGACATACGGAATAGTTTTTTTGCGGATTCAGGACCCTTCCCAGTGGACCCTGGGAAACCACTTGGCACAAAGAAGGTTGGATAGTATCCCCCTAGGATACCAAAAAGATCGGAGTACCTCCACCACGGAGCCCTGGTGCATAGGGTTGAAGTGACGTCGGAAACCTTTGTTGTAGTTAACAGGAGTCTCGATTGTCCAGCTGCTGTCGTGACCTGTGGACCAGGCCGGTGGAACCCAAGGGTGGATTCCAGACACGAAGAACCTGAAAAAGCAGGGGACAGTGTCCAGACCACTCTGAGATGTCCAGGCGTTGTAAGTAGGCAATTCCCACCCTCTTAGAGGTGAAGTTCTTGCAGGATGGTGAGGAAACAAGTCCAGCTGCAGGGACCAGGGGATGCAGGAGATCTGGGTCGCCCACAAGCTGTCCCACGTTGGTCATCGGATTGCAGGAGGGTCGGTGGCCCCGGGTTCACCAACAAGCCTTGGAAAATGCAAATAGCTGTTGCATGGACGATTGTAGGTTTTTGAGGACCAGCATGGTCTTCATGACTTGACCCTTGGAGGAGAGTCAGGCAGGCTGTCGGCAGGAATCGCAGAAGCACCCACGAGTGATCCATCGGTAGCAGGCAGAGGGAGGCGCTCGGAGGCCTCAGCAGCACAACAAAACAGGAGCCCCACATCACAGGAGCTGCAGAGTGGAAGCTGAACTTAGAGATGCAGAGTGCTGGAGGCCGAGGCTTCTTGGAGCCTGAAGATCTCCTGCAGGGACAGTCAACAAGCCTTGACAAGAGCAACAGTCATGGTGCACAGGGGTCTTGTTCCAGTGGTTGCAGCAAGGGTCCACGGCCTCCCAAGTTGGTCAGAAGACAAGTTGGACCTGGAGAGGATCACAGAACCACCACTTGTGTTGCAGAACCTTTCGATGTCTGTGGGACAGCAGGATCCACCAGCCGGTCGTTGCCTTGAGGTGCCTGCGGATGTAGGGGAGTGACTCCTTCACTCCAAGGGAGGTTTCTTTTTGCTTCTAGGATGCAGGCAGAGTCCTTTTGTCCCTGGAGGATGCACAGCCACGGATGTTGCAGAAATCTTGCAGGAGCTGGGGAAACAGTATTGCAGTGGAAGCCCTCCCAACTGGATAGTCTTGTTTCAGTTCCTCAGGCAGACCAGCAACAGGTCTAGAGGCCAGGGGCAGAAGAGTCTTGCAGAGAGTGTCTTTGGAGAGTCTTGCTCGACTAATCTGAGGACCCTCCTTCGGGAGCCCTTAAGTAACCCTAATAAGGGGTCGGTCCTTATTTGATAGTGACCCACCTATCAGAGTGGGTCAGGGACGTCATATACCTGGCCTAACCAGTCAGGTGCTCCCAAGGGCCTCTGCCTACCTTGTTTCCAAGATGGCAGAATCAACAGGCCACCTGGTAAAGCTCTCTGCACTGCTCTAGGGAAGGAGCTGGACATGGGGGTTGGTCACTCCCCTGTTCTTTGTGTGGTTTTGTGCCAGCGCGAGAACTGGGTTTTCCTGAACTGCTGCCAACTAGATGATGCAAGGAGGACACCAGATGTTCCCTTCAAAGCAGTCTGGTGGTGCTCAGAGGCCACCCCAGCCGTTAGACACCTAATACACAATGGGTGTAGTTGGTCACACCTCTCCCATGCAAATCCTTTGGTTCGATGGAGTGTGGCTGTAGATACACATGCTTTGCATAAGTCAGCCATTTAGTGTTGGGTCCAGAGTGTTGCGAGTTGTTTTTCTTCGAAGAACCTTTTTGAGTCACAAGATCGAGTGACTCCTCCTCTCGGTGACAGTGCGCATGGGCATTGAGTCCTTTGTTAGATTGTTTTCTCTCCGCTGACGGCTGCTGACTTGTATTCCTCTTGGTTCGGTATTCCTCGGCTCAGTCTCCTGGGAACTCTTCTTTTTTGTTTTTCTGTCAGCGACGGTATTGTATTTCAATTCTGTTTTCACTATCTAACGCACTCAACCTAAATTTCCACGTCAGGGGTCGGACAGCTGCTCTTTGGGGCACCAGCACCCCCATTGGGCCTAATACTCCACGTGGTGTTGAGAAATGCAGGGCTGGTGGAACACACTCCATTTCAGTTTTGCCCTCGATGCCATTAAAAATTCCCACACACCGATCAACACCTGTAACCTTTGTTTGTCGATGGATCATAGAGAAGAAACTTTTGATGCCTGTTTGTTTTTTCGATTAAAAAAAAAGACCCTCCGGGACTGAAGAGCATGTCGTTTGGAGATGGGGTCGAAGACCCTGGACAGCACTCCTGATATCTTCAGGGAAGAGTATGCACAAGAGAAGATCGCACACGAAGAGGCTTTCTCCATAGAAGATTCAGAGTCGCATGTTCAATCGGACATCGAAAGCCAGCCTGTCACCTTGGTGCAACCTGTGAGTACATCAGCCCCGGCCTCCCCCGCAAAGACTTTCAAGAGTCCCCAAAAACAGGACATTGGCCCGACCTCCTGCACAAAGATTTTAAAGAAGCCCCAAAAACAAGTCATCGGGCATGGTCTGATCTGAAAATTGTTTGGATGCCCCACCTACAAGCTTGACACCGAAAATAGCTAAGACTGAAACATCTTCGGTATTGACCTCTGGCTCGACACATCTCACTTTCGAGCCGAGTGCTTCAGTTCCAAGCAAGATGCCATCTACATCCGCTTCAGAGCCACAAAGCTTATGCTCCGAAAGCTTAGGAACTTAAAATTCTGCCTTCTCGACACTTGAGTCTTTCTTCAGAAGTATCTAATGGACGCTCAACAGTGCCAGCTTCATATTCAAAAGGGAACAGGATGAATTATTGCTTCTTCTCCTGTCCCAAATAAGAGGAAACTAACTTTTCAGGAGACTTTGGACACTGCTCCTCCACCTAAAAAGGTCTCCAGAGATAAGGACAAGGCTCTAATTCAACCTCAGCTTTCTCCACCACACTCTCCTGTCCTTCCTCTTACTCTTCCACCACCTCCGCAATCACCTCCACCTATTATTGAACCACAGTTTTCACCACAAGGTTCACCATCACCTCAAGAAGATGATTTGGTGGATAGTTCACAAGACATAGAACCATGGGATTCATATGATCCAGATCCCACACTTCCAAATGACCCTGATTTATACCCTGCACGTTCTTCACCTCCTTAAGACGCAATATCATATCAGCAGTTCATAGCATGGCCAGCTGCAAATCATAACGTACAAATGCGTTCTGACCCAATTGAGGAAGATTTTCTTTTTGACACACTGACAACCACTCAAAGAAAGTCAGCTTCTGCCCATGCTACCAGGCATGCTCTGACATGCCACAGACATTTTCAAAGAGCCTATTAGGTCTCAAATTATTACTCCAAGAGTTGACAAAAAATATAAGGTGGACCCTTTCAGACCCTATATATATTCAGTCACAAATATCCCCTAACTCTATTGTTGTCAGCACGGAAACGTGTTAATAGTCAATCAACGGGAGATGCACCTCCCCTGACAAAGAAAGTAAAAAACTAGATTCAGCAGGAAAACAAGAAGCTGCACAAGCACCAATCATTGGCGTATTGCTAATCTGCAGGCACTTCTAGTACGCTATGATAGGGCTCACTGGGATGAAATGAAAGACCTGCTCCAGTATCTCGCAGAGGAGCATCACTAAAGGGAACAAGAAATAGTTGCTGAGGGCCAAACTATTTCAAATAATGCCATTAGGTGTGCCACTGATGCAGCTGATACTTCTGAATGTGGTATTAATGCCAGCATCATTATTAGAAGGCATGCTTGGCTCAGATGTTCAGGTTTTAAACCTGAAATCCCACAGGCTGTTCTAAATATTCCTTTTGACAAGGAACATATGTTTGGCCAGGAGGTGGATACCACTATAGAGAAACTTATAAAGGACTCAGAAATAGCAAAGGCTATGGGAGCCCTACTCACTACACCAAAAAGGAGTAATGTTCGTCACAAACAAATCAAACCCTCATCTGATGATCCCTCCACCTACAATCTAAGCAAGGCACACATTTCTACAATAGAGGTTCCTTCAGAGGCTCATACAGTAAGGGCACAGGTAAGGCGCCCACCTTCAGAGGATCTGCCTTTAATACACGCCAGTGACTACATGCACCCTCCACAGGCTCATACCTCTCCTTTAGGGGGAAGATGAATTCAGTTTTACCAACAATGGTCCAATATCACCACGGACCAGTGGGTTCTATCAATTATCTGATATGGTTACTGCCTAGAACTCAATTCTACCCCAACTCATATCCCCCTTTGCGCTCACAGACTTTCACAGGACCATGTTGCTCTTCTTATAAAAAAAATTAAAAAAAAGATACAATTGCTTCTTCTCAAAGGGGCTATAGAGCCAGTTCCCCTCTCACATCAAGGTCTAGGGATATATTCTCTAAACTTCCGTATACCAAAGAAGGATGGTCCGCTACGGCCAATTCTAGATCTCAGACCACTCAATCTGTACATTATCTCAGAGCATTTCCATATGGTCACTATCCAAGATGTCATTCTCCTATTACAACAATGCGACTTCATGACAGCTCTAGAGCTGAAGGACGCATCCTTTCACATTCTCATTTACCCTGCACACCGCAAATATCTAAGATTTTGAATTGCAGGGAAATATTGTCAATTCAAGGTCCCAGGGTCTTCACAAAGTGTCTTGCAGTGGTGGAGGCATTTCTCAGAAGATAACACATAAATATATTCCCCTACTTGGAAGATTGGCTCATCAAAGCCAATACCATCCAGCAGTGTCAGCCATACTCAAACCATAGTAGACCACTTACATACTCTGGGGTTCACAATTAACTCTCTCAAATCCCACCTCTACAGATACCCCATATTTTGGGGCAGTTATCAATACTCAGTCTGCTTTAGCATATCCAAAATCTGCTCGAATTCATGCCTTTCAGACTTTCCTTTCAAAGCTACAACAAAACCACTCTTAACTGCATCACTGTTCTTATTGTGTTTATTAGGGATGATGGTGTCATGTATTGCCATCGTTCCACATACCAGACTTCACATATGCCCCTTACAGCAGTGTATGTCTCGTCAGTGATCCCAGCCACACAGTCATCTTCAAGATCTAGGGCCAGATGTATCAAGGTTTTTTGCTTTCGCAAACGGTGCGAATGCCCGTTTGCGAATGCAAAAAGGCAGTTCAGAATGTATGAAAGACATTCTGAACGCAATTTTAAGGAATCGCAAAAAAAGCAATTCCTTAAAATTGCGACCCTGTTTAGAGAGTCGTAAATTGCGACTCTCTAAATAAGAAATCGCAAATAAGGATTCCTTATTTGCGATTTCTTAGCACATGTATGAAGCCATTCCTAAATGCGATTTGGGCATTTAGGTTGAACCTGGTGGTAACCATGTGCAAAATTTTAAAATGCATTTTTAAAATGAACATGTAAAGCACACATGCCCTTTTGGCATGTGTGCACCTTACATGTCCCCCCAAAACTTTTTGGGGTGCAGCAGAGGGGGGCTTAGTTTTGCATTTCCAAAATTGCGATTTCTGGTTAAGAAATTGCAATTTTGGAAATGCACAAAATTCGCAGATATGGGCCAACAGGGGACAGATTGCCTATTTGCGATTCGGTAATAGCATTTGCGATGTTTAAGAAATCGCTATTACCGAATCGCAAAAATCATACATACCTTTTTGCATTTCTGAAATAGCGATTTCTTAAAAATCGCTATTTGAGAATCACAAATCGGTTGTATGATACATCTGGCCCTTAGTGTTGTTGAACCGCCAGACTCACCGCTCTCTGCAATGGTGAATCCCACCAACCTTTCCAAGTGGTGACCCTTTGAAGACCCTGTGCGTCAGATCACTCTGGCTATAGATGCATCACACACAGTTTGGGAAGCACATCTCAGCAGTCTCCCAATACAATGTCTCACATGAACTATTTGGAGTTACAGGCAGTATTTTTAGCTCTCAAAGCCTTTCTCCTTCTGCTCTCCAACAAAGTGGTTCTAGTCCGCACAGACAACATGACAGCCATGTATAATCTGCAGAAACGTTGGCATGGGGGAGGGGGATGGCACGGGCACGGTCTTCTCAGATGTCCCTTCTAGCTCACACAATTTGGAAATGGGCAATACACCACCACATTCACTTACTGGCAGAGTATCTCCCAGGAATGGACAACCAATTTGCAGACGACCTCAGCAGATTGCAGCAACAAGTCTACGAATGAGAACTTCACCCCTAAGTACTTAATCAGTACTTTCAAAGGTGGGGAACACCAGAAATAGATATCTTTGTCACTGCACAAAACTCAAAATGCCAAAACTTTATGTCCAGATACCTACACCCTCAGACCAAGGGCAGTGCTCTAAGAATTAACTGGTCGGGGATATTTTCTTAACCTCTCCCACTCATTCCCTCTCCATTTCACAGAATGAGACAAACATCACTCACCATGAACCTTTTAGCTCCCACATAGGCACATCAGCCTAGGTTCACCACACTGTTGTATCTGTCAGTGGTTCCTCACGAGAAACTCCCCAACAGGCTTGACCTTCTCACTCAGTCAGAATCAAATCAGACATCCAGATCCCAAGACACTCAATCTTGCAATATGGCTCCTGAGATCATATAATTTGTTTTTTTTAATTCCCCCTTAGAATGTATGGAAATTCTTAGGGAGGCACGTAAACCTACAACTAGAGAGCGTTAAGCCTCAAAATGGAATTGTTTTGTTTGCTATTGTCAACCTAAACACATTGACCCACACAAAGCCTTAGTTCAGGACATTGTTACCTACTACATTTACAAAAGGCAAATTTAGCATACTCATATATTAGACTTCATTCAGCAGCTATAGCTGCTTACCTTCAGAACAGACAACATACCTCTTTATTCAGGATTCATGTTATTTAATCCTTCATGGAAGGTCTCAAGAGTCATCCCATCCAGGACTCCTCCAGTCTCAACATGGAAATTAAATGTTGTCCTTACTAGACTCATGAGTCCACCTTTTGAGACTAGCCATTCTTTTTCTTTGCAGTTCCTTTCATGGAAGGTTGCCTTCTTGGTTGCAATCACTTCTTTAGGGCTTGTAAGTAAAATACAGGCTCAAACTTTAGAAGAACCATTTTTTCAATTACATAAGGATAACGTAGTTCTTAGGACAAATCCTAAATGCCACCATTTCATATTATTCAAGTCAATTGAGTTACCTGTGTTTTTCCCACAACCAGACTCAGTTGCAGAGAGAGCTCTTCACACACTTGATGTTAAGAGAACACTTTATGTATTATATTGATTGACCTAAGCAGTTTAGGACACCCAAACAGCTTTTTGTAGTGTTCTCCAGGCCTCACAAAGGCAATCCCATTTTTTTAAAAAAGCAAAAAAAACAACAACAAAAAAACGGTGTCGCCAGATCAATAGTCAAGTGTATTCAAACTTGTTATCTTAAAGCTAAACAACAGTTGCCAATTACTCCTAGGGCACATTTCACTAGAAAAAAGGATGCCTCTATGTTTTATTTAGATAACATTCCATTCTCTTCCAGGGGATCCTCATCAAAGTCATAAACATTGAATATTCCCGCCCTTGTGCGGGGACCCCGGAGCATATATAAAATACACACATATTATACATGTGTAACAAACAGTCATGCAGGCTATCATGTTAAAAACAGGCTAAAATGCTTTATTTCTAGGAAGTTTTTTTTTTGTTTTTTTTTATATTATAAAGACTACAATAGAGCATAAATATCTACCCAAGCTCCTAAAACTAGGCTTAGGGAAGTAAGCAGCAGCAAACTCTAGAGAAAAAATAGAAAAAACTGCATTGAAAAACAATGAAGCATTCTTAGCCAATAGGCTGCATGCAGGTTAACACAGGAGAACCATAAAAACTTTGGCACCGTGCCTTTAAGACCCTGAGCACCTCCAGTATCCCACCATGCCTCAGGGGTGAAGGAAAGGTGACAGTTGGTTCACAGTTAGGTCAGTTCTTTTTTCCGGCTTCTTCGGAGAGGATCCTGGAGCATTGAGTTTTTCTCAGAAAAATTCTTTAAAAAAGCGTTTTTTTCACTTTTCATTCGACAAATAACATCTTTGTCTGAGCTAGGCAGTTTTTTTCCTGACAGAAAAATGCCTTCACTTTTTGTCAAATGCCCTGCTTGTGGGAAGAAGAAGGCCCAGTCAGATCCCCACTCTCTGTGTATAGTGTGCCTGCCTCAGAGTCACTGCCCTGACACTTGTAAGTACTGCAAGAACATGTCTAAGAGGACTCTGAAAGACAGAGAGAAGATCCGGCTACATGGGCTTCAGGAGAGGCAAAGAACATCGTCCTCCTCACTTCCCAGACAACCAGAAGGCCATTCTAAGGAGAGAATGGCTCGGTCGACGTCAGCAGGTAGGAAAGTACCTGTTTGTTCACCGTCGACGTCGTCGCTACCACCGTCTCACCGGCATAGATCGCCGTCGACGGCGACACACCTGACGTCGAAGGAAACGGCGTCGAGGGAACACCATTGCAGGGGCAGGTCTCCGTCGACGGCAGCCCGCCGATCGACGTCGAGCCATCGCCGGCGTGCCCGGTCGCCGCCAAAGGCTGTGCGCCCCCGACGTCAGGACACACGACGTCGAAATCACCACGACGGCATGAGAGACATCCGCCGTCGACCTCCCGCCGCTCCACGTCGAGGCACACGACGGCGAGCAGGTCGAGGTCCAAGGATTGCCGTTCGACGTCAAGGCACTCTGCGTCGAGGCACTCAACGTCGAGGCAGGAGCAACCGGCTGGGCGCCCATCGACGTCGACACAGGTTTTACCTGTCCCACAGGGAGCAGAACATCGCCCCACGCCAGACAAGGCGCCATCTCCAGTGGTCTCCATACCGAGCGACTCTTCTCGGTCAAGAGCGGCATCATCTGGGCATGTCTCGTCCATCAATCTATCTCCGAGATGGCTGGAGAGCCTTAACAGACCAGCGGCCTCCCCACATTCGCAATATTCGCAAATGTATTCGCCTACTGCCTCCCTGCCAAGAACGCCATCACCAACAGCCAGGGCAGAACGGGCTCGTTCTGCTCCTCGCCAACCAGTCGCGAGGCCTAGGCGCTCTGCTACAGCATCTCGCAGCAGGTCTCGTTCTCAACGAAGATCCAGGTCTCGTTCAAGAAGATCACCCACTTGGTCTTCATCAGGTTCATCTGTCGGGCGTTACTCACCCACCCTAACAGATTCACCACCTGCTAGAGTCTCACCGGTGGATGACATTACCACGTTTAATGAGGTGCTGCTAAGAGGAGCGCAGAAACTCAACATAGAGGTTCCAGAGCCATCTACCTCCTCATCAGTCATCTTTGAGACTCTACAACAGAGATCAGCATCGAAAAAGCTGCAGCCTCTAGTGCCTGGTTTGTTGCAGCCAACTATGGACACTTTTCTGGCCCCAGCCTCGCTTAAATCTGCCCCGGCTAGGATTCTCAAAAAATACAAGGCTCCCGAACAGGACCCTTTGTTCCTCAGGAAGGACCCGCCACCGGACTTGGTTATAATAGCTGCCGCCTGAAAGACCCACTCGGTGGCATCTTCATCCACGGTACCCCCGGATAAAGAGAGCAGGCATCTAGACTCTCTGGGGAGAAAGATATGCGGGACGGCGGCTTCGGCAATGAAAGTCTCCAGTGCATCTGCGCTCCTGGGCAGGTATGATCGTTCTCTGTGGGACTCTCTCAGTAGATTCACAGAAAAATTGCCCAGAGAGGACAGACAAGATTTCCAGGAGATACTGCAAGAAGGATGCCTGGTATCCAACCAGGTTATCAGCGCGGCAGCAGATGGGGCGGATTTAGCTGCTCATGGGTACGCACATGGAATCTGTGCAAGGAGATCTTCCTGGCTGAGGCTCACTGGTTTGAAACAGGAAGCACAACAACGCATCCTGAATCTCCCATTCGCCGGGAACTCTCTATTCGGTGCCCATGCAGACGAAGAAATGGCCCGCATGAAGACTGAGGTGGATACCATGAGGGCGGTGGGCCTGGAAAGAAAGAAAGATTTCAGGCGGAGGAACAGGCCGTATGACAGGCACCCTTTCCAGCAGAGGGTTCAAACCCCTCATTGGTCTCAAAAGTCACAGCAACGACAGGGACGCCCTCTTTTTCAACGGAGAAACACAAGGGAGCGAGGGTCAAGTAGACCTCAACAGTCCACTCCGAAAGCACCCACCAAGCAATGAAATCTCGCTTCCCTCGACACTGTACACCACTCCGGTGGGGGGAAGTATTACAGCTTATCTTCACGAGTGGCACTCTATCACAAGAGACAAATGGGTGCTCAATATTGTCGAACATGGCTATTCTCTTCTTTTCAAACAGCCTCCACCACGCTTGCCACCAACCAAAGACAATCCATCTCATCTCAGCTTGCTACGCAAGGAGGCTCGCGCCCTCCTAAAAAAGAATGCCATATAAAAGGTTCCACCCGCGCACAGAGGACAGGGGGTCTACTCCCGTTACTTTCTGGTGGTGAAGAAGGGTCGAGAGGGCGTTTTCAGGCCAATTCTGGACCTACGGCTGCTGAACAAATACATAAGGAAGCAGAAGTTCAGAATGCTAGCGCTTCACCAGATTTTCCCTCAACTGCATCAGGGAGACTGGATGTGCTCCATCGACCTGCAGGATGCGTACTTTCACATCCCAATAGCTCCCAAACATCGAAAACTCCTGCGCTTCAGAGTAGCGTTACAGCATTACCAGTTCAGAGTTCTACCCTTTGGCCTGAAATCTGCCCCAAGAGTTTTCTCGAAATGTATGGCAGTGGTGGCGGCGCATCTTCGAAGACAAAGGATATACATATATCCATACCTAGACGACTGGCTACTGAAGGCTTCTTCTCCGGAGCAGGCGAGAAGCCATCGGGACATTGTACTCGGAGTTTGCGAAGCTCTAGGTCTTCAGGTCAATTACCAAAAGTCAACCTTGATTCCAACACAGAATCTTCACTACCTAGGAGCTATCATAAACACAGAACTCCAAAAAGTGTATCCTTCGGAGGAACAACTATCCTCAATAGACAGGAAGTGTCAGGACCTGTTGAGAGCCAACGCACCTACGGCGCGTCAGGTGACATCGCTGCTGGGCTCCATGGCATCATGCATTTTTATTGTCCCAAATGCCAGACTCCACATGAGACCCCTCCAAGAGGCATTGGAGACCAACTGGAGCCAAAGAACAGGTCGCTGGGAGGACACGGTGCAGCTACCGGCGGTAGCACTTCAGTCATTAAGATGGTGGATGCACAGACCTCACCTGTCAGTGGGAGCTCCGTTTCACCAGGTGCTTCCATCCGACACCCTAGTAACGGATGCGTCTCTTCAGGGATGGGGGGCTCATCTGGGTCCCTTTCAAGCGCAGGGTCTGTGGTCAGACAAGGAAAAGCAGTACCACATCAATCTGCTAGAACTCCGAGTGGTCCATCTGGCTCTCAAGTCTTTCATGCCACTAATTCAGGGGAAAACGCTCTTAATACAGACGGACAATACAACCACGATGTATTACTTGAACAAACAAGGGGGAACGAGGTCCCTACCCCTATTGCGAGAGGCCCAAGCGATATGGCATTGGCTCCTGGCCAGAGGAATGTCCATTACAGCAGTTCACCTGCCAGGTCAGCAAAACGTGGAAGCAGATTTTCTGAGCAGACACCTAGAGGACTCTCACGATTGGGTCCTACACGGCGAAGTCGCAGAATACATCTTCGCGCAATGGGGTCAGCCTCAACTGGATCTCTTTGCAGACGAAGTAAACAAGAAATGCCCAGACTTCGCATCCAGGTTCTACCGTCCGGGATCTCGAGGGAATGCCCTGTTGATCGACTGGTCAGGGATATTTCTCTACGCTTTTCCGCCGATTCCCCTCATTCCGGCAGTGATCAGCAAACTTTACAGATCCAGGACCAGAATGATTCTTATAGCACCACAATGGCCCCGACAATTCTGGTACACAGATCTCCTCAACCTGTCGGAAAAACCTCACAGAAGGCTGCCGTGCAGACCGGATCTTCTGAGCAGAATGGAGGGCAGAATTCTTCATCCCAACCTACCCTCTCTGAGCTTAACAGCATGGCTCCTGAATTCCTGCAGTATGGGCACCTAGGGCTCTCACAGGAGTGCATGAACATCTTGAAAGAGTCCAAACGGTCTTCCACGCGGCGTTCTTACGCTTTTAAGTGGAAGAGATTCTACATATGGTGCTGTCAGCAAGGTCATAATCCCATACGGGCGCAGGAGGATGTCATACTGTCCTATTTGCTTCATCTAGCGAAGTCCGGTCTGCAGGTATCATCTATTAAGGTACATTTGTCTGCTATTACAGCCTATCGCAAGTCACCTTCTCAGGAATCCTTCTTTATGAAACCTGTAGTCAAGGATTTCTTAGAAGGTTTGAAGAAAGTTTTTCCGCCCATTCGGAGACCTTCTCCTCCATGGGAACTGAACATAGTCTTGGCAAAACTTATGGGCCCTCCTTTTGAGCCTATACATAAGGCCTCTTTACAACACCTTACGTGGAAGACGGCTTTTCTAGTGGCCATTACTTCAGCGAGGAGGGTCCGTGAAATCCAGGCCTTGTCGTCCAAAGAACCGTACACAGTTTTTCATGACAATAGAGTGGTTCTACGAACTCACCCATCTTTCCTTCCGAAGGTGGTGTCAGAATTCCATATCAATCAGACCATATCTTTACCGACTTTCTTTCCCAATCCGGAGACTCCGGCAGAGAAAGCATTGCACTCCTTAGACTTGAAAAGAGTGCTGAAATTTTATCTGGATAAGACAAAATTGATTAGACACTCTAACCGCTTGTTTGTAAACTATGGTCATTTGAGGATAGGAGAGGCAGCATCTAAGCGAACAATATCAAGATGGATAGTTCCTTGTATTGTTAATACTTACCAGCTAGCTAATAAACAATTACTAGCGCGGTCTAGAGCGCATTCCACAAGGGGAAAAGCGGCTACTGCTGCCCTCCTTAACAATGTTCCGATATCTGAGATTTGTAAGGCTGCTACATGGAAGTCTGTCCATACGTTTACTAGACATTACTGTTTAGACTCAGATGCAAGAGCGGATGCCCAAGTGGGGCAGGCCTCTCTAAGAAATCTATTTGCGTAAGACCTATCTATTCCTGCACTTCTATCGGACAGTCCGCTGGATTTAGGGATGGGCTTGCTAATCTATTCAATGTTTATGACTATTGATGAGGATCCCCTGGAAGAGAAGGATAAGTTACTTACCTGTAAATCCTAGTTCTCTTCCAGGGGTATCCTCATCAAAGTCATAAACAACCCACCCTCCTCCCCGGACGCACGTCTCCTAGAAGTGCAGGACAGACTGTATTTTGAATCAGTTATACAAATTGTCACCGTAAAAAGAACTGACCTAACTGTGAACCAACTGTCACCTTTCCTTCACCCCTGAGGCATGGTGGGATACTGGAGGTGCTAAGGGTCTTAAAGGCACGGTGCCAAAGTTTTTATGGTTCTCCTGTGTTAACCTGCATGCAGCCTATTGGCTAAGAATGCTTCATTGTTTATCAATGAGTTTTTTCTATTTTTTCTCTAGAGTTTGCTGCTGCTTACTTCCCTAAGCCTAGTTTTAGGAGCTTGGGTAGATATTTATGCTCTATTGTAGTCTTTATAATATAAAAAAAAAAAAAAAAAAAAAAAACTTAATAGAAATAAAGCATTTTAGCCTGTTTTTAACATGATAGCCTGCATGACTGTTTGTTACACATGTATAATATGTGTGTATTTTATATATGCTCCGGGGTCCCCGCACAAGGGCGGGAATATTCAATGTTTATGACTTTGATGAGGATACCCCTGGAAGAGAACTAGGATTTACAGGTAAGTAACTTATCCATTTCTGACATTTGCAAAGCTGCTACTTGGTCTTCACCACATACATTTACTAAACACTATTGTGTTGATGTTTCAGCACGGCAACAAGCTAATGCTGGTCAAACTGTGCTTAGGACACTGTTTCAAGCCACTACAGGCTAGCCACTGCTTTATTGGAGGGGACTGCTTTACAGTCTATGCAAAGCATGTTTATCTACAGCCACACGAAGCAGAACAGTGTCTAGAGCCCACCGCAGAGTGAGCTGGCAGCTAGAACTTGTAAGTCTGCATAGGCAGAACTGGGGGGATCCTCTAAGAATCCCCCAGAGAATATGTGTAGTTGCATGATTCCAACATGTTTGTTACCAGACATGCCTAGGTTCGAAGAAGCCATTATGTAGTTGGACCCCTCGTGTTGACCAGTGTCGACTACATATCTTAAGATGGCTTCCCCAGACTTACAAAGCCCACGTAATGGAGTCTGGGATTTGTAGGGGGTACCCTGCTCATGCAAGGGTACTCTCACACTTAGGGACATATACCTTGCCCTTGAGTTGGAGGGCCTACCAGAGTGGTGACTTGGGCCCTCATTACAACCCTGGCGGTCAAAGACCGCAAGGGCTGTTTCGACGGAAGCACCACCAACAGGCTGGCGGTGCTTCCCATGGGATTACGACCGCGGCGGAAGCACCGCGGTCGCACCGCCGTGACTGGCGGTTTCCCGCCACATTGGTCCCAGCGGTTGTAATCCCCCAGCACTGCCCGGGAGATTACGAGTCCGCCAGCCTTTTCATGGCGGTATGAACCGCCATGAAAAGACTGACGGAAAGGGGAGTTGCGGTGCCCCTGGGGGCCCCATGCAGCTTTTCACTGTCTGCATAGCAGACAGTGAAAAGTTCGACGGGTGCAACTGCACCCGTTGTGCCGCCGCAACACCTCCGGCTCCATTTGGAGACCCCCTTGCGATTCGCAGATGGTGTCAGGGACACCATCCTGCATCCGGGTTTGCGACTCGCAAATTGCGAGTCGCAAACCCAAAATTTTGTACATCTGGCCCTTGGTGCAGTGACCAGGATTATAAGGTAAACCTTGTATCTGTTATGAAAGGGTGCATGCACCATTTCACCCAGGCTGCAATGGCAGGCCTACAGACAGTTTGCATGGACTCCCATGGGTGGCTCAATACATGGAGCATCCTATGTAGGACTCCTGGTGTATAAAATTCCCAGGGTACCTAACTTCCATATACTAGGGACTTACATGGGTGCACTAGTATGACAATTGTGAGTGTAAAAGTGTGTCAGTAAACAAATGTAGAGGAGAGAGCACAGACACTGGGGTCCTGGTTAGCAGGATCCCAGTGTACTACAGTCAAAACATACTGACACCAGTCAACAAAAGTGGGGGGTACTACAACTAGAACCCAGCTTACTACACCTGTAAACCAATAAGTGTCGCCTTTACCACCTGCATAGTCTACCCCTACTTCTGATGGATACAACTACCTGTGGATTCCTCACCTGATGAATACTCCCATGGCGCCAGCATTTGATGGAAATCTTCTTACTAGTCTCTGCACGTCGACGAGGACGTCACTCTAGCCCACGCGACGCCGTCTGACGTCATACAGGCAATAAGAAGTCCTCGCCGACGTGCCGATGACAGTTCCCTTTTTTCCGTGCATTCGAAACGGTTATCTTCGAGGGAGTTACTGTTACCTTCGTGGTTACAGTGTATTGTCTGCTGCGTAGTCTTCTCTGCGGTAACAATGTCTCAGAGGAAGTCGGGTTTCAAGCCCTGTCGAGAGTGTGGGGGCAAGATGTCAGTTACAGATCCTCACTCCGACTGTCTATGGTGTTTGAGCTCCGACCACGACGTCTCGACTTGCGATTCATGTCAACTCATGAATCCGAAGGCCCTCAAAGAGCGCGAGGCCAAGTTATTCATGGCAAAGTCAAAGAAGAAGGAGAAACATCATAAGAAGTCTTCTTCGCCAAGGTCTCACCGGCGTCATCGAGACTCCCGGCGCCGTAGAGACTCACGACGTCACTCCAGCAAGGAGTCTCGTTCGAGGTCACCTTCGGCTCGGCGTCGGAGGACTTGGGAGGTCAGCCCCACGGTCACGCCGCATCCATCGACGCCGTTGCCCTCTCCGGCGTCACCGACTTCACCTGGTCAGGCGTCAGTGATTGAGGTGGTGCAGCCTCTTGTGTTTTCTCCGGCGTCGCAGACGTCGAGGCCGGCGTCGGGGTCGCCCTCGATCCAGGCACCCCAGTATCCGGCTTTTCCCACTCCTGGAGCCGATAGTACCGCGTTTCTTAATGCGATGTATACCATCTTTCAGCAGATGGCTCCAGGAGCTGCTCCGGCTGGTCCTTCGGGGCCCTTGGCCTTTTCGTTGGGTGATCCTGCGCCTCTTCGGCCGGCACCCTTTATGCCCTTTCTCCCTTTTGGGAATGTGGGCTCGGCGCCGGTGCCGGCGTCGGTGGCCGCTCCGGTGGCTTCGGATGTTTCGGCCCCGGAGGTTGCCCCTCCGTCGAAGTCAGGATTTTGCCCTGTGACTCCGGTTGGTCCATCGGCTCCAAGACCTCGTCCTCCGGCTCCTGCCTCGGCGCCGAAGCTGCCTGTGGCGCCGGACGCGGCGTCAGATGCTTCTGGAGATCGGCGCCGTTCTTCGACGTCGGCGGAGGCCATGTCGACTCCGCGTATCGAGGAGAGACTTCATTCGAGGAGGCGTGCTCTCCGTCTTTTAGAAGAGCAAGAGTACCAGCGAGTCCTAGAGGAGGGAGAGATTGAGGACTCTGGAGACGGACTGCATGGTCTGGATACAGCCAGTGGGCTGGACACTTCCCCTGAGTGGGACCTTTCATCTCCAGGGGAATATACGGAGGAGGCTGCTTCCTTTCATGCTGTGGTGAGGAAGGCAGCGAGCTTTTTGGACCTGCCTTTGCCGGTGGCAGAGGCAAAGCAGAATTTGCTGACAGAGGTATTGCATCCGGCCTCTGCTGCAGCTGAGCCTCTCTTGCCATTTAATGAGGCTTTGCTGGATCCGGTGTTGGAGGTGTGGAAGAAGCCGGTGTCTTCCTCGGCCGTTCATAGGGCTGTGGCCAGGAGGTATCGAGCTGCACCATCTGACCCTGGCTTTCTCTCTAGACACCCTACGCCGGAGAGCTTGGTGGTGCAAGCCTCCTGTTCCTCAAAGTCAGCGCCTGGTTCCTTCCCGACGGTGCCTGGAGACAGAGACTCCAAGAAACTGGATGCGCAGTCCAAGAAAATATTTTCGTCATGCAGTTTGGCGTTGAAGGCCACCAACGCCACGTGCATTCTGGGGAGGTACATCCATGCGCTGATGGATGATATTTCGTCTTCATTCACGGAGCTTCCCCAGGGTCTTTTGGATGTGGTCTCGGACGCCCAGGCTGCCGCGACCCAGATTATCCAGTCTGGGCTGGACACGACCGACTCGGTGGCCAGGGCGATGGGCACGGCTGTGGTGGCAAGAAGACAGGCCTGGCTCCGAAACTCAGGGTTCTCTGCGGATGTGCAGTCGACCCTGCTGGACCTCCCGTTTGATGGGGACAGACTGTTTGGAGCCAAGGCAGATTCAGCCTTGGAACGATTTAAGGAGAGCAGAGCCACAGCCAAATCGTTAGGACTGCAAGCTCCTTCTTCCTCTGCCTCTTCTAGAATTTTCAGGAGGTTTCGGGGATTTGGGCGTGGCTCTTATTCCTCTTCCTTTCGGGGGAGGTTCCAGCAACCCGCCTCTTCCCTCCCCTATAGGTCATTTAGAGGGAGGGGGAGGGGTGGGGTCCGTACCAGAGGAGCCTCTCAACAGCACTCTGCCTCTTCCTCGTCCTCTGGAGGGGTGCAGCAGGGGAAGCAGCCTTAGGCTTCCACCGTTTCCCACTCACTCCTCTCCTGTAGGGGGAAGATTACAGCGTTTTCTCCACAAGTGGAAGTCTATCACAACGGACACTTGGGTTCTCGGCATTGTGGGAAAAGGCTACGCCCTTCCCTTTCGGGAGTTCCCGCCCCTCATCCCGCCCCGCCCATCTTATTGTTCAGAAGAACACCTCCTGTTGCTAGAACAGGAGGTTCAAGTCCTCCTTTCAAAGGGCGCGGTAGAGTTGGTCCCAGAGCAGGAAAAGGGTCGAGGTTGTTACTCAAGATACTTCCTGATTCCCAAAAAGGATGGTCAGTTGAGACCAATCCTGGATCTGAGGATCTTGAATTGGTTCCTCAAACAGGAAAAGTTCAAGATGCTGACCCTAGCACAGGTGCTTTTGGCGTTGAACAAGGAAGATTGGATGGTGTCTGTCGACTTGCAGGATGCTTACTTTCATATCCCGATACTCAAGTCGCACAGGAAGTATCTCCGGTTTGTGGTAGGGTCGCAGCACTATCAGTTTGCGGTTCTCCCGTTTGGTCTTACTTCAGCACCTCGAGTCTTCACAAAGGTGATGTCAGTGGTTGCGGCGGAGCTCAGAAGGAAGGGGATAGCAGTATTCCCTTACTTGGACGACTGGTTGATCAAAGCCAAGTCCCCGGAGCTTGTGTCGCATCATCTGCAGTCAACAACCCAGTTGTTGTTCGACCTGGGCTTTTCGGTGAACGTGCCCAAATCTCACCTGGAGCCCTCTCAGCGCCTCCTGTTCATAGGGGCAGTACTGGATACAACATTGAGTCGAGCCTTTCCTCCGCCTCAGCGGATTCAAGATATTCAGGAATTGGTTCCAATGTTTCGAAATGGAGCGGTAGTTCCAGTCCTCAAGGTCCTTCGTCTGCTCGGTCTGTTCGCCTCCTGCATTCTGTTGGTCACGCATGCTCGCTGGCACATGAGGGCTCTTCAGTGGTGCCTCCGAAGGCAGTGGTCTCAACACAAGGGAGATTTAGAAGGTACTGTCAAGATCTCCAGAGATGCTGCTGTGGAATTGAAGTGGTGGATTGCGGGCAACAATCTTTCACAGGGGAAGCCGTTCGCGCAGTCGCCACCAGTGGCCACGGTAATAACGGATGCCTCCACCCTAGGATGGGGAGCTCATCTGGGGGATCTGGAGATCAAAGGGCTTTGGTCTCCAGAGGAACAGGTGTTTCATATCAATCTGTTGGAGTTACGGGCTGTACGTTTGGCTCTCAAGGCCTTCCTCCCATCCCTTCGTGGTCAGTCGGTACAGGTCCTGACGGACAATACTACCACGATGTGGTACATAAACAAACAGGGAGGAGTAGGGTCGTACCTTCTCTGCAGAGAAGCTCTTCGGCTATGGTCCTGGGCAAAGGACCATCAGATTTGCTTGGTGGCAAATCATCTGGCCGGGGTCTTGAATGTACGTGCGGACAGTCTCAGTCGCCAATTCTCGGCAGACCACGAGTGGCGTCTCCATCCAGATCAAGTCTGTTTAATCTTCCAGATGTGGGGGTTTCCTCGGATAGATCTGTTTGCCACTCGGGAGAACGCGCATTGCCCGTTATTCTGCAGCCTCCAGTATCCGATGCAGGGAGCGTTGGGGGACGAGTTTCAGATAACCTGGTGCGACCAGTTGCTTTACGCGTTTCCCCCCATACCCTTGATTCCTCGAGTGTTGAGGAAAATTCGCCAAGACCGGGCCCAAGTCATCTTAATAGCTCCGGATTGGCCAAGGAGGGTATGGTACTCCGACCTTCTCCAACTCTCACTGTGCCCTCCGCTCCGTCTCCCTCTCAGGGCAGACCTCCTCTCGCAGTCGCAGGGGCAGGTTTTACACCCCAACCTCCAGAGTCTGCACCTACATGCTTGGAGATTGAACGGGGCAACCTGAGTTCCTTCTCTCTCCCGCCTGATGTAGTGGATGTTATCTTAGCGGCCAGGCGACACTCCACTAAATCGATCTACGCTAATAGGTGGTCTAAATTTGTTATGTGGTGTGGAGAGAGACAGATTGATCCCTTACATGCTCATCTGTCACATGTTTTGTCTTTTGCACTGTCTCTAGCGCAGAAAGGTTGTGCAGTAGCTACCATTAAGGGTTATTTGTCGGCCTTGTCAGCCTTCATTTGTCTTCCAGACCAACCATCGTTATTTAAATCCCCTATTGTTCTCAGATTCTTGAAAGGTCTTCTGAATCAATATCCTCCAAAACCATTCGTTATGCCTCAATGGGATTTGTCCTTGGTCCTGACTTTCCTTATGGGGTCCCCTTTTGAGCCTATGCATTCTTGCCCCTTAAGGTATTTGGTTATTAAAACAGTATTCCTGGTAGCTATAACATCTGCAAGGAGAGTGAGTGAGTTGCAGGCCTTATCGGTTAAACCCCCTTATATAACGTTTTATGGGGATAAGGTGGTGTTGAGGACCAAGGCTGCTTTCCTTCCGAAGGTTGTTTCACCCTTCCATTTGGCTCAGACAATCACTTTGTCCACGTTTTATCCTCCGCCTCATCCTTCAAAGGAGGAAGAAAGACTACATCGCCTGGACCCAAAAAGGGCGTTGAGCTTCTATATCGACAGAATGAAGGATATCAGGCTGGAGGATCAGCTGTTTGTCGGATACGTGGGCAAGAGGAGAGGAAAGGCAGTCCACAAGAGAACACTCTCCAGGTGGGTTGTTCTTTGCATTAAAATCTGTTACTCTTTGGCAAAGAAGGATCCGCCTGAGGGCATTAGAGCTCACTCCACCAGAGCTAAGTCGGCCTCTTCGGCCTTGGCCAGGGGTGTTCCTGTGGTCGACATCTGCAAGGCCGCAACTTGGTCGTCCCTTCACACTTTTGTGAAACATTACTGTTTGGACTCTGAGGTCAGAAGGGACGGTCATTTTGCACGGTCAGTGCTGCAGGATTTCTTGGTTTGACCATTTAGGCACCCACCGCCGGGCGTGGTACTGCTTTGGGACTCTATTCATCAGGTGAGGAATCCACAGGTAGTTGTATCCATCAGAAGAACGAGTTACTTACCTTCGGTAACGACTTTTCTGGTGGATACATTAGCTACCTGTGGATTCCTCACGGTCCCACCCGCCTCCCCGTTGCCTTTTTGGTCTCCAAGCAATCCTTGAGTGTGCTCCTTTTGGTCTTCAAAGTTGCAATACATTTTGCATGTATGATATTTGTATATATGTGTATATTTATATATAAATCTATATATATATTGGGTATATACATGATTCGTATGTATAAATATATTTATTTGTTTTAAAAAAAAAAAAAAAAAAAAAAGGTTATATTAAATCTACAGCTATTTTATTGCAATGTTGTGTGATTTACAATATTAAGAGATGTTGCTTTGCTCTTTCATTGCATTGGGTTATTATTATTCTCATGCACGTAAAAAAATGTTGGTACTGTCATCGGCACGTCGGCGAGGACTTCTTATTGCCTGTATGACGTCAGACGGCGTCGCGTGGGCTAGAGTGACGTCCTCGTCGACGTGCAGAGACTAGTAAGAAGATTTCCGTCAAATGCTGGCGCCATGGGAGTATTCATCAGGTGAGGAATCCACAGGTAGCTAATGTATCCACCAGAAAAGTCGTTACCGAAGGTAAGTAACTCGTTCTTTTGGTACACTGCATAGATAGCCAGCTTCTTAGACTCACCAACAGTGCCAACGACACACTCAGATTACAATAGATCTGTGCTACAGTTTGGGGTTGACCATCAATGTTACCTAGTAGCACCTAGACACTTTAAAGGTTTAGCCATATCTAGGGGCTATTCTAAATGCATAAATATGATTAGCCTATCTCAATTGTGCAAGAATCCCGAATTTTCACACTCAATTACCTCGATGTCAGAAAAATCAACAACTCAGTGAGGACAGTCATGGACTTTTTAGGGATGATGGCCTCCTTCATTACCATAGTACCCCATCCCTGACTACACATGCGTCTGTTACACAAATGTTTAGCTCGACAGTGGTCTCAGTCACCGGGTCATTTAGAAGATCTAGTATTGATAGCCAAACTCATCACTCTTTGCAATGGTGGGATACCACCAACCTTAAAGGGTGGCCTTTACTCGGCCTTATTCCCACATCACCGTTACGATGGATGCATCACTCTCAGCCTCACAGTACAGGGTCTCTGGGATGTCCAGCACTGGGATCGCCCCAATAACTACCTAGAATTTCAAACTGTTCACCTAGCATTGAAAGCATTCCTACCTCACTCAAGGTTGTCCTAGTCCGGACAGACAATATGATAGCCATGCACTACATACAAATGCTGTGGGGGGATGGAAATGGGGTGGGACACAGTCTCCACAATTATCTTGTCTATCACAGACGATTTGGAGATGGGCTGTACATCACAACGTTTACCTTTTAGCAGAATAACTCCTTGTCACAGACAACGAATTTGGAGACCTCTTCAGCAGGATTCAATAACAAATCCATGAGTGGCAACTCCGCTCACATGTCCTCCTCCCATACTTCCACTGACTGAAGTTCCTTCAAAGAAGCCTTTTCGCAAACACAGAAAATGCAAATAATCCACACTTTGCCTCCAGATTCCTACACCCACTATCCAAGGGCAATGCACTATGGATCAGATGTACGCTTTTCCTCCTCTTTCCATTTCTGGTTTGAAAACTCAGGCAAACATCTCTCAAAATGATACTAGCAGCTCCCACTTTGGGCCCGTTGGCACTGCTTAACATCCTTACGTGACCTCTCTGTAGCTCCTCACGAGTAGCTCTCCAACAGACTGCACCTTTTCACTTAGAATCATGGAGAAATCAGACCCCAGATTTCAAATTTCTCAACTTGGTGATCTGGCTCCTGCAGTGTAGGAAAATGGCACTGTTGGCATAGCTACCCCCTTACTTTTTGCCTTTTTGTTAATGCTAACTATGATTGATAGTGTGCTGCGACCCTGCTAACCAGGCCCCAGCACCAATGGTCTTTCCTTAAAACTGTACCTTTGTCTCTACAGTTGGCACAGCACTGGCACTCAGATAAGTCCCTTGTAAATGGTACCCCTGATACCAAGGGCCCTGTGGCCAAGGAAGGTCTCTAAGGGCTGCAACATGTATTATGCCACCCTAGGGACCTCTCACTCAGCACATGCACACTGCCTCACAGCTTGTGTGTGCTGGTGGGGAGAAAAAGACTAAGTTGACATGACACTCCCCTCAGAGTGTCATGCCCACCACCCACTGCCTGTGGCATAGGTAAGTCACCCCTCTAGCAGGCCTTACAGCCCTAAGGCAGGGTGCACTATGCCACAGGTGAGGGCATAGCTGCATGAGCACTATCCCTCTACAGTTCAAAGCCAATTCTTAGACATTGTATGTGCTGTGTAGCCATAAAGAGTATATGGTCTGGGAGTTTGTCAAACACAAATGCAACAGTTCCATAACGGCTACACTGAATACTGGGAAGTTTGGTATCAAACTCTTAGCACAATAAATCCACACTGATGCCAGTGTGGGATTTATTGAGAAATGCAAACAGAGGGCATCCTAGAGATGCCTCCTGCATGCCAGCCCAACTGCTAGTGCTAGGCTGACCGGTCTCTGCCAGCCTGCCACTTCTAGACTAGTTTCCGGCCACCTGGGGTGAGTGCCTTTGTGCAATCTGTGACCAGGAACAAAGCCCGTCCTGGGTGGAGGTGCCTCACACCTTCCCCCTGCAGGAACTGTAACACCTGGCAGTGAGCCTCAAAGGCTGAAGCCTGGTGTTACAATGCCCCAGGGCACTCCAGCTAGTGGAGATGCCCTCCCCCGGACACAGCCCCCACTTTTGGCGGCAAGTCTGGAGGAGATAATGAGAAAAACAAGGAGTCATCACCCTCCAGCCAGGACAGCCCCTAAGGTGCCTGGAGCTGAAGTGACCCCTTCCTTAGAAAATCTTCCATATTTTAGGGATGTGCCCCCTTCCCCAAAGGGAGGAGGCACAAGGAGGTTGTAGCCACCCTCAGGGACAGTACCCATTGGCTACTGCCCCTCCAGCCCTAATGCACCCCTAAATTTAGTATTTAGGGGTGACCCTGAATTCTGTAAGACAGATTCCTGACGACCTGAACAAGGAGGACTGCTGACCTGAAAACCCCACAGGGAAGAAGGAGACGACAACTGCTTTGGCCCTAGCCCTACGGGCCTGTCTCCATATTCAAAGAACCTGCAACAGCGACTCATCCAGAGGGACCAGCGACCTCTGCCGACTCAGAGGACTGCCTTGCAAACCCAAAAGACCAAGAAACTCTAGTGGACAGCGGATCTGTCCAAAGCAACAAGAAGAAACCATTTTTAAAGGGACTCTCACCTCACTCCTGAAGCGTGAGTCCCCAACACTCTGCACCCAAAACCCCCGGCCCGTGGCCAGAGAAACCAACACTGCAGCGAGGACCCCCAGGTGACTCCCACAACGTGTCCACCATGAGACGACCTCCCTGCACCCCAACAGTGACGCCTGCAGAGAAAATCCAGAGGACCCTTTTGACCGCGACTGCCCGGTAACAAAGAACCTGACGCCTGGAAGAAGCACTGCATCCGCAGCCACAAGGCCCGAGAAGAACCAACTACCAGTGCAGGAGTGAGCAGCAGGCGGCCCTCACCTTTTCCCAGTCAGCGGCTGGCCCGAGAAGCCCCCCTGTGCCCTGCCTGCATCGCCAGAGTGACCCCTGTGGTCCCTCCATTGATTTCAATGTAAAACCCAACACCTTCTTTGCACACTGCACCCAGCCATCCCTGTGCCGCCAAGGGTGTATTTTGTGTGCCTGTTTTGGACCCCCCCCCCAGTGCTGTACAAAACTCCCATGGTCTGCTCCCCAAGGATGCAGGTACTTACCCGCCAGCAGACTGGAACCGGAACACCCCTAGTCTCCATAAGCGCTTATGCTATTTGGGCACCCTTTGACTTCTGCACCTGACCGCCCCTGTGTTGCTGGTGCTGGGTGTTTGGGGTTGACTTGAACCGCCGATGGTGGGCTGCCTATGCCCCAGAGACCGAACTTGGGAGTGCTTTGCTTACCTGACAAACTAACCTTTACTTTCCTCCCCCAGGATCTGTTGACTTTTGCACTGTGTCCACTTTTAAAATAGCTTATTGCCATTTCATGCCAAACTGTGTACATTTTTACTTCAAAGTTCTACATTTATCTATGCCAAGCACCTTACAATGTATGTACTTACTTGATATCTGAATCTTGTGGTTCTAAAATTAGGAAAATAATATTTTTCTATATAAAAACCTTTTGGCCTGCAGTTAAGTCTTTGAATGTGTGTTCTCATTTAATGCCTGTGTGTGTACAACAAATACTTAACACTACCCTCTGATAAGCCTAACTGCTCAACCACACTACCACAAATAGAGCATTAGTATTATCTATTATTGCCACTGTCAACCTCAAAGGGGAACCCCTGGACTCTGGGCACAGTATCTCTCACTTTGAGATAGTATATACAGAGCCAGCTTCCTACATGGGGTCATAGTTTGGTTACCTCAATCTACCACCTGAGTGTATGGCTATTCTTAAAAAAACCTGTAGGCCTATCACCCGAGCATGCTGTGCAGCAAAATGGAAAAGGTTTGTCTGGTATTATAGTTTAAAAACATGTTATTCCTTTCAAAACCAATGTACAAGACTTTGGGCCTGATTCTAACTTTGGAGGACGGTGTTAAACCGTCCCAAAAGTGGCGGATATACCACCTACCGTATTACGAGTTCCATAGGATATAATGGACTCGTAATACGGTAGGTGGTATATCCGCCACTTTTGGGACGGTTTAACACCGTCCTCCAAAGTTAGAATCAGGCCCTTTGTCTGCTACTTGCTTCCTTTACAAAAATCTGACCTGGCGCACACATCCATAAGATTACATCTCATTGCAGTGGCTGCCTATTTACACATCTCTTCATTAAAAATAACAGTGATTAAAGCCTTCATGGTTGGACTCAAAAAGGTTATTCCACCACAGGTTCAACCTGCACCCTCAGGGACGCTTAACATTGTTCTTAAAAGACTTATGAGACCTCCATTTTAGCCCCTGCATGCATGCTCTCTTTAGCCCCTCTCGTGTCAGGTGGCTATTACCCTCAGATGTGTTAGTGAGCTCCAGGCTTTAAACTTGGAAGAACCTTTCTTCCAACTACTTTGTCCTCACAAACCCCAAATTCCTCCCTAAAGTTGTCTCTCATTTTCACCTCAACCAATCAGTTGAGTTGATGTTTTTCCCACAACTACATTCAGTTGTGGAGAGGGTAATTCATACATTAGATGTTAAAAGGACCTTTGATTTACATTGATAGAACTAAAGCTTTCAGGAAAACTAAAAAACTATTTGTTGTTTTTTCCCACCCCATAAGGGAAAGCCTATATCCAAATCCGGTATAGCCAGTTGGATAGTTTAATGCGTTCAAACATGTTATGCTAAAGCCAAAAGAACTCTACTTACGCATCCTAGAGCACACACTACTAGGAAGAAAGGGGTGTACATGGCTTTCTTAGGAAATATTCCAGTAGCTGTCATGTGCAACATGGTCTACATCACACACCTTCACTAAGCATAATTGTGTGGATGTCCTAGCTTGCCAACAAGCTAATATAGATCAGGTGGTACTATGTACACTTTTTCAGACAACTGCAACACCCACAGGTTAGGCACCTCTTCGGAGGAGGACTGATTTACAATCTGTGGAAAGCATTCGTACCTACAGCTACACATGCCTCAAACGGGCAATTGTTTCTTACCCTGTACTCATCTGTTCATGGCATGTACTGCTGTAGATTCCCATGCTCCCACTCTCCTCCCACGACATTGCAATTTTTTTGCTTTATATTCATGCGCACATCTTATTAGTTACCCTTACTCTACACTGCAGGAAACCATCTTAACAATGCCCATGCATATTATCACCAATAGGAGGAATCACTTGGCTTTGTGACTCTAAAGAATTCTTTGCAGAAAAACAACTTGCACACATCCTGACACAACACTAGATGGCAGAAGTGTGCAAGGCATGTGAATCTATAGCACTACATGCTACAAAAAGATGCTTACAGGACCAGTAACACATTCCTCAACTCTGACTTACCACTATCCATTAACTGAGTTCTCCCTGCTTTTCTTAGTCTCTACTCTGTTTTTATTTAGTAAATAACTCTTACTGATCTAGGGCACTTAACTTGTCCTAGCCAGTGTATATGTACGATACACATTTGAGAGGGGAGCAGATCCCATAGCAGACCTGTATTGCAGTTAATCCCAGTTTGCTGTTCATCTTAGACTTCCTCCCAGAAGTATGTTACCTTTTTGAGTTTTCTTCATATCACTTTTATTCTTCATATCACTTTTAGCAGGAGATGACTTACCTTTGAGTTATCCCAGGCATCAAACTGGATCCGGAAGATTTTTGGTGAGCAGTACCCAGGCATGACTGTAGGTGATGTCATTTTGCTCCACATGCGTCTTGTTGGTGTCATCCATGCTGGGTGTGACATCCGCATCAGCTATATAGGCACCACCCAGGTGCACTGACATCAGTTCTTTTCTTTCCGCGCCAGCCGGCAGGTATCTGGGAAGAGCTAACCCTTCATTCTTTTTTAACTACGCCTTTTTCAATGTTTTGTCAGGTTTTCCTCTTGGTGTGGCAGGATGTCATCTAAGAAGGCCAGCTTCAAGCCCTGCAGAGCCTGTCACCGGCTGATATCAGTGACTGGGCCTGCACTTTGTTTGCCTGGGTTGCCTCAAGTGCGACAACGACCCGAAGCCGTGCTCTGAGTGCCTCGCAATGAATCCAAAGGCCTTCAGGGAGTGCTCCCTCAAGCTTATGCTTCCCGTCATGCAACTCCTCGCAGGTTGAGGTACTGATTGAGAGTAAGATCTTGGGAACGGAGTCCATGGTCGGCATCCGCCTCCAAAACTTCGGGACACTCTGGTAAGGATAAGAGGAAGAAAAAGTCTTAGAATGCTTTGACTTCTCCGCGTCCGTTGGCGGCGAGACTCAGGAGTGTCTGCATTCTAGGCCTCCCTTGGCAATTGAGCCTGTGCCTTGGCCGACTCCGCATTACCCCCAAACTTCCAGGAGCTGGAACGACTCCCCACCAACTAAAGGAGTTCTGTTCTGCCATGTGAACCATATTTGGGCAGACTGACTCCTCTGGCATGCCTTTAGGCCCCGTGGAGTCAGGAGGGGGTCATATTGGTTCTGCACTGTCTCAGGCCTGGCCCCAAGGTCCACTTTTGGATCCAGACTGCTTGTTGTCCCACCCCAGCCTTCCCCAGGTACGCTTCTGATGCCGACTCTCCCAGCACCGTCAGTGCTCACAGGCAGCACCATCCCCATTTTGATCCTCGACTCCGATATGGAGCCTGAGTAGCGCCGCACCTGCCACCAACTGGATCTTAGCCTCCCAGATCGGATCCTGAGCCCTATTCCTATGGGCTCAGGATCCTTGCCTCCCAGATCGAATCCTGTGTCCTATTCCTATGGGCTCAGCCTCGGGGAGGAATGTGAGGGGTCACTGGACCCTGAATTCCAGCCGTATGTGCAGGATATGGACTGGTGTGAGGAACTTGGTGAAGCCAGTGGCCTTGATACTTCCGCAGATGCTGGCATGCTTTCTCCCCCTACCGTGGCTACGTAGCAGGGATTTTCTTTTGAAGAGGTTGGGTGGGGGCTGCTAAGATCCTTGACCTTCATTTGCCCTTAGTGGTGGTCAAGACTAATGTCTTGACAGAGATGCTTCAGCCATTAGTCTCCCCATTTGAACTGCTCCTCCCATTTAATGAGTCACTCACTGATGTCTTCTTGGGTACTTGGTCCAAACCCAATACTGGGCTCCTCTGAACAGGACAATAGCCCATCGCCACTGCCCCGCCCCTGGGGACCGGAGTTTCTTCACCCAGGTCCCCACCCCTTAGTTTCGCGGTCCAGGCTTCCATCTCTCATGTGAACAATGGTGCATTCCCTTCCTGCTCCACCGGATAGGGAATCCAAGAGGCTGGAGACACTGGGGAAGAATAGTTTTTTTCTGCCAGCCTGGCATTGCCATATAGCAGAAATATATTTTCATTATTTTTAGAACCACAAGATTCAAGTTACAGGTAATTACTTCGATAAGTCATAGAATTGTTGAATTATTGGGAATAATCTGTTTTAAAAATGGACAGTGCAATTTTCGGCAACAGTTCCTGGGGGGAAGAAAAGTTACTTCAATTTTTCAAGTATGTACAACACTTACAGTTTCAGTCTCCGGGTTTTAGGAAATACACAGGTTGGGTTTCAAGTTAACCCCAAACCACCCCCACCAGCAACAGGGGGGCATCCGGGTGCAGAGGTCCAAGATGAGCAAATTTAACATGGGCTCCTATAGAGACAGGGGGTACTCTGAATCAGGTTTGCCTGCAGTTAGGTACCCTAGGCTCAGAGGTCAGACCACGGGGGATTAGAAGAGTACTAGAGGGTCTGCAAGTAGTCTCCAAACACACACCTTCAGCAGCACAGGGGCGGCCGGGTTCAGGCTGCTAAGAGGATGTCGGGCTTCCAATGCTGGTCTATGAGGGGACCCCGGGGGTCACTCAGAGGCCACAGGTGAAGTCCAGGGGGTCGTCTCGGGACAACCACACGCTGGACAAGGAGAAGGGCCACCTGCTGAATGTGGCTGCACCAGAGGTCAGGTTCTCCAAGGCCTGGGGCTACAGGTGCAGTATGTCTTTGGGCGTCTGATATCTTTGTCTCGAGCTTCGTGGTCCGGGGATCCTTGGGATTCCCTCTGCAGGCATAGCTGTGGAGGGGTGGAGAGGTCAACCCAGGGTGGGCACTGGCTCTCAATCGCCTGGGGATCCTCTCTAGCTGGGTGAACCACCTGGACACGGGCTGTGAGCGTCTGGTGCAGAGTGGTCAGTACTCATGCATTCAGAGTGAGGCTAAAGTCCTTGATTGCTGTTTTTTTCTTGGACAGGGCCGCTGTCCTCGGGAGTCCTTAGTACTTTAGGGTGCAGGACAGTCCTCTGGAGCTTGGCAGAGGTAGCTGGGCTTGCTGGACGCATTGCTGTTCTTTTGCAGGTTCTTTGAAGCAGGAAACAGGCCGGTAGGGCCAGGACAAAAGCAGTTGTCTTCTTTCTTCTCTGCTGAGGGTTTTATCTAAGCAGTCCTTGTCAGGTCACCAGATATTTGGTGTGCTAGGTTCAGGGAGGCCCTTAAATCCTAGATTTAGGGGCCTTTTAGGGGTCAGAGGGCAGTAGCCAATGGCTACTGTCCTTGAGGGTGGCTACACCCTCCTTGTGCCCACTCTGTTTGGGGAGGGGGGCACAAACCTAATCCTATTGGTGCCTGTCCTCCAACCACAGATGGAGGATTCTGCAGGGAGGGGGTCACCTCAGCTCTGGACACCTTAGGGGTGGTCCTGTCTGGAGTGGTCACTCCTCCCTGTTTTCCCTAATTTTACCACCTGACTTGCTGCGAAAAGTGGGTCTTTGTCTGGTGGGCGGGCAACTCCACTAGCTGGAGTGCCTTGGGGCATTGTAATCTGAGGCTTGAGCCTTTGAGGCTCACTGCCGGGTGTTACAGTTCCTGTAGGGGGGAGGTGTGAAGCACCTCCACCCAGGGCAGGCTTTGTTTCTGACCACTGAGAGCACAAAGGCTCTCACCCTATGTCGTTTGAAAGTTGTCTGAAAGTGGCAGACTGACACAGACTGGTCAGTCCTACACTAGCAGTTCGGCTAACATACAGGGGGGCATCTTTAAGATGTCCTCTATGTATTTTTCATTAAATGCCACACTGGCAACAGTGGGGTTTATTGTGCTGAGAAGTTTGATATCAAACTTCCCAGTGTTCAGTGAAACCATTATTGATCTGTGGAGTTTGTAATGACAAACTCGCAGACCATATACTCAATATGGCTACACTGCACTTACAAGTCTAAGAATGGATTTAGACACAGTAGGGGCATATTGCTTATGCATTAAGGACCTCCTTGAACCCAACTCACCAGATTTCTGGCAACCTCAGGAAGACAGCAAGAAAAAAGGACTGCTAAGCTGACCCCCCAGCAGAGAAGACTGAAGACACCAACTGATCTGGTCCCACCTCCACCCAGTGCAGGCTTTGATTCTGGCCAGAGAGAGCACAAAGGCTCTCACAACGTGGTCAGAAACGTGACTGGGAGTGGCAGGCTGGCACAGTGTAGTAGCCACCCTCAGGGACAGTAGCCATTGGCTGCTGCTCTCTGACCCCTGTAATGCCCCTAATTCTAATATTTAGGGGCACCCCTGAACCTTGCTCTTCAGATTCCTAGTGACCTGAAGAATGACTGAAGAGCTGACCCCAGCAGCAAAGACTCCAGAGGTCAACTGTTGGGCCCCAGCCCTACGGGCCTGTCTGCAGCTTCAAAGACTCCTGCTACAAAAAGGCAATGCATCCTGCAGGACCAGTGACCTCTACAAACCCTCAGAGGACTGCTTGCCAAGCAGGGGACCAAGAACTCCCGAGGACAATGGCCCTGTCCAAAAGAAAACCTCCAAAAGGACTCTAGAACCACCTTGGATCTGCAAGCCCTGTCCACTCTGCACCTGACTCCCACAGCCCATGTCCAAGTGGCCCACAGGGCCAGAGGAGGTCCCCAGGCGATTCCGACCTTGAATCTATCTGCATTGACTCCTCCTGGCCAACATGACGATGCTGCAGCCTAAATCCTGAGCAGTGACCGTATCAGACAGTGACCGGATCAGACGAAGATTCCCGACACCCAAAGGTACCGCTGCAGTCGCTGCCCCCTGTCATTAGGGAATCTGACTGACAGTCCAGCAACGTCCAGCAGGTGCCTCCCCTATCTGTCCAGCCTTTGGTTTTCTGCACCGACTCCTCCCTGCACCCAGCCTGCAGCATCTTTGTGACCCCTGGGGTTCCCCTATAGAAAAGCATTGGGCGTCCAATGCTGTGTTTGCACCCTGCCGCCCCTGTGCTGCTGAGGTTGTGTGTTTGGTGCTGCTCTTCACCCAGCCGCCCACCTCCCCCACCCCCACTCCACCCCTAGTGCTCAACGAAACCTCCCCAGGACTGTGCCCTGAAGTTGCGGGTACTTACTTGCAACCAGTTGTTTTTTCCAAGTGCCCCCAGTCCTCATTGGATTCCATTGAAAACCCAACACCAACTTCGACCTCTGCACCCGGCTGGCACTGTGTTGCTGGTGGTGCACTTTTGGGGTAAACTTGAACTTTGACTGGGTGACATCCTAACCCCCGAATACTGTGATCGGGAGTCGAGTACTTACCAGTAAATTGTGCTCACACTTCTCCTTTCCTAGGATTGTATTGATTCCTATGAAATATTGTACTGTCAACTTTTGAAATAGAAAAGTTTTACTTGTAACCTGTTTTAACAGCAAAACCTAAACAAAGTACATTTGATACATATGCTCGATACCTACTTACAATTGTACTTACCTGCAACAAAGATCTTTTGGATCTAGAAATAAAGCAACAAAATATATTTTTGCAATATAAACACTTTGCCCTGGAGTTAGTCAGTGAGTGTTTGCCTCATTTCTTGACTGTGTACAACAATTGTTCTCTCGTAGGGGATTTCCATGTTCATGTTCGCCTTACTTCAGGAAGGCCCGCAAAGTCACTTAAGAATGTCCATATGCAGCATAGCGGAAAGACTAAAGTGTCTCAGATTCTTCATCCAGTTTGCTTTAAAAAGGACAAAATTAAGGCCCATGCATTAAAATGCATGAAAGAGTTGAAAATTCAGGAGAAAGTCTTTCACAAACTTTTTTATAATGTAAAATAATGATGGAGTGCAGGACAGTGTAGCCCATAGTCTGCCATTATCCATGAAGAAAAAGGAGACTGTGACTTTAAGAACAGCCAGTCCTCCAGTATCTCATCATGCCTAGAGTGAAGCAGTTACCTCAGTTCTTTTTTCTGGCACCTGCTGACAGGATCCTGGAGCACTGAGCTCAACCTTTTTATTTATTTTTTTCTCCAAAACAAATCAGTGAAATGTTCAGTGACAACTGTTTCACTCAACGCCTTTTGACTGTCTTTCTTCATTTTGGTCTTTTTCTGTCTGGAATAAGGCTTTTTTCTGAGAAAAAATTGTCTTCTCTATTCGAGAAATGCCCAAGATGTGTCAGGAAAAAAAGCCAAAACAGACCCTCGTGGTTTCTGCATTATCTGCCTACCATCCTCTCACTTTCATGTAATATCTGCAGGACATTTTCCAGACGTACCCCGCGTGACAGGGAGAAGAATCCCCTTCAAGGAAAAGCAGAAAGGCGACGCCAGCAAGAAGCCAGTGGGACCTCTGTGCGAGGTGAAGGTTAGTCTTCCACCAGAGCTCTTCCCTCAGCCTCCGGCAGACGTGGAAGGTCTGAGAGGCGTATTTCGAGCAGAAAATACTTTGTCTGTGTCAAGATCATTGACGTCGAGAGCAGGTACGGCGCCCACATGTTCACCGTCGAAGTCTGGATCGACATTGCACAAACGTCGCATAACATCGAGAGACCGCACAACGTCAAGACAGCGCAGCATGACGTTGAGGACTCCAGAGGCTCGGCGCACGACGTCTGATTGTGTTGACGTTTGTGGATACGATCTTGAGAGAAAGGAAACGGCGCTGTCACAGTCTGACGTCTAGGTCGCCGTCGATACATTGACAACCAAGGGAGAGGTCGACGTCGAAGGGTCCCTCTACGTCAAAGAGACAGCAGACTTCTAAAAGGAGAAGGATTTATTTCTCAACGGAGTCACAACGTTCCAGGGAAGTTTCGCCTTCGCTGGTTCTCCTTACTTCATCTCCATCTCCCACTGCCTCTCCACTTCTGGATGCATCTCCGAATCTTCAAGAGCTATCTGCCCCACTGCTAGCTTCTCCACTGCTCCAGACACCTATGCCACTTCCGGTGCCTCAAGCACAGAGCGTCACTCCTACTCCCCGACCGCACTCAAGATTGCGCCACAGTTCACACCCTAGCTATCATACATCTGGCCGTTCTACAACGAGATCAAGGCACTCTCGTCACAGATCGCGACAAAGGTCATGGTCACACTCCTTTCGACGCTACCACAGAGACTCCTCATCGTCTACCAGAGACTATTCACCTACTGTATCTGACTCGCCTCAACCTTGTACGTCACCAGTGGACGACGTTTATACCTTTCAGGAAGTCTTAGTTCGAGGCGCAGCAAAACCTAACATTCCAGTGGCTGTCCCAACACCAACTACTTCAGTCATTCTTCATACGCTTCAGCAACGTTCAGCCTCAAGACCTTTTCTTCCTCTGGTACCAGGTCTCCTAGAACTCACCATGGAAGTCTTCCTTACGCCAGCCATGACAAAGCCTGCTCCTTCCAGACTACTAAAAAAGTAGTCTGTCAGAGCAAGACCCTTTGTTTCTACGCTTCGACCCTCCACCTGATTCAGTGGTAATCCTTGCGGTCCGTAAATCTCATGCCACTTGTCCGTGGGCTACCTCTCCGCCGGACAAAGAGAGCAGAAAGGTGGATTCGGCAGGCCGCATAGTATTTAGTTTGGCGGCAACATCCATAAAGGCAGCAAGCGCCACAGCCCTCTTAGGAAGATATGATAGGGCCTTGTGGGACTCCCTGCTCCAATTTTCCGACCATCTCCAGAGGGATTAGAAAGAGGATTTTTTGGAGATTGTGAAGGAAGGTGCTATGGTCTCCAACCAGGCCATTACTGCAGCAGTGGACTCATCCTTGCTCTCGCCACATGCATACTGCATGGGTTATCCTTAAGGAGGCATGCTTGGCTGCATCTAACCCCCCTCAGACCAGGCGCTCAACAACATATTCAAAACTTGACATTTTCAGGATTCACATTGTTCGGCTGTCATGCCGATGATGAAATGGCAAGAATGAAGACAAAACTGGACACTTTGAACGCAGTAGGTTTTGAAAAATCTAAAGACTGAAATCCTTCCATCCCTTCCAGCACTGAGGGGTTCAAACCCCTCAGTGGCCGTCGAATAGATCACAGCAGCAATTCCAAAGAGCCGATCGGCCTCAAAGGAAACAACTTAGAGGACGAGCAGCAAACCCGTCTACTCAGGGTACTCGTCAACGACCAGCTGCAAAACCCTGAAAGTTTTCTTCCCCTGAGGCTGTTACCCACTCCGGTGGGGGGAAGCATCACCAATCACTTAAGAGTGGCAGCGAATTACAACAGATCTTAAACATTGTGCAGAATATGGGTATTGTCTCAGATTTTCCACTCCACCGCCAAGTATTCTGGCAAAGGCAACCACTTCTCATCTCACCCTCTTAAAGGCAGAGGTTTCCATCTTGCTAGAAAAGAAAGTGATAGAACCAGTTCCTCTCACCAGAGAGGAAAAGGCATTTATTCAACATACTTTCTGGTTCCAAAAAATAATTCAGACCCATTCTAGACCGGAAGGTTGCCAACCATTGGATCAAAAAGGAAAACTTCAGAATGCTGGCCTTACACCATATATATCCCCAAATTCACCCGGGGGACTGGCTTTGCTCAGTCGACCTACACAACGCCTACTTTCATATCCCAATTGTGAAAAAACATTGAAAGTTCCTGCGATTTGTGGTGGGGAAACAACACTACCAATACACTGTGCTGCCTTTTGTTTTCAATCAGCACCCAGAACTTTTTCCAAATGCATGGCTGCCTTAGCAGCACATCTTTTTAAAGCACCAAATATTTATTTCACCATATCTAGACAACTGGTTTATCAAGGCAGCCACCTTTCCAGAAGCGCAGCAGCACTTCAATTGGACATGCTATCTTCTCTATCGCCTAGGTCTTCATGTCAGTCTTCCCAAGTCCACGACAAAACCTGTCCATAGACTGCACTACTTAGGAGCTACCATAGACACGCTGCAGGGAAAAGTGTATCCTTCGGAGGAACAATGCTTATCGATCCTACAGATGTGCTGCATGCTCAAGACTATTCTTCTCCCTACAGTTCGCACAGTTTCCTCACTTCTAGGCTCCATGGCCTCCTGCATTTGCCTAACTCCCAACGATCGCCTCCACATGCGACCTCTCCAGGAGTGCCTGGAGGACCAATGGAATCAACGGACGGGAAACTGGGACTATCGACCCATGCACTCTAAGCACTCAGTTGGTGGTGCTCTTCAGTCAATCTGCAACAAGGAATGCCTTTTCGCCCACATTCTATGTCTCAGACCATCGTGACGGATGCTTCTCTCCTTCGGTGGGGAGCTCAAATGGATCACCTTCAAATACAAGGTCTCTGGTCTTGAAGGGAAAAGTCTTACCACATCAATCTCCTCGAGCTACGTGCGGTTCACCATGCTCTCAAAGCCTTTCTCCCTTTGTTCAACACCAACCACCATCTATTACCTGAAGAAGCGGGGGGTGGAACAAATCTCTCAAGTGGCTCAGAAAATATGCCACTGGCTCCTGGCCAAGAATATGAAGAGAATAGCAACTCACCTTCCATGGGTTCAGAACGTACAAGCGGATGCCCTCAGCAGGGTTTTAGACGAGAACCACGAATGGGGTCTGAACGAAGACGTGGTTCAAGATATATTCCGCTTCTATCAACCTTTTCGCTACAGTGGACAACAAAAAATGCTAAGGCTTCTCCGCCAGATTTTACCATCCAGAATCGCTGGGGAATGCTCTGTGGATAGATTGGTCCAACAAATGTCTGTACACCATTACACCAATTCCCCTGATCCCAGCAGTCCTAAACAAACTCTCAATGACCTCAGCCAGAATGATCCTCATTACCCCGGAATGGCTGAGGCAATGGTGGTTCCTGGACCTCCTTCCCCGGTCAATCCGACCACGTCTCAGGCTTCCGTGCAGATCAGACCTCCTCACGAAGTTCAGAGGTCAAATGAACCACCCCAATCTTTCAGCATGGCTCCTGAGCTAATGCAGTATGGGCACTTAAATCTTCCACAGGACTGTATGGAAATTCTGAAAGAGGCAAAATGGCCTTCCCGAGCTGCTTACGCCTCCAAATGGAAGAGATTTTGTATCTGGTGTTTCTCCAAGAAGATAGACCCGGCATCTTGCCAGGAGGATGTCATCCTGCCATATTTGTTACAGTTAGAAAAGTCTGGTTTACAATTCTCTTTTATTAAAGTCCATCTGGCAGCTTTGACTGCATTCAGAAAAGGTCCTTCACAAATCTATTTCTTTCAGTTGCCAGTCATAAAAGATTTTCTAGAGGAACTAAAGAAAGTTTTCACACCATTCCGGTGTCCTTCCCCACCATGGGAGCTGAACGTGGTTCTTTCACGTCTCAAGCATTATCCATTTGAACCCATACACAGATCATGTCTCCAGCACCTCACGTGGAAAACGGCTTTTCTTATGCCAGCGACATCAACACGCAGAGTTAGCGAGATTCAGGCTTTCTGTGCTCATGAGCTGTAGGAAGTTGGCTCTGTATATACTATCTCAAAGTAAGAGATAGTGTGCACGGAGTCCAAGGGTTCCCCTTAGAGGTAAGATAGTGGCAAAATTAGATATTTCTAATGCTCTATTTGTTGGTAGTGTGGGCGAGCAGTAGGCTTATCAGAGGGTAGTGTTAAGCATTTGTTGTACACACACAGGCAATAAATGGGGAATACACACTCAAAGACTTAACTCCAGGCCAACAGTTTTTATATAGAAAAATATATTTTCTTAATTTATTTTTAGAACCATAAGTTCAAGATTTGAAGTAAATACATAAAATGCAAGGTACTCCACACAGGTAAGTTAGGAACTTTGAATTAGAGCAATAACATGTACAGTTTTTGTTAAAATGGCAATAAGCTAATTTAAAAGTAGACAGTGCAAACATCAACAGTTCCTGGGGGAGGTAAATATTGGTTAGATTGTGAGGTAAATAAGACACTTACAAATCTAATTTCCTGGGCATAGGCAGCCCACCGTTGGGGGTTCAAGGCAACCCCAAAGTTACCACACCAGCAGCTCAGGGCCGGTCAGGTGCAGAGGTCAAAGAGGTGCCCAAAACACATAGGCGCCTATGGAGAACAGGGGTGCTCCCGTTCCAGTCTGCCAGCAGGTAAGTACCTGTGTCCTCGGGGGGCAGACCACTCGGGTTTTATAGAGCACTAGGGGGGACACAAGTAGGCACACAAAACACACCGTCAGCGGCACAGGGGCAGCCGGGTGCAGTGTGCAAAGCAGGCGTCGGGTTTTGTATTGGAAACAATGGAGGGACCCAGGGGTCACTCTAGCAGTGCAGGCAGGGCACAGGGGCGCTTCTCGGGCAAGCCACCAACTGGGCTAGTCAGAGGGTCGCCTAGGAGGTCACTCCCGCACTGAGGTTCGGTTCCTTCTGGTCCTGGGGGCTGCGGGTGCAGTACTTGGTCCAGGCATCTCGTCCCTTGTTACAGGCAGTCGCGGTCAGGGGAGCCTCTGGATTCTCTCTGCATGCGTCGCTGTGGCGGTCCAGGGGGGGTCGTGTTGGGCTACTCACAGGGTCGCAGTTGCCTGGGAGTCCTCCCTGTGGTGTTGGTTCTCTGGATCTCGAGCCAGGGGCGTCGGGTGCAGAGGGAGAAGTCTCACACTGCCGGCGGCAAGAGTGAAGTCCTTTAAAAGTTGCAAGAAAGTTGCAAAGTTGTTGCTGCTTTTGAGCAGAGCTGCTGCTCACGGGAGTTTCTTGGTCCTTTGGTTCAGGGCAGTCCTCTGAGTCTTCAGAGGTCTCTGGTCCCTGTCGGATGCGTTGCTGTTGCCGGTTTTTGAGTCAGGAGACAGGCCGGTAGGGCTGAGGCCAAAGCAGTTGTCGTGTCTGTCGTCTCTGCAGGGCTTTCAGGTCAGCAGTCCTTCTTCTTAATTCAGGTTGAAGGAATCTGATTTCCTGGGTTCTGGGGTGCCCCTAAATACTAAATTTAGGGGTGTGTTTAGGTCAGGGGGGCAGTAGCCAATGGCTACTGTCCTGTAGGGTGGTTACACCCTCTTTGTGCCGCCTACCTGAGGGGGGTGGGGGGCACATCCCTAATCCTGTTGGGGGGGAAACCTCCAAAACTAAGATGGAGGATTTCTAAAGGCACGGGGCACCTCAGCTCAGGGCACCTTAGGAACTCTCCTGACTGGGGGGGTGACTCCTCCTTATTTTCCTCATTATCTCCTCCAGCCTTGCTGCCAAAAGTGAGGGCATTGGCCAGAGGTGCAGGCATCTCCACTAGCTGGGATGCCCTGTGGTGCTGTAACAAAAGGGTTGAGCCTTTGAGGCTCACCGCCAGGTGTTGCAGTTCCTGCAGGGGGAGGTGAGAAGCACCTCCACCCAGTACAGGCTTTGTTCCTGGCCACAGAGTGACAAAGGCACTCTCCCCATATGGCCAGAATCTCAGCAGGTTAGCAGAAACTGGTCAGCCCCACACTAGAAGTCGGATTGGTCTTCAGAGGGCACCTTTAAGATGCCCTCTGGGTGCATTTTACAATAAATTCCACACTGGCATTAGTGTGCATTTATTGTGCCGAGAAGTTTGATACCAAACTTCCCAGGTTTCAGTGTAGCCGTTATGGAACTGTGTAGTTCGTGTTTGACAAACTCCCAGACCATATACTCTTATGGCTACTCTGCACTTACAATGTCTAAGGTTTTGCTTAGACACTGTAGGGGCATAGTGCTCATGCACATATGCCCTCACCTGTGGTATAGTGCACCCTGCCTTAGGGCTGTAAGGCCTGCTAGAGGGGTGACTTATCTATGCCACAGGCAGTGTGAGGTTGGCAGTGCACTCTGAGGGGGTGCTATGTCGACTTAGTCATTTTCTTCCCACCAGCGCACACAAGCTGTGAGGCAGTGTGCATGTGCTGAGTGAGGGGTCCCCAGGGTGGCATAAAACATGCTGAGGCCGTTAGAGACCTTCCCTGGCATCAGGGCCCTTGGTACCAGGGGTACCATTTACAAGGGACTTATCTGAGTGCCAGGGCTGTGCTAATTGTGGAAGCAAAGGTACAGTTTAGGGAAAGAACACTGGTGCTGGGGCCTGGTTAGCAGGGTCCCTGCACACTTTCAATCATGACTTGACGTCAGCAAAAGGCAAAAGTCAGGGGGTAACCATGCCAAGGAGGCATTTCCTTACATGAGCCTTACACAGTGTTCCACTCCTCCAAAGTAGTGATGAGTACACATCCTAGATTCTTACCCAAGGTTATCTCTGACTTTCATGTCAACCAGACGATTTCCTTACCTACTTTCTTTCAAAACCCTTCCACCCCAGCTGAGAGGGCACTACACTGTCTAGATATAAAGAGAGTTTCAAAATTCTATTTAGACAAAACCAAATCTATTAGAAAATCCCAACACTTATTTGTCAATTATAGGCCGGTTTGTACCGGTCTGGCCACCTCTAAACAGTCAATCTCTCAGTGGATTGTCTCCTGTATTCTTTACTGCTACCAGCTAGCTAACAAATCTCTAGCTGGAAAACCAAGAGCGCATTCTACTAGAGGCAAGTCTGCCACAACTTCCTTGTTGAGGAATGTTCCTCTGGCAGATATCTGCAGGGCTGCGACCTGGAAGTCTGTTCGCACTTTTACTAAACATTACTGTCTTGACTCTGATGCCAGGAGAGAAGCTCAAGTGGGACAAGCTTCTCTCAGGAACCTATTTGATGGATAGCGCATTCCTATATTGTTCGGTCTACTCCCCTGCTGTTTCTGGGATGGGCTTGCTATTCTATTCACTGCTTAGGAATATACATGGATATCCCCTACGAGAGAAGGAATAGTTTCTTACCTGTAACTCCAGTTTTCGTAGGGGTATTTCCATGATAGTCATAAGCAACTCTCCCTCCTCCCTGGCGAAGTACACAGAATAATATCTCAAGTATACCTACACTTTCAGCAATGACTGCCTTCAAAAAGAAACCTCTAGGCGCCAGGGCTAATTTATTTTTATTTATTTTTTTAGAGATGGGGAGCGACCCCTCAGGCACGGGTCGCTCCCCTGGAGGGGCAAATTGTATTTAGGCCATTTCTGCCCACTTTGGGGGCAGATCGGCCGATTTTAGGTCAATCTGCCCCCAAGGGGGGGCAAAAACCACTAGGCACTGGGGTTCATTTTTTTTGTGCCGTCACCCAAGGGGAGCGACCCTGTAGGCAAGGGTCGCTCCCCGGGGGTGGGAAATTTATTTTAGGCCATTTCTGCCCCCCCTGGGGCCGGCTGAGCTAGAGGCCGAAATCCACAGGTAGGCACCTCTGTTTTCTGTGAAAAAATGTGATGTGTCCACGTTGTGTTTTGGGCCATTTCCTTTCATGGACGCTAGGCCTACCCACACAAGTGAGGTACCATTTTTATTGGGTGGAAGGAAATTTGTGGCTCCTCTCAGATTCCAGAACTTTCTGTCACCGAAATGTGAGGAAAATTTGTTTTTTTTTTAGCCACGTTTTGAGGTTTGCAAAGGATTCTAGGTAACAGAACCTGGTCAGAGCCCCACAAGTCACCCCATCTTGGATTCCCCTAGGTCTCTAGTTTTAAAAAATACACAGGTTTGGTAGGTTTCCCTAGGTGCCGGCTGAGCTAGAGGCCAAAATCTACAGGTAGGCACTTTGCAAAAAACAACTCAGTTTTCTGTCAAAAAATGGGATGTGTCCACGTTGTGTTTTGGGGCATTTCCTGTCGCGGGCGCTAGGCCTACCCACACAAGTGAGATATCATTTTTATTGGGAAACTTGGGGGAACATAGAATAGCAAAACAAGTATTATTACCCCTTGTCTTTCTCTACATTTTTTCCTTCCAAATAAAAGAGAGTGTGTAAAAAAGACGTCTATTTGAGAAATGCCCTGTAATTCACATGCTAGTATGGGCACCCCGGATGTGCAAATAACCACTGTTCCTCAACACCTTACCTTGTGCCCATTTTGGGAATACAATGGTTTTCTTGATAGCTATTTTTTACTCTTTATATTTCAGCAAATGAATTGCTGTATACCCGGTATAGAATGAAAACCCACTGCAGGGTGCAGGTCATTTATTGGCTCTGGGTACCTAGAGTTCTTGAGGAACCTACTAGCTCCGTATATCCCCGCAACCAGAAGAGTCCAGCAGACGTAACGGTATATTGCTTTAAAAAATCTGATATTGCAGGAAAAAGTTACAGAGTAAAACGTAGAGAAAAATTGCAGATTTTTCCACCTCAATTTCAATATATTTGTTTTTTTTTCAGTTATTTTCTGTAGGAAACCCTTATAGGATCTACACAAATTACCCCTTGCTGAAATGTTTCGGTTTCTGGGATCCAGCATTTGTTTCATGCCCATTTCTGTCACTGACTGGAAGGAGGCTGAAAGCACAAAAAATCGTAATAATGGAGTATGTCCCAGTAAAATGGCAAAATTGTGTTGAAAAATTGGGTTTTCTGATTCAAGTCTGCCTGTTCCTGAAAGCTGGGAAGCTGGTGATCTTAGCACTGCAAACCCTTTGTTAATGCCATTTTCAGGGAAAAAGCCACAAGCCTTCTTCTGCAGCCCCTTTTTCCCATTTTGTTGAAAAAAACGAAATTTTCACTGTATTTTGGCTAATTTCTTGGCTTCCTTCTGGGGAACCCACAAAGTCTGGGTACCTCTAGAATCCCTAGGATGTTGGAAAAAAAGGACGCAAATTTGGCGTGGGTAGCTTATATGAACAAAAAGTTATGAGGGCCTAAGCGCGAACTGCCCCAAATAGCCAAAAAAAAGGCTTGGAACAGGAGGGGGAAAAGGCCTGGCAGCGAAGGGGTTAAAGCAAACTAGATGAAGAATCTTGGACACTGTAGCCTTTCCTCTAGGCTGCATATGGACATTAAGTGACTTTGCAGGTCTTCCTGAAGTAAGGCAAACATGAACACTTAAGAAGTTATATTGGAAAAAAGTGCACCGGGGTCCCCACAGGTAGGCGGAACTATTCACCGCTTATGACTATCATGGAAATACCCCTACGAGAGAACTGGAGTTACAGGTAAGAAACTATTCCTTTTGGACTACTATTTGATAAGCCTTACTGCTTGACCACACTACCCCAAAAGTGCATTAGTATTATCTACTTTAGCCTTTGTTAAACGTCTGGGGATCCACTGGAATCCGTGCACACCATACCTCATATTGGTATAGTATATACAGAGCCATCTTCCTACAGCTGCCGTCTCCCACCTCCAGGCTATGTCGACTCTCCTGCATGTGCTGGGGTTCACTATAAACATGCCGAGGTCACACCTGTCTCCCTCTCAAACGCTCCTTTTCATCTGAGCTATTCTGAGCATGGTGCAGTTTTGGGCTTATCCTCCTGAGCGGCGAGTCCGAGTTATCCAGGCTATGCTACCAATGTTTTAGCCTCTATCCTGTATTTCGGGGAGACTGACTTTATGGTTTTTGGGACTCATGGCTCTCTGCATCCTGCTTGTCACTCATGCCCACTGACATTTGCAGGCCCTCCCTGAGGGATCTCAAGTTCCATCAGGGGTATCTCTCTGACATGGTTCAGATCTAAGTGGGGAACTGCGAAAGATCTGTAGTGGTGGCTGACAAACCATGCTTGGGTCAGCAGCAGACCCCACCGCCTTCCCCAAACTGATCTCACAGTAGTGAAAGATGCATCACTCCTGGGATGGGGGGCCATGTGGGAGATGTAGAGATCTGAGGACTCTGGTTGAATCCGGACTCCATATCTGTTTGTTGGAGTGACAGGTGATCCAACTGGCATTGATAGCCTTCCTACCTTCCATCAATGGGAGGCTCTTGGAGGTTTTCACAGACAACACCACCACCATGTACTGTAACAAGCAGGGTAGGGGTGGGGTCGTGGACTCTGTCAAGAGGCCCTGCATCTCTAGACATGGCTAAAATGTCAGGTCATTTCCCTGGTGGTTCAGCACCTGGCAGGCTGTCTGAATGCCAGTGTGGATTAACTCAGCCGCAGATGCCTAGCGGATCACAAATGGTGTCTAAATCTGGAAGTGGTGCACAATCTTTTTCAGCGGTGGGAGATCCTTGGTTAGATTTGTTCACCTCCTCCGAGAACTTGCAATGTCTGCAGTTTTGCATGCTGGAGTTTCCAAGGCAGCGCTTGCTCAGAGACACTTTTCGGCTTGAGTGGAGCTCAGGCCTGCTGTACGCATCACAGCCCAAACCACTCTAGCCTATAGCTATCAAGAAGGTAAAGTCCGACCGGTAACAAGTCATCTTTGTGGCACCAGACTGGGCACGGAGAGTCTGGTATTTCGAGCTACTGAGCATGGCCATAGATTCTCCAATCAGGCTGCTCCTTCGGAGTGATCTTCTGTCTCAACATCAGGGGAAGGTTCTCCCCCTGAACCTGCCCAAGCTTTACTTACTTGTGTGAAGATTGAGCAGCGGCAGTTGCAGTGGTGGCTGCTGATGTTTGTAAGTGGTGTTGCGTAAAAGTCATCTTCGACTTTCATTGAATGAGCAAAAGGAGTGACACCAGCTGAAGGAAGAGAGTTTCAGGTTAAGGATGTTGTCTCCACGTTCACAAGGTATGCAAATCTATGCAGATGGGCTTTACATTATCATAAACCCACAACATAAATCTTAAGTGGTGAGTACTTACTATTTCTTTTTATGTTAAATTGTTGCTAAAGCACTACCAAAAAGATTTCAGATTTGCGCTTTTTGTCAGACAATTGATTACTTTTTGTACATGATGCTGGACTTCAGTTAGGCACCCAAATTATGGTGGCTAGTGGCATGGACTATGTGCACATGATTTGATGCCACCTTTAAACAGAAAAATATCACCATATTTTTTTTTATTTTTTATTTAAAATGCCGATGAGTGCAGAGTGAAATGTAACCAGGCTGTCCTTACCTCTGAATGGAAAGGAGTATTTTTTCTCACCTCTGCTATAGTGTTCTGCTGTAAACATTATGCACATTTCCTTCTGGTCATTGGTACGGAATGACTTAAGAGCCCTTTTAAATGTGTGTTCTCCTGTTTACGGTTTCCTTCTTGTTTGCTGCCCGGCGCACTAATGGATAAGCTAATCCCTTGACCAGACATGGTTTTTTGGTTGTGAAAAGCTACAGAACCTTAAAGAGGTCGACTAGATTGGGCCTGGTGTGGGCAAAGCGTGACACACTGTAGGCTGCACAAGTAATCATCTGATGGGTTTGAGCCATTGTTGTAAATAAAAGAAATGAGCGCACCCATGCTTGCTGTAAACACATGTTCTTAAACTGTGCACACTGGTGGAGTAAATGTCCTTGTGAAAAAAAAATGTTGAATCTAGCACAGCTTTAAACGTTATCAGTGTTGTACTTGTGAGCATGTGGATTTCTAAGACATTCCTCATGCTGCCCGTTTCACACGCTGTTTTTTCTTCTTCACCAAACTCATAATTAATTGCAACACAGGGACCCATCTAAGTTATAGATATTTTTAGAAATACGTACTAGGGCCACAGGGGCAGTGTCTCCATTCCCCACAATCACTGGAAAGGGTGAAAAACTCTGCACTTCATGCTCAAAGGCTGCCCAGGCCAGCCACCTTCACTGTCTGCAGCTACTGATCACAGCAAATGGTACACCCAGTGTCTTACAGCGGTTAAACAGGATTAGCAGTATTAGTATTTGCTTGAGGTGGAAGTTAACATTACCAGAGTTTCAAAGTGACATAACTGCGGGCTTTCACCATTCTCATTAGAAACATCTATTAAGCTCTAGTTCTCAAAGTAGTCAGTAAACTGTTTTTGAATTTTAAAAAAAAACAACAAAAAAAAACATTGTCACCACTCTATTTTGCCCCAAAATTGAAAGAGCACAGACAAAATCTGAAGCACAGACACCACTAACGTATCTCATGTCAGCATCACAGACTTCTTATGTTTGTAATCTGTTCATGTTCACTATTGGAAGGAAGGAAACCCCGGCAGAGGATAATAAAAACAACAAAAAAAAGCCAAATCATTATGCGCTTTAAAATAAAGCTGCTCCATAATTGCCCATGTTATGCTGTTCCTGTTCTTGTGCTATCCGACTCTATAGTACCAGAACCTGGAGGTTGATTCTTATAATATTTATTATATATTTATTATATTAAATAGCAGACAAGCTGTGCTGGGGTTGGCTAGACAAGTCAACACAGCACTTCCTTTAAGACATAGAATAATGCATTAGCTGGCCTAGCCCCTGCGGTCAAGGCAGAGTTGATTTAGACAAGAAGCCTGAAGTACGCATGTCAGGCTTGCTGAGTCCCGAGACCGGTCAGTCTGTCAAGCGTACTTACATTACACAGCACAGAAGTGCTTCTCGGCAACTCCCCCACCCCCCCCCCCCCCCCCCCAATCCCCCCCAACCTCCCTGTTGGCTTGTGAGATCAATGAAAGTAAATGCAGCCCAGCCTACGTACAGAGCAAATCATCACCAGATACAAATTTAAACTACTAACAGGAAGTAAAATAAAGGATTCAAGCTTCCTTATTTTGAAGGGAGGTAAAGGCACAAAGTAGTAGGGCAATGCTCTTTCTCGCCTAATGAGGAGCTGCCGCTGGGCAGCTGACATCCTTTGACCTTCCTCCTGAAGTCTGTTATTAACTTGGTAGGCGTTCCTCCACCGAGATGGTATATGCCTCCTGTTGGAATTTTTTTATTTATTATATTGTCCAGAGAAATCTATCAACCTGCTTTCTGCTTCTCTTGCTGATATACTTCTTTCCATTCTTTCCCTTGAACAGCAGGGCTCTGCTCTAGGCACTCTGAAGGGGTTACCTTTGTGCCATGTCTGCCTTTCTGCTAAAACCTGACCAACCCTCTTTCTTTTAGTCCTCTACTCTACATAGGTTTCTCAAGGAGCTTTTACGTATATTCTCACCTTCGCCCTTCATTATGCCCTAGTGGAACCTTAATCTGGTTTTCACATTTCTAATGTGTGCTCCTTTTGATCAGCATAATTGTCCCCTATGGCTGCTCACTCTCAAAAGAACAATTCTCATGGCAATAACGTCTGCTTGGTGGGTGAGTGAGCTGCTCTGGCTGTTTCATCCAAGCCTCCATTCCTGTCTGTTTTTCCCATATAAACTGGTGCTTCGCACTAAGGCCTCTTTCCTTCAGAAAGTGGTTACACCATTTTGTGTGGAGTAATCAGTCACCGTGCCCACTCTCTGTGCTTCATCACATCCCTCCAAGGAGGAGAAGCAACTCCATGTTTAGACCCCCCCAAAAAATAATTTTCGTTCTACCCTGGCCCGCACGCAAGAGTTCTGGGTGGAACACCAACTCTCTGTGGGCTATGTTGGAGCAAAGGAAGGTCGGAACTGCAGAAACAAGTAATTTTGCGCTGGGTCATTCTCTATAGAAAAATCTGCTATGCACTGCCCCAAAATCAACCTACAGTGGGTTTAAAGGCTCATTCCACCAGGGCTAAAACTGTGACCACTGCGTGTTGACACGTGGAGTCCTAGTCCTGGACATCTGCCAGGCTGCAACATAGGTCTCCAACATAGGCTTACAAAACACTGCTGTCTGGACCGTTAAGTCCGCAGGGACAGCCAGTCATTCTTAGAGGACTCCTTAGTTTAGAACTTGTCCGCAGCCCACCGCCGGAGACGGTATTGCTTTGGTATCTATTAAATTAAGGAATCTGCGGCTAGATTTCTCTAACGGATTAACAAGTTAGTTACCTTCAGTAACTCATTATCTGGTAGAGGCAATCTCTAGCAGCAGACTCCTTATTGACCCACCCATCCTCCTCACTTTGTGGACCTATTTCTAGGCTTAAGGATATCCCTTTCAGGGCCCTAGTTTGGACACACCAGTGCCAGTACACCTCATGACTCCATGCTACCGGTGTGGTAAGACTTGAAAAGGAACTGACATCAGCTGGCCGAGGTGGTGCGTATATTTGTGATCGTGATATCACTTCCAGCATGGATGATGTCAAGCGGAGCAGATCGACGCCACTTACCGGCGCTTAGTGGTACTGCTCACGAAAAATCTTCCGGATCCAGTCTGACGTCTGGGAAATTCAAAGGTAGGAATCTGCGTCTAGATAATATCTCTACCAGATAATGCCTTAGCAAAGGTAAGTTTCTTGTTTATATATATCATTTCTCTTCCAGGAGCTCCTCGTCAATAGTCATAAGCACTAAGCACTGAATATTCCCGCCCACGTGTGGGGACTCCAGAACATTTTCCATATATATATATACATATATATATATATATATATATATATATATATATATATATATATATATATATATATATATATATATGTTCGATGGCATGTGTAGCTGCAGATACACATGCTGTGCACATCCCTCCATCTGGTGTTGGGCTTGGAGTGTTACAAGTTGGTTTTCTTCGAAGAAGTCCTTTCGAGTCACGAGACCGAGGGACTCCTCCCATTTCGACTCCATTGCGCATGGGCGTCGACTCCATCTTAGATTGTTTTTTTTCCGCCATCTGGTTCGGACGTGTTCCTTTTCGCTCTGTGTTTCGGGTCGGAAAGTTAGTTAGAATCTCGGAAAAATCGTCGGTATTGTTTGCGTTCGGTATCGGGTTAGTTACAACAGATCGACACCGAATTAAGAAGAGCTCCGGTGGCCCTTCAGGGTTTTTTCGATCCCCGTCGGGGCCTGGTCGGCCCGGCCACGTGTCTCTTCAAGGCTGATGGAACGGACCCCATTCCGCTTCTGTCCAAAATGCCATAACAAGTATCCATATACAGATCAGCACCTGGTCTGTAACTTGTGTCTGTCACCAGAACACAAGGAGGATACTTGGGAGGCCTGTCGAGCGTTTCGGTCCAGGAAGACACTCAGGGACCGAAGAACAAGAATACTGCAAATGGCGTCGGCGCCGACAGGACAAGGGCGTTTCGAGGAGGAGGAAGAAACATTCTCCATCCAGGATTCGGACTCGGAGGAGATCGATCCCGAAGAAACGCCGAAAACCGTGAGTAAGACGTCGAAACAAAGAACTCACGAAAAGACCGCTAAAGCCCAGGGGACGCCACCGCCAACAGGCCATGGCTTAACCCGAAAACTAGGTGACTGTCCATCGGCACCGAAAAAGGGCGAGCTGGTGTTGAAGTCATCCGACTCCGGTCGAGATACTGGCACACAGCAATCTCGGGACAGAGAGAGTGGCTCCGAGAAGATTCGGCATCGAGACAGCGGTACCGAAATGGGTCGGCACCGAGAGGGCACGACGCCTAAAGTAAAAAAAGATTTCGTCGGAGCCGAAAAAGCAGCCGAAAAGGTTTCGGTACCTAAACATCCGGCCTCGGAACCGAAAATAAGTTCATATTCAGAGGAACAAGGACTGTTCTCACAAATGAAGACACACAGATTTGAACAAGAATTAGAGACAATAGAGCCAGATCACACACAAAGGCGGCTCTTTATTCAAAAAGATACAGGGAAGATCAGCACTCTTCCTCCAATCAAAATGAAACGTAAACTTGCCTTCCAAGACAAGGACAAACAGCCACAAGCAAAGGTGGCTAGACAAGTAACACCACCACCATCCCCACATCACTCTCCGCAACCATCACCGGTAGCCACTCCACCAATGATGCAATCCCCAACTCATACGGGAATGAGTCAAGATGACCCTGACGCATGGGACCTTTATGACGCACCAGTGTCAGATAATAGTCCTCAATGCTATCCAGCAAGACCATCGCCACCAGAGGATAGTACAGGCTACGCTCGAGTGGTATCAAGAGCAGCAGCATTTCACAATGTCAGCCTTCATTCAGAACCCATTGAAGACGACTTTCTTTTTAATACACTGTTGTCTACACACAGTCAATATCAGAGTCTTCCGATGTTACCCGGAATGCTGAAACACTCCAAACAAGTGTTTGAGGAGCCTGTCAAAGGGAGAGCCATTACTCCAAGAGTAGATAAAAAATATAAACCGCCACCAACAGACCCAGTGTACATCACACAACAGCTATCACCAGACTCTGTTGTAGTTGGAGCAGCGCGCAAAAGAGCCAACTCTCATACTTCAGGAGATGCACCACCTCCAGATAAAGAGAGTAGAAAATTCGATGCTGCAGGCAAAAGGGTGGCGGCACAGGCAGCAAACCAGTGGCGTATTGCTAATTCGTAAGCTTTGTTAGCCAGATATGATAGGGCCCATTGGGATGAGATGCAACACTTTATTGAGCATTTACCAAAAGAGTTCCAAAAAAAGAGCGCAGCAAGTGGTAGAAGAGGGACAAAGTATCTCCAATAATCAGATACGATCAGCAATGGATGCTGCAGACACAGCTGCTTACACTATCAACACAGCAGTAACAATAAGGAGACATGCATGGCTGCGTACATCAGGATTTAAACCAGAGATACAGCAAGCTGTGCTGAATATGCCATTCAACGGACAGCAGTTGTTTAGGCCGGAGGTGGACACTGCAATAGAAAAACTTAAGAAAGACACTGACACGCCCATAGCCCTGGGCGCACTCTACTCCCCGCAGAGCAGAGGCACATTTCGAAAGACACAATTTCGAGGGGGGTTTCGAGGGCAGACCACAGAAGCCACAACCTCACAAACAAAGCCCACTTACCAGAGCCAGTACCAGCGGGGAGGTTTTCGGGGACAATATAGAGGAGGACAGTTTCAAAGAAACAGAGGAAAGTTCCAAAGTCCCAAAACTCCTCCAAACAAACAGTGACTTCAAGGTCACAAATCCCCAACACACAACACCTGTGGGAGGGAGACTAACCAAGTTTTACACACATTGGGAGGAAATAACAACAGACACTTGGGTCTTAGCAATTATCCAGCATGGTTATTGCATAGAATTTCTCAAATTCCCTCCAAACGTCCCACCGAAAACACACAGTATGTCAAAACAACATATAGATCTTCTAGGGCTAGAAGTTCAGGCATTGCGACAGAAAGAAGCAATAGAATTAGTACCAACACAACAATTAAACACAGGAGTCTACTCACTGTACTTTCTGATACCCAAAAAAGACAAGAGTCTAAGACCTATACTAGATCTCAGAACATTAAATACCTACATCAAATCAGACCATTTTCACATGGTTACTTTACAAGACGTAATCCCACTGCTCAAACAACAAGACTACATGACAACACTAGACCTAAAGGATGCATATTTCCATATACCAATACATCCTTCACACAGAAAGTACCTAAGGTTTGTATTCCAAGGGATACATTACCAATTCAAAGTGTTGCCATTCGGAATAACAACTGCGCCAAGAGTTTTTACAAAATGCCTGGCAGTAGTAGCCGCACATATCAGAAGGCAGCAAATACATGTGTTCCCGTATCTGGACGATTGGTTAATCAAAACCAACACGCTAAGACGGTGTTCACAACACACAAAATATGTCATAGAAATCCTACACAAACTAGGTTTCTCAATCAACTACGCAAAGTCACACCTTCTGCCGTGTCAAACACAGCAATACTTAGGAGCAATAATCAACACAGCAAAAGGGATTGCCACTCCAAGTCCACAAAGAGTTCAAACATTTCACAATGTAATACAGGCCATGTATCCAAAACAAAGGATGCAAGTCAAAATGGTAATGAAACTACTAGGCATGATATCTTCATGCATAGCCGTTGTCCTAAATGCAAGGTTGCACATGCGGCCCTTACAACAATGCCTAGCACCACAATGGTCACAAGCACAGGGTCAGCTTCTAGATCTGGTGTTGATAGACCGCCAAACATTCATCTCGCTTCAATGGTGGAACAGTATAAATTTAAACCAAGGGCGGCCTTTCCAAGACCCAGTGCCACAATACGTGATAACGACAGATGCTTCCATGACAGGGTGGGGAGCACACCTCAATCAACACAGCATCCAAGGACAATGGGACATACAGCAAAGACAGTTTCACATAAATCACTTAGAACTGTTAGCGGTATTTCTAGCGCTGAAAGCATTTCAACCCATGATAACCCACAAATACATTCTTGTCAAAACAGACAACATGACAACAATGTATTACCTAAACAAACAAGGAGGGACACACTTGACACAGTTGTGTCTCCTGACACAGAAAATATGGCATTGGGCGATTCACAACCACATTCGCCTAATAGCACAATTTATTCCAGGAATTCAGAATCAGTTAGCAGACAATCTCTCTCTGGATCACCAACAGATCCACGAATGGGAGATTCACCCCCAAATACTGAACACTTACTTCCAAGTTTTGTGAACACCACAAATAGATCTATTTGCAACAAAGGAAAACTCAAAATGCCAAAACTTCGCATCCAGGTACCCACAACATCAGTCTCAGGGCAATGCGCTATGGATGAACTGGTCAGGGATATTTGCATACGCTTTTCCCCCCTCTCCCACTCCTTCCATATCTAGTAAACAAGTTGAGTCAAAACAAACTCAAACTCATACTAATAGCACCAACATGGGCAAGACAACCTTGGTACACAACACTACTAGACCTTTCAGTAGTACCTCATGTCAAACTACCAAACAGACCAGATCTGTTAACACAACACAAACAACAGATCAGACATCCAAATCCAGCATCGCTGAATCTAGCAATTTGGCTCCTGAAATCCTAGAATTCGGACACTTGGACCTCACACAAGAATGTATGGAGGTCATGAGACAAGCTAGGAAGCCTACCACTAGACACTGCTATGCAAATAAGTGGGAAAGATTTGTTTATTACTGCCATAATAATCAAATTCAACCCTTACACGCATCTGCAAAAGATATAGTAGGATACTTACTACATTTGCAAAAGTCAAAACTAGCTTTCTCTTCCATAAAGATACATCTCACTGCAATTTCAGCTTACCTGCAAATGACGCACTCAACTTCATTATTTAGGATACCAGTCATAAAAGCGTTTATGGAAGGCCTAAAGAGAATTATACCACCAAGAACACCACCAGTTCCTTCATGGAACTTCAACATTGTCTTAACACGACTCATGGGTCTGCCTTTTGAGCCCATGCACTCTTGTGAAATGCAATACTTAACGTGGAAAGTTGCATTTTTGATTGCCATCACATCTCTAAGAAGGGTGAGTGAAATTCAAGCATTTGCCATACAAGAACCATTTATTCAAATACACAAGAATAAAGTAGTTCTACGGACAAATACAAAAATTTTACCAAAAGTTATCTCACCGTTCCACTTGAATCAAACAGTAGAATTACCAGTGTTCTTCCCACAGCCAGATTCTGTAGCTGAAAGAGCACTACATACATTAGACATCAAAAGAGCGCTAATGTACTACATTGACAGAACAAAACTAATTCGAAAAACAAAACAACTATTTATTGCCTTTCAAAAACCTCATACAGGAAATCCAATTTCAAAACAAGGCATTGCTAGATGGATAGTTAAGTGTATTCAAACCTGCTATCTTAAAGCAAAGAGAGAGCTGCCTATTACTCCAAAGGCACACTCAACCAGAAAGAAAGGTGCTACCATGGCCTTTCTAGGAAATATTCCAATGAACGAAATATGTAAGGCAGCAACATGGTCTATGCCTCATACATTTACCAAACATTACTGTGTAGATGTGTTAACTTCACAACAAGCCACAGTAGGTCAAGCTGTACTACGAACATTGTTTCAAACAACTTCAACTCCTACAGGCTGAACCACCGCTTTTGGGGAAATAACTGCTTACTAGTCTATGCACAGCATGTGTATCTGCAGCTACACATGCCATCGAACGGAAAATGTCACTTACCCAGTGTACATCTGTTCGTGGCATTAGTCGCTGCAGATTCACATGCACCCACCCGCCTCCCCGGGAGCCTGTAGCCGTTTAGAAGTTGATCTTGAACATTTGTAAATTTGTAAATATATTACTTTAAACTTCATTATGTACATACGTACTCACTCCATTGAATGGGCACTATTACTAGCATACACAACTCCTACCTCACCCTCTGCGGGGAAAACAATCTAAGATGGAGTCAGCGCCCATGCGCAATGGAGTCGAAATGGGAGGAGTCCCTTGGTCTCGTGACTCGAAAAGACTTCTTCGAAGAAAAACAACTTGTAACACTCCGAGCCCAACACCAGATGGCGGGATGTGCACAGCATGTGAATCTGCAGCGACTAATGCCACGAACAGATGTACACTGGGTAAGTGACATTTTCTATATATATATATATATATAAAGTAACAGTTTATATATAGTGTAATGAAGGGAAACATTTTAGGCATTGTTAGCCAATAGGCTGCATTAAAAGCAATAACAATGAAAAACTGGCATTGTGCGTTGAAGACCTCCACTACCTCCTGTATGCCACCATGCCCCAGACGTGAGAGTGAGGTGACGGTTAGGTCAGATCTTTTTTAGGCTCCTTCAGTGAGGATCCCTGAGCATTTGCTCTTCACTTTTCACTTTTCCTGGTTTTTTTTCAGAAATTTTAATTTTATCTTCAAAGGTTTGATTTCCTCTCGATGTTTTTAAGTACTCTGTGTACGTTTCACCCAATTCCTGACTGAAAATATTGTTTCCAATCGCATATAATGCCAGTCTTATTCAACAAATGTCCTTCTTGTGGCAGAAAAATGGCAGCTTCTGACCCACACTGTGTGTGTGTGCGAGTGTGTGCTTTCATTCATCACATGGTCCTGGTACCTGCTACCACTGTAAGAACTTTTCAAAAAGGACTTTAACAGCGAGAGAGAAGAGCAGACTGCATGCTGTGCAGGGTAGAGGAAAGGTAAGACCTTCAAGTGACCTTTTGGTCTAAAACCTTCTGAAAGATTATTCCTCATCACCACAGAGGGAGAACAACAAAATTGACTCAGAAATATTCTCCACTGCCATCGACAAGCAGATCAGCGGTGGGAGAAATAATCATTATGTTCCCTGTCGGCATCAAGGGCGCCTGTGCTGCCTCAGTTGATGTCAAGGAAGCCGATGTTGGAAAGTGGCAGTTGAGACACTCTTCGACTAGACACTAATCAACGTCGAGACATCACTCCGAGTCAAGGCACTCTTCATCGACATGGGCGGCGTTGCAGGAAAGCTCAACGTTGCATCAAGCAACACCCCAAATGACGTTGAGCCACTCAGCTCCACACAGGCGTTTGACATCAGAACCGGCTCCAACACCTACCACACAGACGTCGAGGAAAATATTATCAACATCGAGAAACTCACTGGCAGCATAAAAAACAACAAAGGACAGGATCTCACTCGATGTCATGCTCTGTTATATTGATGCTGAGAAGCAGATCCACATCACCAGATGCCACAATAGAGCCTATAGTGACTCTTCATTCACCACAGATGTCACAGAATCTAAGGCAAGTTCACTAAAGTCCAGGCTCTGATTACTCCCAGACGTACTCCCCAAGCAGAGGTACTGTGCATACACCTTCTCCTCCACGAACTCCTCTTCGGAGGTTTTCTTCTATACCACCTGTACCCAGACTCCAGGAGCAGAAATTAATGCCACAAAGGTTCCGGACTACCCTTGCCAGGCGCTCAAGAGGAAGATCTCATTGACGCAGCACAAGATCTAGATCTCCTCATAGATCATCAACCAGATCTAGACATACTCATAAATCCAGGCCTCGCAGAAGACATAGGGACCCCTTCATGGTCCACAACATCTTGCTCTTCAATAAGGAATTATTTGCCTACATTGTCTTATTCACCGCTGGCGAGAGTTTCCCCGATTGACTACCTCATTACATTTAGTGATATTGTCGTTAGAGGAGCAGCGAAATTGAATATTGCAATTGCAACTCCTCCTGCATTGTCTTCAGTCATTTTTTAAACTCTACACCAGAGAACGGCCTTTAGACCTCTACTCCCTCTGGGCCCAGGCCTATTAGAATCGGCAGTGCAAACGTTTCTAACACCTTCCTCCACAACACCTGTGCCTTCACGTATCCTCAAGAAATATAAGGCCTCTTTTCCTTCGGGCTGATCCTGTTCCGGATTCTGTAATAGTTGCAGCAGCAAGTAAAAATCAACCATCACCTCATATTCCACTGTTCCTCCAAATAAGGACATTAGGCATACTGATTCCCTTTGCAAGAAGATGTGTACTATCTCTGCATCTTGCATGATGGTTGCTAGCACCTGAGCCTTATTGGGGCGATACAACAAAGTTCTCTGTAAATCTAGATTTACCGAAAAACTGCCTGAGGAGGACAGGCAAGATTTTCAAGTAATCCTTGAAGAGGGCGGTCTGGTAGCAAACCAAATCATCAATGCTGCTGCAGGTGCACAGGGCTTGCTGCACATGGTTACGTCCAAAGAATTTGTGCAAGACACTCATCTTGGCTACAACTCACTGTCCTTAAACCCGAAGCACAACAGTGGATACTGTATCTTTCTTTCATAGGCACACCTCTATTTGGGACTCGCGCAGGTAACGAGTTGGTGAAAATGAAGTTAGATCTGGATATGCTAAAGGCTGTTGGTCTCGAGAAACATAAGGAGTTCAAATTCAAACACAAGCCCTATGATCACAGACTTTTCCAACAGACGGTTCAAACCCCTCTCTGGTTACAACATTCACAGCATTCCAGGTCAGACTAACATCCTTGAAGACCAGCAGGTGGAAAAGGAGTTCCGCGTCAATCAACCTCCTCTGCTGAAGCTCAACCAAAACAATGAGGCATGGTTTCCCCTGTCCCTGTACCCCGCTTCTTCAGTGGGGTTAAGCATCACAAAACATTTAAGAGTGGTGAAAAATAGCAAATGACAAATGGATACTGAACATTGTTCAAAATGGGTATTCCATCTGGTTCAAATGCCCTCCTTCCTCTGCCCCTCCTAAATTAACACTGCCTTATCTATGCAACGTCCTACAAAATGAATTAAACCCGCTGCTCCAAAAAGAAGCCATAGAAGAGGTTACACTTCCTCAACGGGGAAGAGAAGGATATATTCACGCTGCTTTCTGGTTCAGACAAAAAGGTCCAACTACAGAGTACATGTCAATCCTAGATCTACGAATCCTGAACAAGTGCATCCTCAAAGAACAATTCAGAATGCTGGCTCTTCACAACATCTACCCACAGTTACATCAGTTGTACTGGATGTGATCAATAGACCTTCAGGATGATTATTTCCACATCCCAATCTCCAGGAAACATCAGAAGTTTCTCCACTTCAAGGTAGCATCCCAGCACTACAGTACAGTGTGTTACAGTGCGGGCTCATATCTGCTCCCCGAATATTCCCGAAATGTATGGCAGTAGTAGCTGCGTACCTGAGGAAGTAGGGAATATTCATCTACCAGTACCTGGATGATTAACTAATCAAGAGTCACTCTCCAGCAAGAATTCAGCAGCACTAACAGGACTGCATAGAGATCCTGCAAGATCTGGGATTGCAAACAAATATAAAAAAATCCATAAAAGTTCCAACTCAAACTGCTCTATTTAGGAGCAGCTCTGGATACAAACCTCACAAGAGTGTTTCCTTCTGAGGAGAGGTTATCCTCAATCAGCACGAAATGTCACAACCTCCTCCAGACCTCTTGTCCAAACAGCCAGGAAGGTAACACCATTATTGGGGTCGATGACTTCCTGCATTTTCATTTTCCCACATGACAGGCTACACATGAGGCCACTGCAGCGAACTCTGGAAGATTAGTGGACTATCTGTTTGTTAACTATGGACCATTGAGGACGGGATCCACATCCTCTAAACAATTTCAAGGCGGATATTTGCTTACCAGCTAGCAAATAAACAATTAGCAGGCCCGAAGCTCACTCTACAAAAGTAAAAGCATCAACTAGAGCTCTGCTAAAGAATGTTCCCATCTTCGAACTTTGCCAAGTAGCCACTTTGAAATCGGTGCATACTTTTACCAGACATTGTCTGGATGTGGACACAAAAGCAGATGCACAGGGGGGTCAGGCCTCATTAAGAATTCTGTTTAACCATGTTACTTGCTTGCTTGCTTCGTCTGCAGGGGGGTGGGGTCAGCTTGCTACTCTATTCAGTGCATATTACTGTTGAAGAGGATCCCCTGAAGACAAGGATAAGTTATTTGTAATCCTAGTTCTTTCAGGGAAAGCCTCATCAAAGTCGTAAGCAACCCTCCTACCTCCCCGGATGAAGGTAGCATCAGCAGCTTATATATGGCAGTCTATACTTCTGTGTAGCACCCAAACACAAAAACTGACCTAACTGTCACCTCTCTCTCACCTCTGGGCATGGTGGTATACAGGAGGTCTCAGAGGAACAGTGCTAGTTTTTTGTGGGTTTTGGTTTTAATGCAGCCTATTGGCTAACAATGCCTTTAATTTTTTCCTTCTGTACACTATAAATAAACCTGTGTTTTGCACCCTATGCTTTCTCTCTTTTCTGTTTTACAGAAATGTGTGAGTATGAGAAGAATGTTTTTAAGGGCAATCTTAATGTAAGTAGGCATTTTTAACTTTTTTCTATAGGCTGCATGAAGGTAGATATTACTGTTTCTTCATATATATGATATTATTCACACACACACATATATATATATATATGATCAATGGCATGTGTAGCTGCAGATACACATGCTGTGCACTATCCTGCCATCTAGTGTTGGGCTCGGAGTGTTACAAGTTGTTTTTCTTCGAAGAAGTCTTTTCGAGTCACAAGACCGAGGGACTCCTCCCTTTCGGCTCCATTGCACATGGGTGTCGACTCCATCTTACATTGTTTTTTTTTCCGCCATCGGGTTCGGACGTGTTCCTCTTTGCTCCGTGTTTCGGTTCAAAAAGATAGTTATTAATCGGAAAATTTGACGGTACTGTTTGCACTCGGTACCGGGTTAGTGCTAGCACATCGACACCAAAGAAAAGAAAAGCTCCGGCAGCCCTTCGGGGCTTCCACTCCTCGGCGGGGCCTGGTCGGCCCGACCGCGTGCATCTTCAAGGCTCATGGAACGGACCCCATTCTGCTTCTGCCCCAAATGCCACGCTAAGTATCCTTATACAGACCAACATTTGGTCTGTAATCTGTGTTTGACCCCCGAACACAAAGAGGATACGTGCGAGGCCTGTCGGGCATTTAGATCCAAGAAGACACTGCGGGATCGTAGAGCTCGAAGACTTCAAATGGTGTTGACACCGGCTGGACATCTCGACGTCGAAGAAGAGGAGACATTCTCCATTCCAGATTCGGACTCGGACGAGCCCGAGTATGAGCAGCCGACGAGGCAACAAACCGTGAGTAAACCTATCCCAGCAAAAACTCACTCGAAAATCATGAAGGCCCAGGGGACGCCACCGCCAACAGGCCATGGCTTTACCCGGAAGCACGGTGACCAAACATCGGCACCGAAAAAGGCTTCCCAGCAGCCGAAGACATCCGACTCCGGTCTAGATACCGGCTCCGAACAGACTCTGCACCGAGAGATCGGCACCCCGAAAACCAAAAAGGTTTCTTTGGAGCCGAAAAAGACTGCAGAAAAGGTTTTGGTGCCGAAACACGCAGCCTCGGAGCCGAAACACAGCTCCTATACAGAAGAACAGGGCCTTTCCTCACAGTTACAAGGCCACAGGTTTGAACAAGAGCTGGGCATGGGAGAGCCAGACCATACCCAGAGAAGGCTCCATATACAAAAAGACACGGGGAAAATCAGAACTCTTCCTCCAATCAAGATGAAGCGGAAGCTTGCATTCCATGAGGCGGAAAGGCAGCCAAAAGCTAAGGTGGCTAAAGAAAAAACACCACCACAGTGTTCTCCACAGCTATCGCCACCACACTCGCCACATCTGTCCCCAGTAGCAACACCCCCAATGATGCAGTCACCAACACACACAGGGATGAGCCAGGATGACCCAGATGCATGGGATCTGTACGACGCACCGGTCTCAGATAATAGTCCGGATTGCTACCCGCCAAGGCCATCACCACCGGAGGACAGTACTGCTTACATGCAGGTGGTTTCCAGGGCAGCTACTTTTCATAACGTAGCACTGCATGCAGAGCCCAAAGAAGATGACTTCTTGTTCAATACCCTGTCATCTATGCACAGCCAATATCAAAGTTTGCCAATGTTACCAGGCATGTTAAAACCATCACACCTAGGGTGGAGAAGAAATATAAACCTCCCCCTATGGACCCTGTGTACATTACACAACAGTTAACTCCTGATTCGGTGGTAGTAGGAGCAGCCGGAAAAGGGCAAACTCACAAACTTCTGGAGACGCCCCACCACCCGACAAAGAAAGTCGGAAATTCGATGCAGCAGGCAAAAGGGTGGCAAAAGGGTGGCAGCACAAGCAGCCAATCAATGGCGAATTGCCAATTCGCAAGCTCTACTGGCAAGATACAACAGGGCACATTGGGACGAAATGCAACATTTCATTCAACACCTTCCCAAAGAGTTCCAGAAACATGCTCAACAGGTTGTCGAGGAGGGCCAAACTATCTCCAACAACCGGCTATGGACTCAGCAGACACGACGGGCAGAACAGTAAACACAGCGGTAACCATTTGGAGACACGCGTGGCTACGTACCTCCGGATTTAAGCCAGAAATCCAGCAGGCTGTGCTGAATATGCCTTTCAATGGACAACAATTGTTTGGGCTTGAGGTGGACACCGCAATAGACAAACTGAAGAAAGACACTGACACGGCCAAAGCCATGGGCGCGCTGTACTCCCCTCAGAGCAGAGGCACTTTTAGGAAGCCGCACTTTAGAGGGGGGTTTCGGGCCCAGACCACAGAGCTTTCCACCTCACAAGCCAGACCCACATACCAGGGACAATATCAAAGAGGAGGTTTTCGGGGACAATATAGGGTTGGTCAGTTCCCTAAAACAAGAGGGAAATTCCAAAGCCCAAAAACCACACAAACTAAACAGTGACTCCAACGTCACAAACCCCCACCACACAACACCAGTGAGGGGGGGGGGGGTGAGGCTCACAGATTATTACCAAAATTGGGAACACATAACTACGGACGTGTGGGTCCTAGCCATTATCCAACATGGTTATTGCATAGAATTCCTACATTTGCCACCAAATGTGCCTCCAAGAGCACACAACATGTCCAAACAACACTTAGATCTGTTACAACTAGAAGTCCAAGCATTGTTACAAAAAGAAGCAATAGAGCTGGTTCCCAACCATCAAAAAGGAACAGGTGTTTACTCCCTGTATTTCCTAATTCCAATAAATGACAAAACGCTGAGACCCATATTAGACCTCAGAACAGTAAATCTTTACATCAAATCAGATCACTTTCACATGGTGACACTTCAAGACGTGATTCCCTTGCTCAAACAGGACTACATGTCAACATTAGATCTCAAGGATGCTTACTTCCACATACCCATACATCCTTCCCACAGGAAATACTTGAGGTTTGTAATCCAAGGCGTGCATTACCAATTCAAAGTGTTACCGTTCGGGATAACAACAGCACCAAGGGTATTCACAAAATGCCTTGCAGTAGTAGCTGCTCATATCAGGAGACAGCACATGCACGTATTCCCTTACTTAGACGATTGGTTAATAAAAACCAGTACTCAGCAACAGTGTCTTCTACACACCAAATACGTCATAGAAACCCTTCACAAACTAGGGTTCTCCATAAACTACCAAAAATCACATCTACAACCGTGTCAAATACAACAATACTTAGGAGCAACAATCAACACACAAAAGGGATTGCCACTCAAAGTCCACAGAGGGTTCAAGCCTTCCAAAATGTAATACTAAACATGCACCCAAACCAACACTATCAAGTGAGGTTTGTAATGAAACTTCTAGGGATGATGTCTTCATGCATAGCCATTGTCCCAAACGCAAGACTACACATGCGCCCCTTACAACAGTGCCCCTAGCAACACAATGGACACAAGCACAGGGTCAATGTAAGGAAATGCCTCCTTGGCATGGTTACCCCCTGACTTTTTGCCTTTCCTGATGGCAAGTTTTGATTTTAAAGTGTGCTGAGGCCTGCTAATCAGGCCCCAGCACCAGTGTTATTTTCCTAACCTGTACTTTTGTTTCCACAATTGGCACACCCTGGCATCCAGGTAAGTCCCTTGTAACTGGTACCTCTAGTACCAAGGGCCCTGATGCCAGGGAAGGTCTTTAAGGGCTGCAGCATGTCTTATGCCACCCTGGGGACCCCTCACTCAGCACAGACACACTGCTTGCCAGCTTGTGTGTGCTAGTGGGGATAAAAAGACTAAGTCGACATGGCACTCCCCTCAGGGTGCCATGCCAACCTCACACTGCCTATAGGTATAGATCAGTCACCCCTCTAGCAGGCCTTACAGCCCTAAGGCAGGGTGCACTATACCATAGGTGAGGGCATAAGTGCATGAGCACTATGCCCCTACAGTGTCTAAGCAAAACCTTAGCCATTGTAAGTGCAGGGTAGTCATAAGAGTATATGGTCTCGGAGTCTGTCATGCACGAACTACACAGCACCATAATGGCTACACTGAAGACTGGGGAGTTTGGTATCAAACTTCTCAGCACAATAAATGCACACTGATGCCAGTGTACATTTTATTGTAACATACACCCCAGAGGGCACCTTAGAGGTGCCCCCTGAAACCTTAACCGACTACCAGTGTAGGCTGACTAGTTTTAGCAGCCTGCCACACACCAGACATGTTGCTGGCCACATGGGGAGAGTGCCTTTGTCACTCTGTGGCTAGTAACAAAGCCTGTACTGGGTGGAGGTGCTTCTCACCTCCCCCTGCAGGAACTGTAACACCTGGCGGTGAGCCTCAAAGGCTCACCCCCTTTGTTACAGCACCCTAGGGCACTCCAGCTAGTGGAGTTGCCCGCCCCCTCCGGCCACGGCCCCACTTTTGGCGGCAAGGCCGGAGGAGATAATGAGAAAAACAAGGAGGAGTCACTGGCCTGTCAGGACAGCCCCTAAGGTGTCCTGAGCTGAGGTGACTCTGACTTTTAGAAATCCTCCATCTTGCAAATGGAGGATTTCCCCCAATAGGGATAGGAATATGCCCCCCTCCCCTCAGGGAGGAGGCACTAAGAGGGTGTAGCCACCCTCAGGGCTAGTAGCCATTGGCTACTAACCCCCCAGACCTAAACACACCCCTAAATCGAGTAGTTAGGGGCTCCCAGAATACAGCAAGATAGATTCCTGCAACCTAAGACGAAGAGGGACTGCTGAGGTGAAAAACCTGCAGAGAAGACGGAGACACCAACTGCTTTGGCCCCAGCTCTACCGGCCTGTCTCCCCACTTCTAAAGAAACTGCTCCAGCGACGCGTTCCACAGGGTCCAGCGACCTCTGAAGCCTCAGAGGACTACCCTGCATCTACAAGGACCAAGAACTCCAGAGGACAGCGGCTCTGCTCCACAAAGACTGCAACTGTGCAACAACGAAGCAACTTTGAAACAACACACGTTTCCCGCCGGAAGCGTGAGACTTTGCACTCTGCACACGACGCCCCCGGCTCGACTTGTGGAGAACAAACACTACAGGGAGGACTCCACGGCGACTGCGAGCCTGTGAGTAGCCAGAGTGGACACCCCCCTTGCCTGCCTGCATCGCTGAAGAGACCCCTGGGTCTCCCATTGAACTACATTGCAAACCTGACGCCTGTTTGCACACTGCACCCGGCCGCCCCCGTGCCGCTGAGGGTGTACTTTTTGTGCTGACTTGTCCCCCCCCCCCCGGTGCCCTACAAAACCCCCCTTGTCTGCCCTCCGAAGAAGTGGGTACTTACCTGCTGGCAGACTGGAACCGGGGCACCCCCTTCTCCATTGAAGCCTATGTGTTTTGAGCACCACTTTGACCTCTGCACCTGAACGGCCCTGAGCTGCTGATGTGGTAACTTTGGGGTTGCGCTGAACCCCCAATGGTGGGCTACCTTGAACCCAACTTTGAACCACGTAGGTGGTTTACTTACCTGCAAAACTAACAAACACTTACCTCCCCCAGGAACTGTTGAAAATTGCACTGTCTAGTTTTAAAATAGCTATATGCCATTTGTGTGAAAACTGTATATGCTATTTTGCTAATTCAAAGTTCCTAAAGTTTCTAAGTGAAATACCTTTCATTTAAAGTATTGTTTGTAAATCTTGAACCTGTGGTTCTTAAAATAAACTAAGAAAATATATTTTTCTATACAAAAACCTATTGGCCTGGAATTGTCTTTGAGTGTGTGTTCCTCATTTATTGCCTGTGTGTGTACAACAAATGCTTAACACTACCCTCTGATAAGCCTACTGCTCGACCACAACATAGAGCATTGGAATTATCTCTTTTTGCCACTATCTTACCTAAAGGGGAACCCTTGGATTCTGTGCATGCTGTTTCTTACTTTGAAATAATACATACAGAGCCAACTTCCTACACCACCCGCTTGCCTGCACCGTCGGATTTCCGACTTTCTTTGTCAGGTGGTGGAGCATCTCCGGACGATTGAGAGTTTGCTCTTTTCCTTGCTGCCCCTAATGGCTATTAGCCCTGAGGGTGGCTACGCCCTCTTTGTGCCTCCTCCCTGAGGGGAGGTGGGCACATTCCTATCCCTATTGGGGTATCCTCCATCTGCAAGATGGAGGATTTCTAAAAGTCAGAGTCACCTCAGCTCAGGACACCTTAGGGGCTGTCCTGAGTGGCCAGTGACTCCTCCTTGTTTTTCTCATTATCTCCTCCGGACTTGCCGCCAAAAGTGGGGCTGTGGCCGGAGGGGCGGGCAACTCCACTAGCTGGAGTGCCCTGGGGTGCTGTAACAAAGGGAGTGAGCCTTTGAGGCTCACCGCCAGGTGTTACAGTTCCTGCAGGGGGAGGTGAGAAGCACCTCCACCCAGTACAGGCTTTGTTACTAGCCACAGAGTGACAAAGGCACGCTTCCCATGTGGCCGGCAACATGTCTGGTGTGTGGCAGGCTGCTAAAACTAGTCAGCCTACACTGGTAGTCGGTTAAGGTTTCAGGGGGCACCTCTAAGATGCCCTCTGGGGTGCATGTTACAATAAAATGTACACTGGCATCAGTGTGCATTTATTGTGCTGAGAAGTTTGATACCAAACTTCCCAGTTTTCAGTGTAGCCATTATGGTGCTGTGGAGTTCGTGCATGACAGACTCCTAGACCATATACTCTTATGGCTACCCTGCACTTACAATGTCTAAGGTTTTGCTTAGAAAGTGTAGGGGCATAGTGCTCATGCACTTATGCCCTCACCTATGGTATAGTGCACCCTGCCTTAGGGCTGTAAGACCTGCTAGAGGGGTGACTTATCTATACCTATAGGCAGTGTGAGGTTGGCATGGCACCCTGAGGGGAGTGCCATGTCGATTTAGTCTTTTTCTCCCCATCAGCACACACAAGCTGGCAAGCAGTGTGTCTGTGCTGAGTGAGGGGTCCCCAGGGTGGCATAAGATATGCTGCAGCCCTTAGAGACCTTCCCTGGCATCAGGGCCCTTGGTACCAGGGGCACCAGTTACAAGGGACATACCGGGATGCCAGGGTGTGCCAATTGTGGAAACAAAGGTACAGGTTAGGGAAAGAACACTGGTGCTGGGGCCTGGTTAGCAGGCCTCAGCACACTTTCAAATCATAACTTGGCATCAGCAAAGGCAAAAAGTCCGGGGGTAACCATGCCAAGGAGGCATTTCCTTACACAGTCTGACCAAGTTAAGGAAAGCATCAAAGTGGAAGTCCACAAGATGCTGGAATTGGGAGTCATTGAGCACTCTGACAGCCCCTGGGCTAGCCCAGTGGTCTTAGTCCCCAAAGATGGAAAGAGAGATATGAGGTTTTGTGTGGACTACAGAGGACTTAATTCTGTCACCAAGACAGATGCCCATCCCATTCCAAGGGCAGATGAGTCCACGCACTAGGCCTCTGTCCTCTGAGCCTGCGTCTGGGTCGAATCTGTACTTTCCCTGAGTTTTCCGGTGCTGGAGCGACCCCCTTGCGCCTCATTTTTGGGCGGGCCGACCCCGATACGGCGCCTTCGGGCCCAAGGGGTTCGGCTGAGGGGACCTTCGGGTTCCACGCCGACAACTTCGGCCCCGGCCACCGAGGTCATTTCCGGATCCGCACCATCGCTAGTCTCACCCTCGAGACCTTCTCCGGCACCGGGCCCATTATCAACGCTTCTGACGGCAGTGGTGCCCACTATCGACCAAGACCAGATTCTTATCCCCAACGGCTCGGAGTCGGAGCGGCGTCGGCTGACGCCGCCTTCGACTTGGGTGGGGCCTATTCTCTCCAAGTCGGATTCGGACCCTTTTTCCTATGGGTACGAATATGGGGAGGAATTGGAGGGGTCCCTGGACCCTTATGAATACCAGGATGACCCTACTATGGACTGGGCACAGGATTTGGGTGAGGCCAGTGGTGTGGATACTTCTCCTAACGCTGGCATGCTGTCTCCTCCTACCGAGGCTACGGCGTAGGGAGTACCTTATGGTATGGTGGTCAGTAGGGCAGCTGAAGTCCTCTGCCTTGAGCTGCCTACTGTGGAGGTCAGGTCTAATCTGACAGAGGTGCTTCTGCCTGGGGCTTCTACTTCAGAACCTCTTTTACCATTCAATGAAGCCCTCACGATGTCCTTTTGGGTACACGGTCCAAACCCAACACAGGGGCTCCTGTGAACAGGACAATGGCACACCGCCATCGGCCCGCGCCCAATGACCCAAAATTCCTGTCCCAACACCCCACGCCTGAGAGTCTTGTTATTCAGGCTTCCTCTTCTTTAGGCGCGTTCCCTTCCTCACCCCCGGATAGGGAATCCAAAAGGTTGGAACAGTTTGACAAGAAGTTGTTTTCTTCCTCCAGTCTAGCGATGCGGTCTGTGAACACCGCATGCCTTTTGGCCGTTATACCTACTCACTGTGGGATACGGTTGTGCAAGTCCTGCTGCAGATACCGGAGGAGGCCTTGGAGAGATTCAAGGATTCCCGGGCTACGGCTCTGTGCCTCGGTCTTTCCTCGGTCTCTCGCCCACTACAGTCCGCTTTTTGCCCCTTTCGTGGACACGGAAGGGGCTCCCTGTCACATCGTCCACACAGCCACCGTGCCATGCACGCTGGCCAGCCTATGCATGGCCGAGGACGCGGAATCCCACGTGGCTGTGGGACAGGGAACCAGAGGTCTGTCCAGTCCACCTCTGCCCCCACTGCAATCTCCAAACCCTCCTAGTCCCTCCCCTCACTCCTGCCCAGTTGGTGGCAGGATCCGCCGTCACCTGCCCCACTGGGAACATATCACCACGGACGGGTGGGTTTTGCAGATAATTCGGAAGGGCTACTTCCTCCCTTTCGAATCTGCTCCACCACGCATGCAACCATCCCTCCATCATCTTCTGGAGGATCATTTGCCGCTTCTCCGCCAGGAAGTGCCGGCTCTCTTGTTCAAGGGAGCTATAGAAAAGGTCCCGGTGCCAGAAGTAGGTCGTGGTTGTTATTCTAGCTACTTTCTGATACCAAAGAAGGACAAGGGCTTACGTCCTATCCTAGACCTTCAGGACCTGAACTACTTCCTCAAGAAGGAGAAAATCCTCACCCTGGCTTAGGTTCTTTCTGCCTTAGACCCGGGAGACTTGATGGTAGCGTTGGACTTGCAGAACGCTTATTTCCACATCCCTATCCTGCCTGCCCCCAGACGTTATCTACGATTCATGGTAGGTCACAAGCACTTTCAGTTTACCTTGCTCTCCTTCGACCTTACCAGCGCCCCTTGGGTGATCACGAAAGTGATGGCGGTGGTTGCAGCTCATCTGCGCAGGTTAGGGGTCTCAATCTTCCCCTACCTCGACGACTGGTTGTTGAAGGTGGTCTCGGCCCAAACAGTCATCTCCCACCTTCAGACTACAGTGAACCCCCTCTTCACACGCGGGGGTTCACTATAAACGTGCCGAAGTCACACCTGACTCCCTCTCAGATGCTCCCTTTCATTGGGGCTGTTCTGGACACAGTGCAGTTTCGGGCTTATCCTCCTGAAAAGCGAGTCCAAGACATTCATGCTATGATTCCAATCTTTCAGCCTCGGTCTTGGGTTTCGGTAAGACTGACTCTGAGGCTGCTGGGCCTCAAGGCCTCCTGCATCCTGCTAGTAACACATGCCAGATGGCTTATGCAGGTTCTGCAGTGGGACCTGAAGTTCCAGTGGGCGCAGCATCAGGGGAATCTCTCCGACATAGTCCAGATCTTGGAGGGGACTGCGAAAGACCTGCAGTGGTGGCTTTCAAATCCGAATTGGGTCCCTGGCAGATCCCTCTCCCTTCCCCAACCAGATCTCTCTATAGTGACAGATGCGTCACTTCTCGGTTGGGGCGGCCACATGGGAGAGGCGGAGATCAGAGGCCTCTGGTCTCCGGCGGAATCGGGGCTCCATATAAATCTGCTGGAGCGCTGGGCGATCAGGCTTGCGTTGAAAGCATTCCTTCCCTCTCTCAAAGGGAAAGTGGTGCAGGTGTTCACTGACAATACTACCTCCATGTGGTACTCCAGCAAACAAGGTGGGATAGGGTCCTGTACCCTTTGTCAGGAGGCAGTACTACTCTGGACATGGCTGGAACATCAGGGCATTACCCGGATGGTTCAACATCTGGTGGGTTCCCTCAACACCAGAGCAGACGAACTCAGCCATCGACGCACAGTCGATCACGAATGGCGTCTCCATCCGCAGGTGGCACAAGGTCTCTTTCAGCAGTAGGGAGAGCCTTGGTTAGATCTGTTCGCCTCCGCAGAGAATGCACAATATCAGCTGTTTTGCGCGTTGGAGTTTCCAAGGCCGCACTCGCTCGGAGACGCTTTACGGCTTGAGTAGAATTCCGGCCCCCTTTACGCCTTCCTGCCTATCCCTGTTCTTCTCAGAGTTCTCAAGAAAATAAAGAAGTCATCTTGGTGGCTCTGGACTGGGCTCGAAGAGTGTGGTATCCATTGCTATTGAGCATGTCCATTGATCCTCCACTCAGACTGCCTCTTCGGGTGGATCTTCTGTTGCAGCAACAGGGGACGGTTCTGCACCCGAACCTGTCCAGTCTCCGCCTCCATGCGTGGAGATTGAGCGGCAACAGTTGACAGCTTTTGCCCTTCCACCCAAAGTCTGCAATGTTAGCTTGGCAGCCAGGCGTCCATCGTCTAAAACTGTATACGCCTGTCGTTGGAATAAATTTGTGGCATGGTGGTACCAACAAATCTGTTGATCCCCTTTCTGCCCCTCTATCCGGGGTTCTTCTGTTCATTCTTTCTTTAGCCCAGCAGGACTCTGCTTTGGGCACCCTTAGAGGGTATTTGCAGGAAGTTGGCTCTGTATGTACTATTTCAAAGTAAGAAATAGTGTGCACAGAGTCCTCGGTTTCCCCTTACAGAGAAGATAGTGGCAAAATTAGATAGTTCTAATGCTCTATTTTGTGGTAGTGTGGTCGAGCAGTAGGCTTATCCGAGGGTAGTGTACACACACAGGTAATAAATGAGGAACACACACTCAAAGGCTTATTCCAGTCCAGTCGGTTTTTATATAGAAAAATAACTTTTCTTAGTTTATTTTAAGAACCACAGGTTCAAGATTTACAAGTAATACTTCAAATGAAAGGTATTTCACTCTAGGAAGGCAGTGCGCATGTGCTGAGTGAGGGGTCCCCAGGGTGGCATAAGACATGCTGCATCCCTTAGAGACCTTTCCTGGCATCAGGGCCCTTGGTACCAGGGGTACCAGTTACAAGGGACTTACCTGAGTGCCAGGGTTGTGCCAATTGTGAGGACAAAGGTACAGTTTAGGGAAAGAACACTGGTGCTGGGGCCTGGTTAGCAGGGTCCCAGCACACTTTCAAATCATGACTTCGCATCGGCAAAGGCAAAAAAGTCAGGAGGTAACCATGTCAAGGAGGCATTTCTTTACAGTATTTATCTGCCACTTCCGCCTTTCTTAGGCTACCTGATCAGCCCTTACTCTTTAAATCCCCTATTGTGAGTAGGTTCCTAAAAGGGCTCACCCATTTATTTCCTCCCAATCTTTTCATCATGCCTCAGTGGGACCTTAATCTTGTACTTACTTATTTGATGTGTACCCCCTTTGAGCCAATGTATAATTGTCCCTTGCGGCTCCTCACCTTCAAAACTGTCTTTCTGGTCGCTATCACCTCAACTTGCAGGGTGAGTGAGCTTCAGGCCCTTTCCTCTAAACCTCCGTACTTGTCGCTACATCCTGACAAGGTAGTGCTACACACTGGAGCTTCCTTCCTTCCTAAGGTGGTTACACCATTTCATATAGGCCAGTCCATCACTTTGCCTACCTTCTACGCACCCCATTCCTTCCCATGAGGAGGGGGAGACCCCACCGTCTGGACCCAAAAAGAGCGTTGGCGTTCTATCTCAATCGTACTAAAGATTTCCGGGTGGACAATCAACTCTTCGTTGGCTATGTGGGTGCGAAAAAAGGGAAGGCGGTGCAAAAGCGTACCATGTCTCAGTGGGTGCTTCTTTGCATCAAAATGTGCTACGCTTTGGCTAAGAAGTAACGTCCTGAAGGGTTGCGTGCTCATTCCACCCAAGCAACTGCTGCTTCCACTGCATTAGCACGTGGTGTTTCTGACCTGTCTATCTGTCAGGCAGCTACGTGGGCATCCCTACACACGATTGCTAAGCATTACTGCCTGGATAGTCCGGTTCGTCTTGATGGCTACTTTGGTTGTTCGGTCCTGCAGGACTTTCTAGTATGATCTTGGTTCGCATCCCACCACTGAGGATACCATTGCTTGGGTATCTATTCTAAGGTAAGGAATCTGCAACTAGAAGTCTCTTATCAGATGTACAAATATCTGGTAGAGACATATTCTAGTTGCAGATTCCTTACCGCCCACACATCCTCCCCACTTGCGAACTGATTTTTAGGGACACGGATCCCCCTTAGCTGTGGAATACCAATCTCAGTGTTCTTAGCGGCTCTGCACTCTGGCGTGGAAAGTCGTTAAAAGAAACTGGCGTTACTGCGTGAGGGCGGCGTCTATGTACTACTCCCGACCTCCTCACGGCGACTACAACGCCTGCAGAGTCGACCGATGCGCAAGGGTATTGCTAGAAGAAAAATGTCTGGATCCAGTCTGATGCCTGGTGCCTGGGGGAAAATTCTAAAGTAAGGAATCTGTCACCAGAATATGTCTCTACCAGATAGTCCGTTACCGAAGGTAAATAACTTGTACTTTAAGCAAGTGAGGCCTGCTTTACTGTACCTTCAGTTTTTAGATAATCATACAGTATGTTATTATGTATCTTGGTTTTTAGCAGGGGTTTCACTCCACCCGATGAATTCAGATGTATTGTTTTTAGAGTCTAATAATGAACTTTGTATTTGTTTTTATAATTTACTATTTTAAATCGAATAAAGTGAAAATTTGACTTTGACCTTGAACATCAGACTTTATTCTTACATAGACATAAGTTTTCGCTAAAAGATGATGCATCATATCCCTCCATTTCAGCCTTTTCCACATCTTAAAATCACCTGAGAAGTCACCAGAATTTCTCAAATGTGTTTAACTTCACCACAAATGATTTAAAGTTTTGTTATTTCTGACCCTCAAAACCTAGCATTCACTAAAATTCATTTCATTGGAGATCATAATACCAAGTCCTGTGATGGCAGCCACAACCTCTTGTCTGTTGTGGCCAGCCAGTACAAGTGGGGACCCTTTGGTACCCCACCTCCCACCCCCTGCCACAGCGTATGCTGACTGTCCCCCTTATATATTTTTGAATCCATGTTCAGTTCTCAGGGGCCATGTCCCTGATTCATACAGCCATACCATATTGTTTAAGTTGTTGTCAGCCAACCAACCAGGATTGACTACTTTCCTTTAAATTGATCAATCAAGTATATCTGGAATTCAGTACTCATGCTATACCTATTTTAACTCCTTCATGACCACCCCAAGCACCTCTTTAAAAGTAAATTTCTCAAAAAAGGCTAAAAGGATTCCCGCCAAAGAATGAAAAGAACACTTTTGAGTAAACTTCTACTATACTACCAGATTTGGTGTAAATTTTCCAGCAGTTTTTTGTTTTACATCTTGTTGGAAAGTCACTCTTTTTGGCATGGTTACCCCCATGTTTTGCCTGCTATCAGGGTGCTTAGACTGTTTTCACTGAGATCCTGCTAACCAGGACCCCTGTGATTGTGCTCTCTCCTTTAAATTTGGTTGATTTGGTACCCTTTACACCCCCCAATTGGCATACTGGTGTACTCTTGTAAGTTCCTAGTATGTGGTACTTGGGTACCCAGGGCATTGGTACACCAGGGGTCCTTCATGGGCTCCAGCATGTATTATGCCGCCCATGGGAGCCTATGCAAACTGTCTGCAGTCCTGCCATTTGCAGCCTGCATGAAAAGGTGCATGCACCGTTTCACTACTGGTCACTACACCAGGTCGCTGGAAGTCTCCCCAATGGTAGGCCCTTTCAGTCCAAAGTGCAGGGTGCAGGTTCTTGTGTGTGAGGGCACCCGTGCATGAGCAGAGTTGCCCTACACACTCCAGTTCTAATGCACTGGACTATGTTAACTGGATTCTGTTAAGCCACTTTTGTGTCATAACTTATGAGAATTCAAATGGGAACATACACTTTTGGGGCTCTACACTTGGTAGATCTGTACGACAGTTGCCATGAAGGACCCAAAGTCGATGAACTCTGTTGTTGGAAAGTTTCACGCAGATTCTTTGAACGGCTCCAGAGTTAAGAAAAAAAATGCCTGTAATATGAAAACTCCAACTAAAAAATAACTGTTTTATCGTCCCTTTTATAATATACTTATATTGTACACAGTGTCAGATTTGCTTGAATCTTGGCATGCGATTAGCTTATTCAGCTAAGGTTCTGCCCGCATTGTTTCATAAAGATCTGTATAGGGAAATAGTTAAAGAAGGGGCTGAGAATTTTTTTTTCCTATTTTGCCTCCCATGGGAAATTTGGTTTGCACCTACATGTTGGGCCGCTGACAGGATCTAAACCACACTTGACATGGAAGTAGAACTTTACTCAGAAACCATGCTATTGTTGCTTGGTTGTAAACCATTTCAGTCGTTTTTGAGTTATAAGATTTTGAAAACGTTACTGAGCAGACTTTAAAAGGTTAAATGTTCTGTATTTAGCTGCCATGTTACCTCGTGAGTCGAAAAACACTTGCCAATCACATTTTAAAATGTTTTGAGATATGTGATTGGCTGGAGAAGGTTTCTGACATTTGGTCAGGTCAGAGTCTCGATTATGCACAGCCATGGTTGGCCACCTTGGAGGTAGCGGACTCCAGGGAAGTGCAGGGAGGAACCCAGAAGCATTAAAAACATACATACTGTACCAGGAAAAAGCTCAGAAAAAACACAACACACAAGTAAAAAGAAGATCACAGGTGCGCCATTTTACATAGTTGATTTGCCTGGCATTTAAAAAAAAAGTCACATGATACTTGAGAGTATCACAAGGGCTTAACAATAAATAGAAAGACAGCATGTTGTGTAGGGAGACAGAGATGTGGATTTGGTTTGGGCTGATAGCACGGGGTTGGAAGGAGCGGTAAGGTCCTACACCAAACCCTGCTATGGGAGTGTCTGAAAGCCTGGGATTGAGTGGAAGGCGAGTTGATAGGCAAAGAATCTGTGCTGTGGGGCTGGACACAGGGAAGTGTGCTGCTGGAGTTTGGCTGCACTACAACTGTGCATGGCAAATGGCTGCATGCTCCACAGGTTGCATGACATCAGCAGTTGGGCGTGTCCTCAACCCCTGTTGCACATGGTCAAATGTCGTTTCCTCAGGAGGTTGGAAATAAAGGATAGTTTATAAAAACTAATGAAATTCAATGTAAAAGCACAGCTAAACCATGAGTTGTGGATCTCTTCCAGAGACACCTCATTAGTGGTCAGAAGCACTGAATTGTCCCACCCACGCTCTGGGTCTGAGAGCTTTTTCTTAAGTATTTGCATGAAATGTATATACGTACATATGGGCAAAGCCTTGCAAGAGAAAAATGCTCTTATGTAGAAAAACAAACAGTTTTTGCTGTCATATAAATTCTTGAGGTGCCCTTATTACATTTATTTTTCATTTAGAAAAGGGCTCCAGTTAACATTGTTGGAATGACAAAGTTCCCTGCATCGTGACTGACATGCACCCCTTTCCTGAGAGCCCAGCTGCATTGATATCTGGATCCCTGGTTTTGATTTTTGATCAGTACCAAGTATTGTGTGTGCACCATGACCTAGACATTTTAAGTAATGCTGTCTGCTTAGACATTTGTGGGGTGCACCAGGTGCTACTCTTGTGAAAGTAGAGGGCTGTTGCCGTTACCTGAAGTTAAGTGGCACGGTGTTGACCGCATACCAGTTTTGTGTCAAGTTTAAGCACTAATGTGAACAGTACTTTTTACCTGTGTCACTGAAGTGGGTCGTACTTGCCCACTCGGGTAAAGTTCCTTGGCTGTGCACTTAACTCACACTTGGGCTGCGTGTAGTGCCAGATAGTGTGCCATTCTTGCATCAGCATGCTGGGTTTCATGTGTTTGTCTGTGGTTGTTATATTAAATGGATACCTGAGGGGTCTGTTTTGAAAGCCCGGGTGTTAGAGAGGCTGAAGTGATGCAGACTGTAATCCCCACACGATATGTGTATTGGTGACATTCCTGAGAACTGTGGCGGGGACTCACACTGCAGGCGAGAGAAGCAAAGCATCCTCTGTGCACATCAAAGGGCTTTTTGATTCCAGAAAGAGTTAGTGGTCAGCAGGGCTTGGGATCATTGTCAGGGGAATGGTGGGACTGATGAAGTTGGCTCTACCAGCGAATTTTGATAGAGGAAGGCTTAGTCCTCTCAATATTTATGGACATATTTCAGTAGAAACTGCCTACTAGAAGTGATGCCTGGTTACTCATTGGCCTGTGTTGTGGGTCACACAGAATTGGAGTCATTCCTGCTGTGGCAGACTAACATTTGACAAAGGGCAAAGCAAAGAGGTGAGCACCTTCTTGAATTTCAAAGGCCAGGCACGAAATCATGTATGTCGTGGAGTTTGGCTATATAAGTGGAAGCAGGAGAGCCATGCTTTGTGAAACATCACCTTATCAGGAGAGGGAAGATCGCCAGGATTTAGGATTAAGGTCTGCCAGTCTCCCACTTAAGTGATGGACCAGGAGTCAAGAACACTTGCCCTGTTCCTAGTGAACCAACCCTTTGCCTTCCTAGCAAGTCATTTCTACCCAGTGAGGAGGAGGAGAGAGTCTGGGTATAGCTAGGCCCAGCGGGGATCCTGATGTGTGTATCCAGGTGAGCAGTCAGTGGGGCATCTGTTCTAGTTGGGACCGGTGTGCGATAAGCTGTCTGAAGTTATGGGTTGTCATCCAGGGTAATAAATCTCAGTGGGGCCTTCACCCGTGTCTGTGATCCCTGAGTGCCAGCAGGGGACCATTTGGACTGTTTGGGTCATTGCCCACTGCCCCTGCGACTGTGGGATGTCGCCCATGTCTTTAAATCCTGAATGCCAGGAGAGGGCCACTGAGCCTTTGTCCATCGCCCAGGGGATCCAGTCTACTTGAGACTGTCACCAGTATCTGTGACCACCTCCCAGCCCCAGCAGGAGGCCACTAGGACTCTGGAACAAACCCAAAAGCTGCCTGCAGGAGTGCCGCTGCTTCAGAGACATACCTCAACTTCCATGGAAAACTAGCAAATAACCATCATTGTATTGTTTTTACTTGAAAACATTTTATTCAAATACATAGCATTTATAATTCAAAGGTAAACATCCTCATGGAGCTCTGTTATCATATAAATTTGGTATTTAAGGTGGTTTTCCCATATGACACAACTGTATAGTGAAAGTGAGGTAAGTAATTAGAAAGTGTGTTGGTGCTATAGAATAAATGCATAAATACTAACTCTAGACAATGCATGTTTGTTTGATCCAAACTCTAGCATAGAGTTGTAGGTTCCTGAATTACATAAATATAGTACACGATTATTGTCTCACCGTTTCGACCATCTAAATTTATTATGGCAGGGTCATCATCAGGACAAGGAATGGGAAACACCCTTTGATTGTACTCATTTTCGCCCCTCCCCTTCAGAGAGATCACCGCTACGGCCAGTTAATCTCCTAAACAACCCCCACAGAGTTCAGACTCTCCATGCTTCTCTAAAACATCACCTGAATCTGAGGGGCAAGAGGGCCTCCAAGGCACCATTTCCAGATGTATAATTTCTGTAAATGAAACAGTTGGGTTAAAATGCATAGTTCTGAATCATCCAGAAGGCCTATTCAAACCACATTTTCCACTGTTGCAAAATGACTCCTCACTACTCCAGAGCATGAAACATATAATAGTTCCACTTGCACCTTATCTTGCATACATTGCCAAAACAGAATAGTTAGGTAAATTATGGTTTGTCCAAAGTAGTGTCTGGAGTACATTAAAGCCTAGCCTGTGAGCATAACCAACCTGTTTTGGTTCATAAAACTGTAGAAGGCTGAACATTTCAATCTGGCTTTCTGCTGAATTCCTTCAGCAACCAGCGCTGTGACTTAGAGATGACAGTAGGAACTTAACACACTGTGGGCATGATTAAGACCTTGGTGGAGGGGATTACTCCATCCCAAATGTGACAGATATTCCGTCTGCCATATTAAAACTTCCATTATATTCTATTGAACTTGCAAAACAGTAAACTGGATGTCCAACATGTTTGGCTAGGAGTAAGCCCCTCCGCCAAGGTTGTAATCAGGCCCTTTACCTATTTTCATTTGACAATTATTTCACATTTTGGTAGCTATTGCACAAAGCTGATCAACCTAATACTTACTCCATTATTGGAACTTTCGTAGATTCACATGCTTGAATCCTCCGTAGTTGAGATTGGAGTCCCTAGTATTCTAGTAGAGCAATGTCCCAGTAGACATATACTGTGTAGGCCATAGGCCTTTTAGTTTAGTAACATATCACAGTCATTTTTAAAAAGGGACCTTTCTCAAAGAAATGAATTCGATTCAGCCTGGTGCTTCAACCTGACGTCCATTGTGTCAGACACCTAAAAGGGGGCTTTTTAGACTTTGTGGCATCTGCAGGAAAAAGAGGCTACATATAGACAATCCATACAAGGACTACATATAATGGCTTTACCTGGAGCACAAGACAAGAGACTGCAAAGTATGTCACACATTTTCTACCAAGACATTAAAGGACCGTGAAGAGTGCTTTCTCCTTTGGCTGCAGAAACTAAAATCTAGACAACCCTGTCTCCGATGAGGTGAGTGAATCATCCTTTTCTTCGTACTCTAGGATGCCGGTCAAGCAAGTTAGGGAGATGGCTGTATCTCCTGCCTCTTAACAACCTCCACTAAAGGCAACCAAAAAGTTTTCTGAGGGCTCTTAAAGACTTCACAGCCTTTCCAAATTGTCTCACAATCGTGCTTTCTTGCAGTCACAGAAGCGTAAAAAGACTGAGTCATCCTCAAAATCCAGGCAGAAATCCACCTCCGAGCCCCCAATGCCACCAACGCAGGTTAAACATGTTTTTTAAAAACCAGCTTCCGCACTGTCAATGGACGTATCATCAACGGTATCGCCATCGAGGACTTCTACCGTCACCACTGTCACTGTCAACTGCGGAAACCCCCGTATCGATGAAGTCTTTGTCAACAGCTCTTTCATCTCTGCCATCAACAATACCTACATCATCACCCTCAACCCAGGCGTCGATGACACATCTGGTCAACAGCAGTCTTGTCAGTGGTGCTCCCGTTGGCGGCACTTTTGTCGACGACCTTCCGACAGCTCTCCCATTGGCGATGCTCCCATCAGCAGTGCTACCGTTGATGGTACTCTTGTCAACGCTGCCACTGTTGATGACCACTCTTCATACTACAGTTGACCTTACGTCGAGTGACTGCTACAAGTCGATGGCAATTACCACACTGACTAAGAGTCATAGACCCACCCCACTGCCTCTATTCTCGTTGACATAGTTGATACCCCAAATAAGACTGAAAACTCTTAGACACATTTAACCCCATCTATAATGTCACCAAGCAAGGTTTCAAAACATCTACGAGCCTACCTTTTGGATGATGACGATTCGGTTGAAGATGGCCTTTATGGAGCGGCAAGAAGCCCATCCTAACTACATGTAAAGTGTTAAGAATACTCAGAAGATGAAGAATATTATGATCAGCAATGATACCAGCAACCTCAACAATACCTACCAGACATAGTATGTCTTCCTTCAGCCCTGATTTCAGATTTGCAGTTGGTGTTAGTAGATTACAAACCATGTTTTCCTCCAGTATCCACACTTGCACAGCAGCCCTCAACCTCTTCAGATTCCATACTCTCCTTCAGGCTCCCTCCTCAACCACAGCATTTGCCTGCAACGCCGCTACCAACCACACTTCCCCTTTGTCAGTGCCAATACAGGACCCAACATCCTCTGAGGAAGAAAGAGAAGAGGGTGAGATTCAGACCCATCAAGATGAGTGGGACGATTACATCTTGCCTACACCAGCATCTCTGATACCACCTCAAGTAGATTCACTTCCAGAGAATATAGTAGGTTTCCCCACCCCATAGAAAGAGTGGCCACATGTTTTGAACTGCCTATGCCTGCCGCACAACAAGACTGTTTTCTTTACAATTTCAAAGAACCCTATAGACAAACAATCAGGGCTGTTCCTATTCTTGATCATGTGTGGAGTCAGGGCTTCAAGAGTATGCACAATCCTGCTACAGTACCTACAGTGTTGCCTAAATTTGACAAAAGCATACAAAGCCCCAGAAGATGCTCCTGCCTGCTTAACAGGTCATCTGAAGCCTGATTCAGTTATCTCACAGGTAGTGCAGCGCCAGTCTCGAATTCCCTCCACACCTCTGACTGCACCACCTGATAAAGATGGCAGAAATCTTGATAACATCGACAAACGTTTTTCGTCAGTGTCCGCTGTCACTGTAAGGGATCCTTGTAAAATAAGATAGACAGCTATGGTCCTATATAGCTCAATATTTGAAAGACCTTCCTGAAGACACCTGAGGGGAGGCAAAGAAAGTACGGTTGAAGGGCCAACATTTTCCTCAGAGATTATAGACTGCACATTTGATAGTGCCTTCACCGGTTTCAGGCAACTTGCTGGATCAGCAATTCGTGCCGCCAAGGGGGGTTAAGGCTACTAATTTCAGACGGGGAGACTTTGTTTTGGAAACGTGTTCATGATGCCCTCCAAACTATCATATCTGATACAGGTACTGCTAGATTGCTAGGCACACTGCAAGAAAGAAAGGTGCTTTTTCATGGCATCAGAGAAAGAGGTCAACCCTCATTTCATAGAGGATATCAGCAGTATCGATACCCAGTATACGCCTCTAATGCTCAGCATATTGGGTCTCAGTACCATCAGAGACAACCACCTTCAACTGCATTCAATAGAGCCTCCTCACCCAGAGGAAAGCCTGGAAGGCAGGGCAAGGATACCTCCTACAGACAATAACTGCATCCTGAAGCTAGCTACCACTCATTCTTCCCCGTCAAAGGTTACAGAGAGACTGTCCGACCACCTCCATCATTGGAGACAGATAAAGGCTGACCAATAGGTCCTCAACATAAAACAATTTGAGCTCCTTCTGCAATTTGTACAAACACCATGCATAACACCACCTTTACTAAAAGCGCGAAAATATCTGCATTTGCTTAAATTGGAAGTAGAGACCATGTTGCAAAAAGGAGCGATAGGAGTTCCAAGCTCCCAAAAAGAAAACGTTTTCTACTCCCGTTTCTTTTTAATCTGAAAGATGTCATGACAAGGGAGACCAATTCCCGACTTACGGAAATCAATAAGTAACTCTAGAAGCAATTGTTTCGTATGAGCTCCTAAACAAGGAAGATTTTATGGCCTCCCTTGACCTCCAGGATGCCTACTTTCACGTATAAATCCATCTGAGAACCATCCTAAGGTTCACGGTAGCCGTCAAACATTTTCAATTCAGGTTTTGCCCTTTGGTCTCAAGTCTACTCCTCTCATCTTTACCAAATGCCTACCAACAGTTGCTGCTTACCTCAGGCAACTAAGGCACCATGTCTTCGTCTATCTTGACGACTGGTTAGTGAATGCTCCCAATACCCAGTCAGTAAAGGTGTCCATCAGAGCAACCTTACACCTCTTCAAGGAGTTAGGCCTCGCTCTCAACCAAGAAAAGTCAGCGCTCCAACCATCAAGGAGAATATCCGTCCTGGGAGCCTTACTGGATACCAGCCTTACCAAGGCCTACCCCACATTAGAGAGACGAAAAAAATGAACAACCCCAGCAACACAGATACAAAAAAGAAAGTCACTTTTAGTTCGCCATTACAATTCTATCCTCAAGATGATGTCCACTTGTATCCATCTCATACCGTACTGTCTGCAGGTGCACCTCCTTCAGGAAGCACTGGATATACAGTGGAAACAAATGACATGGTCCGTCGAGGATATTATTCCAGTAACACCGCTCATGGGCAAGTCTTTAAACTGGTGGACAAGCCCTACAAACCTCTCAGTGGGCCTCCAGTTTTTAACTTAAGCCTCCTCACTGGTCATTGCAACACATGCATCACTGTACGGATGGGGAGCTTACCTGCAGGACCTTCAGGCCAGCAGCTAGTGGCCTCCTTCACATCATGGCTTCACATTAGTCTTCTGGAGTTAAGGACAATAAAGTATATCTGGCACTACAAGCCTTCCTTCCCAGAATCCAGATATCTTCGGTGCTTGTCAGAACAGAAACACAACGACAATGCACTACATAAACGAGCAGGGAGGAACTCTCTCACCTACTGTCTCAGGAAGCCCATCAATTTGGGCATGGTTTTTTCCCCACTCACTACACATAAGAGCAGAACATGTGCCAAGACATCATAACGCCACCTTGAGCAGGCTGACAACAACTTGTCAGGAGTGAGAATTGGACCAGAATACCCTGGACTGTATATTTCTCCAGTAGGGGAACCTGAACCTGGATCTCTTCTCGACTGCCTGGACTGTCAAATGCCAGTTCTTTGCAAGCTGGCATCACCAACGGGCTGTGGGGGGTGGGGAGGAGGAGGGTGCATTTGCGATTGCATGGTCTTACATATTTGCTCATGCCTTTCCTCTAATTCCTCTCCTTCCAAGAGTACTCAGCAAGATGAAGACCGAGCTCTGTCAGATCATACTGAAAACCCCTGCATGACCACTTCAGCACTGGTACACAGAGCTTCTCCTACTATCAATATGTCCTCCCATCAGAATCAAGCCAATCCCATCGTTACTAACTATGAACCAGAGGCATGTGCACCATCCGGATCCTAGATCTTTCAACTTATCAGCCTGGCTCCTGGGTTCCAAGAATTTGGTCAATTAAACATTCCCAAAGATTACAGGGATATTTTTGCCAGGGTGTGACCAGCCAGTACAAAAAGTACAAGCCGCCTGAAGTGGAGAAGATTCTCCCTATGGTGTAGAACTGCTAAAGGTACATCCTATCTCCTCGTCTCCAGAAAATATCTTGCTCTATCTGTTGCAGTTGACACTGTACGTATATCTTGCAGCCATTTCCCGGTTCTGGAGGTCATCCAACAAAACCCTCTTTGTGGCCCGAAAGAATTAAGTAATTTCTAAAAGGGTTGTTTAGAACATTTCCACCAGTCAGAGCCCCTCCTCTGACATGGCAGCTCAACACAGTATTAGGCCAGTTGATGAAAAATCCATTTTAGTCCATCCGTAAAGCGCAGGGGGGTTAAGGCTAGGTGGCTCTCCACGCGCAATGTGGCTCTCCTTGCGTTTGCGTCCGCATGTTGGGTCAGCAAGATTCAGGCTTTTACCATCGAGCAACCATTTCTCCAATTCAGAGGAAACAGGGTCATTTTACGTAGTAACCCAAAATTATTTCCTAAAGTTCCCTCGGACTTCATCTCAATGAACCTGTAATCCTTAAATAATTCTTCCCAACCCCTCAAACTATAGCCGAGCGAGCCCTCCACTCATTAGATCTCAAAAGGTACTTAAGGTTCTATTTGGACAGGACTAAATCCTTCAGGAAAGGAAATCAGCTTTGTAGCTTACAGTGCTCCTAGGAGAGGTTGTCCTGTGACAAAACAAACCATATCTAGATGGTGTCCAGTGCAATTGTTCATTGTCATCAAAAGGCAGGCCGGCCTTTGAACTCTTAAGTGCCTGCACATTCTACAAGTGCCAGCTCCACATCCATGGCATTGTTTGCAGGAGTATTGTTGCCTAACATCTTCCATGCAGCAATATGGAAAAATGCACACACCTTCACATAGCACTACTACTTGGATACAGAAACCCTCAAAGATGCAGCTGTAGGACAGGTGGTACTGAGAAATCTTTCAATAAATGTGAGCCAGTTCTTTCTTCCCACCATGTGCTATAATGGTTTACACACATTTTTCTCTACATGTTTTACTTCTGCCTATGTAATGGTTTGCCTTTCCAACCTCTTTATATCTTCTATAAAAAAAAGTGTTTATTACTGCTTGCTATTCTGAATCAAACATGTGAATCTATGAAAGTTCCAACACTGGAGTAAGAAAATAAGTTAGATACCCATGTTAGATTCACATGTGACCCACCCACCTCCCCAGAGAAGCTCACCTTTATTTCCCTCAGTGTTATACCACATGTACGCACTAGTGTTCAGAACGTCTGAGGGGAAAGCAGCTTCTCTCAGGAGGGTTCTAAAGGGTGGCGTGTCCTGATTGGTTAACTCTTAAGTTGGGTCCTTTTTTTTTTTTTTAAACAATGACTGAGATATGGTGCTAAACTAAAAGGCCTAGTGCCTACAAGGTACATTTCTATTGAGACATTGCTTTTCTAGAATACTGGGGACTCCCAACTGGATGACAGCAAAGGATTCGAGCATGTGAATCTATGAAAGATTCCAATACTGGGGAACTACAGTTACAGTTAAGTAACTTATTTTCTTAGAACCTTTCTATAAATTGACATGTACTACTATATAAAGCTCTTAAGTAGATTAATCATGTTATCATTGCTCAGAAAGTCTCCTCTCATGAATGTTTGTGCCTATTTCCCTTGAGCCAAGATTGCTTTGTTTATGTGCAATCTTGTCAGAAATAGCAGTAAGGCACCTAGACGTATGATTACATACAGTTTTTGCAGATGCTATATGTTTGAAGCCTCTTCAGTAAGTGATGTCTGATTCTATTTAGATGACTTAAGAAATGTTTTTGCTTAGTCCATTGGATGCCTTCCTCTTCATGTTTAGTCTAATAAAAATAGGAGAGAATTCAACAGCCTTCATAGAAGGTTTTCTGTCATACCACTAGGTCGCATGTTGGAAGTTAAACATGGAAAAAAGGTAGCCCTATAAAAAGAAAGAACAGGTCATGATGAAGGCGTATAGTGATACCTCTAACACTTTTTGAATACATTAATTTGTATGTTCTGCGACCACCAGCCTAGTAATTGTTTCGGTCTACTTCCATTTATACTTTGACATGTTATCTCTTTCTTCAGAAATTGAAACTTCCTTTTGAACGGCAAAGTGACTCCAGCTCCATGCTGATGGCAAAACTGAAAGTAAGTATGTTGGTGATTCCCACATATTTTTCATTCGTACCTTTCATAGTTTTCTAAAGATAGTTCTCTTGATTAGACTGTTTCTTTTCAGTCTGTTTTACATGTCTGATATGGAGTATGAAATTACTGGAAAACGAAGATCTGCTCGCAGGATGCAGACTCTGGTGGTTAAATGTTGATTCATTGTAGATCTTGGCTGGAATCCAAAAAGTGGTTATTTGATGGAAAGCAAATTGTCTTACAGAAGTGTCTTTCAGGTGTGTGCTTTCTATAGATGATCACCCATTGGACTGAACCATGGTTCTCCTTTGAGGAATCTTTGTTGACCAATATAAGCGCTGAAAAGACCAGTCATATTTCTAGCATGTGCAGCTTGAAGATCACATGTTGAAAAAGTTCTACTGTTGAGGAGCCACTGACAGGCGGATGCGGTGCTTGCATAGTGCTCACTCGGAGGATCCCAATTAGGGTGGTACTTTCTAATTACCACATAGGTTTTTTGAGGAGCCGACTATGAGGCTGCACTATTCTAAAAATCTCAGCATGTGAAGGCTTGCATGTGTGCCCGACGGCATGTTTTGTCCTGAAGAGACTCGCTGAAATAGGGTGTTGGTTGAAACATCTATATTGGATTGGGGCAGGGATTTAAGTGCGATGAACAACCTGGAGGGGAGGTCTCTCAAAAAGACATGGCCTATTTGATTAAGGCTGTGGCTTAAACATGCAAGCTAAAAAAAAATTGCTTAGCATAGTGTGACGCCCGACTGGTATTTTACTGTGTCTTTCTGTTACTGCATCCAAATACAACAACTGACATTGCACCGAATACTAGCCAGGACTATTGGATTTGTCAGCAGTTGTTAGCTGCATAAGATAAATGAGTAACAGCAACTACTTTGTTTGAAATAAAATTGAAAATACTTAAATTCTGAAATTATAAGGTGGCTGAATAACTAACACCTAATTAGGAACCTTAAATGAAACGCTTTCTAAAAATTGTGTTTTTATTTATTGTGGGCTTGAAAAATGTCTAGAAGTTGCTGCTGCTAATTCTTGGCAACAGCAGCCCATGCAGAGACCTTATCACTGTAACCTGTTAGATGTGGAGCATATGCTCTGCCCTTCCCCCCACTTGCCCCTCTGCAGATTTAACGGCATGTGCCTTTAGATCACCATCTGGTGATCATATCCGCAGATTAGCTCCTGATCGCAGCAGCATGCATAACAAACTAGTCTCTTCCAAGTTGCATCCAAGTTGGGTGATTGGTATTACTGTCAACGTTTTTTTTCACCCAGAGGATTGGGGTAAAAATGGAGAGCCTGAAAGGGGCTTGTCTCAATACCTGATTTTTAGAACTACCAATGCTGAGCACTGACAGGACCCGGCCCACTTAAAGCCCCGGATTGGGGATTGTTCAGTATACATAAGATACAATACAGAAAACAGAATTTATACTGAACCGTACACCGAGTAAATAGAATAGTTAATGGTAACTTATAAATGAGACCCACGGAACCTTTGTGTTTATTCTGGAGATCACACTCTGCACACACTTCTGCCATCTAGTGTTGGGCTCAAATGTTGCCAGTTGTTTTTTGAAGGAAAGATTTCGGTGTCACAGTGACTTGCGCCACTTACCGTGAAACCAGCGATGCACCTGGATAAAGAGTCTACCTTAGATTGTTTTTTTCGAATGTATCTTCTAATGCTTTGGGATCATTATGCCACAGAAACCAGGAAGCATGACATTTTCATCATTGACACCAAACAAATTACTTCTATACATGAGATTTTGGTGCTGCCACTGACTACTTCAGCAGAAGCCATACGACCGCCAACTGTTTTGGAGCTGAATCAGATCAGGAACCCCTGGGCCAGATCATATGAGAATGGCTTATGCACAAATAGGGTATTGGGAAAACGCTTTTTAAATTATTTCTCAGCTATGATAGTAAATTCCCATGTAAAGATTATCTTCATACATCTCTCTCTCTCCAGAGGGACCACAGCAAGTTTGCATCTATCACATTCAAAGCTTTTGGGTGTAAGAAGACTGTCCAGCTCTGAAGGGATCGACAGTGGGTGCATTACAAGATGCAGCTTTCAGGCTCTTCTGAGCCATGGTCTGGACAGAGCATTGAGAAAGTTAAAGGGACTTACTTGGATGGCAAAATGGATAGAGTCCCCTTTGCTCTGGGACAAATGGGAAGCGGAGTCCAGAATAACTCCTCTAGCAACTCTGACTTTAAAGACCAATTGTCTCCTGAGCCCTCAATGGAACTTGCACTCAGGACAAAGACTGCACCTAGGTTTTTGCATACAACACACAGAGGGTCTTCTCTATGGAGGTTCAGCCTCAAACAGCACTTTGGCCGCAGGATGAAGAACTGCACTGACAGACCAATTACTCACTCAAGTCATGTCTACACTGAGCTGAGACTGGATGGTTGCATTGGACTTGCAGGACGCATACTTCTACGGGGCTGGGACTTGATACCATGAGAAGTGACTCTCACCCCTCTATGGACTCGAATCCCATCAGGGAGCAGGGTGCCCTGTTATTTCTGGCAAAATCCTGGATGGAAGTTTCCATACAGACTCTATCAGAAAGGCCAGTCACTTTTCTGGGAACCTCCTCCAATGCGATATTCCTTAAGAATCAAAGAAGGTGCCATAGGATGGAGAAGTCTTCTTCCTCTAGGGAGGGCTCCCTTTATCAGGATTGTATGCAGTATTGATATTGTTCTCCAATGCCAGCTCTTCTTTATCTGCAGCGCCTAATAAGATAATACAGTGGTTTCCTGGTCTTTTGATCATACCCCGTGTACTTTGTGGCCTTCTGCCTATCAGTGCTCGATCTGCTCCGGACAGCACTCCTACCATCACGGGTGTAAGGTGGCGGCTGTGGGGTCCATTCTTACTGTTGTGCCGGCTCAGGTGAAGTTAAAAAAAAGCCTAGAATGCCATCCTGCGTTTTTTTGGTTTTTTTGTCCCTTATTTGGCACAACTTTTGTATTCTGTAAGATCACTTGTGAAGCCAACTCCGTCGTCTGCCACAGAGTTGATAAGGGTGAGTATCATGTGGTGAAGGTAGAGATCAAGGCAAATTTTAATGGTAAACCATATTTTGGGCACCTCCCCAGTACCCAATGTTTCCCTGCTTGTATATGAGTTTCTTAGTTCAGATTTAAATTCTGCGTTTACAAAGGATAAGAATTGTGGCTGTCCAGAGGATTATGACCTAGAAGCTGATCATCTCCAGTCACCTTACAACAGTGACACCAGTGTGTTTTTTAAGCTACAAAGTTGTAGTGGCTTTGATACTTCATGATAAAGATACATTCCCTTTAACACGGGTCTTACTTCGGAGGACATATTTTCCACATCAGTCGTTGAGAAGGTATCATAGGCCTTGCAGGTGACTTGGCTGTGAAAGTGAAGTTAACTTTCTGAGGGAAACATTACTGTTCTGCACAATTCCTCCCTAACCCTTGCTCCCTTTCAGTAAGGCACTTTAAAATCATATAATGATTTTGTCACTCTCCATTCTGCATGGCAACATAGCTGACAGGGGCAACTGGCCCTAAATGTGATGGCTGAGCTTTTGCTACTGGTGATCTTGGGGCTGTCCTACTCTAGCTCTGCAAAGTGGGTCAAGTGTTAACCCTTGACTCAAAGTCATGGGCTTCTAAAGGAAGCTAATGTGGGTGGGGCAAGAAATCAGAAAATCAGAACTCAACAATCAGCCAACAGACACAATGAGGTACTGTCCAGCAAACATAAATATTGTACAAATCAGTGGATGTGACCTACGGGGTTGCAGTGTACAGAGATATGGTACATCCCATTCCCTTCCTGGTAATAGTTATCCTTCCAACTAAGGTACCACTCTGAGCTTCTGTGGTGTTAGGCAGGAGTAGGCTCAGGTACAGTTGGTTCAAATGGTATCACTGTTTTAAGTGTGCAGCTCAGTCCATCAGTTTATCATTGCTTTAGCATTAGCAATTTGTGTTGGACAGGCAGATGAGCCTTGTATTTCTTATCTCCTGGTGCAGACCCTTTGGGTTATAATAATAACCCTTTGGGTTATTTGCAAGTTGCTCTCGACAATCGGTGTATGGAGGATGAGGTTGAACCCTCCTAACTTAGCACTGTGGACTGTCTGTTGTGGGGCTGACACAGCAGCCTTTCCAGAAGGAGAGACAAGATAGATTTTTGGAATTAAGTCCATATTTACTGCAGCAGCAACTGGGTCAGAAGCCTTCTTTCATGAAGTTGTTGTTGCCTCCAGGCTGAATCGTCTGGTAATGGTATCTTAGAACAGTGACTGCTTTTGGGCAGATTGGACATTGTTCAGTCAAGAGACTGCCCTTTGTTCCTCCCAAACGTCAGCACCATAGGATCAAACCTGTGATTAGGTGACCTGTTTCTGGCACACATATGATACATCTCCCTTAATTATCTGCCTGAGAGGCTGCAGGACCTATTCACAGCACAGGTCTTTAAGCTTGCACTGTAGGTAGGAAAGTGCTCTTTTTGGCATGGTTTCTCCCTCACGTTTTGGGTACCTTTTACAAGGGACTTAACTGTGTGCCAGGGGTGTTCCAATTGTGGGAACAATGGTACAGTTTAGGGAAAGAACACTGGTGCTGGGGCCTGGTTAGCAGGATCCCAGCATACTCTGTCAAGTCAGCATCAAGATCAGACAAAAAGTGTGTGTGTGTTTGTATGGGGGGGGGGAGTGGGTGTGGTTAACCATGCTAAAGGGGCACTTTCCTGCAGTTTGTCTATTTGATACCGTCACCACAACACCCAGGGACATACAGTTCCTCCCTATGTTACAAGGAATGCTTCGTCATGTGCATGATATTTTTAAAGAGCCTGTGCATTCCCATATAATTATACCATGGGTAGGTAAAAAAACAAATATCTAGCTGCTCCATCTGACCCAATATATATCCGGTCACAAGCCCCTCGAAATTCAGTTGTCACCACCACAGCCAGGAAAAGAGTTAATTGTCAGGTTACCTGAGATTCTCCTCCACCAGCGAAAGAAAGTAAAAAGATTGACACAGCAGGGAAAAGGATCGCTGCACCAGTGGGCAATCATTGGCGAATTGCTAATTCCCAGGCACTGCTTGCAAGATATGATAGGGCACATTGGGACGTCATGGAAGACATTCTTCAACGTCTCCCAGAAGAACACCATAAACATGCACACCAAATTGTCTCTGAAGGTCAGACAGTTGCAAATAACTCAATTAGATGTGCACTTGATGCAGCAGACAAAGCCACCAGAGGGGTCAATACTAGTATATACCTTTTGAAGACATGCCTGGCTAAAATGTTCTGGTTTCAAACCAGAAGTCCAACAAGCTGTCCTCAATATACGTCATGATGGAGAGCACCTATTGGGTCCCAGGTTGACTCCACCCTTGAAAAACTTTTTAAAAGAAAAAGAAAGACACCAACACAGCTAAATCCATGGGTGCTTTACAAAATTAGCCAAACAGGTTTTTTTTCGCAACTCAATGTATAGGGGTGGCTACAAATATACCACATGTGCTCATCACACCAACTCACAGCAGCGTCAAGCCTCTTCCTCCTATTCTAAACGGTTTTTCAGAGGAACATATAGAGGAAACAATTCTAAGGGCAAGGGTAAAATCACCAACACTCATGGTTCACCCTCCGCAGCCAAACATTGACTACTTACATTCTCCCTCTCCATTCAACTGCAGTATGGGGGGGGGTGTCTTCATTTTTACCAACAGCAATGGACAGAGATACCGTCAAACCAATGGGTCCTTTCCATTATCCATCATGGTTACTGCCTAGAACGTATGTAAGCACCCACGAATATCTCACCTCGCACACACAAAATGTCAACAGAACATCTCATTCTTTTAAAAGAATTGGTACAGTCTCTAAAGAAGCAATAGAAATTGTTCCCATACAATATCAAGGAACAGGAATGTACTCTCTCTACCTTCTCATGCCCAAAAAAGACAACACTGAGACTTTTTGGATCTCAAACCACTAAACCAATATATTCTCTCAGAACATTTTCATATGTTAACCATGTAATCCTATTACTACAAAAAGGCGACTTCATGACTGCTCTGGATTGAAAGGATTTGTAGAGGCGGGACAACATTATCAGTTCAAAGTTCTACCTTTTGGAGTCACAGACTCTCCCAGGGTAATCACCAAATGTCTCGCAGTAGTCGCAGCAGATTTCAGAATGCAACTCATACATGTATTTCCATATTTAGACGATTGGTTGATCAAATGCAACACTCCAAGTCTGTGCCAGTCGCACACTCAAACAACAGTAAACCTTCAACAATTAGAGTTCACTGTAAACATTCAAAAATCACACCGTCAGCCTCTCTAGATTCAACTGTATCTAGGGACTACACTCAACACAGAATTAGAGGTTTCTTACCCCAATCCAGCACATGAACACAATTTTCTAAAAGTAATTTCTCAAATACAAGTTAATCAAATGTACACAGTCAGAACACCAATGTGACTCCTATGCATGAGGTATCCTGCATTGCCATTGTCTGTCTTGCCAGACTTCATATGCGGCCCCTACAACAGTGTCTCTGCAATGGTCTCAAGCTCAGGGTCATCTTCAGGATCTAGTGTTGGTAGATTGCATAGCTTACAATTCTCTCCTGTGGTGGAAATCCAACAATCTTCTCATAGGGCGACTGTTTCAAGACCCTGTTCCCCAATGTTCTTGGAGTTCTCGGATGCCTCCCTTACACAATGGGTGCTCATCTCAACAACCTCACAGTGCAAGGATCATGGGACTTCAGTCACCAGAACTTACACATCAATGTTTTAGAACTTCAAGCAGTCTTTCTAGCCCTAAAAACGTTCCTGCCTCACTTAATGCACAAATCTGTTTTGATTCGCACAGACATCACTGCAATGATTTATCTACACAAATTGGGAGAGTCACGCTCTCTCCAGTTGTCTCAGTAAGCACAAACGATCTTGAGGTGGGCTCATCATCACCACATTCATCTACTGGCAGAATATCTCCCAGGGACAGACAACGATTTGGTAGAGCTGCTAAGCAGGACACAGCAACAAATCGGAAACTCCACCCAGTAGTCCTTTAAAAGTACTTTAAAAAATGGGGAACACCTTACATAGACCTATTCGCCACAGCAGAAAACTCAAAATGCCAAAACTTTGCATCCAGTTACCCACAGCCTCGGTCCAAGGGCATTGCACTATTGTAGGAAGCTGGCCTGTTGTGTGGTGAGCACCTATGGTGTTATCACCTTATACCAGATATCCCCTATTAGTGAGGTGTAGACAGAGTCTAGGAATCCAGGGCTCTCTAAATGTAGCTGTAGATGAGCAGCCAAGACGTATATAGAAGACATGCAAAGCTTATACAATACCACCACAGTCACACAGCACTTACACACATGAAATAACCACAGAATGTTACAAAAATAAAGGTAATTTATTATGGTAACACAGTTACTAAAATACTGTATAGGCAATACTCCACTAGGAGGTGAGTAAGCCCACTAATGTTTACACGTTAGAAGTCACTGATTAGCATAGGAAGCAATAGCAAACAGTAACACAATGGAATACAGTGTAGTCCCTGGAGGGAGACCAAACCATATACTAAGTAGGTGGAATGCGAAAGGCAGTCCCCCACTCAAGGAAGTGGAATCTGTAGATGGGGGCTGGGGGAACTGGGAACCCCAAAACCTTAGAACCAGAGTGCCCCCCAGGGACCAGGAGAGATGATGTAAGTACCTGGTTTTTCCCCAGACCCACAGGTAAACTTTGGAAAAGGACTATGCAAGACCCAAACAAGTCTGGAAGAAACCAAAGGTGGCGTCTGACAGAAGAGGACCTGCAAATGAAGGGGACCAAGTCAAGTTTCGAGATGAAGTGTCCAGTTGGGGCAGGAGCCACTACCAACCCTTCTGGAGATGCAGGACCAGGTCGACGGTGCAAACAAAGAGTCAGCTGTGCAGCACTGGAGCAGGAAAAGTTTTCCAGAAGTGACACAGGCGATGTCCCACAACGGACAAAGAGTTGCAGTCGGTCAGTGGTGTTGGAAAACCACCAACAAGCCTTGGCAAAGGCAAAAGTCGCAGATAAAAAGTTGCAGAGCTGCCGGGGACTAGCAAGGAGGGTAGTTCCAGGTAACCCTTAGCAGTGAGGAGAGTCAGAGACGAGGATGCATCTCCAACAGGCACCTCGCAGGCACAGGAGTCGCAGTGAGGCACACTCAGCACACCTGGAGAGGAGTCCCAAGTCGCAGGAGCAGCAGGCAGAGGACTGTGCTTTGCGGGGAAGAGTGCTGGAGGCCGGGGCTACACGAAGCCTGAAGAATCCCCTGGAGGAGGAACAAACAATCTTTGCTTACTGCAAGAGTCGCGGTGCACAGAGGTATTGTTCTGCAAGGAGAGGCAAGGGCTCACTATCTCTCAAGTTGGACAGCTGGTAGAGGGGACCACCCCAGACCACTACCTGTGTTGCAGGATCCATGCAGCCGGACGTCATTGAAGGTGGTGCCTACGAATGCAGAGGAGCAACTCCTTCACTCCAAGGGAGATTCCTTCTTGCTTCTTGTGCAGGCTGAAGAGTTGTCACCCTCAGAGGATGCACATCCAGGAAAATGTTACAGTTGCTGGAAGTAGCCAGAGAAACAATTTTGCAGAGCAAAGTTGTCGCTGGAGTTGCAGATTGTCGGTTCCTGGAGGGTACAGTTGCTGTTCCGGTGGCCTGAAGATAAAGTAAATGATGCAGAGGAGTCCTGCTGGAATCTTTCACATCGAATCTGGAGACCCACCCTGGAGGGAGACCCTAAAAAGCCCAGGAAGGGGGATTGGTCATGAGCAGGGTGACCACCTATCAGGAGCCGGCTGTGATGTTACCTGCCTGACCTGGCCACTCAGATGCTTCCAGGAGCCTCTGCCCACCTTGGACCCAAGATGGCAGAATCAAGCGGCCAACTGGAGGAGCTCTGGACAGCACCCCTGGGGTGGTGATGGACTGGGGAGTAGTTACTCCCCTTTTTATTGTCCAGTTTCGTGCCAGAGCAGGGACTGGGATTTCTTGGACTGGTACAAAGCGTTTTATGCAAGGGCGGCACCAAATGTGCCCTTCAAAGCATACCGGTGGCTTGGGGAGGCTACCCCTCACAAGCCATGTAACACCTATTTCCAAAGAGAGAGGGTGTTGCCTCCCTCTCCCAAAGAAAATCCGTTGTTCTGCCTTCCTCTGCTTGAGCAGGCTAAGCAGTAGGGGGGCAGAAGCTGGTCTGTGGGGTGGCAACAGAGCGGGCTGCCTCGAAAACCCCAGAAGACTTATGGGAGCAATGCTGGGGGTCCTCTAAAGAGCCTCCAGAGTGCTTGAAGTCATGCAACCAATACTGGCAACAGTATTGGGGTATGATTCCGACCTGCTTGATACCAAACATGCCCAGGTTCGGAGTTACCATTACACAGCTGAAATTAGTTCGTAGTGGCACCTCTGCTCAGGCAAGGGTGTCCTCACACACAGGTACTAGCACCTTGCCTTCTGGGATAAGAGGGCCTGCAATATGGGTGACTTACTGACCTGGTGCAGGGACCTGTAGTGAAAGAGTGCATGCACCTTTTCCCCCAGGCTGCCATGGCAGGCCTGCAGGCACATTTTGCATGGGCTACCATGGGTGGCATAATGCATGCTGCAGCCCATGGGGTGCCCCAATGCCGTGGGTACCTAGGTACCATATAGTACCATATAGTAGGGACTTACATGGGGGTACATGCTAAGTCCTAAGCAACCAGATTTAGAGGGGTCCTGGATAGCAGTGCCTCAGTGAACCCAGTCAAAACACACTGACAGCAGGTAAAATGTAAGGGTAACCATGCCAAAAAGATGATACTTGCCTACAACTATGGATCAACTGGTCAGGGATATTTGCTTGCACTTTTCCTCCTCTGCCACTCATCACATTCCTGGTGCACAAACTCAAGCAAGCTTCTCTCAAACTGATCCAGGTACCACCCACATGGCTTGCCAGCCTTGGTTTGCAACTCTACTGGACCTCTCCCTAGTACCTCACAAGAGACCCCCCCCCCCCCCTCCCCATACCAGACCTTCTCACACAAAAATCACAACAGATAAAACATCCGGATCCCAAATCACTCAACCTTACGAAATGGCTCTTGAAGTCATAGAATTTGGTTACCTTCAGCTACCTGTAGAATGTATGGACAATCTAAGACAGGCACGTAGACTAACATCTAGAGCCTTTTATGCAGCAAAAATGAAGTGTTTTGTATGTTACTCTCAATCTAAACAAATTGATCCATTAACACCATCAGTGCAAGATATTCTTTGCTATTTGCGTCACCTTGCTTACGCTAATCTTGCTTACGCATCAATTCAGTTGCACTTAGAAGTGATTGCAGCCTTCTTACAAAATAGAAAACATACTTCATTATTTAAAATACCAGTCATTAAAGCTTTCATGGAAGGTCTTAAAAGGGTAATCCCACCTAGGCAACCCCCCAGTGCCTACCTTGAATCTTAATATTGTACTCACTAGGCTCATGGGACCTCCTTTTGAGCCCCTTCACTTGTGTCACTTACAATTTCTTTCTTACGAAGTAGCTTTTTTTAGTGGCTATTACATTACTCAGACATGTTAGTGAGCAACAAGCCTTAACATTAGAAGAGCCTATCTTTCATGTACACAAGTACAAAGTAGTCCTTCGTACAGATCCTAAGTTCATGCCGTAGGAAGTTGGCTCTGTATATGCTATCTCAAAGGAAGAGATACTGTGCACAGAGTCCAAGGGTTCCCCTTAGAGCAGGGGTCTTCAAACTGAGAGGGTGGGCCCCCCTAGGGGGGCCTCAAGTGATCCCGGGGGGGGCGCCAGGCTCTGGCCAAAAGAGTCATTATGCAGATAACACTTCTTTTGTTTAAGCAGAAATAAATTTTTTGCATTTTTAAAAAGGTAACAGAACTTAACTGCAATGTTTAGATAAGTCTAGACATATTTCAACATAGCCAACTTAATAGAACAATTATGAAAATGTATGAGGGGGGCCCAGAGATTTTATTTTCCACACGCAGGGGTGGGAGGTTGGGGTGGGATTGCCCAGCGCAGCATTAAAATGTTTGAGAACCTGTAGTGTGGTTGAGCAGTAGGCTTATCAGAGGGTAGTTTTAAGCATTTGTTTTACACACACAGGCAATAAATGAGAACACACACTCAACGACTTAACTCCAGGCCAGTAGGTTTTTATATCGAAAAATATTATTTTCTTAATTTATTTTAGAACCACAAGATTCAGAATTCAAGTAAGTACACAAATTGTAAGGTACTTGGCATAGGTAAATATGGAACTTTGAAGTAAAACAGTGATGTACACAGTTTTGGCCAACAATGGCAATAAGCTATTATAAAAGTGGACACTGCAAAAATCAGCAGTCCCTAGGGGAGTTAAGTACAAGTTAATTTAGCAGGTAAGTAAAGCACCTACAAGTTCAGTCTCTGGGGCATAGGCAGTCTACCGTTGGGGGTTCAAGTCAACCCCAAACACCCAGTACCAGCAATGCAGGGCCAGTCAGCTGCAGAGATCAAAGTATGGCCCAAACCACATAGGCACCTCTGGAGACTAGGGGTGCTCCGGTTCCAGTCTGCTAGCAGATAAGTACCTGCGTCCTCGGGGAGCAGGCCAGGGGGGTTTTGTAGAGCACTGGAGGGGTCACAAACAAGCACACAAAATACCCCCTCAGTTGCAGGGCAGTCCTCTGAGTCGGCAGATGTCGTTGGTCCCGCTGGATGCATCGCTGTTGCAGGTTCTTGGAGCCTGGAGAGAGGCCGGTAGGGCAGGGGCCAAGTCAGTTGTCGTCTCCGTCGTCTCTGCGGGGCTTTCAGGTCAGCAGTCTTTCTTCTTCAGGTCGTCAGGAAATCTAGTTTCCTGGGGTTAGGGTCACCCCTAAATACTAAATTTAGGGGTGTGTTACGGCTGGAGGGCAGTAGCCAATGGCTTCTGTCTCTGAGGGTGGCTACACCCTCCTTGTACCTCCTCCATTTGGGGAGGGGGGCACATCCTTATTCCTATTGGGCTAAATCCTCCAAAACAAGATGGAGGATTTTCCAAGGAGGGGGGGTCACTTCAGCTCTGGTCACCTTAGGGGTGGACCTGGCTGAGGGGGTGACTCCTCCTTGTTTTTCTCATTATCTATCCGTCTTGTCGCCAAAAGTAGGGGCTGTGTCTGGGAGGCGGGCATCTCCACTAGCTGGAGTGTCCTGGGGCATTGTAACATGAAGCCCGAGCCTTTGAGGTTCACTGCTAGGTGTTACAATTCCTGCAGAGGGAGAGGTGAAGCACCTCCACCCAGTGCAGGCTTTGTTTCTGGCCCCATAGCACAAAGGCTCTCACCCCAGGGGGTCAGAAACTCGTCCCTTAGTGGCAGGCTGGCACAAACCAGTCAGTCCTGCACTGAAGGACTGGGTAAAATACAGGGGCATCTCTAAGATGCCCTCTGTGTGCATTTTCTAATAAATCCAACACTGGCATCCAGTATTTAGTGTGGTCATTATGGTGCAGTGGAGTTTGTAATGACAAACTCCCAGACCATATACTTAATATGGCCACACTGTACTTACAATGTCTAAGAATGGACTTAGTTTCAAAACAGGGGGTACAGGGAGATTAATGGTCCAGTGTACAGACTCCTGGATATGGTCAATATATGTATAAGGTACATTGTTCCAATATGAAGAAGAAAGAAGGCGCAGGGTAACCCTACTGTTAGGAGCAAAAGCCCTCACACATCCAACTGGATGTCATGCTTCTTCATTGGGCATGCTCCTCGTCAGACCGGTGCTGTAATGCCTGACGGGCTCCCCATAAAGGGGGCTCTTTGCCGGAGATCTTCTTCCGATAACAGTGTGCCTTGAGAAATAGTAAGACGGGTAATGCCGCCTTACAAAAGCAACAAGGATAGGAGAGCAGAAAAGGATAAAATTGGCTCAAAACCACTCTTTCATCATACATTTATTAGATCAGCAAAAGGTTAGGGCCAAGATTAAAAAGCACGTGGAGTGTGTTGATAGAGATAATGCTCAACCACACTCTCAAAAAAAATAGTCAAGGGAAGGACATACCTAACACTCTATCTCTATGGGTCAACATGTTTCGCGTCTTACGGGTCCAGAAGGATCCAGTGATGCTTCTTCAGGACAAAAACAATCAAATTACTTCTCCTTTTGTAACTAGAAGACCTCAGTGTGTCTGGAAACATCAGTCTACTAAGCTACGGTCACTTACTTTATCAAACTGTGCTTCAGGCTAGTCTTAACCTAATTTTTGAGCAGACCTACCTATCTTTGGCGTCTTGGGCACAGGTGAGTTGGTGGGGGGGCCCTCAGGTTCGAAGTCTTTGGCTTCAGCCACGGCTCCGAAGGGCTCTTCTGGATCCAATCGTGGATCTGTCCCGACGCCGGTCGTGCCACAGCGACCTTCCCCCAACGTCGGGTCAGACGTCAACGCTTCCCACAATCAATGTCGGTCCCATTCTCATACCCGACAACCCGGAACCGGAACGACGTCGCTCAGCGCTGATTCAGTTCTCTATGGGTTCTCCTGGGCCCAGGGTTGATCCAGACCTTTATGCTAATGGGTATCGATACGGGGAGAGGTTGGAGGGGACGCTGGACCCTTTAGAATATCAGCTTGACCCCCAAATGGACTGGGTGTGGGAATTGGGTAATGCCAGTGGTCTAGACACCTCCCCTGACACTGGTATGCTCTCTTCTCCTGCCGTAGCTACGGAGGACGGTGCCTCATACTCCATGGAGGTGAGAAGGGCGGCTGTGGTCTTGGACCTCGAGTTACATTCTGTGGAGGTTAGGCCTAATATCCTAACCGACGTGCTTCAGCCGGGGTCTTACTCATCAGAACGCCTTCTTCCCTTTAATGAGGCACTGACGGACGTCCTTTTGGGTACTTGGTCCAGACCCAGCACAGTGCCTGTGAATAGGACAATTACCTTCGGCCATTGGCCTATGTTGACAGACCCAAAATTCCTCACCCAACACTCCACACCTGAGAGCCTTGTCATCCAGGCTTCCTTTTCATCTTGCACATTCCCTGCTGCACCCCCGGATAGGGAATCAAAAAGACTGGACAGCTTGGGGAAGAAGTTGTTTTCTTCCTATCGTCTAGCACTGCGGTCAGTGAACACTGCATGCCTTTTGGGCCGCTATTCCGATACTGTCTGGGATACGGCCACACAAGTGCTGCCTAGCGTTCCGGAGGAGGCCCAGACTATCCTTTCCCAAGCTGTAATAGATGGGAGGGACGTAGCGAAGTTCATGATTCATTGTGGACTGGATACAACAGACTCTCTGGGCAGATCAGTTGCATCGACGGTGGCATTGAAATGCCAGGCCTGGCTGAGAACACCTGGCTTTTCAGGTGATGTCCAGCAATCCTTGATGAACATGCCCTTTGATGGCACACGTCTCTTTGGAGGCAAGGCGGACTCAGCGCTCGAGCGCTTCAAGGATTCCCGAGCCACTGCCTGGTCCATTGGCCTTGCGTCTTCTCCTAGACTTTGCAGTCTGCCTTTCGTGGCTACAGAAGGGGCACCCAACCGCATCCCTTCCGCCCTGGCCATCGACCCGTGCATGCTGTACGGACGCTGCGATCAGGGAACCAGCTGGTTGCCCAGTCCTCCCCAGCCCTTGCTTTAGCCTCCAAACCTTCCTAGTCCGCGAGTACACCAGGAGCCAGTTGACGACAGGATTCACCATCACCTGCCCCAATGACAATCCATTACTTCGGACAGGTGGGTTCTCCAGATTGTCCGAAGGGGCTACTCCTTCCCCTTCGAGACACCTCCTCCAGCCATGCCACCTTCATATAATCGAATACAGAAGGATCATATGGCGCTTCTCTGCGAGGAAGTCCAAGCCCTTTTGGCCAAAGGAGCTGTAGATAGGGTTCTGTTGCCAGAAGTAGTTTGTAGTTGCTATACTGCTACTTTCTGGTGCTGAAACAGGACAAGGGACTTCGTCCTATATTAGATCTTCGGTCCCTCAACCTCTTCCTCAGACAGGAGGATTTCAAAATGTTTACATTGGCTCAGGTCCTATCTGCCCTGGATCCCGGATTCTGGATGGCAGCGTTGCACTTGCAGGACGCATACTTCTGCAATCAATCAGTCCATTTATAGAGCGCGCTACTCACCCGTGAGGGTCTCAAGGCACTGGAGGGGGGGGTGTTACTGCTGCTCGAAGAGCCATGTCTTGAGGTGTTTCCTGAAGGGGAGATGGTCCTGGGTAGTTCTTAGGTGTGCAGGGAGGGAGTTCCATGCTTTGGCTGCCAGGTAGGAGAATGATCTTCCTCCAGCGGTGGTTCTGCGGATCCGTGGGATGGTGGTGAGGGTGAGGCTGGCTGAGTGGAGCTGGCGGGTGGGCGTGTAGAACGAGAGGCGGCTGTTGAGGTATTCGGGGCCCATGTCGTGGAGTGCTTTGTGCGCGTGGATGAGGAGCCTGAAGGTGATCCTCTTGTTGATGGGGAGCCAGTGCAGGTGTTTCAGGTGGGCTGATATGTGGCTGGGGTGAGGAATGTCGAGGATGAGGCGTGCGGAGGCGTTCTGTATGCGTTGTAGTCGTTTCTGAAGCTTGGCGGTGGTTCCTGTGTATAGGGTATTTCCGTAGTCCAGTCGGCTTGTGACGAGGGCATGGGTAACCGTCTTTCTGGTTTCGGCGGGGATCTACCTGAAGATCTTCCGGAGCATGCGTAGGGTGTTGAAGCATGATGACGAGACGGCGTTGATTTGCTTGGTCATCGTGAGGCGGGAGTCCAGGATGAACCCGAGGTTGCATGCGTGATCCGAGGGGGTTGGTGCGGTGCCCAGCGCCGTGGGCCACCAGGAGTCGTCCCAGGCAGATGGGGATTGTCCAGGATGAGGACCTCCGTCTTGTCTGAGTTCAGTTTTAGGCGGCTGAGCTTCATCCATTCCGCGACGTCTTTCATTCCTTCCTGTAGGTTGGTTTTGGCGGTGGCTGTTATTTTGGTGAGGGAGAGTATCAGCTGGGTGTGGGATTCTTGGGGTACGCCGCAGATGATCTTGGTGGATCTTGGTGATCTCTGAGCGGAAGGGAGGGAGGTGGACTCTCTGGGTTCTGTCAGAGAGGAACAAGATGATCCAGTCCAGGGCCGTTCCTAGGTTTCCAGTGGTGCAGAGGCGGGTTATTAGGGTGCGATGGCACACGGTATCGAAGGCTGCAGAGAGGTCCTGGAGGATGAGGGCGGTTGTTTCTCCGTTGTCCATCAGGGTCCTGATGTCGTCGGTGACTGCGATGAGGGCGGTTTCTGTGCTGTGGTTGGCTCAAAATCCAGACTGGGATGGGTCGAGCGAGTTGTTAGCCTCGAGGAAAGCGGTCAGCTGCTTATTGACGGTCTTCTCGATGACCTTGGCTGGGAAGGGAAGAAGGGAGATGGGGTGGAAGTTCTTCAGGTGGTTGGGGTCTGCCGTCGTTTTTTTCAGCGTTGATTTCTGCGTGCTTCCAGCTCTCGGGGAAGGTGGCTGATGCGAACGAGCTGTTGATGATGTTCCGGAGATGGGGTGCGATGATGGTGTCGGCTTTGTTGAAGATGTGATGGGGGCAAGGGTCCGAGGCGGAGCCGGATTGGATGGTGTTCATGATGCTTCTGGTCTCTTCTGAGCTGATAGGTGTCCAGGAGATGAGGGTAGTGGTGGGGGCTGCTGGTTCGGTGTTAGGAGGCGGGGTCTGGGGTCCGAAGCTGTCATGTAGATCCGCGATCTTTCGGTGGAAGAACGTGTTGAGGGAGTTGCAGAGTTCTTAGACGGTGTGATGTCGTTTGAGCTGGCGCTTGGGTTTGAGAGCTCTTTGACGATGTTGAAGAGTTCCTTGCTGTTGTGGGTGTTGTTGTCTAGTCGCTCTTTGAATGATGTTCTTTTGGTGGAGCGGATCAGCTGGTGGTGTTCCCGGGTGGCGATCTTGAGGGCTGTCATGTTTTCTGCGGTTCGTTCGTTGCGCCAGGTTTTTTTTTGAGGGTTCGGCAGGATTTCTTAGATTCTTTGAGGGCGTCCGTGAACCATGGGGATTTCCTGTTGCTGGTCCCGTCTGGGGGGCTCTTAAGTGGTGCAAGGTTGTTGGCACAGTTGGTGATCCACTGTGTGAGGTTGTGGGCTGCGTTGTTGACGTCAGTGATGTTGGCTGGTGGGTTCTGGCTCAGTGTTGAGAGGAGCTGGTCTGTGGTGATTTTGCTCCAGCATCTGCGGGGGATTTGTTGTGTGTGATGGTGGTGAGTCTCCCGTTTGAAGGTGAAGTGGACGCATCTGTGGTCGGTCCAGTGTAGTCCGGAGGAGTGGCTGAAGGAGACGTGGTTGCTGGCGGAGAAGATTGGGTTGTGTTTGTGGCCTGCGGTCTGGGTGGGGGTGCTCACCAGTTGCTCGAGTCCGAGGTTGTCGAGCAGGGTGGTGGTGGTGGTGTTGTCGTTGTTTTTCTCCAGGTAGAAGTTCAGGTCCCCGAGGAGGATGTATTCTGGTGAGGCTAGGGCATGCGGGCTGATGAAGTCTGCGATGGTTTCACTGAATTGCGCGAGTGGACCGGGGGTCTGTAGATTAGTGTTCCTCTGAGGGTGGTCTTTGGGTCAGTGTGAATCTGGAAGTGTACGTGTTCAGCGGTGAGGGGTGTGTCTTCGGTGGTGGTCGTGATGTTGATGGTGTTCTTGTTAATTATGGCGATTCCTCCTCCGGTTTGGTTGACACGGTCCTTCCGGGTGATCTTGTAGCCGTCGGGGATGGCTATGGTGATGTCTGGGGCCGAGGAAGCATTTATCCAGGTTTCTGTAATGAAGGCGATGTCTGATGCTGTTGTGTCCAGGAGGTCCCATAGTTTGACGGCGTGCTTGTGGACGGAGCGTGCATTGAGGAGGATGCACTTGAGGTGGTGGTTGTTGCTGCGAGGGCCGGTGGGTGGTCTGCAGGTTCGGAGGCATGTGTATTTGCAGGCTTGACAGGTGAAGGGTCCCTGGGTTCGCTTTGGGGTGGCTTGGTAGCAGGTGGCTGTTCGTCCGGTGTTGAGGGCGTTGAGGGAGGCGAAGTCGTATCTCAGTCAGGTGCTTTGTATGCGGTGGGGGCCAGGGGTTCTGGCGTTGGGCGCAGATGGGCAGCGGCGCGCCCGCTGCACGCAGCTGCCATAAGAGGGAAGGAGGGGAGGAGGGATCAGCTGGGAGACGGGAGGGAAGGACAGCGAATGGGAGCAGGGGGGGCGGGGCCGCACAGGAGGCAGCGGTGGGAAGAGAGAACGGGGCTACAGCGAGCAGCAGAATAACAGGCTACAGCGAGCAGAAAAGGAAATAAAAACGGGACTACAGCGAGCAGCAGAATAACGGGCTACAGCGAGCAGAAAAGGAAATAAAAACGGGGCTACAGCAAGCAGAGCAAGCGGAGCTGCAGCGGTGGGGAAGCGACCTACCCGTTCCCGTCTTGCTGACCCATAGACGTTACCTACGATTCGTGGAAGGTCACGAGCACTTTCAGTTTACCGTGCTCCCTTTTGGCCTTTTCAATGCCCCTAAGGTGTTCACGAAAGTGATAGTAGTGATGGCAGCTCATCTGCGCAGCTTAGGGGTCCCAGTCTTCCCCTACCTTGACGATTGGCTGTTGAAGGCAATCTAGCCCCAGACAGTCGTCTCCCACCTCCAGGCTATGGCAAACCTTTTACATTCCCTGGGGTTCACTATCAACATGCCGAAGTCACACCTGACTCCTTCTCAGACGTTCCCTTTCATCGGAGTTGTTCTGGATACAGTGCAGTTTCGGGCATATCCTCCCGAAAAGTGAGTCCAGGATATTCGTGCTACGATACCGATGTTTCAGCCTCTATCCTGGATTTCAGTGAGAATGACTCTGAGGCTGCTGGGCCTCATGGCCTCCTGCATCCTGCTAGTTCAAAAGGCCAGATGGCATATGTGGGCTCTGCAGTGGGACCTGAAGTTCCAGTGGGTGCAGCATCAGGGGAATCTCTCTGACAAGGTCCAGATCTCGGAAGGAACTGCGAGAGACCTGAAGTCCTGGTTAACGAACCAGGATTGTGTCAAAGGCAGATCCCTCTCCTTTCCCCAACCAGATCTTAGTCGTGACAGATGTCACTCCTGGGATGGGGCGACCACATGGGAGAGGCGGAGATCAGAGGCCTCTAGTCTCAGACCGAAACCAAGCTCCATATCAATCCTCTGGAGCTCCGAGCGATTTGACTAGCATTTAAAGCATTCCTTCTCTCTCTCAAGGGGAAAGCAGTGAAAATGTTTACAGACAACACCTCCGCCTTGTGGCACTGCAGCAAACAAGGCTGAGTGCGGTCATGGACCCTTTGTCAAGAGGCTCTTCGCCTCTGGACTTGGCTGGAACATCAGGGCATTTCCCTGGTGGTTCAACACCTGGCAGGCTTCTTGAATGCCAGAGCAGACACACTCAGCCGACGATGTGTGGTCGATCATGAATGCTGTATCCATCTGGAGGTGGCGCAAGGTATTTTCCTTCAGTGGGGAGAACCTTGGTACCCCTGGTTCCAAGGGCCCTGATGCCAGGGAAGGTCTCTAAGGGCTGCAGCATGTCTTATGCCACCCTGGAGACCCCTCACTCAGCACAGACACACTGCTTGCCAGTTTGTGTGTGCTGGTGGGGATAAAATGACTAAGTCGACATGGCACACTCCTCAGGGTGCCATGCCAACCTCACACTGCCTATAGGTTTAGATAAGTCACCCCTCTAGCAGGCCTTACAGCCCTAAGGCAGGGTGCACTATACCATAGGTGAGGGCATAAGTGCATGAGCACTATGCCTGTACAGTGTCTAAGCAAAACCTTAGACATTGTGAGTGCAGGGTAGCCATAACAGTATATGGTCTGGGAGTCTGTCATGCACGAAGTCCACAGCACCATAATGGTTACACTGAAAACTGGGAAGTTTGGTATCAAACTTCTCAGCACAATAAATGCACACTGATGCCAGTGTACATTTTATTGAAAAATACACCCCAGAGGGCATCTTAGAGATGCCCCCTGAAACCATACCCGACTACCAGTGTGAGCTGACTAGTTTTAGCAGCCTGCCACACACCAGACATGTTGCTGGCCACATGGGGAGAGTGCCTTTGTCACTCTGTGGCTAGTAACAAAGCCTGTACTGGGTGGAGGTGCTTCTCACCTCCCCCTGCAGGAACTGTAACACCTGGCGGTGAGCCTCAAAGGCTCACCCCCTTTGTTACAGCACCCCAGGGCACTCCAGCTAGTGGAGTTGCCCGCCCCCTCCGGCCACGGCCCCACTTTGGGCGGCAAGGCCGGAGGAGATAATGAGAAAAACAAGGAGGAGTCACTGGCCAGTCGAGACAGCCCATAAGGTGTCCTGAGCTGAGGTGACTCTGACTTTTAGAAATCCTCCATCTTGCAGATGGAGGATTCTCCCAATAGGATTAGGGATGTGCCCCCCTCCCCTCAGGGAGGAGGCACAAAGAGGGTGTAGCCACCCTCAGGGCTAGTAGCCATTTGCTACTAACCCCCCAGACCTACACACACCCCTAAATTGAGTATTTAGGGGCTCCCAGAACCTAGGTAACTAGATTCCTGCAACCTAAGACGAAGAAGGACTGCTGAGCTGAAAAACCTGCAGAGAAGACGGAGACACCAACTGCTTTGGCCCCAGCTCTACCGGCCTGTCTCCCCACTTCAAAAGAACTGCTACAGCGACGCGTTCCACATGGTCCAGCGACCTCTGAAGCCTCAGAGGACCTCCCTGCATCTAAAAGGACCAAGAACTCCTGAGGACAGCAGCACTGCTCCAAGGAAGAAGCATCTTTGCAACAAAGAAGCTACTTTGAAAGAACACACGTTTCCCGCCGGAAGCGTGAGACTTTGCACTCTGCACCCAACGCCCCCGGCTCAACTTGTGGAGAACCAACACTACAGGGAGGACTCCCCGGCGACTGCGAGCCAGTGAGTAGCCAGAGTTGACCCCCCTGAGCCCCCACAGCGACGCCTGCAGAGGGAATCCAGAGGCTCCCCCTGACCGCGACTGCCTGCTTCTAAGAACCCGATGCCTGGTAAGGACACTGCACCCGCAGCCCCCAAGACCTGAAGGATCCGACCTCCAGTGCAGGAGCGACCCCCAGGTGGCCCTCTCCCTTGCCCAGGTGGTGGTTACCCCGAGGAGACCACCCCCCCCACCCCCCCCACCCCGCCTGCCTGCACCGCTGAAGAGACCCCTGGGTCTCCCAATGAACTACATTGCAAACCCGACGCCTGTTTGCACACTGCACCCGGCCGCCCCCGTGCCACTGAGGGTGTACTTTTTGTGCTGACTTGTGCTTCCCCCGGTGCCCTACAAAACCCCCCTGGTCTGCCCCCCGAAGATGCAGGAAAATACCTTTCATTTAAAGTATTGTTTGTAAATCTTGAACCTGTGGTTCTTAAAATAAACTAAGAAAATATATTTTTCTAAATAAAAACCTATTGGCCTAGAATTGTCTTTTAGTGCGTGTTCCCCATTTATTGCCTGTGTGTGTACAACAAATGCTTAACACTACCCTCTGATAAGCCCACTACTCGACCACACTACCACAAAAAAGAGCATTAGAATTATCTCTTTTTGCCACTATCTTACCTCTAAGGGGAACCCTTGGACTCTGTGCATGCTATTTCTTACTTTGAAATAGTACATACAGAGCCAACTTCCTACATTGGTGGATCAGCGGTGGGGTACAAGACTTTGCATTTGCTGGACTACTCAGCCAATACCTGATCACACGACTAAATTCAAAAAATTGTCATTAGAAACTGATTTTTGAAATTTGAGCTATTTTTCTAAATTTTTAAAAGTCCTGCTAGGGCCTTGTGTTAGTCCCTGTTAGCATTTCTTTTAGAGTTTAAACGTTTTGTAAAAGTTTGAATTAAGTTCTAGAGATAGTTTTAGAATCTTAAAAAGTATTCCAACTTTTAGAAACCTAATGTATAATGCAGAAGAGATAGTGATGGAACTCAACCTCACCCCTTACCTGCATCTTAGGATGTCAGAGTTAAGGTCTCTCTGCAAACTCAAAAATATTAAAACTGGTCCAAACCCTACCAAAATACAGCTCCAGGATCTTTTGGCAGAGTTTGCTAAAAACAACCCCTCTGATGATGGCCTCACAGAGGGGGACCCTAGTGACATGGAGGATTTCCCACCTCCAGTCCTAGATAGGGAGCCCAGGGTCTCTCAAACCCTGACTCCAAATGTGATAGTCAGAGATGCTGCTTCTCTCACAGGAGAGTCCAGCAACTCTGGAAGCATTGAGGGCAGCCTCAATGAAGATGACCTCCTGTTAGCCAGGATGGTCAAAAGATTGGCTTTAGAGAGACAGCTCCTAGCCATAGAAAGGGAAAGACAAAAGATGGGCCTAGGTCCCATCTATGGTGGCAACAACATAAATAGGGTCAGAGATTCTCCTGACATGTTGAAAATCCCAAAAGGGATTGTAACTAAATATGAAGATGGTGATGACATCACCAAATGGTTCACAGCTTTTGAGGGGGCTTTTGCAACCAGAAAAGTAAACAGATCTCACTGGGGTGCTCTCCTTTAGGAAATGTTCACTGGAAAGTGTAGGGATAGACTCCTCACACTCTCTGGAAAAGATGCAGAATCCTATGACCTCATGAAGGCTACCCTGATTGAGGGCTTTGGATTATCCACTGAGGAGTATAGAATTAGGTTCAGGGGGGCTCAGAAATCCTCGTGCCACACCTGGGTTGATTTTGTTGACTAATCAGTGAAAACACTGGATGGTTGGATTCATGGCAGTGGTGTAAATGATTATGACGGGCTGTACAATTTATTTGTGAAAGAACACCTGTTAAGTAATTGTTTCAATGATAAACTGCATCAGCATCTGGTAGACCTAGGACCAATTTCTCCCCAAGAATTGGGATAGGAGGCGGACCATTGGGTCAAGACTAGGGTGACCAAGACTTCCACAGGGGAAGAGTGTCACAAAGACTCCCCAGGGGAAGAGTGTTGAGACATCCAAGGGAAAAAGTAAAGAGTCTTCTATAGGACCCCAAAAACCTGCTCAGGAGGGAGGGCCCAGAGCCTCTTCACAATCCAATGTTGGGTACAAGGGTAAAAACTTTGATCCCAAAAAGGCCTGGTGTCGTACATGTAATCAGCCACGACACCAAACTGGAGACAAGGCCTGCCCCAAGAAAGGTTCCACTTCTAACTCTACTCCAGCTAACACTGGAATGGCCAGTCTCCAAGTGGGATCAAAAGTGTGCCCAGAGCAAATCAGGGTCCACACTGAATCTACATTAGTCTCTGAGGGTGTGGTGGATTTAGCCACACTGGCTGCCTGGCCCCCTAATATGAAAAAATACAGGCAGCAACTCTTAATTAATGGGACAAGTGTAGAAGGCCTGAGGGATACAGGTGCCAGTGTCACCATGATGACAGAGAAACTGGTTTCCCCTGGTCAATACCTGGCTGGACAAACTTATACAGTCACCAACGCTGACAGTCAGACTAAAGTACATCCCATGGCTATGGTAACTTTAGAGTGGGGAGGGGTCAATGGCCTGAAACAGGTGGTGGTCTCCTCAAATATCCATGTAGACTGTTTGCTTGGAAATGACCTGGAGTCCTTAGCATGGGCTGAGGTAGAACTCAAAATCCATGCAGCCATGCTGGGTATCCCTGAATGGGTGTGTGTCAAGACAAGGGCACAGTGCAAGGCTCAGGGTGAAAAAGTGGTGTTGGAGCCTGGAAAAAGGGCCCAACCCTCCAAGAGAAAAGGAAAGAAGACTGGGGAACCAGCTTCCACACAACAAGAGAAAGAGAACCTCTCTTCTCAGGAAGAAGTTCTGCCCTCTGAGGGAACTGAGCCCATGGAGTTAGAACCTTATCAGGTTGAGCTCCTTGGCCCGGGTGGACCCTCAAGGGAACAGTTGTGTAAGGGGCAAAAAACCTGTCCCTCTCTTGAAGGCCTTAGGCAGCAAGCTGCTGACGAGTCCAAAGGAAAAATAACAGGAACACATAGAGTCTATTGGGAAGATGGACTCCTTTACATTGAGGCAAGAGATCCCAAACCTGGTGACACTAGGAGAGTGGTAGTGCCTCAGGAGTTTAGGGAGTTCATTCTGACCTTAGCTCATGATATTCCTCTTGCTGGGCATTTGGGACAGACCAAGACGTGGGAGAGATCAGTCAACCACTTCTATTGGCCCAACATGTCCCAGAAGGTCAAGGAGTTTTGTGTCTCCTGTGACACCTGTCAAGCCAGTGGTAAGACAGGTGGGCACCCAAAGGCCCCCCTCATTCCACTTCCAGTGGTGGGGGTCCCCTTTGAAAGAGTGGGTGTGGACATAGTGGGTCCACTTGAACCTCCCACAGCCTCAGGGAACCAATACATACTAGTAGTAGTAGATCATGCTACTCGATACCCTGAAGCCATTCCCCTTAGGGCGACTACTGCCCCTGCAGTAGCCAAAGCACTCATTGGTATTTTTACCAGAGTGTGATTTCCTAAGGAGGTGGTGTCTGACAGATGTACCAACTTCATGTCAGCATACCTGAAATACATGTGGAATGAGTGTGGGGTGACTTACAAATTCACCACACCATACCATCCACAAACCAGTGGTCTTGTAGAAAGATTTAACAAGACATTGAAAGGCATGATCATGAGGCTCCCTGAAAAACTCATAAAGAGATGGGATGTCCTCTTGCCATGTCTGCTTTTCGCCTACAGAGAGGTGCCTCAGAAGGGAGTAGGGTTTTCCCCCTTTGAACTTCTGTTTGGCCATCCTGTAAGGGGACCACTAGCTCTTGTGAAATAAGGCTGGGAGAGACCTCTTCATGAGCCTAAACAAGATATAGCAGACTATGTACTAGGCCTACATTCAAGGATGGCAGAGTACATGGAAAAGGCAAGTAAAAACCTTGAGGCCAGCCAACCGGTCCAGAAGTTTTGGTATGACCAAAAGGCTGCAATGGTTGAATTTCAACCAGGGCAGAAAGTCTGGGTTCTGGAGCCTGTGGCTCCCAGGCACTTCAGGACAAATGGAGTGGCCCTAACCCAGTGCTAGAGAAGAAGAGTCAGGTCACCTACCTGGTGGACCTAGGCACTAGCAGGACCCCCAAAAGGGTGATCCATGTGAACCGCCTCAAACTCTTCCATGACAGGGCAGATGTGAATCTGTTGATGGTAAGAGATGAGGACCAGGAAGCTGAGAGTGAACATCTCCCTGATCTCCTCTCCACAGACCCAAAAGATGGTTCAGTAGATGGAGTGATCTATTCAGACACCCTCTCTGGCCAACAGCAATCTGAATGTAGGAAGGTCCTGCAACAGTTTGCTGAACTCTTTTCCCTAACCCCTGGTCAGACACACCTGTGTACCCATGATGTAGACACAGGAGAAAGCATGCCTGTCAAAAACAAAATTTTCAGACAGTCTGACCAAGTTAAGGAAAGCATCAAGGTGGAAGTCCACAAGATGCTGGAATTGGGTGTCATTGAGCACCCTGAGAGCCCCTGGGCTAGGCCAGTGGTCTTAGTCCCCAAACCTCAAACCAAAGATGGAAAGAGAGAGATGAGGTTTTGTGTGTACTACAGAGGACTTAATTCTGTCACCAAGACAGATGCCCATCCCATTCCAAGGGCAGATGAATTGATAGACAAACTAGGTGCTGCCAGATACTTAAGTACCTTTGACTTGACAGCAGGGTACTGGGAAATACAAATGGCACCAGGAGCAAAAGAAAAGACAGCATTCTCCACACCTGATGGGCATTATCAGTTTACTATTATACCCTTTGGTTTAAAGAATGCCCCTGCCACCTTCCAAAAGCTGGTTAATCAAGTCCTTGCTGGCTTGGAGTCCTTTAGTGCAGCTTATCTTGAGGATATTGCTGTATTTAGCTCCAGCTGGCAGGATCACCTGGTTCACCTGAAGAAGGTTTTGAAGGCCCTGCAAACAGCAGCCCTCTCTATCAAGACATCCAAATGTCAGATAGGGCAGGGAACTGTGGTTTACTTGGGACACCTTGGAGGTGGAGGCCAAGTTCAGCCACTCCAGCCTAAGATCCAGACTATTCTGGACTGGGCAGCTCCAAAAACCCAGACTCAAGTCAGGGCATTCCTTGGCTTGACTGGGTACTACAGGAGGTTTGTGAAGGGATATGGATCTATAGTGACACCTCTCACAGAACTTCTCTCCAAGAAAATGCCCAGGAAGGTAAACTGGACTGTAGAATGCCAACAGGCCTTTGACACCTTGAAACAAGCTATGTGCACAGCACCAGTTCTCAAAGCTCCAAATTACTCCAAGCAGTTCATTGTGCAGACTGATGCATCTGAACATGGGATAGGGGCAGTTTTGTCCCAAACAAATGATGATGGCCTTGACCAGCCTGTGCTTTCATTAGCAGGAGGTTACTCCCCAGGGAGCAGCGTTGGAGTGCCATTGAGAGGGAGGCCTTTGCTGTGGTTTGGTCCCTGAAGAAGCTGAAACCATACCTCTTTGGTACTCACTTTGTAGTTCAAACTGACCACAGACCTCTCAGATGGCTAATGCAAATGAAAGGTGAAAATCCAAAACTGTTGAGGTGGTCCATCTCCCAACAGGGAATGATGGACTTTATAGTGGAACACAGACCTGGGACTGCCCATGCCAATGCAGATGGCCTTTCCAGGTTCTTCCACTTAGAAAATTAAGACTCTCTTGGGAAAGGTTAGTCTCATCCTCTTTCGTTTGGAGGGGGGGTTGTGTAAGGAAATGTCTCCTTGGCATGGTTACCCCCTGACTTTTTGCCTTTGCTGATGCCAAGTTATGATTTGAAAGTGTGCTGAGGCCTGCTAACCAGGCCCCAGCACCAGTGTTCTTTCGCTAACCTGTACCTTTGTCTCCACAATTGGCACACCCTGGCATCCAGGTAAGTCCCTTGTAACTGGTACCCCTGGTACCAAGGGCCCTGATGCAAGGGAAAGTCTCTAAGGGCTGCAGCATGTCTTATGGCACCCTGGAGACCCCTCACTCAGCACAGACACACTGCTTGCCAGCTTGTGTGTGCTGGTGGGGATAAAATGACTAAGTCGACATGGCACTCCCCTCAGGGTGCCATGCCAACCTCACACTGCCTATAGGTATAGATAAGCCACCCCTCTAGCAGGCCTTACAGCCCTAAGGCAGGGTGCACTATACTATAGGTGAGGGCATAAGTGCATGAGCACTATGCCCCTACAGTGTCTAAGCAAAACCTTAGACATTGTAAGTGCAGGGTAGCCATAAGAGTATATGGTCTGGGAGTCTGTCATGCACGAGCTCCACAGCACCATAATGGCTACACTGAAAACTGGGAAGTTTGGTATCAAACTTCTCGGCACAATAAATGCACACTGATGCCAGTGTATATTTTATTGTAAAATACACCCAGAGGGCATCTTAGAGATGCCCCCTGAAACCATACCCGACTACCGGTGTGGGTTGACTAGTTTTAGCAGCTTGCCACACACTAGACATGTTGCTGGCCACATGGGGAGAGTGCCTTTGTCACTCTGTGGCTAGTGACAAAGCTTGTACTGGGTGGAGGTGCTTCTCACCTCCCCCTGCAGGAACTGTAACACCTGGCTGTAAGCCTCAAAGGCTCACCCCCTTTGTTACAGCACCCCAGGGCACTCCATCTAGTGAAGTTGCCCGCTCCCTCCGGCCACGGCCCCACTTTTGGCGGCAAGGCCGGAGGAGATAATGAGAAAAACAAGGAGTCACTGGCCAGTCAGGACAGCCCCTAAGGTGTCCTGAGCTGAGGTGACTCTGACTTTTAGAAATCCTACGTCTTGCAGATGGAGGATTCCCCCAATAGGATTAGGGATGTGCCCCCCTCCCCTGAGGGAGGAGGCACAAACAGTTTGTAGCCACCCTCAGGGCTAGTAGCCATTGGCTACTAACCCCCCAGACCTAAACACACCCCTAAATCGAGTATTTAGGGCTTCCCAGAACCTAAGTAACTAGATTCCTGCAACCTAAGACGAAGAAGGACTGCTGAGCTGATAAACCTGCAGAGAAGACGGAGACACCAGCTGCTTTGGCCCCAGCTCTACCGGCCTGTCTCCCCACTTCAAAAGAACTGCTACAGCAACGCGTTCCACACGGTCCAGCGACCTCTGAAGCCTCAGAGGACCACCCTGCATCTAAAAAGACCAAGAACTCCTGAGGACAGCAGCTCTGCTCCAAGGAAGAAGCATCTTTGCAACAAAGAAGCAACTTTGAAAGAACACACGTTTCCCGCCGGAAGCGTGAGACTTTGCACTCTGCACCCGACGCCCCTGGCTCGACTTGTGGAGAACCAACACTACAGGGAGGACTCCCCGGCGACTGCGAGCCCGTGAGTAGCCAGAGTTGACCCCCCTAAGCCCCCACAGCGATGCCTGCAGAGGGAATCCAGAGGCTCCCCCTGACCGCGACTCCCTGCTTCTAAGAACCCGATGCCTGGTAGGACACTGCACCCGCAGCCCCCAGGACCTGAAGAATCCGACCTCCAGTGCAGGAGCGACCCCCAGGTGGCCCTCTCCCTTGCCCAGGTGGTGGTTACCCTGAGGAGTCCCCCCCCGCCTGCCTTCATCGCTGAACAGACCCCTGGGTCTCCCAATGAACTACATTGTAAACCTGACGCCTGTTTGCACACTGCACCCGGCCGCCCCGTGCCGCTGAGTGTGTACTTCTTGTGCCGACTTGTTCCCCCCCCCGAAGATGCAGGTACTTACCTGCTAGCAGACTGGAACCGGGGCACCCCCCCTTCTCCATTGAAGCCTACGCGTTTTGGGCACCACTTTGACCTCTGCACCTGACCGGCCCTGAGCTGCTGGTATAGCTAACTTTGGGGTTGCCCTGAACCCCCAACGGTGGGCTACCTTGGACCCAACTTTGAACCCTGTAGGTGGTTTACTTACCTGCAAAACTAACAAACACTTACCTCCCCCAGGAACTGTTGAAAATTGCACTAAGTGTCCAGTTTTAAAATAGCTTATTGCCATTTGTGGGGAAACTGTATATGCTATTTTGCTAATTCCAAGTTCCTAAGTGAAATACCTTTCATTTAAAGTATTGTTTGTAAATCTTGAACCTGTGGTTCTTAAAATAAACTAAGAAAATATATTTTTCTATATAAAAACCTATTGGCCTGGAATTGTATTTGAGTGTGTGTTCCCCATTTATTGCCTGTGTGTGTACAACAAATGCTTAACACTACCCTCTGATAAGCCTACTGCTCGACCACACTACCACAAAATAGAGCATTAGAATTATCTCTTTTTGCCACTATCTTACCTCTAAGGGGAACCCTTGGACTTTGTGCATGCTATTTCTTACTTTGAATTAGCACATACAGAGCCAACTTCCTACACTTGGTTAGATTTGTTTGCCTCCGTAGAGAGCGTGCAATGTCAGCTGTTGTGAACGTGGAGTTTCCAAGCCAGAACTCGCTCGGTGACGCCTTTTGTAGTGAGTGGAATTCAGGCCTCCTGTGTGCCTTTCCGCCCATACCACGTCTGCCCAGAGTTCTGAAGAAGATCAGGCAAGGCCGGGCCCAAGTTATACTGGTGGCTCTGGACTGGGCACAAAGAGTCTGGTATCCCAAGCTGTTGAGCATGGCCATAGCTCCGCCGATCAGACTTCATCTTCAGGAGGATCTTCTGTCGCAACAGCAGGGGAGGGTCCTCCAGCCGAACCTGTCCACCCTCCGCCTCTTTGTGTGGAGATTGAGTGGTGACAACTGACGTCTTTTGACCTGACACCTGAAGTCTGTAATGCTATCTTGGCAGCCAGGCGTCCCTCAACCAAAACCGTATACGCTTGTCGTTGGAAGAAACTTGTGGCATGGTTCATCAACAAATCTGTCGATCCTCTATCTGCTCTTTCTCAAGTCCTCCTCTTTATTCTTTCCCTTTCCCAGCAGGGTTCCACCCTGGGAACTTTTAAGAGATATCTTTCTGCTATCTCTGCTTTCTTGAGGTTACCAGATCAGCCTTCCTTATTTAAATTTCCTATTCATCATGCCCAATGGGATCTAAACCTGGTATTACCATACCTTATGTGTGCCCTGTTTGAGCCGCTTGACAACTGCCCTTTACTGCTCTTAATCATCAAGACGGTCTTTAGTTGCTATTACCTCTGCCCCCAGTGTAAGTGAGCTCCAGGCTCTGTCATCTAAGCAACCTTTCGTCATACATCCTGACAAACTGGTACTTCGCAAAAGGGCTTCTTTCCTACTTAAAGTAGAGACACTCTTCCATGTCGGACAGTCCCTCACCTTGCCTACCTTTTATGCACCCGACATTGCTCTCATGAAGAAGAGAGACTCCACCGTCTGGACCCAAAAAGAGCGTTGGTGTTCTACCTTGATCGTACCAAAGACTTCCGGGTGGCCGATCAACTTCTTTTGGGATATGTGGGTGTAAAGAAGGGTAAGGCGGTACAGAAGAGGACCATTTCATGATGGGTGCTCTTATGCATCAAAATGTGGTACGCTCTGGCTAAGAAGCAACCTCCTGAAGGTTTGCGTGCTCACTCAACCAGAGCTACTGCTGCTACCACAGCACTAGCAGGGGGTGTTCCAGTCCTGGACATCTGTCAGGCAGCAACGTGGGCATCTCTGCTCACTTTTACCAAACACTACTGCCTGGACAGTCAGGTCCGAAGGGACGGTTACTTTGGCTGTTCGATCCTGCAGGACTTCTTGGTGTGATCTTGGTTCGCAGCCCACAACTGGGGATGGTATTGCTCGGGTATCTCTTCAGAGGTAAGGAATCTGCAACTAGCAGTCTCTATCAGTTTTACAAGTTACTTACCTTCGGTAACAATATATCTGGTAGAGAAATATTCTAGTTGCAGATTCCTTACCGACCCTCTCATCCTCCACGCACTGCGAACTGATTTTTAGGGACAAGAACTTCCCCTTAAGGGCCCTAGTTTTGGCACACCACTCTGTGTTCCTTATGGCTCCGTGCTACTGGTGTAGAAAGTCGTGAAAGAAACTGACATCAGCGTGCCAAGGTGGCACCTATATACAACCGCAATGTCATCATGGCGAACATGACGCCAGCGACACCCGCGAAGTAGACCTACGTACTGTTTGAAGAAAAATCTCCAGATCCAGACTGACGCCTGGGGTAATTCAAAGGTAAGTAATCTGCAACTAAAATATGTCTCTACCAGATATATCGTTACCGAAGGTAAGTAAATTGTACGTCATGCTAAAGCAAAAAGAGAATTACCATTTTTCCTAAAGTGCATTCCACAAGGAAAAGGGGTGCCACTATGGCATTTTTAGGAAATATTCCTGGAGCTGACATTTGTAAAGCAGCTACCTGGTCTACACCACATGCATTTACATAACACTACTGTGTAGATGTACAGGCTCGTCAACAAGCCAATGTGGGACATGCTGTCCTGCAACTCGCACAGTTTGATCACCTCATTTTCAAGGCGGGACTGCTTTAGTCTTTGCACAGCATGTGTATCTACAGCCACACATGCATCAAACGGAAAATGTTACTTACCAATAGACATATGTTCGTGGCATGTAGTGCTGTAGATTCACATGCCCCCTCTCTCCTCCTCGGGAACCTGCCTCCATTGCAGTTGCTTTCAACTTGTATATAGATGTATATAATTACTTATATTTGCATGGACATACTTCTTTCTATACTTCTCTGTACTATACCTCTTAACTGCCTGCGGAAAACAATCTAACAAAGGACTCGATGCTCATGCACAGAATCTCCGAGATGGAAGAGCTACTTGGTCCTGTGACTCAAACACTTCTCAATGGAAAAACTAGTTGTAACACCTCAAGCCCAACACTAGATTTCCTTCCTGCAAGAGAGGTTTGTCCACATAATCCTTTGAAATAGGTGTTGCTGGGTGGGCTTGGCTGGGGTGGCCACTGAGCGCCGCATGACTGCTTTGAGGGGCACATTTGTTGCCCTCCTTGCATAATCCGGTTTGTACCAGTTCAGGAACCCCTGGTCCCACTGTGGCATGAAACAACTTAAGGGACAGGGGAGTGACCACCCTCCTGTCCAGCTCCTCCCCTAGGGAGATGTACAGAGCTCGTTTAAGTGTCCGGTTGATTCTGCCATCTTGGAAACAATGTAGGCAGAGGCCCCTGGGAGCATCTCACTGGGTAGGCCAGGTAGATGATGTCCCTTACCCCCTCTGATAGGTGAGTCACTACAAAGAGTGACCAGCCCCCTTTTACAGTTAACTTAATGTATCCCCTGATGGTGGGTCCTCAGATTCGTTGGGCAAGACTCTTCTGCTCCTGGCCTCCAGAACCACTGCTGATCTGCTTTTGGAACTGAAAGTTGACTTTATCCATTTGTGAGGGCTTCCACTTCAACAATGTTTTTCCAGCTCCTGCAAGATTTCTCCAACATCTGTGACTGTGCATCCTCCACGGTCACCAGGACTCTGTTTGCATCCGAGAAGCAAGAAGTAATCTCCCTTGGACTGAAGGAGTCACCCCCCTGCATCCGCAGGCACCTTTAGATGACAGCTGGCTAGTGGATCCTACTGTCACACGGATAACAAAAAAGGCTCTCCTCACAGAGGGTGGTTCTGTGGTCCTCTCCGGGTCTAACTTGTCTTCTGACCAACTTAATAGACGGTGGACCCTTGCTGCAGCAACTGGAACAGAACCTCTGTGCCCATTGACTGTTGCTCTTGCCATGGCTTGTTGACTCTTCCTTCAGGAGATCTTCAGGCTCCAAGAAACTCTAGCCTCCAGCAACTTAAAGATCAGCTTCCACTCTTCAGCTCCTGCGATGTGGGCCTCCTGCTTTGTTGTGCTGCTGAGGCCTCCCTACGACAGCTTATGCCTACTGCCAGTGGGTCTCTTGTGGAGGCTCCTCTGACTCTGGCTGGCTTTCCTCTGTGCTGAAGGCCTGCCCTTACTTCCCTCCAAGGGTCGAGTCACTAGGACCTTGCTGGCCCCCAAAAACCTACAATCTTGTTTGCAAAAACTATTTGCATTTGTCAAGGCTTGTTGGGGGTCCTGCTGGCCACTGACACTCCTGCAATCCAGCGACCAACGTGGGACAGCTTGTGGGTGACTCCAAGGATCTCCTGCATCCCCTGGACTCCACAGCTGGACCTCTACCTCCACCGCCCTGCAGGAACTTCACTTCCAAGCAGGTGGGCATTGCCTACGTGCACTTCCTGGACATCACTGAGTGGTCTAGACGCTGTTCCCTTTCTTTTCAGGTTTTCATGTCCCTATTCCACCTTTGGGTTCCACCGACCTGGTCTATGAGTTTCGAGAGCATCTGGACAGTTGAGGCCTCCATTGACTCCAGGGTTTCCAATGTTACTTCACTCCTATGCACCTGGGCTCCCTGTTGTAGGTACATCAACCTTCTGGGTATCCACGGGTGGGGGTACTATCCAATCTTCTTTGTGCCAACTGGTTTCCTCGTGGTTCACTGGGAAGGAGCCTGAATCCATAAAAATCCAACCGTGACAGTCCTGTGTCCTGCCAGACATCCGGCTCAATAACAATGTATGGATCTGGGCTCCTGTGGGATTTTTATTATTTACCTCTGGCAATTTCGAACTCCCCACAGCCCCTGGGATTTCAAAACACTTAACTTGGTTGGGAACCTCCATTCTTATGCTACTCTCTTAGTATATGGTTTGCCCCCTCACTCCATATATTTCAATACTTTTCTTGTTTGTTACAAAGTTATATTTTGTGTGTAGATATCTCCAAGTGGAGATATACCAACATTAGTATAGTATGAGTGTAGTAATAAAGAATATTTTGCATCACTTCTTGTGGCTCTTTCTTGTGTGATATTCACTGACTGACTATTGTGGTATTGCAATTGCTTTAATTCCTCCTGGATAAGCTTTAGCTGCTCTCCACAGGTATCCCTAGAGAGCTTTTGCTATCTGGACACCTAAACACTATCACTAAGGGTTGCCTGGGCTCAGTATAGGATGCCACACCATAGGTGTATACTCGCATGTCAGGAGCATGGCCAGGCCTCTGCTCATACACTAATGCGACTCCAATGCTAAAAATAAAAGTCCGAATTAAAGACATCAAAGCAGATCCTGAAGTGTGGTTTTGGATCAGTGGACACTGTTGCTCGGTCTTTGGTTACAGCTGAGAGGTTTTTACTCTCTTTACTTTTTGGTATCCAAGAAGGACAGTGGTGTGAGTCTTATCCTGGTTTTTATACTTGTTCCAACAGTGTGACAGGAGTAAGATGTTCACCATGAGCCAGATGCTGTTGGCCTTGAATTTAAGGAGCTAAGAGTTGGTGTCTTTGGACCATCAGATGCCTGCTTCCATCTTCTGATTCTCTGTTCCTACAGGTGTTATATCAGGTTTATGGTGCGATCCAAATAGTGGCATTTTTTAGCATTCACACTGATGACAAAAAGACATTACTTCTGAAGGCAGTGTGTCCGATGCTGATCAAGGAACATCTTCGAGCAGGGCTTTACTGTCAATAGCCGTAAGTCTCCCCTCCCTTCCAGAGAGGTAGACTTTTATTCTATTGGTGCTCAATTAAACCATTATCAGAAGTTTACCATTATCAAGGATCAGTCTCTTGACTTGAGTGCAGACTTTTGAGTACATCAGAGTCTGCACTGGTGGGTTGATCCCTCCAACCATCTAACGGGTCGCTCCCTCAGCCCTCCACAGGCCCATGCTACTGTAGTCACAGATGTGTGCTCTGTGAGCTGTAGTTGTTATCTGACTGACAGCTGCAAATAACCTGCCTTGCCCTGAAGATATTGCGTTCTGTCATCTCCTGCAACAATGTCCAGATTCTGTCCGACATAACCACTACTGTCCATTATATCAACGGACAGTGTGATGTCATGGGCCTTGTGGTGGGAGGCAGTTCACCTGGGAACGTGGAACTGTTCATGGTAACAGTTCACCTAAAAGACTCGGGCATTGTGAGAGTGGATGCACTTACATGCCTCTTATTGGAGGATCACAAGTAGGGTAGGAGGTATTCACCACAACTGCACCCCCCCCCTCCCCCTATCCCAGAAAGTGACAGAGGTATTCTTATCTCAGTCAGCAATTATCTTCAGTTTTGTGCTATAGACTGCCCTTTAAATTGTTCACTGGTGGATGCCTTAAGATCCGATTGATCTAAAGGCATCCTCTATGACCCAGATCACACTTTTGTTAAAAGTCCTGCAGAAGTAGGGGGAAGATTAAACACAGCGTGTTCAGATTGTCTGTCTGGCTGGCTGTGTAGCATCTGGTTTGCTGATATGTTGCAACTCAACATTCATCACGTTTTTCCTCTCAAACAGAAAAGGCTTGTTCTCACAGCAGGATTAAGAGGCATCCCTGCCCAGTCCCCTGATGCCGCAACTGCACACATAGAGATTGAGCGATGCCAGTTAGTCATTTTGTTCTTTTCTGAAGAATCCAGATGACATCTTGAAGCCTGACATTAAATCTATCTACACTTACTATAGCACTGTTTCCATTCAGTGTTGTGAGTTGGAAGGCATCAACACCTGTAAATCACACATTTCCGCAGATTTATCAGGGAGTACAGTTAAGGTATATCTAATAGTCCTGCCTGGTTTCATGTACCTTCCTCATCAGTCTTCCCCTAATTAGATACCTGCTATTGGCATGTTTTCTGAAAGGTTTACCTTTCCTGTTCCTTCCCACTCGCTTTATCATTCCTCACTGTTATTTCAACCTTGTATTCACAATTCACATTCACAATGACATTTCTATTCCAGGTAATGCTCTGATGGTTGCGATTTCTTCCGCTTGCAGGGTCAGCGAACTTCAGTCCTATCAGTTTGCCCACCTTTCCGTTTTCTACCCAGATAAGTTTGTCTTTCCATCTGTCCAGTATTCATACACAAAATAGTTTTTTACATTCCATTAGGCATCTGACTATTGCTGTTCTATGTTTCTTCCCTCCTCCACAGGAAGAGAAAGCCTTGATTGACTGAATCCTAGGCGTGCTGTGTCATATTGTATAAACCATGTATGACAAGACAGAGCTGACGGACAGCTTTTAGTGGGCTTTGCTGGAGTTAAGCGATGACTAAATACACTTTTGCATTGTCATCCTTTGTTATCAAGAGTTGCTAGCCACTGGCCAAGAAAGTTGCTCCAGAGAACATTTGTGCTCATCCTACCAGGGCACGGCTGCTTCCACATCTCTTGTGAGTGCCCTTTTGGTTGGCAACACCTACACAGCAGCTGTGGCCATCTCCTTGCAAGCTGTTTCAGAACATTACTGTTTCACATATAGGCACTCGGTGACGTGCACTTTCTGCAGCTTTGTTGCACAATTGCCTTAGTTAGCGAACCCTGCTCTGTCCCACTACTTCTGGTGATATGGATTGACGACTCCTTTATGAGGTGAGGAATCCAGTTCTCCTGTTGGTGCCTTATGTACCATAGTGACATCACTTCTAAGCATGAAGTTGCAGCTGGTTCTGCATGCCACCACCTGGTGACTCTAGTCATTGCTGGGAAAAATATTTATGCACCAGTTTGAAGGCTGGAAGGAGCATTCATAAGGCGAGCAATCTATTGGAATATTATGTATCCGCTCAGAAATATAATTACAGAAAGTAAGGGACTTTTTCAATTCGGCAAAGCCATTCTATATTCTTTGAGTTTCTCCAGGTCTTCATGGTGATTGTCGGTCCTTGGTTTAGGTTGATCTTGCGACTACGGCCTTTGACACCATTTGGTAGAAGTGTGCTTTATAAATTTGTTTTTATTTTACCCATCACTATAAGCAGAAATTAGGCATGTGACTTCAACTCCAACTCTCATTGAATTCTGACAGGCTCAGCACCGTCAAGAGTATCATTCTTGGGTGACATCATGACAAGGTGCAGCACAATTAACACTTTCGCTGCTGAACCTCCCTCTCTCCACACAGTGCAAAGCCTTTTTTGGGCTATTTGGGGTAGTTTGCACTTAGGCCTCCAGATCTTTTTTCCTACATAAGCTATCCATGCCAAAATTGTGTCCTTTTATTCTAAGATCCTGGGAATTCTAAAGATACCCAGGGTTTATGGATTCCATTGCAGGGGACCGAGTGACTTCTCCTTGTCGGTGATATTGCTCATGGGCATCGACTCCTTTGTTAAATTGTTTTCTCTCCACCACCAGGTTTGGACATGTGTATATTCGCTCTGTCTTTAGACTCACTCCAGTTCAAACTCTTTCTTTCCGTCTTCTTCTTTGTGGACAGTATTGTTTCTCGATCATGTATTTCTAAGTTCGCGCTCATCTCAACTCATCGGTTCGCGCACCAACCTCTCACCCGCTAGGGCATCCTCGCCTGTTCGGGCCTACATCACCATGTGGCACTGGCCAGCATGCTATGCTGATTGAACGGACACTGTTTCATTTCTGTCCTCTGTGCCACACAACATTTCCCCACAGAGACCAACATCTGGTGCGTAACCTGTGCCTCTCCCCCGACCACCGAGAAACTCTTTGCACCACCTGCAAATCCCCCTCCCCACCCCTTTACCCTGAAGAGGAAATTGTCCTTCCAAGAGGTTTTGGACACTTCTCCACCTCCAAAGAAGGTCACCACATACAAAGGCTGCCAGCACACCTCACAATCCTTCTCCTCCCCATTCGCCTCCTGATCCACCTCCCGGTCCACCTTCTCTACCACCTGCTTCTCCCCCACCTCCTTCCCCTCCTCATTCACCTGCCTCACCTACTGCAGGAGATCTGATGCCTCAGGGTCACCCTGTTCATACTGGGGAAGATTTGGATGGGACACAGAAGACCCAGATCCATGGGACACATATGACCCGATCCCGCTGTCGCGTAGGCTCTCATTATCCTAATGAGACTACTGGATTCGGGCGTCAGAATCACTTGCAGTCTGGGGGACTGAGTGTGAACCCACTACAGGTAACACCTGTTGGCTGAATCTGGGTTTTGCTACGGCCAACTAGCAGTGCCTCATCTCTACCCAAGAGCAGGTATGATTGGGCAATATAGCGCATGACACAAATGAATCCTCAGGGAAATCGTGGTCACTTAAATCTCATCCGTTTCTCTGTTACATTAGTCTCACAAATGCAAGGACAGTCCGAGGCAGTGTATAGTTCAATAAGGTTTGATTGAAGTAACGGCATCTTAGATAATAAATCATGAATTGCAATAACTAGGACGATGAAGCATAACAGGATTAAAATTGTGACAAGAAGAGTGAAACATAAAAATAACGCTACCATATTGTTACTAAAATTGTTAGGAGTAACTCCTACCTAGGCTGTATTAGAGCACAGCATGTTAAGCTCACCATTCTGCCCTTCAGGTTCCCCTGGGAAGACATCATCTCTCAGACCTGAGCAAGAGACCTGTAGTCTACATAAGCAGCTGCAGCAAAGCAATCGGCATACAGTTGTGGTCATTCGGCTGGAATCTCCCTCTGTCAAAGTAGTGGTTTTATAATAAAACAGCTGATGTTCCATGAAAGGATCCCCACATAGGAGTGTGTATGTTTCTGTGAACATTAGAGACATAGCGTACCATGTTTGCCGGCAACCTATCTTACTGCAGCCTTGAGAAAATCACAGAGTGAAAGAAATGTCTTGTTTAAGAACACAGTGCTGGCCTGGGCAAAGAACAGCTAGATGAGAAAATAAAACAAGACCGCAAATGTGGCTATTGTTAAAATAAAAAAACAAAGCTGAATAAAATATATCTAGGTTAAAGTGCACAGCGGCAGGCCTAGTTTGCTAAAATAACATATATGAAGCTATAACTAAAATGGCTACACAACACCCTCCCCTTGCCGGTTCAAAGGTAGTTCATAGCCTAATTTCGTATAAAAGATACTAAAATTCAACCTAAGGCATATATATAAGAATGTCAATAATGATAAGTTAAGACACTTGAGCATATGTAGAAAAGGGCAACTTAAAATGTTAATTGTGGCGTTAAAAAGGCTGAATTTCAAAAGTCAGAGTTGTTTGGGATATTGCCAATTTAATCCGTAATAATTAAAGGCAGGAAATTTTCCACTTCCGCAGGTGGTAAAGTAGGAAGTTCATCGCCAGGGAAAACCAAGGAGCATTCGTGTTCCAAAGCCTGAGCTCCAGCCAAGACAGCAGCATTCCGTGGTGTGTCCAACAATTAGTTTAGAGCTGCATCACCTACGAAGGGCAACACATAAGCAGCTTCCTAGCAAACGCACCCTCAACGCGCATGTCTGGTAATGAGCCCTCAGCGAGAATCTCTAACAGCAAAGGTCAGCCTGACAGACACTCTTGTTCATGTCAGGCAGCCAGGAGTGAGCTGAACTTTGCTGGGCTGAAGAGGTCACAGCTCCTATGGGCATGACCTGCTCGGCTAAGCAAAGGTGCCTCAAGGCCCTCCCCCTTGGTGACGGGGGGGGGGGGGGAGAGCGTTGCCCAATGACTCCGACCTGGGCGCTTCTGGTTTAAGCCTTGAAGCACCTAGGGCAAGTGTCAATCAGTGACACCTGGTCACTGAGTGGGATTGGGTCAGAAGTCTCACTGACCCCATCCCACTCTGTCTCGAATTTGGGACTGCTGCCTTCCCTCATTGGGAAGAGAGGGAAGGCAGCAGTCCCAACCATCCTGGGACCTCCGACCCAAAGGTAAATGTGTGTGTGTTTTTTAAATGAATGTTTGGTGCGTGCATGTATGTTTGAATGTTGAGTGTTGTGAATGGATGTGTGTGTGTGAATGAATGAGTGTGAGTGTGCTTCCTGCCCGCCCCCTCCCTCCAAAAATTACCGGCCACCATGGGATGATGGCCTCCTGTATTGCCATCATTCCCTGGGCCAGACTCCACATGCGTCCCATATAGCAGTGTCTGTCTCGTCAGTGGTCTTAGTCACGTGGTCACCTGGAAGATCTAGAGTTAGACTGCCATACTCACCGCTGTTTTCAATAGTGGAACACCACCAACCTGTTGAAAGCTCGGCCTTTTCTGGACCCTGCGCCTTGGGTCATTCTGAGCACAGATGTATCACTGGTGGGTTGGGGCGCTCTACTTCTAGATCTCATAGTCCTGGCCTATGGGACCTCAGTCACCAATCCCTACATATCAGTTACCTCAAGCTTAAGGCAGTGTTTCTGGCCCTGAAAGCTTTTCTCCATCAGACGTTTCACAAGGTTGTTTTAGTCCGCACGCACCACGTGACAGCCCTGTATTACCTACAGAAACAAAGGGGACACGGTCGTACCATTTGTTGCAGCTCTCTGGCAGTATGGAAGTGGGCTCTCCATCACCACATTCACATGATGGCAGAATATCTCCCAGGATAGAACTACTTTGCAGACCTGCTGAGCAGGATGCAGGAACAAGTCCAGGAATGGGATTTCCATCCACAAGTCCTTCAAAAATACTTCTTAAAATGGAGAACTCCTCAGATAGACTTTTTCGCTATAGCAGAAAATGCAAAAAGGCACAAGCTTCGCCTCCAGGTACCCACACCCTCTATCCAAGGGCAATACTGTATGGATGAACTGGTTAGGGATATTTGCTTATGCTCTTCCATCTCTCGCTCGCATTCCATTTCTGGTTCAGAGGATCAGGCAGACATCGCCCACCATGTTCCTTGTTGCTCTTACTTGGGCGTGTCAGCCATGGCTCACCACACTTCTGGACCTCTCAGTAGTTTGCCACGAGAAGCTCCCCAACAGGCCGGACCGTCTCACTGAAAATCAAGGTCAGATCAGATATCCAGATCTCAAGTCACTCAACCTTGCAATATGGCTCCTGAAGTCATAGAGTTTGGTTACTTAAGATTGCCTGCGGAATGTATGGGCATTCTCAGGGAAGCTCGTAAACCCACAACCAGAGCATGTTATGCTACAAAATGGAAACATTTTGTATGCTACTGCCAACCCAAAGGTATTAATCCTGTTAAAGCAACTGTCCCAAGACACTGTTTATTTGTTCCACTTACAGAAAGCAAAATTAGCTTACACTTTCATTCACTTACAGCTATAGTTGCATATCTACAGAGCATACAACATACTTTCTTGTTCAGAATCCCAGTCATCAAAGCTTTCATGGAAGGCCTTAAACTCGGAATGTCGAGTGCACCATCTTGGAACCTTAATATTGTGCTCACTAAGCTCATAGGGCCCTCTTTCTGAACGATTTCTTTCATGCCCTCTTAAGTATGTTTCCTGGAAAGTGGCATTCTTAGTCGCTATCAAATCAATCAGACGTGTTAGTGAGCTCCAAGCCCTAACTTTGGAAGATCTTTTCTTCCAGATTCATAAAGACAAGGTGGTCCTTCACACAAATCCAAAGTTCCTCCCTAACGTGTTTTCCCAATTCCATATTAACCAGTCCATTGAAATACCAGTCTTCTTTTCGCAGCCTGGCTCAGTAGCAGCAAGAGCCCTACACACTTTACATGTTAAACATGCATGTAGAAAAATGGCCCCTTGTTGCAGCTACCCCCCAGTTGCAGCTGCCTGATACTGATGCTGACTTGACTGAGAAGTGTGCTGGGACCCTAATAACCAGGCCCCAGCACCAGTGTTCTTTCACTAAAACTGTACCTTTGTCTCCACAATTGGCACAGCCCTGGCACACAGATAAGTCCCTTGTAAATGGTACCCCTGGTTCCAAGGGCCCTGTGGCCAAGGAAGGTCTCGAAGGTCTGCAGCATGTATTATTCCACCCTGGGGACCCCTCACTCAGCACATGCACACTGCCTCACAGCTTGTGTGTGCTGGTGGGGAGAAAAAGACTAAGTCGACATGGCACTCCCCTCAGAGTGCCATGCCCACAACTCACTGCCTGTGGCATAGGTAAGTCACCACTCTAGTAGGCCTTACAGCCCTAAGGCAGGGTGCACTATACCACAGGTGAGGGCATAGCTACATAAAATGTATGCCCCTACGGTGTCTAAGCCAATTCTTAGACATTGTAAAAGCAGGGTAGCCATAAAGAGTATATGGTCTGGGAGTTTGTCAAACACAAACTCCACAGTTCTATAATGGCTGCGCTGAATACTGGGAAGTTTGGTATCAAACTTCTCAGCACAGTAAATCCACATTGATGCCAGTGTGAGATTTATTGAGAAAAGCACACAGAGGGCATCTTAGAGATGCCCCCTGTAAACCAGCCCACATACTAAAGCCAGGCTGACCAGTTTCTGCCAGCCTGCCACATCCAGACAGGTTTCTGGCCACATGGGGAGATGGCCTTTGTGCACTCTGTGACCAGGAACAAAGCCTGTCCTGGGTGGAGGTGCTTCACACCACCCCCTGCAGGAACTGTAACACCTGGCGGTGAGCCTCAAAGGCTCAAGCTTGGTGTTGCAGCGCCGCAGGGCACACCAGCTAGTGGAGATGCTCGCCCCCCGGACACAGCCCCCACCTTTGGCGGTCAGTCCAGAGGAGATAATGAGAAAAACAAGGAGGAGTCACCCTCCAGCCAGGACAGCTCCTAAGGTGTCCTGAGCTGAGGTGACCCCTGCCTTAGGAAATCCTCCATCTTGCTTTGGAGGATTCCCACCAATAGGATTAGGGATGTGCCCCCCTCCCCACAGGGAGGAGGCACAAGGAGGGTGTAGCCACCCTCAAGGACAGTAGCCATTGGCAACTGCCCTCCAGATATAAACACACCCCTAGATTGAGTATTTAGGGGTGGGTGACCCTGAACCCAGGAAACATTCCTGACGACCTGAAAGGAGGACTGCTGACCTGAAAGCCCCACAGAGACGATGAAGGCAACCACTGACTTTCTCCCCAGCCCTTCCGGCCTGTCTCCAGATTCAAAGAACCTGCACAGAGACACATCCAGCAGGACCAGCAGCCTCTGCCGACTCAGAGGACTGCCCTGCAACCCAAAGGACCAAGAAACTCCTGAGGACAGCAACTCTGTCTGAACATCCAAAAAGAAACACACTTTAGAGGGACTCCAGTCTCACTCAGGAAGCGTGTCCCCAACACTCTGCACCCAACGCCCCAGGCTCGTGTCCAGAAGAACCAACACTGCAGAGAGGATCCCCAGGTGACTCCACCGATGTGGGCACCAAGGGACGACCTCCCTGCAGCCTCACAGCAACGCCTGCAGAGAGAATCCAGAGGCTTCCCCTGACCGCGACTGCCCGGTAAGAAAGAACCCGACGCCTGGAAGAAGCACTGCACCCACAGCCCCCAGGCCCGAGAGAAACAAACTACTGGTGCAGGACTGACCAGCAGGCGGTCCTCATCTTTGCCCAGTCGGTGGCTGGCCTGAGTACCCCTCCTGTGGCCCCCGGATCATTCCATCGATTTCTATCTAAAAACCCGACACCTACTTTGCACACTGCACCCGGCCATCCTTGTGCCGCTGAGGATGTATTTTGTGTGCCTGTGTGTGACCCCCCACAGTGCTCTACAAAACCCCATGGTCTGCTCCCCGAGGACGCAGGTACTTACCTGCCAGCAGACTGGATCCAGTGCACCCTTAGTCTCCATAGGCGCCTATGTTATTTGGGCCCTACTTTGACCTCTGCACCTGACGGACCCTGTGTTGCTGGTGCTGGGTGTTTGGGGTCGACCTGACCCCCCAATGATGGGCTGCCTATGCCCTGGAGACTGAACTTGTAAGTGCTTTACTTACCTGCTAAACTAACTTGTTCTTACCTCACCCAGTAACTGTTGATTTTTGCAGTGCCCACTTTTAAAATAGCTTATTTCAATTTTTGCCAAAACTGCGTACATTACTGTTTTACTTCAAAGTTCCATATTTACCTATGCCAAGTACCTTACAATTTATGTATTTGCTTGAATTCTGAATCTTGTGGTTCTTAAATACATTTTGAAAATAATATTTTTCTATATAAAAACCTATTGGCCTGGAGTTAAGTCTTTGAGTTTGTGTTCTCATTTATTGCCTGTGTGTGTACAACAGATGCTTAACACTACCCTCTGATAAGCCTACTGCTCGACCACACTACCACAAAATAGAGCATTAGTATTATCTAATTTTGCCACTATCAACCTCAAAGGGGGAACCTTTGGACTCTGTGCACACCATCTCTCACTTTGAGATAGTATATACAGAGCCAACTTCCTACAATGCATTAATGTTTTGCATTGACTGAACTAAAGACTTTATTAAAACCAAACAGCTCTTTGTAGCTTTTTCACTACCTCACAAAGGCAACTCAATATCCAAAAATAGGATAGCTAGATGGATAGTAAAATTTGTACAATCTTGTTAATCTAAATTAGAGACAACTGCCTGTCACTCTTAAGAGCGCATTCTACTAGGAAAAAAGGAGCCACTGTGACTTTCCTTGGAAACCTACCGATAGCTGACATCTGTAAGGCAGCTACATGGTCCACACCACATACATTTACTTAATACTTGCATATAGTTGTACATATGTAGCTACATTTGAATGGACAGCTTTGTCTATACTTCCTGTACACTCCTTTTCTCACCCACCTGTGGGAAAACAATCTAACAAAGGAGTTGATGCCCATGTGCAGTATCACCAAGAAGGAGTCACTCGATCCCATGACTCGACATTGCTTCTTTGAAGAAAAACAACTTACAAAACTCCGAACCCGACACTAGAAGGCAGGAGTATGCATAGCATTTGAATCTACAGCAGTACATGCCATAAGCAGATGCTTACTGGGTAAGTAAAATTTTCCTTTCTAACACAGTTTTGACTTTTTACCAGGAGGTAGCCCACATTTCCTATGTTTTGTGTTTTAAACCTCCTTCCACTTTGTGGTGGAAATGGATATGAAACCCATGGTGGATCCCGGAAAGCTATACATTTCTGAAAACTAGACAAAATTCTGAATTCAGCAAAGGGTCATTTGTGTAGTTCCTTCAAGGTTTTCCCAAAGGAAACTAAGGCCCTCATTAAGACCCTGTCAGTCTTTGACCGCCAGGGTAAATGTGGCAGTATCACCGCCAACAGGCTGGCGGTGTATACTGCCACATTATGAGTGTCCCGGGTTGGCTGCTGCCAACCCGCCTCATCTCCACTCATACTGCCATGGCGGTATGAACCGTTGGGCCGGAGATGTACATCTGTGACCCAGCAGTCCACAGAGTACCGGCGGCGGCATAATGAGCCGTCCTACCGCCATGGTTTCTGCAGCGGTAGCACCGCCACGAAAACCATGGCAGTTGGGCTAATGGTCATAGAGAATTCCTTCCCTGCCAATGATAGATGCCCCCACCACCCCCGGGCAGCAATCACCTGAACCCCTCTACACACATAGCACCCCCACCTACCTACACACATAGCACCCCTCACCTACCTACACACATAGCACCACCCACCCCCTACACATATAACACTCAGTGCCCCCACCCCATACACACACAACGCCCTCCTCCCCGCATACACGCACACATACCCACACGCACCACGCATACACCCTTTTACCTCCACTTTCAGACATGCATCCACTCACACTCATCCATACACACATTAACTTACACATACTGACACACACACACACACACACACACTGACATGCAGGCACGCACTCACTGCAACATTCGTACACACATTCACTCACACGCATACAATCACGCATACATCACCACACTCTCAGACGCATTCACTTGCTACACATTCATATGCACAGGCAGACACCACACACAACAACCCTCACCCTCCCCTATCGAACGCCTAACTTACCTTGTCCAGCTAGGAGGTCGTCCAACAGAGAACAGGAAGAGGGGGGTTGCTGCTACCGCCAGCAGGACACCACCAGGTCGTATTAATGGTCTGAATATGGCTGGTGGTGTCTGGCTGAGGGGGGCTGCAGGTGGTAGCAATGCTAGAGCGCCACCGTCTGCCAGCATGGCTCCTGCTGGATTGTCGCCCAAAATGTGGCGGAAGTCCGGCAGTACCCATTATATGCAGGAGGAAGTCTGCCAGCACTGGCGGTCTTCTGGTGCCAGTGGCTTCAGCAGTATTAAGAAAAGACCGTCAAAGTCATAATGAGGGCCTAAGTGTGTTTAAAAAAAAAAAAAAAAGTCAATTAGTAGATAAAAATGGGCATTTGTGACAACGTTTTCATTTGTAACTTATAATGATGGCTGATTCACAATAGCTTTACACCATAACATCTGCTAGACCCTTCCGGTTGTGGAGACATATAGGGTTTGTGGGTTTTCCAAGAACACAAGGTTAACTAGAGCCAATAACTGAGCTCCACCTTGCAATGGTTTTTCATTGTGTACCGGGTATAGCACGATTCATATGGCAAAATATAAATAGTGAGAAATGGTTATCAAGGAAACCTATGTATTTCCGAAGTGGGCACAAGATGTGGAATTTAGAAGCATGGTTAGTTACATATTTCTAAATTAGTTGATACCCATACTAGCATGTGAATTACAGGGTATGTCTCAAAATTACTTCTTTCCTACATGTTGTCAACCTCAAACTTGAATGAAATCACTCATTTTCTTTACATTTCTGTGATGGAGACTTCCTGAATCCACAAATTTCCTACAACCTAGCATTGCCCCACTTTTTGTTGATATGATTGCTGCACCACATGTGTGGCTGGGCTAGTGCCAGTGACAGGAACTTATGAAACCAAGGGCAATGGGACAGAAAACGGTCAAATAATTACGCCATAATGGGGAGAGTACTTGCCTATGGGGCCATTCCCTGCTACAAAAATAAATCCCCGGTGTCTAGTGGAGTGGAGCGCTGCTTGGTGATGGCCTTCCTTGGGCGATCGGCAAGCTGGGATCCACTGGAGAAAGGTACTACTGGAAAGGGGAGATAGCCCCACAAGCACTGAAGCAGGTCTTCTTTCTTAGCCTGCTCTGTAGCTCTTTATTATACCACCAGACCAGGACCCCTTGTATTAATGGCTGACCTCTGACTAAGCTTGGTATGTCTGCAGTTACAAAGAGTCATGCTCTGCTTTTATACTGATAGTTCCTCCGGACAGAGAAGGCAAAATTCATACAGATGGACGGTTGGCAGTACTGCTGCTACCAAAAATTAGGCAACCAGAGCAACTTAGCTCTCCTTTTTAGGGGGATGTGGCAGATTATTTTAGGGTCTCCCTTGAACAGATCACTGATGATATTCCTTTAGAGAGAAGATACTTATTCCCAAATAATTTTCATTAAGGTAATAATGGCGGCTCATAATAAGATACTGCAGCTGACTTTTCTAACCTCTCTGTGCATGACTGTTCCCATGATTTGAATGAGGTGCATGATTAGGCATCAGGGCTTCAACTTATTTGCCTGAAACGTGAAGCACTGCAGAGAATTTTGATCTTTTCTTTTTATGGAAACACTATTTTTAGTACCCATTTTATCCACCATCAAGGAAGTAGGAAATTTATATTAAAATTAATTACGAAATGGACTATGCAAGAGCTTTCGGGAATAATATCTGAAGGCACTAATACAAATGTCTCCAGTATTATTGTGACCATAATCTTTTAGCAGCAGTGGTGCCTTTCTTCTGTGAGTGCTTATACATATATTTTATTTACATGTTTATTTAATGGTAGTGCACAGATAGGAATGGTTTAAAAAAAAAAAAACTGTGATGCCACTATCAGTCTGTCAAATAAGTTGAGACATATCTCCCACCTCCTGTCTTTAAATTCATTACAGTCAACCAGGCCAACCCACCATCTGTTCTGCTCAGTATTTTTTCTCTTTTTTTAAACAAAAGGTGTTTAGTTAATTTCTTTAGTAGTTCAACAATAATGCTTTGTATTTCAACCTCTTGTTTGAATTCGTTTTCATTTGTTATCTTCATTAGATTTTTAACGTTGCAACAGAAGAGCAGTTCTGCTTTAAAAAGTAAAAAAAAATGTAGTATTGTTGATGTAGGAGGCTGGCTCAGTTTATGGTGTACAATATGGTGTGGCACTCTATAATGAGTCCAGGCAACCCCTAGTGATAGTACTCTAGGAGTAGCTGAGGCGAGCAGCTGAAGCTTATCTAGGATGAATTTAAAGCAAACGCAATACCACAGTAGTCAGGCAGTAATGCAGGCAATGTTTTGGGGACCAGCAAGGTCCAGGAGACTCTACCCAGAAGGGGGAGTCAGAGCTGGCACTCAGCTCACAGGAAGGCCAGCAGAAATCGATGAAGCCCCCGAGTGACCCACAGACGATGTACCCAGGGAGTCGGAAGGAGGCCTTACCAGCACAACAAAACAGAAGTCGCAGGAGTTGCAGGACAAGGGCTGATCTTAACATTGCAGAGTGCTGGAGGCCGGGGCATCTTGGTGCCTGAAGATCTCCAGGAGGAAGAGTCAACATGCTTGGGCAAGTGCAACAGTCACAGTGCATAGGGGTTCTGTAAGGAAATACCTCCTTGGCATGGTTACCCCCTGACTTTTTGCCTTTGCTGATGCCAAGTTATGATTTGAAAATGTGCTGAGGCCTGCTAACCAGGCTCCAGCACCAGTCTTCTTTCCCTAACCTGTACCTTTGTTTCCACAATTGGCACGCCCTGGCATCCAGGTAAGTCCCTTGTAACTGGTACCCCTGGTACCAAGGGCCCTGATGCCAGGGAAGGTCTCTAAGGGCTGCAGCATGTCTTATGCCACCCTTGAGACCACTCACTCAGCAAAGACACACTGCTTGCCAGTTTGTGTGTGCTGGTGGGGATAAAATGACTAAGTCGACATGGCACACTCCTCAGGGTGCCATGCCAACCTCACACTCCCTATAGGTATAGCTAAGTCACCCCTCTAGCAGGCCTTACAGCCCTAAGGCAGGGTGCACTATACCATAGGTGAGGGCATAGGTGCATGAGCACTATGCCCCTACAGTGTCTAAGCAAAACCTTAGACATTGTAAGTTCAGGGTATCCATAAGAGTATATGGTCTGGGAGTCTGTCATACACGAACTCCACAGCACCATAATGGCTACACTGAAGACTGGGAAGTTTGGTATCAAACTTCTCAGCACAATAAATGCACACTGATGCCAGTGTACATTTTATTGTAAAATATACCCCAGAGGGCATCTTAGAGATGCCCCCTGAAACCATACCCGACTACCAGTGTGGGCTGACTAGTTTTAGCAGCCTGCCACACACCAGACATGTTGCTGGCCACATGGGGAGAGTGCCTTTGTCACTCTGTGGCTAGTAACAAAGCCTGTACTGGGTGGAGGTGCTTCTCACCTTCCCCTGCAGGAACTGTAACACCTGGCGGTGAGCCTCAAAGGCTCACCCCCTTTGTTACAGCACCCAAGGGCACTCCAGCTAGTGGAGTTGCCCGCCCACTGCGGCCACGGCCCCACTTTTGGCGGCAAGGCCGGAGGAGATAATGAGAAAAATAAGGAGGAGTCACTGGCCAGTCAGGACAGCCCCTAAGGTGTCCTTAGCTGAGGTGACTCTAACTTTTAGAAATCCTCCATCTTGAGGATTCCCCCAATAGGATTAGGGATGTGCCCCCCTCCCTCAGGGAGGAGGCACAAAGAGGGTGTAGCCAGACCCCCCAGACTTAAACACACCCCTAAATTGAGTATTTAGGGGCTCCCAGAACCTAGGTAACTAGATTCCTGCAACCTAAGACGAAGAAGGGCTGCTGAGCTGAAAAACCTGCAGAGAAGATGGAGACACCAACTGCTTTGCCCCCAGCTCTACCGGCCTGTCTCCCCACTTCAAAAGAACTGCTACAGCGACGTGTTCCACAGGGTTCAGCGACCTCTGAAGCCTCAGAGGACTACCCTGCATCTAAAAGGACCAAGAACTCCAGAGGACAGCGGCTCTGCTCCAAGGAAGAAGCATCTCTGCAACAAAGAAGCCACTTTGAAAGAACACACGTTTCCCACCGGAAGCGTGAGACTTTGCACTCTGCACCTGAAGCCCCCGGCTCGACTTGTGGAGAACCAACACTACAGGGAGGACTCCCCGGCGACTGCGATCCCGTGAGTAGCCAGAGTTGACCCCCCTGAGTCCCCACAGCGACGCCTGCAGAGGAAATTCAGAGGCTGCCCCGGACCGCGACTGCCTGCTTCTAAGAACCCGATGCCTGGTAAGGACACTGCACCCGCAGCCCCCAGGACCTGAAGGATCCGACCTCCAGTGCAGGAGCGACCCCCAGGTGGCCCTCTCCCTTGCCCAGGTGGTGGTTACCCCGAGGAGACCACCCACCCCCCACCCCGCCTGCCTGCACCGCTGAAGAGACCCCTGGGTCTCCCAATGAACTACATTGCAAACCCGATGCCTGTTTGCACACTGCACCCGGCCGCCCCCGTGCCACTGAGGGTGTACTTTTTGTGCTGACTTGTGGTTCCCCCGGTGCCCTACAAAACCCCCCTGGTCTGCCCCCCGAAGACGCGGGTACTTACCTGCTGGCAGACTGGAACCGGGGCACCCCCTTCTCCATTGAAGCCTATGCATTTTGGGCACCACTTTGACCTCTGCACCACTCTGACCGGCCCTGAGCTGCTGATGTGGTAACTTTGGGGTTGCCCTGAAACGCCAACGGTGGGCTACCTTGGACCCCACTTTGAACCCTGTAGGTTGTTTACTTACCTGCAAAACTAACAGACACTTACCTCCCCCATGAACTGTTGAAAATTGCACTAAGTGTCTAGTTTTAAAATAGCTTATTGCCATTTGTGTGAAAACTGTATATGCTATTTTGCTAATTCAACGTTCCTAAGTGAAATACCTTTCATTTAAAGTATTGTTTGTAAATCTTGAACCTGTGGTTCTTAAAATAAACTAAGAAAATATATTTTTCTATATAAAAACCTATTGACCTGGAATTGTATTTGAGTGTGTGTTCCCCATTTATTGCCTGTGTGTATACAACAAATGCTTAACACTACCCTCTGATAAGCCTACTGCTCGACCACACTACCACAAAATAGAGCATTAGAATGATCTCTTTTTGCCACTATCTTACCTCTAAGGGGAACCCTTGGACTCTGTGCATGCTATTTCTTACTTTGAAATAGTACATACAGAGCAAACTTCCTACAGGTTCCAGTCCAGTGGCAGTAGCAGGGGCCCCACAGACTCCCAAGTTGGTTAGAAGGCAAGCAGGACCCACAGGAAGCCACAGACTCACCACTGGTGAAGTATAGTCTTCAGATGTCCATGGGACAGCAGACCCCACCAACCATATGACGTTTTCTTGAGATACCTGTGGATTCAGGAGAGCATCTCCTTCACTCGAACAAAGTTTCCTTCTTGCTTCCAGGTGCAAACAGAGTCCGTGTGACCCTATAGGATGCACATCCTTGGATGTTACAGAATTCATGCAGGATGCGGAGAAACAATCTTGCAGTGGGAACCCACCCACTAGAAGCAGATGTTTTAGTTCCAAAGCAGACTAGCAGCGTTTCCAGAGGCCAGGAGCAGATGTCTTGCAGAGAGTTCCTTGGAGAGTCTTGCTCGACGAATTTGAGGACCCAGCTGCAAGGAAGCCCTTAAGTATCCCTAAAAGGGGGATGGCCACCTGTCAGAGGATTCAGGGAAGTTATCTACCTGGCCTAACCAGTCAGATGGTCCCAGGGGACTCTGCCCATCTTGTTTCCAAGACAATAGAATCAAGTGGCCACCAGATAGAGCTCTGTGCATCTCCCTAGGGGAGGAGTTTGACACAGGGGTTGTCACTCCACTGTCCTCTGTGTAGTTTCTCTCCAGAGTAGGAACTGGGGGTTCCTGAACTGGTGCAAACTGGATTATGCAAGGAGGGCACCAAATGTGCCCTAAAAAGCAGTCGGGTGGCGCTCAGAGGCCACCTCACTCCAGCCGTTGGACACCTAGTACACAGGGGGAGGTGGTCACACCTCTCGCTTACAGGAAATCATTTGGTCTGCCTCTCCGGTCTGAGTCACCACCAGGAGGACAGAATAGTGTCTGGGGCCATCAGCAACGCAGGCTGGCAGCTCTATACCCCTGTAAAGCTGCACAAGCAGAATTGGATGATCATCTAAGGAACCCCCAGTATACATGGTATCATGCAACTAACACTGGAATTGGTGTAGTTGCGTGATTCTAACATGCCTAGGTTCTGAGAAGCCATTATGTAGTTGGACCAATTGTGTTGACTAGTGTCTATTAAATACATTAAGGTGGATTCCCTGCACTTACTGAGTCCAGGAATTGGCCAGGGTTCTGTAGGTGCACCGTGCTCATGCAGGGGTTTACCCCGTCCTGTCCTTCCCCCCCAAGTGTAGTGACCAGGTTCATTGGTGAAAGGGTGCATGCACCGTTTCACGCAGACTGCAGTGGCAAACTTGCAGACAGGGTTTATATGGGCTCCCATGGGGGGACAATACTTGCTGCATTCCGTGGGAGATGCCTGGGATATCAGTGGCCTGGGTACCTAGTACCATATACTAGGAACTTGCATAGGTGCACCAGTATGCCAATTGTGAGTGTCTAAAGTTTGCCAGCAACCAAATTTAGAGTAGAGCGCACAGTCACTGGGATCCTCATTAGCAGGATTCCAGTGAACCACAGTCTAAACATACTGACAACAGGTAAAAAATGGAGGCAGCTATGCTAAAAAGATGGCGCTTTCCCACATTTGACTTTACTAGTGCAGTGATACCTGTAAAAGTAACTTAGGAGGAATTTATACTCAATTCTGTTCTTGACTAAATCTGATTCACCTTATGCAGCATAAAGCCTTGCAAATAAATCGAAGTAGCAGTCTTCTTTTAAACTTTGTAAGATTCTTCCTCATTATTGAATTATCCTCATGAACTATGATTAGTTTACAATTTGCCTGCACTTCTTGTTCTTACTAGATGTCTCTTTGAAATTGCTTGACTTGCGGATGCTTTTCAGTTGTATGCATTAATTGTTGATGATTGGATATATTGAATTAATTTGACCCTTTCCCTTTTCCCCTCTTTCAGAAGAAGCAGCAGCTTTCGTCAAAGCTCAGTGGACAGAAAATGGCTATAAAGAGGGTAGGTAAACATGAAGCATGAAGCTTGACTAAGGATGGAGCATGCAGAATGCTAAGTCCATATACTTTATCTCTGTAATTCTGATGAATTCTTTCTGCAGATTTCTCACCTCATGAATGCCCTTCAGGAACTACACTGGATTCAAAAAAACTTAGCATGAACAGTAGCTCTCCAGTAGCAGCTCTGTCTGCCCAGAATATGAAATTGGTTCACTTAAAACACAGTCTGCATCTCTTGTGTCAGTTTTTGTTTTCCACCTCTTATGTATGTGGGTTTAGAGCTCTTCTTCGTGTTGACTGAAAAGTCCTCAGTAATTATTCAGCAGTGTGAAATGAAACGTCTCACCCAAAGGACTCTGGTTTCAAACTGAGTCGACAGTGTCAAAAAATGACTTTTTGTTGATCCCCAGGTCATCTGAATGAGGTGTCTAGGACCCGATCAAGACCCTTCCACTACCCCCAACTCCAACTTCTGCATTTCAATGCGTACATAGTCCATCAGTGAACAAAAGGAAAGGTTGTCCATTGCTCGGACCTGTAAAGATACCCTAAACTGTCCTAATCTTCTCCCTCATGGGAGTGTCCTGATTCAGTGTGATCCCATCGTGTTCTCTCACAAAAAACACATTGGGAGTGGATGTCCACTTTTTTCTCAAGGAAACAGTCTCCATCCAGGACTTTTCAAAGTCTTGGTGATGTCTTGCTACTATGCTTAACTGTTCCTGAGCCTTTTTTTGGCGATGGAATTTCATTTTAAAAAAATACTTAGTTGATGGAACCATCTGCCTACACTTTGCAGTTTGAGACCGGTCAGCAGGCCATGTTCAATTTCTTCAGGACTGGCAGGTATCATGCTGGACGTAAGCCTGATCCTCTAACCCTACATCAGCTGACATCCTGCTTTCCCAGACTCTGGCTCAGCATCACTTCTGAGGAAGCCTTTGCCCTTTAAAACCATCGTCCAATTGCTGTCATGATGTGCTCTAAAGCTTTTCACAACGTCACCTTAGATCCTGAAGTCAGCAGAAATTATTCCAGTAGCCAGATATAAAATTAGAGCCCTATTTGAGTACTGGTCTCAGGTGGAGCTTGTTCTTAGAGCTCAGCTATTTGCTCCAATAGAAGACCTCACCAACTTGGATTCTGACTTTCTCAACGTTCTTTATACATCAAAGAACAAAGTGATTAAATAAATGCTTGAATCTATCCCAGGCACTGGCAGTTTCCCAGGCCTCATTAGAGTCCATTGCTTTTTACCCACTTCACCTACTTAGGCCTTCTTCAGTGAGCCATTTATTCATTCTTACGGCAAAGTGGCCGCAAGTTCTGTGCGTACCCATTACACAGTGACTCCCAGTGTCTTATTAATCAGGTAGTACTTCCATCGAGTTTGTTGTTTGCTCCAGGATTATGGACACTCCTTCTGAACCACATTGATGCCAGGCTATACATAGTGGCCATCCTACATCCTCAGAAAATACTATTTTATACCTTTCTGGCTCTCCTTCCAACAAAGCCTGTTCATGCTTCTCAATAGTATGCGTGGTAGAGTAGGCACTTAAATTGTTGCTACCGACTGCAAAGTCTGTCCATCATCATGATGAAACTCCAGCAGCCCCAGAACCACATTAAAAACAGTTTTGCTAAAGTTGGTAATGTCTACCTGGGAGAAATGCTTTTCAGGCCTGGCAGTTCAGACAGATCCCAGTGTCAGAGGGTAGTGCACACAGATTCAAAGTTTTTGTCAATGGATTCTTCTCCTGAGACCTTTGTGGTTCAGATATCATCAGCAAAGTTGACCATCAATATCTTTGCACCACTTATTCAGACTGTGAGTTCAAAATCACTTGTCTGTATGGGCAGAAAGGTTTTTTGTGTTGGGTGTTCTAGCCCTACTCACTGGCAAGAGCATGTGCCTTCTCAAATTGTATGTCCATGCTTCTTGAAAATTTACAAGGGAATTGACAATAGGCCTTCTCGTCCACATGAAGAAACCCTTCTCTGGTGTGATCTGATCAATGCTCTGGATGCTTCCAAACAGATTCCTAACTGTTGTCTCAATTCTGCAGACACGGTGGTCCGATTCACAGCTACAACTTGCCTGGATGTATCCCACTAGCTTCTTTGAATCCAGGTGGGATTAATGGGCATGCCCTACGGTGGTGAGAAGCTCTCTAGGATGGTTCAAAAATAGCCACTGTATGTTGGGCCTACCCTCCCCAACAAATAGTTGCATGAACAATATTGCAGTTTGGGGGTTTTGTAGGCGGTCAGCCCTTGGAGCATTTGCAGCCTTTCCAGCTGACCAATTCCCCATGGCAGTAATGCCTATTCTTTCTAGAGATAAGTGATCTAAGGGACACTTGCAACATCTGTCAGCCATTCTGCCCCATCTTCCTGTGGATCTAGTACCCAAAACCTCTCTCATTTGCCTTTCTTCCGCCTTTATCTTCCAGTAGCAGTTTTACTTCCTTTACATCAAGTTCCCAAGATGACAGACATCTCTGGCTTGTTTTGCGCCTGAGTTAGGCTGAATCTATTTGTTCACTGAGGAAAGTTCTAAATATTATCTTTGTGTTTGCTTCTTCTAGCCCTAAATGCTCAGGATTGGAGTGTCTCTCTGCATTTCCAGGGCACAATTTGCCAGCTACTGTTTCTCTTTTCACACAGGTGTTATCTGTGATTTGCAGTGGGATCCTAATTCTTCCAATTTGTGGATCTACCATTTGGTCTTACAACTTTTCTGTAAGTGTTCATTAAAATGCTGTCTGTAGCAGTGGCTTCATTGTGGATGTCCAGAGTTCATGTATTTCTGTACTTAGTTGACTGACTGATGACATACATGAATTCAAGGTGAAATCAAGGTCCCCTGTGCTGTGATCACCTGCAGTGCACCCTAAATTTTCTTCACCACCTGGGCTTCTTCATCAACCCTTTAGAATTCCAACTTCATCCTTAATCAGAGGCTGATCTTTGAGTGCAGGCTTAGACACAAAATATATGAGAGACTTTCCTCTACGTCAAACGATCTCTGCTATTGAGGACATGATTCTGATGCTTGTGTATGAGATTACGACCTGTTTCTGCAGTTCCTTCTCTTGAAGGACTTTATGGTTTTGTGCTTCTTGTTGGTACCAGATTGTGAAAGTCTCTTAAGTGGTGCTGAAGAATGTAGCTGCTCCATCATCAAGATATCTTCGGAACCTTCATTGTTGAGCATATCCTTTGATGCTCACAGTTGGTCAGTAACCCCTTTAATGGAGGAAATTGTTGGTAGGGTGTACTCTTATTTATTCTCAGGAGCTCATCTATTGAAATCAAAGTTTAAGACTTTTGGTCCTTGTCAGAGCAACAACTGTGTCTTACAGTTGTATGCAGCTCACCTGATCTTTCTCTTCATCTCGGGGAAGGTTATTGAGGTCCTTTGAGAAAACACCACCATTCTCCAGTATTGGATGTTTCATAGATTCACATGCTTGAATCATTCCCTGTTGTCGAAGTGGGAGTCACATGGTACCTTAAAACAGCAGAATATAACATTACCAGAGAACCTAATGGCAAGGAACAGTTACTTAAATAGCTTATCTGTGTAATTTTTAAAAAAGGACCAAACTCGAATTATAACCAGTCAGGCAACAGCACTCTGTAGAATACTCTCAAGAGAAGCTGAATCCCTCAGATTTTCCACCACACGTTGTGTGAAGGGAGTCTCCCTGAGCTCTGCTCAGTTTTTTCTTCTATAAAGTTTGAGATTTATCTTGACACTTGTCATATCTACTACTTCCAAGAAAAGCCTCTTTAGAGCCTGCAAAACCTGTGAAAGGAAAGGGCTGCATGTGGATGACCCACATAAAGACTGCCTTTATTGCCTCTACCCCAACACAAGGTAAAGGAATATAAAATATGTCACACTTTTTCATCCAAGGCCTTGAAGGACAAGGAAGGGAGGTTCCTTCTTTGGGTACAGAAGGCTAAAACTCAGAGATCCACTACTTCTGAGGAAGACACCTCCGTGGGGTCACACAAAATACCAAGATCCTTTGATCAAGGGACATCTGAGGAGTGCTAGAAGGCCTTACAAACTCCTCACATAGAACCTCTGAGAAGGGAGAAAAGAAAACATATCTCCACAGACGAGACCTCATCTCAACCCAGCATGCCATCTGTAAAATCTGGGGGATGTCAGCAGATTATGGCCCTCATTATGAACACAGTGGTTAACCGTCACGCAGATCGGCAGTGACCTGCATGTTGGGGCACTGCACAGCGACCCCTACACTGCCCATGCCAAGTGGCGGCCCTCCCTGTTCATTATGTGGCGGTCTGGGCCGCCATGCCGGATAGCGGTATTCACTGCCGACATGGTGGCCCAGACCGACAACTTCATAATGAGGGCCTATGTGTACTGAACTGTTGACAAGGAGGCATAAAACGGGTCTCAAAACACTGTTGACAGCAATATCACAGTCGACTGCAGTATTGTCTGATGACTGTCACCACCATCTCATTGATGAGACCGTCATCGACGAAGACAGCGATGATGACAGCGCTTGATGCATCCATCTCGTCAGTGAGGATCCTGTCATGCACAAAGACACCATTGACATTACCACTGACCACACCGTTGACATCAACACTGTCAAATTAATTCTTTCAAATGACACCAGCATTCATTGTCACAACATCGTCGATGGGACCTTCAACAATGATGGAAATTACAAAAGTGACGAGAACAGTTCTTACACCTGAGTTAACATCTCCTAGCAAGGTTTCATCTTTTTCCCATCACTTCTGTTAGGCATAGAAGGGTCAGACGACGACATGGCTGTTTGGGACAGCACACAGCCCATCAGAGCTCCTGGTCAAGTTCCTGGATGACAGCGACATGGAAGAAGACCAATATTACCACCATTATCATGGCCCTTCCTCAAATAGGCCTTATTAGCACTATCAATCTCATACACATCCACAATCCAGGCATGATGATGTACAAGTGCCCATGTCGCTCTTCCAGGATTTGCAGACTATGCTGCAAGATTACAGAAGAAGGTTCACTGAGCCTCATCAGGAGCAGCCAGTAATACCACCTCAACCTGCAGCTCCTGGTACTCCAAGTCACATAACTCAACCTGTCACATCCAGGATGACACCACCTTCAAACCTAGCTGCGCCACTAAGGGAGGTCCCATCCTCATAAGAATATGAATGAGAAGAAGGCAAGATCCCTGAATCTGAACCCCCTCAGGATGTGTGGGATGATTACCTTATCCCCACTCCGTCACCTCCACCACCACACCCTTCACATTCTCCCCCAGCATACATTGGGGGCTTTCACAATTTAATGGACCGGGTGGCAACAATATTGCACCTCCCAAATTCTGTACAATTGTCAAACAGTTTCTTCTGAGTTTAAAGAACAAGCAGGGAAGTCAGTTAGAGCCATCTCCATCATTCACTTTATCCGGGTGGAGGCGATTAACCCCTTCGCTGCCAGGCCTTTTCCCCCTCCTGTGCCAGGCCTTTTTTTGCCTATTTGGGGCAGTTCGCGCTTAGGCCCGCATAACTTTTTGTCCACATAAGCTAACCAAGCCAAATTTGCGTCCTTTTTTTCCAACATCCTAGGGATTCTGGAGGTACCCAGACTTTGTGGGTTCCCCTGAAAGAGGCCAAGAAATTTGCCAAAATACCGGGAAAATTTTGTTTTTTTCAAAAAAATTGGAAAAAGTGGCTGCAGAAGAAGGCTTGTGGTTTTCCCCCTGAAAATGGCATCAACAAAGGGTTTGCGGTGCTAAACTCAGCAGCTTCCCATCTTTCAGGAACAGGCAGACTTGAATCAGAAAACCCAATTTTTCAACACAATTTTGGCATTTTTCTGGGACATACCCCATTTTTGCAATTTTTTGTGCTTTCAGCCTCCTTCCAGTCAGTGACAGAAATGGGCATGAAACCAATGCTGGATCCCAGAAACCTAAACATTTCTGAAATGTAGACACAATTCTGAATTCAGCAAGGGGTCATTTGTGTAGATCCTACAAGGGTTTCCTACAGAAAATAACAACTGAAAAAGAAAAATATCGAAATTTAGGTGAAAAAAACATAAATGTTTCTCTACGTTTTACTCTGTAACTTTTCCCTGCAATGTCAGATTATCGAAAGCAATATACCGTTACGTCTGCTGAACTCCTCTGGTTGCGGGGATATATAGGGCTTGTAGGTTCATCAAGGACCCGAGGAACCCAGAGCCAATAAATGAGCTGCACCCTGACGTGCGTTTTCATTCTATACCGGGTATACAGCAATTCATTTGCTGAAATATAAAGAGTAAAAAATTGCTATCAAGAAAACCTTTGTATTTCCAAAAAGGGCACAAGATAAGGTGTTGAGGAGCAGTGGTTATTTGCACATCTCTGAATTCCGGGGTGACCATACAAGCATGTGAATTACAGGGCTTTTCTCAAATAGATGTCTTTTTTACACACTCTCCTATATTTGGAAGGAAAAAATGTAGAGAAAGACAAGGGGCAATAACACTTGTTTTGCTAATCTATGTTCCCCCAAGTCTCCCGATAAAAATGATACCTCACTTGTGTGGGTAGGCCTAGCGCCCGCGACAGGAAACGCCCCAAAGCGCAACGTGGACACATCCACATTTTTGGAAGAAAACAGAGGTGTTTTTTGCGAAGTGCCTACCTGTAGATTTTGGCCTCTAGCTCAGCCGGCACCTAGGGAAACCTACCAAACCTGTGCATTTCTGAAAACTAGAGACCTAGGGGAATCCAAGGAGGGGTGACTTGCGGGGCTCGGACCAGGTTCTGTTACCCAGAATCCTTTGCAAACCTCAAAATTTGGCTAAAAAAGCACATGTTCCTCACATTTCTGTGGCAGAAAGTTCTGGAATCTGAGAGGAGCCAAAAATTTCCTTTCACCCAGCGTTCCCCCAAGTCTCCCGATAAAAATGATACCTCACTTGTGTGGGTAGGCCTAGCGCCCGCGACAGGAAACGCCCCAAAGCGCAACGTGGACACATCCACATTTTTGGAAGACAACAGAGGTGTTTTTTGCGAAGTGCATACCTGTAGATTTTGGCCTCTAGCTCAGCCGGCACCTAGGGAAACCTACCAAACCTGTGCATTTCTGAAAACTAGAGACCTAGGGGAATCCAAGGAGGGGTGACTTGCGGGGCTCGGACCAGGTTCTGTTACCCAGAATCCTTTGCAAACCTCAAAATTTGGCTAAAAAAACACATGTTCCTCACATTTCTCTGTCAGAAAGTTCTGGAATCTGAGAGGAGCCACAAATTTCCTTCCACCCAGCGTTCCCCCAAGTCTCCCGATAAAAATGATACCTCACTTGTGTGGGTAGGCCTAGCGCCCGCGACAGGAAACGCCCCAAAGCGCAACGTGGACACATCCAAATTTTTGGAAGAAAACGGAGGTGTTTTTTGCGAAGTGCCTACCTGTAGATTTTGGCCTCTAGCTCAGCCGGCACCTAGGGAAACCTACCAAACCTGTGCATTTCTGAAAACTAGAGACCTAGGGGAATCCAAGGAGGGGTGACTTGCGGGGCTCGGACCAGGTTCTGTTACCCAGAATCCTTTGCAAACCTCAAAATTTGGCTAAAAAAACACATGTTCCTCACATTTCTGTGTCAGAAAGTTCTGGAATCTGAGAGGAGCCACAAATTTCCTTCTTCCCAGCGTTCCCCCAAGTCTCCCGATAAAAATGGTACCTCACTTGTGTGGTTAGGCCCAGCGCCCGCAACAGGATATGCCCCAAAACACAACGTGGACACATCACAGAAAACAGAGCTGTTTTTTGCAAAGTGCCTACTTGTAGATTTTGGCCTCTAGCTCAGCCGGCACCTAGGGAAACCTACCAAACCTGTGCATTTTTGAAAACTAGAGACCTAGGGGAATCCAAGATGGGGTGACTTGTGGGGATCGGACCAGGTTCTGTTACCCAGAATCCTTTGCAAACCTCAAATTTTGGCTAAAAAAACACATTTTCCTCACATTTTGGTGACAGAAAGTTCTGGAATCTGAGAGGAGCCACAAATTTCCTCCCACCCAGCGTTCCCCCAAGTCTCCCCATAAAAATGATACCTCACTTGTGTGGGTAGGCCTAGCGCCCGCGACAGGAAATGGCCCAAAACACAACCTGGACACATCACATTTTTTCATAGAAAACAGTGCCTACCTGTGGATTTTGGCCTCTAGCTCAGCCGGGCCCAGGGGGGGCAGAAATGGCCTAAAATAAATTTGTCCCCAACCCCCCTGCACCCCCGGGAGCGACCCTTGCCTATGGGGTCGCTCCCCCTGCGTGACGGCGCAAAAAAAAGATCCCTCGTGCCTAGTGGTTTCTGCCCCCCTTGGGGGCAGATTGACCTACAATCGGCCAATCTGCCCCCAAGGGGGGCAGAAATGGTCTAAATACAATTTGCCCCCCAGGGGAGCGACCCTTGCCTAATGCATCACTCCCCATCTCTAAAAAAAAAAAAAAACAAAAAAAAAAACCACACAAAAAAAAAATTGCCCTGGCGCCTAAAGGTTTCTGCCCCCCCCGGGGGCAGATCGGCCTAATACCAATAGGCCGATCTGCCCCCAGGGGGGCAGAAATGGCCTAAAATAAATGTGCCCCCCTCACCCCCCCCGCCCCCCGGGGAGCGACCCTTGCCTACAAGGTCGCTCCCCTTGCGTGACGGCGCAAAAAAAAGATCCCTGGTGCCTAGTGGTTTCTGCCCCCCTTGGGGGCAGATTGACCTACAATCGGCCAATCTGCCCCCAAGGGAGGCAGAAATGGTCTAAATACAATTTGCCCCCCAGGGGAGCGACCCTTGCCTAATGCGTCGCTCCCCATCTCTAAAAAAACAAACACACAAAAAAAAAACACAAAAAAACTATTTGCCCAGGCGCCTAGAGGTTTCTGCCCCCCCTGTGGGCAGATCGGCCTAATACCAATAGGCCGATCTGCCCCCAGGGGGGGCAGAAATGGCCTAAAATAAATTTGCCCCCCTCACCCGCGCCCCCCCCCCCGGGGAGCGACCCTTGCCTACAAGGTCACTCCCCTTGCGTGACGGCGCAAAAAAAAGATCCCTGGTGCCTAGTGGTTTCTGCCCCCCTTGGGGGCAGATTGACCTAAAATCGGCCGATCTGCCCCCAAAGCGGGCAGAAATGGCCTAAATACAATTTGCCCCTCCAGGGGAGCGACCCTTGCCTAAGGGGACGCTCCCCATCTGTAAAACACAACAACAACAAAAATCCCTGGTGCCTAGTGGTTTCTGCCCCCCGTGGGGGCAGATCGGCCTAATAAAAATAGGCTGATCTGCTGCCATGGGGGGCAGAAATGGCCTAAAATAAATTTGCCCCCCATGGGAACGACCCTTGTCTAAGGGGTCGCTCCCCTTACGTGAAAAACAAACAAACAAACAAAAAAAACTCCCTGGTGTCTAGTGGTTTCTGCCCCCCTTGGGGGCAGATTGGCCTCATAAAAATAAGCCAATCTGCCCCCAAAGGGGGCAGAAATGGCCTAAATATAATTTCCCCCCTATGGGAGCGACCCTTGCCTAAGGGGTCGCATCCCACACCTAAAACACAAAAGAAAACAAATCAGAAAACAAAAAAAACAAAAGTATCCCTGGTGTCTAGAGGTTTCTGCCCCCCCTGGGGGCAGATAAGGCCTTATAAAAAAAATGACCCCCTGGGAGCGACCCTTGCCCAAGGGGTCGCTCCCTTCTGTCAATTACATATAAAAAAAAAAAATCCCTGGTGTCTAGTGGGGTTTCAAAAGCCGGATTGCAAGCAATCCGGCTTTTGAAACCCTCGGAGAGACTTCAAAGGGAAGGAAATACATTTCCTTCCCTTTGAAGCCCCTCCGGGCCTCCCCCACGTGATCGAAAGAGAAATGCTGAGCTTCCAGCGCGATGGGGGAGGTTGCGTGATTGTCAGCGTGCGCTCGCACGCTGACGTCACGGGGGGGGGGTCGGGGGTTGAAGGGGAAGGGATTCCCCTGTCAGCCCTGACCTAGGGGGGTGGGGGGGCGGCCCTCGGGAGGAGCGCTAGCGCTTCTCCCGAGGGCAGCATTCAGGACGTAATGGTTACGTCCATGGCGCCACACGGGCGCTGCCATGGACGTAACCATTACGTCCCTGGCGGGGAAGGGGTTAAAATAATAATAATAAAAAAGACCTGGTTACAATGGCTGCAGTGATACCTTGTATCGCTTTTTTTTTTTTGTCTTTTTTTTTTAAAGAAAAAAAATCTCTCTCTCAAATATATATATATATATATATATATATATATATATATATATAATGTTCGGTGGCATGTGTAGCTGCAGATACACAAGCTGTGCATTATCCTGCCATCTAGTGTTGGGCTCGAAGTGTTACAAGTTGTTTTTCTTCAAAGAAGTCTTTTCGAGTCACAGGACCGAGTGACTCCTTCCTTTAGGCTCCATTGCACATGGGCGTCAACTCCATCTTAGATTGTTTTCTTTCTGCCATCGGGTTCGGACGTGTTTCTCTTTGCTCCGTATTTCGAATCGGGAAAGTTAGCTAAAGTATCAAATTTGACGGTATTGTTATCGCTTGGTACCGGGTTAGTGTTAGTGTATTGGCACCGACATCAAGACCGCTTCTGCGGTCCTTGGGGGCTTCCACTCTTCACCGAGGCCTGGTCGGCCCGACCACACCCGTCGTCCCAGACTAATGGACCGGACCCCCTTCCGTTTCTGTCCTAAGTGCCATGCAAAGTATCCTTATACAGACCAGCACCGGGTCTCTAATTTGTGTTTGTCACCCGAACACAGAGAGGATACCTGTGAAGTTTGCCGAGCGTTTCGATCGAAAAAGACCTTGAGGGATCGACGCACAAGAAGACTGCAAATGGCGTCGAAACCGAAAGAACAGCTCAACGTCGAAGAGGAGGAAAGTATCTCCATCCAAGAAACGGACTCGGATGAATCCGAAAGCGAACGACCCTCGACGGTGCAACGAACCGTGAGTAAACCTGCCCCGTCCCAAACTCAGGGTCATACCAAAACACTTAAGGCCATGGGGACGCCACCGCCAGCAGGCCATGGCTCAACCCACCGAAAGGAAGGTGACCAAACATCGGCACCGAAAAAGGCCAAGGAGTTGCTGAAGACTTCCTACTCCGGTCGAGAATCCGGCACCGAACGATTTCGACACCGAGTGATCGAATCACAAACCCCGTAAAATCTCCTCGGAACCGAAAAAGACTATAACAGCAGAAACTTCGGTACCGAAAAAAGCGGCCACGGAGCCGAAAAGAAGCTCTTATACAGAAAAGCAAGGACTTTCCAGCCAACTCAAGGAAAGACATCGATTCGAGCAAGAGTTAGGTATGGAAGAACCTGACCATACACAACAGAGGTTACATATTCAAAAAGAGACTGGCAAGATTCAGGCTTTACCTCCACTCAAATCGAAAAGGAAGCTTCCTTTTCAGAAAATGCAACCAAAGGCAAAAGTGGTTAGAGACAAATCTCCACCACCAATGGTCTCACCACAACCATCCCCACCACACTCACCACAATTGTCACCGATGGGAACACCTATAATGCAGTCACCCACACATACTGGGATGACCCAGGATGATGGTGATGCATGGGATTTATATGATCCACCAGTATCGGATAACAGTCCAGAATGTTATCCAACAAAGCCGTCACCACCAGAAGACAGTACTGCATATACGCAGGTACTATCCAGGGCAGCCACGTTCCACAACGTAGCAATGCACACAGAGCCAGTGGAGGATGACTTCCTTTTTAACACTCTGGCATCCACCCACGCATCCTATCAGAGTCTACCAATGCTCCCGGGCATGCTCAAGCACGCGCAACAGGTCTTCCAGGAGCCTGTAAAGGGAAGAGCTATCATGTCTAGAGTTGAAAAAAAGTACAAAACACCTCCAACAGATCCTGTGTTCATAACACAGCAGCTCACACCAGACTTGGTGGTTGTAGGGGCAGCAAGGAAAAGAGCAAACTCTCAATTGTCAGGAGATGCTCCACCACCTGACAAAGAAAGTCAGAAATTCTACGCTGCAGGCAAGCGAGTGGCATCACAAGCAGCCAATCAATGGCGAATTGCGAATTTACAAGCCCTACTAGCACTTGCCCAAGGAACACCAAAAACTTGCACAGCAAGTAGTGGAAGAGGGACAGGTATAACTAACAACCATAAGGTCCGCACTAGATTCAGCAGACACAGTAGCACGGGCTGTCAACACGGCTGTAACCATTCGCAGACATGCATGGCTGCGAAGTTCTGGATTCAAGCCAAAGATTCAACAAGCGGTGTTAAATATGCAGTTTAATCAACAACAGTTGTTTGGGCTGGAAGTCGATACAGCCATTGAAAAAATGAAAAAAAAGACACGGACACGGCCAAAGCCATGGGCATGCTCTATTCCCCACAAGTCAGAGGCACCTTTAGAAAACCACAATTCAGTGGAGGGTTACGGCAACAAACATCTGACCTTCCACTTCTCAAACAAGACCAAACTATCAATCACAATACCAAAGGGGAAGGTTTCGTGGATCCTATAGAGGACAATTCCCAAAGGGAAGGGGAAAATTCTAACCAACCAAACCAAACCAGCCCAAGCAGTGACTTCAATGTCACAACACCCCAACACTTGTCACCAGTGGGGGAGGGAGGCTAAACACATACTACCAAAACTGGACACATATTACCACAGATGCATGGGTCCTATCCAAAATGGTTATTGCATAGAATTCACAACATTCCCTCCAGATGTGCCACCCAAAACGCACAGACTGTCTCAGCAACAATTAGACCTATTACAAATAGAGGTCAAAGCACTGCTACAAAAACAAGCAATAGAGCTCGTACCCAATCACCAAAAAGGAACAGGCGTCTACTCACTATATTTCCTGATTTCAAAAAAGGACAAAACGTTAAGACCTATCTTACATCTCAGAACACTGAATCTCTTCATCAAATCAGATCATTTCCACATGGTAACACTTCAGGACGTAGTTCCCTTACTAAAAAAGGAGGAATACATGACAACATTGGATATCAAGGATGTGAATTTCCACATACCCATCCATACATCCTTCTCACAGAAAATACTTAAGGTTTGTAATGCACGGCATACACTATCAATTCAAAGTGCTAACGTTTGGAATAACAATAGCCCCCAGGGTATTCACAAAATGCCTAGCAGTAGTAGCCGCTCACATAAGGAGACAGCACTTGCGCGTATTCCCAGATTTGGACGACTGGCTAATAAAAACCAACACTCAACAACAGTGTCTTCTTCACACGCAATACGTCATAGAAACTCTACACAAACTAGGGTTCTCTATAAATTACCAAAAATCACATCTGCATCCATCCCAAATACAACAATACTTGGGAGCAACACACAAAGGGCAATTGCCACTCCAAGTCCACAAAGAGTCCAATCGTTCCAAAATGTAAGATCAAGCATACAACCAAACCAACACTACACAGTAAGGTTTGTAATGAAACTACTAGGCAGGATTTCCTCACGCATAGCCATTGTCCCAAATGCAAGATTACACATGTGGCCCTTACAACAGTGCCTAGCAGAACAATGGACTCAAGCACAGGGTCAACTTCAAGATCTAGTGTTGATAGACCGCCAAACACACTCCTCGCTTCAGTGGTGGAACCCTATAAATTTAAACAAAGGGCGGCCATTCCAAGACCCAGTGCCTCAATCTATTATCACAATAGATGCTTCCATGGTTGGGTGGGGAGCACACCTCAACAATTACAGCATACAGGGTCAATGGGACAATCAACAAAAATAACTTCACATAAATCATTTGGAACTGCTAGCGGTTTTTCTAGCATTAAAAGCGTTTCAACCACTAGTAGCCCACAAACACATTCTTGTCAAGACAGACAACATGACAACAATGTACTATATCAACAAACAAGGGGGGACGCACTCGTCACAACTGTGTCTCTTAGCACAAAGGATTGGGCATTGGGCAGTTTACAACCACATTCGCCTAATAGCACAATACATACCAGGCATTCAGAATCAGTTAGCCGACAATCTCAGTCGAGATCACCAGTAAACTCACAAATGGGAAATACATCCCCAGATCCTACAGGATCACTTCCACTGCTGGGGAACACCAAACATAGACCTGTTCGCAATAAAACGCAAAATGCCAAAACTTCGCACCCAGGTACCCACACCCTCAGTCCAAGGGCAATGCTCTATGGATCAACTGGTCAGGGATATTTGCTTATGCTTTTCCCCCTCTCCCACTCATTCCTTATCTGGTCAACAAACTGAGTCAAAACAAACTCAAACTAATACTCATAGCACCAACCTGGGCTCGCCAACCGTGGTACACAACACTGTTGGACTTATCAGTTGTACCTCACATCAAACTACCAAACAAACCAGATCTGTTAACACAACACAAACAACAGATCAGACACCCGAATCCAGCATCGCTCAATCTAGCAATCTGGCTCCTGAAGTCTTAGAATACGGACATTTAAATCTTACACAAGAGTGAATGGAGGTCATTAAACAAGCGAGAAACCCTACAACAAGACATTGTTACACAAACAAATGGAAAAGATTTGTTTGCTACTGCCACACTAATCAAATTCAACCACTACATGCCTCCACAAAGGACATTGTAAACTATTTATTACACTTACAAAAGTCTAATCTAGCATTTTCTTCCATTAAAATCCATCTCACTGCAATATCTGCCTATCTGCAGATTACACATACAAAATCACTTTTTAGAAGGCCCACCATTCGAACCCATGCATTCTTGTCAAATCCAATATATGACTTGGAAAGTAGCCTTTCTAATAGCCATCACATCACTTTGAAGAGTCAGTGAAATACAAGCGTTTACTATTCAAGAACCCTTTATACAAATACATAAACATAAAGTGGTTCTCCGTGCAAATCCAAAATTCTTACCAAAGGTCATATCACCATTCCATCTAAAGCAAACTGTGGAACTCCCAGTCTTCTTTCCATAACCAGACTCAGTAGCTGAAAGGGCCTTGCATACATTAGACATAAAAAGAGCACTAATGTATTACATTGACAGAGCGAAACAATTTCGTAAAACAAAACAATTGTTTGTAGCTTTCCAAAAACCACATGCAGGTAACCCTATGTCCAAACAAGGCATTGCCAGATGGATAGTTAAATGTATTCAAACTTGCTACATTAAAGCAAAAAGAGAATTACCTATTACACCAAGAGTACATTCCACTAGAAAGAAAGGCGCCACAATGGCTTTTCTTGGGAATATACCAATGACAGAAATTTGTAAGGAAGCCACCTGGTCTACGCCTCATACATTTACTAAGCATTACTGTGTAGACGTGTTAGCAACACAACAAGCCACAGTAGGACAGGCTGTATTAAGAACATTATTTCAGACAACTTCAACTCCTACAGGCTAAACCACCGCTTTTTGGGGAGATTACTGCTTGGTAGTCTATGCATAGCATGTGTATCTGCAGCTACACATGCCACTGAACGGAAAATGTCAGTTACCCAGTGTACATCTGCTCGTGGCATGAGACGCTGCAGATTCACATGCGCCCTCCCACCTCCCCGGTCCCCTGTAGCCGTTTGACCTGGTCTCCATACCTTTATGAAACATTAGTGTGTGACCACTCAAACTCGCAACATCTAATATTTCTTCAGGGCTGTATTTGCATTCCATGGTTATTATCCTCTGCTCAATACCACCTCAAGGAGAAATGCTAGGGGAGCAAGAGGACTGATATTGAGGTAATACTTTGGGACTCATTCAGAAGGTGAGAAATCTGCAGGAAGAAGAGTCCATCAAAGAAAGTTAATTACCTTTGGTAGCTATATTTTTGTGGATGGTATATCTTTCCTTCGATTCATTCCCTTCTTACGCCCTCTACTTTTGTGTCAGTGCTATTCAGAAAAATACCCACCAAAAAAGCAGCGTTTTACTGTTATTGTAGAGTGTCAATCTCTTTCTTCCTTTCTTCACATCTCCCTTGGATGGTAGCAGAAAATATTTTAGAAGCGAACTCCAACTCCAGCGCATTAACTGGACCAGACCTTATTAAGACTACCAACATCCTAGGCAAACAGACTTGCTAATGTAGATGTGTGGTACTGTCTGATGATACTGGCGAACGATATTTCTGGGTTAACGTTTTCTACCCTGGGAGGGTATTCAAGAGATAAAGAATCTGTGGGATTTACAGCATGTTAACTTGTTCTTTTATTCAACCTTCCAGTCTGGAACTCTGTGGCTTACCACCATTTTAGAGGGATTCTTGGCTTTTTACGTGCATCATTTTGAAAGTTTTATTATTTATGCACTGTCGTGTTCTTCACTTACCAGGCATGTGTAGCACTAAGTAGTCCCTAAAAGCTTAGTTTGCACTGAAGTCACTTTTCGGTTAGATTTAATAAAGCTGCTTAAATAGCATTCACCCAGTCCTTGAGTGGCATTGTTTAGTGTGCTGTGCTCAGTTGGGTCTTTGATTGGAGCAGCAGGAGGAGGGGTGGTGTTTAGCTGCAACACTTGCAGATGTTGCATCCCATCTGCTAACTATATGAAAAACGGTCTGGGGTTATGCACTAACTGTAATAGCTTTTATGCATATCACTGCATCGTCTGCCTCCAATACCCCTTCAGTGATTTATTCCTGTAGTCACATAATGCATGCAGTGAAATAAAAAACTAAGCTCAGAAATTTAAGCAAGTGTGCTTTTTTGCATCTCTAATATTGAACAATATTAGGAAACCCATTCAATTCCTAAAAACAGGACTAAACTACGTGAACATTTTCAACACAAAATATGTTTCTGTTAACTATGAAATGTGATAAAGTCGATGTGTGTCAAGTGAATAGTACGAGTTACGGGATTTGTTTTATACCTTTTTACTATGGGTTACAGGAATTTGGCTTGGGACATTAACCACCATATTTAATTTTTGTCTTTCATTGAACGAATCATTGTATTCTGGAAGTTTTAGTCCTTGTATGCTTCATTCAAACTAATTGCACTTACACTCTGGATGATAATTTATAACAGCAGAGGACTGGATAACCATTTTTCAGTGTATATAGTAAAGCTTTTAGTGCATGATATTTTAGTAGTAGCGGCACTGCTGCTAAATGGTAACTGCTCTTTAGGTAACTATGGTTTAGCAAGTAACATGGGTACAATTTATATGCCTTCTATCTATAGGGCCCATTAATGGCTTCAGCTCACAACAGGTTATGTTTTGATAGTCGCATAACATAATAGTTAACTTTTTTTTTTTTTTTTTAGCTATACAGAAATGTAATATGTAGAGATTATACTGCTTACAACTTTATTATAAGCAAAAATATGCACAGAAAAAGAAACGAGAATACATTTAGTGATCTAAATGTGAGTACGAGATAATCCTTTATTACCAGCTGGTGTCCATTTTTTGAGTAGATCATAAATTTCTGCCAGCTAATATTCAGCCCCTTTATTAGCCATAATAGAGATCTCCACCCCACTATGTTAAAATATTACACCATTACTTAGAAACAAAAACTTCTAATTTAATCAGAATTTAGTGGTAGACAGACTCCCATGACAGTTGCCATGAACCTCACACCCTCATATTTAACCCTTTCGCTACTAGACTTTGCACATTTTTCCTATTTTTTGCTTTCAACCTCCTTCCAGTTAGTGGCAGAAATGGGTGTGAAACCAGTGGTGGATCTCCGGAAAGCTACACATTTCTGAAAAGTAGACACAATTCTAAATTTAGCAAGGGCTCATTTGTGTATATCCTTCAAATGTTTCCCAAAGAAAGTAAGAGTTGAAACATTGAAACTGAGTTGAAAAACAAAGCCATTTGTGTCTACGTTTTCATCTGTAACTTCTTGTAACTATGGCAGATTTACTCCACTGGTCTTCCACTGGACCCTTCTCGTTACAGGGATATATAGGGCTCATAGGTTCACCAAGAACCCGAGGCACCCAGAGCCAATAACTGAGCTGTATTATGTAGATGAAGTCGATTGACTTCGATAGATTGACAGGCCTTTGACTTTGACCCATTCGCTCACTCTGACACGAATGATGAATGCAGACATAGCCAATCATTAATGCAGCCACCCTCAGAATAGTCCTGCTAATGGGGGTGCGGGTGAACACAAATTCAGAAAGTAAAACTCTCTCGACCACAATTTGGAAGCTGAGAGTTTTGATATACAGGGGCAAAATTCTATTTCGCAGCATGTTGGGGATGAAAGATCTTCCACACAGCACTGGCAGACACTTTTTTGGAAAGTAGCAGGTATTGGGGAGAAATACCACAGCAATGATTGGCTTGCTTTGTTAGAAAACAAGCATGTGGTTTGCCTCCAAGAAACATGGGCCAATAGAGCGATTTATATCAATGGGTTTCAGTCAGTCACAACCCTGGCTACGCGTACACCTGTTGGGCGTAGCAGTGGGGGTCTGATGACGCTGATCAACATCACCTCAGGAGCTAAGGTAACTAAATGTAGAACTGACTCCCCTTACTATCAACTAGTGTTGCTGTCCATGAAGAGCAACCCGTTAATGCTCCTCGTCAATTTTTACCATAATAATTGTGTGAGATCTAACGTTGAGATTAGACATGCACCAGAGAAGGCCATTGAGGACATGGTCTGCTGTTTAGATAAGGATTTTCTAATTATATGGGGTGGAAATTTCAGTGTCTCCCTTTGTTCCACAGGGGACGATAGGATCTGTGGATTAAATGATGAAGATGATTGCAACTATTTCCACTTTACCCACAACCCCTGTGGGGACAAGTTAAATAATCTTATGAGGGCTCACGATTTAGTGTTGGCAAGTGTCATCTCACTGACCTTTACTCTGCCCGATATTAATTTCACTGGTAAGTGGGGGGGGGGGGGGGTTCCTGTAATTGATCATGTAATGATATCAAGGTCCTGGCGGGACAAACTGGGTTGAGCCAAGTGGCCTCAGCAATCATTATCTGCTGGTCCTATCGTTCCTATATGGTTTCAAAAAGATAAGTCTGCAGGAAATGGGAGGCCCCTGTGGAATACCATCAGAATTAACGTGTGCTATGTAAATGGCAAAAAGTGGAGAAAGCTACTCTCTTAAGTAGGTGTGTGTGCAAAAACTTGGACACCTTTGAAACCTGCCTAAACACAGAGTTACCCCTGTCCCAGGTCCTGGGAGCTTTCACAGACATCTGCATGGCAATTAGGGCACATTTAACTCTACCTCCCCAAATTCCCAAAATTAAACTTGTAAAATGGTTCAATAAAATAAACCACTCACACCCATTCAAATCTCATACGGGTGATAAAATACACTCCGCGAAACAAATCAGAGGTCACGCCATGCAGGGCTCAGTACAAGAAGGCAGCTTCAGCTAGGAAGAAAGTGATAAGAGAAGAAGCATGGGAGAAATTGACCATGGCTATAGCTGTTAATTATGGGGCACAATTCTGGAAAGTTGTCAGTACGGCTTTTTTTATTTATTTATTTTTAGCTCTGATACCAACAAAGGTGTTGAGGTACACATCCCGGAGATGTCAGTCATTTTACAAAGCTGTATGAAGGTCGATTGGATGACTGCGAAATGACTGTCGTAAATGCCCCTGCCATGCTTGGCACTGAGGACCTGGATATTCATCTGACTGATGTCATATTAGCTATTAAGAGCTCATTGCCAGACAAGGCCCCAGGGGGTCAAATGGGGTCCCAGCTGATCTCTTTAAGTATAACATTGATCTTTGGGCTCCAATTTTGGTTAACGTTTTCAGAGCTGCATCAACCTCTGTCCTCCTTCTTTCATGGCCCAGGGCCATTATTGTTCTAATTTTTAAGAAGGGAGACTGTAGTAATCCTGCTTGTTATTGTCCAATTTCTCTGATTGACGCCACTGCAAAGATTTTTGGAAGCTGAGCAGCCTTAACAGATCAGACCTATTCTTTTGGCATGGTCAGGCAGGTCATCTCAGTAGTAAAAAAAAAATAAATAATATCAAGAGAAGTTGGCTACTGATAGAGAGAGGCACCGTTTGGGGAAAGGCATGGTGATAGCTTATCTTCCCTTAAGTACCACATATAAAAACGAACCCTAACTTTTTCCTGTCCTGCGGCACCATAGATTTTTCCTGACAATGTTTTGCCTGGGCCTGGCCCATTTTTTAGTGGCTTATCCCCCTAAGGTGTACCGCAATAGGGACCTAATACCCTGTGCATGTGATATGTGTACAGAACAATCACAAATGCATATGTTTTTATTCTGTAAGCTGTACAAAGAGTTGTGGAAGTTCTTTTTAAAGCCACGTAATAATCACTAAATATCAGGAGATGCAAGGAAGCTATTTTTCATCTGCAGTTACTCCAGTCTGATTTGGTATGTATGGTTATTTATTGCTTTATTGCTGCAATGATAAAAGAAAGGAAATATCTTGAGTCTAACTCTTAAGCACTTTGCTATAAATTTGCACAGCTCTGCAAGTAATATTTTAGATGACCAAATGATTATCTTATCAGGCATGCTAATTTTTAGAGGTTTTAATAATGGTACTGATCATCTTATGTGCATATATTCCATTTGCTATTTATTGAGGCACAGTTCGGCAAATAATATTTTAGATGACCAAATTACTATTTGATCAGGTATGCACATTTTTAGAGGTTCCAGTTATTGTAATGACCATCTTTTGTACATATATCCTATTGCCATTTATTGATGTTTCTTTTTATTTATTTTTAACGTATTAATGAACTTTGCACATATGCTCTTCTATGGATATCTACAGAAGATCCGAATAAAGATTTTTGATTTGATTTGAACTGAGCTGCACCTTGCAATGGTTTTTCATTGTGTACCAGGTATACAGTAATTCATTTGGTAAAATATAAAGTGAAAAATGGGTATAGAGGAAACCTATATACTTCTGAAATGGGAACAAGATATGAAGTTTACAAGCAGTAGGTATTTTCACGTCTCTGAATTTGGGGTTACCGATGTTTGCATGTGAATTACGGGACATTTCTCAAAATTACTTCTTTCTTACATACTGTCTTACACTTGGATTGCGCAAATGCAGAGAAAGCCTTCTGATGAAAATGGAACCTCACTTTTATGGGTAGGCCTATTGCCCGCAACAGGAAATGGCCCGAAACTCAACATGGATACATCAAATATTTCTGGGGGGGGGGTGGGGGGGGCAGCTGTGGTATCTGGGCTCTACGTCAGCTGGCACCCAGCGAAACCTAGCAAACCTGTAATTTTTTTTAACACTAGACACCAAGGAGAGTCCAGGTTGGGGTGACTTGTATGGCTCTTACCGGGTTCTGTTACCCAGCATACCATGCAAACGTTAAAAAAAAAATTGTATAAAAAAACACATTTACCTCACGTTTCTGTGATGGAAAGTTCTGGAATCTGATGGGAGCTACACATTTCCTACCATCCAGCATTCCCCCAGGTCTCCTGTTAAAATTGCTACTTCACTTATGTTGGTGGGGCTAGTGCCCACGACAGGGAAGGGCCCAAAACGTACTGTGGACACATCAAAATTATCTGTCACAGTGTATTTTTGCAATGGGGCACTTGCGTTTTTGGTCCTGGGCTCGGTGTCCACCTAGGGAAACCTACCAAACACAGGGATTTCTGAAAATTAGACACCCAGGGGAGTCAAGGAAGGTGTGGCTTGTGTGGATCCCCTGTGTTCCTACCAGAATCCTCTGCAAACCTCAAATTTAGCAAAGCAATCACATTTCTCTCACATTTCTGTGTTGGATCACTGCGCTGGCACAAATGTCCTATCACCCAGCGTTCCCCTTAGTCTCTCGAAGAAAATGATACCTCACTTAGCACACCAAGTAGGATCTGAGATATCACTTTAGTTTATAGCCATGCAAGAACTTACGTGCATGAGTGTGATCTGTTCCTCTGGGAATACACAGTTCCTCACACAGGCATTGCGTGCAGCAGACCACACCAGTCCCGCCTTACCCTACAGATCCTTGTCTGGGGGGGGGCCAAGAGCAGACTCGGCAGATGTAGATGTAGAGGTAGAAGTCTGCCTTACTCAGTGCATACCCTAGGGAGATTGGTATTGTGTCACCCCTCATTGCATTAATCAGTCTGTGGGATAATCACCAGGATGGGCACTTATGTTGGGCCAAGCCTTATGTGCCAGTCAGCCTAGAGCTCTGTACTAATATCCGGGCCTATTCTGTAAAATTGTGAGTGAGAAGGCCCTATAGTCTTCGTTATCAAGTGTTGCTATGGGTGATGTATCTGGTGCAATTGCTCGATGCAGTGGTATCAATATGAGAGGTTTTGGTATTAATTGTGTCACATCGGAGATGAGTGTGTGGCTCCAATATCCTGTACTATTCGCTCTGATCCCTCGGTTTTCACTTTCTCAGGCAGAGTCTTTTATCACATCAGGGGCTGCTCGCTGCAGGTTGCAGACCGATCTTTATGTGCAGTCTCAGCACCACACAGGTGTCCCACCACAGGCAATGCGTTCACTCGCGGCACAAGTGTCTCTCTGACCGGCCTCCCCAACCACAAGTTGACAGACGTCTTGAGAAGCCTCACACCCACCATTTCTCTGTCGGAGTCAGACCGCTCTTCTCTTAGCAATTGCACTGCTTGCCTCGCACAGCAGTGGCTCTTCAGTACTTGGTTGGAGACGCATAGTTGTCAGCCAGTCTTTGTCCCATGCTAACACGCCTCCACATGTGGGTTTCCTCCTCCCAGCCGGGGGTGGTGCGCTAATAATTATAGCGGCCTTTGAGGATTCCGTGTTTGCCATTCACCGTATTGTACCTGCCATCCTAGACCGCTCATTTGTCCTGGAGCTGCTATAAAATTCCTGCTTGTTTCTTGGCATTTAGGCCCTCATTCTGACCCTGGCGGTTTGTAACCGCCAGGGCAGAGGGCAGAGGAAGCACCGCCAACAGGCTGGCGGTGCTTCCGGGCAATTCTGACCGCGGCGGTAAAGCCGCAGTCAGAAAAGGGGAACCGGCGGTTTCCCGCCGGTTTTCCCCTGCCCCAGGGAATCCTCCATGGCGGCGCTGCATGCAGCGCCGCCATGGGGATTCCGACCCCCTTCCCGCCAGCCTCTTCCTGGCGGTTTACACCGCCAGGAAGAGGCTGGCGGGAACGGGTGTCGTGGGGCCCCCTAACAGGGCCCCATTAAGATTTTTGCAGACACTGAAAATCGCGACGGGTGCCACTGCACCCGTCGCACCCCAGCAAACCTGCCGGCTCCATTCGGAGCCGGCTTCATCTTTGCTGGGGCTGGGGCTGGGCCGGCGGGCGATCTGCTTGAGATCGCCCGCCGGCCCAGCGGGAAAGTTGTAATCACCGCCGCGGTCATTTGACCGCGGTGCAGTGTTTGGGCGGTTTCCGCCCGGCGGGCGGCGCCCGCCACCCGCCGGGATCGGAATGACCCCCTTAGTGCCTAGAGACCCCACAATCCTTTCCACAGAGCCTCTGATATGCAGTCATCTGTTTGTGTGTATGTACAAAGGACAGAGTGTACCTGATGTCAGATTTTTCCCCCCAGACTGTAGGAGCCTCACTAGAGTGTGGCCATCTTGCGTGCCCAAAAATGATTTCTCACTTATGTAGGTATTCCAAGTGTCTGCGACAGAGAAAGGTCAGAAACGTGTAGAAATTGATGGGGAACCAGAGCGGGCCCAAAAGGGCAGATTGTTTTTCATATGTTTTTAGGCTGACTCTGATTTGGGTACCCTCACAAGTGGGGCAGAGTTTTTATCAGTGCAGATGGGATAATGCTGGGTGGTAGGATTTTTGTGGATTTCTGCAGATTCTGGAAGTTTCCATCACAGAAATGTAGGGTAAATGCATTATTTCAGGCAAAGTTGGAGGTTTGCAGGGCATTGGGTAAGAAAATGGTGTGTGGTGCATGTGAAGCGCACCACCCTGGACTCCTCCAGATGTCTTTCCAGGTGGCACCATACCCAAGTCCAAAAGTGCAGATGCTCACCATCTCAAATGGTATGATATTGGGAGTAAGCCAAGCTCTTTTGGCCCATGTGTAAAATCAAAACCTCAGAGTCAAACGTCCTCTTGTTTGCCATTGAGATGAGAATCTTTAGACTGAGAAGGGGGGCGTCAGAAAGGCTGTTGCTCCCTTCAGTTGGAGTGAGGGGCTTAACCATGCCCATGGTGGTGGACAGTCCCCACCCCAGCTATTTCTTTATAATAAAAAATGCTTTCCTTGTGTCTAGTTGGCTGTCAGTTCCCCCTTGGAGGCAGATCTGGGTAATAATCCCCATCTGCCCCCCAGGAGGGGGCAGAAAGACTGTTCCCATTTATTTTGGGGGCTGAGGGGTATTGCCATGATGTATTACAATGATCTGGAAGTGATTTGTGAGAGTAGATCGTTATATCATGGTCATTAATTTTAGGGTTAAGTATGGTTAGTTTGGAATGACGATAAGTCCTAAAAAGGTATGTTTTTCATTCCTTAGAGAATTGTAGGATTTTAGGCTGCTTCGATTGGAATGTCATGATGTATGTTCAGCTCCAGTGAAGGAATTTGAGGTTCTCTGTGATTTGAACTTTTGTGATTCTGTTGGGAGTGATGTTTTGGTCCTGGGAACATCTATGTGACCATTTGACTTTAAGGAGCCTTGGTAGCTTGTTGATATCTGAATACTTTTCAGTTAGGGAATTAACTTTGGCCATGATACTATACTCTTGTGGTTGCCAGTGGGTTTTAATGGTGGTCTACGTTCTTGGACCCAGGAATAATTTCAACAGCTAAGGTGGAGTACAGCTTCCAGAGTGGCTAAAATGTTAGGATGAGGTTCATGCAAACATAGTCTATTATGGATACTATAATAATCTACTGCCTGAAGGTATTTTTTTGTGCAGCTTTACGTATTTTGAGGGAGAATAGAGCAACTTTTACAAATGTTATGGTGTGGTCAGTGTGAGAGTTGATGGATATTAAGAGGTCATACAAAAATCTAAGGGCTTTGATTTTTTGAGGAATTGAGGCGGAGAAGCTGCCAGTGAATGATTTGGTTAACCAAGGTGAATTGTGGTTAGTGAGGTTGTTGCAATAAGAGCATGATTGTGGCCTTGTTTAAATTGGTTTCTGAAAGTTGAAGGGTATCCAACTAAATATTTAGTAGACAGGATTTTAGTGTGAGGATCTAATGAAAGTAAACTAACACCTATGGGGAGAACTGTGTTCCCTTTTATAAGTTAAAGATGGTGTAGTTGAGTATTGGAGTGATTTTGCAGCACTGGATATTTGATTCAAGTTTGGGTTACTCTTGTGATGAATAGCTATCTCTAACCTTGCATACCCCCATATTCATTTCAGCTGTATTGTGCTTCTTTGTGTGAAAAAATGATAATTGATGGAGCTGAATGCCTGCTATTATTTAAAATTGAAGACTTCTTTAAAAAGTACAGTGAGGCTATACTCCTTTTCTCATCTTTAAGGTACAGTCCTGATTTAGTTTTTTAAATAACATTTTTTTTTTTTATATAAAAAAACAAGCGATCACCATCCCAATATATGCTATAGATGAGGCATTCAACTACATGGCATTATGTATTCCTTCAAAAAGAGTGATGACATTGAACATTGTTAGTATCAAAGTTTGCGCCATCAGAGGTCCTTTTTACAATGAGCTGCTATCTAATCTTTATACTATCTTTGACTCCAAGTGCTGATATGTGATTAGTGATCTTCCAGGGGATCTCATCAGCAGTCATAAGCACTGTCTCGTCTCATCGACGTGCACGACTGGAGACGCTTTACAAAAAATAAAATATATATATATATGTTCAATGGCATGTGTAGCTGCAGATACACATGCAATGCACAGTCCTGCCATCTAGTGTTGGGCTCGGAGTGTTACAAGTTGTTTTTCTTCGAAGAAGTGTTTTCGAGTCACTGGATCGAGTGACTCCTCCTCTTCGGTTCCATTGCGCATGGGCATCGACTCCATGTTAGATTGTTTTCTTTCCGCCATCAGGTTCGGACTTGTTTCTTTTCGTTCCAGTAGTTCAAGTCGGAAAAGTTTTAAAACTCTCTAATTCTCTGCGGTATTGTTTCGATCGCGTATCATCTCTCATCGACACTTCGGTACCGTCGGATCCAACTTCTTTACTTGCCCTTTGGGGCACCCGTGCCCAACTCGGGCCTGGTTGGGCCGACCGCGTGGAAGCCTCGTGGACCGGACCCCATTTCGCTTCTGTCCTCGGTGCCGTGCCAAATTTCCATATACAGACCAACATCTCGTCTGTAATCTCTGTCTCTCTCCAGACCATTGAGAGGATAGTTGTGAGGCCAGTAGATCCTTCCGTTCGAGCAAGACTTTATGAGACAAAAGAGCACGAAGGTTGGAAATGGCGTCGAAAAGCACCAAACGTTTCGACGGCGAGGAAGAGGAGATCATGCACACCGTAGTCTTCGTCCGAGGGTCCGATTCCGAGCAGGAGTCTTAGGTGGGCAGACCGGTCTTGGCAGGACAGCATGTGAGTATGCCTGCCCCTGTCCCAGCCAAGCTCAAACATAATGCCTCGGGAACGCCACTGCCAGAAGGCCATGGCTCAACCCGCAAAAAGACATCCGGTGACCAAGCAACCACTTTGGCACTGAAAAAGGCTATGCGACCGAAGCCTTCGGACTCGAGACAAAGCACTGGCTCCGAAACGGGCAAACACCGACCCCTTGAGTCGAGACTGTCGGAAACCGCATTCGGAGCCGAGACCAACATCCACTCCCGGCCTTTCGATCCAGAGAAAACCGGCTTCGGTGCCGAAAAGACCAAGTTACACAGAGGAGCATGGACTTTCCAAACAACTTAAAGAAAGCCATAAATTTTCAGAGGAACAGAGGCCATAATTCACATTCACAAAGACACTGGCAAGATCATAACTACACCTCCTCTGAAGCCATATGGAAGCTGGCCTATCAAGAACAACTGGACACTGCTCAGCCACCGGCTAAAGTGCCAAGGCCTAAACAGAGATCTCCGCCTCCACAGTTTTCACCTCCTCAGTCTCATCCTCATTCTCCTCACCTGCTTGTCTCTCCACCTACTACTCCTACACCTGCAGTCTCCTGTACATTCTAAAGATTCACAACAGGACAATGTGGATTCATGGGATATCTATGATCCAGATCCCATTCCGGATAACAGCCCAGACTGCTATCCTTCCAAACCATCACCACCAGAAGATAGCACTAGATACACTCAAGTTCTGTCTAGAGGGACATCATACCACAATGTCGCCATGCACACCACCCCTCTCTTGAGTTTGTCCCCTAGGCTGTTCACATTCCATGAGAGAAGCTTGCCCTACTGCATCCTTGAGAATCTGCTCCTGTCCTCGTTGAGCAATATCCCCTACCCCTCCTGATCACCTCATGCCGTGGGCTCATAACTACCCAAAATGCCAATGCCCGAGATGCCTGTCACCCCACTGTTATGAACTCAAAGCAAACCATGCAAAACATTGTGTCTATAGCAGGCACTCGGGTGGGCATTAATGCGTGAGGGCTTGGCCCTCCTGGTTACTCAACTCCAGTGTTCTTTCCCTAAAACTGTACTTTTGTCTACACAGTTGGCACAGCCCTGGCACACAAATAAGTCCCTTGTAAATGGTACCCCTGGTACAAAAGGCCCTATGGCCAGCGAAGGTCTCTTAGGGCTGCAGTATGTATTATGTCACCCTGGGGACCCCTCACTCAGCACATGCACACTGCCTCAAAGCTTTTGTGTGCTGGTGGGGAGAAAAAGACTATGTCAACTCCTTCCACAACAGGCTGTTTAGGATTTAAGTTACACCTGTCTGTTTAATTCCTCTCAGTTTATCCAATCGTTGCTGGCGTACCCCCTCAACCAAGCAGATCTGATGTCATCAGGTTCACTATTGGTCCCTTGACAGACTCCTCGCTTGGCATGGATTTTTGGGAAGAGTTCTCATAGTCCTCCAAAGTTTGTGTTAGTTCCATCCATCTAGGACTCACTGGTATTGTACACGTGCGTTGTACCTCTGTCACTGCCTTTGCCTGCTCCGTCTCTGCCTGCGCCTTCGTAGGGGCCTCCCTTGATCTATGTTCTGTCTACCCCTCCTTTTTTTATGTGTGTTCTGTCCAGCACTCCTCTTGCTCCGGTGGTCGGTTGCATCCTTTGCTCTTCAGCCATGTCCATGCCTCTCCAGCAGAGATGAAGAAGTCGGTTAGGTCTTGTTCCACCACTCGAAGCTTAGCTGGAAACAGGAGCGCATACTTCAGGCCAAATGTCCTTAGTTGCTGTTTCATGGCTCTGTAGGTTTCTCGCTGCCATTGAACCGTCTGGGTATAATCTGGCTATATATTCACTGCTCCCCCATCCTCTTGCCAGGGGCAATGAACTCAGGCCCGTTGGAGTATGTCCCTGTCCCAAGTAGTTTAGAAGATGGACAACCACTGATCTGCGGGGCACCTTGGTTTTGGCAGTCCCCCCGGTACTCCGTGAGCTCTTTAGACCTTAAAGATCTCAGAGAACCTACCTCACAGAACCTCTTGTAGGAGCCATGGTTCCATGTAGAGTTCCATACTGGGCCCTTCACTGTGTTCGGGGAGACCCACTACTCTGACGTTGTTACAGCGAGAGCGGCCTTCTGCGCCTTCAACTCTGTTGCGGACCTGCCCCACTTCATACTTCAAAGATTGTAGATGTTCTTTATGGTCTGTGACCATGGGGAGTGTCATGTTACACCACTATCTCGGGTTTCCCCCAACCTGTCCTTCAGCTTGCAGTGGTCTGCTCTCAGCAGGCCCAGGTCCACGGGCACCGCATCGATCTTGTTCTCCAATACTGATCTGGTGTCGCGTATGGCAGCTAGTATGGTGGCTGTGTGAGCCTCCAGCCAGCCACAGGTTGGGTTGGTGGTGTCCCCTTCTTTGGATCACACTGTGCAGATGGCGACAGGATGGGTCGTGGTTGCTCGTTGCCCACCATTCCACTGCTGGTATTGGCCGGCATGCTCAGGTTATCCCCACATTGGTTAGGCAGAAAATGCAGCCTTACACCAGTTACTGCTGTCAATGCGCACCCCCCCACCCCTATGTCTTACCTTGAAGGCACGTGATGTCAGTAGAATTGTCCCTATGGCAAGGTGGGCTCTTCTGCATCATGTACACTCTGTATTCATGGATGGCCCAAACTGGGGGGGGGGGGCAGATGTGGTGGATCCAGGCCTCCTCTTCTGTGTCTTTGGCACCCACCCGCAGATGCTCAGGTCTTAGTATTGCCTGGCCGTGATGTGGTGGATTATTTACATGTGGCCACTCCTCTCCTTAGCGCACTGTGTGGGCCACAGCCCCATCTCTGTGATACCCGTCGCACACAGCACACAGTGTCAGTCGGCCTCAAATTGGCATGTGTCTGCCTCTCCGGGTCCTACGCTGGTCCCATCGGCCCAGTCCTGCCTCTGATTCAATCACCATAAGGCCGGATCGTTGTGGCCAGGAAGGCTCGGTACGCTGAGCTTCACAGACTCGTGTCCGGCGCCATCTTCGGCTGGCCACATCTTAGCAGAAGAAATAATCACATAGTCATGGTTCTGCATTATAGTAATCTTCATTTATGTTATAAACATCCATCCCTCCCAGCTAGCTTAATGGCTTGGACTTCAAAGAAAGTAATATACTAATATCTTCATACACTGTAGTTTCAAGAAGAACTGTCTTTTTGAGACCATCTGCCATTAAAAATCATCATGATCAGCAGAAGCGCCTACATTTCTGCTGAAAGCCTATTACACTCCACTTTCCATCATTGCTGTTAATGTCAGTATTTTTTTTTCCCTTAGGTGCTATAGTGGAGTCTAAGAAAAGGCACTTCTTCTCAGGTTTTAAAAATATAATTTAGAAAACCAACCTTCTCAGGCTCCCAAAAAGGCTGTGCAACCCAAGAACATGTTAGGTGTTTCTACCTTGCTGCAGAAAGAAGGACAGTGCTAAAGACATGATGTTCAAGGGGTGTCCTGGGTCCACCGAATGCAGAAGGAAATTATTCTGACGTTCATGACTTCAATGGATATCCCTGTGATAGAAAATCCGACTACAAGTAAATATATCTTTTCAGTGTGCTGAGCCTCTGCTATGAAATCTGCTAAAAAAATAATCATCTAAGGAGCATCTCATGGTGGTGAATGGAAAGCTACTTTACTCAGATGAACGTTCTATGTTGCAACATCATCCCTAGATGTATCTTTTATCCACACCTTACTTGATAGTTCAGTGTTCCTTTACTCTGTGGCTAAATTGTGATCTATAAATATCTGTGCAAAATAACTACATATTGTAAAAACTACTGGAGTAACATTGACTTTGTGGTACGGAGAACTGTGAGCCAGTTTAGTGACAGATCGCATCTCCCAAAAATATTACCTAAAGTGGAAGGAAGGAAAAAAACTATTGTACATATTAAATGCATCTAAAATTAAACTTTGTGCGTTTCCGGGGTGCAGCAAGGGGCCACTTAGTTAACCAAAGACTATGAATTTGAAGAGAATTCCATCGGTGGAAAACTCATGTTTAAGGTAAATACCAGGTCAGTCTCTGTGGCCATCATCAGTTGGACGACATTGTTGCCAGGCATCTAGTGTGTCTGCTCAGTTGTTTCCAGTGTTGGGCCACCAATTAGCTTGAATGTCCTTAGTATTCTGTTCTATTCTATGCTAAAGTTTATGAGCATTAAAAGTAATCACATAATGAAGAATTAAAATGTTTTTTATTTTTAATCTAGTTCACCGTCTTGGGTAATTTATTTGGTACATAAACAACCCATCCTCTGTGTTAGACCAATAGTATGGAGTTTGCATGTTCTAGATCAGTGGTTCCCAACCTGTGGTCTGGGGATCCCTGGCGTTCCGCAACGATGTCTCAGGGGTTCAGCGACTGCTTAGACAATTAAAAAAATATTAACAAATTAGGTCCCCCAGCTTTCAATAATGGCTCAGTGAGGGGCCCCGGATTCCAATTATGATTCAGTGGGGGTTCCCAGTTCCCAGTAATGATAGTGTGGGTTCACAGAAGTCAAAAGGTTGGGAGCCACTGATTTAGATCTTTGATCAGAGCTTCTTGGACATTGAAATACCAGTCTGGGCATTGTTATATTTTCTGTAAAAAAAAAATAAAAAAATAAAAAAAAAAGAATCTTGTAGAACTGTTATGCGAGCAGGGCCACATTTTGCATGTTTTCATTTCATATCTCTTCCTTGTATTTCCTACTTTATGTTCTCATTTCTGGATACTTTAAAGTGGTTTTCGGAAACCAAAAGTATTGTTTAGTGTTTCTTTCTGTTAGAATTGGTGTTGACAAAGAATTACCATTTTGCCTCTTGCAAACAAAATAATTTAAAAAATGAAAATGCTATCTGTTAGAATATGTTCCTGGGTCTCACCTATGGCTGGAAATATTCCTATATTTACGAATTAAAAAAAATATTCATAAAAGAAAACACATTATAAGTATGGTACTTTTCCTTCTGTGGCTTGGAAGTAGAAGTGTCGGGTTTTCTTTTCATTGGGCATTGGCCTTGTCCCTATTTTGTTTGCATAAGCATTTGCTTTCACTCCAGCACTGGATTTCTTTTATAGATTCACATGCTGAAATGATTCCCTGTCTTCAGGCTGGGAATCCTTGATGCATCAGTGTTAAAACAGGGCTATAAAGAGCACTCTTTTGGCATTGCACCTTGTTGTATATACCTACTTGTATGATCCAATCTTTGACCAAGAGGTGGAGTGGCTTTGAGCTCCGCTCCACTTCACAGCCATCTCTTCGCATCCATCTCCCCCTTTCCCAACAAGGCGTCCTTAGCTCATTATTTCCACACTCTTTAGGTTTAAGTTAATTCCACCGAGCTTTGCCCCTAAAAGGCTTCTTCTGAAAACATTCTCTAGTCCTTTGCTTCATAAACATATTCCCACTTTCGACTTGGAGTAAGTAATGGTTCATTCTCTTTTGTTTTGTTTTTTGGAAGTTTGAACCCATGGAAACAAGTTTTCCATTGTGTTCTTGAGTCCGTTTCTAAGGCTGAAAAAACATTTCTCAGCGTCTGTTCTACATGCAGGACAAAATAGCTATTTGTGGACGACTCCTATACTACCTGCATTCCAATCACAATCCTCATATATGGTACATCCACCAGGCCATTTTAACTAAAACCCTGAGGGATAGAGAAGGCACTATACTCCGAGAGAAGATAACTGGATCTGGCAAGCTGTCTGGAGAAAAAGGTCTGAATTGCCAACCTTCCTGTCCCCTTTACCCAAATTACTAGTGTCCTCTTAATTCTGATAGAGGTGCCTCATTAAATTTATTAAGTTTATACTTTCATTTAGGCATTTCTGCTGCTAAAACAGCTTCATTATTTGTGTGTAAGTTTGGGGGGGAAATGAGGATTACTAGAGGAGTTGGACCCAGAATTACTCATTTCCTCCGGTAGTGCCTCCTTTTAGTTGACCCTAAGGTCCAAAATCGAAGTGGGCAATATTTTGACAAGCCCTGAGTTGCTGGTACTGGTATCCCCTGGGGTGAGGGAATTGAGCCCATTTCTGAACCACTCATGAGGGCCTAAACCACAGACCTTTGTATTTTCAGTTGTGATTTCCTCCTCACTACTGTAGTGAAGTTGGAGTCCTCTTTGCTCACAGAAACTGTAATGCCCTCGTTGTTAATAACTTCTCTAATTTAACTGGAAAAACAATCATTTATCAGGAAGTCTTTGCTGTTGACAACAATGAGTTCCTAGCCATCAACCAAAAAATTGTGTCAGTATTATGGACAACACACCAAATGACTAGGCTATCACCACCCAAAACACCATCTAATTATTTCTTGACTATCACTTCACATGTGACCTCTCCAAAGCGCTGGACTGCTTCATCAGCAGTTGTCTCCGACTACAAAAGTTGACGCCGAGTTGACAACCTGTTTGTTAACCACGTCTTTGTTTACACCTTGATTAATACTTTGTTGACACCATCATTGTAGATCACCTCCTCTTTTAAAATTATATTTTATCATCACTCCTGTAGAAACCTTCCTCTAGCCAAGTGGGAGAGGAAGAAAAAGCTAGTAAATAGGAAATAGAAAAAGAAGAGGCAGTTCAAGCCTTTTTCACCCATTAGGAGGAAGTGACAGAAACTAAAGATGCAGTGTGTCTCCACGAATAAGTGCATCCTTTTTCTTCCAGAGGGAATCACTGATGAAGAAGACCAGCAGACTCTGGTGCTTCTAGTCTTGAAGCCCTGCCTCTCAATCATCCTCCCCTGGTTCAAAACTTAGTGACGTTTTTAAGATCACTTTGAGGAGTGATGCTGAAATTCTAACATCATTTTCTCTATCTAGGGCTCTCTAGTGTTCCTCGGGTGTGTCAACTTCCAGTATTCCTAATTCCACAGCACATACAGGCACAACTGCAGCCTTCACAGTCGATCTCAGTACCTTTGCCATTCACTTGAGTAGTGCCACATAAATGTACAGCACTGCAACCTGCAGAGGGAAGGAACACTGAAGCCAGTAAATAAAAAGAAAGTGAATACACGGATGCTGAACAGACAGAAAATACACTGGAAAACCTAGGTCCCTATCCATGAATGGTTCTCCTCTGTCTACCCACCACCTAGAGCCCTGACCAGCCCCCCCCCACCCCCCAAATCTCCCCTCCAGTGACTTTGGGAAATCCGAGTCTAGTGGAGAGACCTTGATTGTAGTTTGACTTTAAAGATAATTCCTAAATGCCAATGCCTCTCCACCTAAACAATCACAATTGTGCCACCTTTCATTTATAAAGCATCTTCATTTATGGAATGAGCTCTGCCTTAATTGGAATTGTGATGTGCCTAAAGTTCTATAGCAATAATAAAACAGAGTATTGCAGACTGACACATTAACTTTTTTGTGCAGTTTTTTAATGATAGCAAAGGTCATGATGATCTAAGCAGAACCTAAAGCTATTGTACTACTGCATGCGTTGTATATAGCCATTCAAAGGTTGGTAAGCCTTTATAGGATAAACTCGGAGACGGTGCTGCTGATTAAAGCCACTGCAGCTCTATTTGCTAAAGCTCTTTCAAAGGATATTTGCAAAAGAGAACCTAGAAGACAATGCAGTCCTTATCAAAGAACATCTGGTTGAATATTCAGACATGCAGAGTCACCCATGGTGTTGTGTAATCTGCTTAAATCGGTTAGCCACATTCCCACCTTCCACTGTGTTTTTGTTATGTTCCAATGCTATTTGAAATGCAACGATTTATATCTATGAAATATCCAGTGCTGGAGAAGAAAACGTAATAAGAGCTATCAGACCTTTCAAGGGGAATAGACCTCAAAGCTTCACCACCACATTGTTTGGAGTATGGGTCATACAATGAGCGACATAAACAGCAAAAGATGCAATATTAAGATAATGGTTTTTACTAATGTTTTAAAGTTTATTTACCAGTGATTCCCAACCTGACAACATGAAATAGTTTAAGCAAGCATATCTATGAAAGATGCCAAGGCTGGAGAACCGTAATTACAGGTAAGTAACTTTTCCTTTCTTTCCTTGCAGCAATTGTCCATCTGTCGTAATAACCGGAAGTGTGGCAAGTGTGAGGCTTGTGTGCAAAAAGTGGACTGTGGAAGGTGCGACTTCTGCCGGGACAAGCCTAAATTTGGTGGCCAGAACCTAAAACGTCAGAAATGCCGATGGAGGCAGTGCCTGCGCTATGCCATGGTTGGTCTTTTCAGCTTCTTTTACTTAAATATTTCTAGCATCTGTGCCTTGAAGCTTGACTAAGGAGCTTGCTGTTTATGTCAATTGTTCTCTTTTTTTGTGTTGCAATTCTTTATTATTGAAGAACAGCAATACATACGTAAACAGTTTAGAATAAAGGACATTTTAAGGGACATTTTGAAGTCTATCATGACGGCATAACACAACGGCTATAGCACATTTCACATGCATGGAAAATCGACGCAGATGATTAACAATTGTCCATTCCTGTGAAAGGAAAATATTATGCAGGACAGGGAGATATATTGGGGGGGGGGGGGGATAGAGAAAGAGAAGGGAGAAGAGGAGAGGGGGAAGGGGTGTAAGGCCAGGGATGCATGATTGGGTAAGCACTATACTGTTGCAAACTGGAGAATAATGTAAAGTGTTGCTTAAGATATGTTATCCTGTGATCCGGCATGACTGGGTGTGCTAACCGGACCTAGCCCGTTCGTATTTCGTATGTCTGGCAGAGGATGGAAGGTGTATATCTTGATAGGCCATATCTTCCTGCTGGCAAGGTCTGGAGGGGGCTGTCTGTAATGAGATTAAGTGAGGGTCTGTGGGGAGTGGAGGAGGTTAGGTAATAGAGAGAGAGAGAGATAAAAGGGGGGGAGGTGAGAGGAGGAAAGGAGGCACAAAGAGGGAGGGAGAGAGAGTGATGTGGGGAGGGAGAGAAGATGGGGGGGAAGGGTGGACTGACAGACAGGGGACACCACCGCAATTCAGGGGGGAGTGTGCGTGGGGGTAAACAGTAAGGCTGTTAGTGAGGATTCACTGTGCTTTATGTGGATGGGGGGGGGGTAAATGAGGAAGGAATTATGGTGCCTCTGCCAGAAAGGTGGTCCAGACCTGAGTGACAAAGGCTGCTTGATCTTGCAGATTGTAGATAACACGTTCATGGGTGGCTATTCGTACCATAGCTGTCATCCATTCGTCTGGGGTTGGAGATGCCATTGATCTCCAGTGCCAAAGGATACAAATCTTAGCTGTCGCAAGTGCCATATGTAGCAGTCTTTGTTGTGGGCAAGAGAGGGCGGGGAATGGATTTAGATCATGCAGGAGTATAGACTGGGGGTGAGTGGTAGTTAGAGTGGTATGGAGTCTTTCAGGATGGAACTCACTGCTTTCCATAGAGGCAGGACTGAGGGACATTCACATAGAATATGTAGCAAGTCGCATCCAGTCTCCGGGCATCTCCAGCATTTCGCTTGTGGTTAAAGTCCGGCTCTGTACAGTTTCAAAGGGGTCCAGTACCAATCATGTAATATCTTAAAGAAACAGCATATCAGTCGGGCTTCCCTTGTTCCTCGGTCTAAGGCACCCATTAGGTCTGTCCAGTCCTCCACTGAATAGTCCATCTGTAGACGGAATGTCAATTGTTCTTAAAATCCACAGGATAGTACACTGTCATACATCAATTTTGTTGGGAGTGGCAACTCCATTATGAATTATTAACTGTGTAATGCATTCTTCCTAGAGAAAGATTTGTAAACTTAAACTCTTTGAAAATCTATGCACTTTGAGTCATGCAGTCATTAAGGGTAAAGACAATTGCAGTTACCATGAGAGAAGATAAATTCAACAGAGAAGAGTGAGCAGCACGCTCTTATTGTCTGTTTGTGGGAATGAATAGCAGGAATTATCTAGTATTTGGCATCATTAAGGAAAAATGAAAATGTTGATAGATGTTAGATAATCCTCTGCCTACAGGGGATCAAGGTGTGTCCACTGTCACATTTTGATGAACTGGCATCTGTGTGTTGTATCTCGAGTATTTGAGGAGGAGGAGAAAATGGGAGAGGACTAAAGACCATGAAGAGGTGGGAAGAAAGAGTTGGACGTTGTTGGCTGGGACAAAGGCTGTTCTTTCTGTATGGAGATCTAAACCATTTGATTTATTAATACTCAAATTACGAGTGTGGAGCAAAGCGGCATATAGGTAACGCATGGCAGTGTCCCCAACGTTACAGTACAGACATTGCATCAGTAGAATACACCATGCTTGTATAAGGGACTCTGAAGTAATATCATTGCAGATGTTGAGTAGGAACTTTTCATAATATGGTGAGAGACTGGATGCACTATACTTAATATTATTTTCAAGTTGTATGTAGCTGGTACACAGCCTAACCTCTGTTGATTAAGGGTTTGCTCTTCATGAGCCTTCATAATACAGAGTTTAAAATTAGAACTATGAGTAATACCTTTAATATTAATAGTAGTAGCAATAGTATTACATCATGATACATGATTGGTCCTTCAGCACTTGAGAAGCAAAGCTTTTCTGAGTAAATATAATTAACCTCTATTGCGGACACCTCTAGGCAATATTGGCTGTTAATGATCCACCCCTGCAGTTATAGGCTGAGGCACTTAAGTGGTGCTGGGTATTTTACAGATGTTATTGGTGTACACATAAGAGCAATACGGCTACTAGCATCCCAGCACTAGTGGGAGCAAGAGCCGTGTATCAAAAGGGCACCTCTGCCAGTGGTAAGCAGCATTTTGCCACTACTGATAAGAAGCTCCATTGTGATTTGTAGATGGCAAATTAAGCCATTCTCCCTTCATATCCATGTTGTGCTATTTCCCACCCTTTGATTCACGAGGATGAAAGCAGACTGAATGCCACAGAACACTAGGAAAAATAAAAAGAAATTCGTTTATTTTTCTACTTTTCTGCAAATGGTTTGGCTTCCTTAACTCCTCCCCCCACCACCACCCCTTCATTATTCAAGCAATTGATAGGTGAAGCTGGCACTCAATGCCTTTCAAGCAATTGTTAGCTACTCACGTGGAGCTGGATCTGAAATGTGCTGTGGAAGTAATTGTAGTCAAGTGGTCATGATGTGCTGGATTTGGCCAACCCTTTACCCGAGGGTCTACAGTAAGCTGACACCTAATAGGTGAGAAAGTCAGTATGAAGCAGTGGGGGTATGCCAGGTGCAAACAGGACAGGGCACACTAGAGGGGCAAGGAGTTGCAAGCTACAGCATTCATACTATGTTGGCCTATCCCAGTATTTAGTACCTGATTTAGAAGCATTGTGATTATTTTAGGTCTGAATTATTTCCTTTTTGTGGAATGCTGGAATACGCTCTTTCAAAGTACTTAGAACGCTGAACCAGTGCTTTAAATGGGCCGGGACTGTCCGGTACTGAGTACCGGCACTTTTTTATTTTGAGAGGGTGAGTACCGGCACATCTCAGGAAAAACGTAATACTTTTAATTGGAGAGTACCGGCACTTCTCGGAAACAAGCAGGTACTCTGGCACAGAGTACCTGCTCTTTAATTTTTCCATTTCAAGCACTGGCTGACACTAACTACGGCTGCTGCCAGCCGAAGCAACCGTTCAGGAGAGAGCGGCAGTTACTCTGTCTTTTGCCTGGGTGTTGTATAGCCTGCATGTTGTTGGCCACTAACTGCGGTTATTTTTTATTTTCCTTTGTTCCCTCAATTTGTTCCAGCAATTGATGAACAAGCAAATATCGGTGGTTAGCACACTGAGCAGCTGGCAAAAATACTTAATTATTATTATTGTGAGCATTTCAGGAGAAATGTATTCCATTCGACAAATCCCGAAATTATTTTATTTGCTAACAAATATGTGACTGTTTTGACTTTTCTGTAATTTGCCAGATTTATTTATACAGCTGTTTGTATGTTTTGTAGAGTTTAATAACGATTTTACATGTTTAACCCAATGTTTCTTTTAAAAATGAGCAGTTTCTAAAAAAAATCATTGAATTTGACTAAAGGTAAGAACCCAAAGACCTATACTGTTTACCCATTTTATGCATGTTGTTTTCACACTGGTCCCCCATTTTTTGCGTTTTCTTCCCAAGTGTTCATTTAAACTGTCTTCACCCTTCGTTTACCATCTTTTGCCTGAAATAAAATTCTTTAGGGATGATTCTGTAGATTTGAGCTTTGGATAAATCCAAAAAACTGGGCTGTGTTCTCCAGCATTCAAAAGTCGGCTTCTTTTATTATTTTTTTCCCCATAAATGTATGCAAATAAAAATTAACGTAGTGCTTTTCCAGAATCCACAGTAATCTGGACTATGTAACTCTGGGACGTTTGAGCACTGTCTGCTTTGTTGATTACCACGATGATCTGCTGCAATGTAACCAAGTTATTGCATAATTATATCAGATCAGGATCTTTGCAAATTACATGGGTGTTATGACCTGTGAATGTTTTTTTGTTTTTTGTTTTTCAGCTCCCAGTTGTGACCTAGGGCCAGATGTACCAAAGGATTTTACCCATCTGTGTCTAAGGGAAAATGCTTTAGTACATATGGCCCCTAGTGAGGTATTTCCCATGCAAGCTCTACTTAGTAAAAATTTTACCCGATTTAAGAAAATAATTTCTCTTTTTAAACAATTTTATGTTATTGGGAAATTCGACCATTGAGTGCATGGCTCCCTTTTAATCTATGTGCAAAGTGTAGTTCTAGAAGCTGATTTTTGGGGTCTTTGTCAGCATGATGTGAATGCCTTGTCACAAAATGATGCCTAGGTCCATCAAAGTGTGCCAGAGGGATTTTGTTAAAATAAAATGTATGTATAGCAAGGCACTTCACAAATTGTGTAACAGGGTGAGTGAAAAATCATTCAGAATGCTTTCTTTGCATTTACTGTATCAGCTACAAGGAGAGTAAATGTTCAGACATACCTCCACGATGAATATTTTTACAATGCCTTAGAACAAAAGGACAGGGCAATTGTGAGCTTCTTAATTAATATGTAGTGTTACCTTCAGAACTCCTTGCAAAAGCTTGATGGTGACATAAGCTTTACATCAGCAGAAAAATATCTGTCTGCCTCTGATAGTCTGACTACACTGGTGGCATTAGATATTCGACTAAATTTGGGGTTTTAGATGGATCGCATCTCTTTGGAGGCCAATCAGGTGTCACACATTTATTGCTTTCGTATGTGGCTGAAAATGAATTCTTTCGAGGCATACAACAAACACCAATAGAGCGAAAGAGAAGCTGACACAGGTATTCGCTCTTTCTCTTTATGGTACCAGTCATTTTACAAAGAAGTCTTTTCTACACTCAGTCTTTTATCCATGTGGAATGAGCAGCTCAGATGGACAGATCTGACTGATAAAGCAACGTGGCTGCAGTAAGAAAAAAAACATACCACTCCTTTCCCTCCATGGAGTCTTCATGTCTTTTCTGCTATTGAGCTCACCAGACACTCCTAGTACAGATGGACAACACAACTTAAAGTACTATCTAAACAAACAAAAGGATGAGATTCAGACCCAACTTGAGAGATACTTAAGCAATCTGGCATGGACTACTGGCATGAAATCTACCCTTCTCCCACCTAAGCCTCTTCCACCTCTAAGGACATTTATTGCAGACTGCTGGGCGGTCTGAGTGAGCAGCACCTGACCTCCTTGGACCAGATACAGCTCCCCAGAGCTCCAAAGCCTTCCTGACTCTGACCAGCTCCGCCCCCAGCACGTTATCCGATGCTAGTCTCCCACCTTGGAAGCTCCTGCCCTCCACCCTCCCATCCCAGCCCCTCCCACTTAATGGAGGCTGGAGTGTTCTCCCAGCTACTCAAAAGACTCTAGACTCCTCTACAGAACACCACAGCCAGCCTCATCCTGAACCTCCCCAGGCACTCCAGCAACCCCCCACCTCAGGAAACTCCACTGGCTCCCTACCCAGAAAATATGCCAATTCAAGATCCTTATACTTGCATACAAAGTTCTACACAACTAAGGACCGTCTTACATAAACCATCGACTAAACTTCCACATCCGCACAAGACAACTGCGCTGCGCCTCACTCAGCCTCACAGATACCCCCTGCATCCAGCGCAGTCGCAGCAGAACTGCTCCTTCTTCTACAAAGCAGCCAAATCCTGGCACCACCTGCACCTCCACCTCCAACCAGTACCCTCCCAGGCGGATTTCAGAAGGAGACTCAACATGTGGCTTTTCGACCGACACAACACACTTGGTGCCCATATACCCTTAGGGGGGTGACAGTGCTGCGCTATACAAATGAAGTGATTGAGTGGTGAAGTAATGTCTCCATCCTCGGTAAAACATGATAGCAGGGTAGTGAAAGGCAGGGAAGGCATAAAGGAGAGGGTTAAGGAATATCAAATGAAACATAGCTATAGATGAGATGTGCTACATAAAGCCCAACCTCGCAAGTGAAAAGAGGGCGATGTGGTACATGCACATAGTCCTTATCTAAAGTATAATAGGAATTCGAAGTATTGACTCTCATAAAATTGTGATTTTGTTTTTTGTGATAATGTGGCGAGGTTAGAAAAAAGTATTGCTGTATGGACAAAATTTTCAGGAGTGTTAACAAATTTTTGTCATATGCCAAAAAGGCAATTTAGACAAGTGATTACAACCATGAGATGAAAGAAAGGAGAAACAAAAGGATGTCCCATCCACACTTGTGGCACAAGGTCTATGTGACTTAACGCACAGGTTTACCACATGCCCTCATCTTTAATTTGTGTGTACATACATCTAACAGTTATTGCTTATTTTTGTTTCTCTTCATAAGGAGGTGTGTTGTATGTTATTTTTGTTTATACTTCCTCCCATTATGCTTATTTTCATATCATTCTGTATTTCTCCAGTATCGGATCTTTCATAGATTCACATGCTTGAATCATTCCCTGTCATCAAAGTGGGAGTCCCACAATAACATTAAATAGCAGTATAAATAAATTTTACATATAAAACAATGTTAAAGTGTATTCACATCTGCAGGTTATTGTCATCATCTGAAAAGATCCAAAGGCTTGCCAATCCGGCAACAGCACCCTTTAGAACCCTCACCACTGAAGCTCCAGTCTCTGATTTTCTTTGTGCGAACGGAGTCTGCCTAAGCTCTGCTCAGTTTTTTCTTCATTCCTGCTTTAAAAATGACTGAAAATGTCTGATACTTCCAGGAAAGGACTCTTTAAACCCTGCAAATTATGTGGGGAAAACGAGGTTACATGGGGACGACCCTCATAAGGACTGCCTGTATCCTCACCACAAAGTGGAGGCTTATAGAGTATGTTTCACCTTTTCATCTAAGACGCTGAGAAATAGAGAGGCGAGACTTCTTTTGTGGCTACAGAAAATCAAGTCACAAGATAATCTGTCTTCAGGTGAGGACAGTGATACCTCTGTCAAGTTTCACAAGAGAGAAAGGTCCCAAGACACGAGGTCATCTGACAAAGAAAGGAAGGCCCAAAACACTCCTCATCATGGGTCTCTGAAGCATTCTCAGAAAAAGGAGAAAGCATCAAAATTCTACTCAAAAACTGCTTCTTCTGAACTTAATACTCCAACTAACAATTCCAAGACCATCCTCAGACCTCTTCATCAGAGCTGTCGATGGCACAGCCTAAGACTCATGTGAAAACACTGTCGACGAGGTCTACCAGTGTCTCATCGACAAGACCATCGAAGCCGGCTACGATCTTGGTCATGGACACTCCCATCCCATTGACGAAGATATCTTCTTTGATGAACACCTCAACGATCACACTGCTATCGATGAGGCCACCTTAGACTATGACACAATGGTCAACAAGACCGCCATCAAGGACTATGCCGTTGATGCATGCTCATCTTCCCTCAACAACTATGTCGTCAAAGACACTGTTGGTGTTCATTAAAGTGACAAAGACTTTCCTGAGACCTCAAGAAACCTCCCCAAGCAAAGTTTCACTATATCTGCCTAGCGACTTACTTGATCTGGGTGATTCAGAGGATGAAGGCTCGTTTGGCCGAACACACAGCTCATCTGATCTACAGGTCAAATATCAGGAAGTAGACGAGGAAGGGGAAGAATCATGTTACGACCATTATTACAATCCACAAGCCAAGCAACAATTTGCATACTATCATGATTACCCAGAACCTCCACCAACACAAAGTGAAGTGCAAGTACCACTCTCTCTGGTACAAGATCTACAGGCTATGCTGCAGGACTACCATAGGAGAAACTTGGAACCTTCACAGGATCAACCACCACCTCTACCATCAGTCCCAGCAATCCCAAGGCCTAGTCCTCCTCCAATGATGCCAAGAATGGTGCCACCCACTAATACTGCAGCCCCGCCAAGGGATGATCCTTCCTCACTTGAAGGTGACGGGGAAGAGGGTGAGATTCAGGACATTTATCCACCCCATGATGAATTGAATGACTACCTGAGCCCTACTCCATCGGCACTGCATCCCTTAGATTCCCTTCCTGAGGACATAGAGGGCTTCCATAATTTGATGGAAAGAGCTGCAGCGAGGATTGACCTGCCTGTTTCAGTGAAGTAATCATATTACATCCTTTACTACTTCAATGAGCAGGTACACAATTCTATTTGAGTTATCCCAATAATTGATCATGTTTGGGAAGAAGTAATCAAGCAGCTGTGGACTCCAGCTACTATGGCGGTAGTTTGTTCCAAGCATTCACAAAAAATACAAGGCCCATGAGGATTCTCCTGCTTGCCTTTCAGGACACCCCCAGGCAGATTTGGTGGTCTCACAAGTGGCACAACGACGCTCAAAGAATCCTTCTCCTCCAATTTCGGCTCTACCTGACAGAGAGGGTAGGCGCCTAGATAACTTAGGGAAGCACTTCTCTACTATGTCTGCCATCACAATTTATGCAACCAATATTTTAGCCATCTTAGGCTGTTACGGTAGGCGGTTGTGGTCAGAAATTGGCACCCTGATGGATCTAGTTCCCGAAGATAAGAAATCCGAGGCAAGAAAAATATTGCAAGGGGAACGCATGTCATCGGAAATAATTGACTGTGCAATGGATATTGCTTCCACTGGCTTCCAGCAAATGGCAGGAGCATCAGTGATAATGGAGGCAAGGCTGGCTGAAATCTACATTGTTTGGGCTAGAGGTACAGTCGACAATTGTGGACATGGCATATGATGGAGACAGACTATTTGGCAGATATGTAGATGACTTCTTACTTTCCATCAAAACTGGTTTGGACACTGCAGAATCACTGGGTATTTAGCCATTCTGTAGATTTCCCTTTTTGAGTTTATGGTAGAGGTTTCTCTACCTACAGGTGAGATTTCTAGCGTTACCAACAATACCAACCCTTTCATTTTCAATACAGATCTACATACCAACAGCAGCCGTACTGTCAGCAACCATCAATGGCCTGCACCAAACAGACTGCGTGATGCAAGCAGCCCACCCAGTCCAGAGATATCTCCCGTAAGTGGTGACCTCGACCAAGTGCCAGTTACCATCACATTACCTCTTCTCGTGGGTGTGAACATCTCGAACCACCTGCACCAACGCTGGGAAATAACTACAGACAAGTGGCTACTAGATGTGGTCATACCCTAGAGTTTGCACAAAGACCACCAAACATTGCACCAAGAGAGGTGTGCCCTCCTCATCTCCACTTATTGCGGAAAGAGGCCTTAATTATGCTCACCAAGGGACCGATCGAGCATGTACTCTTCAGTCAGAAGGGATCAGGTTTTCTACTCTAGTTGTTTACTTGTCAAAAAGAAATCTGGATAGTGGAGACCTATTTTGGATCTCAGAAGGCTCAACAAATTCCTAAGCAAGCATTCATTCTGCACGGTCACTCTGAGACATCCTGCATCTCCTTAACCACAGAGATTACGTGACAACTCTAGACTTGCAGGATACATCCAAAGCATCACAAATGCCTCCACTGCACAGTAGCTGGCCCCCATTACCAGTTCAGAGTACTTTTATTCGACCTCAGATCAGCGCCCCACATTTTCACCAAGTGCCTCGCTCTAGTTGCAGCTGTCCTCAGAAAACAAGGTCATCAGGTATTCTCCTACCTGGACGACTGGCTGCCGAAGGCGCTAACGTCAACGCAAGCTTCACAATCAACACAGGCTTGTATTGCATTGATTCACAAGCTAGGACTCACACTCAATCCTCAAAAGTCATCTCTTGTTTGATAACAGACAATAATGTGTCTAGTCTCAACCCTAGATACCATAAAGCATTTCGTTCGCTGGAAAGACAGCAAAGGTTAATTCAGCTGGCCCTCAAGGTTTCCAATAGAAAGTCTGTTTCAGTGTGTCCGTACAATTCATTCTAGGAATGTTGTCATCTGCAATAAATCTAGCCCTTTGCCCCTGACAATGGGACCATTGCAAGAAGAGCTATAACACCAATAGATTCAGATGCAAGGGTTGTTAGACAACCTCCAAGCTTTGAGGTGGTGGTACCACACTCCTCATATCTCCAAGGACCTCACGTTCTTTTCTTCTAACACCAGACTTCACCATAACGATGGACTTCTCCCTGGAAGGTTGAGGCAGTCTCCTCCAGGTCCTGCAAATCCAGGGAAAATGTTTGACCACTCAGAGGTCCATGTATATAAACCGCTTGGAACTCAAAGCCATTTTTCTCACCCTCCTGGCTTTCTTACCTTGCATACACTGGTCTTCAGTGCTGGTACGTGAAGACAATATGCATTACTGGCATGCATTACATTAAACAAGCAAGGAGGTGCTGGCTGTCTCCCAAGAAGCACACGAGTTATGGCACTGGCTGACAACCCACAAAATTCTTTACAGACTGACCATGTAGCAGGAGCAAGCAATACTTTAGTGGACACGCATCGCTAATCCCTAAAGAGCTGCCATGAATGGGAGCTGAACCATAAGGAACTTAAAGTTTTTCAACTTTACGGAAACCTCAATCCGACCACTTTGTCACAAATGAGAATAACAAATGCCCCTTCTATGCCAGTTGGCACCTGCTCCCAGGGTCATGGGGTTAGGGTATGCCTTTTTGATAAGATGGTCTGGTATATATTCGTTAGCTTTTGCCCCCATCCCCATGATACTGAGAGTCATCCCCAAGATGAGAATGGAGTGGTGCCGATTGATCCTAAATGCTCCCAGATGGCCCAGGCAATACTGGTTCACATAACTGCTCCTGCTGTCAGTTCAACCCTGTACGTCTTCAGACCAAGCGTACCATGCGGACAGTGGACAAGGGCCAGGTTCTCCATCCAAATCTAGGCTCTCTCCATTTATATGAATGGCTCCTGAATTCAATGAATTCAAAAATATGAATATTCCTCAATAATGCAGGGCTACCCTTGCAAGGGCAGAATCAACTAACAAATCCTGCAGATTGAAATGGAAAAGATTCTGTTTACGGTCTCTAAAATCAAATCTTCATCTGCTGGAAGTGTCACTGAAGCAAAATTTGCCTTATCCTTCTCTCTCTCGCTCATTCAGGTTTGGTGCATGCATCAGTGAAAGTTCATCTTGCAGCAATATCCAGATACAGACTCTCCTCACAAGCTCCATCCCTATGCTCGACAAGGATAGTCAAACAATTCATAAAATTACTTTTCTACGTTTTCCTACCAGTTCAAGCTCCTCCACCAGAATGACACCTTAACGTTGTTCTTTCCCAGTTCAATAAACAATTCCTTAACTGGAAGGTAGCTGGGCTGTTGGTGCTGACATCTGCTAGAAGGGTGAGTGAGATTCAGGCGTTCACGACCCAGGAGCCGTTTCTCCGGTTCAGACGGTGGTGTAATTCTAAGGACTAATCCAAAATCTATTACTAAAGTACCTGTGCAGTTTCACCCTAATGAACCTATTATCTTAAAAACTTTGTTTCCCAAATCCGGGAACCCCGGCAGAATGACCTTGATACACTAGACATTAAAATATGTCTGAGGTTTTACTTGCATTGTACCAAACAGTTTAATAAAACTGAAAAACACTTGGTTGCATATGGACAGTCTCAACAAGGCACATCTGTTACAAAAGCAACCATTGCAAGGTGAATTTCGGCAGCCATACAGTTTTGCCACTCCTCGGTGGGCAAACCGCAGAGGTGTTATCTAGCTATTCTGATTCAAGCATGTGAATCTATGAAAGATATACTCCTGGAGAAGAAACTTAGTTCCTTACCTGTAACTTCAGTTCTCCAGTATTTGTATCTTTCATAGATTCACATGCAACCCACCCTTCTCCCCATAGAGGCTCCCCTTATATCTTCTCTTACTTGTGCTTGAAAATATGAGAGACTTGAGCTTCTGTGGTGAGGTTTCTTAAGGGTGCTTCCCCTTTATTGGATGATGCTTGGATCTTTTCAAATGATAACAGTAAGCTGTAGAGGTGAATATGCTTTAACATTGTTTTATATGTACAATTTCCTTATACTGCTGTTTAATGTTACCTTGGTACTCCCACTTCGACAACGAGAGTCAAGCATGTGAGTCTGTGAAAGGTACCAATACTGGAGAACTGAAGTTACAGGCAGGTAACTCCTTTTCTCCCTTTTGGTTCTCCACTCTTACCTTTTGCTCTTGTATGATAGGCACCTCACTAGTTCATTGTTACAGTGTTAGTTATGATTGTTTGGTTCAGTAACCACTTCACTACATTGATGTACAGCGGTGTTTATTTTTCTTTAAAAGGAGATTAAGGAAAGTTTGCATTTCTGTGTGATGCATGTGCTTCTTCATTACAACACTACCTCATTCGGATTTATTAGAAAAAATCTCAATCAAAAAACATAACATGTTGTGATATGGTGTATTATTGTTTTTCTGCTGCATTGGATTTTCCAAAAATGCACATTCTTAAATAATTTCCTATCATTGAGGTGTAAACCTCCGATGACATAAAACAGTATAGAGAAAAGAGAACAGTATATGTTTAGTAGCACAGCCACCTCATTAGAAATGACTGAAACGTAAGCAAATGAGATCAAACCACTCTGAGCTCCAGTACAGCCAGAAGCCATCTTAGCTCAAATTTCTAAACACAAGTACGAATAGGAATTAGTTAAATGTGATACTTGAAGTGGAGTGTGAGATCGGTCTCATGTGACTCTATGAATGACACCACCCATGGAGTTCTGTAATTACTGGTAAGTTACTTGTTTCTTCTCCAGCACAGGATCTTTCGTAGATTCACAAGCTTAAGTCAGAATAGTAAGCAGAATCACTAAATGTCTAAGCAAGGAGGGATTCATTTTTTGGCAGAAAAATAAAGAAGAAATCTTATAAAAGCTTTTCTGATACCAGTCAGGCATTAGAAAGTGTTTCTAAGCACCATCAGTTGAAAACACCCTCACAAGAGAATCACAGTTAGTGGTAAGCCACTTATCTTTCTTTAATCAGACTTTTGAACTATTTTGTATTTTGTCCCATGTCATGACCAACTGTTTTAGGACTGGTTTCCTTTTAAAAAAATTGTTAAGCCTTGGATTTATATATTTTTTTTTTTTTAAATGTGACCCTTTGTCATACTACTACATATTTCCTCCACAAGAATTATCGTACTTCTTGAATATAATCAAATCATATTTGGGTAGATTCTTTCGAGCAGTGGCCTGAAAATAGGAAGTATCTTGAAAGTAGCTTTTTTTCTTCCTTGACATGTAAAAACTTTTGCCAAGGAAGTACTGTTATACATGGATTCCTTAGGGGGAGGGGGGGTCTTACCCCAAACTCTGACTTTACCTCCTGTTTTGTTGCTGTGTCCTTTTGTTGGCCTTATGACTCTGCGCACTTTACCAGTGCTAAAGTTGCATGTGCTTCTCCCCTAAATATGTTAACATTGGTGTATTCACAATTGGCATATTTAATTTACATATAAGTCCCCTGTAGAGTGGTATACTATGTGCCCATGGCCAGTAAATTAAATGGTAGTGGGCCTGCAGAACTGATTGTGCAACCCACTTAAATATCTCTGTATGCATGCCTTTGGCCTTCCACTGCAGAGCTTGTGTGTGCAGTCTCAATGCCACCCCGACTTGGCATCTAAAACCTCTTACCAAGCCAAGAACTCCCCTTTTCTTACATAAGTCCCGCCTAAGGTGGGCCTTAGGTAACCCATAGGGGAGGGTGCTAGTTACGCAAAAGGCAGTACATGTTCTTTTAAGTTCTTAATTTCCTAGTAATGAAAAATATCTAAATTCCTTTTTCATTACCGTGAAGCCTGCCCTTCTCATAGGCCAGCATTGGGAATTCCTTCTATTACCTTCAAGCTGTAATTCCTGATCTCAGAAGAGTAGCTGCATCACGTTTAGTACCATTGGAATGGTAGTAATAAATCCTCTTTACTGAAAAAGTCGGATTCATTATTACTATTTTAGAAATGCTACTTTGATAATTTGGGCATTTCTTTTCACTCACTTCTGTGTGCTCACAGCCTGTCTCCAGTACATGTCTACCCAGGGCTTGATGACAGCAACACTTGTGCATTCCATGCAGACACTTGCAACGCCGATTTTCATCTGCATACCGATGGGTCTTTCTGGGGAGGAGGTTGGGAAGGGCTCACAGTTACAACCCAAAGGGTAGTGACTAGAGTCCACGCAAAGGGGATCATTACCTCCCACTGATAGTCTGTGGCCGAGGCTGACCTGAAAGGAGGTCCTGTGCACTTCACAAGGACACTTTGTAGTCATTCCCCCCACATCAAAGGCACTTTCTAGTAGAAGTACTGGGTCCGTGAACCACTCAAATCAGTACACATCTGGACTCAGGAAAACACTACTGTAGGAAAGACTGCTGTTTAACAGGATTGCCACTGTGACAGGATTGGCTGCTCTTAGGAACTGCTGCCCTGCTTTGCTGTGCCGCCTTTCTGGTCTCTGCTCGGTAACCCAAGACTTGTTCACCGAACTCAGTGTGACTCCGAGCAGCTTTTGTTTTCCTTCGCTGCTCGCTACTTCAATCTCCCCGAGCAGCTTTGCCAAATTCTGCTGCTTGCAACTTAGCTCATCTGCAGCGGCACTGCTGAACCTTTGCCATTCACTCCTTTCATCACTGCGAGCAGCCTTGCCAAACTTTACCGCTTGCATCTTTGGTCATCTGGAGCAGCTCTGCCAAACTTTGCCGCTCGCTGCTTCAATCACCCCGAGCGGCCTTGCCCAACTCTGCTGCTTGCAGCCTTGGTCATCCGAGCAGCCCCGGTAGCTGTTGCCACCCATTATTCTCTCTGCACCTGGAGCAGGCTTGCTAACTCTGGCTGCCACACCATTCCATCACGGTCTCTACCTGCTTCCCTGCAAACTGCGCCCAGGAATCACTCATCTGCTGTCTGAGAGAAGCACAACCAGGGCATTACCATATTCTGTGGAATCATCATTATCAGCCCTATTTTATTTTGAGTCTGCGAATATTTAACCATTTACGAATTTGATCTGTATTGTTCTGATCTTAAATTAACCAGATAAACAGGTTTTATTTTTCTACATCTGTGTGGAGTCTTTTTTTTGTGGTGTAATTCCTGTGATTGTGTGTTGCACAAATACTTCACATAGTGCCTTCTAATTTAGACCTGCCTGCTCTGCGCCAGGCTACCAGAGGGTAAGCACAGGCTAATTTGTTGTGTAAATGACTTGCCCTGATTAGGATTGTGGTCCCTACTTGGACAGGGTGCATACGTCTGCCAGCTAGGGACCCAGTTTCTAACAAGTACCTTTGCGTGGGTCTGTTTAAATCCATTCAATAGATTTGGAGAAATTAGTTTCTAAGAAGTATTAAGGTTGGGCCAAGAATAGGTGCAGGTTTCTGTCTGCTGAGGGTTGAGTTCAGGTTGCAGCCCAGGCCCTGTGGCCAACCCCCATTTTGCAAGAGTGAAGTCCATGCATAACGGGTACTGGCTGCATCTGGTTGGTTGGGTGCAGGGAACTGTAGCATGTGGTGTATGATTGAAAATAAAAAAAAAACAAAGGTTAAAGTAAGACACCAGTTAGCTTTATTTGTAACACACAAATATATGTTTAAAAAAACCTTAGACAGTTGCTAAGTGCAGTTGTCTCTACCGATGTAAACCTAAAAGCCACCAATATTCACAAGATGTAGGTAGGACCACAATATTATTTCTTTTTCCCTTTTTTCCCCTCCATTTTTGTTTGTTTGGATTAAAGGTGCAGGGTTTGGAAGCCTGTTTTAGATCTGATCTAATCGATTTATCCATAATAGACACTATGGCAATATTAAAATTATATTTGATCTTTTGGCAGTATTTAATTCTTTCATTGGTAAAATGGCTGTCTCAAGAGAAGCTTGACCATCATGAGCTATCATATTTACCCACAGGCACAGAATGAGTAAAACCCTTTGCTACATCAGTCCCCTTTTCTAACAAGTCAGTATTGATAGCAGGTAACTGGCCAACCACTCAAGGATTTAAACATTTAATGCACAGTATACTGACTGGTATCTGTGAAAAGGATAGTGGTGAAAATATGGGTCAAGTCTTCTTTACCCATAGCAACAATGTTCATAGCGCAAATGTTTCCCATTGTTGTATGAAACATGCAGCTAATCCAGGATTTTTACTCAACTAAATTTTACTGCTGGGTTTTGAGCCCATAGTTAAAATACTAGTGTACACATTTCAGTTCCCATAATACACTGTTGAAAGGTCAGGAGTGACTTAAAATGAAACATTTGCCATGGGGAGACTTGGCAGCTATGTATGTCCACACAACAGCAAATCCACCTTAATGTAGTAAGGCAAAGAGTGCAGAGAAGCAAGGGTGAGCAGGTTGTAGGTGCTTTCGAATGCCAGGCTACAAATTAATCTGCTGTAATTCAAATTTGTAAAGGTTTGACAAGGTCCTATGCTGTTGGCAGGGTGGTTCAGTCAGAAGTAGGTGACTGACCAACTGTTTCTAGGTAATTGATTAGCAAAACATTGAATAGGACCCTCTAAATGTATTAATAAGTTGTAAAGTCAGAGTTCTGAGTGAGTGAAAGAGGTAACAAGATTTGATAGAGGGTAATGTCTGAATAAGAAGGGACTACCCAGACTTTTTATGCTAAAACTAGGGCCATAGGATCCACTTCCAGTCGGTGAATACTACATGCTCTGCATTGCTTCTCCTTTGAATTAAATACGTGCCTTACAACAATCACTACAACATGAGGTTTTGTGAACACTGGAAAACACTTGGTTCGATGGCATATGTTGCTGCAGATACACATGTTGAGCACAGTCCGCTGCCTGGTGTTGGGCTCGGAGTATTACAAGTTGTTTTTCTTCGAAGAAGTCTTTTTTGGTCACGGGACCGAAGGACTCCTCCCTCTTCGGCTCCATTGCGCATGGGCGTCGACTCCATCTTAGATTGTTTTTTTCCGCTGTCGGGTTCGGACGTGTTCCTTTTCGCTCCGTGTTTCGGTTCGGAAAGTTAGTCAGAATCTCGGAAGAAAGCGTCGGTATTGTTCCGTTCCGTATCGGGATAGTTAGGTACATCGACACCGATCATCGGAAGACTTTGGGGTAGCTTCGATCCCCCATCGGGGCCTGGTCGGCCCGACCGCGTGTGACGCCGAAGCCGATGGAACGGACCCCGTTCCGTTTCTGCCCAAAATGTCACAGTAAGTATCCTTATACAGATCAGCACTTGGTCTGTAACTTGTGCTTGTCCCCCGAGCACAAGGAGGATACCTGTGAGGCCTGTCGAGCCTTCCGGTCCAGAAAAACACTCCGGGACCGAAGAGCCAGGCGTCTACAAATGGCGTCCACGCCGACAAAACAACGTTTCGACGACGAAGAGGAAACATTCTCGGTTCCGGACTCAGAATCCGGAGACTCCGACGTCGAACAACAACAACAAACAGTGAGTAAGACGTCGAAAATAAAGACCATCGAAAAAACAAAAGCCCAGGGGACGCCACTGCCAACAGGCCATGGCTCGACCCATAAAACCGGCGACCCGTCGAAGGCGCCGAAAAAGGGCACGCCCATAGCGAAGACACCCGACTCCGGTCGAGGGACCGCCAGGGAGCAACCTCGGAGCCGAGATAGCGGCTCCGAGAAGCAAAACCAAGATGCCGGCACCGAAAAACATCGGCACCGAGACACACTGCCGAAAGCCACAAAAATTCAGTCGGTACCGAAGCCGAAAAAAGATTCTCTCTCGGCGCCGAAAAGTTCCACACCTCCTTCCTACACAGAGGAACAAGGAATAAGTGGCCAGATGCACAGATTTGGACAAGAGCTCCAAAGTGTAGAATCAGACTACACACAAAAGAGACTGTACATCCAACAAGACACAGGGAAGATATCAACCCTTCCCCCAATAATGAGAAAAAGAAGGATCGGATTTCTCAAGGATGACGCACAACCACAAGGCAAAGTGGTTAAAAAAGTCACGCCTCCGCCCTCTCCACCACAACAGGCATCGCCGGCACAAACTCCGCCACAAATGCACTCACCAGCGCAAACTACTATAAGTCAAGATAATCAGGATCAAGACGCTTGGGACTTATACGACACCCCAGTGCCGGACAATGATCCCGATTCATATCCCACAAAGCCGTCACCGCCAGAGGACAGTACCTCATACTCGCAACTGGTGGCTAGGGCAGCAGAATTCCACAATGTCCAACTGCATTCCGATCCTATAGAGGATGATTTTTTATTTAACACCCTCTCGGCTACACATAGCCAATATCAATGTCTCCCAATGCTACCAGGGATGTTACGGCACGCAAAACAAATTTTTGAAGAGCCCGTAAAATCAAGAGCCATCACCCCAAGGGTGGATAAGAAATATAAACCACCACCCACAGACCCAGTGTTTATTACTTCGCAGTTACCACCTGACTCCGTAGTAGTAGGGGCAGCTCGCAAAAGAGCAAATTCCCATACATCTGGCGACGCCCCACCTCCGGACAAAGAAAGCCGAAAATTTGATGCGGCAGGAAAAAGAGTCGCATCACAGGCAGCCAACCAATGGCGCATCGCAAATTCTCAAGCGCTGCTAGCCCGATATGACCGCGCACACTGGGATGAGATGCAACTTCTCATAGACCATCTTCCCCAGGAATACCAAAAAAGGGCGCAGCAAATAGTTGAAGAGGGACAAACGATCTCGAACAATCAAATCCGCTCTTCAATGGACGCAGCCGATACTGCAGCAAGAACAGTCAACACTGCTGTCACCATAAGGAGACACGCATGGCTCCGCACTTCAGGGTTCAAACCTGAAATCCAGCAGGCTGTCCTTAATATGCCCTTCAACGAAAAACAACTTTTTGGCCTTGAAGTGGACACAGCCATTGAAAAACTTAACAAGGACACAGACACAGCCAAAGCCATGGGCGTACTCTACTCCCCGCAGAGCAGAGGCTCTTTTAGAAAAACTCCATTTAGAGGGGGGTTTCGTGGCCAACCCACAGACACCACCAGCCAACAAACAAGAACCACACCCTATCAGGGTTCATTCCAAAGGGGAGGTTTCAGGGGATATAGAGGGGGTCAATTCCCAAGGAGTAGGGGAAAATTCCAAACTCCAAAAACACCTCCACCTAAACAGTGACTTTCAAGTCACACAACCCCTTCACTCAACACCAGTGGGGGGAAGACTAAGCCAATTCTACCAATCTTGGCAGCAGATTACAACAGACAATTGGGTACTAGCAATAATCCAACATGGCTATTGCATAGAATTCCACAAATTCCCACCAAACATCCCTCCAAAAACACGCAAAATGTCACTACAACATTTAGAACTTTTAGGACTAGAAGTTCAAGCACTACTGCAAAAGGATGCAATAGAATTAGTACCAGTACAACAAAAAAACACAGGAGTTTACTCCCTGTACTTTCTAATTCCAAAAAAAGACAAAACATTAAGACCAGTATTAGATCTCAGGACACTAAGGGGGTCATTCTGACCCTGGCGGCCGGTGGCCGCCAGGGCCACCGACCACGGGAGCACCGCCAACAGGCTGGCGGTGCTCCCACGAGCATTCTGACCGCGGCGGTTCAGCCGCGGTCAGAAGCGGCAAGTCGGCGGGCTCCCGCCGACTTACCGCTGCTCGGGGGAATCCTTCATGGCGGCGGAGCGCGCTCCGCCGCCATGAGGATTCTGACAGCCCCTACCGCCATCCTGTTCATGGCGGGAAACCCGCCATGAACAGGATGGCGGTAGGGGGTGCCGCGGGGGCCCTGGGGGCCCCGCTAAGTATTTCAGTGTCTGCCTTGCAGACACTGAAATACGCGACGGGTGCAACTGCACCCGTCGCACCCCTGCAACTACGCCGGCTCAATTCTGAGCCGGCGTCCTCGTTGCAGGGGCATTTCCTCTGGGCCGGCGGGCGCTCTTTTGGAGAGCGCCCGCCGGCCCAGAGGAAATGTCTGAATGGCCGCCGCGGTCTTTTGACCGCGGTGCGGTCATTTGGTGGCGGTACTATGGCGGACGGCCTCCGCCGTCCGCCATAGTCTGAATCACCCCCTAAATACCTACATCATATCGGACCACTTTCACATGGTCACACTACAAGACATCATTCCACTGCTCAAACAGCAAGATTACATGACCACATTAGACCTAAAAGATGCGTACTTTCATATACCGATACATCCTTCTCACAGAAAGTACCTAAGGTTCGTATTCAAAGGAATACATTACCAATTCAAGGTGTTGCCATTCGGAATAACAACTGCACCAAGAGTATTCACAAAATGTCTAGCAGTAGTAGCAGCACATATCAGGAGACAACAAATACATGTGTTTCCTTACCTAGACGATTGGCTAATCAAGACCAACACAGTAAGAAAGTGCACAAACAACACCACATATGTCATACAAACCCTTCACAAACTGGGTTTCTCCATCAACTATACAAAGTCACACCTCGAACCGTGTCAGACACAACAATATCTAGGGGCAACCATCAACACATCAAAAGGAATTGCCACTCCAAGTCCACAAAGAGTTCAAGCATTCCACAAGGTAATAAGTGCTATGTTTCCAAACCAAAAGATACAAGCAAAATTTGTGCTAAAACTTCTAGGCATGATGTCATCATGCATAGCCATTGTCCCAAACGCAAGACTACACATGAGACCCTTACAACAGTGCCTAGCATCACAATGGTCACAAGCACAGGGTCAACTTCTAGATCTGGTGTTGGTAGACCGCCAAACATACCTCTCGCTTCTATGGTGGAACAGCAACAATTTAAACAAAGGGCGGACATTTCAGGGCCCAGTGCCTCAATACGTTATAACAACAGATGCTTCCATGACAGGGTGGGGAGCACACCTCAATCACCACAGCATTCAAGGACAATGGGACGTACACCAAACAAAATTTCATATAAATTACCTAGAACTGTTAGCAGTATTTCTAGCGTTAAAAGCCTTTCAACCCATAATAACACACAAATACATTCTTGTCAAAACAGACAACATGACAACAATGTATTATTTAAACAAACAAGGAGGAACACACTCAACACAATTGTGTCTCCTAACACAAAAAATATGGCAGTGGGCGATTCACAACCACATTCGCCTAATAGCACAATTTATTCCAGGGATCCAAAACCAACTAGCAGACAACCTTTCGCGAGATCACCAACAAGTCCACGAATGGGAAATTCACCCCCAAGTTCTGAACAATTACTTTCAAATTTGGGGAACACCCCAGATAGATTTGTTCGCAACAAAAGAAAACGCAAAATGCCAAAACTTCGCATCCAGGTACCCACACCGCGAATCACAAGGCAATGCTCTATGGATGAGTTGGTCAGGGATATTTGCATACGCTTTTCCCCCTCTCCCTCTCCTTCCATATCTAGCAAACAAATTGAGTCAAAACCAACTCAAACTCATACTGATAGCACCCACATGGGCAAGACAACCTTGGTATACAACTCTACTAGACCTTTCACTAGTACCGCATGTCAAACTACCCAACAGACCAGATCTGTTAACACAACACAAACAGATCAGGCATCCAAACCCAGCATCATTGAATCTAGCAATTTGGCTCCTGAAATCCTAGAATTCGGACACTTAGACCTCACACAAGAATGTATGGAGGTCATAAAACAAGCTAGAAAAGCTTCCACTAGACACTGCTATGCATCTAAGTGGAAAAGATTTGTTTGCTACTGCCATACCAATCAAATCCAACCATTGCATGCCTCTACAAAGGACATAGTGGGATACTTACTACATTTGCAAAAAGCAACCCTCGCTTTTTCATCTATAAAAATACACCTCGCAGCAATATCTGCTTACCTACAAACTACTCATTCATCGTCTCTATTTAGAATACCAGTTATTAAAGCATTCATGGAAGGGCTAAAAAGAATTATACCACCAAGAACACCACCAGTTCCTTCATGGAACCTTAACATCGTCTTAACAAGACTCATGGGTCCACCTTTTGAACCCATGCATTCCTGTGAAATGCAATATTTAACGTGGAAAGTCGCATTTCTCATTGCAATCACATCCCTCAGAAGAGTAAGTGAAATACAGGCATTTACCATACAAGAACCATTTATTCAAATACACAAAAATAAAATAGTTCTAAGAACAAATCCAAAATTTCTACCAAAAGTAATCTCACCATTCCATTTAAATCAAACAGTAGAATTACCAGTGTTCTTCCCACAGCCAGATTCCGTGGCTGAAAGGGCACTACATACATTAGACATCAAAAGAGCACTAATGTACTACATTGACAGAACAAAGTTAATCAGGAAAACAAAACAACTGTTCATAGCTTTTCAAAAACCACACATAGGAAATCCAATCTCTAAACAAGGCATTGCTAGATGGATAGTCAGATGTATTCAAACATGCTATCTTAAAGCCAAGAGAGAATTGCCTATTACACCAAAGGCACACTCAACCAGAAAGAAAGGTGCTACAATGGCCTTTCTAGGAAACATTCCTATGAGCGAAATATGTAAGGCTGCAACCTGGTCTACGCCTCATACATTTACTAAACACTACTGTGTAGATGTATTAAATGCACAACAAGCTACAGTGGGCCAAGCTGTACTAAGAACATTATTCCAAACTACTTCAACTCCTACAGGCTAAACCACCGCTTTTAGGGGAGGTAACTGCTTTATAGTCTATGCTCAACATGTGTATCTGCAGCAACATATGCCATCGAACTGAAAATGTCACTTACCCAGTGTACATCTGTTCGTGGCATTAGTCGCTGCAGATTCACATGTGCCCTCCCGCCTCCCCGGGAAGCCTGTAGCCGTTTAGAAGTAAATCTTAAATCTTAAACATTTGTACATTTGTAAATAATTATTATAAACTTTTTATGTACATACGTATTCACTCCATTGCATGGGCACTATTTATAGCAAACAACTCCAGCCTCACCCTCTGCGGGGAAAACAATCTAAGATGGAGTCGACGCCCATGCGCAATGGAGCCGAAGAGGGAGGAGTCCTTCGGTCCCGTGACCAAAAAAGACTTCTTCGAAGAAAAACAACTTGTAATACTCTGAGCCCAACACCAGGCAGCGGACTGTGCTCAACATGTGAATCTGCAGCGACTAATGCCACGAACAGATGTACACTGGGTAAGTGACATTTTCATTTTGTCTATTTTGGGTGTTAGGTAGCTGAATAAAAACTGATAAATGCTGATTTTTTAGAATATATGGAAAACAGAAAAAGATCACTGAAATCCACAAAAAATAAACACTGAAAACAGGATAGCCTGATTATGGCAAACCTATTTTTTAATGCTGCCCTTGAAATGCTTGAATTTCTCTCTTTGCTATTTATCAGCCGTGTGGCATGTCTGCTTTTGCTATTGTATTCTTCAAGACAATCATTTCACTTTAGTTTCCACTGGAACTCTGATCTGTTTACCTGACATCCTTATGAAGTTGATAGCTAGCATTGCAGTCTAAACCTGCAGGTAACCGTTGCAGAGATTGAATATCTTTGAGATATTTGAATACTTTGAGGGTCATTAAAACATTGGTGGTAAAAGCCGCTTACCGCCGTGCAGAAGACCTCCAACACGCCGCCGTGGAATTCCGCCACGGTCATTATGACCCAAAGGCCGGAATCCGCCAAAATTTAGACACCCACACAAGTCCGCCACACCAAAGGTCAGTGATAAACTGGCGATAACAAAACCGACACGTCATGCCGACAGGAATACGCCCACACTATCACGACACAGGAATCCACACAGGGTCTTTCCACTGCGGTATTCCATTGGCGGTACACACCGCCGCGCTCAAAATACACACACACTTACAAAACACAACCAAATTGGACAATCCAAAATAAATACACCTGATACACATACACACACCACTCCCACACACTCACACCACTATAAAACACACACCCACATCACCCACAAACCCCTACGACCACAATTGCGACTGAAGGCCAGAGAGAGACACCACCATCAACAACACTAGCATCCACAGGCACTCAACATTAGCACTAACATAACATCCATGCACCTCACACAAAACACCTCTAAATATCACCTCACACATCACAACACACCACCCCGTGGCCCCGCAAAGACACCCTAGGTTCTCTGAGGAGGAGCTCAGGGTCATGGTGGAGGAAATCATCCGGGAAGAGCCACAGCTATTTGGATCACAGGTGCAGCACACCTCCATGGCTAGGAAGATAGAGCTATGGCGCAGAATCGTAGACAGGGTCAACGCAGTGGGACAGCATCCAAGAACATGGGATGACATCAGGAAGAGGTGGAATGACCTACGGGGGAAGGTGCGTTCCGTGGTTTCAAGACACCACATCGCGGTACAGAAGACTGGTGGCGGACCCCTACCTCCTCCCCCACAACTAACAATATGGGAGGAGCAGGTCTTGGCTATACTGCATCCCGAGGGCCTCACAGGAGTAGCTGGAGGAATGGACTCTGGTAAGTCAAATCTTAACTATCACATCCCCCACCCTACCTGCATGCCATCATATACCCCCACCCTCACCCCCATCACTCCAACTCCTCACACATGTCCCAATATCACAAACCACACATCCCAAACTCAAGCCCTGCATGCAACACCAAAGCATGGACACCCATCACCAAAGCATGGACACTGCACATACCCATACACCCCCCTAAACCATCATCACACAAGGTCCTACACAGGAATGCAAGCACTGGGGTACACGGTCACCCACCCATTGCACACCATGGCACACACAGATGCAATAATCGTGCCTTTACACCCCTGCAGGACCCCTACCTAACGTCACCGGACAGGAGGGTCCAGACATGTCCACTCCACCCACAGAAGAGGCCCACAGTGATGACAGCAGCTCTGTCCATCTGGATCTAGAATACCAGTTAAGCCCATCTGGGACCTCGGGACAGTCGGTTCCCCTCACACTGGCACAATCAACTACAGCCCTTCCCCCCTCTGGAAACACCAGCACAGCACCCACCCAGCGGGCCCATACCTCTGTCTCCAGGACATGTCAATCAGCAGTGTGTCCACCACTACAGGGAACCCAGGCTAACCCACCACCCCAACAACAACAGGGACCTGGGGGCAGTGGCAGTGGGTACACGGTTCAGGGGACTGAGGCCCAGGAACACAGGGGAACTGGGAGGGCTGCTGTGCGACAGGGGGAGGACAGGCCCAGGGAACCCATTCTCCACGAGACCCTCTCCAACATCATGGGAGCCTACCACCATTCCCAGGAGACAATGGCAACGGTACTGGCCAAGTTTCAGGAGACCCAGCGGCTGCAGGAGGAACAGTATTTGGGCTTCAGGGAGGAACTCACATCCATCAATTCCACCCTGGGCACCATTGTAGGGGTGCTGAAGGAACTCGTCAACACCAGGAGGGACACTGTGGCACAACAAGGGGCCCCTGACACTAGCCTGGATGATGAACTGCCCACCACCTCCGCCGGCGCTATTGAACAGGAGGCACCGCCACAGGACCACCACACCAGCACCCCACCCCCTGCAGAGGGAGAACCACCCCGCAAACGGTCCCTGAGATCCAGGACAAAGACAGAGAACGATGCCAAGACCCCCGCCAAGAAATGAGACTGCCTTGATTGTCATCCATTTGTCCCACCTTGTCACCCTGTCCATCCTTAAACTGCCCCAGCTCCACTTCCTACGCCCCTTTGGACAATGCACCTGTGAGACTAATAGACTGGACTCTGCCATGGACATCCCTCCACCATCACCCCTCACCATTTTACAACCCCCTCCAATATTGAGCACTTAAATAAACACCCTTGAAGCAAAAAAACAATCAGGAGTCTGTCTGTGATTTCGAAATATGCAATTACAGTGGCAAAATGCTCTTTCAAATGTAATGTCAATACCTATGTCACACAGCTCAAGTCCATGAGGAAACAAAGCAGATGTCACACAGTGGGACCCACATCTGTGAAATCGTAAGGGAAAGTGACAACTCAGTGACCATACCCTGGGTGAACATGACAGACAGTAGAGAGGTAGTAGATTTAAATTAGATGTAGCAGGCAGTGTTGTCTTCTTACCTGTGTCTCACTGGAAGTATTGCAGGGTCACTGTGTTCCTGTTGTCGATGTCCTCTTCTGCTTCCTCGTCTTCACTGTCCACAGGCTCCACAGCTGCCACAACACCTCCATCTGGACCATCCTCCTGCAGAAAAGGCACCTGTTGTCGCAAAGCCAAGTTGTGAAGCATACAGCAGGCCACGATGATCTGGCATACCTTCTTTGGTGAGTAGAATAGGAAACCACCAGTCATATGCAGGCACCAGAACCTGGCCTTCAGGAGGCCAAAGGTCCGCTCTATAATCCTCCTAGTTCGCCCATGGGCCTCATTGTAGCGTTCCTCTGCCCTTGTCCTGGGATTCCTCACTGGGTCAGTAGCCATGACAGGTTGGGGTAACCAGAGTCACCTGCAAATGTCGAGGGACAACTGTTAGACACACACTAACTCATAGGGACATCCACAGACCCAGACAACTATTCCCACTGTATTGGGTCCATGTGCTCACCTAATAGCCACACCCGGTGCCTCTGGAGTTGCCCCATCACATAAGGAATGCTGCTATTCCGCAGGATGTAAGCGTCATGCACTGAGCCAGGGAATTTTGCATTAACATGTGAGATATACTGGTCTGCCAAATACACCATCTGCACTTTCATGGAATGGTAACTCTTCTGGTTTCTGTACACCTGTTCACTCCTGCGGGGGGTACCAAGGCCACATGTGTCCCATCAATGGCACCTATGATGTTGGGGATATGTCCCAGGGCATAGAAATCACCTTTCACTGTAGGCAAATCCTCCACCTGAGGGAAAACGATGTAGCTCTGCATGTGTTTCACCAGGGCAGACAACACTCTGGACGACACGTTGGAAAACATAGGCTGGGACATCCCTAATGCTATGGCCACTGTAGTTTGAAAGGACCCGCTTGCTAGGAAATGGAGTACCGACAGCACCTGCACTTGAGTGGGGATTCCTGTGGGATGGCGGATAGCTGACATCAGGTCTGGCTCCAACTGGGCACACAGTTCTAGGATTGTGGCACGATCAAGCCTGTAGGTGATGATCACATGTCGCTCCTCCATTGTCAACAGGTCCACCAGCGGTCTGTACATCGGAGGATGATGCCATCTCCTCACATGCCCCAGCAGACGGTGCCTGTGGAGGAGAACAGAGAGCAGAGAGTCAACCAACTCTAAGGTACGTAAACACAGCTTACTATGAAAATATTAGCAATTCGACATTTGCCTGTATGAGTGTTTAGGCAAGGCCTAGGTATGTGTGACGCAGTCAAAAATAATGCCATGCGTGCCCATGAAATGGCTGTCTGACCTGTAAGGTGGGACAATGGGACATGAGGTAACTGCGCTGGCGTTGTACACCGTCGCGGTTAGGCGGTCAAAGACTGCGGCACAATTCTGCATTGGTTAACATTGGACCCTATGGGTCCCAGGAGCCAATGACGATGTATGCCGGCAGTGACGGTACGCACCGCTGCGTACGTGACTGCCATTTTCTATCTGTTCAATCACTCAATACCTGATCTTCGACAGGAGAGGACCTACACTGCAAGTGCTGCTGTGACCTCAGTCTGGAAGAGACAATGGCTCATGTTTCTGGGGAAAGGACCCCTGCCTTCACATCGGAGGAGTTGGAGAAAATCGTGGATGGGATCCTCCCCCAGTACACGCTACTCTACAGTTCTCCAGACAAACAGGTAAGTACACTGTGAGTATGCTGTATGGGCAGTGTGGAGCGGGTGGATGAAAGATAGGGGGGTGAGAATGAGCCATGCATGAAACAACGGTGAGTGCATGTGCGTCATGGCAAGGTTAGGGATGGGGGCCAATGACTGTGACGGTGCAGTTGGTAATTACTTCTCTTTTTCCCCTGTACAATTCCTGTAGGTCAGCGCCCACCAGAAGAAGGACATTTGGCGTGCCATCGCCAAGGAAGTCCGAACCCTGGGGGTCTACCACAGACGGAACACCCACTGCCGGAAAAGATGGGAGGACATTCGCTGCTGGATCAAGACGACGGCGGAGGACCAGCTGGGGATGGCCTCCCAACGTGGGAGGGGTGCCCATCGCACCATGACCCCCCTGATGTTCAGGATCCTGGCGGTGGCGTACCCGGAGTTGGATGGGCGCTTGAGGGCATCACAGCAGCAACAAGGGGGTGAATACACTCTCATTCTGCTGATTCAGCGCGCATTGGAGGTGTCTGGGTGGGGGAGGTGGGGTGTGGGTTCCCCTAGGCCAGGGCGAGTTTAGTAGTTAAGCTCCTTTCTTCAGGCAGGCCCTGTGGCACCCCACCCCACCTGTGTACAGTGCCAACTACACCTAGTCAGGCTCCTGTGACATCCATGTGTGCAGAAATCAGCCATAGCCTTGTAAGCCATGTCCCAGGGATGGAGTAGTGGACTCCAAGTGCGCGGCGTAGTGCAGGGGGCTTCTGTGTCTGTCATGTCCGCCAACGGTAGCGGTATTGCATGCACTGAACATGTCTTTCTTCTGTTTCTCCCCCCCCCCCCCTCTTTTTGTGGTCTCCCTGTTCTTGTGTGCATTAGAATCATCAGGTGGAGGAGTGCAGTGGCACCAGAGCAGGAGGGAGCTGCATCCCACATGGCCCTGGAGGGCGACACTACAGAGTCGGAAGTCACCAGTGGGACGGAGGGCGAGGGGAGCTCCACGGCAGGGACAGGAGCTGACACCAGCGATACAAACTCCTCCTCTGATGGGAGCTCCCTTGCGGTGGCGGCCCCATCTGTGCCCCCCGCATCTACAGGTACAGCCGCCACCCGCCCTACCAGCACTGACCTCGCAGCAGCCTCTCAGCGTTTGCCCCGTGCCTGCTCACCCAGGAGGGTGGGCCTCACCTTCGCCCCAGGCACCTCAGGCCCTGCCCCAGTCACCCCTGCTGCCCTCAGTGAGGAGGCCATTGACCTCCTCAGGTCCCTCACTGTTGGGCAGTCTACCATTTTGAATGCCATCCAGGGTGTAGAGAGGCAGTTGCAACAGACCAATGCATACCTGGAGGGCATTCACTCTGGTCAGGCAGCCCTTCAGCGAGCTTTTCAGACTCTGGCCTCAGCCCTGATGGCAGCCATTGTCCCTGTCTCAAGCCTCCCCCCTCCAACTTCCTCCACCCAGACCCACACCCCTGTACCTCAGCCTATCCCAAGCACACCATCAGACCAGCATGCACACACCTCAACAGACAAGTGAAGCTCTGGCAAACATAAGCACCACACATCCCACAGGCACTCATGCAAGCATCACACACATGTAGACACACTAACATCCACTGCCTCCACTGTGTCCCCCTCCTCCTTGTCTCCCTCCTCCCTCCCTGTCTCGTCTCCACTCACACCTGCATGCACTACATCCTCAGCCACTACGTCCATCACCAGCACACCCACCAGCACACCCCGCTCACGTGCAGTCACCACCCTCACTATCATTCACACATCCCCTGTGTCCTCTCCCAGTGTGTCTGTGAGGCCACCTCCCAAGTTACACAGACACACACTCACCCAACAGCCATCCACCTCACGACAGCCTACAGCCCTTGCACCTTCACCCAAAGTCACCAAATGTACACCTCCTACAACCACAACCTCTTCCTCCACTCCCAAACCCCCTCCAGCTACTCGTCCCAGTGTTCCTAAGAAACTTTTTCTGGACAGCCTTGACCTCTTTCCCTCACCTCCCCCACCCCTTCAGTCTCGTAGGGCCTGACTCTCCTGGTCCCAACCTAGCACCTCAGCCACAACATCGGCGGGACCAGTGGTGCCAGTAGTCACCGGCAGCAGGGCAGCCAGTGTGGCAAGGAGCCACAGCACGGACAGTCCCCCACCTGTCAAGCATAGAAAGTTGGACAGTGCCCGGCGGGAGAGGGGAAAGAAATTAGCCACCAAAGCCGCTCCCGGGGGTACAGTTGGGAGTGTGGAGACAGCTGCGACACCATCCAAGGTGGGGAAGGGGCACATTAAAACCAGCAAGTCTGGGAAGATCAGCACAAGAAGACCGCCAGCAGCAGCCCCGCTGCCCAAGACAGGACCGCCAGCAGCATCACCGCTGCCCAAGACAGGACCGCCAGCAGCACCGCAGGCCAGGACAAGACCGCCACCAGCAGAACCGCTGCACAGGACACTGCCGCCAGCAGCACCACAGGCCAGTGAGCGCCAATGATTCCGATGCTACTGAGGCCGCCACGGGCAGGATGAAGCACTTTGGGCACAAAGGCCCCTCCAGAACCAGTGGAGAGTTACATCCACTTGAGACTGTGGCTTTGCACTCCCCAGGATTAAACAGTGGGCATGAAGCCCCCTCGTGGATCTGGATTCGTGCACTCAACCGGCTGAGGTGCCCCCCCCCCTTCCCTTCCCTTCCCTCTGAGGTGCCTGTTTTATTTCTATCTGATGCCCCTGCAGTGTTCTCTCCGTCTTTGTCGGGTATTGAGTGTGGGCCACGCCCATGCCTTTTGGGCCCTGTCATCCACGGACTGTGATGGTGGAATCCCTTGGACTTGTGTTCTTGGTGTATATAATTGTATATAGTATAAATGTATATATTTGTAAATATTTTTGATTTATGTAATTGAATATATCACAATTATTTGACTCATTTCCTTTTGTCCTTGCATTCTTCCAGGGAGGGTTGGGGGGTGTAACTGTAATGTATCAACATGTATTAGTGTGTGTGTTGTAGTAGGTGAGGGTGGGGGTGGGGATGTTGCGTGTGTGTGTGTCACTGTTTTTTTCCCTCCCTCCTCCCCTGTGTCGTAGGTGCAGTACTCACCGTGGTCTTCGCCACTGGCGTTCGTGCTCCTGGTAGAGGAGCAGGAAGATAAAGGCTGGGAGTATCTGAAGTTCTGGTTCCATGGCGTCCTGCTTCCTCGTGGGATGTGTAGAGGTGAGCGTTTTCCCTTCGAAGTGCTGTTTCTGCTGTGTTTTTGTTCGCGGTGAATCTGCCCCGGAAAAGGTGGCGGATTGGTGGGTTGTAATAGTGTGGGCGGTACATTGTCCTCCGCCTGTCTGTTGGCGGTTACCGCGCGGTGTGTGTTTGTACCGCCGTGGCGGTCGGAGTGTTAAAGTGGCTGTCTATGTTGGCGGTTTCCGCCACGGTCGTGATTACATTTTTTTTACCGCCGGTCTGTTGGCGGTTTTACTGCCGCTTTAACACCGACCGCCATGGTTGTAATGACCACCTTAGTGTCCTGAATTCTGAAATGTATATTTTCTCTCAATGTCCTGTAGTTTACATTCATAGTGTTTAAGCATCTCTCACTGCTGTACTCAACACTTATTTGGTCAACATTTTTTCCTTCCAGTCAGTATTCTGGACATTCAAAATAACTGGAGTTATTTGTTTTTTTGTTCTCTTACTACGCCCACCTGCTTAGTATTCATGGCTTACTGTTTCTCTGTGGTGCATCAGTGTGTGCCAGATGCCCCTATATCTGTGTTTTTACTGGGCTCTAGGGAGAAGCTCTCATCCACCTCACATCGAACACATTCTGGGCTGACAAGCTAAATTTTTAATGCTATTTCTTGAAAGAGAATTCCATGTTGTGTTCAGACTCCACAAACGTGTCAGAGTATGGCTGGTAGGGGTCTTTAATGTGTTTATTGACACACTGTGTCAGTCTCTTTCCCGTAAACGTTTTTGTAGGTGAAGCCTTTTTTTCTTGGCTCACTGTGTTTTTGCCATCACGCGGTGGGCTGTGGGGGGAGGGGCATTATCTCAAGCTGTCTCCTTATTGTAGGTGTTATTGTACCCTTGATCTTCGAATGTTTGTACTTTGTCTAGCCATTTTATCACAACACCTAGGTACCCGTTGAGAGGCCTTTTAAAATCTAATATTTTCCTGACCCATAATTAGAGTTACCTCAAGTCTTAGTATTTTTCGGAGAACGTGGAAATAACAAGGTTCACAAGTGTTTAGAGAATAATTTGCAGAGCTCTATGTTCCCATGCCGATTTCTGCATGTTTTCCACCAGAGTTTCACATTGAGATTTTGGATGCCTGAAGGTAACAGAAATATCTGTTAAAAGTTAAAATGTATACTACCTGAATTTCAGGACTTAAATACAAGTGGGCCATAAGTTCCGAAGTTCTGAAGAAATAAAACAGTTTTTAAAATTTCACAGTTTCCTAAAGCTTAGGAATATTCTAAGAGCATGTAAATTTATAAAAGCTCTATCACTGTTGGCGAACTAGATCTACAGGTCATTAGGTTTTTGCTACTTTCTTGGTCTATCAGAGTTGCTGAAAGTGTCCCATTTGTTTCCTGCTTTGAAATGTCCCTAAACGTTGCACCATACAACTTCCTCTATTCCCAGTGTTAAACCCGCTTTGAGGCTTCATTGTTTGCTGACCTGGTTTGTTGGTGGTGATCAATACCGGTGCCATTGAGCAGTGACTGCCACGGTTATTGGTCATGGTTTCTGACAAGATAGTGTTTTTTTTTTTATTATTATTATTTCTATTGAGCTATGTGCAGTTCTTCCTGGGTGGTAAATGGTGAAGTGAGTCACAAATGTTCACTTTAAATGATTTAATCGACTCTGCAGGCATTGTTGGCGAGTTGCATATAGATGCTGCCTCAGCGCAGTGATGTCAGTTCTTTTCCTTCTGCACCACGCGCTGATCCAGAGAGGACTACCCTTTGTCAATTTTTAGCCAACTTAGACTCTTTTGTTGACTTTTATGAGTTTTTGGTGCATCGAGGTATGTCCCTGAAGACTGGCTTTAAACCGTGCGAGGACTGTCACCACATGATTTTGATGACGGATCCTCATCGGGTCTGTTTGTGGTGCCTGGAGCGCAACCACGACCCAAAGTCATGCTGCGAGTTACGGGCCAGGCACCCAAAGGCCTTATCAAGAAGTCATCTTGTTGGCTCTGGACTGGGCACGGAGAGTATGGTATCCAGAGCTATTGAGCATGGCCACCGATCCTCCACTCAGGTTGCTTCTTTGGGAGGATCTTCTGTCGCAGCAGCAGGGGTCAGTTCTCCACCCGAACCTGTCCAGTCTCTGCCTTCATGCGTGGAGATTGAGCGGCAGCAGTTGATGGCTTTTGACCTTCCACCCAGTAGTCTGTGATGTTATCTTGGCAGCCTGGCATCCCTCCACCAAAACATTATACGCCTGTTGGCATAAATTTGTGGCATGGTGTACCAACAAATCTGTTGATCCCCTCTCTGCTCCTCTTTCTGAGATTCTTTTGTTCATTCTCTCTTTGGCCTAGCAGGGCTCTGCGTTGAGCACCCTTAAAGGTTATTTGTCGGCTATGCTTAGGTTGCCTGATCAGCCTTTACTCTTTAAGTCTTCTATTGTTAGTCGATTCCTTAGGGGTCTCACCCATTTGTTTCCTCCCACTCCGTTTATCATGCCTCAGTGGGGCCTCAATATTGTACTTACTTAATGTGTACTCCATTTGAGCCAATGCACAATTGTCCCTTACGGCTCCTTACTTTCAAAACCATTTTTCTTGTTGCCATCACTTCTGCTCGCAGAGTGAGTCAGCTTCAGGCTCTATCTTATAAGCCCCCGTTTTTGTCTGTGCACCCCGACAAAGTGGTGTTACGCACTAAGGTTTCCTTCCTTCCCAAAGTAGTTACACCATTTCATGTAGGCCATTCCATTACCTTGCCTACTTTTTACGCACCTCCACATCCTTCTCATGAGGAGGAGAGACTCCACTGCCTGGATCCAAAATGAGCGCTGGCATCCGATCTCAATCGTAATAAAGATTTCCGGGTGGACAATCAATTCTTTGTTGGTTATGTGGGTGCGTAGACAGGGAAGGCGATGCAGAAATGTACTATCTCTTGATGGGTACTTCTTTGCATCAAGATGTGCTACGCTTAGGGGAAGAAGCAACTCCCCTGAGGGCTTGTGCGATCATTCCACTAGAGCAACTGCTGCTTCCACTGCGTTAGCACTCGGAGTGCCTGTCCTGTATATCTGCCAGGCAGCTACATGGGCATCCTTGCACACATTTACTAAACATTACTGTCTGGACAGTCAGATCCATAGGGATGGCTACTTTGGTCGTTCGGTCCTGCAGGACTCTCTAGTATGATCTTGATTCGCAGCACACCTCCGAGGATGATGTGGCTTGGGTATACATTCTAAGGTAAGGAATCTGTAAGTAGAAGTCTCTATCAGATGTACAAGTTACTTACCTTTGGTAACAATATATATGGTAGAGACCTATTCTAGTTGCTGGTTTCTTAACGAAGCCACCCATCCTCCCAGCTTGTGAATTGATTTCGAGCGTCAGGGCCTCCCCATTCAGGGCCCTAGCTCTGGCGCACCAGTTTCAGTGTTCTTTGCGCCTCTGTGCTTTGGCGTGAAAAGTCCTGACAAGAAACTGACGTTGCTGCGCTGAGGCAACTACAAGGCCAACTACGCCCGTGGAGTCGCCGACACCCCCTACAGACGCGCAAGTGTATTGCTTGAAGAAAAAAATCCTGGGTCCAGTCTGACGCCTGGGGTAAAATTCTATAGTAAGGAATCTGCAACTAGAATATGTCCCTTCCAGATATATCGTTTCCGAAGGTGAGTTACTTTTACTTCGGTTGTTTGGTAATTGAGAGACACATTGGTAACATCAGTACTTTTGGTTTTGATCCTCTTTTGGCACAAAAAGGGTCCAATGTGTACTATTCTTAGTTGCAAACCAATAATGTGCAATTTGCATTTTCGCCAGTAGGCAAATGGGAAAGTAATTTGTGAAGCTGCCTGTGCACTAATAGGCCTCATTGCAAATTGTACATTTGCAGGGGTTTGCAAACCGATCTGCTGAATGAAAAATAATTTGGCACGTTGCCGTTTGTGATTGTATGCAAATGCAGGGGTGGAGGCCTGCAAGTCACAACATTTCTCCATCCTTGCATTGCATTCTCAAATGGGAAATATTTTTTAAAAGCAGCCCTTGTTAATTAAGTCAGGTATGGTTTAAAAAAAAGTTTCCGGTTTACGAATATATCGAGGTAGGAGTCAGTGGACTGCTCCCTCTAAGGCCACTACCATGATCCCCTAAGAGGAGTCCGTTCCATAGACACAATACCTCTTTGAGGTTGATACACTTTAAAAGGCATTTTGCTGGCTTTGTTACCATGTTGAAAAATGGATCATTGATAAGGGCAGGTAAGTACCTACTCTTAGAAATAGGCCACTAACCCTCAATAGGTTCAGTTAGGTCTCAGTAAATTAACTTAAGCTCAACCCTGGGTAGCTTGCGACAAGGCTTAACTTGGGAGACAAAGTGTAAAGCATTCAAGTATCACAAAACAGTTGTTAAATAAAACACAGGAAACAGTCTAAAAATCCAAAACCAATTTATAAAATTCGAAAATATTTTTAATTTAAACGGACACCAAAACGAATAGAATCAGATAAAGGGACCCAGAGATATGAGTTTTGAAAGAATTCATGCTTTTTAGTGCATAGAGAAATGACTTCGGATGTAGTTGTTTTCTTGAAGATTTTCTTCAGCGGGACCAAGTCACTAGTGCAGTCCGACCTCCTGGAGCACTTCCTCTGATACGTGTTGCGGGAGCCCTCGTGAAGATTTCTATGTTCAGACTAAAAAGATTTTTCAAGATGAAAATCCTTCGACTGGAGCAAACCTGAGTCTTGATCTGATGTTCGTGGAGCCCTCTTTTGATACACTGCCTGGGAGGTCCTGGACTTAGTACTTATTTTGGAGATTTTCTGCACTGGGATGAACCTGCAAGTCAGGTCTGGTCGCAGTTGAGGCAAGCCAGCTAGAGTTGGCGGGTCGGTCCCTTTTGTGGAGTTTTTTTTCCAAAAGTTCCCTAAACGTCCGGGTCATCTTCAAGAAGGTCTTTTAAGGTTCTTTTTGTGTCCACAGTTAACCCCAAGGTTCTAGAAGCTCTGAGTTGCTCCTTGAGGGGTGCAGACTACAACTCCCAGAATGTACCTGGCGCAAACTCCAAATTGGCCACTGAACAGTGGTCAGCTGGTCAGTTTCTTCAGGGGTTGGTGCAGGGGAATCTGGTTAGCAAGTTTTCACCTGTAGCAAACAAGAAGTTCCTCCTTGAACCAGGTGAAGCCAGGCAGACTCCTTCTTGTGGTGAAGCCCAAGTGTGAGCTGGTGCAATCCTCCAGAGTACAGTGCCCAGGTGGAGGTCAGGGGTCCAACAGGGCAGTTCTTCTTCTGTTGATATTCCTTGTAGGTATCTGAGGTGTGGGTGCAGCTCTTCCAGTTTTATCCTTGCTCCTCTGCGTGAAAAACAGAGAGGGTTCTGGTTCTCCAGTCAGATGCAGGGACCTTTCTCCTGTGATGACCACTTCCTGGGAAGTGTGGCAAAAATCAATCCCAGGGTGCAACATTCCTCAAAAATCCATCATGGATAAAACTGTTTTTTGGATGTTATATCTGGCTGAGCCAACCTAGTGGTGTGGCTAAAAATCCTAAATACACCCCTCTCCTAATCTATTCTCGAGGGTACCTAATTGTCTGGATTTGCAGTATGTGAGGGAGGTGCTGTGTTGCACCCAAATGTCCTTCCCTGCCTTTGAAGACCAGTTTGGCAGCCCTCCCCCGTCCTGCTTTTCCATCTGTTGAGGGAAGTTCTCCTCCCCCAAGCACATCTTTGTGTTCAGCCCAGGCCACTTCACACCTCATCAAGGCAGCCTTACTAGGCTGCCAGAGGCTGGCCAATCAGAGAAGGGCACCACAGGGCTGAAGTTGGCAACTTTTTACATCGAGTTTAAATTTCTTTACCTGAACAAGTTATATGAAATCCAACAATTGGAAGTTGAGGGATTTATTATAACAATTAATTTGATACTAAACATGTGCTTTCTGACACTTAAGGGAACTTTGTAAATTAAAATAAAGTCTCCCAATTCTAGCCTATGGAATGCCATTTACTACAATGAGGGAAAAACTAATTTGGCGTTTTTACCTCACCAGGGCTTATAAAACTATTTTTATAAGGTCCCTGCGTATAGTTACATGCACACAATCCTAGGGGCACATAGGGCACACCTTAAGGGTGTGACTTATATGTAAACATAAGGGAGTTTAAGACTTTGGAACTACTTTGAATTCCGAAGACGAATTTGCATGTAACTTTAGTTTAAAAGTTTCCTGCAAGTCAGGCCTACCTTTAAAATGACACCGGGCACCTCAGCAGTGCACCTATGGGTGCACTACCTATAATGGTGTCCCTAAACCTACATGCCCTACATATCCTAGGGACTTAGAGGTAGGTTAGTATTGGCAATTATAATTATCCTAATTTGCATATCCACTTTACACAGAGCACTGGCCCTGGGAGTGGTAAGCAGAACTCAGGGCACAGCGAAGAGTCAGTAACCACTAGTATCTGTCCAAAACGTTTGGGGGTGACCAGGGCAAAAGGGAGGACTTTCCTACATACCGCAAAACACCTTTGTGGCTAGACCCAAATTCTCCTCTTCCTTCATTTCCAACCCAGTTAATAGTTACCTTTTCGGGTATTTTAAGGCAGTACATCTGAGTGACAGTGTGATTGGGCTTTCAGAATAGGAGGGATGCTCAGGTTCTTTTGGCTCAATCGCATCATTTTTGCACAGTTATCAGTACAACATGGCATTTGGTTGAAAAGAGGAATCCACCATCGTAATCCACATCCGCCACCAAAGGGTAGCAGTTTGTGTTAACGCTGCAATAATACAGTTCCAGTAGTTTTTAATGCCTTTGAAGGGAATCCGTTGTTTTGTAAACAAATCCATACACATTATTTTGCATGTCTATTCACTCATGTGCGAGGGGTGAATTAGCTTAGGATGTCACTTTTTTCAATTCTAGATTGGACAAGAGAAAGAGGCAAAGGTGAAAATATGATGAAATAAACTGTTAGCAGATCACATTGACCATCATAGACGGTTTTGGTTGCTAATTCTACCTGCAAATTCCTTACTAAGTGACTCTCCTCCAGGTACTTGACTGAAAATGGAAATGTTTACAATACTCCTGTGCATGCAGCTGTCACGGTGGCTCCAAGTCTACTGCAGCATGGTTCCTTGACGTGATGTCATGGAGTCTTACACAGCACTTCCTTTTTTCCTCATTATGTGGTGCTCTCTTGTGAGGTTTTCGAATGTTCTGAAGGTTTTACAGTGCTATAGCTTGTTTATGGCTGTTCAAGCTCCCTTCCTTTACTCACCATTCTGGCGTCTTCATCCTAAATGAGTCTGAGTTCTGAGCCTCCTTGCGACCCTATTTGGTTTGCACTTTTGTGTCCAAAAAGTCTAATGGACAAAAGGTTTACCCTCTGATGGCCTGTGCAGGACAATGAGACCACTGCAATGTTTAATCTTGTTTTGGATCCAGCTCTGGGGTGTTATTCAAAATGCTTTTCCTCTTTGTCCCAGTTGCTTACCCCTAACCATTTCACATTGTTCAGTTGAGAAGTGTTCTTCCTTTCCTATGTTTGTTCTGAACAGGGAAAAGGCTAATCTGTTTGCGTCGCCCCTCAATACAGTTGTCATTTGTAGACTTGCTTCTGTCTCTGTTCCGATGCATGCCTGGTGCTGCTAGACACTCTCCCAGCTTTTTCAGCACCTGGTTCCGACCCTGATCAAGTAGCAGTGTCAGGATTTTCTAGTTAGACTGCATCCTACTCCTACTACTCCTTATGGTGTGCCTTCTGTCTGTATGGATATTCATAGAGTGAACCTCTGCAGCTTTTCTCCATCCCTGCATCAACGTGTTTTTCCTCTGTTGCCTAAGGCCTTCACCAATTATTTTCCCTGGTCGTAGATAATGGTGTTGTGACTGACGCTGACACAGGGCCTTCACCCAGTCTTCCAGGTAATGACTGTTTTGTCAGCCTGGACATTTTGGGTGGATCAATCCTGATGGCATAACTCCTCCCAGGCGCTCCGCTGTCTTTTCTGGGCCCTATGCTTACTGCATTAGGGGCCAGATGTATGAAAATATTTTGCATTTGCAAACGGTAAAATCGGCTGTTTGCGAGTGCAAAATAGTGGTCTGCAATGCATGAAAGGCATTCGCAGACCACAAAGTAGAAATTGCTAAAATTGCGATTTCTAGCGTTGCGACCTGGATTTTGCGAATCGCAATTTGCGATTCGCAAAATCCAGGTCACAAGGCAATGCTGCAAAAAATTGCGATTTTTCGCAGAATGGCATTTTGCACATGCAAAATACCATGATCTGCAACCAGGTGGTAACCTGGTGCATAATTAAAAAATGTTGCCATGTGTGTACCTTACATGTTAAAAAAAATATATATATTGGGGTGCAGGAGAGGGGGCCTTAGGCCCCCAGCACCCTGTCCTTTTGCATTTCCAAAATTGCGATTTCTGGTTAAGAAATCGCAATTTTGGAAATGCAAAAGATTCGCAGCTATGGACCACCAGGCCCATAGCTGCGAATGGGACCGGTATTGCAATTTGCGATTTTGTAATAGCATTTGCAATTTTTAAGAAATCGCTATTGCCGATTCGCAAATGTGATACATGGCCCTTTGCGAGTCGGTAATAGCGATTTCTTAAAAATCGCTATTACCGAATCGCAATGGCCCGTGATGGTACATCTGGCCCTATGACTTTAGGAAATGATGTCTAGGATCTATGTTGCAACTTCTCTTCTTTTTGGTCTCAGGTGGGTTTAAATGCACCTTTTCCAATACCATTGAATGAGAGTAAGAGTCTAAGGTTGATCTTCAGAGATCTCAAAGCCTTCTTTCTGAGGAAATTTCCTCTTTTCATTAGACTGTGCAAAGCTATAGAGATATTGGATTTTTAACTGCACAGGACAGACCTCAAATCTGATTGCAGTACATTCCCTAGTCTGACTCTTCCTCATCAGAGCCCTTTTGGACATATGAGGCACTGATGGAACCAATTTTTGTATGATTGGAATAGCCAACCCCTGCTCCAGCCTTCAGTGGTAGAGGTACCTGGTGTTATTTCCTGGCTTCTGATGACTTTTGGTTTCCGTCTTCGATACCAGAGTCTGAAAGTCTTGTGTGGTACAACTTCTTTGATACGAAGATGGTTGACACACCTTCATACATCCAGTCTGATGTGGAAGATCATTAAGTCTATACTTACTCTATACTTTTAATGCTATATGTTTGCTGGCCAACCACACCCATGATCTTTAGAAGATGCACTTCAGAAGATGATGCAGGCAGTGGTCCTGCTGCTTCCATATCATGTGAGCAGTTTATTTGCCTAAACGGTTTGTGATGTAGTCAGAGCTGCTAAACAACTTCTTAGGTCTAGGCTTGATGTGATGCACTATTTTGCAAGATACGTGGGTTCCTCTGTGCTTGTACACAAAAGTGCTTAGTTTGATCCCTGTGGTCTCCCAAATGCTGCCCAGCCTAACTTACTTATTGTTTGATGTCTTTTGTTTTCTCAGAGGGGAAGGAGAGCAGGCCCTTGAGAGGCAAGGGTCTGAGGCATGTTTCTTCCCTGTTTTCTGTCATACACAACTTTTGGTGGCTTCACAGACTGGCTGATGATTGTTTGCTTTGATTGGTGAAGATGTACAAATTCATCTTTGCACTGAAGGGGAGTGTATTGTTCAGGGGAGTCCAGTGGGGCCCTTCTGCTGAGTTTCTCTCTTTCATTTGCTCTGGTCTAGTGGGCTAAGCTATTCTTGTTATGAGTTTTATACTGTCCTGTCTCACCATTCATATTGATGTATTTTATTCTTCTTAAGTCTGGATATAGTGGGAGTGTAGGAGCCTGGCCCAGTTTATGATGCACACCTGTGGTGTGGAACCCTATAATGAGTCCCGGCAACCCTTACTGATACTGTTTAGGTGTCCAGATAGCAAAAGCTCTCTAAGGGTAGGTGTGGTGAGCAGCTGAAGCTTATCTAGGAGGGAGTGTAAGCACTTGCAATACCACAATAGTCAGTAACTGTTTCACAAACAAGCACTACACCAGGTGTTTCAAAAATAAAGTAGTCTTCATTAAAACACTACTAAGGTTATACTAATATTGGTATATCTCCACTTGGAGATATCAACACTCTAACTATACACTTAGCAGGAAAAGCATAGAAATACTTGGGGGTGGGTGCAAACCATATACTAAGAAAGTGGTATAAGTATTGAAGTAAGTGTGTTCGGATTCCCAGGGGCTGGTGGAGTAGGAAATCACCAGAGTTAAGCACTAGAAATCTCATAGGCCACCAGGTGCAGAGCAGTTTATTTAGCCGGTTGTCCTATAGGCTAAAACAGGACTGTCGTAGTTGGATTTTTATAGATTCAGGACCCTTCCCAGCAGACCCTGAGCACAAAGAAGGTTAGAGAGAGTGCCCCCACCCATAGATACCCAGAAGACTGGAGTACCAACACCAGGGAGCCCAGGTGCATAGGGGTGAAGTGACGTTGGAAACCCTAGTTTAAATCATTGGAAGCCTCAATTGTCCTGCTGCTGCCATGACCCGTGGACCAGGTTGGTGGAATCCAAGGTTTGATTCTGGATGTGAAGAGCCTGTTAAAAAAAGAGTACAGTTTGGAGACCACTTGGAGGTTTCCAGGTCGTGCTGGTAGGCATTGCCCACCCTCTTGGAAATTAAGTTCATGCAGGACGGTGAAGGGAGGAGTCTAGCTGCGGAGTCCAGGGGATGCAGAATATTCTTGGAGTTGCCCACGAACTGTCCCACATTGGTCACCAGATTACAGGAGGGCCAGTGGGGCCATCAGCGAGCCTTGACAAATGCAAATAACTGATGCAAGGAAGATTGCAGGTTTTGGAGGACCAGCAAGGGCAAGGTCCTAGTGATTTGACCCTTGGAGGAGAGTCAGGGCTGGCCTTCATCAGGAAGGAAAGCCAGCCGGAGTCAGAGGAGCCCCCACGAGTGACCCACTGGCTGCTGGCACAGGGAGACATAGTGAGGTCTAAGCAGCACAACAAAACAGGAGTCCCACGTCTCAGGAGCTGCAGAGTGGAAGCTTAAGTTGGAGTTGCAGAGTCCTGGAGGTTGGGTCTTCTTGGAGCATGAAGATCTCATGGATGAAAAGCCAACAGGCTTTGGCAAGAGCAACAGTTAAAGTGCACATGGATCCTGTTCCAGTAGCTGGAGCAAGGATCCACTGACTCCCAGGTTGGTAAGAAGACAAGTTGGACCCGGAGAGGACCACAGAACCACAACCTGCGAGCAGGACCATTTTGTTGCCGTTGAATAGTAGGATCCACCAGCGGGTTGTCGTCTTGAGGTGCCGGCGGATGCGGGGGAGTGTCTCCTTCACTCCAAGGGAGATTTCTTCTTGCTCCTTGGATGCAGGCAGAGTCCTTGTGACCCTTTAGGATGCACAGCCACGGATGTTGGCGAAATCTTGCAGGAGCTGGAGAAACAGTGTCACAGTGGAAGCCCTTCCCAAATGGAGACAGTCTTATTTCAGTTCCAAAAGCAGACCAGCAGTGGTTCTGGAAGCCAGGAGCAAAAGATGTCTTGCAGAGAGTTCCTTGAAGAGACTTTCTCGATGAATCGGAGGACCTACACTCGGGTAAGCCCCTAAGTAACCCTAAAAGCGGGTTGGTCACTGTAGTGACCCAGCTTTTAGAGGGGTACCTGTCCTAACCAGTCAGATGCTCCTAGGGGCCTCTGCCCACCTTCCTTCCAAGATGGCAGAATCAACCAGCCACCTGGCATAGCTCTGTGCACCTCCCTAGAGGAGGAGCTGGACAGGGGGTGGACACTACCCTGTCTTTTGTGTAGTTTCACGCCAGAGCAGGAACCGGGGATTCCTGAACTGGTGCAAACTGGATTATGCAAGGAGGGCACCAAATGTGCCCTTCAAAGCAGTCTGGTGGCGCTCAGAAGCCACCACACCCCAGCCCAGAGAAACCTATCTCAAAGGTAGAGGTTGTCAACCTCTCCCTTGCAGGAAATATTTTGTTCTGCCTTTTGTTCTGCCTTCCCCTGCATGAGTTAGGCTCATTAGCAGGAGGGCAGAACAGTGTCTGGAGTCGGCAGCTGCATGGGCTGGCAGACCAACCCCATAAGGCTGCACAGGTAAAACTGGGGGTCCTCTATTGATCCCCCTGAGTACATGGTGGTATGCAACTAGCACTGTAATTGGTGTAGTTGCATGATTCCAAAATGTTTGATACTAAACATGCCTAGTTTCGGGGAAGCTATTATATAGTTGTACCACTTCTGTTGATCAGCATCCTCTACATACATTAAAATGGCTTCCCCGCACTTACAGAGCCCAGGGAATGAAGTCTGGGTCTTTAGGGGTTCCCTGCTCATGCAGGGGTACCCTCACACTCAGGGACATGTTCAATGCCCTTGGGCTGAATACCCTACCAGAGGGGTGACTTACAGTGTGTTTAGTGACCATGTTATAAGGCAAGCCTTATATCTAAAGTGAAAGGTGCATGCACCATTTCACACAGGCTGCAATGGCAGGCCTACAGACACAGTTTGCACGGGCTCCCATGGGTGGCATAATACATGCTGCAGCCCATTGGAGACCCCTGGTGTACCAATGCCCTGGGTACCTTAGTACCATATACTAGGGACTTACATGAGTGCACCAGTATGCTAACTGTGGGGTGTAGAAGTTTACCAGCAACCAAATTTAGAGGCGAGAGCACAGACACTGGGGTCCTGATTAGCAGGACTGCAGTGTATTCCAGTCTAAACACACTGACACCAGGCAAAAAGTAGGGGTAGCTATGTCAGAAAGATTCTACTTTCCTACAGGGAGGATGCAGCTCCAGTGCTGGTTTGGGCAGTGGCATGCTGATCTAGACTACCTCTTGGCCCCTTAACAACATGTAGGCTTTTGAAACCATGAGACCTTGACTTTTATCTACGAGGAGCATGGATGTTTGTAGTTGAAAGTTGCAAGGTCTTTTACAGTAATGTTAGGTGGGGCAGTGCCGAATCTTGCTCCCACGATCTACTGGTATGCTTTTCTTTTGACCGTCATTCTCTGGTTGCTTTTGTTAACTATTTCTCCTTAGATAGTTAGACCGTAATAGCATGGTCGATAGTGCAACCTTCTTGTATTATTACAGGGTCCCCATCTGTTTGGTGCTTTGTTTCTAGAGGCAGTGGTTGGGATTAGATAAATTATTTTTGTTCCTTTAATTCTTCTCGTTCAGTAGTCTGGATCATCTGTTGACATTTCCCACTTATTATATGCCAGATCCATTGGCTCTATAGTATTGGGCGTTTCTTTGTAGGCATTTTGCTGTCTTTTTGCCATGCTTTTCTCTGCAGTGGTTGTTAGCTAGTGCCCCGTGGACACTAAGGGGTATGGCCAATGACTAAATATAAACATTAGCTACATAATTTACCTGTTAACAAGCACAATCTGATAGAATTGCAGATTCCTTACCTTAGATTTTCTGTCGTAGTTTGGACTCTTGCTCTAGGCAAGATTGCTGGTTTAAGGATGACAGTATCTCATGGAGTGTCGTGTTTAAACGGAGATTACCCCTTTCTCACAGATACATCATGTCTCAACCGAACACAGGCAATAACGAAGATGCAGTAAAGTCTCAATAGTTTTTATTTAACACAACTGCAATCTGCGATATGTTGCATGGGCTGCAGTGATTAGGATAATGAACAGTGCAAGAAACAGAATTGTAAAGACAAGAGTCATTATTACACAGACCCCCACCATCTTGTAATAACATGAAAAGAAAAAAGGTGTGTAATATGTCCTAATACCCTATCATAATAGGCCTAACCTCCTACCTAAAGGAGAGCTGGGTATGTTAAACCTAATCTGCCATGTCCATGAGGGGAGCCCCCAGCCCTCGTTACCTTGGAATGAGGTCTCTATCTCAGACTCCGTAGGGACACGAAGACTGGGTCAGCGTCAAGACAACGTGCAGTATTGATATCAGCGATGGTGGCGATGCCCTCTGGTCGGAATCCCTCTGATTATCTGTCTAAAGTGTGATGTATTTATACAGATCTACTTGGACCCCTGACATAAGTGTGTTCCCAAACAATAGATAACAGGCATGCTTGGGGCGGCAATTAATATAAACAATTCCCTCAAAAGCATAGAGAGGGAAAGTCCCTAAGTGTGAACACCTACTGTTTGTTTGTCTTTGTCACTTGATCTTAATGCGGTGGCACTGATAATGCAAAGCATAACAAGTGGCCTAACTATAAACAAGGCAGCCATCTTGGAGGAATTAAATATTAAAATGTGCTAAGACAGAGCAAGCTAAGTAGGTTAAAAGTCACTAGGTGACGGGGCTACGAGTGCAAGCCGAAGGCTAAGCTAACTCCTGTTATCCCATTAAAACAAACTAGGATTCACTGCACAGCTGTCAGTTTGGATCCAAAGAGTTTTCCTCGAGTAGTACCGCTACGCTCTGTCAGGTGGCGTCGGTTGACTCCATGTCCGTCATTGTTGTCGTGGTTACTGAATATGATGTTACGGGTCGTATGTAGGTGTCACCTCTGTGCGCTGATGTCAGTTCTTTACTTTCTGCACCATCCTACGTGCAGATCACTTTTTGGCTGGCCTTTTCGGCTTATGTCAAAGAATTTTTGACTTTGTTGTGTCAATTTCATCACAGAAGACTGTGTTCAAACCCTGCTACTCCTGTCATCGAATGATGTCCGTGACGGATCCACACCTTGTGTGTTTCTGGTGTTTGGAGCGCGACCATGACCCGAAGTTGTGCTCCAAGTGCCAGACCATGAACGTGAAGGCTTTGAGGGAGTGGTCCCTAAAGATTCTTTCAGCCCTGCGCTCAGCTCCGTGTGACTCCCAGTCTCAGTTGAGAGGAAGGTCCCGAGACTGCTTGCAGAGCCCACACTCATCGTCCCCCCATTCTAAATCTTCGAGACGCTCCGGTAGGTATATGAAGTCATCAAAGAAGAGCAAACATTCTTAAACTTCCCCCTGTCAGCTGGACGACACAATGTGGGAAAAAGAGCATAGTCACTCTAGGCCTCCATCCTCGGAGCCCACTTCTGGGTTGGCTCTGCGCCTTCCCCACGTTTCTGAAAGCCGGAGCCACCCCTGCTCAATTCCACCTCAATGTGCCTCATCTTTGTGCAGTCTGACCCTGCTGGAGCTCCTTTGAGGCCACATAGAGTAGGAAGGGGCGCTACTGAAGGCTTTGACCAAGGATCCCGAAGACGGTGCAGACGTCAACACTCCAGACGTCGCCCACTGTCTGCATCAATCCCATTCTTATTGCTGATATGGAGCCAGACCAGCGTCACTCAATGCCGATTCTGACCTCGACTGGAACCTTGCTCCCTAGGTTGAATCCTGACCCTTATTATTATAGGCACAAGTACGGTGAGGGTATGGAGGATTCGCTGGACCCTTTAGAATACCAGCTTGATGACCCCATGGACTGGGCTCAGGACCTGGGTGAAGCCAGTGATCTAGAAACTTCCCCAGTGTGGCATGCTTTCTCCCCATTCCATGGCTACAGAGGAGGGAGCATCGTATTTAATGCTGGTGAGGAGGACAGCCAAGGTCTTGGGCCTAGAGCTGCCTTCTGTGGCCGTCAGGGCCAATTTCCTGACTCAGGTGCTTCAGTCTGGGGCTTCCTCTTCAGGACCCCTTCAGCCCTTCAATAAGGCCCTCCCTGACGTCCTGCTGGCGACTTGGTCCAGAACAATCATAGGGGCTCCTGGTAATAGGACAATTGCTTGCTGTCAAAGTCCTGTGCCTAATGACCCAGTATTCCTGACCCAACACCCCACCCCTGAGAGCTTGGTTAGCCAGGCCTCTACATCCTCAGGCGCATTCCCTACCCCACCTCTGGATAGGGAATCCAAAAGACTGGACCAGCTTGGGAAGTAAATATATACATTCAAAATTTAAAACTGTTTAATAAGACTATTCAAAATATTGCCAGTGCACAAGTAATGTCCATATATTGCATTAAAAATAGATAATTCAAAGCAAACTATTTTGATCTGTTTAAAAATAAGCTTAAAATACTTCCATTGCACAGCTACAAAATAAAAACAGTTCATTACAGTATAAACTTTAGCACACTGGTTTTGCAGACCACAACCACACAACCCATCAGATTTCTTAAGAGTTTATACCAGATGGGTGTGCATGGAGAGGGTGTAACCCAATTCTGTATTTTGTGATAGTACTCTACATTCGCTGAATCAGGTGAGACTATAGATATTGAAATGAAAAGTTATTTTTTAAATGTAAGTTCCATAATTATTTTTTTCTCTTGAGCCCTCCAAACGTAACTCTGTCATTTCTATCTTCATTAAGACTATGAGGAAGGGAATCTTGAAATTATTAATCTTTAATAAAGTTGCAAAATCCAACAGCTGTTTCCTTAGCTCTTTGCCAAGGTAAGTTGTCTTATGATGATCTCAACTTTAGAGAGTGGTGACGTTTGGTTGAATTGCTATGAAACGTTTATTACAAAATCTCATGGTTCATACTAGGGCAATGGAGGACGGTGATTGCAGATTGGTTTCCCTTCTAGTAGCTGGGGCCCTGGCACATTTTGTTATGGGCAACGTGTTTTTAAACATCTTCCTACCACCTTTTCCATATTTAACTGACCACAGATGCCAGGTATGCTCAGCCCTTTATAAGAAGTTGTGGAGCTAGCGTAGCTTTAAAAGCTGCAAATACCAGATGCAACGTGAGCCCTTCATAATATTGTTCACATTTTCTTTTTCTTCTCCTACAGTTGAAATTATTTTTGAATTTAAAGTGTTGATGTGCGAAGATAGAGAGAGACTTATTAAAACCCCCCTCCAGGTACTGTACTCGGAGATTTTCACTTCCCTTGTCTGGCCAATTGAGCATACATGCCCATACTGCTTTCTACTAAAGCCCATTAGTTTAGTTTTATCTAGGTTGATAGTTCATTGTTTTGGCTGCAATTATCAAAATCAGCTAGCTTCCTCTTAAGTCGAGTCGGGATTTTGTACTTTATTACACGGCAATCTGCATGGAGGAGATCGGGGATATGTACACCGACCCCATTTTAGGTGAGAAAGCATGAGAATCTGATAGGGTTTTGGGGAGGTCATCTAGGTATAATGAAAATAATGTTGGAGCCAGAATATATCCTTGATGCAATCCATTCTCTATATGTATCATCTTGGAGAGGCTACCTCTGTAATCCAATTCATCACTGGCCCAGTTGTTCTTATGAAGTTCTTTGAATATGGCTTGTATACCAGTGGTATCTTTAAAACTTCTAATTTGGATCACAAGACTTCTCGAAAAAGCTTAGCAGAAATCTACAAAAAACAGATGCACAAAGAACCCCTAGTTTCAGTCGATTGTCGTGCTATGGCCCAAAGACTGAAGCAATGTTCTGTGGTAGTGTCCTTCTTTTAACCCCCCGCCTCCACCCCCCATTATATAGGAATTAAATCAGCCTCTTCAATCCAGTTTTTAAGTGCTTGTAATGTTATTTTTGCATATACCTTTGTCTCCCACATTGATTAAACTGATTAATCAGTAGTTTTTTTTTTATCAGTGTGATCACCATTTTTATATATAGGCTTTATGGTAGCACCTTTTCATTTTGCTGTATATACTCTGGTAATTATGAATATTTTGAAGACCTGAGAGAAAAAGCTTGACCACCTTTCTAAGTTAGATTTCAATAGCCTCCTGGCCCTGCGCCCATCCTCCTTAATTCAAACCACATCTCTTTTTTATCTGCAAGTAGGTTATATTAACCTTTACATTCTTCTTTGGCATTTTACTTTCAACCAGTTGGCCATGTCTTTTGACAAGTGATCATAATGTTTAATCCTATTCCAATAATCTATCATTAAACTATGTAGGTCTGTATTTCCTTGCAACTTACCCAGTACCATTTGATGTTGGTCCCATATTCATGAAGCAAGGTGATTTGGGAATTCTGTTTCCAATAGCAAGATAGCTTCTCTTTGTGCCGTGCTTGATATTAAAGTTCACTCATAAAGGTCAGTGATAAGTAAGTATTAAATTGACAATTAGAAAATTCAAACTTAATGAAAAATGCCATGCTTGAATGAAAATATAGTCTATAGGGCCTTTATGTTTACCCACCTTAAATGTCTGGCTTACTGGGTGTCCAAGTAGAATCAGCCATGTAAACAGACAGAGCTCCAACTCTCCAAGCATTTTATTGATTTTCCTGCTGTCTTGGATCTACAGCACTGTTGCTATATTGATGGTGGTAGCTTAGTTCTCAACAGTCATCTGAAATGTAATTCTGTCTAGAAAGGTTTCATCCGCTAGTTAAACTCACCCAGAAATAATATATGTGTATTTGAAAATGCAGTGCAAATGTGGCTACAATCACCATTGAGCAGCATTAGTTGATTCATGCTATGTGCATTCTCCCTTAAACTTATATAAACTTACATACATTTACAGATATCATGCTCCCTATGGCTTCCAAATTGTTATAAAGATCGACCTTACAGGCCTGCAACCACTACATTTTTGTTGTAATCCGAGTGAGCCTTTTTGCAATTTGTGAAGATATTAACATTATTAGGCCACTGAAATTGTGCTTGGAGCTATTACAGGTTGTTTCCTTGTAAAATTGGATGGAACCTGTGAATAGTGGTTTATCCACAGTTAGCCAAGTTGGCAGACATATGTTATTCCCTCGTACAATTTTCTTCATAAATTCAGAGTGTATCCGCCATCTTAACCAACGTACATTCCATGAACAGTTGGCTATCCAGGGATATCCTATCATAATCTGTGTCCCTAAATCTGCTGTACACCTGTTATGTGCCTACCATACTTGCACATCAGGATTTATACTCGGATCAGTCTTTATACTCATCTGTTTTGATCAGTCATCACAAGGGTAATTTTCAGATTACCCTTAATGAGCATGTTTCTTTGTTGTTGGCTCATATGCCATTCTTCCTGAGAGAAGTTAACTTGCCTTATGCCTAGCCTTGTGTGGCAATTTAGAAGGGGACATTTCTACTGAGCTACTTTTCCTTTGAATGGTACCATACTTATTGTTTGGGCAGCTAGTTCTTTTCTGCCTATTTGATAGCCTACATTATTACCAGGGAGTACAGCATTACATTAGTAACTTCTTCGAGAGGCTCTACCTCAGTAAAACCCCCTTGTTTTAGGTCTCTTAAGGATATATCCTTTAATGACTAAGTTCCTAGGTATCCCTAGCAGTTATCTATTCTGTGGTCTCAGTTTCTTCCCTTTCTTCTTGATGTCAGAATATGTTACTAAAGGTTCTGCATACATATTGGATGCTGGTTGGAAATTACCATACTTTCTTGAGGGGTTTATTTTACTTGAGACCAAATCTACCTTTCCCTGACCTTGATGGACCTGTTTCTGTACTCTGTCTTTGTACGCTGGGGGAGTGCTCAGGGGCGAACACTTGAGGGAATGGTTGACATTAGCGGATGTGACTCCAGACTCAAGCCGGGCAATTTGTGAGTGTAGGAAAGTGACATGGTTATCACCCCACTTTTTACTTGATATTGATGCTGACTTAACTGAGAGTGTGATACAATCCTGCTAACCAGGCCCCAGCACCAGTGTTCTTTCCCTAAACTGTACCATTGTTCCCACAGTTGGCACGCCCCTGGCAAACAGCTAAGTCCCTTGTAAAATGTACCAGTGGTGCAAAGGGCTCTGTGACCAGGGAGGGTCCTTAAGGGCTGCAGCTTGGATTGTTCCCCCCCTAGGGGACCACTCACCTAGCATATGCACACTGCCATTGCAGATCGTGTGTGCTGGTGGGGAGAAAAGGGTAAAGTCAACATGGCATCCCTCTCAGGGTGCCAAGCCCACCAACCACTGCCTGTGGCATAGGGAAGTCACCCCTCTGGCAGGCCTTACAGCCTTAAGGCAGGGTGCAATATACCACAGGTGAGGACATAGCTCCATGAGAAAAATGCCCCTACAGTGTCTAAGTCCATTCTAAGTGCAGCATGGCCCTATTAAGTACATGGGGTGGGAGTTTGTCATTACAAACTCCACAGCTTCATGATGGCTTCACTGAAGGTTTGGAAGTTTGGTATCAAGCTTCTCAGCACAATAAACCCACACTAATGCTAATGTTAGATTTATTGTACACTGCACCCAGAGAGCATCTTAGAAGATGCCCACTGTATTTTGACCAACCCTCTAGTGTAAGGCTGACCAGTTTGTGCCAACCTGCCACTAAAATACAAGTTTCTAACCTCACTGGGGAGAGCCTTTGTGCTTTCTAGAGTCAAAAACAAAGCCTGCTCAGGGTGCAATTGACACACCCCTGCAGGAACTGCAACACTTGGCGGTGAGCCTCAAAAGCCCAGGCCTCTTGTTACAGTTCCCCAGGACACTCCAGTTAGTAGTTACCTGCCCCTGGACCAAGCCCCACTTTAGGCAGCAAGTCTAGCGGGAAAATTAGGTAAAACGGGGAGGAGTGACCACTCCATCTAGGATCACCCCTAAGAGATGCAGAGCTGAATTGACCCCCTCCCTGCAGAATCCTCCATTTTGGCTCGGAGGACAGGGACCAGTAAGGTTAGGAATGTGTCCCCCTCCCCAAAGGGAGTGGGCATAGGAAGTGTGTAGCCACCCTCGGGGACAGTAGCCATTGGCTACTGCTGTCTGACCCCTGTAACGCCCCTAAATCTAGGATTTAAGGGCACACCTGAACCTAGCTCTCCAGATTCCTGGTCACCTCAAGAAGAAAGGAGGACTGCTAAGCTGACCCCAGCAGAGAAGACTTCAGACACCAACTGGCTTGGCCCCAGCGCTACTGGCCTCTCTGCAACTTCAGAAGCCCTGCTACAAAAAAATGATGCATACTGTAGGACCAGCGACCTCTACAAAAAACCCCAGAGGACTGCCTGCCCAGCAGAGGACCAAGAACTCCTGAGGACAGCAGCCCTGTCCACAAGAAACTCCAAAATGATTCCAGAAGCGCCCCTGATCCGAGAGTCCTTCCCACTCTGCACACGATGCCCACGGCTGGTGTCCAGGTGACCTTTCGGTCCAGAGCAGGTCCCCAGACGATTCTGACCTTGTGTCCATCCTGGGTTGACCCCTCTTGGCCAACACAGTGTCCTGCGGCCTGAAACCAGAGGACCTAAAAGTACCCCTGCATTCACAGCCCCCAACCTTGGGGAATCCGACCGACAGTCCATCAAACTTCAGCAGACGACCATCCTTGAGTTTCCACCCGGTCGCCCATGTGCCGCTGAGGGTGTGCGTTTGCTGTGGTCCTGTGGGCCCCTCTCCTCCCCCCCAACCCTTGTGCTGAATTAACCCCCCTCCCCCCCCCCCCCCAACAATCACATTTCATGTCTGTACTATTTCTTTACTGTACTATTTTGTTTTTGTTGTTATTTGAGCATTTGTCACTTATTTTTGCCAGTTTGCTTCCCAAATTTTTTGCACTAAGCTCTGGAGGGCAACACACTTTTTCTTCAAAATGCTTGATGTTCTTTCCTTTTTTATTCGCATTGGGTGTATATTCTTGGGGGAGTTCTCCATCCCATATTTTCTTTAGCAAGTGGCATGTTGTTGCCTCACACCCATTGGATGTCTTTGCAGGTTGAACCAAAGCTGGCATGCACACATTTATCGCCTTTAACTCCAGTTACACTTTTCTGAAATCCTGTTTTTTTCAGTTTCATCATTATTTAAAAACACTGATACAATGATCCATTGTAAGGTCTTTCCTCATTACTATAAGAACATCCTGCAAAGTGGAAACTAGAGCAGCCGAAGTGTTCAAGTTGGAGCAGAGAAGCTGATTAGATTGGTTCAATGAATGATTATCGTTAGTTTGGAATGCTATTAATATTAATATCTTACACAATTTCCGTGTTTTTGAACCTAGTGAATCCTGTGAATGGAACATATTGAATCCTGATGGCATATCAGTTGAAGTGACCTCACTTACCTGTTCTGAGAATCTTAAAGGACATAATTCAGGTGATGAAGATAACCAAGGTTGTAGTGGCTCCGAAGGCTGTTTCTATAATTCAAAATTGAGGGTGCAGCCTTTTGTACTGAAAGATCTAACAGTTTTGCCCCCCCTTCTCTCTTCTAGTCAGAAGTGACGAACTTTATGTAGTGTCTTGTCTAGGTTGTTTTTTCTCAAAGTACTTCCAAACCAAGCCTCTTATGGAGAAAACCAACAGGACATTATCCTGTCTTAACACGACATTCCTGTCTATCACTATGGCTATTAGATGGAATGAATATACTGGATAATGTCTTTGGCTTTCGCTGGCATCACCAAAACCCTTTACTCTCCTATAGATAGTGCCTTGACACTTTTTACTTTAATCCTTTAACAGGAAACCACCGACTGTACTCACCACTCTCCTGAATAATTGGTGGCTGCCTTTTCTCTTTAGTGAGGTTCAGTGGAGTGTTTTATGGAGAGAGAATGATCCACCTTATTCTCCCAGATGTCTGTCTCTTTAAATAGACCATGAGTAAACACCATGGCCTCCTTAACCCCTCTCTGACCTCTCTGTGGCCCTACTGTGAATAAGAGTTCTGGGTGCTGAGTGAATGTGGTACCGCTCAACCATTCAGTCCTCAGGAGTTGTCACCAAGGGATCGGTGGCGAATTTCAGGTCAGGGCAGAGGTCACACTTTTACTGATCCACAGAACATACCAAGAGCTTATGCAAGGAAAAATGAGTGTGTCCTCCCAAATTGTTTTTGGTAATTCGGTTCTTCCTAAAATTGTTAAGGCAATGTTGATGTGAAGTTAATTAATAAAAAACAAATTCAGCCATGCAAGAGTGTAATCCTGGTTCTGTGTTTTTATTGTTGTTTCAGAGTCACATTGTTGTAACTGTTACAGCCAACACTTTTTTACGCATTGGACCGCAGGGACTGAATCGAGCACTGAAGTTTTTTCAAAGCTTCACTCAAGAAAATTGTGACCACAAATACCTTTTTTGTTATTAAATCTATCCGCGGGGATCATAGCATACAGGGCGAAGTATGTGTTGGCCATAACGGTTATAACAATGTGATTTGATTCATTGTTAAGGGTCTTATGTTTGTTCTTGTTGTATGTGGCAGAATATGTTTGTGTCCTGAGGAAGATAGTAGCAGCCTGTGAAACCTACCGAAACGCGTCAACGCCCTTGATGGACTGAATCTGTATAAACTTTAAAATAACACAAGGTTACCTTTGTTACATCGTTGGATATCATGTGTAATCAATGAACGAATCAGTTTTACCCAGTTAGACATTTACGTGCTGTTTATTCTGTCTCTCCCTGATATTAAGCTTTTCATATTTTTGATATTTTATTCTTTGTCATATTAAATTTATTGTGGGGGGTGTGGCCAAGATGGTGGAGCGGTAGGACGTGATTTGGAGCCGCTCCGTCATCGGCCCAATTTGCTACCATCGCTCAAAATCGGGGTACCACAGGGCTTCAGGGCGCCTTGACTTCTCAACAGTGCTTTACATCCCCAAAGGGACGTTCAAACCAGTAGCAGGTGGGTCGCAGCCTGGCTAGCGAGGCTCGAGACAGCACCGGGGAAGGCCGGCTTGGCAGAGCTATGCCGGGCGCCTGATTATCAGCCGTGCCTGGCCAGCAATACTGCCGCCCCGTGGGGTCAGGGAGATGGAGCTGAGGCTGAGGTTGGGTGGAGCGTCCCGACCCTGACTACCTGAGCAACTCTGTATATCCCCTGGGCTGCTAGGGCCACCATCAGAAGTGTGGTGGCCTGGCCGTTGTGGCCCGACTCGGTGCCAGAGGAGGGTGGCCCAGTGGAGGTGGGCCACAAGCCAGGGGGTTGTCTGCACCTGGCCAACACCCTTGTGATCCTCGGAGACCTGAGCTGGGACTGAAGCTGGGTTGAGTGGAGAGCCGTGCGTCCAGCTTTCGGGCCTGATCAGTCACATGCGGTGGAGGGTCATTCTCGTGAGGGGAGGCCTAGTGGAGGCTGTAGCTTTGGTAGGCCTGCCTCAGCTGGGGCTGAGGGGTATGGCATCCCCAGACGTCAAGGAGCCAACTGAGGGAACCATGTGAGGAGTCGAGGATCCACAGCGGTGGGACGGAGTGGTGTGGGGGTGTTTGGTTGAATGGACTGTGTTGCTTGAGGTCACCTGAGCACCTGGACCATAATCTGCAGGTATCCACGCTTGCTGCCTCCTATTACCTACAGCACTGTGAGTTGAGAGACCGGGGTGTGGGGCCAAGGCTTGCGCTGCCTGGCCACTGACCAACCAGCCTATAGTGCCTCATTCACGGCAGATGAGGCCCTGTGTTCGGGAGACTCAGCCACTAGCGCTGAGGGAAAGAACCTGCGGGGGGTCCACATTGAATTGTAGGAGCATCAAGGTACCGGCTATTAACTAGGGGGATCTGGTAGGTCCCAGCCCTTGCAGGGCGGCGCAACCGTAGCGGCAAGAAGTCACAACCTAAACGGCAAAGGAGACTGCCAGGGACCCAGAAGTCACTTGCAGAGTGGCTGAAGTTCCCTTGGGTGTAGAGTCCGGGGCCTTGCTACTTACCCCCAGGAGGGTTGCTGCTTGCCTAGAAGGGGGTACTGAGGTGAGACAGTGACCTGGATGTGGAGGAGCCCTCCCTGCTAAATCTGCCTCATCCTGAGGACTACTGGACGATCTTGGCGAGGCTGATGCCTCTGTGGCACCTGAAGGACTTACAGCCACCTTCAGAACTGTGGTGTCCCTGATGGCAAGGAGCCGAGTGGACGTCATCTCTGTCAATACACCGGCAGGGGGTGAGTGTAGGACCTAAAATATAGCTTTCCAGCCAAGGATCATGGCCATGCCCGGGAGTAAGAGCGACCCCCAAACTGCGGGACATGCTCACAAAGCCGGCAGGGACTATTGCTGGGGAGGGCAGTGTGGAGGCGGTCCCCGAGCATACGTCGGAAGACTGTAAAAAGGGAGGCCTCAGTGACCCACTCCTTTTTCGAGGCTCTCTTCCCCCCCCCCCCCGATGGAGGATATTCATGTGGTCAAGAAAGAGCTGTCCCCGACCTTCAAGAGGTACTTCGCGACATGGACCCTATAAGGGAAGGGGTCGCCCACCTGTTAGATCACAGCACGAGTCGCAATGAGAAAATCAGACCGCTCCAACAAGAGGGCCTCCGGCTCCGAGACCAGCATATTGCCCTGCAGGCACACACAGATGACCTGGAAAACCAATCTGGGTATAATAAAGGAGTCCTAACAGGAGCAAAAGGCACCAATATCACATACTACGCCCATGATCTGTTCTGGGCAAATTTGGACGCCCCTCCTGCCACAGAGATTGTTAGAGCGCACAGGTTGGGCCTGCCTCGACATGAATCAGCACTCCCAGCGGACAATCTGCGCTGCATCCACAACTGCCAGCTTAAAGAGTGCATCCTCAGGTCCTCCAGGGTCCGCCACCAAGTGCTTCTCCTGAATCATAAACCAATGTTATACCAGGATTTGACCTCCTCCACACTGCAGAAACCCTGGGAGTTCCGGCCAATCATGGTGGACCTGCGGGCAGAGGAATTTCCTACGCCTGGGGCCACCCATTCTGCCTTATCTTATGCCTGGATGGCAGGCTTCACTAACTCCGCTCCTTCAGAGAAGCTTGTCAACTGTTGGGCATAGAGAAATCCTCAGTACCGGAGTCTCGGGTGGAGCCGCACAACAAGAAATCCTGAGGTGCGGCACTGTGGGGGGAGCTGGACCTCCCCAGTGGCCCACTGCCCAGACCCAGAGACTATAGCACAAGAATGACGGGCTGTGCTGGAGACTTTGGTGACGTTGCTGCAGCAGAGGACATATGATGGCACTTGACTTCGCTGGTGCAATGGCCCTATTTTAGGCAGAGGACTGGAGGGAGGGCGAAGCGGCATGCTTGGGCCTCCAAAGGTACCAGAATTCTCCAATACCATGCCTCCAGGAGGTTTCTACTGGGCACTAAATCACAGACCCTATAGGATTTACTTTTCTGTTATGTTTTGATTGTTAGTTTGAATGGGGACCTGAAGTTTGTAGCACTGTTCGCATGCAGAGACAGGCCTGGAACTTGACTTGACCCATCCCTGCTTCGAGCAGCACAACTTTGGGGGGGGGGGGGGGGGCTACTCATAAGATCTTGAAGACTCTTTAGGACATTGTGATATGCAGAACACACTCAAGATCCTTACTTTGAATGTGAAGGATCGGAACCACCCAATGAAGCATAGGGCCATCTTCTCCTACCTGGAGAGGTCTGGAACGGACCTCTACCTCATTCAAGAAACTCACCCAGTCCTGGGTTACTGGGATAGACTTCGATCCAGGGCCTTTCCACTTCAGTACCTCTCCTCCACTTCGACCAAGACCGCAAGGGACTACACATTCTACTCCCACACGCACAAAACATACACACGTATTGATTCGTTTCTAAGCTCCAGGGACATATAATCCTTGGTTAAAGCAGCTGAGATTGAACTTCGCTCTCTCTGACCAATTTGCACTAGCCATAGCACTGACTTCTCCAGCTATGTCCCGCTTCTTTTGCCCGTGGGGGCTACAGAACACACTACTGCAATGCCACCAGGTTGTTACCCAAATCGCTGAGGTGTTGAACGCCTATCTGAAGCTCAATGACACCTCTTACGTGTCCGTATCCACCCTTTAGGACGCCCTGAAAGTGGTAGCCCTCTGACTTCGTCACACCTTCTATGTGAGAGGAGATAGATGCTGGGCACCTTTTGGCGAACCGCCTGAAGGCACAACAGTAGGCAAGGATGGTGCTGTCCCCCATGGCTGAAGACTTCTCCGACCTTAGGGAGGACAGCGCAGTTGCGGAGGCCTATCGGGCTTCTACCATGACCTCTGGAGGCCCTGATCGTTACCTTCGGGAGTCCCGAATTTCGAACCTCACACCGGAACAAGTCGAATCCCTGGACCACCCGATTACGATAGAGGAGGTCAATTCGGCGATAGCCTGCCTGTGCCGCCCTAAGTTCCAAGCGACGCACAGATGCTGCACACTGTTCTATAAAACGTTCTGCCCACAATTGGCTACCGTGCAGACCCGTCTCTTCAATGCAATTCAAAACCTGGACTCAATCCCTCCTCTATAAAGGAGGCGGCCATAGTGGTTATTCCCATACCAGGGGGAACGACCCAATGCAGTGCACCTCTTAACACCCTATATCTCTTATCAACATGGACATAAAACTCTTTGCCAGCATTCTCGCCACCTGACTCAACCCACATGTGCCCCGGATGGTCTCCTGAGTACAGGCAAGGTTCATCTCGGCCGCCACTGTAGTGGCAACACAAAGCATATCCGTAATTTAATTGACAAATCTCTGCACTCACACTAGGAGCGTATGCTCCTGGCAGTGGATACTGAAAAAGCCTTTGATCGTGTCCACTGGCTGTTCCTGGAGGCTACGCTACACTGTTATGGCTTTGGCGGAAGATTCCGCTCATGATTCTGAGCAGCTATGGCTCCCCCCACTTGGCAGCGGCCTGGGTAACCTGCCAGGTGTCCAGCACCTTCCTAATCCTCAGGGGCATGAGGCAGGGATGCCTGCTCTCACCTCTGCTTTTTGTGCTGTACATGGACCCATTGGCCCAGCGAGTGCAAGACAACCCGGTTATCAAAGGGGTGCGCTTTGGGGGAGAGGAGAGCACCCTTAGCCTCTATGCAGACGATGTTATAGTAGCTCTGGAAAACCCTACTACATCCTTACACGCCTTCCTGTCAGAGCTTAGGCTTTTGAGGGAGAGGCTGGGTTCCAAGTGAATGTTCGTAAAGGCGCCAGGTGCTCAACCTGTCTCTGTCCACAGCCACGAGAGAGGGCTTAACCAGGCCCACCCAATTTGTTGGGCTGAGCCCTTCTTCCCAATCTGGGTCCAGTTTGCCACTACAATCCGGGAGATGGCTCTCCTTAATTACAAGGCACTGCATAAACAAATACTGGCAGAACTGTGCCGCTGGAGCCCACTAGACCTTTCCTGGTTGGGGTGCATAGCTGCCCTGAAGATGTCACTCCTATCGAAGGTGCTATTCCTTTTCCAGACCCTGCCATTGGACCCTCCTGCAGGCATCCTTCATACCCTTCAAAGGGTGATGATTTGCATAGGCAGGAAAGAGGCCCTGGATGCACAAATACTTGATGTATCGACCTACGAGCGAGGGAGTTCTGGGCAAGCCAAATCCACAACAATACTATAACGCGTTGCTGCTCAGATTTCTCTGAGTGGTCCATTGAGGAGTCAGAGAAGCACTGTTATATTGCGAGACATTGCTATGGAAACTCCCAGTCCTGCATTGGGCCACAAGAACACTGGGGGTCTGGGACCGGGTGAGTTAGAGAGCAGCTCTTACCTCCTTTCCTTCCCCTCTTATGACAATCAACGGCAGTGCAAATTTTACGCTGGGCCTTGTCCACGCCGCATTTCAGCTCTGGCCAAGTGTTGGGTGTTGCGCCAGCTATCTGTTCGTCAGGGGGTACAGCGCGTTCTCATCCAATTTGAGAAGTATCTGGTGACGAAAGCCTCTGACATGCGCCTGGTAACAGAAATACGGCCTGCTATGCCAGCCTATTCTACAACCCAAATCAGCCGGTCAGCGGTGATGGAAGTAGGATCTCAGGTGAGAACTGACCAAGAGTGGAAGGATATATACTATTGAGCGAGGCACACGACCTGAAATACAACTAGTGTTGAACCCGCCACCAAAATCCCTGCCTATTGGTATCTCACACCTGCACAACTTAACAGAGGCAGACAACCCAGTGTGCACCGAAGCCTGCTGGCACGAGTGCGGATCTTGGGGAATTCTCCTGCACCTCCTCTGGGAATGCCCACAATTAACTTTGTACTGGGCAAAGATCCTGGAAGACATACACTCACCTAGAGACCCAGTTACTCCGGTTTCCAGCATGTATCATCCTGGAACGTCCTAATGTGCTCTCCTTCCCCCTTAAATCACGCAGAGGCCAACAGAAAGGGATGACTTTAAGGGTGGCACTCCAAAACATTCTAACACTCTGGGGTTCTACCATGACACCCACACACCAAGGCTGGTTGAATCGCCTTTGGCACCTTTTGGGGGATAGATAAACTAACTTTCGCTCACTGCTCAGGGTGACTTGTTCTGTCAGTTGTGGCACCCCTTTAGTAAGGTACTCTCTGCAGAGTTCCGAGAGTTCACCTGCCCCAGATACGTCAGATTGCTCTGACTCTCAGATACAGAAGCATGCACATGTCCCTATCAATGCTTCGGTTTAGTGGGTCTGGGTTGGGGGAGGGGCAAGGGTAAGGGGAGGCGGGTGAAAGCGTTTGTGGGTTATATTGGTGTGTTATTTCAAATGTTATGCTAAATGCCAGTAAAGAGCTCTGAGTCATAATTGAGGGGGGTTTTAACCGTATTTCTGTGGTAAGTGCACTACTGTATTTTGATTGTCAACATTATTACAAATTGTGATGCATAGTGGTGCCTGTGAACACACCATTAAAGCTTTGTGCTTTTTTTTTATTGTAGTGGTACTGTAATTGTGTGAGATCTCCCTTTTGGTGTGGTATGTGTTTGAATGGTAGATTACTTAATCTGTGGAATAGAGGATTGTGGCTTGTTGATTTTCCAAGGGAGAATTTTTTTTTTTTTTGTGGAATGAAACTCCCACTGCCTATGCTGCACAGCTTCCACGTTTGTCCATCAGTCTCATTTGCCCGCCAGTCGGTGTGCTCACGGTGTGTGTTGGTCTGTTTTACAGCTGCACATTTCAACCACAATTGAGAGGCACCTTTAGTTGCAACATTGCTGAAGGTCTACTTCAATCATACAACTGAGATGATTTCTTCACCATTTTCTACCATGCAATGAGTTTTTTTTTTAACCATCACTTTTATTGTTATGTGCACTGTTTACGCACTAAAGCGTATTCATGGACTCCCATGCTGAATATTATGTGCTAACATAGCCTTTTGTGCTCCACGGTTTGTCTTGCCATAATACATACTTATAGATGAATGAATAAAACATAGGTTGCTTCATTATGCCTTTTCACTGTGTTGAACTCCTTACTAGACTTGATCACTGCAAGGCTAAATACATCAGGTTCTCCAGTATGGGATCTTTCATAGATTGACATGCTTGAATTATTCCCTGTCGTCAAAGTGGGAGTCCCAGGGTACCATAAAACTACAGTATATATCATTACCATAGGCCCTAATGGCAATGAACAGTCACTTTAACTTATCTGTGTCCTTTTTTAGAAAAAGGACCAAACTTGAACTAAAACCAATCAGGCAACAGCACCCTGTAGAATACTCCCAAGAGAGGCTGAATCCCTCATATTTTCTACCACACGCCGTGTGAAGAAAGTCTCCCTAAGCTCTGCTCAGCTGTTTTCTCTCTAAAGTTTGAGATTTATTCTGGCAATTGTCATGTCTGATGCTCCAAGAAAGGCATTTTCAGAGCCTGCAAAACCTGTGGAAGGAAAAGGCTGCATGTGGATGACCCACATAAAGACGGTCTTTTTTGGCTTTATTCCCAACACCAGGTAAAGGAGTGCAAAATATGTCTCACTTTTTCATCCAAGACCTTGGAGGACAGGGAGGGTACGGTCCTTCCGTGGTTACAGAAAGCTAAAACTCAGGGATCCACCACTTCTGAGGAAGACAGTGACACCTCCATGAGGTCACACAAAAGAGCAGGACACTCTGACCAGGGGACATCTGAGGAGAACAGGAATGCCTTAAAAATAATCTCGAATCACCACTGAGGATAGAGAAAAGAAAACACATCTCTGCAGAGGTGGCCTCTTCTTAACCCATCACACCATCTGTAAAGACTGGGGAACGTCAGCAGACTTTGTTTACTGAACCGTCTATGAGGAGGAATAAAACTGCTTTAATAAACACCAACTGCACTATCACCGTCAACTGCAATATCATCGATGATGACGATCACCACCGTCTTGTCTATGAGACCATCATCTGCAAAGACAACAGCACTGACCGCCGTCGACGCACCCATCCCATTAGTGAGGATCCTGTCATCCACTAAGACATTGTTGACATTACTGACAATGACACAGTTGACAAAGACACTGTCAACCGGATTCCTTTCTGTGAAGCCGGTATTCACAAGGTTGACGATCACATCGATGAAGACATCTTTGACATCGCTGACAGGACTGTCGACAATACAAATAATAAAAGTGGCAAAAACTGCCCTAACGCCTGACTTAACGTCTCATAGCGAGGTTTCACGTTTTTCCCACCTCATCTATGAGACATTTGAGAGTCAGACAGCAGGGACAGCACACCAGCCCATCAGAGCTCCTGATCAAATGTCAGGATAACAACGACCTGGAAGAAGGCAATTCTTATGCCCCTCCTTTAAAGAGCATTATGAGCACTATCAACATCATACTTGTTCACAATCCAGGCATGATGATGTACATGTACCCATGTCACTCTCCCAAAATTTGCAGGTTATGCTGCAAGATTACAGAAAAACATTCCCGGAACCTCAGCAGCAGCCAGTAATAACACCGTGTCCTGCCACGCCCGCTACTACAAGACACATTCCTCCACCTATCAATCCCAGGATGACAACCGTGTCCAAAACAGCAGCGCCACCAATGGAGAACCCTTCGTCATTGGAAGATAAGAGGAGAAGGGGAGATCCCGGAACCTCAAGCTCTACGGGATGAGTGGGATGATTACCTTATCTCTACTTTTGTTGCCTCCACCGCCACACCCTTTAGATTCTCCCCCAGAGGACATCAGGGCTTTCACAATTTGATGGACGGCGGCAATTAAGATTTCACGTCCCAACTTCTGTTAAACTATGACTTTAAAGAACAAGCAAGAAAGTCAGTTAGAGCCATTCCCTATTATTAGGAGGAGGGTATTACAATAATTAAGAACTCTGCTACAATGGCAGCAGTGCTAGCTCACATCGAGAAAAAATATAAGGCTCCAGAGCATTCGCCCGCCTGCCTGTCAAATCATCCCAAGCCAGATTCTTTGATCTCGAAAGCGGTGCAATATCGCTCCAAGAACCCTTCCGCTCCCATCTCTACGCCACCAGACAAAGATGATAGGCATGTGTAATAATATAGTAAAGAGGTTTTCCCTCATGTGTGCCAACTCTGTCGATCCTGAGTCTCTGCAATCGGCAGATGTGGTAGGATATCAGCAGCCTCATCAACCTAATGCCTGAGGACAGTAAAGCAGAAGCAAGGAAACATTTGCAGGAGGGTGAGCGCACTTCCTCTGAAATTATAGATTGTGCAGTGGACATCACCTCCATATGTTTTAGTCAACTGACTGGGGCAGTGGTCCCATGGGTGTGAATATTGCCAACTACCTACCTCAGTGAGGAGATATAGCAGACAAATGGGTATTGGACCTGGTCACCTATGGCCATACCCTAGAATTTGTATAACGACCACCAAACAGTCTTCCAGAGGGAGCACATCCCCTCTCGTCTTCACGTCTTGAGAAAAGAAGCCCTCAGCATGCTTCCCAAGTAAGCAATAAAGTCAGTTTTCACAGAAAGACATAGGCGTTGAATCCTTTTTTTGTTCCTTATAAGAAAGAAAACGGGGTAATGGAGGCCCATCCAAACCTAAGGAAACATAACAAATTCTTATGCAAGCAATCATTTCGGATGGTAACTCTCTGACATCCTTCATCTCCTAAACCACAGAGACTTTGACAACTCTGGCCTTGCAGGATGCATATATTTCCACATCCCCATACATCCCAAACACTGAAAATATCTTCGCTACACCGTAACTGATACCCATTACCAATTCAGAGTCCCCTGTTTGGCCTCAAGTCAGCACCTCCCATCTTCACCAAGTGCCTGGCACCAGTAGCAGCCTCTCTCTGAAACTAAGGTCTCTAGGTTTTTTCCTACTTGGACGATTGGCTGTTGCAAGCTCCAGAGTCCCAAAAGCTTGTCTCATATTATTTCACAAACTCAGTCTCACTTTCAATTTTTGGAAATCAACAACTATTCCAAAGCAAAGCATACTGTTCGTAGGATCCTATCTGGATACAATCAAGAACAAGGCTTATCTTTTTCAAGACAGACAACGAAGGCTAAGAAATCTGGCAGTCAAACGCTCAAAAAGAAAGTCCTCTTGAGTGCGTCTGTACAAGTCGCTGCTGGGCAGGGTGTCCTCCGCAATCAGTGTAGTACTTCTCACACGACTGAATATAACCATTGCACAAGGAGTTACAGAAACAGTGGATCCAAACAGAAGGGTTGTTCAAGAACATCATAGCCATCTCTCCAAGAATGATGGAAACACTAGCATGGTGGTCTCAAACCTCTCTTCTCTAAAAGGGCCTCACATTTTTGCCTTAGGTACTCAAATGCATCATAATGATAGATGCTTCTCTGCAAGGCTGGGGTGGCTGCCTGCAGAACCTACAGATTCAAGGGTGTGGTCGGCGCAATAAAAGGCCATGAATATCAGCAGACTAGATCTGAAAAATATCTTTCTCAAACTGCAAGCCTTTCTTCCAAGGATAGTAAGTTCTTTGGTTTAAAGACATAGACGTTTCTGAGTATTGTGAGGATATGCTATCTGTAGGAAAATGCCACTGTTGGCATGGTCACCCCCCCACTTTTTGCCTAGTGTTGATGCAAGCTTTGATTGGAAGTGTGCTGGGACTCTGCTAACCAGGCCCCAGCGCCAGTGTTTGTTCCCTAAAACTGTACCTTTGTTTCCACAGTTGGCACAGCCCTGTTACACAGTTAAGTCCCTTGTAAAAGGTACCCCTGGTACCAAGGGCCCTGTGGCCAGGGAAGGTCCCTAGGGGCTGCAGTATGTATTATGCCTCCCTCAGGGACCCCTCACTCAGTACATGCACACTGCTTTGCATCTTGTGTGTGCTAGTGGGGAGAAAAGACAGTCAACATGGCACTCCCCTCAGAGTACCATGCCCACAAACCACTGCCTGTGGCATAAGTAAGTCTCCGCTCTAGCAGGCCTTACCTCCCTAAGGCAGGGTGCACTATACCACAGGTGAGGGCATAGCTGAATGAGCACTATGCCCCTACAGTATCAAAGTAAATTCTTAGACATTGTAAGTGCAGAGTAGCCATACTGAGTATATGGTCTGGGAGTTTGTCATTACAAACTCCACAGCACCATAATGACTACACTGAATACTGGGAAGTTTGGTATCAAACTTTTCGGCACAATAAACCCACACTGATGCCAGCGTAGGATTTATTGAAAAATGCACGCAGAGGGCAACTTAGAGATGCCCTCTGTATGTTATCCCAACTGCTATTTCAAGTCTCTGCTAGCCTGACACTTACAGACGAGTTTCTGACCAGCTGGGGTGAGTGCCTTTGTGCACTCTGGTCAGAAAAAAAAGCTTATCCTGGGTGGAGGTGCTTCACACCTCCCCCTGCAGGAACTGTAACACCTGGTGGTGAGCCCCAAAGGCCCCAGGGCACTCCAGCTAGTGGAGATGCCCACCCCCCGGACGAGCCCCCACTTTTGGAGTCAAGTCCAGAGGGATAATGAGGAAAACAAGGATGAGTCACCCCCTCAGCCAGGACCACCCCTAAGGTGTCCAGAGCTGAAGTATCCCCTTCCTTGAGAAATCCTTTGCCTTGCTTTGGAGGATCAGGACCAATAGGGATAGGGATGTGCTCCCCTCCCCCAGAGGGAGTGGGCACAAGGAGGGTGCTGCCACCCTTAGGGGCAGCAGCCATTGGATACCGCCCTCTGACAAAGACACACCCCTAAATTTAGTATTTAGGGGCGACCCTGAACCCAGCCCTTCAGATTCCTGACGACCTCAAGAAAGAAGGACTGCTGAGCTGAAAACCCAGCAGAGAAGAGAAGGCTACAACAGCCGGCTTGGCCCCAGCCCTACCTTCCCATCTACTTCGGAAAGCTACAAGAAAAGAAGCATCGTGTTCTACAAGACCAGCAACCCCTGAAAAGCCTCCCGGGGACTGCCTGCATCACCGAAGACCAAGAAACACCTGTGGACAGTGGACCTGTCCAAAAAGAAAGACCAAGAAACCATCTTTAAAGGGACTCTCACCTCACTCCAGAAGCGGGAGTCCAACTACTCTGCACCTGATGCCCCCTGCCTGTGTCCAGAGAAACCAACTATCCAGAGAGGACCCCCAGGCGACTCCGATGACGTGTCCACCCTGGGCTGACCTTTCTGCACCCCCATGACGACCCCTGCAGAGAGAATCCTGAGGACCGCCTGACCACGACTGCCCGGGACAAAAATATCAGACTCCTGGAAAAGTACTGCACCCGCAGCCCCCAGGCCTGAGAGAAACTGACCACGGGTGTAGCGACGACCAGCAGGCGGCCCTCACCCTTGCCCAGTCGGTGGCTTGCCCGAGAGGCCCCCCCTGTGCCCTGCCTGCAGTGCCTAAGTGACCCCCGGACCCTCCATAGACTTCTATTGAAACCCGACACCCTGTTTGCACACTGTACCCGGCCGCCTCCGTGCCTCTGAGTGTGTAGTTTTTGTGCGTACTTGGGGCCCCTCCAGTTCTCCTCCAAACCCCTCTGGTCTGCTTTCTGACAACGCAGGTACTTACCTGCAAGCAGACCTGAACCAGAGTACCCCCTGCCCCCATAGGGGCCAACCTTATTTTGGCTCCTGTTTGACCTCTGCGCCTACCTGGCCATGTGTTGCTGGTGCTGTGTGTTTGGAGTTATCTTGAACCCCAACTGTGGGCTACCTATGCCCAGGAGATTGAACCTGTAAGTTTGTTACTTACTTGAAAAACTGTACTTTACTTACCTCCCCCAGGAACTGTTTAAAACTGCAGTGTCCTCTTTTAAAATAGCTTTTTGCCATTTTAAAGAAAAGTGTGTACATTGATTCCATTCAAAGTCCCAAGTATTACTGTGTAAAGTACCTTTCATTTAATGTACTTACCTGCTGAATGAATCTTGTGGTTCTAGAAATAAAATTTTAAAAAATATTTTTCTATATAAAAACCTATTGGCCTGGAGTTAAGTCATTGAGTGTGTGTTTTCTCTTACTGCTTGTGTGTGTACAACAAATGCTTAACATTACCCTCCGATAAGCCTAACTGCTTGACCACACTACCACAAATAGAGCATTTGTATTATCTATTATTGCATCTGTCAAGCCTCTTGGGGAACCCCTGGATTCTGTGCACACTATGGGGGTCATTAGAACCCTAGCGGTCCAAGACCGCCAGGGCTGTAATGACGGAAGCACTGCCAACAGGTTGGCGGTGCTTCCCAGGTCATTACGACCGCGGCGGAAGCGCTGCGGTCGCACCCCTGGGGCCGGCGGTTTTCCACCACAATTGCCCCGGCAGTTGTAATCCGCCAGGGCAGCGCTGCTAGCTGGCATGGGTAGTGCAGAGGCCCCCTGACAAGGCCCTGTGCAGCTTTTCACTGTCTGCTATGCAACTGCACCCGTCGCACGGCCACAACACAGCCAGCTCCATTTGGAGCTGGCTCCTGTGTTGCGGCCGAGATCCCTGCTGGGCCAGCCCAGCTGGGATCTCCCGATGGCCGCGGCGGGAGTGCGGCCGCCCGGTGGTCAGATCTTGGCGGGGGCTTCAGCCGCCCGCCAAGGTCATAATGAGGGCCTATATCTCATTTTTATATAGTATATACAGAGCCAGCTTCCTACACTATCCAAAGCAAGAATTTAATCCAAAGACAAAACATACAAATTGAAATGAAAGCGATTCTGTTCATGGTGTCAACAATGTAACCTACAACCATTGGAAGCATCACCTGAGCAGATTCTGCCTTATCTCCTATCGTTAGCTAGATCAGGACTAGTGCATGCATCTGTCAAGCTTCACCTCGCAGCAGTCTCATGCTAGAAATGCACTTGGCATGGGCAGTGCAGGGGCCCCCATGCACAGCCCCATTGCTCATTCCACTGCCCGAATTACGGGAGTGGAATGCGTGGCGGGTGCTGCTGCAGCCGCTGCACCTCCACATTAGTGCCTGCTCTATTAGGAGGCGGTGTCAATGTTAAGGCCCTGTTTCCCGCTAGCCCTGCGGCGAAGTCCTATTAGGGCCGGCGGAGTTCAGGCCACACAGGCGGTCTGAGGGGCGGGAAGAGTTTGGTGGGCAGCCTCCGCCACCCACCAAACTCTTAATGAGGGCCTTAGTGTTAAATGGACAATCCCAACGTGCTTCAGTCACAAAGGCAACTGTTGCAAGATAGTTTCCTGCTACCATCCTGTTTTGCTATTCAAAAGCTGGCAAACCACTTAATCAAGGCAAGGGTCCATTCAACAAGGGCATTGTCTGTTTTGGCTGCTCCGTTTGCAGCCGTTCCATTTGAAAAGATATGCTGTGGTGTGCCCTGTAAGAACACTCACAGATTCACACAGCCCTACTGCTTGGAATCGACGCACCGGAGTGATGCAGCTCTGATTCAAGCATGTTAATCTACGAAAGATCCAACACTGGAGAAGAAAATTAATTACTTACCTGTAACTACTGTTGTCAAGTATAGGTATCTTTCATAGATTCATATGTGACCCACTTCCTTCCTTGAGAAGCTCCCCTCATAGCTCGAGAGACTGTTACTTCCACTTGTGCTTGAAAATCATAGGGATTCAGACTCTCTCAGAAGTATTTTACAGGAAGCAGTCGCTTCATTGGTTGTAGTTCATTTCGGTCCTTTTGGTGGGGGGGGGGGGATGCAGATAAACTATGAAAGTGGCTGTTTATTGCCATTATCGACTATGGTAATGATACATACTGCTGTATTATGGCACCATGGGGGTCCCACTCCTAAGAGGAATGATTCAAGCATGTGAATCTATGAAAGATAACAATACTGGAGAATTGTAGTTACAGGTAACTAACTCATTTTCATATCTAACTTAGCAGCTTTATAATTTCCACACGAGTTATGGTAACTCACCACCCATTTTAAGTAAATGTTACCTGCTGTTGTTTGGAATGCTTGTTTTACTGTCAGTTGAAGGTACTTTCTTGTTCCTTATAAGTGTATGCTTTGAACCTTCAAATATATTTTTCTTCAAATTGGATCTGTTCCACCGTTTATGCAAAGTGTGAGGTGTTGCCCATGGTATCCCTTGCCTTTAAATAGACTATATTTAATGGAGAAATATTGTATTAGCATGTGGTAATCCACTGCATCCATAAACACAGTGATAAAACAAGACAGTTTTTTCTGTCAAATGTCGGTCTTCACAAAACCAGAGTCTGCATGTTCATAGGACATTGTGCCAGTGTTGTTCCACTATGTTATCCACAGCCATTTTGTAGGAGTGCTAGTTTCCTTATTCCTAATAATTTTAATATTAAGGAGCATTGTTTTACTTATGGGCATTGTGAATATTAATGACTGTTGGCAGGGAAAGAATGGTACTGGAATTATTTGTTCTTTGTAGCCCCCCCAACTCCCCACAGTTCTCTTCCTTGTGTCCTACAGAAGCACCTGCTTCCTTTTGTGAGGAGCAGTAAGCAAGAGGAAGTGGGAGTTGAAGCGTTCATGTTATGGAGGAGGGACAAGTTCACCAAGTGGAAGGTGGCACAAATCAAGCAATCCGGGCATTGGATGTTGCAACAGACTAGTCACTTAACGCCGAGGCCGCTGCCATTGGAAATGTGGTCTAATCCTGTATTTGAGGTAACTGATCCCCCACATGAATTCCACATGGAAGTATGAGTTGGAAGCGGCTTAAATATGGCCAAGGCCCACTCAGCATTAGACAATTGACGCTCCTCTGCTTTTCCTCCGATATTTCACTTCAGTCTCACTTTTCTAGGTTATTCATTTTTATCATCTTCCCCAATAGTCATGTAAAGAGAAATCTCAAAACCAAAAGTTTATTTTGTATTTTTGTTTTGGGGAGAATTCTGGACCATACTATTGTAGATATATATGGAAAAGTTCACAAAGCAAATATGGTGTAGTACATTTCCTTATAACACCCAGTGCATGAGACCTACACAGCAGGCCAGAAACCAGGTTCATCTATGTGCTTGTGTCCCAGCTGTTTTGAAGAACGTCATTGTATTGATTTTTGTTGGTAGTGGTTGTCAGTCTTCTCCGGTACCTCCTTTTATTATCTAACTATTGTTTTCCTTGCTCACACTTGTATAAGCCCCTCGCCCTGAAACTAGTACCCAACTTAGATTCCCTCACATTTTTTGCTTGACCTTTGAAATGGTGAAGTTTGAGATAGTGCTGGTAGGTGTATATAGTACTTTTCATCAGACTACAGAGAAGTCTGTTCCTCATTAGCTAGTAGATTGGAGATTCTACATATATATTTATTCCTAAACTAGCCATTAAGCCTGTTCATTGCGCAACACACACTATATGAAAATTAGTCTGCAGCATGCCCCTGTAACAGTGAAACATTTTTAGCCAGAAATCATATTGGGCTTAATTTCCAACTCAGCGGAGGGGTCACTTTGTCGCAGTGGTGACAGATATCCCATCTTCCCAAATCTAAATGCCATAGCAAACAATGATATTTAGATGTCAGTGGATGGGATATCCGGAACCGTTGTGATGGAGTAACCCCTGCACTGAGTTCTAAATCAGGCACATAGTCTTTTTTTCTTATTTACAGCAAAGCAAGTAGTAATTAATCAGGTTGTATTAGTACCAGTGTATGTATGGTGGATTAATGGATTAGCTTTCATGTTCACTGGTTCATGATTTAGTTGAGCTTATGTAAAAATATCTACAAGCTCTTTGGTATACTGCTATAAAGCTGCTTAGGTATACTTTAGTTGTACAGTTCTCTTTGCTCATTATACCTTTCTGAAAATAATGTGTTGTATTTGTGATTATGCTACATTTCAATAAAAATGTATGCTGTATCTCACTTGAAATATATTTTCCTTGTGTGTTAAAACGGATGAAATTACAGCTACCAAAGCCTTCCCAGGGCTCTTACAGTGTTGCGTACCCAGCCGTGATAGAAGTAGAAAGCGCTCAGGTGTTTAAGGTAAGGTTTTAATTTTCTCACCTCACATAGGTATTACTACATTTGAAAAGTGGTGAGGAAACCATAAAGATTTTAAATCCTTTACCTAAAACACCCATGCCAGTTCTCATACTCAAATTTCCTGATGCCTATGATCTGAGAGGTTCAGTTCAACGTTACTAGTTGCAAAATATGATTACGATCTCCCTGAATGGATGGACTGCCATTCAAAACAATTATTTCGGGCATCTGCATGTGCATATGTCATTTTTTTTTCTAATGCTTTTCTGCTTAGTATGTAACTTTTATAACATATCTTGCTTAAACTTAAACTTTGCTACCTTGCTGATTTCAGCATTTTAGCTACATTTTTTCTGTGACAGTGGGACATGTAAATAAATGTTTAACATATCGAGGTTGAGTGCTCTGCTAAGTCATATTGATTGTTTAGTTGCTTTTATAGGTTAGTTAAATTTGTTTTATTGATAAAGTAATCAGAAAACTTGCAGTGAAAGGCATGGTAGAGAGTTTACTAATGCAAGTAGCTCGTCAATCTGGTACTGTGTGTGGAGTAAGCAAGAAGACCCATTCCCGCTTCTCTCTGTATAACAGGTCAGAGATTTGCCATCATTGTCATAGTCTGGTAGGGTGAGAAAAATGCATATTGTGCTGTACCGTACTTAAGTCCATTATTATCTTGTTAATAGGAGTTAGGACAAGCTTTTGGCAGTATGTGTAAACATTGAAGCAGTTTAATGTTATAAAAGTGGGTGGCAATGGATGGCCTTGATTACACAAAATTCTTTGACCTGTGCGTAGCTAAAGTGTTACAAGGATGTTTTCATAAAATAGATGTTTCGATGTTCACAAGGACAACTTGATACTTACTAGCTTATGGACAATTTGTGTATTTTATTTCTGATCAAGACTTATTAATGCAGATTCCTCACCTTTTGAATATTTCCCTAGCGTCAGACTGGATCCAGTGGTTATGTGGCACCGTGTGGCTCCACACTGACCCACTCCGCTCCAGAAACGAGGTGCGGAACATAAAATATGTGCCCGTCCTGCATGCTGTCAGTTCATATCATTCTGCACCACCAGACGCAGATCCGAAGCTACCTCCTGCAGTCACGGCTCACTTCGCTCACAAGAGGTGTGGCGCGTGGAGGGGGGGATGGGAGGGGGTAACACTTCATAAAAAATAAATAAATAAAAACTTACCTGATCCACTGCGCCGATCCTCTCTCTCCCGTCACTGCAGGCAGACACAGGCTCCCAGCCTGCCCTGCATCCAGTCCTGATGCTGCTGTGAGCGCCCAGCCAGGGTGTACCATGGAAGACTTGGAGCCTCTGAATGCTACCTCCAGCCCGGCAACTGTGGTTCTGGGCTGGAGAGAGCCTACTGTACATGTGTGTTTGGCCAGCCCAAGACGTCTGGCCAAACATACATGCGCACTGAGGGGAGTGCACAGTGCATTCCCCTCACTGTTCATCACCCCCATGGACCCGCCCCTTTGACAAACAAAACGTTAATCAGTGCAGGGGTGGTGGGTGCTGCGGAACAGATGCTCCTCTGCCCTAACGGAGGAGATACCTCTGCTCTCAACTGTTTTTCCTACAAATTCTACAGTGTACAAGGAAAATGTCCTCTCCTAAAACAGGTTTCACGCCCTGTAAGGACTGTCGCAAACAAATGTCCTTGACAGAACCTCATCCTGTTTGCCTGTGGTGTCTAGGGTTGAGACACAACTCTGAGGTCTGCGGTGACTGTGCCATGAAGACAGCCATTTGTGACCACCAGGAGAAAGTTCATTACCAAACACCAGAAGACTCCATGACAAGACAGGTCTAAGCTCAAGGGTCAGTCCATTTCAGGTCCAGAAGTCACAGGAGTCATTCGAGAGGTCGATTGTGATCTTGATTCAAATCTTCAGGTAATTCTAAAAAGACCACCACAAGAAATCAAAGTGGGATTCGGCCCCCTCACATACTCCTGAGAAGGTACAAGCGTGTCCCCATGCCTCTCGATCTCGCTCTCGAAAGTGGTTTGATGTTCAAACCTATCCTGGAACTTGTCCAGACTCAACCTTAGTTTCTGTTGCTGTTTGCCACAAAGTAGCAGATAGAAGCGTTTCACAGGCCATGCTCCAACTAGTCAGAAATTACGCTCTCGGTTGCTTCTTCAGATTGCAAGGAGCCGAAAGAGTTTGCACTCTGCATCAGTGGGATTTTCGGAATCCACTGCTGGCTCTCCTGGCTTCTGTTCTCACTCTGCCTCCAGCATCACACTCCACGCCAGTTGCCTAGAATTTCAACATTGATTCCAACTCCATCCCCACCAGAGGAAAAGGTGCCCCCAGAGCTCTCTGACTCCTAATCTGCGCCACTGTGACCTCTAGTGAGGACACACTGTGCTTCAATTGAAGTACTACATCCCCTACTTGACTTGAGAACTCCACGAGAAAGGATACATATGTTACATTCCTTACTGTGCACATATTTGGACAATGAATAAGATGCAGGTGATGAAATTGGACAGCCATATCACAAGAGAACTGGTATGATAACCTGCAAGAGGACAGTGGCCTTGATACTTCCCCTTAGTTGCGACTTATCTCAACCCCTGGCCCTGCCACTGAGGACTGTGCTTCTTTCACCATGGTGTATGAAGGGCAGTCAAAGATCCCCCCCTTAGAGGTCACAACAATTTCCTAATGGAAGTGCTCCAGCCAGGATGGATATCTACAGAGCATCTCTTGCCTTTCAATGAGGTGCCTACAGATACCTTATTGCGAGCTTGGGTCTGGCCTTGCTCTTGCCCCTCGGTCAAACGCTAGATTGCTAGATGCCAGAGCCCTGCCATCGGCGACCCTGCGTTTTTGTCACCGCACCCCCTCCCCTGAGAGTTTGTTGGTGCAGGCTTCCACAAGTGAGATGAACCTGAATACTTTTCGGACTACTCCCACTGATAGGAAGTCCAAACGTGTGGAGACCTTTGGGAATAGTGTGTTCTCTTCCTCCAGCTTGGCCCTCAGGTCAGTGAATGTCCTCTGCCTCCTGGGATGCTATTCCCACACTCTTCGAGTTTGAGTGGCTCAAGTACCCCCAGAAGACTTGCTGCCCGTCCTAGCCCAAACCGCTCATGGTTGTAATGCAGCCAAGTTCACAATTCGTTGTGCGCTGGACACCATGTTTGTCTCATTGGGTAAGCCGTTAACACTTGCATCGTGATTTCCTGCCATGTCTAGCTGCGCTCTACTGTTTTGTTTTTTTTCAAGCTATGTCCAATCATCCATTATGGACATGCTCTTTGTCGGGATTCACCTATTTGGGGATTAGACAGATCCACCTTTGAATTGATTCAAGGCGAGCAGGGCCACAGCAATGCTCCCTATGCTTATCTGCCCCACCTCGCTACCTCATCAGCCCTACTGTTTCTTTCATGGCTTTGGAAGAGGTACGCCGTACCATCAGCCAACTAAGCCACAGCAAGGAACCTTGCAGTTTGTAATTCGAGCCTGTTGTGCCACTGCCTCTGCGGTCAGGTCCATCGAGCTTCTCGATCTACTAGCCTCCAAACCTGCCAAACCCCTTTCGCTTGCACTTAGTAAAGCACACCACCCAGTTTAAAGTCAGGATCTGATGATTCTTGCCGGGTTGGCGGACCACCACATCAGATAGATGGGCCCTGCAGGTTATCCAAAAGGGACACAGCTTGCCTTTCATTGCCTTTCTGCCACACCTTCCACCATTCCCAGATCTAATGACGGATGACAATCTGTCCCCCTTCCAGCAGGAAGTGGGCTTTCGGTCAAACGGGCTATTGAGAGGGTGTCTGTGTCAGAAGTAGCTTGTGGTTGTTATTTCCACTACTATCAGCTGCTGGAGGTCTTTGCCCTATTTTAGACCAATGCCCTCTCAATGCTTTCTTCTGGAAGGAAACACTGAAGATGCTTTCTGGCTTAGGTCTGGTCTTCCCTGGATTTTGAGACTTGATGTTGATTGTGGGACCTGCAGGGAGTCTATTTCCATATCCCTGTCCTGCAGTCCCATCAGTGCTGCATGGGGTTCGTGGTGGGGCAGGAGCAATTTCAGTTCGCTGTGCCCCCCTTTGGTCTCACTAGTGCCCCTCACGTGTTTGTAAAAGTGATAGAAGTGGTGGCAGTACACCTTCGGAGGTTAAGGATCCTAGTCTTCCTTTACTTTCATGACTGGCTATTGAAGGCAGTGATCAACCATCTCCAGACTATGATGAACCTCCTATCATCTTTGGGGTGCACTATCCACATGGCAAAGGCACACCTGACTCCTTCTCGTATGCGTCCCTTCATCAGAGCCATTCTGGACATCATTTGGTTTCAGGCCTTCTCCCAGAAAGGAGAATCCAGAGCATACAGTATTTGATCCTGATCTTTCATCCTCTGGCCTTGATCTCCATGACTTCGACTCTGAGGCTTCTGGGACTGATGGCCTCAAGCGTTCCGCTAGTAGAGCATGCCAGGTGGCATATGTGGTCTCTGCTGTGGGATCTTAAGCCTCAGTAGCTCAACATCAAGGAGACCTCGCCAGTCCTGTCAAGATATCAGAGGAAACTGCAAAAGATCATCAGTTGTGGTTGCTGGAGCATGATTGGGTAAGCAGCAGACCCTTCTCTCTGCCCTCACCCAGAGCTGACAGTGGTGAATAATGCAGTCCTCCTGGGTTGGGGCAGCCATCTGGTAGAGATGGAGATCAGAGGCCTCTGGTGCCCAGCAGTGGCCTGGCTCTATTTCAGCTTCCTGGAGCTCTGGGCCCTTTTGTTTGGCGTTGAAAGCCTTTTTCCTGACTATCAAAGAGAGGCTGGTGAAGTTGCTTACAGGCAACACCATTAACATGTGGTATTGCAACAAGCAAGGCGGTGTGGAGTACTGGAGTCTTTGCTAAGAGATGCTAAGGCTCTGTAAATGGCTGGACCAGCAAGAGATTTTCTTTGTGGTGAACCTCCTGCCACAGTGGATGAGCTCAGCCGTTGAAGCCTAGCAGGGACCCCAAGTTGTAGCTGCACACCTGGAGGTGGTATAAGGTCTCTTCTGCAAATGGAGTTAACCTTGGCTCGATCTATATGCAACTGCTGAGAATGTGCAATGTCAAAAGTTCTGCAGTTAGGATTTCCGAGGTGGCTCTTGTTAGGGGACACATTCCACCTCGAGTGGCTTTGGGACTTCAGTCTGCCTTTCTGCATTGGGCACAAAGAGTATGATATCCAGAACTCCTGGGCCTAAGCATCTCTCCTCTGAACAGGCTGGCTCTTCAGGAAGACCTGCTGTTGCAGCAACAGGGCAGAGTTACCACCCAGACCTTCACAACCTCCACATTCATTCATGAAGATTGATTGGCAAAAGTTGAACACTTTCAACCTTCCCTCTGTAAGTGATTAACGTAATCTTGACAGCCTGGTGTCCCTCAACAAAAGCTGTATATGCATGTTGTTGTGACAAATGTGTGGTTTGGTGCAGTACTTGCCAGATAGACCCCCTACAGACAAAGTTCTGTCAAGTTCTCTTTGAGTTGTCTCTTGCCCAACAAGGCTTTGCTCTGGACACAGTGAAAGGGTACCTTTTGGTATTTAACTTTTGCTGGACCCCAGCCCTCATTGTATGTCATCTCTTGTGATGTATTTTTGAAATACCTATAGCATTTGTTTTCACCATCTCCCTTAATATGGTCCTCACACTTTTGTCACTTCAAATCTGCCCCTTGCGGCTCCACACCCCCAATACTGTTGTGTGTTCCTCATCGCCATCACCTAAGTATGGTGAGTGAGGGAACTTCAAGGTTTTTGTGGTAACCTGTGTGGCGTACACCACCTTGATCCCAGAGAAACAAGTTCTGCAGATGCAAGCATCCTTCTTGAAGAAAGTTGTGACACTGTTCCTCATCTGTCAAACCATCACTCTGGCAGCATTCTGTGATCCGCCTCACACCTCTAAGAAGGAGAGACTTCCTTGCATGGGCCCCATGAGAGCACTGAGATTTTACATTGATCATACCAGAGAATACCGGGTGGACAATCAACTCTTTGGGGGCTAGGTGGAGCGCCGAAAGGAAAGGCTGTGCAGAAAAAGGACCATTCCCCCACTGGAATTTGTTCTGCATTAAGATCTGTAATGGACTTGCAAAAAAAGCAGCCACCAGAAGTTCAGGAATCTGTTCTACCAGGACCTAAGCCTCTACCTCTGAGTTGACATTTGGAGTTCCTATCGTAGTCACCTGACAGGCCGCTACTTGGTGTTGATCATACTTTCAAGAAACACTACTGTCTGGACATCCATTTTCGCAGAGAGAGGCATTTTGCCCACTTGGTCTTATAGGACTTCTTGGTTTAAGGCAATCACATAATCTACTTCCTGCCGTGGACTCTATTGAAAAGGTGTGGAATCTGCAGTTAAAAAGCTTTATCGGAACAACATGTTACCTTTTGGTAATGCTCTTTCCACTGATTCTCTCAACCTCCCTTTCTGTGAATTGGGCTTGACTCTGTAATAAGATCCAAAGATTAGGAATCTGCACACTGCTCAAAGCCAATTTACTGCTGAGAGCACGGGCAGCCTCTTCAGTGTGCTGGTTGGTGCCTCAATAGCCTCTGCATGTCCTTTCTGGAGTGGAACTTCATCAGTGCAGAGCCACACAGCTCCACCTACTGGGTACTGCTAAAAGTTTCGGATACTGTCTGATGGCTGGGGAATATTGAAAAGATGGGGAATCTGCAGTTAGATAGTGTCTACCAGAAAGAGAGCTACCAAAGGTGAGTAAATTGTTCGCTATAGCAAAATCTAAAGTCTAACAAACATAAAAAAATCTTTAAGATGCAGAACAGGCCACCAGTTATCAGCAGCAGCTAGAAAATATCCAGAGGAAGGTAAATGGGGACATCTTCCTTCCTTTGGTACGTAATCTTATATAGGAGTAGCAAAGCTAGTCAAGACATATTGTCCAATATGGTTATTCTCTGGGTTTCATGCCCTCTCCATGTGTTCTTCCAAAGATGTCTTTCCATTTCCAACTGGAAAAGCTTCATGAAAGGTCAACACTCTTGCTTAGAAACAGATAGTGAAACTGGTCACATCTTTACAACTAAACACATTTTATTTCCCCTTATTTTCTCTTTCAAGAAGAAGGGCCAGAGCAAGAATTTCGACCCTCTGTTAACTTGAAGCTATCAAACAGATAAATAAGGAAAGAGTCTGTTTGCACACAAAATCTACCCTCAATTCTGACAAACGGACTGGATGTTCGAATAGACCTGCAAGATGCGTATATCTTTTTTACAATAGTGTAGAAATGTTGACAGATCCTGAGGTTTGTCAGAAGGCAACCCTACCAGTACAAGGTCCTTCCATGCATTCTCAAATGTGCCATAACAATATGTTCTATGTGTGAGGCAGTAATAGCTGTTTATCTGAGAAGATAAAGAAAAAGAGTATTAATTTGGCCAAACTTAGACTGTCAGATGGGCATGTTAACGCTTCAAAGAAGTCTTAATATGTTTCCAGGAAAAGCTAGACATTCTGAACAAGCTGGGTCCATGAATCAACCATACAAAATCCACTTCAGCTCCAGTTCAGATCATGAGGGCAGTGCTGGACACCTAAGTAGGACAACGGTATCCTTCAGAGGAAGACATCTGAAGTTTTGCAAATTGCTCTCTAGATTCCTTCACTACTGGGATATATGCATCCTGCTTTCTTCTAGCTCCTCATGCTTATCTCCACAGTCCATCAGCAGTACTAGTATGCTGTCAAAGGGCACTAACCTTATATTCTAGATCCAACTGCCGTAATGCATCTTTCCATCTGTCACCGCCTCAACGAAAGACCACATACACAAAACTGTGAGGGCCAATGGTAAACATGGGAAAGGAAAATGGCAGGACAGAAAACAGACACTGGACTCCCTCACTTTGACTCATCAGTTTTTCTTGGGACTCAAATCTGCAAGACATGGTGGGTTGTCTGAAGGCATTGGGAGATATATTTAGTAGCTGGACCTAATAGTTGTGCATTTAATTGTAAGAGTGAATGCTTAGAGATATCTCTACGTAACTACTCTCTGTACCATGAGGTGGAACTTGTTATTCCTGAAACTAAACATGCAAGAGATTAATATCTTAAATATATGTGTGTGTGTGTGTTCCTCATGTGTTTGCTCTGAGTAGGATGACCTCTGAATCTTTGTCACTACCCATGTTCTGTGGAGGATGAGTTATGTTTTATACTGACTTGTATGCCACTGTAAGCATTATTAGAACTCTGGATATCTTGTGCTTAATCATAATTGCATTACATAACCATCATTTCTCTGATTTAATAATCCGTGCTGTTCTGCCACAGAATTATCCGAGTTACAATTCTATAGTCTTTAAAAAAATAAAAAAAAAATCAGAGTTTTTCACAACACAACTTGACTTTTAGTATTCCACTGTATTACCAATGTCCCTCTAACAACTTGAAAAGGAGACAGGAGTTCCATACAAGAAAACCTTAGATCTGCTTGCCAAAGATGTGGCAGCATCACAATTGCCTATCAATGACACAGTGGAGCACAAGGAAAGTTATACCCTAGAATCCAAGAGAGCTGCCTCAAGGTAGCATGAGTAATGCTCCACCATGCTATCCGAGTCTTAAGCAGTAAGACGTGTCTTTAGTCATGCTTCTGTACATTCTGCAAATGCTGAAGATGCAAATTATTTCTCAGACTAGCAGCAAATCAGTCCGTTTCTTGGTGGTTAGTTCAAGGCGTGAAAGCATTTCAAAGACGTTCCATTTCGTAAATACATTTTGACTTAGGTCATTTTAACTGATGCCTCTAAAATTGTTGGGGAGCTCATATGGATCATCTCTGCGTACACAGCAGAAAGTCCCATGAAAATGGTTTGTACCATATCAAGCACTGGTTTTGAGAAGTGCTGTATGAAGTCTTGGACATCCACTGGTTTTCATGACTAGAATTGTTTGCAAACACAGAAAACAGGAATTGACAGTCTTAGCCTTTAGATTTTACCAATACTGATGAATGAGAATACCCATTAGTTCAACTGATCAGGATTCTTAGGTACACAATTTCGCTGATATTTTTGATCCTGCCAGTTGTCACCAAGGTACTACAGAGCAAGGGTGATTCATTAAGTGACAGAATGGCCAGTCCACCAGTGATTCAGCAATAGTCATTTTTCGGAGGGACCACACATGACGCTTCCGTGCGGACCCAACCTCTCCACATGTTGAAGGCCGGATCCTACACTCTCAACTTAACATACTTGAAATTAGTGGCAAGGGTCCTGAATTCATGTAACCCTGTACAGGACAGGATCAACATCCTATAGGAACATGCATGCTCACAACCTAAAGTTTCACATAGAATAGATTCTTCATCTGCTGCATTGAAAAATACGATTCAGGGAAGTTTCAGAAAGAACAACACTTTAGTGGCCAGATTCGAATTGCAGTTCTCTTCAGAAAAGGCCCATATTAATGTTTTTACTGCTTACGGGACATGTCCTATACAAACCAGCTTCTTAAGGGCCTGTGTTTTCTGAAGAGTATTACAGTTTTTCCACCACTTAAAATACCTTCTCCTCCTTGGAAATTTATGATCATGGGTATGCCAGTTCAACTTAATTATCAGACCACTTTGTAGTGTACTTTGTGGAATACTGGCTTTCAATAATTACGTCTGTCGCAGGGTTAGTGGGTTTCGGATATTTTGTTCTACAAACTGTTCACAGTGCTACATATGCCAAGATGGTTAAGAGGACCCACCCAGGTTTTGTTACTAAGGTAGTCTTTGATTTTCATGTTAAGCAGGGTGTTTCTCATCCCACCTTCTTTCAGAACCCTTCCTCCCCAGCTGAGCAGTCTTCACACGTTCACAGTGTTGTAGGGTGGGCAGGGGTTGAACCAAGTTCTACCTTTGTAAGGCAAATACATTCATAGATCTGACTCTCACTTGTAAATCATCAACCTGTTTTTTGCAGCTTTCTTCCCCTCAAAACAGTATGTATCCAGTTGGATTGTCTTTTGCATAATGCTCTGCTATCCGAAAACAATAAGGTAGTTACTGGGTAGAACCAAAGCCTATTCTATTAGGGGTGTGGCAGTTACAACCACTTTGTTAAAGAACGTTCCTATAACAGAGACCTCTAAAGAAGCAACATGGTGGTAAGATCATACTTTCAGAACACACTACTTTCTTGGTTCAGATTGCAGAGCAAATAACCGGGTGGTGTAGGCTTCTTGGGCAATCTCTGGTTAGTTCCTGAGTTTTCTTTTTTCATCCATCACCTGATGATAGTGACGGCCTTGCTATTGTACTCAGTATGTATGATCATTGGAAATCCCTGAAAAAGAAAGGAAAATCACATACCTGTAATTCTTGTTCTCCCTCATTGGAACCTCCAGTAAATTATTGAGCACCCTCTCCTCTTGTCCGCTGAAGAACAGAAACATTGATTGCTTAAAGGACAGAATCCTAGTGTCTGACTGGATCAGGTGTTATTGACAAGGAATCATGGAAAACTAGTAGGATGCCACTTAAAGGAGCAGTGTCAGTTTTCCAGCCTCTTGAGACCTTAGTCTATTTACCTACATTACCGTCTTTTTACTCTTACTTATTTTTAAAACGTTTTGAGAAAGTTTAGCTTTTCTCTTGTGTTTGCCTGTTAACTTCATTAAATTCTAATTGGCTACCTTTAAAAAAAATATGTGCACCCATTTGTCAATATGGCCTTCAAGTTGTCAAAATATCGTTTTTTTTTTAAAAATAAAAAGTATTAGCTTTCCTAAAAGAAAAGTATATATTGTTTTGTAAAATGCTCTGTGATCGAACACATTGGTGGGAAGTTAATTTCTTATGATTTGAATGAGAATAAATGTGGAGAGCTATGATCAATATAAGCAACTTTTCCTTTTTTTCTTCTGTGTTTTTAATGCACTAGAGGTGGTATGTGAGCTATATTTTATGGAAATGAGTGCTTCACTCTCATATACAGAAAAGTACATTTAGGAAATGCTTTTAAACTATACAAATGTGCACCTTAAACAGCCTGGTTATTTGAAAATTAAATATTCTTGTTTGAATGCAGAAAATACAATAATTATAAGAGTTTTCAGCATTGTTACTGTGTGTACATTTATGTTATCATTTGATCTAAAAAAAAGGACACATATAAACAAGCATTGAGAAAGCCAACAGGTAGAGCACTGACAAAGTTATTAGGTGTAGCTTTTAGTTGACAATTCAAGGTTGGCCTATCAGCTTTGATAGTGCTTGTTCATATGGCACACTTAGTTCCACTAAAGAATAAAAGTCAAAGGCATGCAAGTGTCTTAAGTGAAAAGGAAAAAAAAGTCCAGGATGAGAGCCACATGTTTAAATTTCACAAAAAAATGAATTATTTGGAAGTGGTTAAACAGTTGACATTCGTGAGTGAAAGACTGGGTCCATGCTGCGCATTAATTGGTGTTGATATCAGCTGTGGTTTCAAAAGATTTGGCATGCTGAGATGAGTATTATTTCATAATGAACCCATTCCTTAATCTTTCATTAGCAATTCTCTGGACAAATGTAATAATCTTGAAAGGTCCTAGAAGAAATAAATGTGCCTTTTTGTCATTAGAAGTGTGAGGAAATAAGGGTTTAAGTGGCCTTCAGTGATAGGCCTAACTACTTAGTCTGCAGTAGGAACTTTGGATGGTTTAGAGCACGTTTCACTGAGGGCGATCTTTGTTAGTCATTTTGAAGGCATATTAAAACGTCTTAAGCTGTTCACTCTCTCTATTGAATGTAAGTTTATTTATGGTGTGGTCACAATGTCAGTGGACAGTGAGCATTTTATTTTAGGAGCTGATGATTTGTTCTGCGGCAGTTGTTTTGGAGTGTGCAGACGCCATTGCCCAAATGAAATAATTTGTACAATGTTTTTAATTGACCTAACAGGGACTGGGGCAGGTTTCTCCAACGAGTAGCTTGTGAGCTGAGTAGCTCTCCAGCGCACTCTGCGTAGCTTTTCTATGTGCAACCCACACTACTACTATAGAAGCTTTTGCTTGTTCGAATTATAACATGTATACGTAAATTAAAAAGCCATATTCAGTATGAAAATGTATTTTATCATATTTATCAGCTATGGGGGTCTTGGAAAAAGAAATCACTTATGGGGAAGATGAACTGGCACAGTATTGAGGGGACACAGCTCTATCAGTAGTCACTGATGGCCCTAGATTACCAGTAGGTGGGCCAGATATGAACCGCATAAAGGCGTAATCCAAATTCACTGTGGGGCCTCTGACCCAGCCAGAGCTCCTACTTTGTGTACTTCACGTTCAGACCAAGGGAAAGACTCTCAATCCCCAGCACAGAAACAGTAGAAAAGAGACAGATGGGATCTGGGGAAGGAATGTGGCTCGTCCCCCTAGATCAGAGGCTAAATTATGAAACCACCTTATGGAGAACCTGATTGAAAGCAAGTTACAATCATGTATGGATTCCCTTTATTCTGTTCTCAAATTTCTGCTAAAGGGATTAATTGAGCCTATTGTGATCAGATGTAAAAATATTGAGCATGTTGTCCTGTGTGCAAGAGGCGAGCAGTCATCAGGGACCATCTATAGTCAGTTGCCGGAATCATCGGAGGCTTCTCAAAGGGATAAGTCTATACCGGTCAGAAGGGAAAGTTCCCATTTAACTGCAACAAGCAACCGTGTGTTAATAGGCTCTGACACTATCCTGTGTAGAACACCAGCAAATGCTGTAATAGTGATAAGGACTGTATAAAGGAAGATTCCACAAGCTCTAGGCCCTTATCACCCCAGAGGGAACATGTTAAAAAATCTAGTACCTCAAATAAATTTGCAAACTATTGATCCCCCCCACCCCCCCCGAAGCCATCCCTTATGTGGTGGTTCTGGGTAATTTCCCCTTCTGGGTACTAATTCTCGAGAAACATACAGGGAGATGAAGAACAAAGTATTGCACTGGTTGGGCTCTCATTTGAATCTTGGAGTAGCTACTTCTGATTGTATGAACATGGCGAGAAGAGTAAACAGGCCGGGTATGGGATCAAAGACTCTGGAGGGAGACTGTATTGTTGTTAAGTTCAATAGGGCTCATATGGCTGAATACGTACTTACTAGGGTGGATCTCAGAAGAGGTAATTCATCCTCCGCCATCCAGGTCTTGCCTCTGGGCTTCATTTATAGACCGGTCCATGGGTAACCATTGACAGGGCCCTCCGAGAGATCTTGTTTAAGGACCTGTATACTGTGGAAGTCTACTCACCCCCAAGTGATATGTCATAATAGATTTACTCCTTTGAATCAGGTGAATGCTTGTGATTGGCACAAACATACAGCAGCAGAATCCCTAATTGGTGTGGAGCCTTCTGTTCGTTAGGTTACTTTTGCTCGGAGGGGAGGCTGTTACACCTTTGGAAAGTGGAGATGACATAAGACTACTTTGTTGGAATATAGCAGGGCTTTCCTCCAAATTTAGGGAGGTGAAATTAATACATTTTGTGAAAGTTTACCACCTGATTTGTCTTCAGGAGACCTGGGAGTTTGAGAACATGTTCCATCTTGAGGTTATAAAACATATTTTATGACAGCTATCCAGACAGCCACTGGTCGAGCTAGAGGGGGGTGTATGATCATTTTTGTCTCCATTAGGATAAACGGGCAGGTAAGATAGATAGTATCTACAGTGTATACTTTTCAAGCACTAAGGATCACGCTTGCCGGATCCTTAAGTATGGTGCTGCTAAATTTCTACAGTGCTAAAACCTGGAATCTGGCCACTACTAGTGTCCATAGTTTAATTATGTTCATGGAGTCAATAGGAAGGCAACAGGGTGGGAGGATTTCAAATATAATATTGGTTGGGGATTTTAATACGCACCTTTGTGGCCTGGGGAATGATGGAAGTCTGGCATATGATCAGCAGGTGCCGCCCTCCAGCTTCTCAGGTAAAGGTTGTGTAAATTTAGAGCCCCATTTGTAACATTCAAAAGAAGGTAATGAACTGACGTTTTTGTTGAGTGATTTATCGCCCCAGATTTCTTACCTAGGGCCTGGAGAGACGTTTAAAATAATCTTTAGTAGAAACTATTTTTGCAATTTCCTTATTTCGCAGTTGCCAAATAGAATTTCTGGGCCTTGCCTCAGAAATGTTATGATCCTGACCTGTTGGGTCCTTGTGGTTGTGACCACAGGTCACACCAAGACACCTTGCACTTTGATGTTTTGTAAATTTTATCAAGTCCCTAGGACTCCTTTTATTGTCCCTTTGATGAAAAGCCTTGGCTTCAGATAAGTTAGACCAGCACTTTTATATTTGCAAATGTTGTCAGGGTATTGGGTAATTATTAATGTGTACATTTTAAAATTCTGCCATGATTATTCAGAGCACTTTGGAATAAGCACTTTATATTTATTGTTTTTAACTGTTATAATATCAGTTTATCCTTGTATTCATATGTATTTATTGCATGTGTTGCTGATGTGTTTGGTGGTTTCAAAATGCAACTGAATAAAGAATTTTGAATGAATATGAAACTGTGTATTTTCAATATTCATTAGGTGTTTAGAGAAATATGGCAGAATTTTCAAAATGTATTGAAAGCTAGTATGTGAGTAAGAGAGATTTATTACTTACATTATTACCTTGATGCCAGAGGAGTTGCGGCGGGCTGTTGTGTATCACACATTTACAGGCATTCCAAATTGAAAATGTTTTTTGTTTTTTTTTCCCTTTACTGCTGACACCTCAGCCTAATGCACCAAGGTGATCACGGCTGACAATCTTGCATAGGGTGGTCACAACTACGTCACTACTATTAACCGCTCTGGATGATTTTCATTGGTAGCAATTAACTCATGTTGCAGAGAAGGCTGTAGAACCCTGGACTAGGGTAACTAAAGTCTTACCCACATAAATGAATTACAGTGATCTTTAAATGACCTAGCGTCCACTTTGCAGATTGGCTGGATACTTTTTTTCTGGCAGTAGAAGTAGCCTTGCCTTCTCTGAAGTGAAAATACAGTTGTGAATGAAAACCGATATACTTACTAAAGACAGTTTGTGATACAGAAGAGGATTGCATCCTGAGAAGAAGCAGTCACCCGTTTGCTTCAGCTGGCACAGCATGCTCTTCACTTTTTTTTATACTGCACCAGCACAGTGGAAGTTCACTGAACATGGATTGGGTACACTGTGTCAGGAGAAACTTAGCAGAAGCCACAGTCCAAGTTCCCGTCTCTATTTTACTGCAGTGCCACTTCACACAGGTGCACATTTAGCCACTTGATGATAGGTATGACGTAGTGACAGCCATGATGATGCTTGATACAGAAGAGTGCTTCTAATGTTGTTTGAGTGCTAAGCACTATACATGCTGCAGTCACTTTGTGTGTGAGCCATGTAAAGGAGCACCTCGCTAGAGGAACATACTTGGAGCTTGTAAAGGGAGAAGTGAAGCAGAGGTGGAGTGGTCGGAAGACAGGAAGTCTGAACCAATTCTTCAAGCTTGTGGCAGCTGCAAGTACTAAGTCTTAAAGCCCATCACAATACACCCTTCCACTAAATACCAAGGGCTTGATAAACAGGGCATCGAAGCATGGCAAAAACTGAAAAACACAAAAGAGCCACTAATTGTTGAAGAGCACTCAGCAAAAGCTCCTTCTCTCACTCTGTACTTCTTATATGTACTGTAGGTACTGTTGGGTGACTTGAGGTCCTCAGACTGCTAACGCTGTCTGTAGCAAGACCTAGGAAAAAAGTTCACAGTTGCATATTAACTTTTTTACCACAGATAAAATTCAGTATGATCATGGTTCAGCTCAAAACTTTTACTTAACTTAGCAAAGTCAATATTAAGAGTGGTAAATATGTGAAGTTCTTCCTGTAGACAAGCATTTTTTTTTTAAACAAAACTAGTTCTTTATAACAGAATATTTACTGATAGCGATATATATATATACAACCATATGAGAAATCGGAATCACTTCAACCTCTAAAACCAAAGTATGTCTAACTCAAGGCAGCATTAACTTAACTATGTGAATTTATTCTTTAAAAATATTATATATAGATATATTTTTAAAATATATAAGAAATTCGTCTTATTAGAAATTGCAGTCATGTTTTTGCTTTATTAATTCCTTTTAAATTTTGATAGACATTCCGGTATTAAAGGAGATAGCCTGCAGTAACCAACAGCTTTTGAGCACTGTACTAATAATACTGCTTGGTTAAGCGAGCCAGCCGCTCCACTGCCCCATAATGCACATAGTTGCAGATCAGTTACATTTTCAGATGTTTTGAGAAGAATCTGTGGCCATTTTGTCAGTAAAGGACTTCACCCCCTCAAACCAAACGCCTCTTCTTCTTTTTTTTTTTCTTTTTTGTTTTTAAATTTCAATTCTTGAGTGCTACCTGAACAATTCGACTTTAGGTGCTGGCCAATTAAGTGATGTTGGGTACTGTATGTATAGTACTACCACAAATGCAGCAACTTAACTGACATACTCCTTATTGGCTCCTAGTATTTAAGAAAGCAGTTTATGTGGTGCTTACTGTAATTCCTTTGTTCACAACATTTTTATATAGAAATTTAAAGTAAGCTACATTTCAGATGCCTTTCAGGATTTCTGAATTGCATTTTCAGTGAAACACCTTCAATTGCTAATATACATTTTATATGTTTATGTAAAACAAAAAGTACACATATTTTGGGTGAAAGCTCAAGCTAATACAGCGAGGTGGTCTTAGAAAAAAAATCATTTCAGCTCATGTGTCAGTTGTACAAATGTGAAAACTAATCATTACAGTGATGTGAATAGAAATTCTGAAACAACCTGTAACGGAAATGTTTTGTCAGTCTTGGTGTATACCCAGAATATGTGGATGGTAACACATTCTGTTTTGCACTGTAAAAGGCTATTGCCTTAACTTGAGGTTTTTGGTCTTACATACTCGATCATGTGATCTTCAAAGATTGCTTTGTAGATTTTTCTTAGGGATAATAGTTACTGAGGATCCTTCCAAGGTCATGGGCACCATTTGATACTAACCATTCAAGAGTGTCTACTAGCAAATGATTGTGTTTCTGGAACCACACATCAGTCCTTCCTCTTTGTCCTTATTCTCTCCTCCTTGAATTTTCTGAATCCATCTTTGAAGTGTCAATGGTGAAAAGTGATTGTGTAAATAATTAGTCCACATTGATGGACTCTACAATCAATGTAACCACCAGGTACCAGATTAACATATTTCGGGTTTAGAAATGGAAGTCTTTCAAAGGTTGTTTCAAGCTGTTTCAACTTGAAGTTCACCTGTTCAAAGAGTGAAGTGAAAACTTTCTTCCAGTCTGCAACAGACACATCTACAAAGAAGAACCACAATATAAGGAGTTTAGCACACAGAACACCTTTTATCAGCCAGTGGCGAACCCCTGAATATATTTATTCAAGCTTCTAGCAGTGAAGGGTATGAAGAAAGTACTGTTCAAGTATCAGATTAAAAAGTATAGTGTGAATACTCACTTACTCCAGTATTAGAACTTTCATAGATTCACATGCTTGAATCCTTCCCCGTCGTCGAGATTGGAGCCTCCGGTACATCAAAACAGCTATACATACAGGCTACTGCAATGAAAAAAGGCCTAAGGCTTTCACTTTAGTAGCCCATCCTTATCATTATGAGCAAAAAGAACCTAAGCAAGGCCCACCCAATCAGGCTTCCCTTCCCTCTAGAACCCTCCTGAGAGGAGCTCCCTACCCTCAGATTTTCTACCGCACGTCGTGCTAGGGAGTCTCCTTTGAGCTCTGCTCAGTCAACACTTCAGAGAAGTTCATTTTTGCTATTTTTCCTCAGAAAAAGGATTTCCTACAGCAAGTAAGGTGTCTTCTTCTTACTTTACTTAAGGGAACTCTATTTTGAAGAGAATTTACCATGTCTGATAAAGAGAAGAAAAGCCTTTTCAGAGCCTGTAAAACCTGTGGGGAAAAAAACGCACCACTTTGAAGACCCACATAAGGACTGTATTTATTGCCTCTACCCTGACCATGTAGCCAAAGACTGCAAAGTTTGCAGGACCTTTTCTAACATAACCCTCAAAGACAGGGAGGGTAGACTACTAATTTGGATCCAGAAGTTGAAGTCCAGATCTAATCCAGTGTCTGGTTCTGACAGTGAGGAATCTACAACTTCCACCAGAAAACTACAGAAAAGAGGCAGATCTCCTCAACCCCACTTAGAAGGTCTTCCCAAAAAGGCTCACAAGAAGACCAAACGGGTGTCCTCTAAAGCTGGAAGTCCTTCCAGTTCTCCTCACAGGAGTTCTGTTTCTTCTAAAAGGCACTCTAAAGAAAGATCTGTCTCCTCGGAGCACAGCAAAAGAGCCTTTTCTGAGCCTCCAACGCCACCTCCTGTCGTGAAACATGTCTTTAAGAGGCCATTTGAAAAATCTACGACGACGACACCGTAGACGACATCGACGAGCGCACCTTCGATGGCTGTGTCTAAAGGTGTCTGTACAGCTCTACAGCGTTGTCTTACACATCGACGATTGTGTCGACAGCGTCCTCGTCGACGGCGTTCATGGTTGCCTCGCCAATCGCCTCTCCTTCATCGATGCTACCGCCGGTGAGACTGTTGACGTTGACTCTGCCGTCGTTGTTTTCCTCGTCAACGAGAATTTCTCCAGCTACGTCCCCGTCGTCGATGCCATCCGTGTTGCCGTCGACGATACTGTCAATGAGGGTTAATGCACATAAGAAGCCTGCTTTCCTTTCACCATTGGTGACATCTCCAATTAGGGTTTCAGCCTTGGTACCTACGCATTTACTGGAACAGGAGGACTCAGATGATGAGGGACCTTTCGGGGTTGCTCAGAACTACACCTCAAGTGCCAGGATCTAGAGGAAGACACCCAGGATGATCCGCACTCTTACTACCCGCAGGCACACTAGTATCCTTATCAGGAGCAGATGGTTTATTTGCCAGGATCACTCATAGCTGATCTACAACTCATGTTGGATGACTACAGAAGGCGGTTTCCACCAGCTGGCTTGGAAGTTCAGCAGCCTTCTGTTGCGCCCTCTGTGCCTTCTACTCAGGTCCATCCAGGAATCCAACCATCTCATGTACCGCCACACACACCAATTTCCATCCGTACGCCAGATTTGTCCTCTTATGATGATGATGATGATGATGATGACGACAGAGAGGAGGGAGAATTACCGGATGCAATAACAGAATGGGATGACTATCAAATTCCTACTCTGTCCTCGCCCTCTCCGGTTCCTGTAGATTCCCCTCCTGGTGACATCAGCGGTTTCCACAACCTGCTTGAAATAGCTGCTAAAAGGTTTGAGTTGCCCTTGCCCACGAAGCAGATAGACTGCTTTTTGTATGATTTTAAGGAGCCATTTCAGAAGAGTGTTAAATCTATGCCAGATTGTGGACTATATCTGGAATGAGGGCTTTAAAGTTATGAGGAACCCGGCCACGGTCACCCCGGTTGTACCTCGCCTTGACAAAAAGTATAAGGTGCCTGAAGACTCTCCGGCCAGCCTCACTGGCCATCCCACACCCGACTCAGTTATTGCCCAGGCGGCACATCGCAGATCTAGGAACCCTTCAGCACCAATCACTGCCCCACCGGACAAGGAGGGTAGGAGATTAGGCAATATAGGAAAACACTTTTTCTTAATGGCTTTGCTTATTATAAGGGCTTCTAACTCTCTGGCTATCATAGGCAGATACGATAGGCAGCTATGGGCTGACATTGCGCCCTATTTGGATCACCTGCCTGAAGACTCTAAATTAGAAGCCAGGAAAGTCTTGCAAGAAGGGGAGAGGTCTTCTGCAGAAATCATAGACTGTGCTATGGACATCACCACCACGGCTTTCCGTCAGATGGCAGGTTCTGCGGTTCTCAGATGGCAGGGTTGGCTTTGAGCTACTTCATTTAGACCAGAGGTCCAAAACAAAATCCTTGACCTCCCTTTTGATGGTGAAGCCCTTTTCGGGAAGCACATTGATGATGCGCTTCAGTCAGTCAAGACAGACACTGACACGGCCATGTCCCTTGGCACCCTGCAGTTTAAAAGACAGCCTTTCCGGAGAGCTAGAGGCCGAGGCTACTCATCATATAGACAAGGTTTTCAGCAGTCTAGATACCCTTCTGTCTCTGCGGCATCCCATTCCTTTCGTCCTCAGTTCCAACAGAGAATGTCTCAACAGGCAGCTTATTCGAGAGCTTCCCAGAGGAAAGGCCGGAAGACAACCAAAAGATACAGGCCGTAGACAATGACTTTCTATTGTCTCCGAACCTTCCCCTGCGCTCAAGACTAGGGGGAAGAATTTCCCTCTACTTCCACAATTGGCAGAAGATAACTTCAGACCAATGGGTCCCCAAATCTTATACAGTTTGGCCATACACTGGAGTTGTTGCACTACCCTCCTACGAAGCCTCCCCTTCCTCAAAAGGTGAAGCACTTGCATCTTCTCAAGCAGGAGGTCGAGTCCATGCTTCTCAAGGAAGCTATAGAAAGGGTTCCACATCATGAGAGAGGAAAGGGTTACTACTCTCAATTCTTCTTAGTCCGAAAGAAGCAGAAAAGTTGGCGTCCAATTCTAGACCTCCGGGATCTCAACACTTATCTAAAAAAACAATCATTCCGTGTGATCACCCTATCAGACATTCTGTCCCTTCTAAATTCGGGGGATTTCATGGCCACCCTCGATTTCCAGGACGTATATTTCCATATCCCTATTCGTCCCTCCCACAGAAGGTATCTCAGATTTGCAGTAGCCGGAGACCATTTCCAGTTTAAAGTCTTGCCCTTTGGCCTGAAATCGGCCCCAGGATCTTCACCATGTGGTTGGCTCCAGTGGGAGCTTTCCTCAGAAGACAGAACCATCAAGTCTTTCCGTATCTGGACGATTGGCTGGACAAAGCCAGAACCAGATCTCAGGCGCAGAAGTCCACGAGAGCTTGTATCGAGCTGTTCACGAGCCTGGGCCTAACGGTCAATCGCGAAAAGTCAGCATTCCAGCCATTAAAGATTATAAATTTTCTAGGGGCAGTACTGGACATTTCCACCAATAATGCAGCCGCTACAGAGGACAGACGGAGAAAGCTCATCTCCCTCGCGAAGCGTTTACAAAAAAGAAAATACTTTTCAGTTCGCCTCTTCAAGTCCCTGTTAGGTATGATGTCCTCCTGCATTCCTTTGGTGCCTTTCTGTCGTCTAAGAATGAGACCCCTACAGGATCAGTTAGATTTTAAATTGGCACAATCCATGGGGTCTTTCGACGATATCATCAGGATAACAAAGCCCATGATACCCTCTTTAGCTTGGTGGACTCAGCAGTCTCACTTAACGAAGGGGCTTTCTTTTCTTCCCCAACAAGCACCTTGGGTGATAACTACAGACGCTTCTCTTGAGGGATGGTGTGCTTTCCTCCAGCACCTACAAGTCAGAGGCAAATGGATGCCACATCAGAAAGTCTTTCACATCAATTACCTTGAATTTAAGGCTGTTTGACTAGCGATTTTCTCCCAAAAATAAGAGGTTCCTCAGTTCTCATCCGGACAGACAACACGACGACAATCCATTATATCAACAAGCAGGGAGGAACCAGGTCTCTGCTCTTATTGAGAGAATCTCAGCGCATTTGGGAATGGTCTATCAGCCACAAAATAAACTTTTGAGTGGAACATGTCCCAAGCGTACAGAGCATCATTGCGGATTCCCTGAGCAGATCACGGCGTCCAGCCATGAATGGGAATTGGACCAAGGAGTCTTGAATCAAGTCTTCGCCCGATGGGGAAAACAGGGTCTGGATCTCTTCGCCGCCCTGAAGAATGCGAAATAACATTTCTTTGTAAGTCGGGATCCACATCGGGGCTCTTGGGGGAATGCGTTTTCCATGGCATGGTCAGGAATTTATGCCTCCGCTTTTCCTCCCATTCCCCTGATTCCAAGAGTTCTGGCGAAGATCAAGATCGAACGCTGCAAGCTCCTTCTGATTGCTCCGGCATGGTCTCGTCAGTTTTGGTATACGGAACTCCTTCACCTCTCGCAGAGCCGCAGCATCCCTCTACCAGTTATGCCCTCCCTGCTTACGATGAACGAGGGCCAATTTCTCCACGTGGATCCGTCTTCACTTCACTTGACAGCATGGCTCGTGAACACCATGAGTTTGCACATCTAGATATACCCTGGGACTGCCGAGCCATTCTTGTCAGAGCTGTAGCTGAGAGTACCAACAAATGTTATCTTCTAAAGTGGAAGAGATTTTGCTCTTGGTGTGCTCAGGTTCAAGTGCATCCCTTTTCTTCATCACCGAAGCAGATACTACCTTATCTTCTACTCCTGGCCAGATTGGGTTTGGCAATTTCTTCTATTAAGGTCCACCTGGCAGCGATTTCCTGTTACAGGCGTACGGAGAACGTGCCTCCTCTGTGATCAGTGAGAGTCATAAAACTGTTTCCGAAGGGTCTATTCAGGTCCTTTCCTCCGGTACTGCCTCCACCTCCTTCATTGCACCTTAATTTGGTCTTGTCTCAATTAATGAAACCACTGTTTGAGCCAATCCACAAGGCGGACATGAAGTTCCTATCCTGGAAAGTCTCTCTTGTTCTCGCTCTCACCTCAGCTAGAAGAGTAAGCGAAATACAGGCATTCACTATCCAGGATCCTTTCTTACAATTCAAAAGGGATAGAGTAATTTTGCGAAGAAATCCAAAATTCATACCTAAGGTCCCGTCTGATTTTCATATAAACCAACCGGTGATACCGAAAACATACTTTACTAATCCATCGACGCCAGCAGAGCAGGCTCTACATTCTTTGGATGTTCAGAGGTGCCTGAAGTTTTACCTGGACAGAACTAAACAGTTTAGGCAATCTAACCAACTTTTCGTGGCTTTCAGTGCTCCACGTAAGGGACAAGCTTTATCTAAACAAGGAATTGTGAGGTGGATAGCCTCTGCTATTAACTATTGTCATACAGCGGCATGTACCTTTGCAGAATCCAGCGCGTGCACATTCTACAGTAAAAATGGCTGCATCCATGGCACTTTTTGCAGGAGTGCCCATTCAGGACATCTGCGGGGCAGCCACGTGGAAGTCTGTGCATACCTTCCCAAGGCATTACTGTTTGAAGGAAACTCAGCAAGGTGATATGGCGGTAGGACAAGCGGTGTTGCAACATCTTTTCCAGTAACAGTGAGCTGTTGTAAGTTCTTTATTCCTTTTTTCCCGCCAGCCCAGTTTAATTTGCGCACATTGCAAAGGTTTGTTTCTTCATTTACGGCTCTCATATTCATTGTTTTACCTGTTTAGGGTAACGTTCTATTATCTTATTTATTGTTTACCTAATATGCTATTCTTTCCTACGTAATCTTTTCTTTAAAGATTTTGCTGATATATGTATGTTCCAAGGTGTATAGATATAGTTTTATATACATATATATATATACATATATATATATACATATATATATATATATATATATATATATATATATATATATATATAAATGTATGCATGTATCAATAAGTATACATATTGATTAATGCTATACAATGTGCTTCATTACTGCCTGCTATTCTGATTCAAGCATGTGAATCTATGAAAGTTCCAATACTGGAGTAAGAAAATAAGTTACTTACCTGTAACTATAGGTTCGGTGGCATGTGTAGCTGCAGATACACATGCTTTGCATAGTCCGCCGTCTGGTGTTGGGTCGGAGTGTTACAAGTTGTTTTTCTTCGAAGAAGTCTTTTCGAGTCACGAGACCGAGGGACTCCTCCTCTTTGCTTCCATTGCGCATGGGCGTCGACTCCATGTTAGATTGTTTTTTTTCCGCCATCGGGTTCGGACGTGTTCCTTTTCGCTCCGTGTTTCGGGACGGAAAAACAGAACTTCAGAAAACTACATCGGTATTGTTTCGTTCGGTATCGGGTTAGATTAGAATCGACACCGAATCCTGAAGAGCTCCGGTGGCCCTTCGGGGTAATTTCGATCCCCCGTCGGGGCCTGGTCGGCCCGACCGCGTGCAACATCGACACTGATGGAACGGACCCCGTTCCGATTCTGTCCGAAATGCCACAGTAAATATCCCTATACAGACCAACATTTGGTCTGTAATTTGTGCCTGTCACCCGAGCACAAGGAAGAAACGTGTGAGGCCTGTCGAGCGTTTCGGTCGAGAAAAACGCTCCGCGACCGAAGAGCCAGAAGATTGCAAATGGCGTCCACGCCGACAGGACAACGAGGGTTCGAGGAACAGGGAGAAGAAGAAGAAGCCTTCTCCATCCATGAATCGGACTCGGAAGAATTCGACGTCGAAGAAACCGTGAGTAAGACGTCGAAGCAAGCACCACACGGGAAAACAGACAAAGCCCAGGGGACGCCACTGCCGGCAGGCCATGGCTCAACCCATAAAGTAGGTGACCGTCCATCGGTACCGAAAAAAGGCGAACTGGTGCCGAGGTCGTCCGACTCGGGTCGAGACACAGGCATGCAGCAATCTCGGGACCGAGAAAGTGCTGCAGAAAAGGTTCGACACCGAGACAGCACCACCGAAGCTGCTCGGCACAGGGACAGCGGCACCGAAGATAGTCGACGCCGAGAAAGGTCGACACCGAAAAAGAGAAAAATATTGTCGGAGCAGAAATCAACAAGAGACACGGTTTCGGTGCCAAAACGACCAGCAACCGAACCCACAGCTAGTTCATACACAGAGGAACAATCACTTTCCTCCCAAATGCGCAAACACAGGTTTGAGGAAGATTTACAAACCACAGATGTAGACCACACCCAAAAGCGGATCTTCATACAAAGTGGTACAGGGAAGATCAGCACTCTTCCCCCAATCAGGAGGAAAAGGAAACTCGATTTCCAACCACAAGAATAGACACAACAAGCAAAGGTGGTAAAGAAGGTAACTCCACCACCGGTAACTCATACATCACTGGCACAAACTCCGTCACATTCGCCAGATCATACCACCATGAGCCAAGATGACCAGGATGCGTGGGATCTCTATGACGCACCAGTGTCAGACAATAGCCCTGAGTCATACCCTACTAAGCCCTCACCACCTGAAGACAGTACAGCGTATGCACAGGTGGTAGCTAGGGCAGCAGAGTTCCATAACGTGTCGTTACACTCGGAGCCTCTCGAGGATGACTCCCTTTTCAACACCCTCTCCTCCACCCATAGCAATTATCAGAGCCTTCCTATGCTTCCGGGAATGCTAAGGCACGCTAAACTGATCTTTAAAGAACCTGTCAAAAGCAGAGCAATAACTCCAAGGGTGGAGAAGAAATATAAAGCACCGCCCACGGACCCTGCTTTTATCACATCACAACTGCCACCAGATTCGGTTGTCGTAGGAGCAGCTCGTAAAAGAGCCAACTCGCACACATCAGGAGACGCACCGCCTCCAGACAAAGAGAGCCGCAAGTTCGACGCAGCTGGGAAAAGGGTTGCAGTACAAGCTGCAAACCAGTGGCGCATCGCTAACTCGCAGGCGCTCCTAGCGCGATATGACAGAGCCCATTGGGACGAGATGCAGCATCTCATCGAGCATCTACCCAAAGAACACCAGAAACGGGCAAAACAAGTGGTTGAGGAGGGACAAAATATCTCCAACAACCAAATACGTTCCTCTATGGATGCAGCGGATACAGCTGCAAGAACAATAAATACCGCGGTAACCATAAGGAGGCACGCATGGTTGCGCACATCCGGCTTCAAACCTGAAATCCAGCAGGCAGTGCTCAATATGCCGTTCAACGAACAACAATTGTTTGGCCCAGAAGTGGACACGGCAATTGAAAAATTGAAAAAAGACACTGACACAGCCAAAGCCATGGGCGCACTCTATTCCCCGCAGGGCAGAGGCACATTTGGCACATTTCGGAAAACCACTTTCAGAGGGGGGTTTCGAGGTCAAGCCACACAAGCCAGCACCTCACAAACAACTCCACCTACCTACCAGGGACAATACCAAAGGGGGGGTTTTCGGGGACAATACAAAGGGGGCCAATTCCCAAGAAACCGGGGAAAATTTCAAGGTCCAAAAACCCCGCAAAACAAGCAGTGACTCACAAGTCACTCAAACCCTTCACACAACACCTGTGGGGGGAAGGCTAAGCCAGTTCTACGAATCTTGGCAAAAAATAACAACAGACACTTGGGTACTAGCAATTATCCGACATGGTTATTGCATAGAATTTCTACAACTCCCTCCAAACGTCCCACCAAAAACACAAAACATGTCCAAACAGCATATAGACCTTCTAGGACTAGAAGTTCAAGCATTACTGCAAAAAGACGCAATAGAATTAGTACCAGGTCCACAAAAGAACACAGGAGTCTACTCACTGTACTTTCTAATCCCCCAAAAAGACAAGACTCTAAGACCAATACTAGATCTCAGAACACTAAACACCTACATCAAATCAGACCACTTTCACATGGTCACATTACAAGACGTAATCCCACTCCTGAAACAGCAAGACTACATGACAACATTAGATCTAAAAGATGCGTATTTCCATATACCAATACATCCCGCGCACAGGAAATACCTAAGATTCGTATTCAAAGGAATACATTACCAATTCAAGGTGTTACCATTCGGAATAACAACCGCACCAAGAGTCTTCACAAAGTGTCTAGCAGTAGTAGCTGCACACATCAGGAGGCAGCAAATACACGTATTCCCGTACCTAGACGATTGGCTAATCAAAACCAACTCGCTAACAAAGTGTTCACACCACACACATTATGTTATCCAGACACTTCACAAGCTGGGGTTCTCCATCAACTATGCAAAGTCACACCTTCTGCCGTGTCAAACACAGCAATACTTAGGAACAACTATCAACACAACAAAAGGGATAGCCACTCCAAGTCCACAAAGGGTTCAAAACTTTCACAAGGTGATACAAGCCATGTATCCAACTCAGACCATACATGCAAAGATGGTACTAAAACTACTAGGCATGATGTCCTCATGCATAGCCATTGTCCCAAACGCAAGATTGCACATGCGGCCCTTACAACAGTGCCTAGCATCACAATGGTCACATGCACAGGGTCAACTACTAGATCTGGTGTTGATAGACCGCCAAACATACAACTCGCTTCTATGGTGGAACAGTACAAATTTAAACAAAGGGCGGCCTTTCCAAGACCCAGTGCCACAACACGTGATAACAACAGATGCTTCTATGACAGGATGGGGAGCACACCTCAATCAACACAGCATCCAAGGACAATAGGACGTACATCAAAGAAAGTTTCATATAAATCACCTAGAGCTGTTAGCAGTATTTCTAGCGTTGAAAACATTCCAACCAATAATAACCTACAAATACATTCTTGTCAAAACAGACAACATGACAACAATGTATTACTTAAACAAACAGGGGGGCACACACTCGACACAGTTGTGTCTCCTAACACAAAAAATATGGCATTGGGCAATCCACAACCACATTCGCCTAATAGCACAATTTATTCCAGGAATCCAAAACCAGCTAGCAGACAATCTCTCACGAGATCACCAACAAGTTCACGAATGGGAAATTCACCCCCAAATCCTGAACAATTACTTTCAAATTTGGGGAACACCTCAAATAGATCTATTTGCAACAAAAGAGAACGCAAAATGCCAAAACTTCGCATCCAGGTATCCACACAGGCAATCCCAAGGCAATGCTCTATGGATGAATTGGTCAGGGATATTTGCGTACGCTTTTCCCCCTCTCCCTCTCCTTCCATATCTAGTAAACAGGTTGAGTCAAAACAAACTCAAACTCATACTAATAGCACCAACATGGGCAAGACAACCTTGGTATACCACACTACTAGACCTTTCGGTAGTACCTCATGTAAAACTACCCAACAGGCCAGATCTATTAACACAACACAAACAACAGATCAGGCACCCGAATCCTGCATCGCTGAATCTAGCAATTTGGCTCCTGAAATCTTAGAATTTGGACATTTAAACCTCACTCAAGAGTGTATGGAGGTCATAAAACAAGCTAGAAAACCTTCCACTAGACACTGCTATGCAAGTAAATGGAAAAGATTTGTTTGTTACTGTCACAATAATCAAATTCAACCATTGCATGCATCCCCAAAAGATATAGTAGGGTATCTACTACATTTGCAAAAGTCAAATCTAGCCTTCTCTTCCATTAAGATACATCTCGCAGCAATATCTGCATACCTACAAATTACTCATTCAATTTCACTATTCAGAATACCTGTCATAAAAGCGTTTATGGAAGGACTAAAAAGAATGATTCCACCAAGGACACCACCTGTTCCTTCATGGAACCTCAATATTGTCTTAACAATACTCATGGGCCCACCTTTCGAACCCATGCATTCTTGCGAAATGCAATACTTAACGTGGAAAGTTGCATTTCTAGTGGCCATTACATCTCTTAGAAGAGTAGGTGAAATCCAAGCGTTTACTATACAAGAACCATTTATTCAAATACACAAAAATAGTCGTTCTAAGAACCAACCCAAAGTTCTTACCAAAGGTTATCTCACCGTTCCACTTAAATCAAACAGTAGAACTACCAGTGTTCTTTCCACAGCAAGACTCCATAGCTGAAAGAGCACTAGACATCAAAAGAGCACTAATGTACTACATTGATAGAACAAAACTAATTAGAAAGACAAAACAGCTATTTGTTGCATTTCAAAAACCTCATACAGGAAATCCAATATCAAAACAGGGGATAGCCAGATGGATAGTTAAGTGCATCCAAACCTGCTATCTTAAAGCAAAGAGAGAGCTGCCTATTACACCAAGGGCACACTGAACCAGAAAGAAAGGTGCTACCATGGCCTTTCTGGGAAATATCCCAATGAACGAAATATGTAAGGCAGCAACATGGTCTACGCCTCACACATTTACGAAGCACTACTGTGTAGATGTGTTGTCTACACAACAAGCCACAGTAGGTCAAGCTGTACTAAGAACTTTATTTCAAACTACTTCCACTCCTACAGGCTGATCCACCGCTTTTGGGGAGATAACTGCTTACTAGTCTATGCAAAGCATGTGTATCTGCAGCTACACATGCCACCGAACGGAAAATGTCACTTACCCAGTGTACATCTGTTCGTGGCATTAGTCGCTGCAGATTCACATGCGCCCACCCGCCTCCCCGGGAGCCTGTAGCCGTTTGGAAGTAATCTTCGACACTTGTATATTTGTAAATATATTATTTTAAGCAACTCTTGTATATACATACTCATTCCATTGCATGGGCACTATTACTAACATACACAACTCCTACCTCACCCTATGCGGGGAAAACAATCTAACATGGAGTCGACGCCCATGCGCAATGGAAGCAAAGAGGAGGAGTCCCTCGGTCTCGTGACTCGAAAAGACTTCTTCGAAGAAAAACAACTTGTAACACTCCGACCCTACACCAGACGGCGGACTATGCAAAGCATGTGAATCTGCAGCGACTAATGCCACGAACAGATGTACACTGGGTAAGTGACATTTTCCTTCTCCGGTATTGGAATCTTTCATAGATTCACATGCGACACTCCCTGCTCCCCTGGGAAGCTCACCTTATCCTGTCTTCTTCAGATATTCTTTCACTCGTGCTTGAGAAAATCTGAGGGAAGGGAGCTCCTCTCAGGAGGGTTCTAGAGGGAAGGTAAGCCTGATTGGCTGGGCCTTGCTTTGGTCCTTTTTGCTCATAATGATAAGGATGGGCTACTATAGTGAAAGCCTTAGGCCTTTTTTCATTGCAGTAGCCTGTATGTATAGCTGTTTTGATGTACTGGGGCTCCCATCTCGATGACGGGGAAGGATTCAAGCATGTGAATCTATGAAAAATTCCAATACTGGAGAACTACAGTTCTAGGTAAGTAACTTATTTTCTTATTGATAAACTGACAAAAAATAAGAACATTTCAATTAAGGACGTGCAATGGAGGAGCCTTAGTCATTACAGACACTGATGACTATAGGAGATATGCCCTGAGGCAATTATATGACGGGTCTGCTTACTTTAAAAAAAAAAAAAACTGTCATATTGAACAAAAATAGTACTTAATGCCTATTGTGTAACCCTAGACTTTTACTTCGTAGAGTAGGTTCACAAAGGTCTGCAACTCCCTTCTTAGCATCCAGCTGTTGCATAAATCACTTGTTTTTAACCACTTGCTGTATATCTATGTAGTGCTTTGAAACCATTAGTGAAACAATTCTTGACATATTTAAAAGATCCAACCTTGACCTCAAATCTTCCAAATGATAGGTAAAGTTGACCTTGTTTGCCATATCTGGTTTTCATCAATGTCCACCCGGTATAGAAGTTTCATTACCTAATAGCTCAGTACTACTGCAGTGCAGTTGGCACTCTAGTGCTTGAGAGGCCATAAGATTTAATGGTGGCCGGTATTAGGAGGCAAGGAAAATGGAGTGAGTGAAAGATGCGAGAGAAGCGAAAAAACAGTCTTATAGTATTTTAGACTTGGGCGTGTGGCTGCTTTTATTTCGTGATACTGTTTTGTGCACTTTTTATTGTTGAGGACCAGAGTGGAGGTTAAGCAGACTAGACGGCCGTGTACAGTGCCAGTAGTACATCCTTCAGTTTTATTAGTCGCCTCGGTGCGGTTGGCGCTCTAGTGCTTGTGAGGCCATAAGATATAATGGAGGCCGGTGCAAGGATGCACAGCGGGTGTATCTTTGGCGTGCCAAAGGCAAGCCCATCCGTCTGCAGCCAACTGGGCCCAGGGGCCAGGAACCCTGCCCGTGCTGTTGTAGGGGATTAGGGATTTTTGAGTTATTCAGCAATAGAGCTGAAATGTCTGAACAGTTGGAAGATAACTGTCAGCATTTAGGTGCCTTGTGTTTTTAGTTAACTGTAGATCCCTCCCCAAACACAGACATGAAGTGTTTACTTTGTTAGATGATACTCAACTAACAGCCCTTTTCCTGACTGAAACTTGGCTCAGGGAGGAAAATGGGCCGGATATCGTGGAGGCCTTACCGGTAGGCTATAGCCAGATGCAACCAGGGCAGTCAGAAAGGGGGAGGAGTTACAATAATTGAAAGAAGGAACTTTCCCACAAGTATATGGTCTCAGGGATGCTGATCTATTGGCCTCCCTGCCAATGAAAGTGGTGCCCGATATATTAGCGGCCTCCAAACAGCAAATTTCACGTTACTGGGCCACCTAAATTTTCATATAGAAAACTTGGGCTGCCCTCAGGTTGCCAACTTCCTGAACGATTTGACTGTAATCCACTTACATTAGTTGGTGCACTTTCCAACACATGAGAAGGGCCATACTCTTGACACAATTTTCTCGAATGTATCCAATATGACAGTAGAGAAGCCTCAGCCAATGATTTGGACAGACCATTATATTATCCCTTTTTCAACCCCAAGAGAAGGAAAAGATATAGCAAGAACTACATACTCTAAAATGTCCTGGCAATGGTCTAAATTAGATACAGTCAGCTGTGAGCAAACATTAGGTAAATCAACCCTGATAGTAACAAATGACGCAAAGATAGCTACATTATATAAAGGAATTCAAAACTGGGCCACAAAGAATTTAGATGGCCTAATTCCGATGAAAGTGAATAAAAGATTGCCATCCCGGAATAAAAATCCATAGTTTTCTTAGGAGTTAAAACAAGTAAAAACAGAATGTAAAAAAAACAGGAAAGGAAGTGGAGTGCTAAATATGATGAATTAAGCAAACAACTATATAAGGCATCTTTGATGCAATTCTGCGAGCACGCACAAATTATCTTGCCAACAGGATTAAGCAATCTGCCAATTCCTTGAGAGTTTTATCATATAGTAAACTCATTTTTTAACCATGACACGAGTGGGGCCTCCATCTCTTTTGAGCGATGGGAAGCCTTGGCAACTAATTTTTGGGGAAAATTGAGGGACATCTATGAAGCCCTCTCAGAGTCAGCAGATAGCACGGTAAATGGGAACAAAAGGGCCAAGAGTTAAGAACAGTAATGTAACACACTCCAGCTTTCCACCTCTGACCGAAGAGAAAGTCAGGGTTGTGGCAACCTCAGTGAAGTTGGGCTGTCTGCCGGACCCTGCCCCAATTGATATTTTACAGAGGGGGTAAGCTGCGTGATGCTTTGCATTTTGACAGATGTGTTTAATCTTTCTTTGGAAAAGTGTAGTGTCTCACAAGAATGGAACCACTTCATCATCCTCCCATTACTAAAGAAATCCAACCAAGATCCCGAGCTGATACGGATTTACAGACCCATCTCTCTTCTGCCTGGAGTTAGTAAGATCATAGAGAAAATAATTAACAGGCATATTACAGACTATCTGGAAAGTAATAACTTTCTTCATCCTACCCATATTGGTTTCCAGTGCTCGATGCAATGCATAGACTGATCTTTTAAGAGCTACGGAAGATCTTGGAATTACTATGGATCAGGGTGGATCAGTAGCTCTGATCCTCCTGGATCTAATTGCCACCTTCGACACGGACTCTTACTCTGTTCTTTTAGAGAGACTGGAAGAGGTAGGCATCACAGGAAAGGCGTGTTGGTGGATTGCCTCACCATAGCTTCCAGGTTAGTTAAGGACCATTCCTCTCATCCTGCTATCAGCTGAAGTGTGGACCCAATGCTATTTAACATTTATGTCTGCCATTTAGCAGAGATTGTCTGTTCTTTTGGCTTCAAGATGGTATGTTATGCGATGGTACACAGCTGGTAGTCACGTGGATGAAAAAGAGCTGTCTAAAGCTGAACGGAGAGAAAACCACGGTACTGGTACCAGGGCAAAATCAGTCACTCAGTGATAAGATCACCTGGCTTCCGTCATTAGGCGAAAGGATAGCCCCTAAAGCAGAAGTAAAAGCCTAGGGACGTCTTGGATGATCAGCTGACTATGGCCTTACAAGTGAAAAAGGTGAACAGAAGCTGCTTTGGCCTTCTGAGAGCTTTGAGAAAGGTACTACGGTGGCTCCTGATGGAATTACGAAGGATGTTGATTAAAGGTCTGATCCTTTTTCTCTTGAATAACGCAGTGCCCTCCATTTAGGAAGCCCAAAGGCTGTGATAAAAAGATTAAAATCATCCAAAATGCTGTAGCCTGTGTACTGCATTTTGTACTGTGTAAGCATTTCAAGAACAGTCACCAGGGACAGGTCTCAAAACTCTTCACTGAGTTCCCTTAAATGGTAGAGTAAAATTTAAAGCATTATGCTTTTTATATAAGGCAAAGCACAACACTGGTCCATACATTTTGCAGTGCTTGGCAACTCCCTACTGTGCCTGTAGGGACCTGGGATCAACAATTTAGAACTGCTGGTTGTCACCAGAATTAAGAGCCAGGAGTGGAGATCGGTCATATACCTATTTCACCCCTAAGCTCTGGAATATGCTGCATTTAAGCCTCAGAAGGGAAGCTAATTTCATGAGTTTTAGAAAATAATTAAAGACGGTTCTTTTCTCCGAGCCTTCTTTGTAGGGATTTGAAAGTCACTGACCCAACTTTTCGGACAGGGCTGGGAAACCTGAATTTCGGGTAGATATGCGCTCTATAAAATTGAAGAATAGAATAGAACAACTAACCAATAATCCTGTGCTAGACCGATTTAATGATTCCTATATTAAGTGATAGCCTCCATTTTCTTTGTTTCTTATTCATGGAAGTGCATGATATCTTTGCAGGGCTACCTGGAATTACAGTGGGTCCTCAAATCACAAATCTGGAAAGACACTCCAGGAATCCGGTGACCATACCTTATGTATCCATGCCTAGACACTTTCGGCAGCCATCACATGCTCCAAGTAACAATGTTTAAATAAATAAATCATTCCAAACTAACGGGCTGTAAATGAAGACTGTTTGCCTACCCTTCTCTGCTGTTGAAGCAGATACTGACATGTGTCAGATAGGCAGCACAGGATCTATGGGCAGCCCTTATTATCAGGGATGACTAAGGTCAGGCCCATCCCAAGAAAAGCTCAAATAATCTGGAACTTCCTGCTGGGACTAGAATCGAAGATTCTTGCAGACTGACTCCTCGGTCTGGAAAATTATGAAAGTAGACCAGTTAAGAAGACTTCCTTCTTTGGAAGTGTTATCAATAAATATGTTTTTGCTGAAAGCTTTGTCCATTGTTAACTTCACATTTAGACATTTATACAGCAGATGGAAGCATGAAATGCTGAAACTTAATCTAGGTATCTGTAATTCCATTTCCAAGGTAAAACCATCTTGTTGTGCTGGTTGGATGTTAAATCCATGCCTTTCCTGTCTCCCCACAATGTCTTTACTACCAAAGGTCGTCATCAAGCTCAAACAGTCAAAAACAAGGGTGATGATTCACATTGCTATCGAGCTACTTCACCAATGTTAAACATACCACCTCCTGTTGTCTGAATGGTCAGGCTCTTAAGGCTGTCTCAGGGCTACAAGAAGGGTCTAAAATACATAGAACATATGGAGAGATTATCTTCCTATGCCTTTAAATGAAAAAGATTCTGCATTTAATGGCAAGAGTAGAATGTGTACTCAAGGGCATATCAAGAAGGAATGGTACTTTCAGCACATCTTTGTGTAATTCCAGATTAAAATTTCTCTCTACTGGAGTTTGCCTAAAAGCTTTTACAGCTTAGAGGAAATGCCTTTCTCAGAATTCCATCGCCGTTTTCGTAAATAGGTATTCTTTTTCCTTTAGGGACCATGAAAATTCTAGTGCCCAATAGGAACAACTCCATCCCCTAGGGATTTGAAATAATTGGCAAGTTGATGGTTCTTCTTTTGAAGCCATGCACAGGTCAAACCTTTAAAACACTCTCCCAGAGGATATTGGATATTACAGTAGCCATAAGAACGTGTAAGACTTTTTGTCTATCCTCCAATTAATATCTTACAATATTTCTGAATACATTTTTGTGAGAATTCACTCTTCTCTCCTGCCAAAGTTTAATATATATTTTCACATAAACTGGCCTGTTTTTCTTCCATATTTTTGCCTGTCTTTTCAGTGGAGAAATCCGGTCTCACCCTTAAGTGAAAATAGCTCTTTGGTACTATTTTAACACTTTTAAAGATCTTCCATCTTTTTATTGGCTAATTAAAAGAAGGCTATAACCCAGTCGATATCATTGTACGAAGATCACTTGGTGGTAAAGGACAATGTAAATATATGTACAGCCGAAGCTCTCCATAATGAGTCTGTTCATTAAATTCAAAGGCAGGTTGACTGCTTTCCTGTTAAAACCAGGTGAATAGGTGCTAGTGAGTAATAACTTTCTTGTAATGTACCTGTGAGATGCACCTGAGTTTTTATGGCAGTGCATCGGGAAACACTATCACAGCCTCTGTGGCTCCATACACTTTAGTTCCATTTCGTTAACAATTCTTTCTGAATATAGATGTTTCTGTTTGATTAACAATTCTAAGTTGAATTTAAAAAAGGACTAAGTGGGACACAGTTGTATAAGAGCAATTTTAGAAGAGATGTTTCTTCTTGATAAAATATTTCTGAATTCACTCATATAGGTATTCTGTCTTTGTTTATTTGATGCCAGTGCTTATGAGGGAGGTTAAAGGTTATAGGTGACTTTCCTTCTCCTTGCGGTAGCTCCAGGAAAGTCACCTGTGGGCCACTAACAATTACTTGGTGAATATGTTTGCCTGTGTCTGATCTTCATTGTTGTAGAGGTATGGTAAATATGCCTCGTTTTCTTCAAGGATATACAACTGGTCAGCAGATTTCGTACAGTTGGGCTGTCCGATCTGCCAAGATTATTTGACTCATGTTGACCTTTAAACTACCTGCACAGGCCACTCTGGGAATATGATACTAAACAAATTCCCATGAAGCACTGGGCCTAAATGGAATACATAGAGAAGTAGGGCTGTAAGGCATGGCATCTTGATGTTCACAGGTTCAAATACTTCAAAGGGGTCTCTTGAACCTAATGCCATAGGTTTGCAGCTCTGCATTTTGTTCAGTACAAGATGTGAAGTTGCTTATACTATATCTATGAGTTAAGTTTTGAAAAGATCTTTAAAAACATGTATATTTTGTGTTCTATAAGCAATATGATGGTGCATGTTTTACAATGTTTTCACCATCGTTTTAAATGCACCTAGGTAGTAAGAATCATGTTTCTTTCTTGGCAGTTTCTGATAAAGATTATGAAAGTAGGCTACTCACTTTCACTTTTCTAAGGAGAGCTCTCTGGCCATGCTGCGAGAGCAAGGGTGCAAACAACATGAGCATGTATTGCAGGCAACAAACTAGAGAACAGTACAGAAAAGGCACATACATTTTATAAAGATATCATTGTAGTTCCAAGTAAGGCTTAATATTACTTTACTGAAGCCTTATGAAATATTTTCTGATTCCATAACACACTTGGCCATCCCATTGGAAGGAAAGGCCAGACACAGAATACCGAGCCCTCTGCCATCACCTTGGAAAAAAAAATAGGCAAAGAGATGGAACTCTTTCGCATAAGGACTCGCATCTAGTGTGATCATCATATTGAAATGTTTTCTTTGGCATGACCTAGTTGCTGAATCAAACAACATTTAAAAAAATACATAAATCCTGCATTAATTGGTAATCATAACGAGTGACCTCATAATAAAAAAGGAGCTAGTATCAAAATTACAGAAACACACTAAACACGAGCAGCTGATATGGTCCATAAAACGCCAGCAAGCGGAAAAGGAGTCTGTTTACATCTACTCTTTGACAAGAAAACACAATCGCAGCGAACTATGGCGATAGATCAAAAGCAAGATCAACAAAAGTGACCAACGTAACAATGCAATAAATGTAGCTTCCGGGGTAGAACATGTTAAAAAAAAAAAAAAACTCTATTCAACCGACCAATTTTCCCAAGCACAACCAGGGGAGAAACAGTCATGGGACTTGCTCCCTCTCCAGGAGAGATTGCTAGCATTCTTCGCAGAATGAGGTCGTCGGAGGCTCCCGGTCCAAACGGATTCCGCGCATACATCTACAAGGAAGAGCCAAACCTCCGTTCCACAATCCTTTCTGCACTGTACTGCCCCTGCCTTGATTCCCAGGAAGTACCACTGAACTGGAGAGGTTCAGTACTACACCCCATTTACAAAAAGGGGGATAGACAAGACCCTGCCAACTATTGCCTCATTGCACTCCTAGACACTGAAGCAAAAGGATTCGCCTTTTTTCTTCTGGAAGAACTACAAAACTCTGGGCAGAGGCCAAAGAGTTAGTGCCACTAAACCAAACTGGCTTCAGGGCGAATTGTGCCACCACGGATAACATCGTAACCCTTTCCTTTCTAGCTCATGAGGCTGTGGTTAAAAAATTCCCCCCTCTTTTTGCATGTTCTGTAGATTACTCTGCGGCATTTGATGCTGTTGACAGGAATCTACTATGGAACGAGATAAAAAACTGGGGCATCTCAAATAATCTCCTAAGGGCAGTAACATTGTTATATACATCAACCTGGGTGAGGGTCAAGCTGTCATCCTCCACAGTCACCAAGGAGATTCCTGCCACCAATGGACTAAAACATGGCTGCGTTTTAGCACTGCTAGGGACTATGCTATTGACTCCTTTTGTAGGAAGGTCACTAACGACCTTTACCACATGGAAGAACAATACACTTTGGGACATAAGTCCATCCCCTCGTACAACGTTACACTAGCAGAAAAAAGAGCCATTGCTTCCCTTTCTAGATGCAATGATATAGTCATCAAAGAAGCTGACAAGGGGGGGAACATCGTTATCATGGATAGGAAAGATTACATATCTGAAGTGGACCGTCAACTATCAGACTGTACAGCATACCGTAAACTTACCTCGAATCCCATGCCAGATGTCAACAGATACATCCTACAGAAGCTCCAAACATTTATGAACCAGGATCTGATCTCGAACATGGAGTTTAAATACCTATATAACTGCACACCAACTGTACCCTGTATGTATATCCTACCTAAGATCCATAAAAAGGGTATGTTTCCCCCGGGCAGGCCCATCATCTCCGGCATTGGCTCCCCTACCGAAAAACTATCGGAATATATCGATATCTTTCTACAGCCTTTTGTCCAAAATCTACCCTCTTACATTAGAGATACTAAAGATCTACTCTGTAAAATTACAGATTATGACTGGACGGAAGGACATTATCTAGCCACACTAGACGTCACCTCTCTGTACACAAGCATCCCTAGATCAGAAGGTCTCACTGCCATACAACACTATCTAGACACCAGAGATGCCTCCTTACTAGACCATTCGAACATGCTGATGGACCTGATTCAAATGGTCCTAGACAACAATATTTTTATGCATAATGGCATATGGTATCGCCAAATGCAAGGAGTGGCGATGGGGGCCAAATTTGCTCCATCATACGCTAATCTCTACATGGGATTTCTAGAGAAAACTCATGTATGGCGTACCTGTCCACCATCTCTGACGCAACATATTCTGTATTGGGGCAGGTACATCGACGACATTCTAGTCTTCTGGTCAGGCGATTTAGACGCGTTTACACTCTTTACAGAACATCTAAACAATAATAGCTACAACATCAAATTTACCCATGAAGTCAGCCCTCTTTCCATCAACTTCCTGGATCTCACCATCTATATCAAACAGGGTAAAATATGTACCAAATTATATAGAAAATCAACAGCTTGCAATGCAGTACTTCATGCTACTAGCTCTCACCCGAAACCTCAAATAGATGCTATTCCTTATGGAGAAAGTACTAGAATACGTCGTAACTGCAGTGAGGACCAGGTGTTCAAAGAAGAACTACATAACATGGAAACACGGTTCAGATCCAGAGGCTATCGCCCACAGATCATTAAAAAGGCATGCAATAGGATCTTGAAAATCAAACGTCCGGATCTACTTACGAACCCAAGAAAGAAAGACCCACACAAACGCATTTCTCTTATCATCAGACACAGTGCACTCAGCTCTCAAATCTTTAAAACCATACGTAAACACTGGTCACTGCTCTTAACGGATGATGTGCTCAAAAAAGGCCTTACTACGAAACCTAGCATAATCTACAAAAGAGGTACTACTTTACGGGATCAGCTATGCCACAGCTTCTTGCCCTCTGTAAAAAAAAGGTACTTGGCTACCAAAATTGCCTCCAGGCACTTACAAATGTGGCCACTGTAGCATCTGTGATTACATTAAAGACAAAACACAGAAAATTCGGTACAATACCCAGGTCGAACATAAAATCAAAAACTTCATTAATTGCAACACAAGCCACGTGGTGTATTGCATCGTATGCTTTTGTGGACTCATTTATGTAGGCAGCACCATCCGCCCTCTCAAGGAGAGAATCCAGGAGCATCTGAGAGCCATCAGAACACACAATACGAACTACCCTTTTGCATCACATTATAATGAACAACATGGACAAAGAGAAGTCTTGGACATAACTATACACGGAATAGACTCTTTAAGTAATTTGCCCCGAGGAGGCAACCGCACACTGGCCCTAAGACGCTTAGAAAGCAGATGGATTATAAAATTACGGGCAGGAGAACAGGGCTTTAATATCCACAAGGACCTGCATGTATTTTTATAAACATTTGCAGGCTCTACTCCCAATGTTGTGATGCTCTTCACTGTATAAAATTGCTGTCATCCCCTTTTGTATTTGGTCTGTACGGACTCTGGATACTACATGACATATTTATAACCACAATTTCTCTTCTTTAATGCATATAATGACTTATTTTTCCTTTGGATTGTGTCCTTTCTATTGATATTGTAAACATATTAACAATGATCACCCCACTCTCAGGCGTCTTTCCTACAATGTAAAAAGCAAAGAAATCTCTTTTTCCATATCTTATCTTTTATGTTAAAAACTGCTATGTTAACTAGTCCTTTTTGAGGTCGTTTACTCACTTTCTTCTCTTTTGGGTCAAAAATGTTAGTGTCTGCGTTACACAGAGATCTATGGTCTATTTTAAATGTATGACATGCCACCCATACTCATGTGGCACGGTTTGCTTAAAACAGTTGGATAATGGCAACACTATACAAGCACGATGGCATTGGGTAATATTCATCCTTTCTTCACCTACATCCACCCTTATAACACCCACGAGCCACGTATTCACCTTACTATCTTTTACCTTCTATACTGTTCACAACGCTTATACCACTGTATCAGTTCTTTCCTTTGTAGCTCTCTCCCTTTTGCAAACTCAAGGTATGGTTTTTCTCTAACTGTTTATGGTCAGTTCCTACCTGACCCGTAATACCACCTACATGGCGCCTGCCAACGCCCATCTTAACTAGGGCTCCCTTAGCGCTCTATCGGACTAAGCCGTAGTCCTTTTTTCATGTTTTCAACGCGCGCATATAGACGTCGACAATCTGCAGGACGCAGAACACACCGGCAACAAGACAGCGTTATCATGCGCTGTCCTCGCGCTCTCCGCACTGATGGACGCATTACTCTACGTACAGTGACTGGAAGAATTAAGGTATGCGCATTCCAGTCACAGCAGCCGTAATACCGCACCGGCTTCTGTTCCCCCTTTTTTGCTTTATCCATTCTGAGCATTAATGACGGGAACCCCGACGGGGCAGACCTTCCTTTTCTCGCCTAGTTATATTTAAGTATTATGACGGTGATTCCGGAGTAGAACGGGTCTGGACTCTCCCGCACTTATAACTATAGCCGGGCTTATCACGCCCACGTCCTTTATCTACCTCATATGGAGAAACGGATACATGTGTTTCTATTGATTATTATTTTCTCTGGCCTGGCCATAACGGCCTTTTCTCTTCTACCGCGACCTGAATTTTTGGCGGCTACTATGTCACGAACTTTTTTCTAGTATCTGTCAGCCTTAACTACGAGCACCAGGAGAACACACTTTTGTTTAGCTTAGGTCACTCCAATTCTATTTATTAAGACGCTAAACCACCCAGCTATTTCAACAAGAATGAGAGTGTAGTCAGCAGCTCTCATACTATTTCTGGACTACTAGCTTAAATTGCCATCTCAATTTTTCATTGATGCACCCACTCTTTTTATGTCACTATTTGCAGGTTGGGCCCAGAGGGACCCCGTGTCTATCATTTCATGTAACTACGGATATACCATTTGACCAATACTCAGAAGTACGGCAAGCCGCATAGCGCCAAAGACAGGAGTACTAGCCACAATATATGGCAAGACTGACGATTAACTTTGGGTAGGTTAATACTACTGTCTTTCCCCTTCCTCTATATCTGGTTGTGGCTCACCCCAGCCTATGATATTTCAGTATCATAAACATGTCTCATCTGGTTTCACCTCCTAGAACCAATGCTATACTTTAGGGGCTACAGCAGCCCTAGTGAAACTAGTCTTCATCCAGTACTGAATCTATGAGGTAACTACCACCTGCTTGTGTAGCACCCTTATTCTAATCTTTGCCTGCATACACGGTTCTCTTCCTACCTGCCACCTACCATGCATGCATCAATCTCTGTCTTGGACACCAGTTTGAAATATAAGGTTTATCTGCATGCTCCCCTATTGCACAAGGGAAACTTCTCTACCCACACTGAAAAGGAACCTCCAGGGTTTTTTTTCACCTATCTCATTCACGTGCACTATATTCTCTTTGTTAAAAAAGTTTACCTTAATTGCTTTATTGTTTAAACAATGGGGTATCGCCTTTCTGTTCGAATATTCATGTATCCCAAAGGGTTCATCCCTCGTGCGAAAATGTATATCCATGTGACAGATCCTCATACACTATATCATCTCATGTGTAAGAACTGCCATTTGTTTATGTTTCAGCCTTGAAAAAGTCCGCTAGGACGAAACACGTGTTGGCTGTTGTCTGTTCTTGGATTAAATACTTCTTGCAACTCTACTCATCTCGGACTATATATTTACTATAGAGACTCAGAGTGCCCTGGTCCCTGTTTCTTTCTCAAATTGTTTTAGCACTGCTTCTATTCAACCTCTACACCGCGGATATGCCACATGCACTAAAACAAGCCAACCTTATGCCACCGAAAATTGGCAATCAAAAGATCACCATGCTAAAATACGCAGATGATATTGTCCTGTTGGACCATTCCAAAGTTGGCTTACAAAAAGCGCTAGCAGCACTGCACAGCTACAATACAGAAAACAAAATGACGGCAAATGCTACTAAAACTGAAGTAGTAATTTTTGGCGGGTCACTGAAATACCAGCTTTTTTGCTGGAAATTGGGGCCACTTATCGATAGGAATACGGGCATGTACAGCTATCTGGGAGTTTGTCTCTCAGCCAAGGGAACTCCCAAAGCCCACCTTCAACATCTGAAGGCAAAGGCTGATTATATAACAACTAGAATATGCCAAGTCAACAACTCCATAGAAAGCACCTCTGCTAAACTAAGCCTTCAAACTCTTAAAGCCACTTTTCTCCCAGCAATGAACTATGGTCACAAAGCATTACTTGGCCACTCCACCGCACTGATAGAAATGCTCCAGGTTAAAATCTACAAAAGAGTTTTTAAGCTGCCACAATATATAAGGAGTCATCTATTAAGGCTTGAATTTGGTTTGGAGGGCCAGCATTGGGCCATGATGGGGACATTCCTGAAATACTACCAGAGGATAGTCATGGCCCCACCTAACGCTCTAAAGTCAGTTCTCTGCTACATTTTCCACACAAATATGAACCTTTGGTCACACTATCTAGCTGAAGCTTTACACAATCTCCAACTTGACCAAGTATTACTGATCAGGTTGGCCCAGTTACACATTGCAATCAAACCTGTGATTAAAAAAACAGATAAAATCGCTTTCCCGGGAATGTGATCTTGGAAGAATGAACAAGGCTCCTGTGCAAGAAGCATGAATTCCTTCTTACGAGAACTCCACGCAGCTTTTGGCACCACAGGGGCTACTAGGATTATTGATGACCAAATTATGCAGGAAGGTTATCAAAATAATTAATATTTATTAATAGGAGCTAGAAAAAAATGTGGGGGTGAAATCTGCAAATTTTGCAAACTGAGATCAAAAATCCATAATTGTTATTTAGTATATGCTGGTGCCACGGAATCCCTAAATCCATTAGCCCTCACCATTTTCCATAGTTATATCAAGAATGAATTAAGGAATAACTAACAAAACATAAGCATTCTAACTTCAGTCATTGCCCAGGAGAGATTATATCTTGTAGGGCTGCAGCATTCAGCGCTACTCAGTTGTTTTCTTCTATAGTTATTTTTTTTGGTTTGACATTTGGTAGCAACCATAATGGTCAGTGAGACTAAAACAAAGTGTAGATAGTTGATATATGCACAAAAAATAAGCATTCCTTTCTACTTTATGCAGTTGGGAAAGGAAATTAGATTTTGGCCTAAACCTTATATTGCACCTCTAATGCATTTAAGGAAATAGAAGGTCCTCATGCAAAGGTGCCTGCTGTTCTCACCATTTCATACCTTGAAAAGGACTCTTTTACCTATTCCTTTTGACACAACTGGTCATCCTGATAACTACCTTAATGCCAACACAGGAATGTTCACAGCAGTTTGGTCAGTGTTTTTCAAAGTACAGTGAATACTCTGTGTTCCCATAAAATATAAGTCATATTGGCAAAGACTACTTTGGTGAGGGAAAATCAGGTTCTTTTATAGTAAAGGACTCAGTTGTTTTAGTGGTGCTTTTTAGTGTATTTGAAGACTAAAAAATTGGTTTGACTGGTATGAGTTCTTTCGTTCCAGTCTTAATACTTCATTTATGTGACAACCTTGAGTAAATGGGGAGTGTAGGAGATGTCTCACTGACCCAAACGAAAATAAACTTGCAGCAAGTGGTTTTTGCTATATTCCAGACATACCTGTTGCTCACTGGTCGCTTCAGTTATAGAAGCGAAATTGCTTGCTAGCTGAACTAACATTTTCATCTGTGGTCTGCAGTCAATATATTTCCTAGGAGTAGTGTTTCTTTTTATAGTTTCTTTCCTTGAACATTCATTCTCTTGCTCTGAAGCAGAGATAATTTTTTTACCTGCATAGTAAAGTAGCAATCTTAGAGTTCATTGACAACCAAATGTTCTTCCATGGTTAACCTCCCACTTAGTCGGCAAGATGTGACAGTATTATTTCCTGTCAGATTGCATCATGATGCACAAGTGTGGCTGCATGTGATTACTACCAATGAATATTTATACCTCCCCTTCGTTTTTGGCTGTGTTATAAGGATATACTGTCAACCCCTAGCAGGCTCTGGAACAATATCTGAATGTCATGTCATGAGGCAACTTGGCTGTTGATAGTGTTTGAAATTAGATCAAATACGCAACGAGCACAGTGTGCACTGATGGAGACGATATGTGTCATACATTAATTTATTTATATAACAAATTTATACATATGGTTTTGAGTGCACTCAATTCTTTGACATTGTATCTTACTATTAAACTATCTATTTGGTACTGTGCTAGTCAGTCAACTGTGTAAGTCTAAAATCTGAAAATCAATTTTCTTCTGGTAGCAGTCATCTGAAGATAAGTGTTTTGGTTGTTCTGTTATGTAGTTTGTGAATGGTAGCTTTAATTAGAGTATGTGTTCAGTGACAAGATAGGGAACCCTTTTCCAGTAAAAGGAGTCCTACAAATCCTAGTACTTGGATCTTCATTATTGTCTTCTTTAGATTGCTATCTTTTACATTCTTCTTCAGATCCTGCTGAAGTACAGTCCTTTGTGGCTTTTGGTGTTTTGTCCAGATTAGCAGATTAGGGTACATACTGTTAATCATGTCACTCTTTCCATTCATGAACAGAGATTGGTTTTCTTTGCTTTACGTATGGTATTACCTCAAAAGATATTTTTTCATCCCACTGGAGAAGGGCATCCCTTGGAACTGCATCAGTTAACTTACTTTATTTTTTATATATATTTTTTTTAAACTGTAGTTCATCCTCTAGTTTGACTTGTGGTTGTCATCATAACAAACAACATGACTTGAACACAGCATAGATAGTTGGTGTTATTAACTACGCTGTATCTGTTTCAGATATTTTTGATGACCATGAACTCTCACCAATTCCTTACAGAAACCCGCTTCCAGGGATCCAACAGGAACTGTAATTCTTTCTTTACGCCATCACTGGCTTCAGAGCCTGATGATACTGTTCAAAGTCAACAGTTGCAGCTTGTGCTCCACCAAAAATGATACATTGTTTTTTTTTTCTTTTCTTAAATTCTTTTTATTGAAAAGGAATTATACAAAAACATTGCTTTACATGTCTTTTAAAGCAAATTGTGTGGTCAGAAATGCACATCTGCGAACCAGCATTAAACAGTTGCAAACAAAGATTGTCAACAGCACCTGGTAAAGGCATCCAGTAGCAAATAAAATTTATGACCCACACCTTCATTCTGAACCCAGGCTAGGAAGATGTCAAGAATAAATATAGCATTGTCAAAACAACCTATCAAAAATTACTGGTCGCTGTTTGTCGCTAGGGTCCCCCGAGCAGCACTCACCCCGTACCGGTGTGTGTATGATGGGTATCCCGGAAGCCCATAGGCCACCAGAATCCCTGAACAGGGAGAGGAAGAATACCATGGCTCAACGGGGGGAAACTGTGCAAGTTGGCAGGGAAGGGCACTAGAGAGGTGTGGTAGTGGTGCAACCAGCTCAATCAGTGAAAGGGTGGCATGGAGTCCCTGGGAGGCCAGAATAATCCCAATCTAGTAAGGAAATAATGAAAGAGCTTTGAGATGGTGTGGTGTGAAGCATGTGAATTCAGTGTGCAATAGGTATTGTATCAGGCGGCACCAGATTGCCTGACATTTGTTATTGGTTCCAACTAGGTTGTGCGAGAGCTGTTCAATGGCGAGAATGTGCAATAGTCAGCTCATCCACTGCGCTATAGAGGGTGGTGTTTCTTGCTTCCAGGATAAGGCAGTTAACTGTCTGCCCGCATGTAACATACAGCTGATCAATGTCCAGTCACCTTGGGTCATTGCTGTTAGAGATGAATGCTGTATTCCCAATATAACTGTGATATATGATAGGTAGGGGGTACCCTACTGTGCCTTTATTGTGGCTGAGAACCTCCTTCGAAAAAGTAGAGATAAGGGTGCAGGACCACCATATGTGTACAAGTCTCCTTGCACGCCAGCCCGGTCGGGGAACCCAGTATAGATGTCAAATAAGCACATGGGTGTATAATGCAGCTGAAACGTCAACGTGTATGCAGTCTCCCTAAGAGAAAGACTGCAGTAATGTTTTGGAATTGCATGCCATAGGGTGTCCCACTGTGCAGGCGTGACCTCCTTATTGCTGGCTGTGGCCCAGCGGGTTTGAAATGAGTGTTTGACCATAGGTATAGTGTGTTGAATTGGATTGTATGTATTGGAGATTAGCCCTCTTGTGCTGCCACATACTCTAACCAGTTTTTCAAATAAAGTGTAGGGTCGGATAACTGCAGGATACACGGAAGGGTGTGAAGCCCAGTGCTTCAGTTGTATATATTGCAGTCTGGCAGTGTCAGGCAGATTATAGTCTATCTTGCATTGGTCAAAGGATTGGAAGTCTGTCCCTACAAATAAGTCTTGGAAGGTCCTGAAATCCACGTTGGTCGACTCACTGAAGGCGTTAGGAGACAATGCAGGCAGGAATTGGGGTTGCATGCCCTAGAGGTGTTGGGTGAGGGGGTATGAAGTCAATTCCTTCTTTAGTGCTAATTTATCCGAGATTTTAGCACAGTTCTGGTTGGGGTTGCAAGGTAGACACTGCGTTGACCAGCGTGTTGAGGCAGCCATACCAGGTCTCATAGAGGTCTGCAAGCTACTGCTCTGTCCATGTGAAACCAGTGGGCCTCGCTCTTCCGCGATACCCAAGCTGGTGTAAACCGCAAGTGTGCCACCCAGTAATACTCCGAAAGGTTAGGGCAGGCCAATCCTCCCCTATTTTGAGACTGTATCAAAAGTGTATGAGAGACTCTGGCTCTCTTCCCGCCCTAGATAAATGCCCATATATTGCTTTGAAGCTGCATGATGTTTTCTTGTGGAATCGCTGTGGGAAGGGTTTGGAACAGATAGAACGCCCGTGGTAGGAGGTTCATTTTGATAACATTTATCTGTCCCAGCCACGAGATTGGGAAGGGATTACCACTGCCGTAGATCATCTACAATAGCACGACGGATAGGGGGCCAATTCGCCCAGGTTCTGTGATCTTGTCAAAGCACCACTGAAAGGGTGCCAATGCTTGCAGTTGTGGTATGTCCGTTGCCGTAATCGTGAGGTCTAGTATGTTGGACTTAGCCATGTTGACTTTAAAGCCAGAATCGCCTCAAAGTCTTTTAGGCCAGACACCACAGCTGGTAGAGACATGGTCGAATGTGATAGGTTCAGGAGGCAGTCATCCGCAAACAAATTGATCTTATGTATTGTCCCCCCCAAAAGGTATGCCTTCGATGCTGCCAAAATGCCAGATGGAAATGGCCAAGGGTGCAACCACTAGGGCAAAGAGTAAGGGTGACAAGGGACAACCCTGTCTCGTCCCTCTCCGAATAGCGATGGGTTGGGTGAGAACACCATTGACTTGAAAAGTCGCCACTGGGGTAGCAAAGGAAGCCATGATTATGGAGCATATAACAGGACCCAACCCGAACTTGATCAAAACTGCCCACAAGAAGTCCCAGTTTACCAGATCGAAGGCCATCATCTCATCCAGCGATAAGAGGCAGGGCAGAATATGATGTTGGTGTACCTTTTCTAACAAATGTGCCACCGGCACACATTGTCCGCTTCCTGTCTGTTACGAATAAGCCTACTTGATCCAGATCAATAAGATATGGGAGAGATTGCTTGATCCTGACAGGATCCTAGTGAAGAGCTTGGCATCTGTTCAAGAGAGCAGTGGGGCAATAGGAAGAGCAGAGTGTTGGGTCCTCACCCGTTTTGGGGATAAGTGTAATTTTACCAGTTGCCATAAATGGAGTGAGGCCGGACTCATATGTAAGAGAGTTAAATAAGTGTAGCAGATGGTTTCCTAGTTTGGATTTAAATAAGCTACTCGATATGTCATATGCCCCAGGGGATTTGCCTAGCGCCATGGTTCTGAGAGCCTTTCCAAGCTCCTCCATTGAGATTGGTGCGTCCAATGCCTCTGCATGTTGGGGTTGTAGAGGTTCCCATTCACATGCATCGCGGATGAGCGTGGGTAGAGCCCTTTTGTTATCGTAGAGGGCTTGGTAATAGTTAAAGAATTCCCTCTTTGACGCGCTTTGATGCCCCCTATTCCCCACTCTGTACGTAGTTTAGTAATGTGCATTTTTGCCTGAGCCTGGCATAGCCTCCTGCCCAAAATTTGCCCTCCCTGTTGTCCCCCTCATAGTATTGTTGCTTAAACGCCAATAAGCCCCGTTCTGCTCTCTTCATCCTGTGTGCCTTCAATTTCCCCCACAACACTGCTTGACATTGTTTAAGCTTTCGGCTAGGTTGTAAGCTTATCCTGATGTTCGAGTGATTTTATTTTGGTAGACAATAAGTCTTGTACAATGCGTGCCTCTGCGGTGGGCGATGGCTATTGTAGAGATGACCACTCTGGTAGTAGCCTTAAACCCGTCCCGTATCATTGCAAGGGGACATCACGTAGAGTGTTGTGCATGAACTAGTTTACTATTCCCTTGCATATTTCCTCCACATCAGCTGGGTCACACAGTAGTCGCAGCGGTGAGCACCACTGCGGAGGGGTTCCAGAGTGTGAATAAATGTATGGCCAAGTCAAAACTACAAAGGTGTAGTCTGAGATAGAAATATCTCACAACTCAGCTGCTTTTAGGGTGTGGAGGAGTGAGTGAGATACAACAAGTAGTCTATGCTTGAGTATAAAGCGTGGACATGAGAATAAAGGGAATACTGTTTAGTGACTGTGTGATTGTATCGCCAAGCATTTACAAGGCCCAGGTCCGTTATTTCCCTTTTCAATTTGGCCGACATACCTCCAGAGCCCTGATATGTTGAGTAAGTTCTGTCCAATTCCAGATCCCATACCAAATTGAGATCACCTCCCGCCGCCATTTCCTTTTCAGCCCCTCAGAGACTCGCCAAAGGTAGGAGTTCTGGGATGTATTAGGTGCATATATATTGAGCAGGAGAAGCTTCCGATTTCCCCCTGGTCATTTGTACTGTTATGTACCTTCCCTCCCTATCCCGTACCACCCCAGTGATTATAGATCCCTAGTGTGGTTTGCAAAGTAGTCCCACTCCCACTGTTTTGGAGTCTGTGTACGCCCAATGGTGCACAGGGCATTTAGAGTGCACCATTCTGTTTGTTCGGCCCCCGGAGATGGGTCTCTTGTAGGAAGACCACATCAGGGTCCTGGAGCAGAATATAACCCCACGTTTGTTTACCTTTGTTGGTTTAAGCCCCATAGCCATAGAGAGGTGGTAAAGTAGTAGGCACTTGACCGTATACAAACACATTTTACCTCCTCCTGCCACCCATCTCCTCCCTCATAGAAAGTGTAGAATAGAAGTAGTTCCCGCATTATTTGCTCATATACCCCCGGCACCCATCACAGTTTGATGACCTGAAAAAAAAGTTAATAAAAAAGTTAATAACACTTGAAAAACCTCTACAGACCAAAAGGGTCCAACTTCTGTGTCAATTACCCACAGCGATTGGGACAAAGTGCCTGCATCGTCCTAGAGGAGTCACCATCTTGGAGCGATTGACACCTGGGACGGGTCGACTGTTGAGAACCAACAAGTAGTCCAAGGCAGGGATGACCAGTCCAGTCCCCCGCAGTTCACCACCATCAGAAACAGCAATTGTTGGACAAGAGGATACCAACGTTCAGGGCATAAATAGGGCCCTTCCGTTGTCCTGGTTGAGCCTTCAGAGAGAGACGGCAGGCGACGGATTTGATTCCTTGTCCATATTGCTTAGGTGCTGGATGATATCCTGTTATGTGTCCTATGTGGCTGTCTTCCCGGGATGTTTATTAGGACAGCGAGGTCCAACAGTAGTCCTTACAGGTTTCGGTTCCCTCCTGGGAGTGTCCCGCGACGGGGGATGATAGACCACCTTCCTCCAGGGGTGGTAGTCCTATCAATCGACAGGCCTCCTCTAGAGAGTGCACAGTCCAGCGTTTGCCCTTCCACTTGATGAGCAGAACTAAAGAATGGCCCCACTGGTAGGTAATGTTCAGCTCTCTTAGGTGGTCAGTAACCTATTTAAAATCTCGCCTGCGCCTGAGAGTCATAGGAAAGAGGTTCTGAAACAGCTGAATGGTATGGCCCTATTTACTAAGTCTGCCTTCTTTCTTGCTGCTGGGAGGATTGCCTCCTTTTCGGTGAAGTAGTCAACTTGTGTCAGAATGTCTGGGACCCCGTCAGATCAGTTCAGGGCTGAGCACTCTATCCAGCATTGGAGGGGTAAATCCACATTACCCCTATTAAAGCCATAATATCTGTACCCTCCAGTCCCCTCAGGACACCCCGGACAGGGATGTTGTTCCACCTGCCCTGGTTCTCTACGTCTTCTTGTTTGAGCTGTAGCTCAACATTTTGCTCTTCCAAGACTCACCACCGTAACATTTCTTGATCATCTGCTCTTGCATCAATGGTTTGCTCCATGTCTTCAGCTTGTTCGCCTAGTTCCTACACATCCTTTTTAAGATCCTTAATGCAGGTTTTAAAGTCTTCCTTAAGGGATCCCATTCCTGATCCGAACGCCTGTAAAAAGTTAGTCATGAATTCCTGGGTAATGGGAACCTGAAGGGAGCTGTCCATTGAGGATTGCTGCAACATTTCAACCTTTCCAGACTCCGTTTGGGCCACCCTACTCCAGAGAGAGGTCTCTGAAGTTTCTTTTGTGGCATGACGGCCAGAAGACGTTCCATAGGGTGCAAGGAAACAGGGTCTGCATTGAGTGTTCCGGCGCCATCCCCAGTCAATTGCCTGTGGGTCTGTTTCTCTCTGTCTTCTTGCTAGAGGTAACCAGGGCCATAGGTTGTCAAATAGAGCATGCACCCAAAATTTCAACTGTAGGCATCCAAAAGGTGCCCCAGGACCCCACAACCAGATTCCCCTGCACCGTGGCTCAGGGGGAGTTCCACACCAGGGTCAGGTAAGCTTCTTAAAATATGCCTTGGTGGCAGGAAAGGCACCCGCTGTCTCGCTGAACATGCTATGGCTCCTACTGGACAGGGGCAGGCTTGCAGAATAGTGAATCTGGCACCTGGGGGACAGCCCAAGACCCAGAAGTCTCCTGGGTTTGCTTAGACAAGTAATACCAACAAAGGTTGGGCTGATTGCTGGCCAGTGATGTGGTATTTGCTTGTCCAATATGGGGGCTGCAATGATTCCTCTGTCGAGTAGTATGGGCCTGCGACTTGCCCCGTCAACATCCCCAGACAGCAGCAGCAACAAGCTGTCAGATGTTCCAGCCCCGCCCCCCCCGGTCACCAACCACCGGGCCAGAGAGGCTCGGGCACTCTTTACTTCTGGCCTATGAGCAGGGAGGCCCGCCCAGCCGCAGTTCAGGCCCTCGAGATAGGCAGTGCTGTCTCCACTCCTCATCTCCTAGCCTCCATCTCCGACTCAGTAGGAGAGGCCTCGTGTGCCACAACGTGCATCATCCGCATATACCACCTCCCAGGACGAGTCCTATCAGGAGCTGTAAAGGGCAGCAGGGATGTTGGGCGCAACCGCCAGGCTCTCGCGGTCGAGGTAGTCCGTGCGCCATCTCCTCCCACCGGACGGCAGACCGGGCCAGGCTCTCCTGTACGGCTGATCCGTTTGACGTGGACACCCACTGCCCTGCTCTCACCAGGTAAGGCGCAGGTCTCTGCAGGGCTGTAGGTGTGGTTGAGGAATGGGCTCCAGCTGGGAAGATGGTAGGCATCAGCGGGCTGGCCCGTCCAACAAGGCCGCTGTGCCCAGGCCAGGACAGGAGGTTTCATCAGCACCACAGTGTGCTTGGGAGCTGCTAAACTACCCCTGCAACTCCTTCGTGTGGTATTTGCCTGTCCCGATGCATTGGATGGGGTTAGATCAGCTGCAGGGAACGGAATGCCAATGACCAGCGTCTAACTCCATTGCAAGTCAGGCCACGTCCCCAATACGATGATTTGTCTGTTCTTTGTCAGCTGAACTTCCTGGCACTTCTGAACAGCTAAATTCTTTCAAAAGGGATGTGTGTTACAAATATGCTATGCCTCTCCGTCTGAGGTAGCTTTTTCCGCTACCAAGGAATAATTACAAGACATCAAGTGGTGCAGTTGTGCAGTGATACTGACAGAATCTGTCTTGATCAGTCTAAAAGTGTCTCTCACGCTTATCTCAGAGCATATTTTAAAGCCTCCTCTGGTATGAACCCAATTATTAACTTTGCGTCTGGACATTTTTTTGCCAAGCAGATTTTGCAATTTCCTTGTCCCATGGTTGTTGAAAATTTGGAAGAAAAAGAATTACCATATGATTAAGTGTAGAGTCCGCAAAAAGATTGCATGATTTATTTGAGTCTGACTCAAATGCTTTGACTACCCAGATCCCCTAGGAAGGTCACTGATGACTCAAAGGAGGAAGAGGCATACTTACTAAATTTAGACTCTAGTGCTAAGCAGAGATTTCTGCTGGTGCTAGTAGATTACACTCATTAGTCTATTATGAGATGCATACTCATGACAAACCTGTTTCAGATTAACAAACTTTGTTTTCAGTTGTAATTGAGAAAGCAGCAGACATTAAGCTTCGGTATAGTTAAGCAGCAACCGACAGATCTGTTTTTAAGGAAGCAGTTATCTAATTTTATTCTTCCTTTTTAATAAGGAGTTAATGGATCTGATCCATGTGGTCATGCAGCCAAGGAAAATTTTATATGCCAGTCTTCAGCCACTAAACTGAATCAGAACACTATTCTTGGAACTCCAAAAGAGTATCAGAGCTAAAAATGTGGATGCTTTAGCAATGAACGTACTTGCTTCAAATAGTCTGTCTCTTGGATTGTCTAAAGCTACTTGTCTGTTAGCCAGATCTACACATTCTTTATGAACAGATGGTTTTAGCGGGTCTTTCCTCATCTGATTATATTTGCAGTCCTTTCAAGAAGCCTTCCAGGGTGATAAGGATGGAGCAGATTATTTTGGTGAAACTGCAAATCAGAGTCTAAAAAGAGCAGAGCAAGGCACTCCCAGGGCTTTAGCCCTGTTTTCAATCTCAGATAAGTTTCATATTTGGTATAAGAACTCCAGATGTTACTTCCTTTAATTTGGGAGATAGCAGCCTCAACCTGCAAGCAGGGTGGTGGATGGCACACATGGTGACAGGGCCAAAGTCCTTTGTCCTCCTCTTTGACTCCATGTTATTTCTTTCAAGATTGTGTTCATCAGACTGCTGCTGGACGTTTGGGTAGCAAAGTTTTTCCAAGATAGAAGAAAACTACATAAAACCAGTAGGTCTTGCAGATTGTGAAATGGGGTTGCATTCTGCCATTTCTTGAGAAACCCATGACCCTTTCCTCCTCAAACTCCACCTAAGCATGTTTTTGATTGAGACATCTATATTGTAGGAAGCTGCGCTAAAGGTGGATGCATCTTCAGAGAGAGTGAGAGGTTTTGATTTGCTGTACTTCCTCATTCCACTGTTTATTTTCTGAGAATTAGAAGCTAAAAATGTTCGTAAAGTTGTCCTGGGTTTAAAGGAGCTAGACTATATGGTATGCTTGGATCGCCAGGATGCTTATTTCAACATCCCTATTCTTCCGTCGCATAGAAGTATCTTAGGTTGACAGTAGTGCTCTTCTATGTCTTATTCATGGTGCTGCCCTTTGATCTCTCCTTATCCCCAAAGGCCTGTACAAAGGTTAAGGAATTAACGATGGCTCATTTGAGAAGAGCTCCAGTTCCTGGATACTCATTTTGTATTTCTGTTGATCAGGGTGAGACTGACTCTTGTGTTCCTTAACTTAGCCTATACAACCACACTATAAAAAGAGTGGGAGATGTCTGTGAATTGGGAAGAAAAATATTTTCCCAAATTAGATCCTGGATCTCTTTGTCTTATTAGAATACTCATCTTATTCCTTTGGGAAGTGTATCCAGCATTCTGAAAATGTTCTCATTCAAAAACAATCCTGTTAAGCCTGCAAGGACAGATTTATGTATGTTATGCATGATGACGTCATGTATATGTCTTGTACCTCTGGCGCTTTGTAGGATGTGGTTCCTTCAGTGGGCTCTGTTCTTTTAATGGAAGAAATACAATTAGAACTTGAAGGACAGCATGTCTCAACCCCCACGTGACATGGAATTTACAGGGGTGAAAGTGTATAGGTCACCTCCAAAATGGAAAGTGGTTCCATCCCGCTTGGCCACAATTTAACAATAGTGGCCCCTGCCTCTCTTCGGGGATGGGGCTCTCTGACAAGACATAACTTTCAATGAGTTGTATTATGCAGGAGAGGAAACTTCACATTAGAATGTCTGAGTTGGGAGAAATCAAGGTGGCTTTAAAGGTTTTTCTTTTCCAACTGCAGTACAGATGTGCAAGTCTGGAAAGGCAACACTACTGCAAGGTGGTTTCTAAACAAGTAACTCATGTAGCAGGGAAAGAGAGCAAGACTGCAGACTTTCTGGGGGTACTAACCTTGATGAACCATAAATGGCATCTTAATTCCAAAGTGGCTTATATGCTATTCCATGATTGCGGATTTCCAGAGATAGACCTGTATTGCATCGGGAACAGCATACTTTGTCGTCCTTATACCTTGCTGGATTAGCTGTTAGGGATAGTGTGTAGGAGACACTCTATTTCTGAAGTGATGCTCATTATTCATCTTTTCGATTGCCTCTGATGCTAAAGTTCACAAGATTCATTACCACAAAACTCCAGTGATTTTTGTCAATCCAGAATGGTATCATTGACCATGGTATCTAGATATTCTTGGCAGTTGAGCCTTCCCCCTTAAAGTGGCTCAGAAATGTGGAAAGCAGCTTATTCTCGAGGTTTTCCATCTTCGATCTTTTAACTTGAGAAGATCAGTCTTTCCTCGTATTTCCTCCTACAAAAAGTGTTTGCATTTATTTTGGCTGCTCAGTGGCCATCGACCAGGGCAATTAATTTTAGTAAATTATCCCTCTTTGCAGCTTGCTTTTCTGAATGTTCAATTGATCCTTTGCAGGCTAAGATTTTTATATTTGCTGTTTCCTTGGCATAACTGCTTGTAATTTGGTAGCACGAAATTGACATTTTCAGCTTGTTTATTTGTTTCTGAGCATACCTCTTCATTTGTGCCTACAGAGGGTTAACAGGTTTCATAAGGTTTCCCCCAGACCACTGCATATCACATCTTGAGACCTAAATTTCCTTTTATCTTTATTTTTGGGTACTCCATTCAAACCTATGCATTCTTGCCATCTAACATTTCTTTTCTGAGAAGCGATTTTCTTAGTGCCACCACTTTGCAAATAAGAGTGACTGTTTCTCTTCCTTTTACATTATTTCATAAGGATTCAAGTGAAACTTGCTTCTTCACCAAATTGTTGTGGCGTTCAATGTTTCTGAAACCATTTTTCTTACAGCCCTTTTCCTCCTCTCATCCATCAAAAGAATTGAAAGATACCAGAGACTTAACTATACAAGGGCTTTGAAATACTGTATACACAGACCCACTGATTTATGGAAGGATAATAATCCATTTGTATTTTTCGCTGGACAAAAGATTGCTTTTTTGCTCTTTAAAAACAGTCTGTTTACCTTTACATTTTATTGACATTGCTACAATGTTATGAGCTGGTTGAAAGTCTTCACCTGACGGGTTCTGGTTTTATTACACAAGAATAGCTGCATGAATTCAATTGATAATTATGGTCTCTCTGCACTGTTTTGTCAAATATTATTGTTTGGAGATGGCGACCTCAATTTGGTAGGACAATGTTATCATTTGAAGTGGAATAATATCCTAAACCTAACTAATTTTGAAACCCCATAAAGGATCTATGGATCATAATAACCGCTAGAATAATAAGTCACCTCAAGTAACATTCTGTCTGGTAGATATGACTCCTAGAGATCCCTTATGCCCTCTCATTGTCCCATTGTGGATTTTTTAAAAAAATCCTTTATGAATTTCTCTGCCTTCTTTTGCATCTTTAAGTGTATGCATGCATGAACCGTAGATTAAACTGATCTCACTGATGCTCCTGGCGCCTGGCCGTTGATACGTCCTTTTTGGAGGGGCTGCAAACAGCATTATCAACACTCAGTAATGCCATCTGACAGTGGTGATCGTGACTAGCTAAAGAAAACAATTCCAGATCCAGTCTCTGGGCTGGCAGGGATTAAAGTAAGGAATTGGCCAGAGTAATCACACCCATCAGAAGTGTCTTTACCAGAAATAGGTAACATGTTTTTGATTTTCTATCTTTAATGTGAGAAGTGTACTTGGATGATACAGCAATATCCTAGTGAGCAACAACCGTGATATATACTTGTTTAAGTTGTCTGTTTTATGACGCTTACCAATTTTAATGTATGCTTATTCTAATACAATAATTACTTACTCTAGTATAGCTTGTGTGTTGAAGTGTGCATATTTATTCCATTCTTCGGCATTGCTATTCTCCTATATGGAATTAACTGTGTATCAGTTCATTAAGTGATACCTTGCTGCAAGAGTACAGGTAATCTAGATGACTAAGTGCATCAAGATTCAAAACTAAATCACAAGCTAATAATTAAAAGTTAATTTCCTACCGTAAGAAACCCTAGTAGTCTGCAATGTCACATTGTCAGAATTAGACTCACTTTGCGGAGATCACTGTAAGGTATTAGTTTGATCAGTTGGTGCAAGTTGTTTGTACATGCTTTGCCCTGTCTATAAAAGAATTATCAGAAACTTCCAAGATTTTGTAAGCAAGATGATTTGTAATTGCCAAATTTAGTTTTAAGGTGCAACCAGTATCTCAGTTTATGTTCAGCTAGCTTTCTATTGTAGGAGTCTGCATTTCCTGAAGCACAGCTTGGCACATCCTTTTAGCCATGCAGACTTGCTTGCAAAGTCGTGTAATCCTAGAATATGATCATTCAGCAACTTTTTTGGAGAATGTAAGCTGGTTTTGAAATATTCAGCAGCAAAAGGGAATGTTTTACTTTAGAATAAATTGAAAGAAATTCTCTTGTGTGGAAGATTCTATCCATCCCGTGAGCAACTCAGCACAAAATATTACAAGTTTGTTTAGCTCAGTCTTTGGTAGAGGAGCGTTGCATAGTCTGTGTATACATCCCCCATTGCAAAATATGCCTGGCATATTGCTGTTTTTTCCCAGTTCCTCCAGTTTTTAGGCTGATTCCTTTTTAGGACTTGAATGTTGCACTTTCAAAGTCACTACCCCAATGAATAATTGCTGAGTTATAACAATGTGGTCAACTGATGAGGTGGTTATATTTTCATTGGAATGAGAAGGCTGTTGGGACTCAGTTTTCTTTGTAAGTTGGAATCTAGTCTTCCCACCAAAGTTCATTTCAAGGCTTGGGTAGGCTGAGCAGAGCAGACCTTTTGTCTTGTTACTTTTTCAGCTCACAACTCCAGTGCTGGAGAAGAACTAATTATCTCTAATTGAGTTCAACCTTTACAATTCTAGTCCTGTCTGATCCTGTTGTCCCCTAATGTGAAAGTGAAATGTGTGGTCTGTCAAGAAGTCAATAATAGGGGCGGTGAGGATGAAGTTGAGGGTGTGTGTCGTATTTTAAACTTATGCTATCAAAAACTTTTCAGAATATTTAGACAGTTCATGAACTTATGGGTTCTTACCAGATATTAGTCTGAAAGTTCACAAATTGTGACTTACTAACTGATGCCAGTATCTCCGAACCATTGTTACAGAACTATTCTTACAAACCATTGATATTTTTTATCAAGTATTCCTGCCGAAGATTTTAGTTATATCCTGATGAAGATGATGAACTACAGCTAATTTAAAGTCCCTTTAAAAATTGAGAGCAGTCTGATTAGCGTGAGAGAGACATTTTCACACCATGAAGACAATTAGACTTCAGTATTAAAAGAACTCCAATCAACGAGAATTCCAGTAAATGAAAATATAAAATTAAAAAAGGGTTCACCTTGAATTATGGCATAAAGAAGTTGAGGCAGGAGCTTATCAGCTTTCAAACAACATAGAAGTGAAGACACCTGTCTGAGTACATTTGCTTTGTCTTTATGAAGGTTTAATTTGATACCTTTTACCCACTCTGTCTGTCAAACTGCTGCTGAGATCTCCATCATTTGCAGATTGTAGAGGGAAGGTGCTGATAATGAATTGTTTTGATCATCCCCAAGTGCAGTGGAAAAACCTTAGGATCTGTAAGGATGTTTTTCCTCATTGATGTATACAACTACACAGGATAGTTACACTTTGGAGGTGTAAATGTATGGGTGACCAAAAATGAGAGAAATTACTTTGTAGCTGGCCCAGGTTGACGGTTATCCTTAAACATGTGCTTATTAGTGCTTCTTATAGTTTTTGTTGTTTATGCAGCATGCTTCATCACTACCCATTCATTTCCTGAGTATCTTAAATGTTTTAATGTCACATGTTGCTGCGTACAGAGATTGATGCACAAATATTAAGCTAGTGGCAAGCGGTACTGCATCAGTACAAGCTTAGCTGCATAAATCTCTGGAGTGCATTGATTGAAGATGGAAGGCAAAATGAGATTCCAAGTACATGTTTGTTTTCCTTTGGCAACCAGCACAAGCCCTTCTCAGTTGTTAATATGTACTTCGAACCTGCACCTCAGTATTTCCTATTCACACATATCTAAGTGGGATGTACAGTATCCTTTAAATTACAGCATTGGTTTGCACCAGAAACAGCAGTGGCCTCTTCCATAGCATTTTGAACTTTTACGTTAGTTGTAAAATATCACCAAATATGTTTGCATTATAGCTGATATGCAGTAAATTAGAAGCTGTCATCCTGGAGTAGTACTTTTCATGCAACTCCATTGCAATTCATCAAAAGCACATCCCTTTCAAAATAGTGTAAAGAATCACAAATCAACAAAACTCTTACATTCAAACTTTAAAATGGATCAAAATTTGGCTCTGAGATGGATGGCATAGAGACACATTTTGACTGCTGCCTTCACCCACCGCCGGCAAAGCCAATTTATGCCACTGGCCTATAAATATCCGAAATGACATAGATTTGATTGGAAGAACTTGCTCTAAGGCTTATTTTGACATGGGCTTATTTCATTTCACTCGTTTCCATGGCTGCTGAAGAAAATATGTGATTGGTTTTAAGGGCTAGCTTGCTTCTACCTAATGGAACACTGATTAGCTTTTTTATGAATCTTATCCTTATGATTTGCTTTTTATTCAGTTTTCCCTGTTTCTTTTACCACTTCCTAGGAGTTGTGGTGTAAGCCATCATCTAAAAGAGTGTTTCGTAATGCCTTTTGGCTAATAAGTTTAAATAGTCTTCCTATTCCTCTAACAAAGGGAGACTGAACATAGAGTATTGTCAATGACATTATAAAATTGCATAGAATGAAGGTATGCATTTTTAAACCTTTTAGTATTTACCTTTCCTGTACTATTTGTTCTTTTTCGGCCACCTTCGGTAAAAAAAAGATGATTTAGGACATGCATTTACAATTTTAATTTGTTACAGATTTTACCATTTTGCAGTCAGAAGTACTGCGTGTAGTTGTGTGCAGAATATATACGTTAATGTCTAGGAAAATGTCATACCTCACTACATGCTGTTAAGCTGTTTTCATTCTCAGTGTCAGACACCTCATTTAGATTCCTTGTCTAATGATCCTGATTATCTTGTTGAAGGATTATTTGATTTTTAGGAGCAGTGGAAACCTTACATTTTTGGAGGCCTGTTAATAAAAGCATAAGAATCGAGTCAGTCAAGATTGGTTCAGTGATTTTTTTTTTTTTCTTATACATGTACAGTTTAAAATATATGCATTTATACTAAGGCTGTCTGTGAATGAGCTCATGAACTAATGGGGTTAAGAACTTGTTTTGTTTGGAAGTTCTTACTTATGTTACATTTCTCCCTCCTTTACTAGTCGGACAGTGACAAAGAGTATGAAGCCAATGGCTTTTCCAGTGAGCAACGTTTCTGCTCAGAATCCTCAGTTCATATTAAGCAGGAGGTGGACTCCAATGGCACCTGTGAGGAGGTCTTGCTGACATCCCTGGTAAGATTAAATTGTGCTCACCCTCACTTGTTTATACTTGCACATGTACTCTATTTTCTAATATCCTGACCTTTTCTTCTGGTGCTCTTCTCAGATGATGAAAGACAGACCTTCAGAGACTTGATCTTCTGCCCTTACTCTTGTTGAGTCCATGTTTCTTAGCTGCCAGATCATATAGACAGATTGGAGGGCAGAAAAGACTCTGTTCAGTACTCATGCCTGCCCTTCCGCTTTGAATCTCCCATGAATCATTCCTTGATAGACCGGATATCCCTGATATGTTTTTCAAAAGCAAAGTAGTAACTTGAATGCATTTATAAAAGTATGACACGTATCCCATCCAAGTCATTGTTTTATGCTTTTGCCAAAAAAGTAGCTACCAGGGAGCTACTGTTTCACTTTGTGTGTTACAATGTCTCAGCCACGAAATTCGGGTTTTAAACCTTGTAGGGAGTGTGGCGGGCGAATGTCGGTGACAGACCCACGCGAAAATTGTTTGTGGTGTCTGAGCTCTGACCATGAGGTTGAAGCGTGCGTGTCGTGCCAGCGCATGAATTCAAAGGCTCTCAAGGAGCGGGAGGCCTAGTTGTTCTTCGAAGAAGAAGGAGAGACAGCACCATCGTGGGTCTTCTTCTTACGCTTCGAAATTGCACAGGTGTCATCAAGACTCCAGGCGCCAGCATGATTCACGACGTTGATCGAGTAAGGACCGATCCCGCTCAAGGTCGCCATCAGCTCGACGCCGAACGACATGGGAGGTTAGTCCAACTGCAACACCTCCGCTTCGGACATCTCCTACTTCTCTGACGTGTCCGCTGTCTGTCTTTGAGGTCAAGCCTCATCAGGATCCAGCGGTCTCACTGGCGCAGACAGAGATGCCCGAACCGACGCCGGAGTCGCCTCAGGTGCCGGCTCCACAGGGATATGCGGCTTTCCCGGCACCGGGCACAGACCCCGCCACATTTCTTAATGCGAAGTTTAACATCTTCACCACCATGGCTCCGGGAGGTGGTCAGTCAGGTCCTTCGGGTCTTTTGGCGTATAACATGGGTGTTCCGGCTCCGTACAGGCCGACACCCTTCATGCCTTTCCTTCCTACGGGAAGTGCTGGTTTGGCACCGGTACCAATGGCGTCTCCTAGAAGGCTTGTGATACCGACAACATCTGCTGCCCTGGCGCCGATGAGTTCGCCACAACTTCCATCTACGTTGAAGAAGCTTACGGCGCCGATGGATCCGGCGTTGGGTGAATCAGAGGGTCATCGCCGTCCGAGGTCTTCGGCGTCGGCAGACGCCTTATCGACGCCAAGGATAGAGGCCAGGCTCCGCTCCAGGAGATTGGCTCTGAGGCTGCTTGAGGAGCAGGAGTATGAGGAGCAGCTCTTGGAAGAGGGTGAGCTTGTAGAGCCCTTGGGAGACCTGCAGGGCTTGGACACTGCCAGTGGTTTGGACACTTCACTGGAGTGGGACTTGGCATCTCTGGGGGAGTACACCGAAGAGGCTGCTTCTTTCCATTCGGTGGTGTGGAAGGCGGCGGATTTTCTTGACCTTCCTCTTCCAGTTGCTGATATGAAGACTAACGTTCTTACGGAGGTGTTGCACCCTTCTTCAGCAGTGGCGGAGCTGCTTCTTCCAATTAATGAGGCACTCATAGATCCGATAATAGAGGTGTAGAAGAAGCCTGTGACTTCGGCACACAGTAAAAAACTCTCTTGCAAGGAGGTATCGGGTGGCTCCTGGAGATCCAGCTTTCTTGTCCAGACATCCGACTCCAGAGAGTTTGGTGGTGCAGGCCTCATGCTCCTCCCGCACTGCTCCAGGATCTTTTCCAGGGGTTCCTTCGGGCAGGGAATCCAAGAGAATGGACCAATCTGCAAAGAAAGGCCTTCGCTTCATGAAGCATGGCCCTTAAGTCAACTAATGCTTCCTGTACCTTGGGCAGGTACATCTATGCCCTGATAGACGAGGCCAAGACAAATTTTGGATTGCCGCAGGAGGTTCTGAACCTTTCGGCAGATGCTCAGGCAGCTGCGATCCAGGTTATCCAATCTGGGTTTGACACATCGGACTCCGTGGCCAGAGCTATGGGCACGTCCATAGCAACAAGACGTCATGTCTGGCTACTGTCTTCAGGATTCTCTCCCGATGTGCAGTCAACCCTACTTGATCTGCCCTTTGATGGGGATAAACTGTTTGGGACAAAAGCTGACTCTGCCTTGGAGCGGTTCAAAGACAGTAGGGCCACGGCAAGATCCTTGGGCTTGCAAGCTTCCACCTCTACTCCCTTGAGATCATTTAGGAGGTTCAGGGGGTTTGGGCGTGGCTCTTCCTTTCGGGGGAGATTCCAGGCAGCAGGACAGCAACCTACTACTGCTCAACCCTATAGATCATATAGGGGAAGGGGTAGGGTTTGTTCAAGAGGGGCCACACAGCAGCACTCTGCCTCTTCCTCTTCCTCCGTGAGTGGTACAGCAGGGAAAGCCGCCTTAGTCCTCCATCACTCCCTTTGCATGCATCTCCTGTAGGGGGGAGATTGTCTCAGTTTCTCCACATTTGGGAGTCAATAACATCGGACTCCTAGGTCACAGATATTGTGGGGAAAGGTTATACTCTTCCCTTTCGGGAGTTTCCCCCTCCCATCCCTCCCCACCCATCCTTCTGTTCGGAAGACCATCTTCTTTTATTACAACAAGAAGTTTTAGTCCTTTTGTCGAAAGGTGCATTTGAGTTGGTTCCACAGCAGGAGAGGGGTCAGGGCTGTTATACAAGATATTTCCTGATCGGTTGAGGCCAATCCTGGACGTGAGGATTGTGATTTGGTTCCTCAAGCAGGAAAAGTTCAAAATGCTGACCCTAGCACAGGTTCTTTTGGTGTTGAACGAAGGGGATTGGATGGTGTCTGTAGACTTGTAGGATACTTACTTTAATATCCAGATCCTCGAGTCGCACAGGAAGTATCTCCGGTTTGTGGTGGGGTTGCAAAACTATCAGTTTGCGGTCCTTCCATTTGGTCTTACTTCGGCACCTCGAGTCTTCACAAAGGTGATGGCGGTGGTTGCAGCAGAGCTCAGAAGGAGGGGGATAGCAGTATTCCCTTATCTGGACGATTGGTTAATCAAAGCCAAGTCTCCGAAGCTCCTGCAGCGTCACCTGCAGTCGACAACCCAGTTGTTGTTCGATCTGGGCTTTTCGGTGAACGTGCCCAGATCTCACCTGGAGCCCTCTCAACACCTCCTTTTCATAGGGGCAGTACTGGACACAACACTGAATCGAGCCTTTCCGCCACCGCAGCGGATTCAGGACATTCAGGCTCTGATTCCAGTGTTCCAGAATGGAGCGGTCGTTCCAGTCCTCAAGGTCCTTCGTCTGCTCGGTCTGTTCGCTTCTTGCATTCTGTTGGTCACTCATGCACACTGGCACATGAGGGCTCTTCAGTGGTGCCTCCGCAGGCAGTGGTTTTAACACAAAGGGGGTCTCGAGGAATCGATAAGGATCTCCAGAGACGCTGCATCGGATCTTCGATAGTGGGCTGCGGTCGGCAACCTTTCTCAAGGAAAGCCATTCTCGCTGCCACCTCCAGTGCCCACAGTGACGGATGCCTCCACTCTAGGGTGGGGGGAGCTCATCTGGGGGACCTGGAGGTCAAAGGTCATTGGTCTCCAGTGGAACAGAGGTTTCACATCAATCTGTTGGAATTGCGGGTGATACGTCTGGCTCTCAAGTCCTTCCCTTCCCTTCCCTTCCCTTCCCGGTTGGTCGGTTGATTCAAGTCCTGACGGACAACACTACCGCGATGTGGTATATAAACAAACAGGGAAGAGTGGGGTCGTACCTTCTCTGCAGAGAAGCTCTGCGACTCTGGTCCTGGGCACAGGACCATCGGATTTGCTTGGGAGCAAACTATTTGGCCGGAGTTTTCAACCTACGTGCAGACAGTCTCAGTCGGCACATCTCGACCGATCACGAGTGGCGGCTTCATCCAGACCTGGTCCTTTGCATCTTTCGGATATTGGGGTTGCCTCAGGTGGATCTGTTTGCCACTCGGGAGAACACGCACTGCCCGTTGTTTTGGAGCCTCCGGTATCCGGTGCAAGGAGCTTTGGGGGACGCGTTTCAGATGTCCTGGAAAAGTCAATTGCTTTATGCGTTTCCCCCATATCCTTGATTCCTTGGGTCCTGAGGAAGATTCGCCAAGACCGGGCCCAAGTCATCTTAATAGCTCCGGATTGGCCAAGAAAGGTGTGGTATTCAGACCTTCTTCAACTCTCTCTGTGCCCTCCGCTCCGTCTCCCTCACTGGGCAGACCTCCTCTCGCAGTCGCAGGGGCAGGTTCTACACCCCCACCTCCAGAGCCTGCACCTACATGCCTGGAGATTAAACAGGGCAATCGGAGTATGTTTTCTCTCCCACCTGAAGTGGTGGACGTTACATTATCTGCCAGGCGACACTCCACCAAATCTATCTATGCAAGCAGGTGGGCTAAATTTGTGACTTGGTGTGGAGAGAGTCAAATTGATCCCTTACATGCCTACTTATCTGACATTTTGTCATTTATGTTATCCTTAGCACAGAGGGGTTGTGCAGTTGCAACTGTTAAGGGTTATTTGTCCGCGCTGTCAGCCTTTCTGTGCCTTCCAGACTAACCCTCCTTGTTTAAGTCCCCAATAGTTTTGAGGTTCATTAAGGGTCTCACTAACAAGTTTCTGCCCACTCCATTTGTTATGCCGCAGTGGGATTTGAACTTAGTGTTGGCTTTTCTGATGGGTTCACCGTTTGAAACGATGCATTCATGTCCCTTAAGGTTTTTAGTTTTAAAAACTGTTTTTCTAGTTGCCATTACATCTGCTAGGAGGGTGAGTGAGCTCCAGGCTCTTAGTGTGGAACCCCCATATACTTCCTTTTATAGGGACAAGGTGGTGTTAAGGCCCAGGGCAGCTTTCTTACCGAAGGTTGTTACACCCTTTTATTTAGGACAGTCCATCACACTTTCCTCCTTCTACCCTCCACCTCATCCATCAAAGGAGGAAGAGAGGCTACACCGACTAGGTCCAAGAAGAGCATTGAGCTTCTTCGTCGACAGGATGAGAGAGTTCAGACAGGACGATCAGCTCTTCGTCGGTTACGTGGGAAAGAGGAAAGGCAAAGCTGTCCACAAGAGTACGCTTTCCAGGTGGGTCATTCTTTGCATCAAGTTGTGTTATTCTCTAGCTAAGAAGGAACCTCCAGTGGGGTTAAGAGCCCATTCCACCAGGGATAAGGCGGCCTCCTCGGCCTTAGCTAGAGGTGTTCCTGTGATTGACATCTGCAGGGCTACAACTTGGGCATCCCTCCACACATTTGCAAAACATTATTGTTTGGATTCTGAAGTCCGGAGGGATGGCCATTTTGCACGGTCAGTGCTGCAGGATTTCTTGGTTTGACCATTCAGGCACCCACCACTGAGTGCGGTACTGCTTTGGGTCTCTATTCTTTAGGTGAGGAATCCACAGGTAGTTGTATCCAGCAGAAGAATAAGTTACTTACCTTTTGTAATGCCTTTTCCGGTGGACACACTAGCTACCTGTGGATTCCTCACAGTCCCACCCGCCTCCCCGTTGCCTGGCTGGTCTTACCAAGATTTCCTTGGGTGAGCATCTGTATGTTATTTATATGTATATACTGATGCAATGATTTATAAATGTGTATATCATCTTTTGTATATATAGGTGTGTATATATATATATATATATATATATATATATATATATATATATATATATATAGATATTATTCATATTGTAGATCTGTATACAGTAGGATGTTTATTTCTACTCGCTATGTTCTTATTGGTTGAATTAAATGATGGTATATACGTTTTGATTGATGTGTTCATGTCAAATGTGTAGTGTCAAAGTTCACCTGTTAGCCTCAAAGGCACGTAAAAAACGGTGATAACTGATGTCTGCACGTCGACGAGGGCCTCTTATTGCCTGGGTGAAGTCATACGGCGTCGCTTGGGAGTCTGGCAATTGTGACGTCACCGTCGACGTGCAGAACTAGATGAAAACTTTCCGTCAAATGCTGGCGCATGGGGGAAATTTCTTTAGGTGAGGAATCCACAGGTAGCTAGTGTATCCACCAGAAAAGGCGTTACAGAAGGTAAGTAACTTGTTCTTCAGTGCTCATGCACTATTATGTCCAAGAAGAGCCTAGCCCACGATCCTTGCCTGTGGAATGGAGAACATCTATTTGAGGAATATGAGTTGGGAAGATGACTCACTATCAGAAAAGGGCTTCCTCAGGGCTTCTCTCTTGAACATGGAACTGGTTGCTATTGCTAGATTCCATTATTTTCTTAGAACGTGTTTCAGGAAAAGTGCACCTTATGCGCACCTAAAAGAAGCAAGCAGTAATTTGTGTATGAATTTATGGAAATGTCCAAAGTATCTGTTAAATCATTTCTTCTCTTGAGCACATGGGGGAATCAGGTCTTCTCATCTGTATAGCCTACCAACACCATGTTCCTGAATTTATACTCCAGTAAGGGGTGGAAAACCTTTACTATTACACAATTACCTCTGTTTGTTTCTCAGAAAACGTCAGCATATGTAGCTTTATTCTGCATTTTCCATCCTGAATTAAAACAAAAAAAAACATTTTAAGGCTCTTCCAGTGAAATTTTCTGTCCCAGTGCCTTCCCTTTTGGTCATGCGCCCTTTATGTGGCAGAAAGAAGGCAGTTTCAGACTCCCATCAGGACTTTGTTGCCTGTTTTCCAAACTGACATTCAACCACTAAATGTTGGCTTTATGAGGAAATGTCATGAAGAACATTAAAGATTGTGAGGGAATCAGGCAGTGTGGCATGCTAGAGGACATGATGGTCAAAGGGAAAGCAGAAATGGCCAACAGAGAGTGATTCCTCTTCTGTGCTTAAGTCTTCAGTATCTATAGGCTCCAGAAGAAGCTGGCAAGGAAAAAATATCAAAAAAGGAAGAAAAAAAAGCCATCATTATTTGTCACTTCTGTCGACCCCAACCTCACTTTAACACCAAGAAGATTGTCATCAGTTATGTCTTTCAATGTTGATGCTGAAACACGACCATTTTAATATGGTGAAGATCTACAATGTTGAAACAATCCCATCTCTGTACATTGTGTCCTTCGCTACAATAGAGACCTTGACGTTGAATCTTCCTTTGCTACGGTAGAGGCCATTGACATTGAATCATCTCTGGCTGAATCAGTTGTTCAAATAATAATACTCTGCATCTTAGCTTTACATTTCATCACCCAGAACAACATTGAGAGTGTATTTGTCTTCTACAGCCTCCGTAGTAGAAGTTTATTTGCGAAGGAAAAGGCTCAAATTAATCCAAATATGACACCAGCCCCTTTTTGGGACCTTGTCGTTCAGGATTTCACCTAAGGTCCCAGTTCAGGCTCCTTGAGGCCTTTGAACCTACCTTCACCATGTAACACTGATCATTGATGGCATCCAGAGAACATCCATTTCTCAGTCAGGAAGAGACGTTGTTCAAGGTAGTCACTTCAGCTGGCATATTAACTGCCTCCTTCACTGAATTACTAACCTGCTTGGAAGCACAGAAGAGACAGATCCCTTATGTGGTCTCCTTCAGCATTGTTCAAATTGGATACATAGAGTTAAAAAATAATCATACAGACACCAGCCTATTTTGCCGGATCATCAGCTAGAGTTTCACCTGTGGATGACATCACCACATTTCAAGATGTCCCAGGTAGATGCGCCCAAAGTTAAATATTCCTTTTGAAACTCCTTACATGGCTTCCTCAGTAATCATGGAGACCTTAAAACCCTGCTTGACTTTTTGACCATTACGTCTCCTAATACCTGAGGAATTCAACAAAAAACACATCTCCTTCTGAAGAAGTATAGGGCCCTTCGTCAATATAATGTATTTCTACATTTTCATCCCACACTGGTCTATGTAAGAGTTAGCGAGGAAGCACCATTCTTCAGCCCTAGAAATATCTGGTCCTTCTGACAGAGAGAATAAAATGGTGGACACTGCATGAAGAAAGAACCACTATCATCACTCTCAGGCCAGCCTTACCTACAGCCCAGTTTGGGAGATGTGATCAGCCACACTGGGAGTCCCTACAAGCAATTGCACAGGATCGACCTAGAAAGAGACAAAAGCATTTTAATTACATTGTTCAGGAAGATCTCCTGAATTCACATTAGACCATCAGTGCCTCCATCGATTTAACTGAGTTAGCAATACTGCCACAGAATCACTCTCAGGCGATCATCTTGGTTGTGTCTCAAATTGTTAAAAACAGATGCCCAATTGACTTCATCTCACTTCTCTGGATGCTCCCTTTTTCCACCACACAGAGTAGGAGATTGTCCACATGAAACCAAAGCAGGAATCTTTAGGAGCAGTCGGGCTAGAGCAGAAAAGACATCAATTCCCTTATTTGGCACTACCGGCTACACCAACAGCAGCACCAACTATCTCAGAGGTGCACCTACTATCGGAAGCGTAGAGCCAAGTCAAAGCCTTCCAACCAGTAATCCTCAAATGTTTCTAGAAGGTCTCATCTAAAAACAGGCAATGCCATTTCGATCCTTCCACCACTGTACTCTTCTCCAGTGGGGGTTGTGTGTCACAACACCTAAAAGAGTTCCAAAGCATAACGAATGACAGGTGGGTCATAACTTTGCTGCAAGGTTATTTGATTTTGGTTTAAAAAAAAAAACACCACTGCTTATACCACAGGCATCTAATAGAGACTTCTAGCTGCAGATTCCTTACCTTAGAATTACCCCCAGGCATTAGACTGGATCTGGAAATGTTTTCATGAGCAGTACCGTTTAGCTACACGTGGATTTGGCGCAAAAAGTGACATTCACAGTGCCTATATAGGCACCACTGAGGTACTTTGACATCAGTTCTCTTCTTTCCGCACCAGTTAGCACACATCCAGAGATGAGCTACCCTAGTAATTTTTTGCCTAAAGTTTTTCAATATCTTTGAGGTTTTTTCCCCTTGGTGTGGCAGGGATGTCATCAAGGAAGGGTGATTTCAAGCCCTGCAGTGTCTGTTACCAATCAGTGTTGGTGTCGGTCACACCCTTGTGTGTCTCCGGTGCCTCAGGCCCAACCATGACTCGAAGGCCTGCACGTATTGCCATGCCATGAACCCGAAGGCTTTGAGAGAGCGATTCCTTAAGCTCCTGGCGACTCAACGTGCGATGCTGCAATAACCCAGATCCCAGTTGAGGTGAAGATACTGGGAGCGTCCCTGGAGCCGTAGATTGTCATTGCACTCGAGGTCATCTGATCACTCAGGTAATTTGTCGAAGAGGTCTTTGACTTCACCTCATCCATCGGTAGAGAGGAAGTGTTCTTGGTCGAGGCTGGATGCCTAGGCCGTCTCTGGGCCGCCTTGAGTTTCAGGGAGCTATAGTGAACCCCGCCCAACTCAAGGAGTTCTGTGAGGCCATGCGTCTCATATTTGGGTGGCCAGTTCACCCCAGGTGCATCTTTGGGACCCAAATGTTCGTAAGGGGCTCCTTCTGGTTCTGTGCTTGACAGCTCTGGCCTCAAAGCCAGTAGGGCCCCAAGGATCCAATCTTGGGCCCAGACTGATGCTGGCCGTGCCATGTTGACCTTCCTCTGCACTAGTCCTAATGTCGACACTCCCAGTGCTGCCCCAGTCCTCCTCCCCAGACTCTGACACAGAGCTAGAAGGAGGTCAACCAATGGCACCGACTGAAGCAATGTCTTCCAGGCCAGAGCTTGAGCCCTATTCTTATGGGCTAGGACCTAGGGAGGATTGGGAGGGGTCGCTGGACCCTGATGAATACCAGCATTATGATGCCAACATGGACTGGTGTGAGGATCTGGAAAAGGCCAGTGGACTGGGCACTTCTCCCGATACGGTCATGCTTTCTCTCCCTACCGTAGCTATGGAGGAAGGGCTGTCCTTCACCATGATGGTGCAGAGGGTGACTGAGGTCCTTGACCATCAGTTGTCCTCGGAGGCAGTGAGCAGTGAAGACTAATGTCTTGACAGAAGTGCTGCAACCAGGATTGTCCCCCTCAGAACTGCTAATCCCATTCAACAAGGCCCTCATGGACTTCCTAATTAGGACCAGGTCAAAGCCCAGCACAGGGGCTCCTGTGGATAGGATGATTGGCCACTGTCACCGCCCCGCTCACCCAATACCCCCACCCAGAGAGCTTGGTGGTCCAAGCCTCTCAGTCCCTTGTAACTCTTGGTGCATTCCCTACCAGACCCCTAGATAGGAGTCTAAGAGGCTAAGAGGCTCGACACCTTAGCGAAGAAGATGTTTTCTTCCACCAGCCTGGTTCTGCGGTTTGGGTACAATGTGTGCCTTTTGGACTGCTATTCCTACACCCTAAGGGATACAGCTGCAAAGTTGCTGCCATTGGTCCCGGCGGGGGATCGAGCTGTATTTTCCCAGGGTGTTGCCGATGGAACCAATGCAGCGAAGTTCAAAATAAGATGTGTACTGAACACTTCTGACTCACTATGTAGAGTGGTTTCATCAACGGTGGCTTTATGATGCAACACCTGGTTGAGAATGACTGGTGTTTCTGGGGATGTCCTACTATCTCTGAGACATATCCTTTGATGGCTCCCGACTCTTCAGAGAAGAGGCAGATTTGGTGCTTGCGCTCTTTAAGAACAGTATGGCTACAGCCAGGTCCTTTGTACTTTCTAAGGTCCTTGTCACCCACAATCAGTGGATATGGAAGGAGCTTTCAACTGTGTCTTTACCCTACCAGCCGCCGCGCCTGCTGTCTAGCTTCTGGATGGCCGAAGGCTCAGTACCCACCAATCGTGTGGGTCAGGTAGCCAGCAGTCAGGCCAGTCCACCACCCTCTCACCAGCTGCAGCCTCAAAACCCTCCTAACCTGCTCTAAGACCATCATGGGCATCCAGTTGGTAGCAGGATTTTCCATCACTTGCCCCACTGGCTGCCATAACCTTGGACAGGTGGGTTTTTCAGATCATCTGAAGGGGCTCCCTCCCTTTGTGACTACCTCTTCCCCCATGTCACATACTTCTGACTGACGGAGGATCACCTATCTCTTCTCTGCCGGGAAAGCTCAGCTCTCCTGGAAAAGGGAGGCATAGAGAGGGTACTAACATCAGAAGTGGGCCGTTGTTGCTACTGCAGCTACTTCTGTGTGTCATAAAAGGACGGGGGACTTCTTCCTTTCCTGGATCTAAGTCCTCTCAATTTCTTCCTCAGAAAGGAGAAGTTTAAGATGCTCACCCTGGCTCAGATCTTGTCTGCTCTGGACCTGGGAGACTGGATGGTAGCGGTGTACTTGCATGATGCATACTTCCACATTTCCGTCCTGCCAGGGCACAGGCATTACCTGTGGTTTATTATAAGCACTTTCAGTTCACTGTGCTTCCCTTTGACCTTACCAGTGCTCCTCGGGTGTTCACTAAGGCCATGGCGGTGGTTGAAGTTTATCTGCAGAGATCAGGGGTGCCAGTCTTCCCCTATCTCGACGACTGGCTGTTGAAGGCAAGGTCGCCCCAGGCTGTCAGCTCCCATTTTCAGACTACAGTGGACCTCTTGCACTCGCTGGGGTTCACTATAAATGTGCCAAAGCCACACCTCACCCCCTCTCAGTCGCTCCCTTTCATCGGAGAGGTTCTGGACAAAGTGCAGTTTCTGGCTTATCCTCCCGAAAAACGAGACTAAGACATTCTGGCTATGATTCCAATCTTTCGGCCTCAGTCTTGTTTTCGGTGAGACTGACTCTGAGGCTGCTGGGCCTCATCACCTCCTGCACCCCGCTAGTAACACTGGCCAGGTGTCATATGCGGGATCCTCAGTGGGACATGAAGTTCCATTGGGCGCAGCGTCGGGGGAATCTCTCTGACCTGTCCAGATCTCGGAGGGGACTGTGACAGACCACCAGCGGTGGCTTTCGAATCCGCATTGGGTCCACAGCAGATCTCTCTCTCTTCCCCAACCAGATCTCTCTCTATAGTGACAGATGAGTCACTTCTGGGTTGGGGTGGCCACATGGGAGAGGCAGAGATCAGAGGACTCTGGTCTCCAGCGGAGTCGGGCTCCATATCAATCTGCTGGACCTCTGGGCCATCAGGCTTGTGTTGAAAGCATTCCTTCTCTCTCTCAAAGGGAAAGTGGTGCAGGTGTTCACAGACATACTACCACCATGTGGTATTGCAACAAACAGGGCGGAGTAGGGTCCTGGACCCTTTGTCAGGAGGCACTATTCCTCTGGACATGGCTGGAACATCACGGCATTACTCTGATGCTTCAACATCTGGTGAGTTCCCTCAACGTCAGAGCGGACAAACTCAGCCGTCGATGCACAGCCGATCACAAATGGCGACTCCATCCAGAGGTTGCGCAAGGTCTCTTTCAGCAGTGGGGAGAGCCTTGGTTAGATCTGTTCGCCTCCACAGAGAATGCGCAATGTCAGCTGTTTTGCGCGTTAGAGTTTCCAAGGCGGCACTCGCTCGGATACGCTTTTCGTCTCGAATGGAACTTCGGCCTCCTTTATGCCTATATCTCTTCTGTCCAGAGTCCTCAAGAAAATCAAGAACGATCGGGCCCAAGTCATCTTGGTTGCTCCGGACTGGGCACAGAGAGTATGGTATCCAGAGCTATTGAGCATGTCCGTCGATCCTCTACTCAGGCTGCCTCTTTGGGCGGATCTTTTGTCACATCAACAGGGGACGGTTCTTCACCTGAACCTGTTCAACCTCCGCCTTCATGCGTGGAGATTGAGCGGCAACAGTTGACGGCTTTTGCCCTTCCACCCGAAGTCTACAACGTTATCTTGGCAGCCAGGCGTCCATCAACTAAAACTGTATACGCCTGTCGGAATAAATTTGTGGCATGGTGTACCAACAAATCTGTTGATCCCCTTTCTGCCCCTCTATCCTAGGTTCTTCTGTTCATTCTTTCTTTAGCCCAGCAGGGCTCTGTTTTGGGCACCCGTAAAGGGTATTTATCTGCCATTTCAGCCTTTCTTAGGCTACCTGATCAGCCCTCACTCTTTAAATCTTCTTTTGTGAGTAGATTCCTAAAAGGCTCACCCATTTATTTAATCCCACTCCATTTACCATGCCTTAGTGGGACCTTAATCTTGTTCGTACTTACTTGATGTGTACCCCCTTTGAGCCAATGCATAATTGTCCCTGCGACTCCTCACCTTCAAAACTGTCTTTTCTGGTCGCTATCACCTCTGCTCGTAGGGTGACTAAGCTACAGGCCCTTTCCTCAAAGCATCCATACTTGTCTGTGCATCCTGACAAAGTCGTGTTGTGCCCTAGGGCTTCCTTCCTAAGGTGGTTACATCCTTTCATGTAGGCCAATCTATCACTTTACCTACTTTCTACGCACCCCCACATCCTTCCCATGAGGAGAAGAGACTCCACCGTCTGGACCCAAAAAGAGCGTTGGTGTTCTACCTCAATCGTACTAAAGATTTCCGGGTGGATGATCAACTCTTCATTGGGTATGTGGGTGCAAAAAAAGGGAAGGTGGTGCAAAAGCGTACCAACTCTCGATGGGTGATTCTTTGCATCAAAATGTGTTAGGCTTTGGCCAAGAAGCAACCTCCTGAAGGCTTCCGTGCTCATTCCGCCAGAGCAACTGCTGCTTCCACTGGATTAGCATGCGGAGTTCCGGTCCTGGATATCTGCCAGGAGGCAATGTGGGCGTCCCTGCACACTTTTACTAAGCACTACTGCCTGGACAGTCAGGTCTGTTGAGACTGCTATTTTGGTTTTTCAGTCCTACAGGACTTTCTAGTATGATCTTGGTTCGCAGCCCACCACTGAGGATGGCATTGCTTGGGTATCTATTCCAAGGTAAGGAATCTGCAACTAGAAGTCTCTATCAGATTTACAAGTTGCTTACCTTCGGCAACAAAATATCTGGTAGAGACCTATTCTAGTTGCAGATTCCTTTCCACCCACCCATCCTCCCCGCTCGCGAACTGATTTCTAGAGACAGGGATTCCCCCTTTCAGGTCCTTACCTCTGGCACACCAATCTCAGTGTTCTTAGCGGCTCTGCGCTTTGGCATGGAAAGTCGTTAAAAGAAACTGACGTCACTGTGCGATGGCAGCGTCTATATACTACTCCCAACGTCATCACGGCGACCACAACGCCTACATGGCCCACGGAGTCAACCGACGCCACTAGAAGAGAAATCTCTGGATCCAGTCTGACGCCTTGGGGAGAATTCTAAGGTTAGGAATCTGCAACTAGAATATGTCTCTACCAGATATTTAGTTACAGAAGGTAAGTAAATTGTACTTTTTAACATGAACCGAGAAACATTTCTGCCCCCTCTGTAACAACAATAATTCTGGACTAGATTTGTGTTCTATATGGATCCAAATTTTAGCCTACTAAATAAAACATACATTTTTTTTGTTCAACAGATATGCTAAACACATATATTTGAAGGTGCTCTTGTATGTGAAAATGTAGAAAAAAGAGGCTCCGTGAAGTAAAATATTTGCCTTGGCTCACATAATTTGGGACCAGTTTATAGGTTACGAGCATTGCAGTTAAATCGAGTAGACTAAATAATTCAGTAGACCTGCAGGTCTAGTAACATTTCAGTGCTTTTTTTTTTTTTTTTTTTTAGAGGCCTGTGATGGATAGAATGCTTGAATTAATCTCAGCCATTGATAATTACTCAGGCCACACCCAATCCTGTGTTTAAGCCCAGCATGCCACCTCACTTTGAACACAGCCATATGCAAATCTGTTTTGATTCTGCTCAGTTGGAACAGCCAGGCCATGTCCTTCCTGAACCAGAACACAAACAATTATCTAAAGTACATTCTGTTAAACCTTACAGAGACATAATTATTTTTTTTCAACACTGCCTAGTATATTGATTGATCAAAAAAAAAGAACAGAGTGCTTTTAAACAGTGCCTTACTTCTACTTTTAAGCAGTGTGTCCGAAGGAGTTCTCCTGCTTTCTAACAGGGGGCAAGGACTGCAGCATAAAATCTTAGCCAAGAATTATTAGGATGTTTATAATTAAACAGTTTACACTTGCCACTGTGATGACTGAAACTAATACAACTACATCTCAGCATATAACAGGGGCTTGTATAAAATGCATCTTCATTATTTTGTATCTAGCTGATCCATTTATAGATAGCTTGAGAAAGACATTCCTGTTTACTAAAAGATCCATAAAACTTTATGGCCCAAAGGGCGTGTTTTTGTGAAGAGTTCCCTAGGTGTTAATTGGGTTCTTACAGGGTACTTGAAGACAAATAATAAAGTCATATTTTGTCATTTGTCCTTGATTGCTAGCTCATTTAATGGACAGGATCCAGAGAGTAAAGGAACTGTCTGCTACCATCAAGAGACAGGGCCATGGGTTGCCTTTGGTGAGCCTGCATCAATCCGTTTTTTTGTGTGCTGCTAGCCGTTGGACCTGGATTCTATGTTTCTATGTCTAGATGTTTTACTTGATTCTTTCCCCCACAATGTCAGGGGATTTTTTTGGTGCCTTGCTAATCATTTCAGTGCTTATGTTCATTTTCTATAAAGAGCTACAAGATTGCCAAGAAACGTAGCGTTTTTAAAAAAAGAACATTTGTATAACCTTTCATAATTTTGTTCTTCAAATCGGGGCCCTCTTAAGCAGACACTTAACACCTTTGGCCTGTATGTTTCTGTGCAAGTTGGCACATTTGCTGCTTATCTGAGTAGTAGTTGTTATTTCCTTTGGCAGTCACGAACATGACTCAGAAAACTTTCTAAGCACTCAGTCCCGTACTGATATTTTGGGGTGACCCACAGTTTTGATAAAGCACAAAACTTTAATTGCAAGCTCTTTCAAGTCCTTGCACCTCCCTAAGAAAGAGCCGCAGGTCTTCAAAAGATGTCCTTAAGACGCTGTGGCATATGAATCTATGCATAAATGAATCTTTGATTAGGGTTTAAGCTAAAGCCAGCCTACTACTTTCAGGGATACTGTGAGATGATGATGTCTGATGGGGTTCACTTTGAGAACGGAATCCACAACATAGTGCATGACTGGAGAAAGTGGGTGAAAGGGATTGAGGCAAGGTATTACTAGTGCCTTACCTAGTTGATGGCAGTGGAGCAACTAAGGGAGGACTGCTCCAACCCATTCAGACAGAACTTTTCTGATACAACACTAAAGAATGCAGGGACACTTAGCATCTACTTTCGATCTTGGCGGAGGGAAATACTCTGTCACAACCTGACAGTTATCCCGTCCGCCTTATTGTGATCCCATGATATCCTGTGGAGAACGGAATAAGTCTGATGGTATATCCGGCACGTTTATGATGGAATATTCCCTCTGTCGAGATCCAGATCAGGCCCTTAGTGTTTTAGCTGACAGATGCTTAGCCAATTCCATGAATAGGTGGCTCGAGGAGCAAGATCCAAATCTGAAAGAGCGAAACACTCCCAACTGAATAGTACCTGACTGGAAGGAAAAAGCAAAAATGGTTCTTATAACTCCCATCTAGGAAAAGGGGAACTGGTTTTCTAGTCAGAACCACAAGGTGAAGGTACAGTAGGAGAACCCCCTCCAGGACCCGATGAAAATGGATTTCCTAGTTAAGAAGGAAGTACCACCTTAAACCGTAATAGGCAGCATGCTATCAGGTGGGACAGGTTGCAGTGAGGGCCCAGCGGCACTTGATATAGTCACTGTGGACACCTGAAAAAAAGATCCAAATTCCTCCTCCCCAAACATTTTGGGGTTTGTCAATGACATGGTTATCTATAGGGTGAAAGTTCTCAGCAGTGCTCTATGAATCTCTGCTGCCCTTACCTTTTATGTGTTTCCCAATGACAAAGTGCACCAACGTTACTCCCAGCTATGATATGAAAGAGGGCAACTACAGACCTATACCAAGTCTGTGTAAATAAACAGTGCTGGCAGCACAGTCTGTGTTTTTGGAGGTCATGCTTTTATTTTTACCTATAACCATACGGGTTGGAGGGGGGCTTCTACCATCTCGTCTCAGATCTATGCATCCACATGTAAGAAGTGATTATTTTTGCCTTCAAGATGTGAGAACATGCAAAGAATGCTTTGGTGGTGGGGATGTATGTGTGTGTGTGTGTGTGTGTGTGTGTGTGTGTGTGTGTGTGTGTGTGTGTGTGTGTTTTTTTTCACATAAATGAATGGGATGGTGTAATCCATAGGCATCCCAAGGTGTGAGCTACACTATCGTAGCCTTTGTGTAATCTACTATCTGATAGAGACATTTAGCAGCAGATTCTTTACTTTAGAATCTTTCCCAGTACTGACGTCGTTCACTGGAAGTGATGTCAATAGAGTCCATATAACCTCTCCAATGTCAGTTCATTCTTTTCCACGCTTGCAATGAGGATCCGGTAACGGTTTGTTAGACTTTTTTCGGCCTACTTTGATGTATTCATCAATGGAACAGTGTGCTTTTCTGCCTGTCTTCAGGGTTTAAACCCTGTGGGTACTATGGCCAACAAATGTCGGATATGGACCCCCACTCAATTTTTATGTGGTGCCTGGGTGAGCACTAGGGCTCTGTAGAGTGCAACTCCTGTCGCCAAGTCCGACTGAAGGTGCTGTGGGAGCACCGTATGAAGTGTGTGGTGGCGTGGCTGTCACAGCTGTCTCATACTTCCCGACAACCTTGTCTACTTCTCTTACTAAGGTCCTTTTGTGGGCCCATTCAAGTAGGTGTGTTTGTGGATGTCGTTCTCCACCAACTTCACGTGGTAAGGCACAACGCAAGCGGGCGAAGTCATGGCAGTTGCCGACTTCGCTGTGCACAGCCTCCCACGATTCGTCGTATGAGGAGTCGAGGCCCTTGTCCACCCCGCATTTCCCTCCCTATCCCAGGGCAACTCTGACCCAGATAAGTGATTATTATGTACTTTTATGTACTTAACGCTATCTTTGGAAAATCATCTTCCCAAGGAGCACCTGTTGGCCACACGGAGGTGCAAGACGCCTTGGCTGTGTCCCCGCCGGCGGTTTCAGCCTCTGCCTCAGTCAGGCCTTCGGCTTCAGCTTCTGAAGCCTTTGCGGCGCCAGTGCACAGCCCTTTGGGGTCCCCACCTTTGGCAGTAGTATCCAATCAGCCAACTCAGGTGGTGCCGGCAGCGCCGATTGAAGTCATGCCCCTCTCCCCTTTGGACATCAAGGCGGTGTCATTTTGGTGCCGGTTGACGTCTGGTACAGTGCCGGTCATGCCAGTTGTGCTGCCTCAGTATTCTGGGGAGTCTCCTCATTCTTGTCCTTCAGGAGAACACAGTTTTGAAAGTGTTGAGGAAGAGATGGGGTTTTCGCATGATGCTCAGCCTCCAATGGAGGACTTTTGGTTGGCTGATCTAGGGGCAGCTAGCGGCTTGGACTCTTCCCCTGCCTCGGGCTTCCTTTTCCCAGCTGGCCTTTCTACGGAGGCAACGTCCTCTCTAGCTGATATGCTAAGTAGAGTTGCTGAAGTTTGCATCTGACACTTCCCTCTGTGGAATTGACTACTGATCTTCTGATTAGTCACCTCCATCACAGCCAAAGGGTTTAGCCGATACTGCCTTACAGTGAAGCCCTAAATGACGTTTTGTTAGGGACTTGGAATAAGCCTGATTCATGGGCCCCAGTTGATCAGGGTTTCTCTGATAGGCACCGTCCAGCCCCTGGTGATCTGGCCTGCCTTCTGCGACATCCTGCTCCTTGCAGATTGGTGGTTCAGACTGTTCCCGCATCACGCAATATCGACTCTCACTCTCATGTTCCATCTGATAGAGATTCGGGAAAACTTGACACTTGTGGCTGACGGATTGTCTCCTCCACTAGTTCTGCTTTTCACTCTCTTAATACGTCTTGCGTTATTGGACTTTTTCCCATTTATTGTGGGACTCATTGGAACTCATCTTGCCATCTTTTCCAGATGATAACCGGAATGATCTTGCCTCTTCTATCCGACATGGCCAGCATGCAGCTAAGTTAATCATTCGCTGTGATATGAAAACCACTGACTTTGTGGGTCAGACCACGGCCTCTTCAGTGGCACTACATTGCTGTGCCTGGTTACATTCCTTTGTATTTTCAGAGGCTGTTCAAGCCACTTTGATATGCCTTTTTGTGGTGACCATTTATTCGGTGCATATGCTGACTCTACTTTGAGACGTTTCGCGACAATTGGAGTGGAACAACAGACTAGCGATGTTCTTAGGTACATTCTGCCTAGCCACTTCCTCCCATACTCCTATATGGAGGGACATTTGTATTAACTTTTCTCACAAATGAGCTATGCTTGGGCTGTTCCTGCTCCACCTAATGATAGGACCTGGTAATGTGTTTCTGCTTTCTGCAGAACGTATTTGTTCTTACACTGTCGACAGGTTATTATTTTTTTGCCTTCCCTGGGTCAAATATATGTATTACCTTATGGCCCAAGGGGGGTTTTCATGCCTGCCACTTTCAAGCAACTTTCTTAGTGGTGTTTTGATAGCATTGTACGGATGCACTGTTGCTTTGTTCCCAAATGTACAATAGGTAGAGCAGATGTGGTAGCTTTCCACTCCAGGCTTATCGATGACAGCTCTTCATCTGTTTACCCTTTTTTGGTGCTAAATGATGCCTAATATGCAGGTCTTTACTCTGAAAAAGAGCTTAAGCTCAAAAGTTGATACCTTCATAGTGTGTACCTTACACTAGGTGGAGTAGATTTTTGTTTGCTTGGTGAGCATATTTATATATATGTTTGTATATGCTGGGCTGGGATAGTTCAGCTTATGATCTAGTCTCTTGTTTGAGGGTGCAGAGTTCTCCCCTCTGTAAGGCGTTATTTTTTCTAACTTAGTATCTGTAGGAAAATGCCTCTGTTGGCATGGTTACCCCCTAACGTTTTACCTTTTGTTGTCAGTTTTGATTGAAAGTGTGCTGGGACCCTGCTAACCAGGCCCCATCACCAGTGTACTTTCCCTAAAACTTTGTCTCCTCAATTGCCACAGCCCTGACACACAGATAAGTCCCCTGTAAAAGGTACCCCTGGTACCATGGGCCCTGTGTCCAGGGAAGGTCTCTAAGGGCTGCAGCATGTATTATGCCGCCCTGGGAACCCCTCACTCAGCACATGCACACTGCCTCACAGCTTGTGTGTGCTGGTGGGTTGAAAATGACAAAGTTCACATGGCACTCGCCTCATTGCCATGCCTAAAACTCAATGCCTGTGACATACGTAAGTCACCCCTCTAGCAGGCCTTTCAGCCCTAAAGCAGGTTGCACTATACCACAGGTGAGGGCATAACTGCATGAGCACTATGCCCCTACAGTATCTAAGCCAATTCTTAGACATTGTAAGTGCAGGTTAGCCATAAAGAGTATATGGTCTGGGAGTTTGTCAAACACAGACTCCACAGTTCCATAATGGCTACACTGAATCCTGGGGAGTTTGGTATCAAACTTCTCAGCACAATAAATTCACACTGATGCCAGTGTGGGAATTATTCAGAAATGCTCACAGAGGGTGTCTTAGAGATGCCCTCTGCATACCAGCCCAACTGCTAGTGGTAGGCTGACTGGTCTCTGAAAGCCTGCCACTTCCAAACTAGTTTCTGGCCACATGGGGTGAGTGCCTTTGTGCACTCTGTGACCAGGAACAAAGCCTGTCCTGGGTGGAGGTGCTTCACACCTCCTACTGCAGGAACTCTAACACCTGGCGGTGGGCCTCAAAGGCTCAAGCCTGGTGTTACAACGCCTCAGGACCCTCCAGCTAGTGGAGATGCCTGCCCTCCAGTCACAGCCCCCACTTTTTGGCTGCAAGTACAGGGAGATAATGAGGAAAACAAGGAGTTGTCACCCTCCAGCCAGGTCCACCAGGTGACCAGACCTGATGTGACCCCCTCTTAGAAAATCCTCCATCTTGTTTTAGAGCATTTAGGGATAGGGATGTGCCCCCCCTCCCCAAAGGGAGGAGGCACAAGGAGGGTGTAGCCACCCTCATGGACAGTAGCCATTGGCTACTGCCCTCCAGCCCTAAACACACCCCTAAATTTAGTATTTAGGGGCAACCCTGAACCAAGGAAATCAGATTTCTGATGACCTAACAAGAAGGACTGCTGACCTAAAAACCCTGCAGAGAAGAAGGAAGACGACAACTGCTTTGGCCCCAGCCCTTCCGACCTGTCTCCTGATTCAAAGAACCTGCAACAGCGACGCATCCTGTGGGCCCAGCGACCTCTGCCGACTCCGAGGACTGCCCCGCAACTACAAAGGACCACAAGTGTGTTCCCATTTATTGCCTGTGTGTGTACAACAAATGCTTAACACTACCATCTGATAAGCCTAAATGCTCGACCACACTACCACAAATAGAGCATTAGTAGTATCTATTATTGCCTCTGCCAAGCCTCTTGGGGAACCCCTGGACTCTGTGCACACTATCTCTCACTTTGAGATAGTATATACAGAGCCAGCTTCCTACAGTATCTTTATAGGGAAGCGTTGATAATAGCAGCCCTAGGGGAGTCATACTATTTTATTTACCTTTTAATAAGGGAGTGTATTTGAATACATCTTATTTATCAATGTTGTTATGTAGAAGTGTCTCTTTACTTCTATGTATGTGCAGGGGTGGCAATTTAATAAAATATCTACTTGTCTATGGGACAGGTTGCCTCTTAAATCTAATTGTCCTGCAAATTTGGTGCCATGTAGTGCGGTGACAAATTATGACCGCAATCATTATGTAAGAATTCTGATAATAGCCTCTCTGATTATGCTAGGGCTAAATCAATAGTAGGGCTTAAATACTAGCAATTGCAAGCCCTACTATAGCAATATCCTTATTTTGCCACTTTTCCACAAATACGACATACTGGGGCTGGAGGAAATAGTAAGCAATAGTTCCAGAGCAAACCTACTAAGGTGCATGTTTTAATGATTTTCCCCAGCTCTTCTCTAATATTTCCCCCATACTGAGAAAGGTTGAAAATTTACTCCTGACAAGGGCAAAAGTAGAAGTTCTTCCAGGGTTGCAAAAAAAAAATGGTTGGAGGGAAAGAGTACCTTTAAACGCTCAATAGATTTTCTCATGAGCAAATCTACACATGCATATTTGCTTGTGGAAAAAATACAGTTCACAAATATGTTTTAGGAGTACCATTTCCTGTTCTACTAGTATATTCTTGTGAATTAATGAAAGCCACTAATTCAAAGACATATACCGTGGGTGCACTTTTGTGACTTTCTATAAGAACTGGGCCCCTAATTAGGTCGGGCGTTAACCAAGACATTTAGGGGGTCATTCTGACCTCGGCGGTAAAAGCTGCTTACCGCCGGTCAGAAGGCCGCCACAATACCGCCGCGGTCAGCCGCCACGGACATTCTGACCCACAACTGCAAAACCTCCGAAAATCCGCCCTCCACTGCAGTCCGCCACATCAGCGGCCAGCGGTAAACTGGAGAAGACCAAACCTCCACCGCCACGCCAACAGAAATACGCCCATCCCATTATGACCCGCAAATCCACGCGGCGGTCATTCAACCGCGGTATTCCATTGGCGGTACACACCGCCGCGGTCAAAATACACACACCTTTACAAACCCCTACCACATTGGACAATTTGAAAGGCACACACCTGAAACACATACACACACCACTCCCACACATCCAATACCATATAAAACACACACCCACATCACCCACAAACCCCTACCAACAAAAACCAGAGACGAAGGAGAGAGAGACACATCAGAGAATAGAGAGCCAGACACACAGAGGCACACCACAACATCACACACACCACATAGAAGCACAAAGCACCACACACCAACACACACATCATCACATACACCACCCCACACCTCATACACACCACCCCATGGCACCACAAAGGCACCCACGCTTTTCGGACCAAGAACTCCGGGTCATGGTGGAGGAGATCATAAGAGTGGAACCCCAGCTCTTCGGCTCACAGGTCCAGCACACCACCATAGCGAGGAAGGCGGAGCTCTGGCAGCGGATCGTGGACAGGGTCAACGCGGTGGGACAGCATCCCAGAAATCGAGAGGACATCCTCAAACGATGGAACGACCTACGTGGGAAGGTGCGCTCGATGGTCTCGCGACACAACATCGCAGTGCAGAAGACTGGCGGGGGACCCCCACCCACTCCACCCGAATTCACAACATGGGAGCAAGAGGTACTAAACATCCTGCATCCTGATGGCCTCGCTGGAGTACACAGAGGAATGGACTCTGGTAAGTACAAGGCCAACCACTTCACCCCCCCCCCCCCCCAGCATGCTAACCCCCACCCTCACCCCCAACCCCCCAGCACACATCCTCCCTGAGAATGTCTCCCCAGCACAACCCACCCAACACCAACCCCTGCATGCCACCCCCAAACTATGGACACCCATCACCTAAGCATGACCACTGCATATACCCATCCCCCCCCCCCCCACAAAACACCCTCACAACACCTCCCCCAAGGGAATGCCAGCACTGGGGGACAAGGGCACCCATAAAACGCAAGCTAATGCACACACAGAAACAATAACCATACCCTCTTACCCCATGCAGGACCCGAACGACAACACACCGGTCAGGAGGGACCAGAAATGTCCATCCCACCCCCGGAACAGGCCCCTAGTGATGACAGCAGCTCTGTCGACCTGGAACCTGACGACCAGCCCGGACCATCGGGGACCTCTGGGCAGTCGGTTCCCCTCACCCAGACACAGGCCACTGCAGACCCAACCCCCTCTGGGAACAACAGCACAGCTCCCACCCAGCGGGCCCATGCCTCTGTCTCTAGGACAGGTCAAGCAGCGGTGTGTCTACCACTACAGGGCCCCCAGGGTAACCCACCAACCCAACAACAACAGGGACCTGGGGGCAGTGGGAGTGGGCACACCGTCCAGGGGACAGAGGCCCAGGGAAAGAGGGCAACTTGGAGGGCTGTTGTGCGACAGGGGGGGGGAGGAGAGGCCCAGGGAACCCACTCTCCAAGAGGCCCTCACCACCATCATGGCAGCCTACCACCGCTCACAAGAGACGATGGCGACGGTACTGGCCAGGTTCCAGGAGATCCAGGCACAGCAGGAGCAACGCTACATGGGGTTCAGCGACCAACTCAGCAACATCTCAACCGCTATGGGGAGCATAGTCCAGGCCCTGAACCGTATAGAGGACACGTTTCGGGACCATGTGGCATCACACAGGGCCCCTGTCACTAGCCAGGAACAGGAACAGCCTACCACCTCCGCCGGCGCTAGTGGACAGGAGGCCCCACCACAACGACAGCCCACCAGAACCCCACCTCCTGCTGAACAACAACCGCCCCGCAAAAGGAGCCTGAGATCAAAAAAACCGACAGAGTAGGATGTCAAGTCCCCCGCCAGCATCACATACCCCCTGAAGTCCTCCCACTGTTCCACATTACCACCCTGTCAAACCATGAACTGCCCCTGCTCCATCCTGCCACAGGCATATGGACAATGCACCTGTGAGACTGAGAACTGGACTCCGCCATGGACATTACTCCACCCCCACCCATCACTGTTTCACTATCATGTACCGATATCTATGCACTAATAATAAATCACACATTGCTCTGAAATCAATCAGGTCTCAGCCTGTCTTATTTACAAATGTATGACACATTACATATCAATTACGTATTATTAACATTGTGAATTACACATACCGAGGTAACTTAGCATTAGTCCATGGGCCAATCAAGCCGAGGTCACGCAGTGGCTCATACAGCACAGAAAAGGGAAGGGAAAATCAAACATCATGTTTATAGGTCTGAGGGGAAATCGACAAAGTTGAGATGCAGGAGGCTTTCAGGAAATGTAAAATGGCATGGGTGATTATTACCTGTGTGCTACTGGAAATACTGTTCTATTACTCTGTCCCTGTTGTCTGTGTCGTCCTCTGAGTCTTCCTCCTCTTCACTCTCCGCAGGCTCCACAGCTGCTTCAACACCACCATCTGCACCATCCTCCTGCAGGAAAGGAACCTGACGTCGCAATGCCAGATTGTGAAGCATACAGCAGGCCACGATGATGTGGCACACCTTCTTTGGTGAGTACATCAGGGATCCCCCAGTCATATGCAGGCACCTAAACCTGGCCTTCAGGAGGCCAAAGGTCCTTTCTATGATCCTCCGAGTTCGCCCATGGGCCTCATTGTACCGTTCCTCTGCCCTGGTCCGGGGATTCCTCACTGGGGTCAGTAGCCAAGGCAGGTTGGGGTAACCAGAGTCACCTATTAGCCACACACGTTGTCTCTGTAGCTGCTCCATCACATAGGGGATGCTGCTATTTCGCATCACATACGCGTCATGCACTGACCCTGGGAACTTGGCATTTACATGGGAGATGTACTGGTCAGCCAAACAGACCACCTGGACATTCATCAAATGATAACTTTTTCTGTTTCTGTACACCTGCTCATCGTCTTTTGGGGGTACCAAAGCCACATGGGTCCCATCAATGGCACCAATGATGTTGGGGATATGTCCCAGGGCATAGAAATCACCCTTCACTGTAGGCAAGTCACCCTCCTCTGGGAAAATGATGTAGCTCCGCATGAGTTTCATCAGGGCAGACAACACTCTGCTCAAAATCTTTGAAAACATAGGCTGAGACATTCCAGATGACATGGCCACTGTGGTCTGGAATGACCCAGTTGCCAAAAAATGGAGGACTGACAAAACCTGCACCAGAGGGGGAATCCCTGTGGGTTGGCGGATGGGGGACATCAGGGCTGGCTCCAGCTGGGCACACAGTTCATGGATAGTGGCACGGTCAAGTCTGTATCGAAGTATTATATGGCGTTCTTCCATTGTCGACAGGTCCACCAGCGGTCGGTACACGCGAGGATTCGTCCTTCTCCTCGCAAGTCCCAGCGGACGGTGCCTAGGAAGGACAACATGGAGCACAGAGTCAGGCAAACCACAGGTACGTACAGACAGCTTGCACAGTTAAAGAATGGCAATGGGTTGAAAGGCGTGTATGTGTGGCAATGCAAGGCCTAGGCCTGTGTGTCGCAGTCAAAATTAAGCCATGTAGGCCCTTGAAATGGCGGCTGCCTGACCTGTGAAGTGGGACAATGGGATGTGAGGTCAATGCGCTGGCGGGGCACACCGTGGCGGTAGGCGGTCGAAGACCGCGGCGCAAAGCCGCATTGGTTAACATTGAACCCTATGGGTTTCAGGAGCCAATGACGATGTGCGCCGGCGGTCGCGGTACGCACCGCCGCGGTACGCACCGCCGCGGGCGTGACCGCCATTTTCTATCTGAGTAATCACTCGAGACCTGATCATCCACAGGAGAGGACCTATACTTCAAGTGCTGCTGTGACCTCGGTCTGGAAGATACAATGGCTGCTGCGACTGGGGAAAGGGCCCCTGCCTTCACGTCTGAAGAGTTGGAGAAGCTCGTGGATGGGGTCCTCCCCAAGTATGCGCTACTCTACGGTCCTCCAGACCAACAAGTGAGTACACCGGGTGCACATGGAATGGGCTATGCCTGTGTGGATTGGGGTGGATGTAAGTTGGTGGGGTGGGGGGCGAATGAGGAGTGCAATGCCCGACAGATGAGAGCATGTGCCATATGGCAAAGTTGGTGGGGGGGGCCAATCACATCTAACATGCAGGTCATTGATGATTTCCTCCTTTCCACCCTGTACATGTCAAATAGGTCAGCGCCCATCAGAAGATCGAGAATTGGCGTGCCATCGCCAAGGAAGTCCGGAACTTGGGGGTCCACAACAGACGGGGCACCCACTGCCGCAAGAGGTGGGAGGACATCCGCCGCGGAACAAGGAAGACCGCAGAAACACTGCTGGGGATGGCCTCCCAACCTAGGAGGGGTGCCAGTCGCACCATGACCCCCCTGATGTCCCGGATCCTGGCGGTGGCCTACCCTGAATTGGATGGGCGCCTTAAGACATCACAGCAGACACAAGGGGGTGAGTATCAGCACATTCTCCTATCTTTCTGCGCAGTGGAGGCGTCTGGGTGAGGGAGGAGGGCTGTGGGTGACATTAGGCCAGGGCGCTTTCTGTAGTGTAGTCCTCTCCCTTAGGCATGGCCCTGTGCCCCCAGCCCCCACCTCTGTAGGGTGACAAGTACAGCCATTGAAGGTCCAGCATCTCCCATGTGCGCGTTTGACGTCTCTTGGCCTGTTGTCCTAGTCAGTAGTACTGAGTAGTGTACCCCGAATGCGCGGCTTAGTGCATTAGGCTCCTGTGTCTGTCCTCTCCGCCAACGGTGTTGACATTGCATGCACTCAACCTGGTCTTCTTTTTTCTCCCCCCACCCTTTCTCTTCATCTTCTTGTGCATGTGTGCATTAGCATCATCAGGCGGAGGAGATTTGGCATCGGAGCACGAGGGAGCTGCAGGACACAAGGCCCCGGTGGGCCCAGGAACAGACACCGAGGGCACCAGTGATCCGGAGGGCGAGGGGAGCACCACGACGGGGACCGCTGGTGAGAGCAGCGACAGCGACACGTCCTCGGATGGGAGCTCCCTAGCGGTGGCGGCAACATCCGGGCCCCCCGCCTCTACAGGTACAGCCGCCACCCAGCGCACCAGCACCGCCCTCCCAGCAGCCCCTCAGCCTACGCTCCGTGCCCGCTCGCCCAGGAAGGCGCGCGTCTCCTTCGCCCCAGGCACCTCAGCCCCTGCCCCTGTTGCCCCTGCTGCCCTCAGTGCGGAGCTCATTGACCTGGTGAGGACGCTCATTGTTGGGCAGACGACCCTTTTGAATGCCATCCAGGGGGTGCAAAGGGAGGTGCAACAGAGCAATGCGTACCTGGAGGGCATTCATTCGGGTCAGGCTGCCCATCAACGAGCGTTCACTGCTCTGGCCTCAGCACTGACGGCAGCCATTGTCCCTGTTTCCAGCCTCCCTCTTCTGACTGCCTCCTGCCTTTCTCTGTCTCCTGTTCCTCAGCCTATCCCATCCACACCATCAGACCAGCCTGCACACACCTCAACACCCAAGAGCAGCTCATCCAAACACAAGCACCACAGATCCCACAAACACTCACCCAAGCAACACCCAGATGCAGACATTCCAACAGTCACAACCACCTCTGTGTCCCCCTCCTCCTCGTCTCCCTCCTCCCTCCCTGTGACGTCTACACTCACACCTGCATGCACCCCAACATCAGTCAGTGCTTCCATCACCACCTCACCCTCCAGTACAGTCCACACTCGTGCAGTCACCACCCCCACTGCCATTTACACGTCCCCTGTGTCCTCTCCCACTGTGTCTGTCACCCCCTCTTCCAAGACACACAAACGCAGGCAGCCACCCACCCAACAGACATCCACCTCACGACAGCCTACAGCACCAGCACCTTCACCCAATGACAGCACACCTGACTCTCCTACAACCACCTCCTCTTCCTCCACTTCCATCTCCACTTCTCCTACCCTTTACCTTGGCCCTAAAAAACATTTCCTGGCTAATCTTGACCTCTTTCCCTCCGATGAGCTCCCCCCTCCATCTGCAAAGAGTCCCAAGAGCACCGCAGCCACCACCAGCCCAGCTTCGGGTGTCACTGTTGTGCATGGGTTCTGGAGCCCACCCTTTGCCAGCAGTGACACATCGATCAGCAGCAAGGACACGTCCAGCCCCCCCCCCGGCAAGAGGACCCGCAAAAACAAGGGCCGCCGTGCGAGGACCGACAGGGCTGCCCCCAAGGAGCAATGTGCGGCCACTTCACCACCCACACCATCTAGGGGAGGCAAGGGCCCGAGAGCCCCATCAAAGGAGCGGAAGGGCAGCAGGAGCGCGGAGAAGGTGGACCCCACATGTCACATCCCAGCTGGGAAGGAGGACACTAAGGAGGCCAGGAGTCCGTCCCCGAAGGGTCCAGAAACGTCACGGTCCGAGGGCGACTGAGCAGGGAGTCCAGGCCAGGTCTGGCTCCCTTGACCTGCTGGATGAGCACCGCTGAACAGGGCCCGCGGTGCAGAAGAGCACCGCTGAACATAGCCCGCCGTGGTGAAGAGCACCGCTGAACAGGGCCCGCGGAGCAGAAGAGCACCGCTGAACAGGGCCCGCCGTGGAGAAGAGCACCGCTGAACAGGGCCCCGCCGTGGAGAAGAGCACCACTGAACAGGGCCCGCGGTGCAGAAGAGCACCGCTGAACAGGGCCCCGCCGTGAAGATAGGCACCGCTGAACAGGGCCCGCCGTGGAGAAGAGCACCGCTGAACAGGGCCCGCCGTGGAGAAGAGCACCGCTGAACAGGGCCCGCCGTGGAGAAGAGCACCGCTGAACAGGGCCCGCCGTGCAGAAGAGCACCGCTGAACAGGGCCCGCCGTGGAGAAGAGCACCGCTGAACAGGGCCCGCCGTGAGGATAGGCACCGCTGAAGAGGGCCCCGCCGTCTCAGGCACCGCTCCGCTGGGCCCTTCCTGTCAAGCACCGCTCCGCTGGGCCCTTCCTGTCAAGCACCGCTCCGCTGGGCCCTTCTTCTCAAGCACCGCTCCGCTGGGCCCTTCTTCTCAAGCACCGCTCCGCTGGGCCCCGCCGTCTCAAGCACCGCTCCGCTGGGCCCTTCCTGTCAAGCACCGCTCCGCTGGGCCCTTCTTCTCAAGCACCGCTCCGCTGGGCCCTTCTTCTCAAGAACCGCTCCGCTGGGCCCCGCCGTCTCAAGCATCGCTCCGCTGGGCCCTTCTTCTCAAGCATCGCTCCGCTGGGCCCTTCTTCTCAAGCACCGCTCCGCTGGGCCCTTCTTCTCAAGCACCGCTCCGCTGGGCCCCGCCGTCTCAAGCACCGCTCCGCTGGGCCCTTCCTGTCAAGCACCGCTCCGCTGGGCCCGTCATCTCAAGCACCGCTCCGCTGGGCCCTTCCTGTCAAGCACCGCTCCGCTGGGCCCCGCCGTCTCAATCACTGTTTATGGTTCACTGTGCCCACCATGCCTCCTCCTTGACCAGTGGAGACTGTCATCCACCTGATGGACTGTGGCTTTGCACTCCCCAGGATGGTACAGTGGGCAGCCCACCCACTGTAGAGACATTGAGAGACTGTGGCTTTGCACTCCCCAGGATGGTACAGTGGGCAGCCCACCCACTGTAGAGACATTGAGAGACTGTGGCTTTGCACTCCCCAGGATGGTACAGTGGGCAGCCCACCCACTGTAGAGACATTGAGAGACTGTGGCTTTGCACTCCCCAGGATGGTACAGTGGGCATGGTGGCTCCTCGTGGATCTGGCGTCGTGGACTCATGTGGCTGTGGTGCCCCCCCTTTCCCTTCCCCCTGAGGTGCCTGTAGTTTTTACATCTGATGCCCCTGCAGTGTTCTCTCCAAAGGACTCAGGTCTCCTGTGTGGGCTTTGCCCTTGTTTCTCAAAACTTTGGCCCACAGACATGATGAATTCGTAGGATGTGCAGGACTTGTTACTTCAGTTATACACTGATGTGTATGTCATTTGTTTTCTTGTGAATATCTTTCATGGTTGTACGATAATTTTCAGGAGCTTTTTGGTACATAAATATTTATTCCAAATTTGATTATGTCCTAGCATTTTTCAGGGGTGTTTGGGTGGTGTCACTGTGACTTGTTGCTCTGCATTGGTGTGTACATAGTTGGGGGGGGTCGCATATGTGTGTGCCCGTAACCTTTCGTCCTCCCCCCTCCCGTGTGTCGTAGGTGCAGTACTCACCGTTGTCGTCTGCGCCGGACTTCGTACTCGTGGTAGATGAGAAGGTAGACGAGAGCAGGTAGGATGTTTAATTCGGGTTCCATGCTGTCCTCCTTCCTCCTGGAGTGCGTAGTGGTGAGCGTTTTCCCGTCCGTAGTCTGTTTCCGCCGTGTTTTTATCGGCGGTGCTCCCGCCCCGGAAAAGGTGGGCGGATTGGTGAGTTGTGATAGTGTGGGCGGTACATTGTCTGCCGCCTGGCTGTTGGCGGTGACCGCCGCGCTGTTTGTACCGCCGTGGCGGGCGGAGTGTTAAAGTGGCTGTCTGTGTTGGCGGTTCCCGGCAGGGTCAGAATTCCATATTTTTTACCGCCAGCCTGTTGGCGGGTTGGCCGCCGCTTTAACACCGACCGCCAGGGTTAGAATCACCCCCTTAGCTTTTATTAAAATGATATTGGTCTCTCTACCTATCGGCTGGCTTTACTGGGAATGCTAGCAACCTGCTGCTTCAGCAAGGAGCATATTGGCACCGAAAGTAATTTTGTTCAGTGCCAGGAACTTCTGTGGCAATGTGTGCTTTTTGAGACCCAAAAACTTTTTTTTTTCTTTTCTTTTTGCTTCCTGCCAATGTTTGTTACGATGGTTAGGGTCTAGCAGCTCCCACAACAATAAAGTGTTACCAAACCGTGTCAAAACAAGACATGCATTGACAAAACCAAAATACTGACCAATATTGGATCGGGTGGCTTTGCCAGTGCTTGTTTATTTTCATATTTCCCATAAGCTTGTTGAAAATGGTAACACTGATCTCCCATTATGCATACTTTTGATAAATACTAGCATGCATCAACACATTTTACTAAATGATGCTTCAAAGAAATAGTACCTAAAAATTCACAGTAATTTAGCAAAACATATTTTTTCCTACTTGCATTTTTTTATGAACGTTTTATTTTGAAAGCAAATAGTCATCAGTCCTATATGAAAGCTTCTGCAAACATTAGTATCTAATAAGAGATCATGCTGGGAGCATTATACGGTAGCCCCATATAGTTAAACTATTCAAATGTGTGTGTACATTTTTTTTATTTATTTTTTTATACTGGAGCCACAGTCAGTGATGTCGTGTGATCTTACAATGTTCATTAGAGCATTCACCCTAATAATAAAAGCTTTGTATTATTTCCCTTCCTTGTAAATTGGGAGCCAAATGGATTGTGATGCAGGGGGGTGGGCCTACTTCTCCCAAGGACCAAATAAATGTGAAAACATGGTGTCCTTTACCCCAAACAGTATGTTCTGGGCGTTGGCCCATAGGAATTCTACACTCCGGATATAGTAATTGTGGGCCGTTTATCGGCAGAATAATATTCCATTGATGGGATTATACCCCATTGAGGATTTCTGTCTCAAATTCCTTTTTGTGTTTTTAAAGGTCGATTGTGACTTTCATTATTCGTTTGTATGGGTTCTAGTTGTACCCTGGGTACGTGCAGTATGTTGAGTGATTCGTGACATTATTTATCCTTCATAGTAAAAGTTCTCTACTCTTGCTAGATTTTGTACATTGTTCACCACAACGTTATTGTCTTGTGAGTCTCAAGACACTATGGCCCTCATTATGACATTGGCACTAAGTACCGCTTACCGCCATGCTGACTGCCGCCAACATACCGCCGCCGCAGCGGATTACCGCTCCCACATTATGACACACACATAGTAGTCCGTCACAATACAGCCACACTCACAAGTCTGCCAGCCCAAAGGTCAGTGATAAACTCGCGGTATCAAAACCCACACCGTTACGCCAACAGAACTACACCCACAGCATTATGACCCACGAATCACCACGGTGGACATTTAATGGTGCTAACCATTGGCGGTACAGACCGCCGCGCCCAAAATACACACACAAATACAAAACACCATCACATTGGACAATTTGAATAACACACACCTGACACCCATACACACACCACTATAAAATACACACACATATTACCCACAACCCTTTACGACTACAAACAAGTGCCACCAGAGAGAAAGACCACAGACACACACCACCATCACCTATACACCATCTACGCACCTTACATCACACACCCCAACACATCATCCTGCACACCCTCACCCACACAACTCACACTACACCCATGGCAACACAACAACACCCCAGGTTCTCAGAGGAGGAGCTAAGGGTCATGGTGGAGGAAATAATCTGGGTAGAGCCACATCTATTTGTATCGCAGGTGCAGCAGACATCCATTGCTAGGAAGAGGGAGCTATGGCGGAGAATCGTGGACCGGGTCAACTCATTGGGACAGCACCCCAGAACAAGGGACGATATCAGGAAGAGGTGCAATGACCTACGGGGGACGGTGCGTTCTACAGCAGCAAGACACAAAATAGCTGTACAGAGGACTGGCAGTGGACCCCCACCTTCTCCCCCACAACTAACAACATGGGAGGAGCAAGTCTTGGCAATCATGCATCCTGAGGGCCTGGCAGGAGTAGGAGGAGGACTGGACTCTGGTAAGTCAAATCTCTATTACTATCCCCCCCCTACCTGCATGGCATCACAAACCCCCACCCTTAAACACAATCCCATCACTTCACCACTTCACACGCACCCCACCATCACAACCCACTCCTCCCAATACCAAGCCCTGCATGTAACACCAATGGTCGGACCCCCATCACAGACCTGCATGGACACCCATCACTAAAGCATGCACACTAGAGAGAATCACCTAGCCCACCAAATAACTACTTACACAAGGCAAAGCTGCCAGGGCAATAGCAACCATAGAGGGCAACACACCCATGCACACGATGTCACACACAGAAACAATAACACTGCATTTACATCCCCACAGGTCCCCAACCCAACATCACCGGAGAGGAGGTGCCAGCAACATCCAGCCCTCCCCTTCCACACCCAAAGAGGCCCACAGTGATGACAGCAGCTCTGGACGCCTGGATCTGGATGACCAACCTAGGCCATCAGGGACCTCCGGACAGTCGGTTACCCAGGCACAGTCCCATCCCACCACAGAGCCTCCCCCCTCAGGAAACACCACCACAGCACCCACTCAGCGGGCCCATACCTCTGTCTCCAGGACACGTCAATCAGCAGTGTGTCCACCACTAAAGGGACCCCAGGGCACACCACAAACACAGGATGATCAGGGACCTGGGGTCAGTGGCAGTGGGCACATGGTTCAGGGGACAGAGGCACAGGACAACAGGGAAGCTGGGAGGACTGCTGTGCGACGGGGGAGGACAGGCCCAGGGAACCAACTTTCCAGGAGGCGCTCACCAACATCCTGGGAGCATAGCACCATTCCCAGGAGACGATGGGCCAGATACTGGACAAGTTGCAGGAGACCCAGTGGCTTCAGGAGGGACAGTACCTGGGGATCAGAGAGGACTTGAAGGACATCAACACCACCCTGGTCTCCATTGCAGGGGTGCTGGCAGATATGGCCAACACTATGAGGGAGGCAGTGGCACACCATTGGGCCCCTGCCACTAGCCAAACCGATGAACAGCCTTCCGCTGCCGCTAGTGGACAGGAGGCCCTGCCACAGGGCCAACAGGCCACCAGCCCCCCTCCCCCTGCAGAAGGAGAACCACCCCGCAAACAGTCCCTGCGATCCAGGCAGAAGCCAGAGATATTGCCAAGACCCCCACCAGGAAATAAGACTCTCCTGAAATGTCACCCTTGTGTCCCACCCTGTCCACCTTGAACTGCCATTGCTCTACTTCATATGCCCCCTTGGACAATGCACCTGTGATCTACTTAGACTGGACTGTATTCTGGACATTCCTCCACCATCACCCCAGCCCATTGCACATCCCCTTCTACTTATTAGCACTGAAATAAACACCATTTGAAAAATACAAGTATGGAGTTGGTCAAATGATTGAACTATGTATTCGTTTAACAAGCTTTAAACTCTCAATACAACTGTACAGTAAGGTATACATATGAATGACTTGTAGTTGGCTGCAGTCAAAACACCAGGAGCGATAGTGGGGCACAAATATCTGAAAATAGACATGCCAAAGGGTACAGTAAGTTGCCATAGAAGTGTGAAAATCAGCCGGCCAGTGACAATGTCAAACACAAAACTGTCAATGTAAAGTAAATTTACAGTGTCTTACCTGTGTGTCATTGGCAGTATTGTTGTATTATTGCACTTCTGTTGTCCTCATCCTTGTCCCCTGCCTCCTCATCTTCACTGTCCACAGGGTCCACTGCTGCCACACACCCATCTCCAGCCTCATCCTCCTGCAGTATAGGCACCTGGCGACGTAAGGCAAGGTTGTGCAACATACAGCATGCCACGATGATCTGGCACACCTTGGGTAAGTAGTAAAGGGATCCACCTGTTAGATGGAGGCAATGAAACCTGGACTTCAGGAGGCCGAATGTCCTTTGTGATTCTTCTTGTTCGCCCATGTGCCTTATTGTAATGTTCCTCTGCCCTTGTCCTGGGATTCCTCACAGGGGTCATTAGCCATGAGAGGTTGGGTTAACCAGAGTCACCTGCAAATATCGAGGGACAACTGTTAGCCACACACTAACCCTTAGGGCCCATACCCTACCCATACACCAACACCTACTGGGTGGGAACCAGGGATCACCGGTGCCTCTGGAGTTCAGCCATTACATATGAGATGCTGCTATTCCTCAGGATAAAGGCATCATGCACAGACCCAGGATACTTTGCATTGACATGGGAGATGTACTGGTCCGCCAGGCACACTATCTGCACATTCATGGAGTGAATGCTCTTTCGATTTCTGAACACCTGTTCATTTCTCTAGGGGTGGGACAAATTCAATATGTGTACCATCAATAACCCCAATAATGTTGGGGATATGTCCCATTGCATAGAAATCAGCTTTCACTGTGGCCAAATCCTCCACCTGGGGGGAAACGATGTAGCTGCGCATGTGTTTAATCAGGGCACACAACACTCTGTTCAGCACTATTGAGAACATTGGCTGAGACATTCCTGCTGTCAAGCCCACTGTCACTTGGAAGGAGCCAGTTGCCAGGAAATGGAGCACTGATAGGACTTGCACAAGAGGGGGGAATCCCAGTGGGCTGACGGATAGCAGATATCAAGTCAGGTTCCAATTGGGCACACAGCTCTGTGATTGTGGCCCTGTCCAGTCTATAGGTGAGGATAATTTGCATGTCCTCCATTGTTGCCAAGTCCACTAGGGGCCTGTACACTGGAGGATGTCTCCATCTCCTATTCATCCGCAGGGGTTGCAATCTTGGGGCCAAACGGTGAGCAGCCGGTCAGTATTCCATATTTCCAAACACTACACTGCATTGCATGTTGTGACTGTAATAGTATATAGTTGAATAGGCCCAAATGGTGCATATGTGTACTGTGACGCAGTTAGGTGCCATGGCCTGCCCCCCACTGAAATGGCATCTGCCTGTCCTGTATGGAGGGACATGTGGAAATGAGGTAATTCCGCTGATGTTGTGCACAGTTGTGGCGGCGGTCGAGAATTGCTGTGCAACTCCTCACTGGATTCCATTGGGCCCTATGGGTTACAGTGGCCAATGGTGATGTACGCCGGCAGTGGCGGTACGCACCTGCGCGAACACGACCACCATTTTCTATCTGTTCACTCACTTGCTACCTGACCTTCAACAGGAGAGGTCCTACCCTGCAAATGCTGCTGTGACCTGGGTCTGGAACCGACAGTGGCTCGTTTCATTGGGGACAGGGCCCCTGCCTTCACCGCTGCGGAGTTGGAGAGGCTGGTGGATAGTGTCCTACCCCAATACCGAATGCTGTATGGGCCTCCAGACCAACAGGTGAGAACGCTGTGAGCACGATGCATGGGGCATGAATGCATGGAGTGCTGTGTGTGAGGGCCTTGTGTGTGGGGGGGCATGTGGAAGGGCCCTGGACAGCGTGCTGCGTGTATGGTGTGCAATGTCTGTGCGTAAGAGGATGTGAGAGCAATGGTGGGCTATGAGTGGAACAGGCAGGACGGTCTGACTGATACCTTTTCCTATGTGTATTTCTCTGCAGGTCAGCACCCATCAAAAAAAGGGTATATGGCGTGCCATCGCCAAGGACGTGCAGACCCTGGGGATCTATGACAGGTGGAGCACCCACTGTCACAAACGGTTGGAGGACCTGAAACGCTGGGCACGGAAGAAGGCGGAGGCCCAGCTGGGTATGGCCTCCCAACGAGGAAGGGGTGCCCGTCGAATCCTGACACCCCCCTGATGGCCTGCATACTGGCGGTGGCCTCTCCGGAACAGTATGGCCGCTTGGGGGCATCACAGAAGTCACAAGGGGGTGAGTACAGTGCCCCAATATACTACTTGCACGTGGTGGGGTGGCATCCGGGTGGGGGTTGTGGGCCTGTGGGTGCCCCTAGACCAGGCCGGACATTGCAGGGTAGGGCCTGTATTGGGCAGGGTCTGATGTAAACCTCCTCCAACCAAGCTAGTAGGCATCAAATACTGGGCAGGGGTCTGTGGGTCTCCGGTATGCTGCAGTTGGTGTTGGGTATCCCTGTCCATGGACTGGTGACTAGCATTGTGACTGTTAGTGCATTGCCTAGTGCATAGGGCTGTTCCCTGTGGGTGTGTGTGTTGTGTATGCCAGCAGTGGTGGTGTTGCCACCATTGACCAAGGGTATCCTTTGTCTCTTCCCTCCCCACTTTCTGTTTCGTCACCCTGTCCTCATGTGCATTAGCATCATCTGGCGAAGGAGCAGAGGTACCAGCGACAGGGAGAGCTGTATCCCACAGGGCATAGGAGGCCGAATCCACCGACAGTGAGGGCACCAGTGGGACGGAGGGCGAGGGGAGCCCCACAGTGGAGTGATACCTCGTCCTTTGGAAGCTCCGTGGTGGTAGCGGACATTTCAGAGGTCACCCCCAACTACAGGTACAGCCGCCACCCCCGTACCAGTACCGCCCTCTCAGCAGCCTCTCAGCGTGTTTCCTGTGCCCGCTTACCCAGGAGGGTGGGCATCTCCTTCGCCCCAGGCAGCTGAGTCCCTGCCCCAGTTAGCCCTGCCGCCCTGAGTGAGGAGGCTATTTACCTCCTGCTATCCATCTCTGTTGGACAGTCAGCCATTGTGAATGCCATCCAGGGGCTGGCAGCCCATTTGCAACAAAGGAATGTGTTCCTGGAGGGCATTCACTCTGGCATGGCGGCCCAACAGAGATCAATCCTGGCTTCTGCCTCCTCCCTGATGGCAGCCATTGTCCCTGTTTCTAGCCTCCCCCCTCCAACTTCCTCTACTCAGTCCCATTCCCCTCAACCCTAACCTGTCCCAAGCACACAGGCAGACCAGCATGCACCCAGGACAACACACAGGAGTGGTTCAGAAAACACAGGCAGCAAACATCATCCCACAGGCACTGACACAAACACCATCCAGATGCAGACATACCAACATCCACTGCTTCCACTGTGTCCCCTTCCTCCTTGTCGTCCACCTCCTTCCCAGTAGCGTCTACACTCACACCTGCATGCACTAAATCATCATCCACTACCACCATCACACCTATCACTACACGCCCCTCACTAGCAGTCACCACCCCCACATCGATGCACACGTCCCCTGTGTCCTCTCCCACTGTCCGTGCCCCCTCCTCCCAAAGTACACAAAGGCAAGCACTCAGACACCCAAACAACAGCATCCAGCCCATGCACCTGCACCGAAACACAGCAGACACCTTCTACAACCACTTCCTCTTCCTCCACTCCAAAACCTTCACCCTCTTCCTGTCCCAATGTCCCTAAGAAGTGTTTCCTCTCCACCGTTGACCTCTTCCCTACCACTCCCACCCCCCTGTCCTTCACGGCAGGCCAGGGTGGTCAGAACCCAGGCGAGCACCTCAGCCACCCAGTCCAGGGCCACAGTAGTGTCGACAGCTACTACAGGTGGGAGAGGATCCCAGGCAGCAACACTGAAAGGGTGCCTGCACCAGATGCACCAAGGAGGGGTAAGGAGGCACCACCAGCAGCGTCTAGGAACGGCAAGGAGACACCACCAGCTGCAGGAGGGAAGGGCAAGGTGAAATCCCCGGCTGCTGACAGGAAGGGCAAGGGGCCTGCACCAGCAGGCAGGAAAGACAGGAGGCCTGGTGCTGGGACTCATTCTGAGCCCCCACCACCAACCATGGTGGTTCAACCGTCCGAGGCTGCAGGGGATGGGCTGGAGCCTCCCCCCACCACTGCCAGCACCGCCACCAGCACCTCCTTGAGCACCACTGCCAGCAGCCCCAGTGGGTAGCCGTCCAAGGCTGCAGGGGATGGGCTGGAGCCTCCCACCACCACTGCCAGCACCGCCACTAGCCCTGCCACTGCCACCACTTAGCAGCCTTCACCCCCGGCAGACAGTGTGTAGTCCTGACTCCATGGGCTGTTGTGCATCCTGGACCCTGCAAATTCCGGGGGTCTGACACCCTGGTGTGAGACTGTGACCTTGCACTCCCCAATATCTTCATCACTGGGCACAGTGCCCCTTCCAGAACCAGTGGAGAAGCCATCCACTTACCCCATCTTTCTCAGGATGAAGCACACTGGGCATGATGCCCCCTCCAGACCAGTGGAGAAGCCATCCACCCGCCTCATCCTTCCCAGGATGAAGCACACTGGGCACAATGCCCCCTCCAGAACCAGTGGAAGAAGCCATCCACTCACCCCATCCTTCCCAGGATGAAGCACACTGGACACAATGCCCCCTCAAGAACCAGTGGAGAAGCCATCCGCTAGAGAGCCTTGCACTCCCCCAGGACCAAGCAGTGGGCAAACCACCCACTTGAGAGACTGTGGCCTTGCACTCCCCTGGAGCACACAGTGGGCAGACCACCCACCCGCAAGACTGTGGCCTTGCATTCCCCAGAACATCGCACAGGGCATTTAGCCCCCTCCAAGACCAGTGGTGTTGTACCATCTTCCAGCTGAGGTGCTTCCCCATTCCCCTTCCCCCTGAGGTGCCTGTGTATTTTCGACCTGATGCCCCTGCAGTGTTCTCTCCATGTTGTTGCAGGAGTGAGGTGGGGCCTTGGCCTATGTGTTGTGGACCTGTGGCCCACGGATATTGAGGACTGGGCAGTGTCCCTACATTTGTAAATATATATATACGTTTGGATTTTGATGCACTTATTCATGTGATTTTATCGTTTTACACTCACTTCCTTCAAATTATTTTGTCCTTGCATTATTCCTGAGGGGCACGGGGTGAATATGTAATGTTTGTGCATCTGGGTGTCTGTATGGTGTTGGGGGGTTGCGTGTTTGTGTCACTTTTTCCTCCCTCCTCCCTTGTGTGCTAGGCGGCAGTACTAACCGTGGTCGTCTTCGCTGGCGTTGATGTTCATAATGCAGAAAAAGGTAGACGAGCATCGGAAATATGTGCAGCTCGGGCTCCATGGCGTTGTGGTTGTTCTCTCAGTCTCCACAGGTGAGTCCTTTGACTTCTGTGCAGTGTTCCCGCTATGCTATTGATGTTGTTGGTATTGCCCCGGAAAAGGTGGCGGATAGGCCGGTCTTAATAGTGTGGGCGGTACATTGTCTTCCGCCTGGCTGTTGGTGGTTACCGCCGTGGTGCTTGTTGATACCGCCATGGCGGTTGGTGTGTTAAAGTGGCTGTCAGTCTGAGCAGTTTCCGCCGTGGTCATAATTCCACTTTGGTTACTGCCGGCCTGTTGGCGTTATTACCGCCGCTTTATCTCCGACCGCTAGGGTTGTAATGAGGGCCTATGTGTTTCTGTTCTTAAAGTTCTGTCATATAGCCATTACAGTCTTGGGGGCTATTCCATACCTTTGTGCAGACATGTTGGTTTATTCATTTCCTTTGAACATTGTTTTGTTATCCTAGGAATATGTCATGCTTCATCAATTTTATTCACTCCATTGTGAAAAGTGCTTAATGTTCCTCATTCTTTAGGGGTCGTTACAGCGCTTTTGTATGTTACTTAATATAACCTGCATTTCTGAAGAAAATGTCCGTCCCTGGAGTACATGTTCTTCTATATGGAGATGTTCATATTTGTTTGTACATGAGAGTAAAAGGTGTTTGCCTCTGTAAAAGGCTCTTATTAATTAATTGAAGAATTATTGGTCTTCTCAATGACAAATGATTAAATCCAGTAGGTGTGTGTGTGTGTGTATATATATATATATATATATATAATATGATTTAAGTTATTCATCTTCAGTAATGCATTATCTGGGAGAGACAACATTCCAATTCTCCTCGCTCTACGAACTCTTTTGTCTCAAAGATTTTGTTATGGAAATTCATATCCTGAGTGTTCAGTGACTATTTGACAGTAGGGTGTCTTTTTTGTCTTTTTTTTAGCACTGTTTGGATATTCAGTTTGTATATGTGGCTTCACATTTTGAGCACAGAAAAATAGTCGCAGAAGAAACTGGTGCCAAGTCGAAGAGGTCATATGGACCCTGTTGATGTCACAGCCGGTTGACGGCATCAGTATGGAGTCACACGACACCCTCTTCTGATGTGCAGATGTACAGGGGGAATAAAGGTTTCAGATCCAGTCTCCTCCCTAGGGAAGATTCTAAGTAAGGAATCAGCGGCTAGATTCTGTCTCTACCAGATAATGCGTTACCAAAGGTAAGTAAAGGTCTGCACATAGACTGCTCTTCTGGTCTCCCATGCCAGTTGTCTCGTGGATGAGGACAGGTAGTCAGCCGAACCCTTTTAGTTTGCAGTTGCAATTACCTGACCAAAGTGGAACCCACACCCTCCCATTTATGGCTTCCTGTCAAGATGTATTCCACGGTGAACTTAATCCTGACCAAAGCGACCTCAGCAGATGCAACAGGACTGCATGACAATAACATGAGATGATCATGCAGGAGTCATGCTTTGCCAGGATTGGAGGGGTCCCTGAAATTTATGGAATAGCAAACTACCCATCTCCTACAGCCATCATGGAAAGGTTAGTACTAGTCTCTCTAGACAGTACTTCATTTGGTGTTTCTACTCTACTGCCAGTGAAAACCTGTGTATCACTCAAGCCAGGAAAGGGACTGCTTCTCTGTCTCTACTCTTTCCAGAGTTTGCCTATGTCTGGGAAGCAGTTGTGCAGCTGCAATGCTGGTGTTGTTGGAGAAGTTTTAAATACAATCTGAAGACATAGGCTATTGTAGCCTTTCTTATAGACTGCATAATGTTCTCATCTTAAGTGGTGCAGTAACCTCGGTGCAGACTCCTTGCTGGCCCCTTGGTGCAGCAGGACAGTCCTGCTTCAGTTATTCTTCCAAGTCGGTCAAGACCAGGTTTACCCACTTTATGCTTGGAAAGTCCCCGCAGAGCAGGATGCGCTTGGTAGCTAATGGGCTACAAGGTCCCTCCCACCTAGTTACCACTTCTTGTGGAGCATAGCATCTAGCTATCCCAGGATGCACAATTCTGCCCACTGACAAGATGGCAAGACCACTCTCTTGGTGTTCAGACCTCCCTATCCCAAACCCAGTGTGTGTGGCTACCACAGGGCTAAACGCCCCTGTGGAAAAAGGTTTGTCGGATGGGTTCCCCTTTCTGCTTCCTGTGCCAGCTGGTCTACCTCACCAATGGGTCAGTCTTGCCCCCTGGTGTTTCACATCGGACCATCAAAGGCTGCTTCACGTTTGTAGTCTGCCTTTTGAGGATTAACACCCAAGTGGCTTTCTGCAAGAGGGGTAGGCAACACCTCCCTGGCCTGCCATCCCTCATTGTTCTTCTTTCCGAGAGGCATTGGCATGTCTCCCGGAGGGCAGAAAGCTATCTCATGGAACAGGCTCCATGCAGAGCAGGTGCAGGAATTTTTAAAGGCACTAATGTGATAGCTTTGCTAAAGTTGCAGACTGGAACAAGTTGCTTTAATTTAGCCTGAGAAATAAGTCGGGTTTAATGTAACAAGTTCTTTGATAACTTGGGGTGCCTACTTTGGTTGCACCATTCAAGATTTAGCACAGATGAAGGGTCAGCGCGTAACCCTGTACTAGCCAGTTGGGCGACCAAGCCTTTTCCCAGTAAAGGTGGCAGTTTTGTGTATTTTACTATCAGAACATGCAAAGTACATGTCCCGCCTGTATCATATGATTCACCCTGCCTTTAGGGATCGGTAGGCCTGTCAGAGGGGTGACTTACACACACATGTCTAGGGGAAGTGGTGGCTTTGCCGTTGGTTTCAGTGGCAGTCTCAGATTAACTGTTCACCGCTGTTCTACTAGTCTGCAGTGTTGGACCGGGGGACTTGTTTCACGTGGGGACCTCTAATCAGTGCTGCAAGCTGTGATTGTGCCTCTTTAACTTAGATGCCATGGGCACCAGGGTACAATTTACTAGGGACTTACGGGTAAGTTAGCCATTTAAATTTGAGTATAGTCAATTTGATATACATTTTAGGGCCATGGTACTGGCACTGGGTCTGGTTAGCAGGCCTCAGTGCACTCAGTTGAAAAATCAGCAGCATCAGTCGAAAAACTAGGGAGTGACCATGTAAAAAGAGCCATTTCCTTATGTATCCCCTTCCCAGATGATGAAAGGTGATAAGCAACTAACCTTTTTCCTGGTGATTCTCATCATCTATGAGGAAGAACCTAGAAAGGCCGTCTGCCTTGCCATGGTCAGCCCTAGGTCTGTACTCCACTGTGAAACCCATCCTCCGTAGGGGAATGGGCTTCCTTAACAACTTAGAGCTATATTCTTCATGTGCATTTGCCATTTGAGGCATTTGTAGTCGGTTTGATCTTTGAAGTAAGTCCCAAACAGATAGGGTGTTAGCCTCTTCAGGGACCAATCTACCGCAGTGGCTTCCCTCCAGTGGCACTTCATCGCTACTTCCTAGGAAGGGGTCACCTGCTGATGGAGGCAACTCACTGATCGTGGCCCAAATCATTCACTTGAGACAACATTGCACCTATCCCTTGTTCAGGTGCATCTATCTGAGCAATAAACTCTTTACTGAAGGTAGGGGCTTTCAAGACAAGTGCTGAGCACAGTGCATCCTTGAGATTGTCAAAAGCATTTTGACACTGCTCAGTCCAGATAACTTTTATGGGCTGCTTTTCAGAGGTTTAATCAGTTAATGGTGCCACTATGTTACCATAACCCTTCATAAATCTGCTATAGTATCTAGTCAGGCCTAAAAATGCCATGACTTGGGTTCTGGGTCCTAGGAGGCTCCCAAGCCCGGAGGGCCAAGTTCTTTGGTTGGAGAGGTTGTACATGCCCTCCACCATCTTGGTAACCCAGATACACTAAAAAATCCTTTCCCTGTCTGGCATTTATTTGCCTCGACAGTCGGACCTGCCTGTTGAAGCACTTCCTTGAGGTGGGCCAGGAGAGCCTCCCCGGTGGAGCTAGATACAGCTGTATCTCCAAAATAGGATGCACTGAAACCCTCTAATCCTGGCAGTGCACAGTTCACCAACCTCTGGAAGGTGGCAGGGGCATTATTCAACCCAAAGGGCATCACTTTGAATTGAAAGTGGACTTCAGGTGTGTGAGAAAGCAGATCTCTCCTTGGCTCTTAGAGTAAGGGCAGTCTGCCAATAATCTGATGTCAGGTGAAAGGTGCTCTGGTACTTAGCAGTGAGCTCACCAGCTCTTGGAATGGTGTGGGCACCAGTCTTAGGGGCTTCATTGAGGTCCCTGTAGTCCACATAGAACCTCACCTCAGGTTCCCCCTCTTTTGGCTTGAGTTCGGGCAGCATTACCACTGGGCTGGCCCATGGACTACTGGAGGGCTGAATCACACCCAGCTAGAACTTCTGGCCAACCTCAGCCTTGACGCTGGCCTTGACTTTTCAGACAATCTATTCATTTTACTCACCTGTGTCCACTTGGGTACTTCATGTTGTCAAACCTGGGGTCAGAGAAACCAGTCCAGCAAACTGCTTCAGCAAGTCAATTTGTTTCTGGTCTGTCGGTGTTGGGGAGAGAACTCCCTCCAGAGTTCCATATTGACCATTATTAGATAGGAGGTCTGGGAGAGGGTCATTCTCTTCTTCTTCACCCTAATCTGTTACCATTAACATGGTGATTTCTGCCTTTTTGTGGCGCTACTAATGCTTTTTGGGCCCAAAAGGTCCAAAGCATTTCTGTATTTCAATCATATTTTCTATTTTTATTGTTGAGCATTTTACTGACTTATAAATAAAGTCCTTTTTATTCTTCAGCATATTTTTATTAAAGAAAACCATACTTCACACTGTCAGGACTTCTTATGAAAACTGCAGCCCCATAGCCCAACATTTAAATTAGTACTAGCCCCTCAAAATGAGAATACAAAGCATATGATATACTCATAAAGTTTTATTTCAACTGTATAAATAGTTTTCTGCTGTCTACGTCGCTCGGCAGGGCTCTCTTCATGCATTCCTGAAACTGGAGCCGAATACGTGAAGAAGAGCTGCAGACCGCTGAGGTAGTTGTGGAATCAGGGATGGATTTCGACTGTTGCCTAGTCTGAGGTAACCTCCCCTCAATCTCGACCCTGCTAACCTCTGCCACTTCATTGCCTCTTCCCTCACCTGGAGACTTACCAAAAGGGATCCACTGGGACCTGGTCTGAACAGGTTGCCACAGTAGAGCCAGGCTGAGGCCATCCGGCACCAAACTGCACTAGCACCCACACCGGACTATGTTGGAGGAAATCCCCCCTTCCAAAAGACCACCCGAGCATAGGGGAGTGCTCCAAAACCTGGTTTCACTGCCACTCCGACTCCATGGCCATAGAAAGAGGACTGGTGATGAATGGTGGGGGCGTCTTTGTTAGGTTCTACCTAATGTTTTTGAGATTTCTGAGTCCCCTTACCCACTTTGTTCTTCTACGCTGCTTTCTACCAGTGATACTGAGGGCAGTGGAACAAGCTCTTCTCTTATGTATGTGGAGTGTCCAGGTCTCAATTAAGTGACTGGTATTTACATTTTTATTTGACACTGATTTGAGAAGCATTGCTGCAGGGGAAATGAGGGTGGTGAACTTGACTGTGCAGGACTCTCCAGAACCTTCTAACTGCAGGTCACTGCAATACCCCGGAGCTGGCAGGAAGCTCAACACTACCCACAGCAACCCCTGTGTCACATAAATCAAAACAGAAGCCTGCCCGACAACTAGCATTCTCAGATTCTGCCTTAGCGCTACACTGATTAAGGAGCTTGTGGACTTTAAAGTCTCTATTGGCACACTTAGGGAAACGGTCACAACCGCCACAGCTGATGTATAAACCCTTTGTGGTAAAATAACCACAATTCAATCCAGACTGGGCACCTTTGAACAGAGTCACAGGCCTGGCTGCAGGCTAGGACAATAGACCTTAGTTAGGAACTTCCCAGAAGACAATTGAGTTGGAGGACAGGAGCTGGAGAGACAATGTACGTATTTCAGGAGTCCTGTGAAAGGCAGAACAAGAGGGTTTGGTGCAGTTTCTTACTACCTGGATTCTGAAGTTACTGGGCATCATCTTCAACACTTACTCTGGAATTCTAGATAGCTCAATGGGTCCGGTCATGACTACCACCTTCCCAAACTCATCCAAGACGGATCATTGCATGCTGTTTGTGTCATCAACATGCCGGCTTCATACTGACCACTGCCAAAAATCATGGCCAGTATGAGTGACAGCAGTCAAGTTCTTTTTTTTACCTGACTAATCGTCTGATTCCAGTCTGAAACGTAAACGTTTTCTGGCCCTTCACCCTGGCTTCGAAACCTCAACTTTAAATATAGCCTGTTGGATCCGGCAGGGATGTTATTCACAATGGAGGGCAGTACACCCGAATATGATGAACCTGAATATCTGGACAGACTGGAAAAACCTGACCATACCTACATGGAGGTTGCACGCTCTGAGAATCACTTGGGCCACCCTAGAAATAATAGGACTGATGTAAACATAAAGGACTCCAAGGGGCATCACCTCTTGGACGACGTGCTGCGAAAATTGGGTCAAGGCTTTAAGGCACAACTCTGAAAATTCAAGAGAGTTGGGGGCAAATTGTATACATGCTTCTGGCATATCTGCCACCTCCCTCTGGAAGCCAGATCTGGAAAAGTGAGGATTCCATTCTGTCGATTGGGTTTTGATGCACTGGTTATGGCTGACAAGGATGTTATGAATGTCCGGTCCCGTGGGTCCTGGTTGCTGGGGTACTTAAAGTTCCATTATTCAGTCAATCAATCAATCAATACTTATAGAACGAGGCATGTCACCCGTGAGGGTATCGAGGTACGATGACCTTATTGCTGACTCTGCGGCAATATCCTTACCCATGTTACTGGGAAGTTGAGGTGTTCTCTTTGTGCTCAGATCGGATGATCATCTTGCTGATAATGTTTTGTTTATAGGAGGGAAGACCCTCGTGTTGAGAAATGTGCCCAGGGGAAAGAATGTATGAGCTTCGCTAATACTAGTCTCTTATACTGTTGAATGGGCAGTGATCCCCCAGCTCGCGGCATTGCCAGTAAGGCTTTCCAGTCTTCCCCGGACTGACAGTTAGTTTAGTGTTTCCTCTTAAGTTAAGTTTCAGATACACTTTGGGACATTTGACCTTACTGATCAACCATATTCCACAATTTTTCATGCTGCCTAGTTGAGACACTTACTTATTTACAACACATTAGGAAGACAGTACTCTGCATATCGGTGCCTAACCCCATCTCCTCTGATCAGCTTAGATGATCCTGTGACCTCTTGTCTTCTGTGGTTGATACTATAGGAAGAATCCAACCTGGCTGTCCTCTTGGGCTCCACTCCGAATCTTAAGAAGGTTCCCCAAGACGATCCTCTGTTGCCTCCCACACTGCACTGTTTTTTTTGCACTTCCTATGTTACTTTTATGACAGCCTGCAACACTCATCAGTTACCCAGTACACCTTGTTGCCTGGCTACAGTATTGGGATGCGGGTAGATACGTAACTGCTTACCCTTGTATCTATGAACCTGAATGGTTTAACTCATTATATGAAAAGGAAAGTGCATTCTTCCATTGGGAACCGGAAACCCTGTATCACACTTATTCAAGAGGCCTGCCTAACCACATCTGTAGGATAGTGCCATCTTTCTAGCATAGTTACCCCACTTATTTCCTGATGTCAGTGTGTTTAGACTGTAGTGCACTGGGATCCTGCTAATCCGGGCCCCAGTGTCTGTTCTTTTTCCTCTAAATTTTGTTACTGGTAAATTTTTTACACCCATAGTTGGCATACTGGTGCACCTATGTAAGTCCCAAGTGTATGGTACTTAAGCACCCAGGGCATTGGTACACTAAAGGTCACCCTTGGGCTGCAGCATATATTATGCCACCCAGGAGGGCCCGTGCAAACTGTCTGCAGGTCTGTCATTGCAGCCTGGGTGAAATGGTGCATGCAGCCTTTCACCACAGGTATAAGGCTTGCCTTTTATCCTGGTCACTGCACTTAGGCAATGTAAATTACCCCTCTGGTAGGCCCTTCAGCCCAAGGGCAAGCTGCATGTCCCTAAGTGTGAGTGTGCCCCTACAGGCCCCATTTCCTGGACTCTGTAAGCACAGGAAAGCCATTTTAAGGTATCTAGTGGGCACTGGTCAACACGAGTGGTCCAACTACATAATGACTAATCTGACCCTAGCCATGTTTGGTATCAAGCATGTTGATGCAATTACACAGATTCCAGTGCTAGTTGCATGACACCATGTACTCTGGGGGTTCCTTAGAGGATCCCCCAGTTCTGCCTGTACAGCCTTACGGAGTTTAGCTGCCAGCCTACACTGCCCGCTGACCCAGACACTGTTCTGCCCTCCTGCTGGTAAGCCTGGTTCAGGCCGGAGAGGCAAATGATTTCCTGCAAGGGAGAGGTATGACAACCTTATCCTGTGCATTAGGTGTCTAAGGGCTGCGGTGGCCTCTGAGCGCCACCAGACTGCTTTGAAGGGCATATTTGGTGCCCTCCTTGCATATTCTGGTTTGCACCAGTTCAGGAACCTCCGGTTCCTGCTCTGGCGCAAAACTGCACAAAGGACAGGGTAGTGACCACCCCTCTGTCAAGCTCCTCCCCTAGGGAAGTGCACAGAGCTCTCCCATGTGGCCACTTGATTCTGCCATCTTGGAAATAAGATGTGCAGAGGCCCCTGGGAGCATCTGACTGGTTAGGCTAGGCAGATCTTTTACACCACAGTTAAATACTTCTTGCTAACACCAATGCAGTCCAACACATGTTGGATGCTCAGACTTCCCCTGGGGGAGTTTCAGAGCATGACATGGTGATACTCCAAAAGGATGTGAGCTTGGTATCCCCACCCCCAAGCTCTTGGCGGTTGAACATGTCCAAGTTTTAAAATCCTTATACTAGAAAGCGACTTTTAGGACTTGTATAACACTTTTAACGGAAGAATGAAACCTCGGTCCAATCCTTTTCTATACTGTGGGGAGGCAGGAGAGCCGTGAATAAGGGGAGACTTGATGAGGGACTGTGCGTTAGCTAGGAAAAAAGCTGACAGTGAGAAGTGGGCTATAGTAACTAAGATTCTACTTCTCACTTACAGGTTTGTCTGTAATCCCCACCCAGATGTTCCTAGAGGTCTCACCAGGGCCAAATATGACCTGAATGACCTCATGGGCTGAGAAAGCTCTGTTCCACCTACGTCAGAGACACTATGAGTGTGTAGGGGGGAGGATGGTACTCTACTAGCAATCCAGCTTAAAAATACAAAAAAGGCAGCAAGTAGTACAGTCTCACTCAGAGCAAAAGAGCGCAATTACTGACACACCAAAATGACCTTATTTGTAAGTTTCACAAATTTTATAAACTACTCCATAACATAGAGACTCCTAATTTGCAGGCGGAGAAGACAAATTCATGAATGTGTTGGACATTTCAACTTTTTCTGCAGAACAACCATAGGTTTATAGACTGATATCTCGGAATGACTGTTGATGACATTGGGTAAAGTGCTGGAGGAGAATGGTTATCCTATTGAATTCTATAAGATGACTAAACCTCTGCCTATCTCACAGCTGTGTAAGGTTTTTTGCAAAGTCTTGGAATGTGGAAGACTCCCCGCGGACTTTCAGATCTCGTATTGTCCTAATCCTCAAACCTGATAGGGGTTTACTGGACTGTGCCAACTACCGGCCGATATCGCTTGTTAATATGGACGCCAAAATTCTGGCCAAGATCTTGGCCACTCGCTTGCAGACCTTTATTTTCGCCTTGATTCATCCCAACCAAGTGGGATTTGTTCTATGTCGATAATCAGTCACCTACAGCTCTTGTGTCTCATTCTCTGGCAAGACAAGGACGAATTGGATATGAAGGTGCTCATCTTCTTTGATGCCGAGAAGGCATTCGATAGAGTGGAGCGGGAGTACCTTCTTCGTATCATGGTCCAGATGGGTTCCATCCAAAGATTTTTGACATGGGTAATGGGAATGTATAGCGATCCCTCAGCTACTGTGACTTCCAATGGTTTCACTTCTCCAGCATTTTGGATACACCATGTAACTCGATATCACCCTTGGGTTCCTCTTGGCACTTAAACTCTTGGCCATTGCTCTAAGATGGGCAGAGCAGATAAGGGGTGCATAAGACTTTTCTATGCTAATGGCATGCTACTAACTTTGTCCCAGACCTCTGCAGAAGTGCTTATACAACTGAGTGGCCATTGTCACAATTATCAGGCTATTGTATTAACTGGTCCAAGTGAGATGCTCTGCCAGTGACAGCGGCAGAGGCCCATGCTTTCCTCAGAGCTATGCTATTTAAGTGGAAAAATGACTGATTAAAATACTTGGGCATTTATATCAGCAGGGGCTGAAGAACATGACAAACAATATCCAGTGACTAATGGAGAAGACAATGCAGACTTTTTAAGCCTTAATTTGTCACAGTGGAGTAGGCTACAGGTGGTGGAAAGGAATATCGCCCCGCGATTCAATTTCCCGTCAGAATTTTACTCTTCCTGAATAATAAGAGCGCGTCACGTCAAAATGACGAAGCCACACAGGCACTTGATTGGGATGGACACATGCCCTGGTTGAAAAGTTCAAAGCTGTATGCCTCACCCAAAAAATGGGGCCTACAGCTGCCAAATGTGGAAGGATACTGGATTACCCACCATCTGGCACATTTAGTATACATCCTTGAAGCATCCATGGGCACTCCAACCTGAATCCTCTTGGAAGAACACCTTCTTGGTTCTGAGAAAGGTGGTCGGGGCCCAATCCCATACTCCAACCTTTCTGAGAGTCCTGGCTGTGGGCTGTGCTGAAGATTCCAGGATACCTCCACTCCCAGGATTTGCTGTGGCATTAGAATTGGACAGGAGATGATCAGTTGGAGAATGTGGAAGGGTTGTAAAATTAGTTCCATGACAGACATACTCAAAGAAAGGCTGTTTAAGTCTTTTATGGACCTTCATAGTGAATATACCTTACTAATCACACAACTCTGTAAGTACACTCAACTGACACACACCCTAAATAGTCTTTAAGGGCGCCTCCTCATGTGTTAAACTGCTCTCCAATACAGACATACCTATACACGTGAAAGGAATTTGGAGGTGCCATTTCTGGTGTATACTTCCTCCTTATTGATCATGTTTTATTTAACCCTACTGCAAGGCAGTTACTATCTTGGTGGGAAACCCTTCTCGAAACACAGTTTGATGATGAGGATTGGGGATGGTTGCTAGAAGAGCATGACAAGGGACTGAGAAAAGCAAGACTATAAAAAAATAAAAAAAATAGTTATTTCAAGATCATATACCAATAGCATTGGTCCCCACTGAGACTCCACAATGCCATGTGCTGTCCTAACTCGCAATGTAGTTCTGCGGGAGGGAGAGGGAAGGTTTTGTTCACTTATGAGAATGAGACAAGGTGAAAGCTTGTTGGAAACTGGTGAGGTGGCCATCCAGAGGGATCTCGGTACGAAGCTGGGCTTTACTGCCTGATTAGAACTCTTGCACGATACCTCTACACACCGGAAATTATCTTCCTCTTTGAAAAGGTGTTTGGCAACAGGACTAGCGAAAACGAGGTAGGGATCCTTGGTTTGTAGAAGCCTTCGACAAGCCCTACATATAAACAATGGTTTGAAGATATGTATGACATAGCAAGGTTTGAAAAGCTGATTTACAAAGTGAATGATAGAATGCTTCAGTTCGAAGAAGTTTGTGGTTGTTTCCTTGGGGGGTGAGAGAGGAAGGTCAGCCTGCACGGTTTACCTGAAAAGGGGCATACTAGATTCCGTCCATCATATTCTGTTCTCCCAAGTGTAATTTTGATGTGCTGAGTGATGTGGGTAGCATTGATATGTCACACATCTTTATCCCTGGTGTACTAGAGATTAGGTACGTTTTTTTCCCATTGTGGTGATCAATGCCTCTGCAGGGGACTATGGGTGGGGGGGGCTAGAGTTTTTTTTTGCTGTTATCTTTAATTGCTGTAATGGGAGGTTTACTTGGTAAACCAATAAAAAAAAAATCATTAAAAAGAAAAAGCTTAGGCAGCATTATCTGGGTTTTACCTATACTCCCTACAAAGTCAAACTTGATATTGGATCACAACACCCAGACCCATTTGGGTGAGTTGCTATCAGAGCTTTTGAAATCCTCTTTTAGGACAGTATCTGCTGTCTCAAGTCTCAGAAGATAGGACCTCGGCAGTGCAGGACGAACCAGCTCTCAACATATCACAGCATGTAAGATGACTTGCTTCTCTATTCTGGAGCTCTGCTCTTTGTGTGCCCACTCCATTTAAGCTGAAGGTGAAAATACCTTCACACTTAAGGCTGTGAGTCCACAGTCACCTTCTTTAAAAGATCATGTATCTGTGCACTCACCGTCATCATCTCTGAAAACTAGGAAACCCAAGACACATATGCTGCCCTCTTTATATTTTCCATTCTTTCCACCTTTTCTTAGATTCGATCAATCAAATGCAAAGCACATTCCTATGCACCCTTTGACACCTATCTGTCTATTTAAAGTTCTGCCACCATTCCACTCAGCCTCTGCCCTTGATCACCAACTTATATGTTCAGCAGCGTTCAATTTATTGTGTAACATGATGCCACATACGTTATTTTCACCTCTGTGCTACTCAAAATAGTATATTGTTCCTTTATGGTGGGCAGCAACTTAAATTTCCCTGAGTGTAGCTTACTGTCATATACCTATGCTGTCTCAGAATTTACTTTGCGTCCTGTTCCCACATTTCACATACTAAGTGTTTGTTTCGATTAGTAAGGTCTGACACCTTGCAGTGACTGCCAAAATCAGGATTCAGTCTATTTATTAGATGATGCAGATGTCCTCAATTGCACCACCAGCTACAAAGTCTGTGATCATGGACACAACATCACCACTAGGTATGAGGTGTGACTGGTTTTCTCAGTGGGTCTTATTTCCCCATTTTGGCTGGGATAATTTCCTTTATGTAACTTCCAGTGCTGCAGTTAACTTCAGGCAGTAGAGTCCCACGTGGTGAGGCACACCACAAGATGGTTCTCCGAACAGGTGCTAGTTTGTCTACTCTTCACCTTCAGGCTCTAACAACTCCTCAGCGTCACATGCCTGCCTGATACCTCCTTGAGCTATCTGGTATACTTCACTACCTCGGGGGAGAGTCACACTGTTGCTCTTCTGTGGATGAAGATCGGGATTGACTGTGGATGATGGTCAGCTGTGGAGCCCAGGAGCTGAAGAGGAGTCCCTTTGGTCGTGTGGAAACTGCCCCACACAGGCAGCTAGCTGCCGTTGCCTTAGGTACTTCCGGAAGCAGGAGAGTGACTCCTTTACTCTAAGGTAGATTCCTTCTTGTTTCTTTGGTGCAGCTTAAGTCTTGCCAACCCCAGAGTATGCACAGCCGTTGAAATGTTGCACTTGCTGGAAGGAACCAGAGAAACCAGAGAAACAATATTACAAGGCAAGGTCGTCTCTGGAGTTGCAGCCTTGTTTAGTTCTTGTGAAGTCCAGCAGCAGTTCTGGGGATCAGGAACAGAAGATGTTGATGCAGAAGAGTCCTGGAGGAGTATTGCAGACCGAATCTGGAGACATACCCGCAAGGGAGTCCCTAAATAGCCCTAACAGGGGGCTTGGCCACTCTGCATAACAGGACAAAAGTGGGGGTAATCATGCCAAAAAGAGTACATTTCCTACAGAGAAGACTATCCAGCCTCCTCTGGAGAGGGTAGTTGGCTGACTGAGTTGGGTGAGACTAGTGTCACTGAGTCCTCACCGGCTTTGGACCCCTAACTGCCTCTACCCTGCTCTGCCTTGCGATAGAAGTGAGCTCCTTCTTTGCTGAGGTACTGACGAAGGCATCTGTGGTCCTACATTTTCAGCTCCCATCCGTGGTGGCGACCACTGACCGCTTGTTAACAGTGCTTCACCAAGGCCGAACAGGAATAGAGCCTCTGCTCCCTTATAGCTAGTCACTATATGATCTGTTGGAGTCATGGCTCACTCTGTATTGCTGTTCCTTTATGCCTGGCTACGCCGCTCTGTCTTTTTGGAGGCTGTCCGCTTGTCTTTGAAAGACATGCCCTTTGATGGCACCCACCTGTTCGGCACTGATGCCGATTCTGCAATGCAACGCTTTAGAGACAGCCGGAGTGGAAAGGATTCGTAAATGTGTCTATGTCTGTGCTTCCAGATGGACTCATTCCAGAGTGGAATCCTGTACTTCCTGTTGGGTCCAAGTTTCAGCTCCCCCTTTTTCGCTACAGTCTGAACCATTCCACCTTCTGGTGACATCTTGGTGGGGTGTTCTTGCCTTCTGCAGGCATTCCTATTTTTTATTACGGCTGTTAATGACAGCTTTTCATTGTATGCTATTTGTGATATATATATATATATATATGTTCGATGGCATGTGTAGCTGCAGATACACATGCTGTGCATATCCCGCCATCTAGTGTTGGGCTTGGAGTGTTACATGTTGTTTTTCTTCGAAGAAGTCTTTTCGAGTCACAAGATCGAGGGACTCCTCCCATTTCGGCTCCATTGCGCATGTGCGTTGACTCCATCTTAGATTGTTTTCTCTCCGCCATCGGGTTCGGACATGTTCCTCTTCGCTCTGTGTTTCGGTTCGGAAAGTTAGTTAAATCTCGGAAAATTTGACGGTATTGTTTGTGTTCGGTATCGGGTTAGTTAACGCAGATTGACACCGAATTAAAGAAGAGCTCCGGTAGCCCTTCGGGGCTTCTACTCCCCGGCGGGGCTTGGTCGGCCCGACCGCGTGCGTCTTCAAGGCTTATGGAACGGACCCCATTCCGCTTCTGCCCCGAATGCCATAACAAGTATCCATACACAGATCAACATCTGGTCTGTAATTTGTGTTTGTCCCCCGAACACAAAGAGGATACTTGCGAGGCCTGTCGGGCATTTCGGTAGAAGAAAACGCTACGGGACCGGAGAGCTCGAAGGCTTCAAATGGCGTCGGCACCGCCACGACACCACGACGTCGAGGAAGAAGAAACTTTCTCCATTGCTGACTCTGACTCGGACGAGCCCGAAACAGAGCAGACGCCGAAAACTGTGAGTAAACCAGCCCCGGCCAAAACTCACGCCAAAATCATGAAGGCCCAGGGGACACCACCGCCGGCAGGCCATGGCTTAACCTGTAAAATCGGTGACCGTCCATCGGCACCGAAAAAGGGCACACACGTGTCGAAGTCATCCGACTCCGGTCGAGATACCGGCACAGAACATACTCGACACCGAGACCATGGTTCCGACCAAACTCAACATCGAGATACAGGCGCCGAGATAAGTCGGCACCGAGAGATCGGAACACCGAAACCGGAAAAAGTGGCTTTGGAGCCAAAAAAGACGGTAGAAAAAGTTTTGGTGCTGAAACATCCAGCTTCAGAGCCGAAATCAAGCTCCTACTCCGAAGAACAAGGCCTTTCAGCACAACTGCAAGGCCATAAATTTGGACAAGAGCTAGAAGCAGGGGAGCCAGATTATACACAAAGAAGGCTCCATATTCAAAAGGATACAGGGAAAATAAGAACTCTCCCTCCTATAAGGATGAAAAGGATACTTGCGAGGCCTGTCGGGCATTTCGGTAGAAGAAAACGCAACGGGACCGGAGAGCTCGAAGGCTTCAAATGGCGTCGGCACCGCCACGACACCACGACGTCGAGGAAGAAGAAGAAACTTTCTCCATTGCTGACTCGGACGAGCCCGAAACAGAGCAGACGCTGAAAACCGTGAGTAAACCAGCCCCGGCCAAAACTCACGCCAAAATCATGAAGGCCCAGGGGACACCACCGCCGGCAGGCCATGGCTTAACCCGTAAAATCGGTGACCGTCCATCGGCACCGAAAAAGGGCACACACGTCTCGAAGTCATCCGACTCCGGTCGAGATACCAGCACAGAACATACTCGACACCGAGACCATGGTTCCGACCAAACTCAACATCGAGATACAGGCGCCGAGATAGGTCTGCACCAAGAGATCGGAACACCGAAACCGGAAAAAGTGGCTTCAGAGCCAAAAAAGACGGTAGAAAAAGTTTTGGTGCCGAAACATCCAGCTTCGGAGCCGAAATCAAGCTCCTACTCTGAAGAACAAGGCCTTTCAGCACGACTGCAAGGCCATAAATTTGGACAAGAGCTAGAAGCAGGGGAGCCAGATTATACACAAAGAAGGCTCCATATTCAAAAGGATACAGGAAAAATAAGAACTCTCCCTCCTATAAGGATGAAAAGGAAACTTGCTTTCCAAGACAAAGAAAAACAACCACAAGCAAAAGTGGCAAAAGCAGTAACTCCACCTCACTCTTCGCCACAACCATCACCACACCACTCACCGCAACCGTCACCAATTGCAACACCCCCTATTGATGCAATCTCCAACGCACACAGGGATGAGTCACGATGGCCCAGATGCATGGGATCTCTATGATGCGCCTGTATCAGACAATAGTCCAGACTGCTACCCAGCAAGACCAGCACCACCTGAAGACAGTACTGCCTACACGCAGGTGGTGTCCAGAGCAGCAGTTTTTCACAATGTGCACTGCGCGCTGAACCCATCGAGGATGACTTTTTATTTAATACTTTGTCGTCGACACACAGTCAGTACCAAGGTCTCCCAATATTACCAGGGATGTTGAAACACGCAAAACAAGTATTTCAAGAACCCGTCAAAGGCAGAGCCATCACACCTAGGGTGGAGAAAAAGTACAAGCCTCCCCCTACAGACCCCGTGTACATCACACAACAACTGACACCTGACTCAGTAGTAGTGGGCGCAGCATTTAAAAGGGCTAATTCACACACCTCTGGAGATGCACCACCACCCGACAAAGAAAGTCGAAAGTTTGATGCAGCGGCAAAGAGAGTTGCAGCACAAGCGGCCAACCAATGGTGCATTGCCAATTCACAAACTTTATTGTCCAGATATGACAGAGCTCATTGGGACGAAATGCAGCACTTTGTAGAACATCTGCCCAAAGAGTTCCAAAAGCGTGCACAACAAGTGGTGGAAGAAGGCCAAAGTATCTCGACCAACCAGATACGGTTGGCAATGGATGCAGCGGACACAGCCGCAAGAACTACATATACAGCGGTCACTGTTCGGAGACACGCATGGCTACGCACCTCCGGGTTTAAACCAGAGATCCAACAGGCTGTGCTCAATATGCCTTTTAATGGACAGCAGTTGTTTGGGCCGGAGGTGGACACAGCTATAGAGAAGCTGAAAAAGGACACTGATACGGCCAAGGCCATGGGCGCGCTCTACTCCCCACAGAGCAGAGGCACATTTAGGAAGACACAATTTAGAGGGGGGTTTCGGGCCCAAAGCACAGAACCCTCAACCTCACAAACAAGACCCACATACCAGAGCCAATATCAAAGAGGAGGCTTTCGGGGACAATACAGAGGCAGACAGTTCCCTAAAACAAGGGGAAAGTTCCAAAGACCCCTCAAACTAAACAGTGACTTCAGTGTCACAAATCCCCAACACATAACACCAGTGGGGGGAAGACTCACAGATTATTACCAGATTTGGGAGAAAATAACAACAGATTCGTGGGTCCTAGCCATTATCCAGCATGGTTATTGCATAGAATTCCTACAATTACCACCAAATGTGCCTCCAAGAACACACAACATGTCCAAACAGCACTTAGATCTATTACAAATAGAAGTCCAAGCGTTGTTACAAAAAGACGCAATAGAACTAGTACCAAACCATCAGAAAGGAACAGGTGTTTATTCCCTGTATTTTCTAATACCCAAAAAAGACCCATCTTAGATCTCAGAACACTAAATCTTTACATCAAATCAGATCACTTTCACATGGTGACACTTCAAGACGTAATCCCCTTGCTCAAACAACAAGACTACATGTCAACTTTAGATCTCAAGGATGCGTACTGCCATATACCCATACATCCTTCACACAGGAAATACTTAAGGTTTGTAATCCGAGGAGTACATTACCAGTTCAAAGTGTTACCATTAGGGATAACAACAGCACCAAGGGTATTTACAAAATGCCTTGCAGTAGTAGCTGCACATATCAGAAGACAGCACATACACATATTCCCGTATCTAGACGATTGGTTAATCAAAACTAACACTCAGGAACAGTGTCTTCAACATACAAAATACATCATAGAAACCCTTCACAAACTGGGTTTCTCACTAAACTACCAAAAATCACACCTACAGCCGTGTCAAATACAACAATACTTTGGAGCAACAATCAATACAAAAAAAGGGATTGCCACTCCAAGTCCACAAACGGTATAAGCATTCCAAAACGTAATACAAAGCATGCACCCAAACCAGAAATATCAGGTAAAATTAGTGATGAAACTACTAGGCATGATGTCCTCATGCATAGCCATTGTCCCAAACGCAAGATTACACATGCGACCCTTACAACGGTGCCTAGCAACACAGTGGACACAAGCACAGGGTCAACTTCAAGATCTAGTGTTGATAAACCGCCAAACACACACCTCGCTACAATGGTGTAATCATGTAAATTTAAATCAAGGGCGGACTTTCCAGGACCCAGTGCCTCAACACGTAATCACAACAGATGCTTTCATGGTAGGGTGGGGAGCACACCTCAACCAACACAGCATCCAGGGACAATGGGACATTCAGCAGAAACAACTTCATATAAATCAGCTAGAACTACTAGCAGTGTTTCTAGCATTGAAAGCATTTCAACCGCTAATAGCCCACAAACACATTCTTGTCAAAAGAGACAACAGGACAACAATGTATTACTTAAACAAACAAGGAGGCACACACTCATCACAACTGTGTCTCTTAGCACAGAAGATTTGGCATTGGGCGATTCACAATCACATTCACCTAATAGCGCAATACATCCCAGGAATTCAAAACCAGTTGGCAGACAATCTCAGTCGAGATCACCAACAGATCCACGAATGGGAGATTCATCCCCAGATACTACAAACCTACTTCCAAAACTGGGGAACACCGCAAATAGACCTATTTTCACCAAAAGAAAACGCAAAATGCCAAAACTTCGCATCCAGGTACCCACAGCCTCACTCTAAGGGCAATGCGGTATGGATGAGTTGGTCAGGGATATTTGCTTACGCTTTTCCTCCTCTCCCACTCATTCCGTATCTAGTAAACAAATTGCGTCAAAACAAACTCAAACTAATACTAATAGCACCAACTTGGGCACAACAACCTTGGTACACAACACTACTAGACCTGTCAGTAGTGCCTCATATCAAACTACCAAACAGACCAGATCTGTTAACTCAACACAAACAGCAGATCAGACACCCGAATCCAGCATCGCTCAATCTAGCAATCTGGCTCCTGAAGTCTTAGAATTCGGACACCTAGACCTTACACAAGAATGTATGGAGGTCATCAAACAGGCTAGAAAACCTACTACAAGACATTGCTACGCAAATAAATGGAAACGATTTGTTTATTACTGTCATCATAATCAAATTTAAGCATTACTCCGCTAAGGACATTGTAAGCTACTTACTACACTTACAAAAATCTAAGTTAGCTTTTTCATCCATTAAAATACATCTCACAGCAATTTCTGCTTATCTGCAAATTACACATTCAACTTCACTATTTAGAATCCCAGTCATAAAAGCATTTTTGGAGGGTCTAAAAAGGACCATTCCACCGAGAACACCACCAGTTCCTTCGTGGAACCTCAATATTGTATTAACACGACTCATGGGTCCACCATTCAAACCCATGCACTCTTGTGAAATGCAATACTTAACTTGGAAAGTAGCCTTCCTAATAGCAATCACATCTCTCAGAAGAGTAAGTGAAATACAAGCCTTTACCATACAGGAACCCTTTATACAAATACACAAACATAAAGTGGTTCTACGCACAAATCCCAAATTTTTGCCAAAAGTTATATCACTGTTCCACTTAAACCAAACTGTGGAACTCCCAGTGTTTTTTCCACAACCAGACTCTGTAGCTGAAAGAGCATTACATACATTAGACATAAAAAGAGCTCTAATGTACTACATTGATAGAACTAAACAGTTTCGCAAAACAAAACAATTGTTTGTAGCTTACCAAAAACCCCATACAGGAAATCCAATATCCAAACAAGGCATTGCCAGCTGGATAGTGAAATTTATTCAAACCTGTTATGTTAAAGCTAAGAGAGAACTGCCTATTACACCAAAGGCACACTCCACTAGAAAGAAAGGCGCCACAATGACCTTTCTAGGAAATATACCAATGACCAAAATATGTAAGGCAGCCACATGGTCTACGCCATATACATTCACTAAACATTACTGCGTGGATTTGTTAACAACACAACAAGCCACAGTAGGACAAGCAGTACTAAGAACATTATTTCAAACAACTTCAACTCCTACAGGCTAAACCACCGCTTTTGGGGAGATAACTGCTTACTAGTCTATGCACAGCATGTGTATCTGCAGCTAAACATGCCATCGAACGGAAAATGTCACTTACCCAGTGTACATCTGTTGGTGGCAAGAGACGCTGCAGATTCACATGCGCCCTCCCACCTCCCCGGGAGCCTGTAGCCGTTATAAGTTGATTAAAATTAAACTTGTACATTTGTAAACTTGTAAAAATAATACTTTTAGTCACATTATGTACATACATACTTACTCCATTGCATGGGCACTATTACTATATACACAACTCCTACCTCACCCTCTGCGGGGAAAACAATCTAAGATGGAGTCGACGCCCATGCGCAATGGAGCCGAAATGGGAAGAGTCCCTAGATCTCGTGACTCAAAAAGACTTCTTCGAAGAAAAACAACTTGTAACACTCCGAGCCCAACACTAGATGGCGGGATATGCACAGCATGTGAATCTGCAGCGTCTCATGCCACGAACAGATGTACACTGGGTAAGTGACATTTTCCATATATATATATATTCTTATGGTTCTAAGTGGATTTAGCCCCCGTTGAAACAGTTTTTTTTTGTTTTTTCCCCCATTTTCCCCTTTCTCTCTGAAGACGGGCTTCATACTCAAGCAATAGTTACTGGTATGGTGTGTTCCCTGCTCTATGTAGAGCATCTTCTGCATGCTTTTTGGACGTTACTAGATATTTTTATAGTACTTTTCGTGCACTTTATAGGGAGTTTGTCATTATACCTCCCTGGAAGCTTTTGTGCATGACCTACCACTTGCACAAGTGCCTGTTTATGGCAATTGTTTTTCCTTGCTCTAGTATTGGAGCATTACTTATGTTTCTATTTCTTTCCTATGTAGAGCAATAGGGCAAGTGGTACCGCCATTCCACACCCGTGCTTCTTGCACTCCTGTGCAAGTCACTCTTGCTACACCTCAGCAGCAGGGCCCATGCTCATGGTGTTCTTCTCTTGGGCTGCAGGTCTCGCCGTCTTTGCTCTGCTTTCATGTGTAATACTTCCTTATCTCTTCAAGGTAAGGTCATGTACTTTGGCTACTACAGGCTCCTCTTAGGCTAGAGGCCACACACCATCCAGGGCCTTCAGATGACTACATTTTATTTTTTAGGCGTCGCAGTGTGGCCATCTTTGGTGTTGATGGCTATTTTTCATCTTATAGTGGAAACCTGGTTCTTTATGCATGTTTGCACATTATAGTACTGCCTTTTTTGAGATTTGTTTGTAATGGGATTGGTTTCTCCCTTCGGCACAGTCTTCCTGGTCGGTTCCATTCACTCTGATATAACACTTCTGCAATATTATTAAGGTTCCTTAATTCTTAAGAGAATATTCCCTTTGCCGTGTACTTCACTCCCTTCAGGAGATGCCCATATACATTGGTATATGAAGGTGATAGATGTGTTTTGTCTTTTCACTTCTTGTGATTTTATTGTTGCCTAATTTCTTTAGGGACATTATTTTCCAAGATGAGCAATGTTGCTGTTCTATAGGTTGCAACTCCTTCATTGATTCAGCTTTTACTCCGTTATTTTGAGTTTGCAAATGTCCACTTTGTGGGCTTTTGCACCTAAAGAACTGTGGCCCTCATTATAACATTGGCGGTAATAACCGCCTACTGCTGCGGCGACGTCGGCCAAAAGACTGTTGCCGCGGCTACCATCCGTCCGCCATATTATGACCACAGCCAGATTTCTGACAGAAGGATGGCGGAAATCCAGCTGTGGCTAAGCTGGCGGATGGCAGTAAAGTGGCCCTGCTGCCAGCAGCAGCGCCACACCAGTAGACCGCCACAGACCGTATCATGACCCATGGATACGGCCCGGTGGTGTTCTGCTGGCGGACGCTGCTGCTGGCAGCAGCGCCCTGTCCCGTCTCCTGCCGGAGGACCCCCTGACATCATGTTTGCATTACAATCTGCCACGCATTGGCCTAGATGCAACTTCCCGAAGTCTTGCGTGCTCTTTCTATCAGTCAGTCCGCCACCACTGCATTACAATGCAGAGTCCTAGTCCTGGAGATATATATATATATGTATATATATATATATACCTGGCAGCAATGTGGGTTTCCCTGCACACGTTTAACTGATATTACCATCAGGACAGTCAGGTCCGTCGTGACTGACATTTTGCCCATTCAGCCCTGCAGGACTTCTTTGTTTGAAATCAGCCCTCAGACCCATCTCCGGGAATAGTATTGCTTTGGTATTAAATTCTAAGGTAAGGAATCTGTAGCTAGATGTCTCTATCAGATGAACAAGTTGCTTATCTTTGGTAACACCTTATCTGGTAGAGACAGGATCTAGCCGCAGATTCCTTACCCAGCCGTCCTCCCCGCTCTGTGGACTGAGTCTTAAGGCCGGGGGCACCCCCTACAGGGGAAACTCTGCCAGCTAGCCCCTCTTTTTATCTCAAGATCTTTTTCTTGGCATTAAGATGCATTCATTGGAAGTTTGTGACTAATTGACACAGATGTCTCTTTTTTGGTGCACAGTTTCGATAGGCAATTTCTATAAGTGGCTCTACGTTTTTGGTGTGGAAAGCCGTCACGGAAGAAACTGACGTCAGCGTGTAGGAGAGGGGATTATATGGACTTTGACGACGTGATATCTGTTAGACAACATCTCTACGGAGTCACATGAAGCCCTTTTCTGACGAGCAGAGGTACTGCTGGGAAATAATCTCTGCATCCAGTCTGGCCTCTGGGGGAGAATTCTAAGGTAAGGAATCTGCAGCTAGATCCTGTCTCAGAAAGACATTACTGAAGGTAACTTTTTTGCCTGCCCATTGGGACTAAATCTAGGACCTTCTCCAATATCACCCAGAAGAGCACAGAAAACGGGGCCAAAAACTGGCTCAGAGGGCAAGCTAATTTCAAATACTTTAATCCACTACACCTTAGGTTCAGTTGACACTGCAGCCCTGGGGGTGTGGGGGGTGTCAACACAACCATTCTTATGAGAAGACATGCATGGCTCTGTTTTTCTGGTTCTCAGTCAGAGGTTTAGCAAAAAGTGCTGAACATGTCCTTTGATGGCGAACATCTTTTTGGCCCCCAGGTAGACCAAACCCTACAAAAAATTTAAAAATAAACTGAGACGGCAAAAGCAATGGGGGCAGTTCAAACACCAGCTCCCTGTGGCTCCTTTGGCCGGCCCTCGTACCGTGGAAGTTCAAAGCCAACCTCTGACACCTCCACCTCTCATCATTGCACCCAGGGCCAGCACACCTCTCCCAGGGGTTACTTCAGAGGATTATTACAGGGGTAATGACTCAGGAGGCAGAGATCCCAAAAGGAGCTACACCCGACCCCAAACCATGACTACCCTCTTCTATCTTGCAACCATATAGCACCTGTTTGCCATGTTGGTAGAAAATCTTGTAAACGTTCCCAAAGAGTCAGCTCAAAGCAGAGGGTGGATATTATCAAACATGGTTTTTGTCTGGAGCTTACTACCAACATTTCACCTCATAAACAGGTTATCAGTGGAACATCAAACACTACTCAAAGAGGAGGTCAAAGCCCTCCTCCTCAAAAGAGCTGTAGAACCTGTCCCCATCCATCGGCAGTGTACAGGTGTTTACTCATTATACTTACTAATACACAAAAAAGATGGTTCCTTACAGCCCATTTTAGTTCTCAGGCTATTAAACGAATACATCCTATCTGAACACTTCCACATGGCTGCACTAGACCTAAAGGACACCTACTTCGACATTCCAATACGTTGGGCACAACGCCGATAACTCAGGTTTGTGATAGGTGGAAAGCACTACCAATTTTCAGTCCTCCCTTTTGGGGTGACTACTGCACCTTGAGTATTCATCAAGAGCCTTGCAGTAGTAGCGGCACACCTGCGCAGACAAGAAGTCTGTGTATTCCCTTATCTGGACGATTGGCTGCCAGCCATCAACAGTGTCTAAACCACACTCAAACCACAATATATCTGCTTCATCACTTTGGGATCGCCATCAGCTGTCACCAAGTATCACCTCACACCCTTCCAGATCCAGCCTTATCTAGGATCCATCCTAAACACGGAAATTGGCCTAGCCTATCCCAATCCTTCAAGGATTCAGGCCTTTCAGACTCTTATTGCCTTGTTTCAACCAAATCAGCAGCTTACAGTCAGGACAGTCGAGCGCCTCCGCAACATGATGGCCTACTGTATTGCCATGGTACCTCATGTAAGGCTACGAATGCATTTGTTGCAGGAATGTCTAGGTCAACAGTGGTGGTTATTGGGACAATCTAGTGTTGATCGGCTGCTGGACTGATCACCCTCTGCAGTGGTGGAACACCAACAGCTTGTTGTGGGGGCGACATTTCCCTGACCTTGTTCTCATATCATTGTTCCATCGGATTCATTACTCATGAGGTTGGGTGCACACTTAAAGGATCTCACAGTGCAGGGCCTCTGGGAGACCAAATACCTGTGTCATCTCATCAACTACCTAGAGCATCTAGCTCTTCACGTAGCATTGAAAGCATTCCTACCTCACCTGATATGCAAAGTTGTATTAGTCTGGATGGGCAATATGACAGCAATGTACTATCTACAGAAACAAGGGGACATGTTCTTCACAACTGTCTCATCTTTCTCAGACCATTTGGTGCTGGGCTCTCCATCACATCACCTATAAACGGAGTACCTTCCGGGGATGGACAACGATTTTGCCGACCTCCTGGGCAGGATGCAGCAACAAGTCCATTAGTAGGAATTCCGCCCGCATGTCTTTCTCCGATACGTCTGCAAATGTGAATTCCCTCAAATAGATTTGTTCCCAACTGCGGACAACGCTAAATACCCAAACTCCTCCCTCTGGTTCTCTCATGCACGGTCCAGCAGCAATGCACTATGGGTGAATTGGTCAGGTACATTTGCCTACGCTTTTCTCCTCTCCCTCTTCTTCCATTTGAGTTTTGGAAGCTTTCTCACTCATACTAGTATCTCCCACATGGGCTCGCCAGCCTTGGTTCACAACTCTCCTTGACTCATGAGAAGCTCCTCAACAAGCCAGACCTTCTCACGCAGAAACATGGCAAAATTAGGCACCCTAAATCCCAAATTGCTCAACCTAGCGATTTGGCTCCTGAGGTCCTAGAATTTGGATGCTTCACTCTTCCACCTGAGTGCATGACCATTCTTAAGGAAGCTCATATACATCTCACTCAAGCATGATGCTCAGCCAAATGGAAAATGTTTGTCTGCTATTGCCATTCCAAACAAATTGACCCATTTAATGCAACATTACAAAATATTGGCCCTCATTACGACCCTGGCGGTTTGTAACCGCCAGGGCCGCTGGACGCGGAGGCACCGCCGACAGGCCGGCGGTGCCCCGCGGGGCATTCTGACCGCGGCGGCTTAGCCGCGGTCAGAGAAGGGAAACTGGCGGTCTCCCGCCGGTTTCCCGCTGCCCCCAAGGAATCCTCCAAGCCGGCGCAGCTTGCTGCGCCGGCTTGGGAATTCCGACTCCCCCTCCCGCCATCCAGTTCCTGGCGGTTCTCCCGCCGGGAACCGGATGGCGGGAGGGGGAGTCGCGGGCCCCTGGGGGCCCCTGCAGTGCCCATGCCAACGGCATGGGCACTGCAGGGGCCCCCGTAAGAGGGCCCCAAAATGTATTTCACTGTCTGCCTTGCAGACAGTGAAATACGCAACGGGTGCAACAGCACCCGTCGCACCTTCCCACTTCGCCGGCTCTATTACGAGCCGGCATCCTCGTGGGAAGAGAGTTTTTCCCTGGGCTGGCGGGCGGTCTTTTGGAGACCGCCCGCCAGCCCAGGGAAAAACTCATAATACCCTCCGCGGTCTTCTGACCGTGGAGCGGTATTACGGAGGGCGGAATTCTGGCGGGCGGCCTCCGCCGCCCGCCGGAGTCATAATGAGGGCCATTGTCTTTTACTTGCTTCATTTACAGATTTCAGGCCTAGCCTTCACTTCAATACTGTTACATCTGGCTGCAGTAGCTGCCTATCACATTTCTCTCTTCAGAATACCAGAATGTCCTCTTATGAATGGGCATCTCTTTACTTATCACATCACTTGTCAGTTTCACACTCTATCCACACCCGTCATGAGGGGAAACTATCTAAACAGTGGAGTCGATACCCATGCACATTATCACCAAGAGGGAGGAGTTACTCTACCTCGTGACTCGAAAGACTTCGTGAAAGGAAAACAAAGTGCAAAACATCCGGACCCAACACTAGATGGCAGGAGTACGTACAGCATCTGAATCCACAGCACTACATGCCATAAACAGATGCTTTCTGGGAAAGTAACATTTTCCTTATCTTTATGATGGATACTTCATAAAGGTTGTTCACCTTGTGAATTTCCCCAAGCGGCAGACTGGATCTGAAAATATTGAAGCTTTGTTCCTGTGTGCTGTCAGAGGCGCCATGCAATTGAAATGATTAATGGCGTCACATACAAGCACCTCTCTTGCACACTGATTCCAATTTTTTCTTTTTGCACCTTCAGATGCAGATCTGGAGCTCCACTCCTTTTCTTCACTTGTGAAGATAATTTTTTCCTAAGACATTTTCAGTGTACACGTGGTACCATCTATGTCTACAGGGTTTAAGACTTGTAGGGACTGTCACAAACCAGTGTCTGTGAAAGATGCATAGTTTCATCAAACAACTCCAAGACCTGTGACAAAAGCGCCCATATGAACCCTAACATAAATCAGTCAATCCAACATTTATACAGCACAGCAAATCACCTGTCAGGGTCTCAAGAAGCTGGAGCTGCTGTGTGGAGGTATGATAATTCCAACATCCAGGTCTTTAGTTCTCTTCTGAATCTGGAGTGACGGTGCGGTCCTGCGGTGCAGGAGGAGGTTGTTTCAAGCCTTGGCTGCCATGTGCAAGAAGGAGCGTCCACTGCTATTGGCTCGACGATCTCTGGGTTGTCTGTGAGGGAGAGGGAAGCTGATTGGAGGCCTCTGCTCAGCTGGTGGAATGTCAGGTGTATGTTGATGTATGCTGGTCCTTTGTTGTGCAGGGCATTGGAGGCGTGGGTCAGCATCTTGAACCGGCATCTCTTCTGACTCTGGAGCCAGTGTAGTTGCCGGAGATGGAGTGTAATGTCGGTCCTCCTGGGAGGTTGATTGAATCTCGAAGCCGGGTTCTGTATTGTCTGGAGTCTCTTCAGGAGGCATGCAGTGATTCCTACATAGAACATGTTTCCCTAGTTCAGTCTGCTGGTGATGAAGGCCTGCGTGATTATCCGTCTGTTGTTTGCTGTGAGCCAGCTGAAGACCTTGCGGCGCATACGAGGGGTGTGGAAGCAGGCAGATGAGACTGTGTTGACTTTTCTTCATAGATACCTTGCTACCCAGAATAATGCAGAGGTTGCGGTGTGGTCTGTCGCGGGCTAAGCTGTGCTGAGCTCTGCAGGCCACCATGTGGTAGTCCATGGTGAGGTGTTGTTCCCAAAGAGGAGGACTTCAGTTTTTTCGGTGTTGAGTTTAAGACATTTGTCCTTCTTCCTGTCTGTGGAAGTTAGTTTTTGTGGTGGAGGAATCTTCAAACAGTAAGAGGACGAGCTGTATGTCATCTGTGTATGAGATAATTTTGAGTCTGTATGATCTGACTGTGACGGCCTGGGGGTCATGTAGGTGTGGAAGACAGTCAGGCTGAGGGCCAATCCTTGGGGGACTCCACAGATGCTCTTCTTCAGCTCTGCGATGAATGGTGGGCAACAGATTCTTTGGGTTCTGCCGGTGAGGTCACCTGAAGGCACCTGAGATCACAAATCAAAGCTGTATGTGGCAAAGTGCTGGAAGTCTCCATGCGGATCCTGCTCCAAGTCCAAATCGGGGGTGTTTACCTGGCCACGCTATTGCTACCACAGCTTACTTTCTTTGCAGAAACACAATATGTCATCAGACTCATCCCCTTCATGCGACTCTTCAGAGAAGGTGTGCAGACATCATCCTGCCTCTGTCTTACTCCCGTTCCACGGAGGGGCTGAGTCGTTCTTTGTTTCTGATGCTTTCTGGATTCTTAGGCCCATAGGCAACCTCGCAGCAAGTTGAATTCTTTCATGAGGGTATGCTGTGTCTCCTTGGTACAGGCCTTGTTCCCACTAGCACGCCTACAGGCCCAAAAGATCCAAAGGGACCCGCAGTCTGATTACCACCAGTGGGTTTGCTCTCGGTACTGTCTAGACACTTCAAACCCTCTTCAGGTTCTGTACCGGCATCAGGTTTGTTGCCAAAACCTGGCACTAGTGTTAGAGGAAGGCTACCCAGTGCTTTGTCTGTCCAACTCTGAGTTGGCTTTAGGCTTCACCTCGACCGAGGCCACGTCCAGATCTTGATGTGCCACAGTGCATTGTGCCACAGCTTATAGAGAACCATTTCACTACTGCAAGGTCACACACATACATTGCAGTAGCTTTTTGGCTCGAACTATGGTCAAAGCCAGCCGTATGGAATGACAGTGAAGGGAACAGGGATACCTTCTGATACATGGAGTTGTAGCAGTCCATGACACTGGGTTGGTTTAACCTCCAGATCACAACAGAGAAAGTATTTTCTTTGCAATAATCAAATGGGCAGCTCAGGATCGGGGTTAAAGTGAATGTCCTCACAGAGGTTCTACACCCATGTTAGGTACCAACTAAATTTCTTTCACTGTTGTATGAAGCCCTACTTACACACAGTTGGGCACCTAGGCTTAGCATTGCTCCTACCCACCAGTCAACCGATTAGTAACCTATCGCCATAGACCTACTCTTGGCGACCCAGAATTATTTTGACTCAACATCTGACACCAGAGAATTTGGTGGTGCCACTGTCCACCTGTAAAGAGGACCACATGACTATTGTTTGTGAGGAAGTGGCCAGAAGAGCCATAGCGTTCCGGAATTAGAGGTAGGTACAGGCACCGATTCCTGTTACTTTCTTGTGCCGAAGAAGGACCAAGGGCTCCGTCCTGTTCCACACCTTTGACCTTTCGATGTCTTTCATCGGAGCCATCCTGCATATGGGCACTTTCAAGCTTTTCCTCAGGACTAGTGAGTCTATGACATTAAGTCTGCAATCCTGTCCTGTGGTGGGTCTGCAGACTACTGGTATGAGGAACTGGGTGAGGCCAGTGGGTTGGGCACATCACTTGTCCCTGGCCTGGGTTCCCCTTCTGCTGTGGCTACGGAAGAGGGAGCCTCATTTGCCATGGTGGTGCGCATGGTGGCTGAGGTCCTGGACCTTAATATGCCCCAATTGGCAGTCAATACTAATGTCTTGATGGAGGTGCTTCAGCTGGGAGTGATCCTCCCGAAGGGGCAGCCTCAATGGAGGGCAGATGCTCAGTGTCAGGAGTTTGGGATACCAGAATTTCCATGCCCAATCCAGAACCCCCAAGACAACTTGTCCCGGACATTGCTGCCCTTCTTAAAGACTCTGGGCAAGCGTGATATCAGCGGAAAGTCACATAAGAGTCCTGTGCTCCACTGGAGATGAAATGTGACTCCGAGCAATAGCCTCCTTGCAAACCCCAGTGCTCAGAAGTGCAGACATTGAACACTTTCTGCGACGGTGAATAAATCTAACCGAGGTTCTACCCAATCTCCTAACTGACCTTACACCACTTCCAGACTGAGATGCCATCTGTGATCCACAAGGCATCGACAGCTGTGCTCAGCTGCTCAGGCATTCAGAGTGCCCACCAGATGCTGAACCACCAGGAAAATGTTCTGTTGTTCCAGCTATGTCCAAAGATTCCAGCCTGTTGACACAGGGTCCACAATGAAACCTCGCCCTGTTTGTTGCAATTCCACATGGCGGTGGGGTTGTTTGTGAAAACCTGAACTAGCCTTCCCTTGACGGAAGAACGAAAGGTTTTCAATGCCAGGCAGATTGCTCTCAGTTCCAGCATGTGTCTAAGGAGCTGAGATTCTGCCAGAGACCACAGTCCTCTCTCTCCCAGATGGCCACCCCAACTCAGAAGTGATGCATCTGTGAGCTCTGGGTGGGGAAGGGAGAGGGGCCCACACTTGACCAAATCGCAGTTCATCAGCCACCACTGCAGATTCTTTTGCAGTTTCCACCGAAATCTGGACCAGGTCCGAGATATTCCCCTTATGATGCGCCCACTGGGATTTCACATCCCACTGCAGAGCCCTAATATGCCAGTTATCATGTTTTACCAGCAGGGTGCTGGAGACGATGAGACACAGCAGCCTCAGTCAGCCTCACAGATACCCATTCTAGAGGCTGAAACACTGGAACCATAGCTTGAAAATCCTGGACTCGCCGCTCGGAGGATAGACCCAAAACTGCACTGTAGCCAGAACAACTCAGATGAAAGGGACTGTTTGAGAGGGAGTCAGGTGTGACCTTTTCATGTTTATAGTGAACCTCAATGAGTGCAAGAGATTTTCCATAGTCTGAAGTTTGGTGTCAACTGCCTGGGGTGAGCCTGCCTTCAACAGCCAGCTGTCAAGATAGCGGAAGACTGAAATCCTCGTCCGCAGCAGATAAGCTGCGACCAACGCCGTCACCTCAGTAAACACTTAAGGAAGGCTGACAAGGCTGAGAGGTAGCAAAGCGAACTGAAAGTGCTCTCAGTCCACCATTAACCACAGGGGAGCCTATGTGGGCTGGCAATACAGAAATGTGGAATTAGGCATCCTTCAAATCCAACGGTACCATCCAGTCTCCCGGGTCTAGGGCAAACAAAACTTGGGCAAGGGTGAGTATTGTGAAGAGGTTGAGAAGGCGCACATCCAGGGTAGGACAAAGTCCCCTGTCCTTCTTTGGCACCAGAAAGCAGCAGGAATAACAACCACGTCCTTCTTCTAGTGCAGGCATCTTCAATGCCTTCCATGGCCAAAAGAACCAGCTCTTCTTGATGGAGCATGGAGAGATGGTGCTCCGTTAGCCAATCATAAGAGGGTGGCATGATTGGTGGAGTTGTCCCAAAGGAGAGGAAGTAGCCCCTTTGGACCATCTGGAGTACCCAGTGGTCTGATGTCACTTTTCGACAGTGGGGGAGGTGATGGCATATCCTGCTTCCCACTAGATGCCCATGATGTTCTAAGGGCGGACTAAAGAGGCTTAGAAACAGTGGCTGCCGGGCGTAGTGGTGGAGTGTGAGACCTGCACCCTCCGCCACGAAAAGGTTAGGAAATCTGCTAGCCATGGGGGCTAGGAGTGTATGGGCATGGTTGGAGACCCTTTCCATAGGCACGAAAGAAGGAGAAGGCGGATTGGAGTTGATGGGGGACCAAAGACAAGCTCAAGGACATGGCCGTAGCCCGCTTGACCTTGGAATGCTCCAGCCCTGAATATACTTTGTCTCCAAAAAGGCAAGGGCCATCAAAGGTCGTGTCCATAGAAGGCTGGACATCCCCTCAAAAGCCAGATGTTCTCATTCAGGTGTGGCGTCGCAAGACCATTGATGATTAAATCACTCTGGCCAGCTAATCAGCTGTGTCAAGTCGACATCAGGTGGTGAACTTAGCTGCATCCCTCCCATCTACAGCACCCTGAGAGAGTACGGTGTGGGTGTCCTGCAGGACCAAAGGCAGCACTTGTGCAACTGAATCTCATAGCGTATGGTAAAAAAACGAACCAATAGGCATGCAGTGCTCACTGACTGCAGAGCCAGTCTGGTGGAAAAGAACATTCTCTCACCAAAGGTGTCCAGCCTCTTGATTCCCTATCTCATTGAGTGGTACTGAGAGCAGCAGCACAACTTTTGGCACTCTGAGGGACCCAGCACCAACCTTAAGTAGACTTCCAGTGCAAGCTGAGTGACAAGGTGCTTCCATAATTGAAAACGCAACATGGCACATAGCCTGTGTGCCATGTCCCCTAAACATGGCATGCAATATGTGTAATTCACCCCTCTAGCAGGCTCTCTGAATCCTAGATGTTTGGTACCAAACATCTCAGAATAATAAACACCCACTGACCCCAGTGATGGATTTATACAAAAATGCACTCCGAGGGCACCTTAGAGGTGCCCCTTGAAAACCTACCCAGCTACTGATGTGTTTAATGACTGGTCCAAATCAGTGCAGCCACCCTAGACCAAGTTCTGGCCCTCTGAGGTGAGAGCCAGTGCTCTTGGAGGCCCAGAACAAAGGCCTGCTCTGGGCAGAGATGTGACCTTCTCTCCCAGGCAGGATGGACATTCCAGGGTGGGGAGCTCCAAAGGCCTTGCTGCCTTTTTAATGTGTCCCAGGTCTCTCCAGATGGTGGAGATGACCAGCCCCCCTGTCCTGACCCCACTTTTGGCAGCCGCACAGGTGGGATAAATTAGTTAAATTAGGAGAAATACCCACTTCATGCCAGTCCTGACTCTTAAAGCGGGAGAGCTGAAGTGGACACTACTTTTCAAATTCCTCCATTTTGTTTGGAAAGAATTAGTAGAATTAGGGTTATGCCTTCCCAGCGGAATTGGTCATAAGAAGGGTGTAGTCACCCTCAAGGTGGTCAGCACATTGGCTGCCGCCAAGCACTCCCTTCACAGCCCCTAAATTTAGTATTTAGGTGGCACCTCCAAACCCTAGAACTCAGATCCTCACTACCTACGAAGAAGGACAAGGAAGAATCCACCCCGCAGAAGAAGAGTAAGAAGAAGAAGCTGACCCGGTACAGCCATTCCAGCCTGCCTGCTGACCTCACCGGACTCTGCACAAGACTCGTGCTGCAGCTTCAAGAAACCCAGGAAGCCTGCCTGCCTTCTAAAAGGACTTGGACTCCTGTGAGCAGTGGACCTGCTCAACAACAAAGTATCAAACAAGGACTCTGCAGCCTGGAAACACAACACCTGAAGTGACCTCTGCACCCAACGACCTCAAACCGGTGAGAAGCCCACTAACTGTGCCAGCAGGGGCTCCCCAGCTGTCCTAAGCCTGAGTCCACCCGAGTGTCACTGCTCCTGGACTCATCCAAGTCACCTGCAGCCCCTGCATGCAGGACCCCTCACCCCCAGTATGGTGGTTAGGGAAAACCAGAAAACTACAGCAATCACTGCACCCGTGACCCCAGCTGAGATGGGTCATCGGTGCCAACAATGTCCCCTGGCTCCTGAGAGGTCAAGTCCACCCCTGCTGGACTCCCCCATGACACCTCAACTCACAGGACTCCCTGACCAGAAGTGCTCCTAGATGACAAAAAACACACTACACCAAAAGACACCCATGCATCTGGCGCCCCTGGGCACAGGAGAAGTGGACTAAAGGTGCACCTAAGTCCCAGAGGAACTCAAGTCTACTACCTACCTGTTTGTTGTCCCCGACTGGCTTTCCATTCAAAGCCTGCAGCCTGTTTGTCACTGGGTCAATCTCTCGTAGGAAACCATTGGGCACTCTATGCCTTACTGCATCTCTGCACCCGGCTGGCCCACTACCGTCCGGTGTGACCTGTTGGTGTGGTTCTGATCAGTGCCCAGTACTTACCTTAGCTCCCCGAGATTCGCTTCATAATTTTTGGTTAAGCCTGTGTTTGCTGAACTTTGTTTTCCTCCATAGTATAACATTGAGAGAACTCTGAAAATTGCAGTGTCTATTTTTTAAACTGCAAAGTATTTATGCTTAAAGGTCTACTTACCTGATTGTGTAGTTCTTGGGTTTGAAAAGTATATTAAAAGAATTGTTATTTTTCAAAATTGGTCTCAAATGTATTTTGTGTCTCATTTATTGTTTCTGTGAGTACAACACATGCTTAGCCACTACCCTCTGATAAGTCTAACTGCTCGCCCACACAACCACAAATAGAGCATTAGGCCTTACCAATACCAATTGTGGATCCACTGGACTCTGCACTGTGTACTTCATTGTAGTGCATTATACAGAGAGCCAGTTTCCTACAATGTGCATCTGGTACTTGAGGACTTTTTGGTTTAACAGATCCGCAGACCCATCTCCGGGAATAAATTGCTTTGGTATCTATTTTTTGGTAAGGAATCTGTGGCTAGAAGTCTCTATCGGATGAACAACTTAGGGCCAGATGTAGCAAAATTGGATTTTGCGACTCGGAAATTTAAACTCGGTGCGACTCGCAATTTCCGACTCGCAAAACCATATGCAGAATGGTGTCTCAGACACCTTCTGCAAGTCGCTATGGGGTCGCAAAGACCCACCTCATTAATATTAATGAGGTGGGTCGCATTTTGCGACCCCATAGCGAGTCCCTGCACTCACAGGGATGGTGGCCTGCTGAAGGCAGCAGACCTCCATGTCTGTGACTGCTTTTTAAATAAAGCAGTTTTTTTTTTATTTTGCAACCCGTTTTCCTTAAAGGAAAACGAGTTGCAAAAAAAAAAAAATACCGAAACCATTTGTTTTTGGTTTTTCAGAGCAGGCAGTGGTCCCAAAAAAAACTTTTTGGCAACATTCACAAAGGGGAAGGCGAATGGGTTACCACCAATGTGACACTGGTGGTAACTGCGAATTGCTTTGCGACCGCATTCGCGGTCACAAAGCAATTTAGCATAGCGCTGCGAGTCGCAAATAGGAAGGGAACACCCCTTCCTATTTGCGAGTCGCATTCACAATTTGCGAGTCGGTACTGACTCGCAAATTATGAATGAGCATCGCAAACGGCATTTTGCATGGCGCAAACTGCGATTTTCGCAGTTTGCACCATGCAAAATGCTTGCTACATCTGGCCCTTTTTTCCCTTCGGTAACATCTTATCTGGTAGAGACTCCATCTAACTTCAGATACCTTACTGACCCTCCCATCCTTCCTGCTCTGTGAAATGTAACTTTGACTTCCAATAGATCGTACAGGACCTCACTTTGACACACTGGTCCCACCACCTCTGTATGGCTCTGTGCTTTTGACTCCACCTACTGGTGCGCAAGGGGACTGTTAAAAGTTTCCGGATCCAGTCTGACGTGTGGGAAATATACTAAGATAAGGAATCTGCGGCTAGATAGTTGCTCTTCCAGATAAGACGTTACTGAAGGCAATTAACTTGTTCTTCTGAGCAATTAAACTAAGAACCGGGCCAATCAGTTCAAATGAAAGTGAGCATTCAGTTTTGTCTCCCTGGTGGCTCTTATTCCTTTTCTGAAAGTCTTTGGAAGCCAATTATGGAAACAAGCTAAGATCTAGAACACCTTGTATCCGGTAGGACTGCCCTAATGCTTTTCCAACTTATGAAAGAATTGAAGACTCACCTTTTTAAAGAACATGACTTACAGTACATTAACTTTCCACAACCCAACTACCTCTCATATAACTTGACTTTATGCCTGTATTTGACCTTGTACAACACTTCACTGCCCTTTTGTCTAGTTGCTTGCTGTAGAACTACCGTATCCATACATACATTCCAGTGGTCCAAGTTGAAGGAAGGTTTTCCCAAGAGAGTTAATATTGAGCCTGAAATGCTACTTAAACCTTACAACGTCTCAGAAGTTGACATTCTCTCTTGGCTGGGTAAAGTCTCAGATAAATTCTGTTTAAAAGGTGGATTATTCACTAGTGCTGATGTTAAATTGATATAGTATTGATATGGGTGCTCCAGATTTTACAGTTGTATGCAAGTGTGCATGCAGTTCCTGTTTCTGGAAGGGTTGATTCCATTGGCTGTAAGCTATGTGTTTTTTTTTTTTTTTGGTTTGTCAATGTCATCATCTTTATTTGAATAAAAGCACCTCTTCCACCTCAACGTTTGGAACAATATCATGCTTTGGAGCTTGAACCTTCAAATGGGCATGTCAGTCTTTTGGGTTACTTTCAGTACCTTATGGCCAGAAAGCCACCACCGCCAACAATTTAACCCCCTCTCAAGATCTCTGAGCAAACTTTACAACTTCTTACACAGCACAGTTCTGAACATCTACAGCAATTTCTCACACCAACCAGGTCCCAACTAACTCCTCACCAGCCTGCCTGTTATAAATCAAGAGAACCACCTGAACAGATGGAAGATGCTCACCTGAGAAGAAACAACCACAAATAAGCAGACCATCATCTATAGGGCCCCATCTGACCCCTTGCCCACCAAATCTTCAACCTCCACGCATTTCCAGTCAGTGCAGCACTTAGTCACAACCCAAAACAGCTGCGTCACCTTCCTGTAGACACACAGCAGTCAACTCCTCCTCCAGAAGACTTTAGCTGACCCACGCCAACTACCGGCCTATCTCTGTGCTTACCAACCTAGCGAAAAGTATCAAAAAGGCCATCAACAGTAAGCTCACTAGCCTCTCAGAGCTCTACCATCTACTGCACAACACCTAATCAGGATTCAGAAGAGACCACTGCTAAGAAATCGCACTCATCGCAGCCACAGATGATACCGGGACCATCCTTGACAGAAGAGAAACAGCCCCCTCATCCTGCTCGACTTCTCTAAGGTATTTGATGCTGTCTCGCACAACACACTCATCAGAAGACTCCACAAAATCAATATTCAAGGGCCAGCACTCAACTTGATCTGCTCCTTTCTCACAGGAAGAACTCAGTCAGACTGCCACCTTTCAGATCCAAAGCCAAGAAACTGGAATGTGGCATCCCCAAGGGTGCTTCCCTCAACCCTACCCTTTTCATCTACATGGCTCCACTCATCAACATCATCAGATTTTAAGGCATCGCCATCATTTAATCTACAGATGACACACAACTCATCCTCTTCCTGACAGGCAAGATGCACACCACCACAACTAACTTCACCAGCTGTGTGACCCTTGTGATAGAATGGATAAGATCAAACGGGTTGAGACTTCCACAAGACTGAATAACTGGTCTTTGGAAACAAGAACTGCCCATGGGATGACGCCTTGTGGCTGGCAGAACTTGGACCCACTGCAATTCCCACCAACCACGACAGAAATATAGAGATCATCCTGGACGTCGAGCTCAACATGACGGGATAGGTCATCACAGTAAGCTCCACTTGCTTCCATATCCTACAAATGCTACGAAAAATCTGTAAGTGGCTCTTGCAGAACTCCAGGCATACTGTCACCTAGGCACTCATCACAATCTGGCTGAACTATGAATTCACACTTAACACCAGTATCTCCAAACTTCTCCTGAACAGTCTTCAGACCATCCAGTATGCCACCAGCAAGACTCCTACTCAACCTCTCATACACCACCCCCATCTCAGTTCAACACTGGGAACTCCACTGATTTTCTCCCCCACCAGCCCCTCTCGCCCAAACCTTTCCCACACACACACCTGTTAAGCCCCAAATACCACTGGACCCACTTACCTCAACAGTTGAATGCTCTTTCACAACCCATCGAGACACCTACGCTCAGCCTCACACTCACTTGAACACACCCCCTTCATTCACAAATGCAGAACAGGAGGTCACTCTTTCTCCTAGATAGGACCCAAAACATGGAAAGATTTCTCACAATATAACAGAGCCTCCTCTTGGCTACTGGAGTTTTGCAAGAAGCTGAAGACTTGCCTCTTCGAATAATGCGGTGAGGCCACACCCCTACTCAAGTGCCTAGATACCCTTGTGGGTGATTAGTGCACTATACAAATCAGCACAGCATACAAAAGGAGGTTGGGATGAGTGGAAATCCCTCAAGAGAGCCTGTAAGTGGGGTTTTTCCTAATCATTTTGTATTTAGATGTGGCCTGGCTTCATAGAAACCATGTTTCTAGAGCATATCTTTTTGATGGTCATCGCTTAGCTGATCTACCTTTTCCAAATTCTACTGATTTCTTGAGTCTGCACACAGCAGTAACTTGTTTCTTCTTCAGACTTTAATTTTTGTGCCTTCCATGTTCTTTGAAGTAGCTAATTGTGTAGTTATAAACTAACCAGAAAGAGAAGTTTCTTTGTTACTCCTGAATTACAGTTTGCTATGCACTAATTTTGAAAGACTGCAGTTTTTAACACAATCTAGTTAACAAATAGAATTTTTTTTCTTTCTTTTGTTTCTATCTTGATGAAGGGGATTACCCTGAAATGCTTTGGGGCTAATTTAAGAGATCCCTATCGTTAGTATCATTGAGCTAAATCTACGTTGTCTATACAATTGCGCGGATAAAAAAAAAGAAAAGCTGCAAGAGTTTATGTACAAAGTGATCACTAATCACAGTGAGAGAATGCAGGACAGCACTCTAAAAAACAAAATATTTATTTAAATTGTAATAAAGAAAGAGTGCTTTCATTAGAGTTTGATCTATTTGAACTATTACATTAAAGGCACATCTAAAATATTTTCCCTTGTACTCAGTATTGTGACATGGTCATTATATCATGATGTCTTACGAATTTGAAAAATTGTTCTGCAGTCCAGATTAAGAACGGTGAAAAAGCAACATCACTAGCAATTTGCCCTTTTCTATTTTTTAAAAACAAAACTAAATTACAGGAATGTAATTTGGTTTGAAAAAATTGCATTAAAAAAATTAGCCTGGCTTAAAAAAAATAGAAAAAGATTGATAGTGAAAGATCAGAAGTCACTAGTATGGTGGTGTCTAAAGAATATATGTAGAAGCTTCATACGGGGGTTGATCAGGAGGGCTGGAGTGCCAGTGTGGACTGTGACACTGTGTGGGCAAATGGTCCATGATGGAGCAAGAGTATTAAATCAGCATGTTGAGGTTGAGTGCAGTCCAGTTCACCCTGAAATCCAGCTTAATTCTCCTCCCAATGAACGATATAGGTAAAGGAGGCAAGGTTCAGAGTCATGTCCAAGGAGGTACAGTCAATATGGCACTGACAACCATACTGTATGCTTTGAATCATCGCAGTCCGTCTCCCTGACTTGGAATTCAAAGTCAGGCTAACTCTGCAGACACATAGAATTGCATGTGCTCATACAATTGAAACACAGTGACATTCAAAATGCTGTTGTCTTTTACTGCAAGTTCCCAAACTTTCTGTTTCAGAGTTTGTTTTTTGTTAAAATTGATTAGAAGCATTTTCTTAAACTTACTCTGGTCTCCCTGCTTACAATGGTGATTCTCAAGTTTTGACAGAAAAAAATGGTTATGGTCATGATTACTACCCGCTGATTATAACAGTGGTAATATCCACATCTTCTGCAGTCGCCCTTTCATCTGGTAAGTAGGCTATGTAAAAGTGATCTTCTCTTCAATGTCCAAATTCACCACTCTAGCCTTTTTTCTCTGACCTTAACCTTCTACCACTCAGGAGTTACAGAATTACCACCTGAGTCTTCCAGATGAGCCTATGGTCATCCTTACAGAGGCCAAACATATTTTCTCAAAATCGTATTACTCATTCAAGCAGAAGAGGTTGTGCATCTGTGGTTTTGCCGTGCATGTGGACCAGAGAATGGCAGAACATTACGAAATTGTATTTACCTGCTTTGATCTGAACTATTATTTCCCTCTGTTAAAGTCATTTGGCTTCTGTTCCATTTTACCATTATTTATTTTCTCAGACATTTCTCTTCACATTTTTATCAATTGAAGAATTCCTAACAGGCTTTAGGAAACAATTTCCTCTTACGAGAGAGTGAACATAATCCTTTGAAAGTTGATGGGTTCATTTCGATCCAATGAAGAATATAAATCTGCAACACCTATTCAGAAAACTTGTTTTTCTTTTCAAGGTTAGGACATCAGCCAAGAGTGTGGCTTCAAGCTTTGTGTACTGAAGAGCCTTGCACAGTATTCCAGCATAATACTGGCTCACAAAACTCATTCGTGTGTCATTTTTTTCCAAAACTAATTTTTGGGCTCTGATGAATGGCGTTCTGTTGATTCCTTCTCTTATGAATATTATCCAGACTGGATCCTTTTTCCCAGCAGTAGTATGCTCTAGTGCCATTAAGTGCTGCCATGTTACCTCAGCCACAGCTTTGCAATGTAAGGAAAGTTTTGCACCCACACCTCTAAAACAGAGTTTGCTTGCATTGTTCCTAAGTCACTGTCCAATGTGTTTCTTAATTCTCACTTCAGAGAACTTGGAGGTTGGCACTACAAGCCCAATTTCTCAATCAATCAAATTTTCCTTAAGCGCACTACTTACCCGGTAGGGTCTCAAGGCGCTGGGGGGGGGGGGGGTCCGGTTACTGTTGGAAAAGCCATGTTTTTAGGTGCTTTCTGGAGGTAGGAGGTCCTGGGTCTTGCGTAGGTTTGTGGGAAGGGAGTTCCAGTTCTTGGCTGCGAGGTGGGAGAAGGATCTGCCGCCGGAGGTGGTGCGTTTGATGCGGGGGACTGTAACGGGAGCAGAGCTGTCGAGTTGGTATGTGGAAGTTGACTCGTTTGTTGAGGTAGGCCGGTCCAGTGTCGTGGAGGGCTTTGTGAGCGTGGACAAGGATTTTAAATATGATAATTTTGTTGATAGGCAGCCAGTGTAGGGATCTGAGGTGGGTGGATATGTGTTTGTGGCGAGGGAGGTTGAGGATGAGATATGCGGCTGCGTTCTGGTTTCGCTGGAGTTTTCTTTGAAGCTTGGCTGTGGTCCCTGCATAGAGGGCGTTGTCGTAGTCCAGTCTGCTGCTTATGAGGGCGTGGGTGACTGTTCTTCTTGTTTCTAAAGGGATCCATTTGAAAGTCTTGCGTAGCATGCGAAGGGTGTTAAAGCAGGAGGATGATATGGCATTGATTTGCTGAGTCATGGAGAGAGACGATTCCAGTATGATGCCAAGGTTGCATGCGTGGGTGGTTGGTGTTGAGGGTGGTGGGCCACCAAGAGTCGTTCCATGCTGCCTTGTTTGGGCCGAAGATGATGGTCTCTGTTTTGTCTGAGTTCAGTTTGAGGTGACTTGCTGGCATCCAGTTGGCGATGTCGAGGAGTCCGGCGTACAGGTTAATCTTGGCAGTGGCTGGGTTCCTAGTGAGGGAGATGATGAGCTGGGTGTCGTCAGCGTTTGAAATGATGGTGATGCCGTGTGTGGGCGGAGGATGTTGGCGAGAGGAGCCATGTAGATGTTGAAGAGGGTGGGGCTGAGGGAGGATCCTTGGGGACCCCACAGATGATCTTGGTGGCTGTAGACCAGAAAGGAGGGAGGCGAGCTCTCTGGGTTCTTTCGGAGAGGAATGAGGTGAGCCAGTCCAGGGCTTTGTTGCGAATTCCGGCATCGAAAAGGCGTGCGCTGTGGGTTTGGTGGCATACAGTGTCAAAAGCTGCAGAGAGGTCTAGGAGGATGAGGGTGACGGTCTCGCCCTTGTCCATCTGGTCCTGATGTCGTCAGAGCAGGCGATGAGGGTGGTCTCAGTGCAGTGGTTCTTGCGGAAACCAGACTGGGAGACGTCAAGTATGTTGTTGTCTTCTAGGCCGCGAGAAAGTTGTATGTTTACTATCTTCTCCAGACTTTTGCGGGGAAGGGGAGAAAAGAGATGGGTCTGTAATTTGTGAGGTCTTCAGGGTCTGCATTGGGCTTTTGGAGAAGAGCGTTGACTTCGGCGTGCTTCCAAATATCTGGGAAAGTTGCGGTGTTGAAGGAACTGTTGATGACGGCCCGGAGCTGGGAAGTGATGATTTGGCTGGCCTTGTTGAAGACGTGGTGGGGGCAAGGGTCTGTTGGGGAGCCTGAGTGGATAGAGCTCATGGTTTTGCTGATATTCTCTTACAGTACAGTAGTGAAGAACATCACCTGTTCAGTAGATGTCATCTCTTTTCCATGACAATTGGCTGAGAAGGGGTATAGATATGGACAGCTAAGTGACATAGGTAGCTGTGAATGGAGGCTACTGACCAGTTCTGAATTTCGGAGACTATGATGCAGGCTGCCCTAGTAGTTATTCCCAAATTGATAATGTACTATTTCACACATTATTACATTTTGAATGACCCCAATTTCAATTCACTTTATGGACATACTGCACAATAGCTAAGGGACAATTAGTGGCAATATCCCAACATTTACATTCATAGACATATGTTTGACCTTTTAATCAGCTACGTCACATACATTCTGCTAACATTATGGTCTTGAGGATTCCTCCGGGTTCGTGCAAAATTGGACAAGAAGTTTGCTTAAATGTGTTTTACAGGACCAAATCTGTCTGATGTGGAACTCGTGTCCCTTTATTATAAAAACTACCCATGAGTTGGAGTTCAGACTGTGAAAGATTCAGTAAATAGGAGTTTGGTTGCTCTATGGGCCTTATTACGAGTCTGGTCGTCCAAGGACTGCAAGACACGTGGTGACAGTCGGACCGCCGCACTCAAGGCAGTCTGACTTCCACATTATGTCCCTGGCGGTCAGACTACCAGGGGACCACCGTCCCACCAGGAACATGGTCCCGACAGGCTGACAGCAGTCTGGCTTGTGCTCTGCTACGGCGGTGCCGAGTTCAGCACTGCCACACTTAGCATGAGTCCCCTTTCTTGCCAGCCTTTCCATGGCAGTTCACCTGCTAAGGAAAGGCTGGACAGGAAGGCTGTGCATGGGACACAAGGGATGGGGGGGCTGCACTGCCCATGGCATAGACAGTGCAGGGGGCCCCCTGGCAGCACCTTTGGAATGCGCACTGTCTGCTGGTGTGCTACAGTATTTGCCTCAGCTCCCTTAAGAGAGCCGAGACCAATACCATAGCACTGTTCCCACTGAGCTGACCCACAAGAACATCATCATAGCCGGTGGGAACATTGTTGAGGCAGCCAGGTTGACGGCCGCCTCATCCCCGCAAGTTTCGCGGTCGGGTTGCCCGCCTGCCAAACTCAAAGTGAGCCCCTTAGACTGTAGGCCCTTTCTCAGCTATAACCTTCTACTGACACTTTTTCATCAGCAACACACATACAGCAATTGGCTCCTTTCTTTTTTCAACAAAGTAACAGCACTGTTGTGCATATCCACAGGTATGAGTGTGCTGCACGTGTTGTAAAAATGCATACACAATAGTAATCCTACCACTAGATGGCAGGTTATCCATAGGTGTATAATGGAAAATATAATATCTGATAGACCCAGAGTAACTGAGTCACCATAAAGATAATTTTATATTTTTGAGTGGCCCTGGACTATGAAACTTCTATCCCTTTCCTTTAAGGTTCAAAGAGTGGTGACTGAATCATTTGGGCTGCTGTCTGGACATCTCTTTGTGCACTTTCAGGAGAGGGCGTGGCAGAATGGTTTAATTGGCAGCCAGGTGTCCAAACTTGTGGTATTACTGGATTATGACCAAAGGATAACAAACTACAACCGTTATTACTGCTACTGTGATTGTTTACCTTGGGAATACTTCACAGAGTGAGCTAATGACAGGAATGATTTGAAATTCTGACACTGCATAGTGTATTTCTAGCATTGAGTTTAGCGTCACACACGCAAAGGAATGAGTTGCAGATTAGCTGTGATCTACTGGCAAACACGTTTGTGTCTTCCATCTGATAGCTTGCTAGGTTTCATGTGTTTTGCAAGGACTCTTGGCCTACTTGTGAATAAGGCTTTGTTTTTGATTTTGTAAATACAGGTGATGTAAAGTCCAGTATGCACATGGAAAATTTATTGTGATTTATTGCCTGACTTCGTTACTTTTTAGTATTGCTTCACCCCTTATGTTCCCTTTCTCTTCCCCCTTCTCTACCACTTTTGAGGAGTAGTTTTGTGACTATCGTTCTGTGATTGAGAGTGTGTAAATTTACATTTGAAGTTTCAATATCTTGGGTTTAAGATACTGAGCTACTTAATAAAACATTTTTAAATAAAGGGTTAAGATTGTTTGAGCTAGAACAAAACTATGCTCTTTGGACTAGTGATTCCAAACTATGGTATTATTTCTCACATTGCTTCACCTTTCTTTTCAAAATCTTGAACAAATGTGTAGCTCTCCTGCTTACTCTTGTTCTCCTGTTAGAAGGCCACATTAACTAGTGTTGTGAAACAACTAGGGGGGTCATTTTGACCTTGGCGGACGGCGGAGGCCGTCCGCCAAGGTACCACCGCTGAATGACCGCACCGCGGTCAAAAGACCGCGGCGGCCATTCAGACATTTCCTCTGGGCCGGCGGGCGCTCTCCAAAAGAGCGCCCGCCGGCCCAGAGGAAATGCCCCTGCAACGAGGACGCCGGCTCAGAATTGAGCCGGCGTAGTTGCAGGGGTGCGACGGGTGCAGTTGCACCCGTCGCGTATTTCAGTGTCTGCTTAGCAGACACTGAAATACTTTGCGGGGCCCTCTTACGGGGGCCCCTGCAGTGCCCATGCCATGGGCATGGGCACTGCAGGGGCCCCCAGGGGCCCCGCGGCACCCCCTACCGCCATCCTGTTCCTGGCGGGAGACCCGCCAGGAACAGGATGGCGGTAGGGGGTGTCAGAATCCCCATGGCTGCGGAGCGCGCTCCGCAGCCATGGAGGATTCACAAGGGCAGTGGTAAACCAGCGGGAGACCGCCGGTTTACCCTTTCTGGCCGCGGCTGAACCGCCGCAGTCAGAATGCCCTCGGGAGCACCGCCAGCCTGTTGGCGGTGCTCCCGTGGTCGGTGACCCTGGCGGTCACCGGCCGCCAGGGTCAGAATGACCCCCTAAGTCTGATACACACAAGTAAGCAAACCAAGCCCTGTTTGGTCACAATGTGTTGATCTTATCCTGTATGAACTGGCTTGTAGATAGTGATCCACCAACAGAAATTCTGTGTTCACTATCTGCATTTCATCTCAAATTCAGATCAGAAACCAAATGTGTTACAACTCAGCATTGGTTGAATAAGGATCCAGAGAGCCAATTTACACCTTAAGATAAAAAATAAATCCCCATCATATTCTTTGCCACCATCCTATGAATTTACTTTTTGCTGGGATTACAGCAGTTTGTGGAGAGGGGAAAATTACGGGGAATTTTTGTCAAGAATTTACTGTACCAATTTATGCACGTTTTCACCTGTATCCACCGACTTGCCTACTTTAGACAGGTGGTATACAACAGTGTGAGCAGTGGTGTACCACTAAACCTAATCCTTATCAGCCCAAAGTAATAATTGTTAATGAGCCCCTTGGAATTAATTAACCACTCATAACAAGGACCCTAAAGGGTTACTAAAAATATTCCAGAATAGTTCTGCTTTCACAGGTTCACTAAAACCTAATATTGCTGACATATATATGCTTTGTACTTGAAATGTGTTGCTCTTCTACGTTCTAATATGTTTGTGATGTTCTTTCAAGGTTCCAAAGGATCACCCATTCCCTTCCAGTATAGATGAGGTTCTCATTGAGAGCAATCTGGCAGAAGCAGATGAAAGTACTCCTGTGGTGAGAAATAGCTCTACTTTGGGTTCTATTGCCTTAATTGTTAACTGTGTCCATGTTTCCCGTATAGTAGATAGTATGGTTTCAGGAAATTTTTGTGGATTACTATTGATGGTGTTCTGTGCACGGGCTAACAAAGAGGATATGCATGTATTTGTTTTTGCTCCAGCCTTCACTTTTTACTTTGGAAAGTATTGTCTTTTGCAATTCAGTACAATTACAAGTCTTAGAACACTTAGGGCTCTTCACATGCAGATGAAAGTAGCATGGATACCGGTTACTTGTAGTAGGAAACGTTAAGATTTGGTAATACCTGGGAGAGATGCTAATGTTCCAATGTTGTAATGTACATTGGAGTCATTGGGATGAAGTCGTAATGCATACATTGTTGGGAAAGTGGTGCTAGTAGATGTGATGCCCTTTATTCTCTTCGCCATGCGCTCTGTCCTTTTTCTCCTGTATTAGTTCATTTATAGATTCCCATAAGACAATTATTATCCTTAAAACAGCAGTGATAGAAAACACTCTTTTAATCTTGTTGATGGGTAACTTATCTGCTGGATGGGGCTCTGACTACCATTGTCTAAGAAACTTAGATTGTTCAGATATTCTGTGCCACAATACATACAGGAAGAACATGAACACATTTTTCAATTTTAACTCTACAATGTGGAGTGAAGGCAAAGATATAGGTATGATTTGTTTGTAACCTTTTTATTCCCAGGGACTGTTCTTTCCTCTGCCTCTTTCACACAGTTGCACAACAGAGTTTTTTCAACTGTTTCTGTTTAAATTAGTTATGCACAAGAGAAGAGGTTTGCACTCAGACTCATAGTATACACCATTTCTGAATCTTTAGAAACCTGTCATTAAGACTTGATAGACCTCTGATTCCAAAATGATTTTGTGAATGACATTCCTATGAGTGAACCTATTGCCTAAATACAACCTTTTACTCCAGAGACTATAACGTCAGTAGGGCTTTCTCAACTAAAACCCTGCTGGACAGTATGTAGATTAGCTTAAACCATCAAGGTAACATAATAATCAAAGGCAGTCATCTTTGGAAGACTTGCCCAGCCTAGCCATAAGAGACACTGCTCCTACTTATCATCCTGATCTCATTGACCCTTGCATTGTCAACAATTACTTCACCTACCACGGCTAAGTCTTTCTTGTCAGTGGGCTCGAACTCAGGGGGCCTCTCATTAGCAAAAATAATGTTTATGATAAATACTTCTAACTGAAGATTCCCCATCTTTAGTATATTACCAGGTACCATATTGGAGTCAGGGACACTTTCTTCCAGCACTGTATTGCTTCAGGGTGATTCCTATTCCTATTCTGCCCCAGAAGGGATGAAGCAAAATCACAGAGATGTACCCCACATTGCTGATTTCAGTTTGCTTCGTTCGGCTTCCATTGACATGGATCCGAAGGTATGGGCCCAAGTTTTAGGCTTCTGATATCTTCAAATTCTTCATATGACTCTGTGCCAGGAAAAATATTCACAACAAAGACAGCAGGATTCAAACTAAACTGGGACTGCAAGAAGATTTTGGTTAGGGATCCTCACAACATGTGCTTGGATTCCAGTCATGGTTTGAAGTAATTCAATAATTGCACGGTTACTCAGAGATGTTGTAGGAATAAGAGGAGAAGCTCTACATTGCCTAACATAAGCGGAGGTTGCAGTCAAAGCACAAGTTCCACCCCTGCTTCAAGATGCAGGGCTGCTTGCGGTCTCAGGTGGGAGGCTGTTGTCATGAAAAGTTCAGTTCCCTGCTGTAAGTCCATGTCAAAGATATGGTAGAAACAAGAAAGCGAAGCAGGACACAAGCCATCCCACCACTCAGGCTGGCAAGAAGGCACAGTGCACATCAAGCTAAAGATCTTACTTTCCAGTGTCGCCTGAATCTAAGCCCTTCTCCAAGCTGGTCGCAGTGTGCCCTTAGTTGCCTGAGCTGCTGTCACCTCAGTAGCAAATAGCAGCATTCAAAGAAGTCGCACTGCAGCTTTTTCATGTGATTCTGCTCCCTTCTTGCGCATCTGCAGGCCTCTCTGAGTCAAATGGCCACCAGTTGGACTTATGCTGGTGGGTCTGGCCATGACTATGGGGATCTGCCCTCAGGCCTGTACCAAAGCCAGTTCAGCCTTCTGCAGTGCTGCCATGGGTCTCACCAGTTCCTATACAACCAGACACCAGTCAGAGTAATCAGCTGCCACACCAGTACTACCAGTGTTTCTATTGGGATCCAGTGCATATGTGGTTCAAAACATACCTAATGTTCCTCATAATTCTGATGATTCGAAGCAGGATCTTTTATGCCCCACCTCATTACTTGAATGATGACTTTTGAAAAGATCAGTTGGCTAGAGACATCCCCTGTGACATGGACTGGACCACCAACCAGGAAAGTGCATTTTCTGCAGTAGTTGTGTGTATGGCTGATGAAGTCTTCTATTTGCAATTGCTGATATCAAAAATGAGCCAGATTGGCTTGGTGAAATTCTCCGACCCGGGCCATTTGTGGCTGAACCACTCTTGCCATTCAGTGAAGCACTTATTGACTGTTTAATTGCTCAATGGATGAAGCCATGTCCTTTTTGTTTGGTTAGTAAACCTGTAGCTAGTTGACATAGACCAGCCCTGATAACATAGATTTCTTATGGATGCTTCTCCCTGCAGATTCCTTGCCTGTGGAACAACCCGCAGGCATCACACTGGATCCAAAAACTTCAAAGCAACAAGGTCACCAGTAGAGGGTGCTGGACTCAGTCGTTGCTGGAAGTGACATCAGGGCGATGCCATCAATGTCATAAAGCACTCGTCAGGGCGATGCAATTGATGTCATAAAGCACCCATCCACGCATTGTCAGTTTCCTTTTTTTACTCACTTTCGAGACAGACCCAGAGCTTCATCTTTCTCTGAGGAATTTTCTTCTCATAGCCCAAATGGTGTTTGCAGTACTACAATGCTCTTCTACCCCGGCCCTCACGCCCTCTCCCCCTCTCCCCTTATCACCGCCAAGGTTTCAAACTCTGTAGGCAGTGTGGGGGAAATCTGTGAGTTATAGAAACCTACATAGTCTATGGCGCTTAGAGTCTGATCATGACTCTAAGCCCTGTTCATTGTTTCTCAGCATGCATCCCAAGACCATAAAGGAATGAGAGGCCAAACATTTTATGGCTAACGTTAAGGAAAGCCATTGACTCCAGAAGTGGTTCCAGGCACCATTCTAAGTTGTCCTCTTCAGTAACGAAAAAGAGGCAGCAGGACAGGAGGAAAGAAAAGAAGAGGTAAGTCCCGTTGTCCCAACTCTCTCCCCCACAGGACTTTTGTCCTTGGAGTCAGAGCTTGTGGACCTGACACTGTTGGACCTCCTTCCAGACAGCCCTATTCCTTCAATGGACCCATCCCCGAACAGACCCCCAACCATACCGAGACCATTGGCACCAGCACCTCTGCCTCGCAATGCTCCAGGATTCATCTCCCCATGTTTTGAAATACAGGTTTGGATTCAGCAGTGCTCCTCAACACCATGTACCCAATCTACACCCAAACTTTAATGCCATCCCATGTCTCTTTGGGCACAATCGCTCCACCAGCATGACTACTGTGCTCCAGCTTTTCCATCCGACGCCCTTCAGCGATGTGCCTTCAGGTCAAGGGCCTTCACCTCACTGCTCTAACCTGGTGCTCCATTGGACAACACAATAACCAATGCCATGGATACCACCACTACCACCTCTGGCTCCAGATACGGCACCCCAGTCAGACCTCGTACCTCCGGTACACTCAGGCAGGGATGCACAGCGGTTGTTGGAAGAGGAAGACTTACAAGTGAAGACTTTTTGGGATGGGCCCTGACCCTGTCGAGTATCCTCCCTGTGGTGGCAGGACCATCTGGAATTCCAGGACCTGTCTTCGGCAAGCGACTTTAACACCTCCCCTGAGCCTGCTATCGATTTCCCCACTGTAACACCTACTCTTCATATTGAGTCTTTAACTGCCAACCACAGAAGCTAAAACTAATGTCATTACTGAGTCCTCTTTCCTTCGTCGGCATCAATGAATCCCCTTCTCCCTTTTAATGAGGCTTTACTTGAACCCGTCATGACCACATGGGAAAAAACATCTTATACACAAGCAGTCAGTAGACTCATGACTTGGCATTAATGACCAGCTCCTGGCAATCCTGTGGTCCTCTCCACACACCCTTCGACAGAGAGCCTTGTCATCCAGACTTCCTGCTTGGGGGCCAAGTCTAGTGGTGCTTTTCCAACAGCTCCTTCTGATAGGGAGTCGGAACCCCTGGAGGCATGGGGCAACTAGGCCTTTTCTAAAGGAAGTAAGGCCTTCAAAGTCTTTAAGTCAACTGCCTTCTTGTTGCTGCAACCCCACTTTGTGGGAATTGGTTCAAATGATTCTCCCACATGTCCAAGCCAACATGAAGAACCACTGTCAATTTATCGCGGTTGGTCAAAATGCTTCACGGCATGTTATTAAATATGGGCTGGACACTGCTGATTCTGTGACCCAAGCTATGGGAACCTCCATCATAGCCAAATTCATGCTTGGTTGTGGCATCCATCTTTTCACGTGATGTCAGCGCCAAGCTTGGTGGATCTTCCCTTTGATGGGGTGCAGCTGTTTGGAGCTAAAGCTGACGCAGCGCAGGAATGACTTAAGACTTTGAAGGCCACAGCTAGATCACTAAGCCTGCAGCTCCAGCCTCAGACAAGGTACTACCAGTCATTTTGTCGATTTTCAGGATTTGTAAGAGGCTCTTCATTTCGACCCAGGCAATATCAGCTGGTACTTCAACAGCAGTTTAATCCCCTCATCAAACAAGGATCCACCTTGCCAACTTCCTCCTTCTCTGCCCCTACACCACTAGGAAAGCAAGCTAGCTTGCTTCCCCAACCCCACACAACACGTGGGAAGGCCCACTGTCCTGCTGGGGAGGCCTTACGTAGGATCAGTGGGTTCTTCAAATCATAGATGGGGTTATACCCTCCCTTCAGCCACCCCCACCTCTCCTCCCCCCACCCCAAAAAAAAAGAAATCCTACCACTCCCCTCCCCGTTCCCTTTCCACCTCCAAACCCCTTGGCCATTCTACAACAGGAGGTGGCATCTCTCCTCAAGGGGTAGTGGAGTTAGTGCCAGATTGGGAAAAAGGACAGGATGGTTGCACATAATATTTCCTGGTGCCCAAGAAGGACAGTGGTCTACTTCGATTCTAGTGCTCAAAAAGGAAATGCTGACCCTAGCTCAAGTTCTACTTGTGCTGGAACGTGGAGACTGGATAGAGTAACTCAACCTCCAGGATGTGTACTTCGGCATCTGATCCTGCAGTAGTACTTGCAATTTTTGATGGGTTCTATGCACTACCAATTTGCGGTACTACCCTTTACTTGACTTTGGCACCTCTGGTCTTCACCAAGATGATCGCAGTGGATTTGGCCCATCTGAGATGGTTAGGCATCCCTATTTTTCAGTACTTTGTAGACTGGCTCCTCAAAGCCATTTCACCGGAGTTGGTGTTGTGCCATCTGCTGTTGACTGCATCTCTGCTGTTCCACCTGGGCTTTTCAATCAGCGAGCCTAAACCTCACCTGTTACCCTCCCAATGAGTCCAGCTTATATGGTAGGTACTGAGCACAATTCTTCTCCATGCATTTCCTCTGACACAGAATCCGAGATATCGCAGAGATGTGTTTCATCTTCCCAGCAAGGCGCAAGAGTTTCATACCTAAGAGTTCTGTGATTGCTGGGTCTGCTGGCTTTCTGCGTTCTCCTAGTCACACACACAATTTGACACATGCGGGCCCTGCAGTGGTTCCTCCTCTGGCAGTGGCTTTAGTATGGGGGAGATGTCCCTGTCTGCATTGTGATCGTTTGCAGGGCTATGGCGGAAGTAGTTTGGGGGGGTAACGAGGTGAGCCTAACCTGTGGGGTGGTATTCACTCCCCCCTCCAGGCTCACTCCGGTGGTGATGGATACTTCCACCCTGGGGTGAGGACCTCATCTGGAGATCAGGGGTCTCTGGTGGAGTAGGTGTATCACGTCAACCTGCTGGAACTGTGAGCAATTTGCCTGGCGCTCAAGGCCTTCCTTCTCTCTATCTGAGGTCTGCCCATCCAGATCTTGACAGGCAGTATGACTGCAATGTGGTAGGCCAAGAAGCCAGAGGGAGTAGGATTTCACCTCCTTTATCGGGATGTGTTGAGACTGTGGTCTTGGGCTCACCGCCCAGGGATCTGACTCAACCCCAATCACCTGGCGGGGTCACTGATTGTCGGAACCCACAGCCTGAGCCAGTGTTATTGCTTCTCACGAGTGGCGCCTTCTACTGGATGTAGTCCAAAGGAAATATTCCACCAGTGGGGCACTCCTCCGATAGAAATATTTGCCTCCTCGGAAAATACTCAATGCCATTAGTTTAGCGCCCTCTGGTATAAGTTAAGGGGAGCCTTAAGAGACATGTTTATGTTAAGGTGGAACTTTCAGCTGCATTACGTGTTTTGCCCCCATACCTTTGATTCTTCGGGTTCGGAAGAAGATTTGCCAGAATGGGCCCAAGTCATTCTCATTTCCTTCGATTGCCCAAGAAGGGTGTGGTATGCAGACCTTCTGCGCTTCTACACATGTCCCTCGCCTGTTCAGGCTGGACCTTCTCCCCCAGTCACAAGGAATGGTTCTCCACCCCAATCTCCGAGACCTCCAACTACATGTATGGAAATTGACTAGTGATGACTGAGCTCCTTTTAGCTGCCACCAGAAGTGGATGACAGTATCTTACCTCTATGTCACACCTAACTCTGGTAGATAGGGGAAGTTTGGTCAATGGTGTGGATTCCTTGCAGGTCAAACTATCCCAAGTTCTGCAATTTGGACTTTACCTGGCTCTGAGGGCATGTGCCATAGGCACTATGAAGGGCTAGTTAGTTGCCTTGCCTTCTGTTGTCTGCCATTTCAGTCAACCCTCTTTAAGTGTCCTGTTGCCATGTGTTTTCTCAAAAGGCTGACTAATCTTTTTCTCCAGTTCTTTGTGGATCCTCAATAAAATCAAAATCCGGCTCTTAAACTTAAACCTTTTTGTTGGGGGCTCTGTTTGAGCCCATTTCCAGAGGTATACTTCGAATGTTGACTTTCAAAACTGGATATTGCTGCTATCACTTCTGCTAGAAGGGTGAGTGAGTTACAAGCCCTTAACTGTTGCCCTCCATTCACTGTCTTCTTTCCAGCCAAGCTGATATGGCAAACCAGGGTTGCTTTACTCCCTAAGGTAGTCACCTCTTTCCATCCTCCCCAATCTATCACTCTTCTGACCTTCTATCCTCCACCTCATCCTATGAAAGAAGAGAAAAAATTGCATTGGTTGAATCCTAGGCTTAAGGTTAAATAAATACCTGGACCACACCAAGCATTTCATGTTGGATGACCAGCTCTTTTTTCGCTACTGCGGTGCAAAAAAGAGCATGACAGTATAGAAGAGAAGGATCATACTCTCTGCATCAAGACCTGCTACGCCTTAGCCAAGAAAAAGCATCCTGAAGGATTTAGAGCCCATTCCACCTGGAATAAAACTATGAATTTGCACTGATTTGGGGTGTCACAATTGCAGAAACGTGTAAAGTGGTGACATGGGCCTCCTTGCACACCATCGCAAAGCATTGCCCTACCCCCTTTTTGCGGAAGTGCGCAGGGATGGATACTTTGCCAAGTCCGTCTTGTGGGATTTCCTTATTTAACCATCCATCAGCCCTCATCCTGGGTGGGGTATTGCTGTCAAATCTGTTCTACACTTGAGAAAATTGCAGGTAGAAGTATCCATGAGAAGAAAAAGTTACTTACCGGATGTAGTGACCATTCTGGCGGATACGCTTATTTACCTGCAGGTTTCTCACCAACCTGCCGCCTTCTCCATATTACAGATGAGTTATAGGGACAGTTAATAAGATCCCATCTTAATACCTGTTGGTACTGCAATCCTTCATCAATGTCAACCTGCCCTTTCGCCTGAAAGGCGTGGAAAAACAGAGGGAATCTTCTGTTGAATTTATGGGTCGGGCACCTTTATGGCCTTGTTGGCGTCGCCTGGCGTCGTTTCCGGCATCAACTAAGTCTAAATCCCTCTACCAGCAACCTTATTGCTTTGAAGTTCTTATCTTTGGTCTAATGCTTGCGGGTTGCTCTACAGGTGAAGAATCTGCAGGTAGAGTATCGTAACAGCAATAAGTAACTGTGTCTTCCTGATAAACTTTCTACACTGGAAAGCCTGGGGATTTAGGCATCCTTAAGTAAGGTGAACCCAATTTATTTTCTGACCAATCCTACAGCAAGAGAATGAAAACAAATTGATGGTTTTGGAAAGTAAATGTTCTCTTGTAGGGGATCTCCGTTGATAGTCTTAAGGATTTGAGTAGTTTGGCTCACGTGCAGTATCCCAGAGCACTTCTTTACATAGTCACTTCTTAAGTATAGATGTTCATCTTGCTTTAGGGAGGCCTGCAGAGACACTTAAGAAGAAACATAATATGCATCCTAGGCAAACAGGCTACAGTGGTGTAATTCTTCAGATTGTACCTAGACAAAAGGGTTTTAAACATCCTCATACATGTATAATTTGAAGTAAATGTTTACACAAGACCTTAAATCTCCTTCACAACCCCTTTTCTGACAAAGTAAGAGATGAAGAATAGAAAGGAAGTGTATCCCCATAGGCTATTATGTGAGTGGGAAACAGTGACTGAGGCTTTAAGGCTACAAAGACCACCAGTATACCATCATGTACAGCAGGTGCCAGTTGCCCTGGTTCTTTTTTCTGGAACATGGTGACAGGATCCTGGAGCACTGAACTCAGCCTTTAGCCTTTTTTCCTTTGCGTTTACCTGTGGGTTTTCATTTAAATTGGTTCACTCAACATTTTTCATCAGTCTTTTGCCTGCCAAGCCTTTTTTGACAGGATTTTGAAGCATTTTTTACATTTATCATGCCTTCCCTGGTTGACAGGTGTCCTTCCTGTGGAAGAAAAAAAGGCAAAAACAGACCCCCACAGGGTTCTGTATATTTTGCCTTCTATCAAGTCGTCATCCAGAGCAGTTTCCTCACTGCAAGAAGTTTTCACCCCATACTCTGAGAGAGAGAAGATTTGCCTCCATGGCAAGGAAGAGTGGCGCAGACAGCAAATACAGTCTCAGGTGAGAAATTGGAGCTGGGAGAGGGTCACTACTCTACCAGGGCTCTTACATCTGCCTCTGATGGATGGGGAAGGTCCACAAAGAAAATGCCATCTTTCCCGGAGACCAGGTACAGCACTGACTTGTTTGCCGTCGAGGAGTGGAATGCCATCTAGAAAACAAAATAGATCGACGTTGAAGCAAGGTAAGATCTACACACAGTCACTGCATACTGTGAAGGTGACGTTGAGGCAACCGGACCCTTCGGTGCCGAGGAGTGGTCCAACGTCGAGGAGATCACCGTTGAGAAGTCGACGGCAGTCAACATCGAAGGTCGACGTCAGAGTCCTTCTCAATGTCGAGAATTAAAAGGAGGCGTATGTATACATCATTTGAATTGGAGTATTCTAGGGCTTACTCCCCTTCCTCTCCAATAGTACTGCAGATTCACCACCTCCACATCCTCTGCCTCAACTTCCACGCCTACACTTTTGCAGTGACTCCTTTGCCACCTATTCCTGCACCTGTTGCTCCGGTGCAGCCTCGATCTCGCTCCATGTCGCGCTATAGGTCACACCACCATAGATGCTCATCTTCTTCCAGGTGATCCAGACACCATAGCCATCGTCCTTGCACAAGGACAACCTGTAGGCATCGATCAGGACATACAACATCCTCATCTGAATCAACACGATGCTACTCACCGCCTGACTGATTCACTCACCAGGGGACAACGTATCCACCTTCCAGGAGGTGTGGATAACAGGGCATTGAAATTAGACATACAGATGTCGGTTCCCACACAATCAAAGAGCGGCGCCAAGGCCACTGTTTCCATTAGTGCTAGGGCTACTTGAGCCTGCAGTGGAGCTTTTCCTCACTCCAGCAACCACAAACCGGCTCCTTTGAGGCTTCAAAAGAACAAGATCCTCTGTTCCTAAGAGCAGATTCACCTCCTGACTCCATAGTCGTTCTAGCTGCAAAGAAGTATCATGCCACCACTTCTGCTTCTTCCGTACTTCCTGATAAGGAAAACAGAAAATTGGATTCATTAGGGTGCAAGGTGTGTAATACAGCTGCAACAACCATGAAGGCCTCTAGTGCCACCGCCCTCCTGGGTAGGTACGATAGAGCGCTCCGGAACTCTATCCACCAATTTGCACATGATCTCCTCAGGGATAGGAAAGAGGATTTTTTAGAAATAGTGAATGAAGGCCTCGTGGTGTTCAACCAAATAATCAGTGCGGCAGCAGATTCGTCCTTGTTGGTGGCTCATGAATACTGTCATGACATTGCCTTGAGACGTCACTCTTGGCTACGACGCACCTCGTTAAAGTCTGAATCACAACACTGATTTTGAACCCTCCATTTTTCAACTCTACTCTTTGGCAGCCATACTGACGACGAAATGGCTTACATGAAAATGGAAATGGTAAAGGCAGTTGGCCTTGAAAGAACAATATGTCAATTCAGGCCTTATCAATGCCATTTTCACCCTCCGAGGTTTCAAGCCCCTCATTGGTACCAGGGTTGCCAGCAGACACAGCAGCAGCGCCCTTACCAACAACCACACTTCCAGTGAAGGCAATCTAGAGGATGACCTTCACAGCAACCCACCAAAGGGGGAAAAACAACAGGGGAAAAACAATGCGTCTTTCCTTACCCCTCTTCTGTTACCCACTCCAGTAGGGGGAAGCATCTCACACTATCTAGCAGAGTGGCAAAAAATCACAAAAGATTCCTGGGTGCTTAATGTTGTTCAGAATGGGTATTCTCTTAGATTCGCCAGTCCTCCCCCAACCATACTTCCGAAGCCACCCGACCATCATTTGCCCATGCTGCGGAAAGAAATCAAGATCTTGCTTCGGAAGAATGCAGTGGAAGTCGTTCCATACAACCAACTGGGCTCCAGATATTTTCTGGTGAAGAGAAAAGACAAGAACAAGTACAGACGTATTCTGGATTTAAATACAGCCAACAAATGGATTTGAAGGGAAAAATGTTGAATGCTAGCATTACATCAGATTTACCCTTAACTACTTCAGGGAGATTGACTCTGTTCTATAGACCTCCAAGTGGCATGTTTTCACATACCCATCGCAAAGAAACACTATGTTCTTGTGGTTTGTAGTGGGGCAGAACCACTATCAATACCAAGTCCGTCTGTTTGGCCTCATAGCAGCCCCCAGAACTTTCTCCAAAGCATGGCAGTAGTGGCAGCACATCTCAGACGGCCCCGAATTTCCATCTATCCCTACCTAGATGATTGTCTGATCAAAGCTTAAACCTCTCAAGAAACCCAGTGCCAGTACAACTGGACTTGCGAAGTACTTCACCAGTAGGGTCTACACATCAACCACAGCAAGTCGATCTGCAAGCCAGTGCAGACTCTGCAATACTTAGAAGCCACTCTAGACACCATAAATGGTCAGTTTCCTCTCTCCTCGGCTTCATGGTTTCATGTATCTTCCTCACTCCGAATGCACGCCTTCACATGCGTCCCCTTGAGAAATGTCTTGATGCTCAGTGGGATCAAGCAACAGGAAGCTGGAAGGATTAGATCTCTCTTCCCCCACACATGAAACAGTCTCTGACCTGCTGGTGCTCTCCAACCACCCTTCTTCACTGAGTACCTTTCCACCAGCAGCCACCTTCCCAGTCCATAGTAACAGATACTTCCCTACTGGGATGAGGAGCCCACATGGATTATCTCGAAATACAAGGCAAATGGTCTCTGGGGGAAATGACATATCATCAAATTTCTCGAGCTCAGGGCAGTCCACCTTGTGCTCAAAGCGTTTTACCTGTCATTTAGGACCCATTCCCTGCTTGTTCAGAAGAACAACACAACCACTATGTACTACCGCAACAAGCATGAAGCACAAGCAATTTAGAAATGACTCCTAGCCTGAAAACTTTGAATCACTGCAACACAACTCCTCGGTGTTCAAAATGTGCAGACAGACACCCTCTGTAGGGCCTTGCAAGAAAACCACGAGTGGGACCTTCACGACGACATCAAAGACCTCTTCAGGCTATAGGACTTGCAGCACATCGAATTGTTCTCCACCACAAAAAAATAAAAAAGCCACGTCTTTGCCTCTGGGTACTTCCAACCAGGTATTCTGGGGAATGCCCTATGGATCGAGTGGTCAGGCAAATTTCCCAATGCCTTTCCTCCGATCTGTCTGATCCCAGTAGTCTTTCTCAAGTTCAAGAGCCACATTCATCCTGATAGCCCCGGAGTGACCACGTCAGTGGTGGGTCGCAGACCTCCTTCACCTGTCGGCAACGTCCACACCTCAAGCTGCCATGCAAACCAGATCTACTCTACTAACTGAGTTTGGAAGACAGATGGCCCGCCCCAATCTCTCCTCTTTCAATTTGGCAGTATGGCTCCTGAGCTAGTACAGTATGGGCACTTAAATCTGCCATAAGACTGCATATGAATATTCTTAAGGAAGCTAAACAGCAATCAACCCCTACAGCTTATGCCTTCAAATGAGAGATTCTGCATTTGGTGTTCTTCCAAGAACACAGACCATACATTTTGCCAGTAGGAAGCCATCCTTCCCTATCTCCTCTGTGTGACAAAATCTGGATTACAGTTCTCATGGGTAAAAGTGCATTTGGCGTCTTTTACTGCCTACTGTAAATGTTTCAAGATACCAGTAAAATGATTTCCTTGAGGGGTTAAAAAAGGTTTTCCCTTCCATCAAACACCCTTTGTCACGGTCTTCACGGGGCTTACCGTCGAAGTTGATGAGGGTTGGGGAACGACCCCGATTCCGGCAGGTTCTGCTCTGGCCGAGGTAGGGGCGACCCCTTCCGGTAGCCACAGTGCTGTTTGACAATAGCAAGCCACTACAGTCCGTGCCCTCCAGAAGGAGTCCCAGAGGAAAAACCCCAAAAGGGTAAAAAACCTCCAGCAGGAACTCCCTGAAACAGAAGGAGGACACAAGGGCGTTAGAACTGAAGATCCGAGAGTACAGGAAAACTGAAGACGAAGATAGGTCTGGAAATACTGGATCCACAAGAGGAAACCAGCCGGAGCGTGACTACCACCAAAGGAGTGTTGCAACGCAATGAGCAAGCAGCTGAATTCCCCTTATATACCCCTAGACAGGAAGTAGGAAACCGGAAGTAGAAACACCACCATCTTGGATTGGGGAAAAGAGTATAACATTGAATAAAGAACATGCGTCCAACAAACAGAAACCATGCATGTTGGGAAGAGAGGAAGTGGGCAGCATGCTGGGAAAGGGAAAAGGCATGCATAAAAACACCACCATGTGCAGGTATCTGGCTTTTGCCTGTTAATACTGGTAAGTGGTGAAGCAGAAGGTTACATTAATGCCTGAATGTAAAGCGCACTAAATGCGCGGCAGGATCTAGACCCAACTCGGGGTCTTATCTCCTGCCTCGTCTGCCCCTGCGGCAGAAACAAAAGAAGGGGGCGTGGCGAGTGCCGTGACCCCTGGCCGGACTCGCGGCTTCCCCCACGGCCTGCTAGCAAGCCACAGCTTCCCCTGCGGCCCGCATGCAGGCCGCGGCTTCCACCGCGGCCTCAGCAAATGCCGCGCTGCGGCGGCCTGTGCTTGCGGCCGCCGCGGCGTGACAGTAGGTCCCCCCCCACCCCCCAAGGCCCCAGGTTTGTGAGGGAAGAGCCGACAAAAGCGACGGACCAAAAGAGGGGCATGAACTGAAGGGGCATCTTCCCAGGAACACTCACTCATAGGGTAGCCTTTCCAATGAATAAGATATTGGAGGCGTCCATGGAAAAACCGAGAGTCACAGATTTCCTTGACCTCGTATTCGGGCACATTATCAATCAACAGAGGGGGAGGACAGGAGAATTGTCTGTGAAAAGGATCAGGAAGGTAAGGTTTAAGTTGAGAGACATGGAATACAGGGTGTATCTTCCAAGTCCTGGGCAGGCGAAAACGCACAGACACTGGGTTAATCTTTTTGAGAATCAGGAAGGGACCTAAAAACGGGGTTTGAATTTGTTCTGAGTAAGTCGGAGAGGTAGGAATCTAGAGGAGAGCCAGACTTTATCATGGACCTGATAGTGAGGAGCCACACCACGTCTCTTATCAGCTATCTTTTTCATGCGAGACTTAGTGGCCACAAGGTTGGAATGGATAACACGTTGGACACCCCGTAGCTGTTGCACATAGGAGGAGATGGCAGGAAGATTGGAAGTATCTTTCAGGGGAGTTGGAAAGGCCTTAGGATGGAAACCGTAGGAGCCATAGAAAGGGGAGACCTTCGATGCACTGTGTATTGAGTTGTTGTAGGAGAATTCTGCAAGCGGTAAATAGGTAGCCCAATTACTCTGCGTAGCATTGCAGAAGCTACGTAAATATTGTTCGAGGCCTTGATTGAGTCGTTCCGTCTGTCTGTTCGTTTGAGGATGGAACCCTGTTGATAAGGCCACTTCGATTCCCAAGGTCTTACAGAATTGTTTCCAGAATCGGGAGATATATTGAGGACCTCTATGCGATATAATGACCTGAGGTAATCCATGAAGTCGAAAGATTTCTTGTGTAAAGATTTGACCTAATTCTTTTGCTGTTGGTAACTTTCTTAAGGCCGTGAAGTGAGCCATCTTAGTGAAGGAGTCCACGGTTACCATTATTACGTATTTTCCCATTGAAGAGGGTAATGAGCACATGAAATCTGTGGAGATAGTGTGCCATGGACCTGGGGGAACTGGTAGTGTGCGAAGTAATCCTACTGGTTTAGTATGGGGTGTCTTGGCTTGAGCACATATAGGACAGGATGATACATATTCTTCAGTATCTGTCTTGAGAGTTGGCTACCAGAAGGAGCGAAGCAGAAGTTCTTGGGTAGCTTTCATTCCTCGATGACCTGCGATGGGGGAATCGTGGCACATACGTAAGGCTTCAGTCTGTACTAGTTTAGTGGGTAAGAACAGGACCTTATCATGATAATAATACCCTTGATCTATATGAAGTTGAGGACGCAACTTATTCAGCTCTGTATCTTCTAGCCGGGCATATTCGGACTTGACTTGGTCTAAAAAAGTCTGTACTAAACCAATGATCTTGTTATTGTCAAATTGGTCCTGTACAGGAGAATCGCTGCACTCAGGGTAACGTCGGGACAAGGCATCCGCCAGGATGTTCTGAGAACCAGGGATGTATGTAATATAAAAGTCATATTGGCTGAAAAAGAAAGCCCATCGAGCCTGCCGGCTATTCTGACACTGAAAGTTTCTTAAACACTGTAGATTTCTGTGGTCTGTCTGGGCTTCAAAGGGTTCTTTCGAGCCCATCAGAAAGTGTCTGCATTCTGTGCATGCGGTCTTTAAGGCGAGTAATTCACGTTCTAGCACGGAATAGTTCCGTTCTGAGTCGGATAGAATGTGGGACAGGTAGAATACCAGGTGCTCTAAATCATCATCGTCTTGTCTTTGCAGTAAGGCAGCCCCAATGGCTCTTTCGGATGCGTCTGCGACAACAATGAATTGTTTGCTGGTGTCTGGGTGTCGTAGAATGGGGGCTTGAATAAAGGCTTTCTTTAAGTCTTGAAAGGCTAACTATGCGTCTTGTGTCCAACAAAAGCCCTTCTTTAGATGGTAATTTTTAAGGGTTTGAGTAATGTAGCTGGTTCTCTGGGCAAAGTCTGCTATAAATTGTCGATAGAAATTGGCTAATCCCAAAAAACACTGAGTCTCCTTGATGGAAGAAGGAGATGGCCAATTCAATATAGCTTGCACCTTGTCTGAATCCATGGCGACTCCAGTTTGGTTAATGCAATATCCCAAGTATTTTACTTCCGTCTGATCAAACTCACACTTTTCAGGTTTGCAGAATAAATGGTGTTGTCGGAGTCCCTCTAGAACTTGGCGAACATGCTTAGAGTGTACCTCTGGGTGAACAGAAAAGATTAAAATGTTGTCGAGATAAACCGCCACTGTTTGTTGCAAAAGATCGGAAAAGATAGAATCCATGAACCTTTGAAAAAGGAAGGGGCATTGGTGAGTCCGAATGGCATTACTCAGTATTCGTAGTGACCAAAAGGTGTTCTAAAAGCGGTCTTCCACTCATCACCTTCTTTCATTCTTAAATTATTGTAGGCTCCTCTGAGATCCAGCTTGGTGAATCTCTTTGCCCCTCTGACCGCTTCTAGGATGTCCTTAATGAGGGGTAACGGGTACCGATCCTTAATAGTGATCTTGTTTAACCCTCTGAAATCAATACAGGGACGCAAATCTTTAGTCTTCTTAGGCACAAAGAAGAGAGGAGCCCCTGCAGGTGAAGAGGAGGGAGCAATCAACCCGCTCTGTAGGTTCTCATCAAGGTATTCTTTAAGAATCTGCTTCTCAGGTTCTGTGAGAGAGTACATTCGCTCGAAGGGAACCACTGTATCTGGTTCTAAAGGAATGGCGCAATTGTATTCCCTATGGGGTGGCAGTTCAGGTCTTTCTGGCTTCTGGAATACATCAGCATATTCCTGATAATGCCTGGGAACTCCCTGTAGGACGTTAATAGAGCATCCCACCTTAGCGGGTGCTGCTAAGAGACTTTTTGGGGACCAATAATCCTCTGCTAGGTAGCAGTGGTGTTGGCAAAAGTGAGAGGATAAAGAAATAGTTCTTGTTTCCCAGTTGATGTAAGGGTTGTGCCTTGTGAGCCATGGAATTCCCAGGATCATGACGTGGTGTGGTGATGAAATTAAATCAAACGAAAGATTTTCTTGATGTTTTCCAAACTGTAGACAGAAAGTAGGGGTGGTATATTGTACGGGTCCTGAGGCCAAGAGTGATCCATCCACCGTGTGTACTTGTTCTGGTACTTCCTTAGGTATTTGTGCTATCTGTCGTTCTTTGGCCCATGCTTCATCTAAATAGATGACACTGGCTCCGCAGTAAAATAAAGCCAGGGTTCTTCCTTCCCGGCCATCAGTTAAGTGAAGGATAACTGGTAAAAGAAAAAGAGCAGTTTCTGATGGATACAACTACCTGTGGATTCCTCACCTGATGAATACTCCCATGGCGCCAGCATTTGACGGAAATCTTCTTACTAGTCTCTGCACGTCGACGAGGACGTCACTCTAGCCCACGCGACGCCGTCTGACGTCATACAGGCAATAAGAAGTCCTCGCCGACGTGCCGATGACAGTTCCCTTTTTTCCGTGCATTCGAAACGGTTATCTTCGAGGGAGTTACTGTTACCTTCGTGGTTACAGTGTATTGTCTGCTGCGTAGTCTTCTCTGCGGTAACAATGTCTCAGAGGAAGTCGGGTTTCAAGCCCTGTCGAGAGTGTGGGGGCAAGATGTCAGTTACAGATCCTCACTCCGACTGTCTATGGTGTTTGAGCTCCGACCACGACGTCTCGACTTGCGATTCATGTCAACACATGAATCCGAAGGCCCTCAAAGAGCGCGAGGCCAAGTTATTCATGGCAAAGTCAAAGAAGAAGGAGAAACATCATAAGAAGTCTTCTTCGCCAAGGTCTCACCGGCGTCATCGAGACTCCCGGCGCCGTAGAGACTCACGACGTCACTCCAGCAAGGAGTCTCATTCGAGGTCACCTTCGGCTCGGCGTCGGAGGACTTGGGAGGTCAGCCCCACGGTCACGCCGCATCCATCGACGCCGTTGCCCTCTCCGGCGTCACCGACTTCACCTGGTCAGGCGTCAGTGATTGAGGTGGTGCAGCCTCTTGTGTTTTCTCCGGCGTCGCAGACGTCGAGGCCGGCGTCGGGGTCGCCTTCGGTCCAGGCACCCCAGTATCCGGCTTTTCCCACTCCTGGAGCCGATAGTACCGCGTTTCTTAATGCGATGTATACCATCTTTCAGCAGATGGCTCCAGGAGCTGCTCCGGCTGGTCCTTCGGGGCCCTTGGCCTTTTCGTTGGGTGATCCTGCGCCTCTTCGGCCGGCACCCTTTATGCCCTTTCTCCCTTTTGGGAATGTGGGCTCGGCGCCGGTGCCGGCGTCGGTGGCCGCTCCGGTGGCTTCGGATGTTTCGGCCCCGGAGGTTGCCCCTCCGTCGAAGTCAGGATTTTGCCCTGTGACTCCGGTTGGTCCATCGGCTCCAAGACCTCGTCCTCCGGCTCCTGCCTCGGCGCCGAAGCTGCCTGTGGCGCCGGACGCGGCGTCAGATGCTTCTGGAGATCGGCGCCGTTCTTCGACGTCGGCGGAGGCCATGTCGACTCCGCGTATCGAGGAGAGACTTCATTCGAGGAGGCGTGCTCTCCGTCTTTTAGAAGAGCAAGAGTACCAGCGAGTCCTAGAGGAGGGAGAGATTGAGGACTCTGGAGACGGACTGCATGGTCTGGATACAGCCAGTGGGCTGGACACTTCCCCTGAGTGGGACCTTTCATCTCCAGGGGAATATACGGAGGAGGCTGCTTCCTTTCATGCTGTGGTGAGGAAGGCAGCGAGCTTTTTGGACCTGCCTTTGCCGGTGGCAGAGGCAAAGCAGAATTTGCTGACAGAGGTATTGCATCCGGCCTCTGCTGCAGCTGAGCCTCTCTTGCCATTTAATGAGGCTTTGCTGGATCCGGTGTTGGAGGTGTGGAAGAAGCCAGTGTCTTCCTCGGCCGTTCAGAGGGCTGTGGCCAGGAGGTATCGAGCTGCACCATCTGACCCTGGCTTTCTCTCTAGACACCCTACGCCGGAGAGCTTGGTGGTGCAAGCCTCCTGTTCCTCAAAGTCAGCGCCTGGTTCCTTCCCGACGGTGCCTGGAGACAGAGACTCCAAGAAACTGGATGCGCAGTCCAAGAAAATATTTTCGTCATGCAGTTTGGCGTTGAAGGCCACCAACGCCACGTGCATTCTGGGGAGGTACATCCATGCGCTGATGGATGATATTTCGTCTTCATTCACGGAGCTTCCACAGGGTCTTTTGGATGTGGTCTCGGACGCCCAGGCTGCCGCGACCCAGATTATCCAGTCTGGGCTGGACACGACCGACTCGGTGGCCAGGGCGATGGGCACGGCTGTGGTGGCAAGAAGACAGGCCTGGCTCCGAAACTCAGGGTTCTCTGCGGATGTGCAGTCGACCCTGCTGGACCTCCCGTTTGATGGGGACAGACTGTTTGGAGCCAAGGCAGATTCGGCCTTGGAACGATTTAAGGAGAGCAGAGCCACAGCCAAATCGTTAGGACTGCAAGCTCCTTCTTCCTCTGCCTCTTCTAGAATTTTCAGGAGGTTTCGGGGATTTGGGCGTGGCTCTTATTCCTCTTCCTTTCGGGGGAGGTTCCAGCAACCCGCCTCTTCCCTCCCCTATAGGTCATTTAGAGGGAGGGGGAGGGGTGGGGTCCGTACCAGAGGAGCCTCTCAACAGCACTCTGCCTCTTCCTCGTCCTCTGGAGGGGTGCAGCAGGGGAAGCAGCCTTAGGCTTCCACCGTTTCCCACTCACTCCTCTCCTGTAGGGGGAAGATTACAGCGTTTTCTCCACAAGTGGAGGTCTATCACAACGGACACTTGGGTTCTCGGCATTGTGGGAAAAGGCTACGCCCTTCCCTTTCGGGAGTTCCCGCCCCTCATCCCGCCCCGCCCATCTTATTGTTCAGAAGAACACCTCCTGTTGCTAGAACAGGAGGTTCAAGTCCTCCTTTCAAAGGGCGCGGTAGAGTTGGTCCCAGAGCAGGAAAAGGGTCGAGGTTGTTACTCAAGATACTTCCTGATTCCCAAAAAGGATGGTCAGTTGAGACCAATCCTGGATCTGAGGATCTTGAATTGGTTCCTCAAACAGGAAAAGTTCAAGATGCTGACCCTAGCACAGGTGCTTTTGGCGTTGAACAAGGAAGATTGGATGGTGTCTGTCGACTTGCAGGATGCTTACTTTCATATCCCGATACTCAAGTCGCACAGGAAGTATCTCCGGTTTGTGGTAGGGTCGCAGCACTATCAGTTTGCGGTCCTCCCGTTTGGTCTTACTTCAGCACCTCGAGTCTTCACAAAGGTGATGTCAGTGGTTGCGGCGGAGCTCAGAAGGAAGGGGATAGCAGTATTCCCTTACTTGGACGACTGGTTGATCAAAGCCAAGTCCCCGGAGCTTGTGTCGCATCATCTGCAGTCAACAACCCAGTTGTTGTTCGACCTGGGCTTTTCGGTGAACGTGCCCAAATCTCACCTGGAGCCCTCTCAGCGCCTCCTGTTCATAGGGGCAGTACTGGATACAACATTGAGTCGAGCCTTTCCTCCGCCTCAGCGGATTCAAGATATTCAGGAATTGGTTCCAATGTTTCGAAATGGAGCGGTAGTTCCAGTCCTCAAGGTCCTTCGTCTGCTCGGTCTGTTCGCCTCCTGCATTCTGTTGGTCACGCATGCTCGCTGGCACATGAGGGCTCTTCAGTGGTGCCTCCGAAGGCAGTGGTCTCAACACAAGGGAGATTTAGAAGGTACTGTCAAGATCTCCAGAGATGCTGCTGTGGAATTGAAGTGGTGGATTGCGGGCAACAATCTTTCACAGGGGAAGCCGTTCGCGCAGTCGCCACCAGTGGCCACGGTAATAACGGATGCCTCCACCCTAGGATGGGGAGCTCATCTGGGGGATCTGGAGATCAAAGGGCTTTGGTCTCCAGAGGAACAGGTGTTTCATATCAATCTGTTGGAGTTACGGGCTGTACGTTTGGCTCTCAAGGCCTTCCTCCCATCCCTTCGTGGTCAGTCGGTACAGGTCCTGACGGACAATACTACCACGATGTGGTACATAAACAAACAGGGAGGAGTAGGGTCGTACCTTCTCTGCAGAGAAGCTCTTCGGCTATGGTCCTGGGCAAAGGACCATCAGATTTGCTTGGTGGCAAATCATCTGGCCGGGGTCTTGAATGTACGTGCGGACAGTCTCAGTCGCCAATTCTCGGCAGACCACGAGTGGCGTCTCCATCCAGATCAAGTCTGTTTAATCTTCCAGATGTGGGGGTTTCCTCGGATAGATCTGTTTGCCACTCGGGAGAACGCGCATTGCCCGTTATTCTGCAGCCTCCAGTATCCGATGCAGGGAGCGTTGGGGGACGCGTTTCAGATAACCTGGTGCGACCAGTTGCTTTACGCGTTTCCCCCCATACCCTTGATTCCTCGAGTGTTGAGGAAAATTCGCCAAGACCGGGCCCAAGTCATCTTAATAGCTCCGGATTGGCCAAGGAGGGTATGGTACTCCGACCTTCTCCAACTCTCACTGTGCCCTCCGCTCCGTCTCCCTCTCAGGGCAGACCTCCTCTCGCAGTCGCAGGGGCAGGTTTTACACCCCAACCTCCAGAGTCTGCACCTACATGCTTGGAGATTGAACGGGGCAACCTGAGTTCCTTCTCTCTCCCGCCTGATGTAGTGGATGTTATCTTAGCGGCCAGGCGACACTCCACTAAATCTATCTACGCTAATAGGTGGTCTAAATTTGTTATGTGGTGTGGAGAGAGACAGATTGATCCCTTACATGCTCATCTGTCACATGTTTTGTCTTTTGCACTGTCTCTAGCGCAGAAAGGTTGTGCAGTAGCTACCATTAAGGGTTATTTGTCGGCCTTGTCAGCCTTCATTTGTCTTCCAGACCAACCATCGTTATTTAAATCCCCTATTGTTCTCAGATTCTTGAAAGGTCTTCTGAATCAATATCCTCCAAAACCATTCGTTATGCCTCAATGGGATTTGTCCTTGGTCCTGACTTTCCTTATGGGGTCCCCTTTTGAGCCTATGCATTCTTGCCCCTTAAGGTATTTGGTTATTAAAACAGTATTCCTGGTAGCTATAACATCTGCAAGGAGAGTGAGTGAGTTGCAGGCCTTATCGGTTAAACCCCCTTATATAACGTTTTATGGGGATAAGGTGGTGTTGAGGACCAAGGCTGCTTTCCTTCCGAAGGTTGTTTCACCCTTCCATTTGGCTCAGACAATCACTTTGTCCACGTTTTATCCTCCGCCTCATCCTTCAAAGGAGGAAGAAAGACTACATCGCCTGGACCCAAAAAGGGCGTTGAGCTTCTATATCGACAGAATGAAGGATATCAGGCTGGAGGATCAGCTGTTTGTCGGATACGTGGGCAAGAGGAGAGGAAAGGCAGTCCACAAGAGAACACTCTCCAGGTGGGTTGTTCTTTGCATTAAAATCTGTTACTCTTTGGCAAAGAAGGATCCGCCTGAGGGCATTAGAGCTCACTCCACCAGAGCTAAGTCGGCCTCTTCGGCCTTGGCCAGGGGTGTTCCTGTGGTTGACATCTGCAAGGCCGCAACTTGGTCGTCCCTTCACACTTTTGTGAAACATTACTGTTTGGACTCTGAGGTCAGAAGGGACGGTCATTTTGCACGGTCAGTGCTGCAGGATTTCTTGGTTTGACCATTTAGGCACCCACCGCCGGGCGTGGTACTGCTTTGGGACTCTATTCATCAGGTGAGGAATCCACAGGTAGTTGTATCCATCAGAAGAACGAGTTACTTACCTTCGGTAACGACTTTTCTGGTGGATACATTAGCTACCTGTGGATTCCTCACGGTCCCACCCGCCTCCCCGTTGCCTTTTTGGTCTCTCCAAGCAATCCTTGAGTGTGCTCCTTTTGGTCTTCAAAGTTGCAATACATTTTGCATGTATGATATTTGTATATATGTGTATATGTATATATAAATCTATATATATATTGGGTATATACATGATTCGTATGTATAAATATATTTATTTGTTTAAAAAAAAAAAAAAAAAAGGTTATATTAAATCTACAGCTATTTTATTGCAATGTTGTGTGATTTACAATATTAAGAGATGTTGCTTTGCTCTTTCATTGCATTGGGTTATTATTATTATTCTCATGCACGTAAAAAATGTTGGTACTGTCATCGGCACGTCGGCGAGGACTTCTTATTGCCTGTATGACGTCAGACGGCGTCGCGTGGGCTAGAGTGACGTCCTCGTCGACGTGCAGAGACTAGTAAGAAGATTTACGTCAAATGCTGGCGCCATGGGAGTATTCATCAGGTGAGGAATCCACAGGTAGCTAATGTATCCACCAGAAAAGTCGTTACCGAAGGTAAGTAACTCGTTCTTCTTCCTCCCTGGAAGAACAAATGGAAGGTATTTCACGATATCCCGTCCTCACCCTTCTCACTGAGGACGGGAGTTGGCGTTTCCCAAAGGCTTGGTTGGACGAATGGGGCAGGTGCGAACTAGGTGACCAGCTGCACCACAATATGGACAAAGTCCCTTCCTTCGTCTGTGTTCTCTTTCACTAGCTGATAAAGGTCCTCGAGCCGTATCAATTTGCATTGGCTCTTCCTCGGTAGCCCCCTTAGGTTCAGGACGTACTTCTTCGGTACGATGAGGGAAGGTGCGAGACATCACAGAGTGTGAAGGCAAACAACTCTTCTTTTTCTCCATTCTTCGTTCATTCAACCGATATTCTATTGTCAGAGTCTGATCCATCAAGCCTTTAAGGTTCTCTATTCTAGCAGAGTGCACCAGTTTGTCCTTAATGTCCTCTCTGAGACCTCTGCAGAACAGTGTCACCAAGGTACGTTCCACCCAGGATGTTTCTGCTGCTAATTGTCTGAAACGGGTGATGTATTGTAATACATCTTGATTTCCTTGTTGGATATCGCAAAGAGCTTCTTCTGCTGAAGACTCAAGTCCAGGGCGCTCAAACATCTGTTTAAAGGTAGTGACAAAGGTGGAATAATTAGACAGACAGGGGTCATTTCTTGTCACTAAAGGAGTGGCCCAAGCCAAGGCTGGCCCCGATAAGGCGCTAATCAAATACCCCACCTTGGTCTTGTCTTGCACAAATTGTGAGGGGCGAAAGGCAAAATAAATCGTCAAGGCATCCAGGAATTCTCTCAATTTGTTAGGATCCCCGGAGAAACGAGGTGTAGTGGCAGATACTGAGGGGACATCAGTGGTCCTGGATGCAAAGGCTTGTCGATAGACGGTGTTTTCAGTACGTAGCTGTTGGAGTTCTTGAGCCTGTTGTTGTAGTCATGAGCAAGATCTGGCTGGTGGGTTCCGTATTGGCCACTGGATTATCCATGGTTCCGGACTGCAACTGGATTTTTGGGCGTTGCAATCTGTCACGGTCTTCACAGGGCTTACCGTCGAAGTTTATGAGTGTTGGGGAACGACCCTGATTCCGGCAGGTTCTGCTCTGGCCGAGGTTGGGGCGACCCCTTCCGGTAGCCACAGTGCTGTTTGACAACAGCAAGCCACTAAAGTCCATGCCCTCCAGATGGAGTCCCAGAGGAAAAACCCCAAAAGGGTAAAAAACCTCCAGCAGGAACTCCCTGAAACAGAAGGAGGACACAAGGGCGTTAGAACTGAAGATCCGAGAGTACAGGAAAAATGAAGACGAAAATAGGTCTGGAAATACTGGATCCACAAGAGGAAACCAGCCGGAGCGTGACTACCACCAAAGGAGTGTTGCAACGCAATGAGCAAGCAGCTGAATTCCCCTTATATACCCCTAGACAGGAAGTAGGAAACAGGAAGTAGAAACACCACCATCTTGGATTGGGGAAAAGAGTATAACATTGAATAAAGAACATGCGTCCAACAAAGAGAAACAATGCATGCTGGGAAGAGAGGAAGTGGGCAGCATGCTGGGAAAGGGAAAAGGCATGCATAAAAACACCACCATGTGCAGGTATCCGGCTTTTGCCTGTTAATACTGGTAAGTGGTGAAGCAGAAGGTTACATTAATGCCTGAATGTAAAGTGCACTAAATGCGCTATGCGCGGCAGGATCTAGACCCAACTCTGGGTCTTATCTCCTGCCGCGTCTGCCCCTGCGGCAGAAACAAAAGAAGGCGGCGCGGCGAGTGCCACAACCCCTGACCGGACTCGCGGCTTCCCCCGTGGCCTGCCCACAAGCCGCAGCTTCCCCCGTGGCCTGCCCACAAGCCGCGGCTTGCATGCAGGCTGCGGTGTTCACCAAATGCCGCGCCGCTGCGGTCTGTCCTTGCGGCCGCCGCGGCGTGACACCCTTCCCCTCCCTGGGGACTTAACATAGTCCTTTCACAACTAATGCAAGATCCTTTTGAACCTATCCATAAGGCATCTCTACAGCATCTATCTTGGAAATCAGCTTTCCTAGTAGCTATTACATCTGGTTGTAGAGTTGGCAAAATCCAGGCATTGTGTGCTAATGAACACTATACAGTTTTCCAATCTAAATAGGGTGGCTCTCAGAACCCATCTGGAATTTCTTCCCAAAGTTGTTTGGGATTTTCATATCAATCAAAAATTTCTTTACCCACATTTTTTTCAGAATCCGTCTACTCCAGCAGAGCAAACCCTTCACTCCGTGGATGTAAAGAGGGTCTTGAGGTTTTACTGACGCACGACCTGTGCAGATCGGACATGATTTTTGTGGGCTATGGACCGGTCCACACAGATTTGGCCACTTTGAAACAATCTGTCTCACGCTGGATTGTATTCTGCATACTTTTCTGTTACCAAACGGCGAAACATGGAGCTCTGTTCACACATTCACCAAACACAACTGTTTGGACTCTGATGCTAGGGCAGATGCTCAAGTATGACAAGCTTCCCTCAGGAATTTATTTGCCTAGTTCGAAGTTCTCGCCTCTGTCCTTTCCAATGCATTTATTGTGGATGAGCTTGCTATTCTATTCAAATGCTTATGACTATCAATGCAGATCCTCTACGAGAGAAAGAATAGTTTCTTAACTGTAACTCCAGTTTTCTCCTAGGGAAATCTCCGTTGAAGTCATAAGCAACCCTCCCTTCTGCCCGGCGGACAGAACAGAGTATTGGACTTACCTGTCACTGGTGCTTATCGTCAAAAAGAACTGAGGCAACTGCCACCTGTTGAGCACGATGGGATTCTGGTGTTCTCTGCAGCCTTAAAGGCACAGTCACTGTTTTCCACCCACATAATAGCAGCCTATGGGACTACAATGCCTTTCTATTCTTCATCTCTTACTTGTCAGAAAAAGGGTTTGTAAAGGAGATTTGAGGTCTGGTGTAAACATTTACCTCAAATTATACATTTATAAGGGTGTTTTCAACTCTTTTTTTTTATAAGTACAATCTAAAGACGTACCCCACTGTAGCATGATTGCCTAGACTGCATATTATGTTCTTTCTTAAGTGTCTCTGCAGGCCTCCCTAAAGCAAGGCGAACATCTTCATTTAAGAAGAGACTATGTAAAGAAGTGCTCCGGGATACCGCACATGGGTAGAACTATTGAAACGCTTAAGACTTCAACGAAGGTTCCCCTATGAGAGAACTGGACGTACAGGTGAGAAACTATTCCTTCTCCACGGCCAGCTTGGCCCTAATATCTCTCAAAATGTATTATGTTTCTTGGGTAGATACACCTGTGCTTTGTGGGACATGACCTCTGAAATTTTGCTGGCCATCCCGGAAGACCTCAGGATCTCCATATGCCAAACAATTCAAGATGGTCAAGACGTGGCCTTGTATGCATTCTTTGCTTTCTTGGACTCTTCAGACTGTATAGCTAGAGCTATTGGCACCAGTGTTGTGCTTATAAGGAATAACTAGATAGGATCAACTGGACTTTAAGAAGCCATGCTAGCATTCCTAAAGGATGTGGGTTTTGAATTGTCCTGATTGTTTGAAGAGAGCGCTGATGCAGAACAATTTAACGAAATTCACATCCAGCCTCCAGCCAAGCAATTACATCTGCAGTATAGACAATTCAGGGCCATACAAGGGGGCTAGCTTAAAGACAGGACTATAATTCCAAACCTGCCGTTTTGGATCAGATGTTGTGGCGTTGGCCAGGCTCTGTGCACCAGCAGCATCTGCAGTCTTCCAGCTTCTCCTCTTCTATTGCATTGTCCTTCAAGCTGGTTTAGTATGCCCTCACAGCCACATGTTGGGCTGGGAAGAAGCCTGGATCAGCATTTTTCTCCCATGCTGGAGGTCTATCACATCAAACAGACAAGTCTACAAATCATTTGGAGGGATTACTCTTTGTTGTTTGTTTTGTACACAGCCCCATCTCCCCCACCGACTGACTTTCAGAGGAGCAGTCTTAAGGCAGGAAGTCAACCTTCTAATGACCGAAGGTGCAGTCAAGGAGATACTAAACTCTGAGAGGCAACAGAGGTTCTACATATGCTACTTGTGCCAAAAAAAAGGTCAGTCTTTTTCTGGGCTCTATGGCCATTAAATGCCTTCATGAGGAAAGACACATTCAAGCTTCGCACTCTGTCTCAGATTCTTGCAGGGCACATATTTTCTTACACTCTTTCTGGAGTCACACAGGTACTACCTGCGTTTCACAATGTTGTTTGAACACTTCTAATTTGCGTTGATCCCCATGAGCCTTACCTCTGCACTTTTGGTCTTAACAAAACTGATGGCAGTCGTTGATGCCCACCTTCGGAGGCCTGGAATACGTGTGTTCTTCTACCTCGGTGACTGAGTTTTCAAGGTGGATCATCTCAGTCGTTTTCCATATCAGCACCACGTATGAAGGCATGACATCCTTTGGCTTCACCCTCAGCGAGCTGAAGTCCCACACAGAGGATTCCATTCATAACGCCCACCCTGGACACAATGTCGTTCAAGGTCTTCCTGCTACAGCAGCAAGTCTGGGACATTTAGGATATGATCCCAGTGTTTCCGGCTCAGTCCTGCATCTCAGAAGGGATGGTTGTGGGGCTATTTGGACTTTCTGCATCCTCGTTTTGCAAAACATCAGGTGGCATATGCAGGCTCTGCAATGGAACCTCAGTCCCTCGCTGGGCCCACCTTCAGGACCGCCTCTCAGATTTAATTTAGATCTCACAAGAGGCAGCTCAGGATCTGCACTGGTGGCAATGGTGGTTAATGAGCACCATCTAAATCCTTCTCCCACCCAGCTTACATTGGCTCACGTGGTCAAGAAGCAGTGCTCCCTTGACAGTCAGGTTCAGTGGGACTGCCTGTTTGCCCACTCAGCTTTGCATGAATTGCTGGTCTGAGTCCACTCCCCAGCCCCTGCACCTTTGCTAAGTACTGCTGTGGTATCTATTCTAAAGGTGAGGGATTGCAGTTAGATAGGGTATTCCACAGAAAGAGCATTACCAAAGTTAAGCACCATGTTTAATTGTTGGCTGGTTTTGGCTTTAAATGTTTCTGCTCCCATTAGAAAGTCAGACTTGCTTCCATCTAGACCCTCTCCCTTTGGTACACTAGTTTCTTAGTAGACGTTAGGCATGCCTGTAAATTTCGAGAACAAACCCGGCACCAGTACTGGGCTGTGGCTGCTCATACTTTCTATAATGAAGCCTTCCGAAGCAAAAAAGAAAAGGAGGAGAGTGCACTAGTCTAGGTGAAATGTTATTCCTCAGACTTGGCAGCAGCAAACAGTCCCTTTCAGGAGATTTTAGCAATGTTTGCCAATTCTACAGTCTCCCCAAAATACTGTTCCTGCTTCCCTTGCTCGCTGACTCCCTGTCTTAATTTTGCAAGGATCAAATGCATTCCATCTAATCTACCTGAAAATGTAGTATCTTTTCCACTCTAGGTTTCACCTGCAGAAGTTACAGTTGTGCTAAATTAAAGGTCCTGCCTTCTCTACCCACCACTAAACGTATGACAGCAGTTAATTCTGGCTCTCCTGACAGTCCTTGTCCTCCTAGAATACTTGACTAGTCTGCTACTACAGTGGCACCATTTTTCAACTGAAAGTCTTTGAAAATGTGCATTTGCCAGCTGTAGATTTAGTGTGAACTTTCGACACTGCCTTTTCTCCAGGCGTTAATGCCAGGTCACTTTTGTGCAATTGCATGCTTTACAAATGAAATAAATGCAGTCCTTGTTGGTGACCAAGTGAATGTCTGTGTCATGACAGTAAAATATATTAACTTCAGCCTTAGCAGAGGTTTCAAGCCCCTCAGTTGCAATATAAATAATCCTAATAAAGTCAATAATACCAGCATAAGGAAATACTGTACAGCAGGGGAGGCGGCATCCATCAGGTGCAAGAGGGACGTCTTGTACATGGGCCAGGCAACAAATTATCTTCTGACTTTCCAGGTGGGTGGGGTATAAGTCTTCTCAGAAAGGAACAAAAACGAAAGAAATATTTGTGCTGAAAATGGTACGATATAGTTAATTCTACATTTTAAGACATCTTCTCTTGTGATTCCTTCAAAAAAGCATCCCTTTTACCTTCTCTGTAGCTACAAATATAGCCTTCAAAGAAAATCAGTAGAATCAGCAAGCCTCTACCAGGGAAATTTGTAATTGCTATTCCCTTTGGTGCTGTAGAGAATTCTATTGCATCTGGCTATGTTCCTTCTATAAATACTGTCTCTACAAAGGGCTGAGAAAAGAAAGCATATCCATTTAAGAGGTAATTGATAAAGAGTGAAATGTTCAGGATATTTGTTTTACAACAGATCTATCCACAACTCAATGTGGGAGATGGAATGAGTAGCATAAACCTGCTAGATGCATATTTTCTCAATCCCTTAAAATATTGACAATTTTTCATCTTTAAAGGAGAGAAAAATCACTCTCAGTAGAAGCTGGTACTGTTCACACTCAACTCAATCCTGCATGCTTTCTCAATGTGTATCACAATGGTTAAAGGTGATCTCAGGTAGAAACATACAGAAATCTAAAAAATACTTTCAGACATCAGCCTCTGTCCTCTGAATTTGTGGAATACCTCAAAATAAACATAGACACTGGCAAGGTATTGAATTACTTGTGAGATCCATTGGATTCATGCAGAGAACAAGTGTGTTGTTAATTTAGCAGAGGTGGCACGAATGACACATATCTTACTTTTCCCAACAGCAACACAAAGTTAAGCTCTCCTAGGCTTTGTGACATCTTTCATTTTCTTATTTCTTAATAAAGATTAATAAAATGTGTGTCTTAATATGAGGCATCGAGCAATACTTGAAGGACCGATTGTCAGCAGAAGGTAAATTGGTAAGAGATACTGAAGCTATCCCAAGCAGCATTGCAATCTCTATCGTGGTGGTATCTTTGAAGGAACTTCTTGACAGGAGTTTCTTTTCACCAAGTTAGGTTGGCCAGGCAACTTCAATGTTTCAAGAGTTCAAGGCATATGGATTTGGAAAGAAGCTTAGTATCATATATTGTTTCTGAAACTCTGTGCAGTTCATTTAGTTGGCAAGTCTTTTATTTCTTCTATCACAGTGAATTTGGCTCTAGTTCAGGCAGACCGTACCACCATAATATGCTACCCTACATACATGGTGGGAACACGATCCAGTACTCTAAAAGTACCAGAATATTCAGAGTGGGCGCTGTGGAGATCTTGCTGGCACAACAGTTCTGTCTGCGTCGCATATAAAACATTGGCACACTTGAATGGAAGCAACCAGCATGCCAGGACAAGTCTGGTTTATCCTTGTCTGGGTGCTGCAGGGCCCTGCATTTGTGCTACCAGACTTCTGTCTCCTGGTTTGTTGTGGGTATAGTACAGGCTTGCCAGTCCCCATAGCCCAGTTTTAGTATGGCCGAAGACGTTGGCCATCTTCAACATGCCCAGACAGATGGCCTGTTTGCAGTGATGCAAACAGGAACTATTTAAAATATGGGTAGGGTTGCCTTTAGCAACTTTTACCAGGTTGGTTAGGGAGTGCCCGGGAGTCATCCCCAGTAACCAGCTGTTAACAATAAATGTAGTATCTCAAAGCACCATTCTCAGAACACTTCCTGGATTTGCAGAGATTAGAAGAGTACTGAATCTGCTATTTGTGACTTGAGAAGAGCTCTGAAGAAATGACTTGCCCCACTCCTTGAACCCAGGACAAAGAAGAACAATGAAGTAGACTCCAAGGGTCACTTGTCTGACTTCCGTTGTGGCTACAGGGACACAACGAGTTCCAAGACACCTTTTTCTGAAGCACCCAGCTGATCATCAGCACTAGACTTGGACTGGATTTTGAGTTTTAGAGACTTTGGGGGTCATTCCAACTTCGGCGGGCGGCGGAGGCTGCCCGCCATAGTTCCCCCGCCAGAAGACCGCACCGCGGTCAAATGACCGCCGCGGTCATTCTGACTTTCCCGCTGGGCAGGCGGGCGACCGCCAAAAGGCCGCCCGCCCGCCCAGCGGGAAAGACCCAGCAACGATGAAGCCGGCTCCGAATGGAGCAGGCGGAGTTGCTGGTGTGCGACGGGTGCAGTTGCACCCGTCGCGATTTTGAGTGCCTGCTTTGCAGACACTGAAAATCTTAATGGGGCCCTGTTAGGGGGCCCCTGCAGTGCCCATGGCAGTGGCATGGGCACTGCAGGGGCCCCCAGGGGCCCCACGACACCCGTCCCCGCCATCCTGTTTCTGGCGGTTTTCATCGCCAGAAACAGGATGGCGGGAAGGGGGTCGGAATCCCCATGGCGGCGCTGCTTGCAGCGCCACCGTGGAGTATTCCCTGGGGCAGCGGAAAACCGGCGGGAAACCGCCAGTTTCCCTTTTCTGACCGCGGCTTTACCGCCGCGGTCAGAATGGCCCCTGAAGCACCGCCAGCCTGTTGGCGGTGCTTCCGCGGCACTCTGCCCTGGCGGTTTTCAACCGCCAGGATCAGAATGACCGCCTTTGAGTTGATAGCAACAAGGGTTGTGATTATTCCTTGAGGTGAGCAGTCAACTACCCCAAATAACATTCCAGTCTCTGACAATTGGCAAAGCAATAAGTATTTTTTGCCAGTCTACTGGCTTTGCCAATATTTGTTTCTATAGGCATGCAGGCGCAATCATCAACACACATGATCCTGCATGTGCAGTAGCTTTGGAATGGGTTCTTACAATAGGAAATATATTCCATGATGGCTGCATGCGTCATGACACATGTGAACGTATTGTCACTACAGTGTGTGTATGCATCAGAGCGCTTTCATGCTTTGCCTTTTGGTTTTTTAAATGTAGTGTTAGAAGATGGCAAACATGCACCTTGAAGCAGTAAATACAAAAAAAGTAATTAAATGTGTGCAAAAGGGCACTTCAAAAAACGAATGCCCCTACAGCAAATTGCAAATGTCAGGCCTTCTCGAACAATAATAATAAAGAAGAGCACAGGCAAACCAGGCCGGAGAGGGCATAAGGAGAATTAAATGCCACTGAATGGCAAAAGCAAGGGGCAGTGAACAACAGACGAAACCGGGGGGTGGGTGATTTTCTGAAATTGTAAGTAGATTAAAAAGAAAAGGTAAGAGGGATGGGAAGGTGTGGGGAAAGCAACATACAATCTTGTAGGGGCGAATAGCACATGAAGGGAAACCAGCATACAGAGAACAAGAAAACGAACTCCATTGAAATGCTGAAAGTTTTTTTTTTTTTTTTTTTTTTTTTTTTTTAAAGCACTAATTTCAATAGGTCTGGCTTTAATGTGCTAACAAATGTAAGCAGAAGCATGCACACATGCTGCTTGCATGCATTAGCACATTAAATCCATGCCAACTGTCTTTCCCAATGCTTGCTTGAAATGTTCCCTCTCATTGTTTAGTGTTTTTTTCTCCTTTAGCACGTGTCCTCATCAGTGAGTTTATTATGTAACGATCCTGTGACCAAATCCTCGCAATCTCCCTATTTTGGTGTTAAATGTACCTGAAAGATGCACATGCTCTTCAAATGATCGCCTAACCGTGGCTGCTTAACAGGAAGAATTCTGTTCTGGTAAGGATTGCAAACCTCACTGAAAGAAACACCTGCTTGGTATTCATACACACCTTGCAGATGAGTGTCTCCTGTCACATGGAGGATATCTCAGTGTTACATTGTACTTCTTTTACACAGCTGGCGTGTGTCTCATTCAGATATATCCCACCTCTGCTAAACCGCTTAAACCAGTGGTTCCCAACCTGTGGTCCGGGGACTTCTACACAGAACTGTAGAGCTCCACTTTTTTATATTTATCATTTCCGAGTGGCCATTTACACAGGTGTTTACTTCAGTCTCCACTCCATCAAATGAGAGTAATGGAAAACAGCCTTTCTTATGATCATCACATCTGCCCAGAGGGTGAGGGAGCTGCAAACATAGTCATCTAATCTTTCCCTGCTTTTCCATCTATTCTGACAAAGTGGTGCTTTGCATTAGGGCCTTCTTTCTGCAGAAAGTAGTTACGCCCTTCCATTTGGCCAGTTCATCTCCTTGTCTACTTTTTATGGAACCCCGCATCCTTTTAGGGAAGAGGAGAGACTCCACCGCCTGGACCCAGAAAGAGCATCGGTGTTTTACCTTGATTGTACCAGATTTTCGTGTGGATGAACAGCTCTTTGATGGTTATGTGGGTGCGATGAAAGGCCAGGCAGTGCAGAAAAGAACCATGTCGAGATGGGTCATGCTCTGCATTAAAATGTGATATGCCCTGGCTAAGAAGCAACCCTAAAGGATTTGCGTGCTCATTCTACCAGAGCTAATGCTGCAACTACTGTTAGCATGCGGTGTTCCAATCTTTCACATGTCATGTGGCAACGCAGGCATCTTTGCGCATGTTTACCAAGCACTAATGCCTGAACAGTCAATTTCGTAGGGCTGGGCATTTTGTCCTTTTAGTCCTGCTGGACTCTCTGGTGTGGTCTTAGTTGGCAGACCCACCTCTGGGGATGGTGTTGCTTGGGTATCTATTCCAAGGTAAGGAATCTGCAACTAGATGTCTCTTTCAGATAGACAAGTTATTTATTTTTGGTAATGCCTTATCTAGGAGAGACAAAATCTAATTGCATATTCCTTACCGACCCACCCATCCTCCCCATTCTGCGAATCGATTTTTAGAGTCAGGGACTCACTTTCAGGTACCTAGTTTTGAATCAAGAGTGGTCAGTGTTCTTCATAGCTCTGCATTTCTAGCTTGGAAAGTCGTGAAAAGAAACTGATATCCGTGCAGCAGGGTGACACCTATGTAGGACCTGCATCATAATTTCTGGCACAAACGATGACTGACGTGAAGCCAATCAATGCCACCTAACAGCACGCAGGGGTACTGCTCAAGGAAAATCTCCAGATCCATACTGAAACTTGAGGAAATTCTAAGATAAGGAATTTGCTACTAGATATTGTACCAGACAAGGAGTTACTGAAAGCAAGTAACTTGTCCTTCATGGAGAGTTCCATAAAGTGCCAGTAGCTAAAGTACTATATTTAGGGCATGTTCAATTTCCCAACCGGGCATAATTTTTCTCTATTCCAGAGATTAGCATATTTTGAGAAGCTCAGAAGAGTGGGTGTGCCCCGATAAAGAAATCCTTTCCCCTTCGAAGCGCAATAGGATAATTTCTAATTGATAAACCCTCTTTTTGACCTTGTGGAAAGACGAACCTTCATGAATCTAAGAATGTTTCATTTTTTGTGGCCATTGCACGGGTTAGAAAGGTTAGTAAGATTAGATTTGTTTATGAGCCCTGTACAAGTGTGAGCATAGCCCTAATGCAATGTCTCCCTCAGGGCTTACATTTACTATTGTCCGGTGTTCCCAGATTCTCATATACATTAGATGACTTTACTTCCTTACGGCAGAATTCTTCCATTCCAACAGAAATATATTTTCAAACTTTTGATGTACAGCGAGCATTGAAGTATTATTTGGATAAGCAGAAACCTATTGTAAAATGTATACTGGTCGTTATAAACTGTGGAATTGCACATAGGTGGTTTACTGTAACTAAACACTCAATTGCAAGGGGTACAGTCTAGCTTTTCAACTTTCGCCAGAAATCAAAACACCCTCTTTAGTTGAAGTTACAGCTCTTTTATTTAGGTATTAAGTATTCTCTTCGTCTCTTTTCAGAAATATTTTCATTAGCTAAGTTGGGACGAAGCCAAAGTCAAATCTTTCCACATCTTAGGTAGATACTTTCATCTTGTATGTGACTCTAGAGTGGAAGCTAAAGTTAGTTGCAGCCTTGTTGATTAGATAACTTCATTTTACTCTGAAATTTGTATGCCTACTGACAACACTTAGGGGGTCATTCTGACCCTGGCGGCCGGTGGCCGCCAGGGCCACCGACCACGGGAGCACCGCCAACAGGCTGGCGGTGCTCCCACGAGCATTCTGACTGCGGCGGTTCAGCCGCGGTCAGAAGCGGCAAGTCGGCGGGCTCCCGCCGACTTACCGCTGCTCGGGGGAATCCTTCATGGCGGCGGAGCGCGCTCCGCCGTCATGAGGATTCTGACAGCCCCTACCGCCATCCTGTTCATGGCGGGAAACCCGCCATGAACAGGATGGCGGTAGGGGGTGCCGCGGGGACCCTGGGGGCCCCTGCCGTGCCCATGCCAATGGCATGGGCACGGCAGGGGCCCCCGTAAGAGGGCCCCGCAAAGTATTTCAGTGTCTGCCATGCAGACACTGAAATACGCGACGGGTGCAAACTGCACCCGTCGCACCCCTGCAACTACGGCGGCTCAATTCTGAGCCGGCGTCCTCGTTGCAGGGGCATTTCTTTCCTCTGGGCCGGCGGGCGCTCTTTTGGAGAGTGCCCGCCGGCCCAGAGGAAATGTTAGAATGGCCGCCGGGTCTTGTGACCGCGGTGCGGTCATTTGGCGGCGGAACCTTGGCGGACGGCCTCCGCCGTCCGCCAAGGTTAAAATCAGGCCCTTAGTTTTTAATCGCCTTTCAAAATCAAGCGCAAGGACGACCATTTGAACTCTTTATCTGAATATCTAACTCTAAAAACGTCTGAAACATTTGTAAAGCTTACCACCAGTAAAATGATCCTAAGCGAATGGTGTGAATTCTCTGCATTTGGATACCCCCCCCCCCCAAAAAAAAGTGAAACATTTCCAACTCCAGATTGCTGCTGCACACCTGATCATCACTCATCCGGGCAAGCTAACCTCTTTGACAATATTCAGGCTCTACACTAGTTGCCAATCCACAACAGACACTTTTTTAAATTTACGACTATTTGCCAGATGATAAGGCTTCAAATTTCACCCACAACATTGAGCCTTAGGACGAATTTAAAAAAATTGTTGAAGTGCAATGACAAGGCTTTTTCTCTTGCTCCTGCACAATTTTGGAACTCTTGGCTGTACCACCTTTGATTTGACGCTTGCTTCTTATGTTAACAAAAAAAAAAAACTGCTTGAGACTTGGATCTTTCTCATCTGAGTCTTTCTCAGCAATTAAGTTTGTCTTCCACAGTGCTTAGACGCTGTGCATATTTTGTGCTATGAAAATAGCATAAGACTTGCAAGAGTTCCCATGTGTGCGCAGAATCTAAATTGAATTATAACATGCACACTATCAAAGACAATTATTTATTTTGTTGCATTAGATATCAGAGCATATGTCTGATTAAGCAACAACAACAAAAATAAATTAGTAATTGACTGGTTTTTATCAACACTTCATTCTCAACTCTCTCTGCAGGAGTCACTACACCCATATGATGATAATGAATTGGAAGTACTTGCGGGCTCTTCAAAAGCAGACAGAGTGGCTGGATATGTCTGTCGCTCCCTATCAGTGCCTACTATTCCAGGCTCACAAATGTGTGCTGCAATATGACATAATTACATCCCTATCTGTTTAACCGCCCAACTTGTCCCCTCAGACATGCTACTGGCTTATGAAGCAAACTGTTGATCTTAGCACTAAAGGCACTTTAAATACTGTGATACATATTGAATAAAATATCTCATACATTTCCAATGCATATATGATTGTTAAGTGTCTTATAAATCTTTTGGTAAGAATATTTTGTGTCTTAGTTTATTTCAGAGAGGTCTAGAGAAAGCTGACGAGAGTCCGCTGTGCACTTGTTAGTGCATCAGACATTATTAATGTAACTGTTCTCCCTCGTACATTATCATCATCTGCTTAATCAAGATAAGGATGGTGCTGTAAACCATCTTGCATTCATCCTCAAGCTTTCTCACAAGATATGACTACTTAATTTGTTTACTTTTAAAACAAGTAGGTTATAGAAAGTAAATCCGCTATACTGCCTTACCTGTTTAGGTGGTGGTGTCCCCTTAATAACCAAATTTATCTCTCAGAGGTTTTCACTTTATAGTCAGTAGATGCTACCAATTAATGCTATAATCTTGCTGTTTTTTTTAGATGTGACAAAGCAAAAACAACAAGTGATGGACGGAATGCTGAACATTGTCAAACATTCACCCCCAGTACAGTGATCTGGGCCTAAATCCATGTTTTTTTTTGCTGCCCATGCCATTCCAGTTTGGACCTAGCCATATGCAAATCAGTCTTGACCCTGTCCGCCATGGGAACAGTCCAGCCCGAACTGCTAGGCCAGGTCTTCCCTGGACTGGAAACAAGCATCCTGGGACCGGTTTCGGGGTTTCACCCCTCATCAGCCAGGCTAGCTTGAATCCAGTGGCATGGGAAGCACGGGACCCACGTCTGGGCATACCCTTCCCACTTAGGGCGACAAAGTAAAAACAAGTAATGGACGGAATGCTGAACATTGTCCAACATTCACCCCCAGTACAGTGATCTGGGCCTAAATCCATAGTTTTTTTTGCTGCCCATGCCATTCCAGTTTGGACCCAGCCATATGCAAATCAGTCTTGACCCTGTCCCCCATGGGAACAGTCCAGCCCGAACTGCTAGGCCAGGTCTTCCCTGGACTGGAAACAAGCTTCCTGGGACCGGTTTCGGGGTTTCACCCCTCATCAGCCAGGCTAGCTTGAATCCAGTGGCATGGGAAGCACGGGACCCACGTATGGGCAAACCCTTCCCACTTAGGGCGACAAAGCAAAAACAACAAGTGATGGACGGAATGCTGAACATTGTCAAACATTCACCCCCTGCACAGTGATCTGGGCCTAAATCCGTCGTTTTTTTGCTGCCCATGCCATTCCAGTTTGGACCCAGCCATATGCAAATCAGTCTTGACCCTGTCCCCCATGGGAACAGTCCAGCCCGAACTGCTAGGCCAGGTCTTCCCTGGACTGGAAACAAGCATCCTGGGACCGGTTACATTTTTTAGATGTAGCATAGTTCATACGGCCCTGTGCAGACTGTTGGAGGCTTTCTGCAGGGCCTGCAACAAACTAAAATAAAAAATGTGTGTCACTCTCTCACACACACACACCCACCCAACCCAGCCCCCACCTAACCCCCCCCCCCCCCCTCCCCGCCCCCCCCCCCCCCCCCACCCACCCACCCACCCAAAAAATAAACGGAGAACCGGCACTCAGCACATGTTTCATATGATATTGTTTTTTTCCCGTCGGCATTAATGGCATGATGCGTTTCAGCTGGAAACATTTCTGGGGGCTGTTGTGCTCCCTACAGCCACAACAATACTTAAAAAACGTTGGTGGTGCCCCTGGCCGGCCTTGAGGTACCACAACAACTACAGTAGTGTAAACAAAGCACATGCAGGGCATTATTGATCATTCTGTGGGGGAGCAGTGAATATTAATTGAGTGGAGAGACTGTGCCTGCCTGCAGCCTGAGGAGACAGAGGAGAGGTGCTGCGAGTAGCGGGTACGTTTTTATTTTATTTTATTTTCCTTTATTTTGTGACCTGCTCGCCTTTCCCCACCATACGTCCCCCCCCCCCCCCAACCACGCGTGCCGCTCCCACCCCTCTTCTCATTAATGATGAGAGCCGCAACTGCAATATACACTACGGATGTTCCCACCTCCCCCTCTCAAAAAAAAAAAAAAAAAAAAAGTGCTAGCCCCGGGGTCCCAGCCAATTAATAAAAGGGAAGAGGGGGCTATGTGGCCCCCCTCATGAGGACGGTTTTGGCCGAAGGGGGCCAGCCATTTGTACCTCTGTGCTTTTGCCCCCCTAGGGCATCCAGTGTGCAGGCTTGAGGACTGTGGAGGCTATTGTGCAAGGGAGCTTTGATTCCCCGAAGTCCCTTTTGGCTTCCCGCCTCCTGCAAGAGCTGGCATTGATCCAGCATCCTCTGTGCGGTAGCAACACTTGACAGCAGACAACAAAACTGATTAGATGTTTGCTCCCAGCGGGCGAGAGCAGTTTTCCTGCCCCCACCCTCTGGAAGCGGACCTACTATTTGCTCTTGTTTGCCAGGAGCTGTCATAGCTCCCACCAAGCTACAGCAAACTGCTATGTTCTGAGGGTGGGTTCCTCAGGACATAGGGAGCTGGCCCTGGGGGGTGGTGGCCCCAAGGGCCATTAATGACTCCAGGAGTGAAGGGGGTGGGGTATGCGTGACCCCAACTCCTTTATTTTCACAGGACTAGTCCCAGGAAGTGGTGGTCCCCAGGGCCATATATGGGCCCTTGAGGAGGCTCTGTCTGACCCCCACCACCCCCATCTCCATAATTGAATTGGCCATGCGACAGGGAGGTCAAGGTCCCCGGGGCTCTAAACGGCCTATGGAAGTAGGCCACACAGTCCCCTCCTTTTCAGTTATAGTTGGCCTGGCCCTGCAGAGGTGGCTGTCGCTGGGACCCATATCTGCCATGAGGAGGCCATGTGCAACCCCCCTCCTCATAATATTTATATGCCATGGGCATTTAACATTTTTGCCGGGATTCGTGGATTCATGGATCCTCTGCAGATTTTGCTGCAATATTATTCTTTTTTTTTAAATGCTTTTTGACCTTGGAAGGGTCCCTGGGGGACCCTACCACTAGGCTAGGGTGTCAGGGTTTTACTACCTTTCTCCCTTCTCTTTTTTTTCTTCTTTTTTTCATTTTTTCTTTTGTTTTGGGACTGTGCTGAGTCTGAGTCTCAAAATGGCTTCCAGCACTTCCTGGTTGATGTTTCCGCAGCCAATCAGATCTCAGCATAGTTTCCGTGTTTCTATATATGTTTTTTTGTTTTTTTGTTTTTTGTTTTGCTTTAAATATTTTAAAAACTACTGAACAGGTTTACACCAAATAACAAAAAGGCATCTTTCTCAACCATGGTTTACCTTTTCTGCCAAATTTGGTGCAATTCCGTTCAGTGGTTCGGCCTATAGTTGTGTTTGAAGTCTATATAGGAATTTGCATAGTGAAAACACATTTTGGGACCTTTCCCCTTTTTAACGATCCCCGCTTAACGAATCTCTTCCCTCTTCCCTCCTCCCCCCGATTTAAGATGGCATCTGCACTTATTAGCGTACAAGTTTTGAAAATTGTTTGAAGATTCATCAAACTTAACCAAACTTATTGGCAAAACAAAAAACACTTTGTCTATGGGAATTAGGTCCTAACTATAACTACGTATTGGTGACTGCCAGAAGGTTGTGTGTGCAGGTATATGATACTATAGTGGTGGTCTAAGGCTGGACAAATCCAGGGGTTGCCCGCTTGCAGGGGGGCTGGATTCACAACCTGTGGATAACCACGCCCCTTATCATCTCACAAATTACATCACTGATATGTTCTTTAACATCACTGTGTATAGCGACAGCGTAAGTTATAGTTACTTTAGCTAACTATAACTGTCAGTGTTTTGTTTTTAGTTTAAAATCTTACGTTGTAAGTGGCATTTTCACATAACTGTAATATTTTTATCGGGAGACGGAGGGGACCGCTGGGTGGTAGGAAATTTGGGCAAGTGCGGTGATCCCACACAGAAATGTGAGGAAAATGTGAATTTAGCTAAATTTCAGGTTTGCAGGGGATTCTGGGTAAGAAAACATTGGGGGATCCACACAAGCCACACCTCCCTGGATCCCCCCAGGTGTCTAGTTTCTGAAATGTCTGGGTTTGGTAGGTTTCCCTAGATGGCCGCCGAGCACGTGACCAAAAATGCAGGTGCCAGCTTGTAAAAACCAGGATGTTTCGTGATAGATAATTTTAATGTCTCAACAACCTGTCTTCATCCCCTCCCTGTCACAGACAGTTGGCCCACCCAAGTGAGGTACCATTTTTATCAGGAGACCGAGGGGCACACAGAAATCAAGGAAAATGTGGTTTTAGTCACATTTTGAGGTCTGCAGGGCATTGTCGGTAAGAAAGCTTGTTGGGATCCGTAAGAGGCACACCACCCTGTACGCCCCTTGGTGTCTAATTTACAAACATATCTAGAGTTGGTAGACTTTCCCTAGAGACAATGTACACAATGGCAGAGAAAGAAAAGACAAATATTACTGCACAACCATCTAGTCCTCAAGCACACACACATAGTGGTTGGATTAGACACGAGGGTTAGTGAAGGTTCAGAATGTAAACGTTTATTGACGAGATTTCACAAAAATGGAATGCACTGTTTATAATTGAAAGATCAAAACTGACTCACAGCTCATGAGCTGTAAAGCCTCGCCAAGACATCAAATGATTTACAGGCCATTGACAAGGCTTTCATACGTGACCCACACAAGACCTTTCACAATAACAGCCGCTGGTCAAGCACATTATAACACTCACATCAACAGACAATGTACACCCTGGAAGAGAAAAGACTAATATTACTGCATAACCATCTATTCCTCAAGTACACACACTTACTGTTTGGATTTCTCACAGGGGTGAGTGAAGGATCAGAAAGTAACACTTTATTAACAAGAGATTTTATAAAAAATGAAACGCACTATGAATGATTGAAAGGTCAAAAAACTGAACCAGTGACTCACAGCTTGAGAGCTGTAAAGCCGTGACAAGGCACCAGCTACTTTACATGCCATACACACTCCTTTCATACGTAACACACACAAGACCATTCACTTTGCTCACTGCGGGCCCAGCACATAAAACTCACACCAGCAGACAGCACCATCCAAGGGCCCATCACTTTCATATACTCACATGCCTGATAGAGCAATCACAGCGGCTGACGGAGTGTGTGGAGTGGCGTTTTTGCTTGCAGTGTGTGTAGTGACCAGCAGCAAGTCACTGCTCACACACTTCCAGCCAAATGCCAGCTCAAGCACACAGCCTGCAAAGCGCCAGTCCACGCACATTGCCATCACATTTTTTTTTTAACAAAAAAGAAAAAACAAACCATTTGAAAGTAAATACAAAACTAGAACTCCGAACACAACAGCTCTAACTAAATACATCACACCAATGTCAACCTTGAAATCTGAACAAAAATATAAAACTTTACAAAACCAATCCGTTTACTTTTACGCTCACAGTTGCTCCCAAAAACTCTGTTGCATGTGATACAATTTACAAATTGGGGGCACACACAGGCCAGGTTTAGAAGGACACTTGGGGCAGTACATACAAGTCTCCTTCCTCACACCTCTTCGCATACAGACTCTGCCTCTCCTATTGCGAAAACAATTTTTGGGGGTATGGGAGAAATGTGATCACCAAAGTGACAATCTTTCTAACTAGCCACATTATCCACCACCCCTATTCTAGGAACACTTGCCTGTTCCACTAAAACAAGGATGCCTATCACAGACTGCTGAAACTGAACAAATGTCATCTTTGACTTTGGAGAACAATCTTTGTTTACAACAAAAACATTGAAGGTTGCAACATTAAACGAATGAATAGGCAGCTTCTTATACCAAATGTAAGCCTTTCAAACAGCAGTGTAAGGTTCCAACCTCTGATTTACTCGGTCTACACCACCCATGTGCTTACTGCAGTCTAAAATGGACACAGGTTTGCACACTTCATCAACCTGACCCCAAACAGTCACAGATTAAGTACTTTCTTCATGGTTGGTAGTTAGCATGTAGACATCTCTCCAGTCTGCAAATTTCACAGCTAGAAGTTCATCACTATTCAAGGTACTGCACTGTCCCCTCAGGTTTTTTTTCAAGCAAGCTCTTTTGAGTAACCTTTACAGTTATAGCGGATTGTGCCACAAGCAACAGTCTCCACTTTGAACAATTCCCTGAACAATTGTACAACAGTGTAGAAGTTATCTATGTATAAATGCTGACCTTTGTAAAAAAAAAAAAAAAAAAAAGTCCTGTACCAAGTTCCCAAACAATATTCTCACTAACTCAGAAAGTGGACTGGCAACCAGGAAGATCAATACTGGAATCCCTTCCAGTGTACACCCTGAAATTATAGACGAACCCAGTTCTACTCTCAGACAGCATAGCCGTCTTAATTCCATAAGTGCTCTCTTGCTAGAAATGTTCTGCCTAAAACCCTAGTGGCCCTTGGCCCTTGAACAGGACCAAAGACTCATCCACAGCTATTTCTTTCCCTGGAACACAGATCTCTGAAACTTGATTTACAAAGTGATCAAGAGCAGGCCAAATCTTAAAGAGACGGTCACAATCAGAGTGATCTCTTGGCAACGCTGAAGCATTATCAACAAAATGCAGCATCCCAAGCAGAAACAAATACCGATCACGACTCATGGTTGTAGGAAGTATAGCCTTTGTCAACCAGAGACTAGTAGACCAATATGAAGACAGCAACGACTTCCTTATCAAGCCCATCAATAAAGTTAAACTAAAGAACTTCTTCAACTCATCCAGATTTGTGGTAGTCCACCAGCTAGCCCTAGAGTGGGGCTTAAGTCTGGAATTGTTGTCCCTCAAATACTGTTCAGCTTAAAAATTAGTCTGGCCAACAATATCATCCAAAAATACATTGTCCATAAACAACTGAAAGAAATTTATAGGCAAAACGTGTTCAGTATTCACTCTACACTCTGCGACACCAGTAAAGGCAGGCAACACCAGCTGCACCATGGTTGGGGCAACCCAGAGTTCTGCACTTCTCATGGAAAGCCTTTCAGCCCCAGGCTGCAATCCAGATGCCTCTTACTGCACCAATGGTACATCAGTGTCCTACTCTAAAACAGGCACTTCCTCCGCGCTGAGAGTGGCATCATCAAATGAATTCTCTCGGACTGAAAATTCACCATCAGAATCTTGCACTGCCTTCTCTGCCTCAGATGCAGAGTCAGTCTCAAAATCATGGTCAGCAGTAGATTAGAAAAGCATGCCAACAACCTGTGTAAAATAAATACAAAACGAAGGTGGTCATTACAACCCTGGCGGACGGTGTTAAAGCGGCGGTAAGACCGCCAACAGGCCGGCGGTAAAAAAAAATTGAATTACGACCGTGGCGGAAACCGCCAACAAAGACAGCCACTTTAACACTCCGACCGCCACGGCGGTACAAACAAACAGCGCGGCGGTCACCGCCATCATACAGGTGGGAGACAAAGTACCGCCCACTGTATCACGACCTACCAATCCGCCACCTTTTCCGGGGTGGATTCACTGCGGACAAAAACACGGCGGAAACAGGACTTCGAAGGGAAAACGCTGACCTCTACACACCCCACGAGGAACTCGGACGCCATGGAACCAGAGCTGCAGATCCTGCCAGCCCTTATCTTCTTGCCCCTCTACCAGGAGCACAAACGCCGGCAGCGAGGACAACTGTGAGTACTGCACCTACGACATAGGGGAGGGAAAAAACAGGGACACACACACACGCAACACCCCCACCCTCACCCACTACAACACACACACCAATACATTACAGTTAAACCCCCCCCCCCCCAGAAGAATGCAAATACAAAAGGAAATGGGTGTAACCATTGTAATATATTAAAACCAAGTACGCAAAAATATATATATACACTATAAACAACATATATAACAAGCTTAGTAGTCCAGGCAGTGCTCCAATGAAGTCCGCGGAACACTGGGCCCACACGGTATGGGCGAGGCCCACACAAGATCCCCGACCATGACGGAGAGAACACTGCAGGGGCATCAGAGAGCAAGAAAACAGCCACCTCAGGGGGAGGGAAAGGTGGGGGCACCTCAGCCGGTTGAGTGCACAACGCTAAATCCACGAGAGGGCCACATGCCCACTGTTCCATCCTGGGGAGTGCAAAGGCACAATCTCTCAAATCTCTCCAGTGGGTGGGTTGCCCACTGTTCCATCCTGGGGAGTGCAAAGCCACAGTCTCACAAGTCTCTGCAGTGGGTGGGTTTCCCACTGTTCCATCCTGGGGAGTGCAAAGCCACAGTCTCTCAAGTCTATACAGTGGGTGGGTTACCCACTGTTCCATCCTGGGGAGTGCAAAGCCACAGTCTCTCAAGTGGATAACAGTCTCCACTGGTTCTCGAGGGGGCATTGTGCCCAGAGTGCTACATCCTGCTAAGGACAGAGGTAGTGGATGACAGTCTCCACTGGTTCTTGAGGGGGCATTGTGCCCAGAGTGCTTCATCCTGCTAAGGTCAGAGGTAGTGGATATGATTCTCCACTGGTTCTGGAGGGGGCATTGTGCCCAGAGTGCTTCATCTTGCTAAGAACAGAGGTAGTGGATGTGAATCTCCACTGCTTCTGGAGGGGGCATGGTGTACAGAGTGCTTCATCCTGCTCGTGACGGACTCAGTTGCTTCAGTGCCCTTGGCGCTCATGGGCCAGCGGTGCTTGAAGCGGCGGGGCGTGAGGCGGCGGTGCCCTGTTCAACGGGGTGTGAGGTGGCGGTGCCCTGTTCAGCGGTGCTTGTAGCGGCGGTGCTGCCCTGTTCAGCGGTGCTTGTAGCGGCGGTGCCGCCCTGTTCAGCAGTGCTTGTAGCGGCGGTGCCCTGTTCAGCGGTGCTTGTAGCGGCGGTGCCCTGTTCAGCGGTGCTTGAGGCGGCGGTGCCCTGTTCAGCGGTGCTTGAGGCGTCGGTGCCCTGTTCAGCGGTGCTTGAGGCAGCGGGCCCTGTTCAGCGGTGCTTGAGGCGGCGGTGCCCTGTTCAGCGGTGCTTGTGGCGGCGGGCTCATTTGCAGTGACTCAGCTGCTGGCGGTCCTCTCTAGCCCAGCGGGGCTTGTGCTGGCGGTCCTCTCTAGCCCAGCGGGGCTTGTGCTGGCGGTCCTCTCTAGCCCAGCGGGGCTTGTGCTGGCGGTCCTCTCTAGCCCTGCGGGGCTTGTGCTGGCGGTCCTCTCTAGCCCAGCGGGGCTTGTGCTGGCGGTCCTCTCTAGCCCAGCGGGGCTTGTGCTGGCGGTGGCCTCTTGGGCAGCAGGGCAGGTGCTGGCGGTGGACTCCTGGGCAGCAGGGCAGGTGCTGGCGGTGGCCTCTTGGGCAGCAGGGCAGGTGCTGGCGGTGGACTCCTGGGCAGCAGGGCAGGTGCTGGCGGTGGCCTCTTGGGCAGCAGGGCAGCTACTGGCGGTGGCCTGGGCAGTGGAGATTATGGCGGTGGCCTCCTGGGCAGCGCGGATGATGGCGGTGTTCTCCGCCGTGCTGCTCTTCCCAGACTTGCCGGGTTTCTTGTGGCCCTTCCCCACCTTGGAAAGTGTTGCAGCTGACTCCACACTCCCACCGGGACCCTTGGGTGTGGATTTGGTGGCTTGAGTCTTCCCCCTCTCCCGCCGGGCACTGGCCAACTTTTCATGTTTGACAGGTGGGGGACTGTCTGTGCTGTGGCTCCGTGCCACACTGGCTGCCCTGGTGGCCGGTGAACTCCAGATTCCGGTGACTACAGGCACCACTGGTCCCGGAGATGTTGTGGCTGAGGTGCTAGGTTGGGACATGGAGAGTCGGGCCCTAGGAGACAGACGGGGTGGGGGAGGTGTGGGAAAGAGGTCAAGGTTGGACAGGAAAAGTTTTTTGGAGACACTGCGATGGGTATCTGGAGGGGGTTTGGGAGTGGAGGAAGAGGTTGTGGTTGTAGGAGGTGTTCGTTTGGTGACTTTGGGTGAAGGTGCATGCGCTGGAGGCTGTAGTGAGGGGGGTGGCTGTTGGGTGGGTGTGTGCCTGCGTTTGTGTATCTTGGGAGGTGGCGTCACAGACACACTGGGAGAGGACACAGGGGACGTGTGAATGGTAGTGGGGGTGGTGACTGCACGTGAGCGGGGTGTGTGTGTGCTGGTGATGGCAGTAGTGGCTGTAGATGTAGTGCATGCAGGTGTGAGTGGAGATGAGACTGGGAGAGAGGAGGGAGACGTGGAGGAGGGGGACACAGTGGAGGCAGTAGATATTGGTGTGTCTGCATGTGTGTGATGCTTGCGTGAGTGCCTGTGGGATGTGTGGTGCTTATGTTTGCCAGAGCTTCCCATTGTGTGTTGAGGTGTGTGCATGCTGGTCTGATGGTGTGCTTGGGATAGGCTGGGGTACAGGGGATTGGGTCTGGGTGGAGGAAGTTGGAGGGGGGAGGCTAGAGACGGGGACAATGGCTGCCATCAGTGCTGAGGCCAGAGTCTGAAAAGCTCGCTGAAGGGCCGCCTGACCAGAATGAATGCCCTCCAGGAATGCATTTGTTTGTTGCAACTGCCTTTCTACACCCTGGATGGCATTCAAAATGGTAGACTGCCCAACAGTGAGGGACCTGAGGAGGTCAATGGCCTCCTCACTGAGGGCAGCAGGGGTGACTGGGGTAGGGCCTGAGGTGCCTGGGGCGAAGGTGATGCCCACCCTCCTGGGTGAGCGGGCACGGGGCAAAGGCTGAGGGGCTGCTGGGAGGGCGGTGCTGGTATAGTGGGTGCGGGGGCACAGATGTTGCCTCTACCACAAGGGAGCTCCCATCAGAGCACGAGTCCGTGTCACTGGTCTCAGCTCCTGTCCCCGCCGTGGAGCTCCCCTTGCCCCCCGTCCCACTGGTGAACTCTGAGTCCGTAGTGTTGCCCTCCAGGGCCATGTGTGATGCAGCTCCCTCCTGCTCCGGTGCCACTGCTCCTCCGCCTGATGATACCACAAAAAAAGGGAGGGGGGGGGGGGGGGCGACAGAAGAAAGACATGTTGAGTGCATGCAATACCGCTACCGTTGGCGGACACGACAGACACAGAAGCCCCCTGCACTACGCCGCGCTCTTGGGCTCCACTGTTCAATCCCTGGGACATGGCCTACAAGGCTATGGACGACATCTGCACATATGGATGACACAGAGGCATGACTAGTGTACTTGCCACTCTACAGAAGTGGGGTGGAGTGCCACATGGCCTGCCTTATGGTGGGACCTTGCCTACTAAACTCGCCCTGGCCTAGGGAAACCCACAGCCCACGTCCCCCCTCCTAGACACCTCCACTGCACGCTAAATCAGCAGGATGAGAGTGTACTCACCCCCTTGTGGCTGCTGTGATGCCCTCAAGTGCCCATCCAACTCCGGATACGCCACTGCCAGGATCCGGAACATCAGGGGGGTCATGGTGCGACGGGCACCCCTCCCACGTTGGGAGGCCATCCCCAGCTGAGCCTCCGCCGTCTTCTTGCTCCAGCAGCGAATGTCCTCCCATCTTTTACGGCAGTGGGTGCTCTGTCTGTGGTAGACCCCAAGGGTCCAGACGTCCTTCGCGATGGAACGCCAAATATCTTTTTTTTGGTGGGCGCTGACCTTCATGAATTGTACAGGGGGAAGAGAAATTTTATTACCAACTGCACCGTCACAGTCATTGGCCCCCATCCCTACCCTTGCCATGTGGCACATGCATTCATCATCGTTTCAAGCACGCCTCATTCTCCCCCACCCCCACCCCCCATCTTACATCCACTCCACACAGGCATAGCCCATACAGCATGCTCCCAGTGTACTTACCTGTTTGTCTGGAGGACCGTAGAGTAGCGTGTACTGGGGGAGGACCCCATCCACGAGTTTCTCCAACTCCTCGGATTTGAAGGCAGGGGCCCTTTCCCCAGACACTCAAGCCATTGTTTCTTCCAGACCGAGGTCACAGCAGCACTTGCAGTGTAGGTCCTCTCCTGTCGAAGATCAGGTTTCGAGTGATTGAACAGATAGAAAATGGTGGTCACGTCTGCGGCGGTGCGTACCGTCACCTCAGGCGTACATTGTCATTGGCTCCTGGGACCCATAGGGTCCAATGTTAACCAGTGCAGCAGTGCGCCGCGGTCTTCGACTGCCTACCGCGACGGTGTTCAACGCCAGCGCAGTTACCTCACATCCCATTGTCCCACTTTAGAGGTCAGGCAGCTGCCATTTCAGGGGCCCACATGGCTTAATTTTTATCTGCGTCACACATACCTAGACCTAGCCTCAACACACATACAGGCCACTTTTCGGATTAGGATTTGTGTTCTGTGTAGGCTGTGGGTACGTACCTCTTAGTTGGTTGACTTTGTGCTCGCTGTTGTCCTTCATAGGCACCGTCCGCTGGGACATGTGAGGAGATGGCGGCATCCTCCGGTGCACAGACCGCTGGTGGACCAGTCGACAATGGGGCAAAGACATGTGATCATCACCTATAGGCTTGACCGTGCCACAATCCATGAACTGTGTACCCAGCTGGAGCCTGACCTGATGTCAGCTATCCGCCATCCCACAGGAATCCCCCCTCAAGTGCAGGTGCTGCAGTATTCCATTTCCTTGCAAGTGGCTCATTTCAAACAACAGTGGCCATAGCATCAGGGATGTCCCAGCCTATGTTTTCCAACGTGTTGTCCAGAGTGTTGTCTGCCCTGCTGAAACACATGCACAGCTACATCGTTTTCCCTCAGGGGGGATTTGCCCACAGTGAAAGGTGACTTCTATGCCCTGGGACATACCCCCAACATCATAGGTGCCATTGATGGGACACATGTGGCTTTGGACCCTCTTCCTCCCCCCAACCTCCCTCCCCCTCCCCCCGCAGGAGTGAACAGGTGTACAGAAACCGGAAGAGTTTTCATTCCATGAATGTGCAGATGGTGTGTTTGGCCGACCAGTACATCTCCCATGTTAATGCCAAGTTCCCTGGCTCAGTGCATCACGCCTACATCCTGCGGAATAGCAGCATCCCTCGTGTGATGGGTCAACTTCAGAGGCACTGTGTGTGGCTATTAGGTGAGCACCTGGAAGCAAGACAGTGGGAATGGTTGTCTGGGTCTGGGGATATCCCTACAGGTTAGTGTGTGTCTATCAGTTGTCCCTCACCATTTGCAGGTGACTCTGGTTACCCCAACCAGTCATGGCTACTGACCCCCAGTGAGGAATCCCAGGACAAGGGCAGAGGAACGATACAATGAGGCCCATGGGCGAACTCTGCGGATTATAGAACGGACCTTCGGCCTCCTGAAGGCCAGGTTCAGGTGCCTCCATATGACAGGTGGATCCCTATTCTACTCACCAAAGGTGTGCCAGATCATCGTGGCCTGCTGTATGCTTCACAACTTGGCTTTGTGACGACAGGTGCCTTTTCTGCAGGAGGATGGACCAGATGGCGGTGTTGTTGCAGCTGTGGAGCCTGTGGACCGCGAAGACGAGGAAGCAGAAGAAGAGGACATGGACAACAGGAACTTGGTGATCCTGCAATATTTCCAGTGAGACACAGGTAAGAGTACAGACCTGCCTACTAAATGTACTTTAACACTACTACCTCTCTACTGTCTGTCCTTTTCACCCAGTGTATGGTCACTGAGTTGTCACTTTCCCTTACGATTTCACAGATGTGCGTCCCACTGTGTGACATCTTCTTTGTTTCCTCAAGGACTAGAGCTGTGTGACATAGATATGTTGACATTACAATTGAAAGAGCATTTTGTCACTATAATTGCTAATACACCATTTCGAAATCACAGACTGACTCCAGATTGTTTTGTGGTTCAAGAGTGTTTATTTAAGTGCTCAATATTGGAGGGGGTTGTGAAATGGTGAGGGGTGATGGTGGAGGAATGTCCATGGCAGAGTCCAATATATTAGTCTCACAGGTGCATTGCCCAAATGGGCATAGGAAGTGGAGCTGGGGCAGTTTGAGGATGGACAGGGTGACAAAGTGGGACAGAAAGATGACATTCAGGGTGGTCTAATTTCTTGGCGGGGGTCTTGGCTTCGTTCTCTGTCTTTGTCCTGGATCTCAGGGACCGTTTGCGGGGTGGTTCTCCCTCTGCAGGGGGTGGGGTGCTGGTGTGGTGGTCCTGTGGCGGGGCGTCCTGTCCACTAGCGCCAGCAGAGGTGGTGGGCAGTTCATCGTCCATGCTAGTGTCAGCGGCCCCTTGTTGTGCCACAGTGTCCCTCCTGGTGTTGAGTACTTCCTTCATCACCTTTACGATGGTGCCCAGGGTGGAATTGATGGTTCTGAGTTCCTCCCTGAAGCCCAAATACTGTTCATCCTGCAGGTGCTGGGTCTCCTGAAACTTGGCCAGTACCGTTGCTATCGTCTCCTGGGAGTGGTGGTAGGCTCCCATGATGGAGGAGAGGGCCTCGTGGAGAGTGGGTTCCCTTGGCCTGTCCTCCCCCTGCCGCACAGCAGCCCTCCCAGTTCCCCTGTGTTCCTGAACCTCCGTCCCCTGGACCGTGTGCCCACTACCACTGCCCCCAGCTCCCTCTTGTTGGGGTGGTGGGTTAGCCTGGGTTCCCTGTAGTGGTGGACACACTATTGATTGACGTGTCCTGGGGACAGAGGTATGGGCCCGCTGGGTGGGTGCTTTGCTGGTGTTTCCAGAGGGAGGAAGCTCTGTAGTGGCCTGTTACTTGTTGAGGGGGGAACCGAACATCCAGAGGTCCCCGATGGGCCGGGCTGGTCATCTAGATCCAGTTGGATAGAGATGCTGTCATCACTGTGGGCCTCTTCTGTTGGTGGTGTGGACATGTGTGGACCCTCCTGTCCGGTGACGTTGGGTAGGGGTCCTGCAGGGGTATAAAATGATGTTTATTACATCTGTGTGTGGCATGGTGTGCAATGGGTGGGTGACCGGGTACCCCAGTGCTTGCATTCCTGTGTGGGACCTTGTGTGATGATGGTTTAGGGGGGTGTATGGGTATGTGCAGTGGGCATGCTTTGGTAATGGGTGTCCATGCTTTTTTGTTGCATGCAGGGCTTGGTGTTGGGATGGGTGGTTTGTGATATTGGGGCATTAGTGAGGAGTAGGAGTGATGGGGGTGAGGGTGGGGGTATGTGATGGCATGCAGGTAGGGTGAGGGATGTAATAGTGAAGCTTTGACTTACCGGAGTCCATTCCTCCATCTACTCCTGCGAGGCCCTCAGGATGCAGAATCGCCAAGACTTGCTCCTCCCATGTTGTTAGTTGTGGGGGAGGAGGTGGGGGTCTGCCGCCAGTCTGCTGAACCGCAAGGTGGTGTCTTGAGACCACGGAACGCACCTTCCCTCGTAGGTCGTTCCACCTCTTCCTGATGTCATCTCAATTTCTTGGGTGCTGTCCCACTGCGTTGACCCTGTCCACTATTCTTCACCATAGCTGCATCTTCCTAGCTATGGAGGTGTGCTGCATCTGTGATCCGAATAGCTGTGGCTCTACCCGGATGATTTCCTCCACCATGACCCTGAGCTCCTCCTCCGAGAACCTGGGGTGTCTTTGCCGTGCCATGGGGTGGTAAGTGTGCTGATATGTAGTGGTGTGTTGTGTGAGGTGCGTGGAAGTTCTGTTGGTGATGGTATTTTGTGCCTGTGGATGCTTGGTAGTAGTTTGTGGTGTCTCTCTCTGGCCTTCTCTCAGTAATTGTGGTCGTAGGGGTTTGTGGGTGTGTGTTTTATATTGTATTGGGTGTGTGGGAGTGGTGTGTGTATGTGTATCAGGTGTGTGTATTTGTAATTGTCCAATGTGGCTGTGTTTTGTAAGAGTGTGTGTATTTTGAGCGCGGCGGTGTGTACCGCCAGTGGACTACCGCGTTTGAAAGACCGCCGCGTGGATTCGTGTGTCGTGATAGAGTGGGCGTATTTCTGTTGGCGTGACAGTGGAGGTTTTGTTTTCCCCAGTTTATCACTGACCTTTGGTGTGGCGGACTTCTGTGGGTGTCTGAATTTTGGCGGATTCCATGCTGTGGGTCATAATAGCTGTGGCGGAATTCCGCGGCGGTGTGTTGGCGGTTTTCTGCACGGCGGTAAGCGGCTTTTACCACCAATGTTGTAATGACCCCCAAAGTGCGGCTTTATCACAAAGACTTATATACTCAAAAACAATGCCACTCATTTGCCAGAGACGGCTAGACTCACAAGCACCTACTCTGCACAGACACAGCAAGCACCAGTGATATCCTACTTGAAAGGAAAAACAAAAGCAAATTACACACAAGACAGCACAAAACACATCATGCACACATCCAAGGAGTATTTCACACACACTAAAACTGAAACTAAATATGCAGCTATTATTACACCATTCACAAAAAACACATTCAGACAGGGAACTGATACTCATTTAGAGAAAACAGTACAACATTTTATTTTCTTACCAAACACATGCAACTACGCAACCTGCAGATCTACCGGTGCCGATACCTCAAGCAGGAGTTGCAGCAAAGGAAATCAAAATCTTTTGCTTGAGAATAAAAAGGAGAAATAAAACATTACAATCATGAATGCAAATGATGACTAGAAATAAAACTGTTACCACCCAAATGCCAGTGTACACACAGCCAGTCTATCGCCAGTACAACACGCAGACCGCCAGCCAAACTCCAGTGTGTGTGTGTATATATATATATATATATATATATATATATATATATATATATATATATACACACACCTACACACCTTTTTTTCCATGGTGTCTAGTGGCTTTCTGGCTCCTTTGGGGCAGATTGGCTTAGAAATATGGTTAGTCTCCCCTTTTGGGGGAGTGGAAACGGCCAAAAGTATACCAATTCCCCCACTAAATGACCCAATAGAGCCACCCCTGACATATCAAAAAGAAAATCCCTGGGAGCAGGTAGACCAAAAAACACATCCTATCTAGCCCCCAGGGAGGTCAGGGGAGGTGGACTCGGAAAAAACATTTGGCCCCCAGGCAGCAACCCTTGCCCATGGGGTCGCTCCCTTTATTTGCACACATACAGACTCCCTAATGCCTAGTATGTTTCCACCCCTCTGGGGGGGTAGATCCTCTGATCTACCCCATGGGCATGACCAAACCATGAATAAATTATTGCCTAAAGGGAGCGACCCTTGCCTAAATGGTCACTCCCCTAAAAAAATAATGTGGAAAGCAATCCCTGGTGGTCTAGTTGGTTTCGAGCCCCACCCCCCTTTTTGCCCCCCGCCCCGGGACAGATCAGGTTGGGTGGGATGCTGAAACATGGATACATTTTGGGACCCCCCATAACAATCATTGCCTAAGGGGTTGCTCCCCTAAAATACCTTTCAAAACTCCCTTATGGTATAGTGAGTTGATTCCTGCACCACAATTGCGGGTCACACCCACGAATGTGGAGCAGGAATCAATAAAAAACAGGCACGGGGGAAAGGAAAAACTCCTTTTCCCCCGTGTCTGGTTTCCTGCAAACCCCCACTCCTCCCCTTATTTAATACATTGGACCCCAGGGGATGGTATCCCTGGGGGCCAATTATGGCTTAGGGGTGTGGCCTTCCCTCACCTTCATAAAAAGATTGGGGCCAATGGGATGGGATCCCCGGGGCCGCAATTGGCTCTGGAATGGGGTGCCAGGTGTCCTCTCTCCCCAAAAATTAAATAAGGCCCTGGGGAAGGGGTCACCAGGGCCGAAAACTGGGGAGGGGAGCTCTCCTCCTCTATAAATCAATTGGGTTCAAGGAGTCTAAACTGGCTTGGGGAGAGGGGAGCTACTGAGGTCTCCCTTCATGTGTGTGTATGTATACACATACACTCACACCCACACACCGGCAGTCTTTTTTTAGTTTTTTTGTTTTGTTTCATGATCCTGAAGAGATAGCCCAAGGGGGGAAGGGGGGCAGAGGGTGGGGGGAGATACTTGGGCCAATTACAACGCTCTTTTTTAAAACTGTTTTTTCCGTGAGACTCTCGAAGGACTCTTGCCGCCCCCATCGCCCAGATATACAGTTACTTTTTAACCTTTATTTTGTAAAAACTACTGAATGGATTTACACTGAATCACAAAAGATAAAATCTGCATACCAAGATCTAGCTTCCTGCCAAATTTAGTGTAATTTCGTTCAGAAGTTTTTGCTGTAGCCCTGTCTAAAGAAGTCTATGGAACATGCATGTTTTTTCCCCGCTTTACGACCCCCCATTTTTCTCGGCTTTTACTTGATGGATCATCCTGAATCTTTCTGTTGCAAATTGGGTCTTTAGTTGGCAGAGGTATGCACCCTAGCCAAGCAGGGACCACAATCCTACTTCGGTTAAGTCAGATACACTGCATAAATTAATCTGTACTCACGCTCTTGTAACTTGGCACAGAGCAGTCAGGCAATATATAATGTATTTGGGCCACACTTAATACAGTAAAGCCAGTGAGAATACCATACAATAAATAATCTATGCCAAGGTGGTAAAATAGAGCTTAATTTAATTAACAAAATAAGACCAAAATTACAAAAATCCAATAAGAAGTTGAAATATTAATTCTTAGAGGATATCTACAAATGTAGTGCTTAAAAGCTTAAAGCGCAAACCAGGGCTATCTGGTTGCAATAGACCAGGGTAAATCCAAAGTTCAGGCCACCGCAGTGGAGTGCGGGCTGGCTACAGGGACCAACCTTGTCCCGCTGAAAAAGTACTTTGTGTGAAGGGTTGTGTCAACATTGAGGATCTGATGCGAGGAGCAGAAGAGACAATGCGATGGCGATGTGTCAGTTACTCTAGTATTGGAGCTTTCATAGATTCACATGCTTGAATTATTCCCACGCAAGTTGGGAGTCCCTGGTGTATTATAACAGCACTGTAATGATAACTAAAGTGTATAAAGGCCTAAGGCCTGCTACCTTAGTAGCCTATCCTTTTCAATTTGAGGAAAAAAGCCCCAAACTAGGTTTCAGCCAATCAGGCTGCCCTTCCCTCTAGAACACTCCAGTGAGAAGTTCCAGTCCCTCAGATTTTCTACTGCACGTCCTTCCAGGGAGTCTCCACTGAGCTCTGCTCAGTTGCACCTTTCAAAAGTCAATTTTGGTACTTTTGTTCTCCTCAAAATATTGCTGTTACCAATCAGTATTCCAAGCCTCTTTTCTTGTCTGTTGTATATCTTATTTCTCTAACAGTCACCATGTCTGACAAAGAGAGGAAAAGTCTCTTCAGAGCCTGCAAGACCTGTGGAAAGAAAAGGCTTCACTTTGAGGACCCCCACAAAACTGCATATATTGCTTTTATCCAGACCATTCTGCTAAGGATTGAAAGGTATGCAGGACATTTTCTTACAAGACTCTTAAAGGCAGGGAGGGCAGGCTGCTCATTTGGCCCCAGGAATTAAAAACTAGGAAAGATTATGTTTCTGGTTCTGACAGGGAGGATTTGTCTACATTCTCCAGGAAAACTCAAAAATGGGCAGATCACCTCAATTTGGTCATATGGAGGACCAGCTTAAAAAAGCTTTAAAAAAGACTGAACATGGGTCTTACAAAGATCAGTCTTTCAAGTTCCCCTCACAGGAAGACTGCATCCTCCCATAGAGAAAGAAGATAACACTCTGCCTCACCAGAACGTCGTAAAAATGCTTCTTCTGAACCACCTACACCACCTCCAACGACTAAACATTCTGTCAAACCGACGACGACATCGTTGATGAAATCGCTGACTACAGTGTTGAAGAAGGTGTGCATGGCTTCGTCGATGACCTCTACAACGACGGCAGTCTAGACAACATGGAGTGCCGCCAATGTGCACACCACCACAACACCGTCGTCGACAGCCCCCTCCGTCAGACCATCAACACAAAAAATAACCGTCTCCTCACCTCCGACGACGTAACCAACAATATAACACACTTACCACTGACGACTGCTCCGTTGATGAGAGAGTCAGTCATTACTGCCAGCACCATTGACGATACCGTTGACAGTGAAGATTGTAGAGAAACATAGGAAATTGAAATCCGTGACACCGTTCCACACTTCCCTTAGTAAAGTGTCACCTTTAATTCCTGTGCATCTTTTGGAAGAGGATGACTCGGACGGGGGAGGGACATTTGGTATTGCCAACAGTCCTTTTGAACTGCATATAAAGTATCAGGACGACGACGACCAAAATGATCCTCAATCCTTTTATTCTCCTTAAGATCAGTACTTGTACCAGGAACAAATGTTCCCTATGCTAGGTTCCCTTATTTCAGATTTGCAATTAATGCTGGAGGACTATAGGAAGAGATTTTTACCAGTTGACTCTGAAGACCAGCAGGCATCTATACCTTCATCAGTGCCACCTCCTTCCGCGCCTGTTAGATCGTGGGTATTGCCATTAGATGTAGCCCCGCATACACCTCTGTTTCACCACATGACCTGTTAACATCTGATGATGACAGAGAAGAGGGGGAGTTGCCAGATGCTGTCACGATTCACCCTGGGCTTACCGTCGATGTTGGAGAGAGATGGTGAGCGGCCCTGGTTCCTGCAGTCCCTCTCTGGCCGAGGTAGGGGCAACCCCTTCCGGTAGCCACGGTGCTGTTTGACAATAGTAAGCCACTACAGTCCGTGCCCTCCAGAAGGAGTCCCAGAGGAAAAACCCAAAAGGGGGGAAAACCTCCAACAGGAACTCCCTGAAACCGATGGAGGACACAAGGAATTAGAATTCAAGATCCTGGAAGTCTGGAAGACTGAAGACAGAACAAGAACGACTGGCGTCTCAAAAGAAAACCAGCCGGAGAGTGACTACCACCGCTGACGTGTTGCAACGCAATGAGAAGAAAGAAAGATTCCCCTTATATGCCTCTAGACAGGAAGTGACAAACAGGAAGAAGTAACACCACCATCTTGGTTTGGGAAGAAGCCATAACTAAAAATAGAAAACATGCTCCTGTGTAAAGAGAAACAATGCATGCAGGGAAGAAAGGAAGTGCACAGCATGCTGGGAAAAAGAAAGGCATGCTTTATAAACTAGTCATGTGTATTCAGGCAGAGCTCGTGCGTGTGATAGGTGAGTGGATTTATGGAGGGGGGGCCCGGGCACCCTAGAATGGCATTAACCTTGTGCGCTGAGCGCGGCGAGGACCGCGACCCGCTTCTGGGTCTTCGGCCCTGCTGCGCTCGAAAGACAGCACGCGGCCGGAGAAAAGGGCGGGTGCCCCAACCCTTGACCCAAGCCGCGGCTTCCCCCACCCGCGGCCCGCCACGGTTTCCCCAGGTTGCGCCGCAGCGGCTCGCGGCGCAACAGATGCTGTTGCAGAGTGGAATGACTATCAGATACCTACTTCATTTTCCCCAGTCCCAGTAGACTGTCCATCAGTTGACATTGGTGGATTTCACAGTTTTTGGAGCAGGCAGCAAAGAAATTTGCATTACCTATACCTACACAACAGATGGACAGCTTTCTTTGTCTTTAAGGAACCATTTAAAAAAGTGTGAGATCAATGTCCTTAGTTGACTACATATGGCATGAGGGCCTGAAGGTAATGAAAAATCCTGCTACTGTTACCATGGGGCCCCAGTGTAACTGACTGGACACCCCAAGCCTGTACTCTGATATCATTCAGGCAGTACAGCGAAGATCTAGAAACCTGTCAGCTCAAATCTCTGCTCCACCTGATAAGGAAGAAAGAAGGCTTGATAATATAGTAAAGGGTTTCTCCTTGATATCCTCTCTTACTGTAAGGGTGTCAGACTTGTTGGCTATAATAGGCAGATACAACAGGCAGCTATGGGCAGACATTGCTCTTTACCTAGACGAACTTCCAGAGGATTCAAAAGCAGAAGAAATCAAGATACTACAGGAAGGGTAAAGGACATCGACTGTGCAGTGGAAATTGCTACCACGGCCTTTCGTCAGCTGACAGGGGCAGCTATTTTAAGAAGGCAGGGCTGGCTTTGTGCAACTTCCTTTAGGCCCGAAGTGCAGAAATAAATTATTGAGTTACCTTTTGACAGAGAAGCCCTATTTCGGAAACATATTGATGATGCCCTACAGGCTATAAAAACTGATACGGACTCCGCCAAGTCCCTTGGAACCCTGCAATTAAAATAACAGCCCTTTCAGGGTGCCAGAAGAAGGGGATATCCGTCCTACGTAGGGAAATTTCAACAATCTAAAAATCCCTCTTCCTTCTCCACTTACCAATCCTTTCGTCCTCCGTATCGACAGAGGCAGCCTCCACAGGCCGCATATGTTAGAAGCACACAAAGAACATGAGCAGGATGTCAAACAAGAGAAGCAGGATGCAGACAATGACTTCTCTCTTACTCCAGCTACTTATCCTTCTTCAAATTCAATAATGGGGGGAGGATCTCCCAGTATTTTCACAATTGGCAAAAAATGACCTCGGACCGATGGGTATTAAACCTTATTAAATTTGGCCATACACTGGAGTTCATGCAAATTCTGCCAGCAAGAACTCCTCCTCCGCGCGCTTTCAGACACCTAAATCTTCTCAAGAAGGAAGTCCGGACAATGCTCTAGAAAGGAGGTATAGAAAGAGTTCCTGTTCCAGACAGAAACAAAGGTTTTTATTCTCGTTTCTTCCTGGTCCAGAAGAAATGGAAGCATTAGCGTCCTATCTTAGACCTCAGGGACCTGAATACTTACCTCAAAAAACAGTCATTCCGTATGATTACTTTACACAATATCCTTTCCCGTCTCAATACAGGGGATTATATGTCCACCCTCAATCTTCAGCATACATATTTCCATATTTCTAGACATCAATCCCACAGAAGATTCCTCAGATTTGCAGTAGCCGTAGAGCATTTCCAGTTCAAAATTCTTCCTTTAAGCCTGAAATTGGCCCCCAGAATTTTCACCAAATGTCTAGATCCCTTGGCAGCTTTCCTCGAAAGACACAAACATCAAGTATTTCCATGTCTACACGACTAGCTCATCAAAGCCAGATCCAGGTCGCACGTCCAGAGAGTGACAGAGGCCTGTGTAGAGCTGTTTGGAAACTAGGCCTAGCTATCAATCACAGCAAATCAGCTTTTCAACCCCTGAAAAGAAGGACTTTTTTGAGTGCAGTTCTAGACACATCTAACAGCAAGGCAGCTCTTACAAGAGAGAGACAGAAAAAACTAATTTCCTTAGCCAGACTGGTTCAAAAAAGAAAGTCTACTTCTGTTCTCCTCTTCAAGTCCCCGCTAGGAATGATGTCTTCATGTATCCCACTTGTGCCCTTCTGTCATCTCAGAAGGCGTCCCCTTCAAGAGCAATCAGTGGACGCTGTCCAGGGGTTCTTTCGACGATGTAGTCAAAGTTACACAATCCATGAGAACACACCTGTCTTGGTGGACCCAGGAATCTCACCTGTCAGTGGGCCTCTTTCCTTCCTCAGCCAACCCCGTGGGTGATCACAACCAGTGCATCCCTAGAAGGTTAGGGAGCCTTACTTCAGGATTTATGAGTCAGAGGCAGGTGGGAATCATATAAAAAAGCTTACCAAATCAATTATCTCGAACTGAAAGCAGTTTGCCTAGCGCTTCAAGCTTTTCTACCAAAGATAAGAAATTCTTCCTTACTCATACGTATCGACAACACCATAACGATGTCCTATATCAACAAGCAGCGGGGAACAAGAGCTCTGTTTTTATTTTGAGAATCTCAATGTATCTGGAACTGGTCCATCCTACAGGGAGTGCAACTTCAGGCGTAGCACGTACGGGGCACTCTGAATGTCCTTGCGGACTCTCTCAGCAGACTGACAATATCCAACCACAAGTGGGAGTTAAATCATAGTGCTAGATCACATTGTCTCTAAATGGGGCAAGCCAAACCTCGAACTTTTTGCCACTCCCCTGAATGCAAAATGGCAATTTTATGCAAGTCGGGATCACCATCCAGGCTCTTAGGGTAATGCGTTTTCAGTGGCATGGTCAGGAATTTATGCTTACACTTTTCCTCCCATTCCCCTCAATCCGAGAGTCCTAGCCAAGATCAAGAACAAACATTGCAAAATTCTTCTGATTGCACTGGCATGGCCTCAACAGCATTGGTATACGGAGCTTCTTCTCCTTTCAGAGTGCCACAGCATCCTTGTACCGGTAACACCATGCCTGCTAACAATGAGCGACAGTCAAGCTCTCCACCCGGACCCAGCATCCCTTCATTTTACTGCCTGGCGCCTGAACACCTTGAATTCGAACATATGCGCATTCCTTCCGACTGTAGAGTCATTCTTGCCAGAGCTGCAGCTGATTGTACCAATAGATCGTACCGCCTTAAATGGAAAGAAGTTTGCATATAGTGCAAACAAGCTTGGGTGCACTTGTTCTCATCATCGCCAGAGCAGGTGCAACCTTATCTCCTCCATTTATCCAGAGAAGGTTTGGTGAATGCTTCAGTTAGAGTCCACTTAGTGGCAATTTCCCGTTTTAGGCGATCAGAGAACTCGCCATCTTTGTCATCAACAAGAATTATCAAGCAGTTTCTTAAAGGACTTTTTCGTTCTTTTTCTGCCAGTCAGACCACCACCGCCTTCCTGGCAGCGTAACTTAGTTTTGTCCCAATTAATGAAACATCCATTTAAGCCTATTCACAGGGTAGACTGAAAATTCTTGTCATGGAAGATCGCACTTCTTCTTGCCCTGACCTCAGCTAGAAGGGTTAGCGAAATACAAGCCTTCACTATTCAAAACCCTTTCTTACAGTTTAAAGACAATGTAGTAATTCTTCAGACTAATCCAAAATCCATACCCTAAGTTCCTTCGGACTTCCACATTAATCAGCCAGTTGTGCTAAAGTCATATTTTCCAAATCCTTCAATGTCAGCGGAAAAGGCTCTTCATTCTTTGGATGTCAAAAGATGTCTCAAATTATATCTGGACAAGACGAGATGTTATAGAAAAACAAATCAATTGTATGTGGCACTTAGTGCCCCTAGGAAAGGGCAACCGATTTTTAAACAAGGAATTGCTAGATGGATATTTAGTGCAATTGACTATTGTCACAAAGCTGCAGGGACGCCTCTGCGCAGACCAACACATGCACATTCCACAAGAGCTGTTACAGCATCCAAAGCGCTCTTCGCTTGTGTACCCGTACAGGACATTTGCAGAGCGGCACCTGGAAGTGTACGCACACTTTCGTGAAGCACTATTGCTTGGAGGAATCGTCACAAGGTGATGTAGCAGTGGGGCAGGTGGTTCTGGGGCAACTGTTTTTGTTATGGTGAGCTGTGCTATTCTTCATTTTTCCCTCCTACCCAGTATAATGCTCATCAAATTGTATGATAATAACGTTTCTTTCCTTCACAATACACTGGTTGTTGTTCAGCACTGTGTAATAACTCTTTTGTTTGCATAGCAGTTAATCATTTAAAGCTTTCTTTTCTATTTATGGAATTGCATCTATCAATTGATATAAAGTGTTCATCATACAATGTGCTTCACTACTGCTTGCTATTCTGATTCAAGCATGTGAATCTATGAAAGTTCTAATACAGGAGTAAGAAAATTTGTTACTTACCTGTAACTGTAGTTCTCCAGTATTGGACCCTCCCTCTTCTCCTGGGAAGCTCACCGTTAAAGGTTATATATCTCAAGTACTTCAGCCCTCGTGCTGTGGGAAAATCTGAGGGACGGGAGCTTCTCACAGAAGTGTTCTAGAGGGAAAGGCATGAAAAGGCTGGCGGGAGGGGGACTTGTAATCCCCTGGGCAGCGCTGCAAGCAGCGCTGCCCCTGGAGGATTACTCCCGCCGGGGCAAAAGTGGCGGGAAACCGCCGGTCCCGGCGGTGCGACCGCAGCGCTTCCGCCGTGGTCATAATCCCCAGGATTTTACCGCCAGCCTGCTGGTGGTGAAATTCGCCAAAACAACCCTGGTGGTCAAAGACCGCCATGGTTGTAATGACCCCCTTAATGCCCAAGTGGCCAGTTGCATATTCTGAACAGGTAACTAACATATGCATGGAAAGAAGGCAAGTGCAAAATAACTCCTCGTCTGTGAATCACCACTCCTGTGCAGAAAGTATCTAAAGTGCAGGAGAGAAGGAGAAATTACACAAAGTTCCATATCATAGCATCTTTTCCGGTCCCCTTCTTCCTGTAAGAAATATATAATTGCATGTATAAGTATAAAATAATACATAAAAAAAAAAATTATATGAACTCATTATACATAGAAGCATACTGTCACATTATTAGTCTAACATACTTTTTGATGTACTTTTTTTTATAACAGTATGTTTCTATGTATAATGAGTTCATATTTATTTTTTTTATTGCGAAATTGGTCAAAAAGATGTTAAGAAAGGTAGAGGTTTATGGAAACATGATTTGGTCAGATGATAAGCTACAAAGACAAATAGTGTTATTGTAAAAGGTATTTTCCAAAAGTTATTTTTAGAAATACATGATTTGGAAAATGATTTCCCAGAAAGCATAGGCAAAAAACGCGGGGAACGGCGCTCCGAATATCGGTAGCGCGTTCCACCCGCGAGGACAGAAAGAGACGCCGCGTCAGAGCGCGGCGTTACATCTAGTGCAGAAAAATAGTCAAGAACCGAGGTCACCGCACTGAGGATGCACCTATATAGGCCCTGCTCTTCACTTCCGGATTGGACCACGCCATCAACACCATGCAGAACAAAACGGCCACTTACCGGCACGCAAGGGGGGGTTGCTCAAAAGATTTCTGGATCCTGTCTGACTCCTGGTAATATTCTGTGGCAAGGAATCTGCATCTAGATAGAAACCTCTACCAGATAAAGCATTACCAAAGGTAAGTAACTTATCTGATCGAGACTTTTAGTTGCAAATTCCTTACTTTAGAATTTCCCCCGACATCAGGCTGAATCTGGAGGTTTTTCTTCAAGCAGTACCCTTTGGCACCGTCAGGTGGCATTGGTCGACACCCTGTTTGCCGTTGGCACCGTGGTCGTCGTGATGACGCCGGGTGTAGGAAAATACCACTGTTGGCATGGTTATCCCCTAACATTTTGCCTTTTGTTGATGCCAGCTTTGATTGAAAGTGTGCTGGGACCCTACTAACCAGTCCCCAGCACCAGTGTTCTTTCCCTAAAACTGCACATTTGTCTCCACAATTGGCACAGCCATAGCACACAGTTAAGTCCCTTGAAAAAGGTACCAAGGGCCCTGTGGCCAGGGAAGGTCTCTAAGGGCTGCAGTATGTATTATGCCACTCACTCAGCACATGCACACTGCCTCACAGCTCGTGTGTGCTGGTGGGGAGAAAAAGACTAAGTCAACATAGCACTCCCCTCACAATGCCATGCCCACAACCCACTACCTGTGGCATAGCTAAGTCACCTCTCTAGCAGGCCTTACAGCCCTAAGACAGGGTGCACTATACCACAAGTGAGGGCATAGCTGCATGAGCACTATGCCCCTACAGTGTCTAAGCCAATTCTTAGACATTGTAAGTGCAGGGTAGCCATATGAGTATATGGTCTGGGAGTTTGTCAAAAACGAACTCCATAGTTCCATAATGGCTACACTGAATACTGAGAAGTTTGGTATCAAACTTCTCAGCACAATAAACCCACACTGATGCCAGTGTGGGATTTGAGAAATGCACACAGAGGGCATCTTAGAGATGCCCCCCCCCCCCCCCCCCCTGTATGCCAGCTCCTCTGTTAGTGTGACTGACCGGTCTGTGCCAGCCTGCCACTTCCAGACGAGTTTCTGACTACATGGGGTGAGTGCCTTTGTGCACTCTGTGGTCAGAAACAAAGCCTGTCCTGGGTGGAGGTGCTTCACACAGCCCCCTGCAGGAACTGTAACACCTGGCGGTGCGCCTCAAAGGCTCAAGCCTGGTGTTACAGAGCCCCAGGGCACTCCAGCTCGTGGAGCTAGCTCCAGAGGGATAATGAGAAAAACAAGAAGGAGTCACCCCCTCAGCCAGGACCACCCCTAGGGTGTCCAGAGCTGAAGTGACCCCCCCCTCCTTGAGAAATCCTCCATCTTGCTTTGGAGGATTAGCACCAATAGGGATAGGGATGTGCCCCCCTCCCCAGAGGGAGTGGGCACAAGGAGGGTGTAGCCACCCTCAGGGACAGTAGCCATTGGCTAATGCCCGCTGACCCTAACACACCCCTAAATTTAGTATTCAGGGGCGACCCTGAACCCAGCTCTTCAGATTCCTGACAACCTCAAGAAAGAAGGACTGCTGAGCTGAAAACCCCGCAGAGAAGAGGAGGGGACACAAACTGACTCGGCCCTAGCCCTACCGACCCGTCTCCTTCTTCGATAAGCTGCAAGAAAAGAAGCAACGCATTCTGCAGGACCAGAGATCCCTGAAAAGCCTCCAGGGGACTGCCTGCATCACCGAGGGCCAAGAAACTCCAGCGGACCTGTCCAAAAAGATGATCAAGAAACTAACTTTAAAGGGACTCTCACCTCACTCCAGAAGCGTGAGTCCAACTACTCTTTACCCAACGCCCCCAGCCCGTGTCCAAAGAAACCAACTATCCAGAGAGGACCCCCAGGCGACTCCGATGATGTGTCCACCCTGGGCTGACCTCTCTGCACCCCCACGACAACGCCTGCAGAGGGAATCCTGAGGACCCCCCTGACCACGACTGCCCGGGATGAAGATATCTGATGCTTGAAGTAGAACTGCATCCTCAGCCCCCAGGCCCAAGAGAAACCGACCACCGGTGCAGCAACGACCAGCAGGCGGCCCTCATCTTTGTCCAGTCGGTGGCTTGCCCGAGAGGCCCCATTGTGCCCTGCCTGCACCGCCTAAGTGACCCCCGGGTCCCTCCATAGAGTTCTTTTCAGAACCCGACGCCCTGTTTGCACACTGCACCCAGCAGCCCCATGCCTCTTAGGGTGTGGTTTTTGTGCCTACTTGGGACCCCTCCAGTACTCCTCCAAACCCCCCATGTCAGCCCTCCGACAACTCAGAGTGCCATTGCTGTCCCAATTGTGGAAATAAAGGTACAGTTTTAGGGAAAGAACACTGATGCTGGGGCCTGGTTAGCAGGGTCCCAGCACACTTCCAATCAAAGCTGGCATCAACACTAGGCAAAAAGTGGGAGGTGACCATGCCAAAAGTGGCATTTTCCTACAAAGCGCCCCTCTGCCCGCCAAGTCCCCCCCCCCACACACACACACACACACAAAACGAAAGAGGATGACACTAACCTTTCCCAAGAGAGTCTTCATTTTTTAAGTGGAAGAACCTGGAAAGGCCATCTGTATTGGCTTGGGCAGTCCCAGGTCTGTGTTCCACTATAAAGTCCATTTCCTGTAGGGATATGGACCACCTCAAATGTTTAGGGTTCTCTCCTTTCATTTGCACAAGCCATCAGAGAGGTCTGTGGTCAGTTTGAACAATATGGTGAGTGCCACACCAATATGGTCTCAACTTTTTCAGTGACCAGATGTCAGAAGGTTACCCATTAAATCAAACTTCCACAGGAGAAGATGCCTTTCACCGAACTCCCTCCAACAGATGCTTGTTCAGACTTTAACTGATTATCTGAACCCTGCATCTCCTAGTGGAAAAGGGGAATGCGAATAGAAAAAGAGAGACCACCTCCAGATCCAGTTCCAGCCTGAGTTTCCCACGTGAAGATAGGATATTCAGTGTGTGTCTCTGAAAACCTGCACCTTTCTTCTTATTGGGATTTCTTTAAAGGAAGGACCTGCAGTCTGATGATAAGAGCATAGTTAAGTACATTCCTACTGCGCATTTAATTGTTCAGCCATTCACATTCACCCAATTCTATTGTTCTCCTAACCTGCATCTTTTGAGAGACTAGCCTCTCTCTAAGAGAACAATGTTAACTTAATATCTTCTTTTCTCCAGGAGTCAGAGGTTTCCAAGGTTCTCTGGAGAACAGTTCAAAGGTTCACAAATATACAATCTACTAATGTGTTTTACAGGAAACAAAAACTCTTTCTCAAGGTTCAGTTTTCTCAATCACAGTCTCTAAGAATTAGTCTGAGCACCGAGGTTTGTCTCTAAGACTGACAAGTCTGCAAAGCAAAGAGTTCTTGAAAATATATGTACATATTATATATTGGCAAGTCTCGAAATCATACAAAAGGATTCCTTACTGCAGTTGCTTAAAGTTCTGTTAAGCCAAAACAAATTCTCCTCAGAAAGCCGATAGCCAGTTGTTGGAAGAAGGAAAAAAATTCAGCTTCTTCAAAAGAGAAAAAGTAGCTGGTGTGCACACCGTAACAGGGAAAATAATTAATTCTCCAGTATTGGGGTATCTTTCATAGATTCACATGCTTGAACCATTCCCCGTCGTCGAAGTGGGAGTCCCACGGTACATAGAAAGCAATAAATAGAGAATTTTTTTGTTTTTTGTTTTTTCATTGAAGTCCATAGGAAAAAACACATTCAATTGTACAGCTATCAGCCTCTTTGGAAAGAGCCCAAACTTCAGCCAATCAGGCGTGACCACCCCCTTAGAATCCTCAGCACAGAGGCTCAGTCTCTCAGATTTTCTACCGCACGTCGTGTGTAAGGGAGTCTCCCTGAGCTCTGCTCAGTTTTTCTATCTCTTCAAGAGAAAATCTTCAATTTTTCACTTTTGTTCTTACTGTAGTATTATTCCATCATGTCTACAGCAAGAAAAGGTTTATTTAGACCTTGTGGGACCTGTGGAAAGTTAAGACTTCACTGTGAGGACCCTCACAAGGAATGTATCTACTGTCTACATCCAGAGCATAAGGTCAAGGACTGTAAGATCTGCAGGACCTTTCCCAACAAGACTCTGAGAGACAGAGAAGCCAGGCTCCTACTTTGGCTTCAGAAAAGAAAGGCCAGAGAAGCTCTTTCTGAGGTGGAAGACAGCGACACTTCAGTGGCCTCAAAGAAAAGGAAGAGGTCTGTGGAGAGCTTCTCCCCCAAGAGCAGTAAGTCAGCTAAGAAGCTGCATGCATTCAAGGACAGGCCGGAGGAGCAAGCTTCAACATCCAAGGTAATGTGTGGTAAGGTTCGCTCAGAGCCATCCACACCTGCTTCTTCATCAAAGAAGCTCAAAAGACCTTCAAGTTCACTACCACTGTCGGCTTCCAGAAAATCCACACCGTCGACGACACCATCGACGAGCGCATCGTCGACAGCAGGCCTTCCTTCATCGACGACAACAGCGACTGCCACGTTTACAGCTCCATCGTCACCAATGATCGTAACCTCGTCTCCACTGTCATCTATGACGATAACGCCGGTGAGCTTGAAGTATGGTCCATCGTCGGCTCACACCCTGAAGATTACAAAGAAGCCGTCGACGGGTAAGAAGATGAAATCTTTACCGTCGACGCACTCATCGACGAGTAAATTCAGAACATCTCCGTCGATCTCACCGACGGAAATTGTGACGACGCACCCGACGACGACAACCCCGTCGGCGGCAGCCCCGTCGACGGAAACCTTGTCGACATTGGCACCGTCGACGGCAACTTCGTTGACGCTCACGGCACCAATAACGGCTCCACTGACGACGGCTCCATCGACGCCTACACCGTCGACGAGAACACCATCGACGAGCGCTCCGTCGACGGCGGCTCCGTCAACGGCGGCTCCGTCAACAGCTCAATATCCTGATCCGATACCTAAACATTTTGGAGCATCTCCTTACCTGCCACAGAGAATTCTACCTATAAAGAGCAAGTCTTCTCTCTTACTTCCATCGCATACATCACCCAGTAAGGTCACACCAGTACCTCCGCAGCATCTCTTTGCTGACGAGGAGGATGACGATGATGTTTATTCTGATGATGGTTTCTTTCCGGTGGCACGTAGTCCATCTGAACTACGCATTAAGTGTCAGGAGGAAGATGAAGAAGATGATGTCCAACCTTATTCGGACCAGCAAGATCAGAGTCACCTACAACTTCAAGGGCAACAGGAACAGACAGTTCAGATGCCTGTCTCGTTGATAGCCAATCTTCAACAGATGATGCAGGATTATTATTCAAGATTTCCTACACCTTGCTCGTCTACCCCGGTGCAACCTCCGCAGACTCCAGTGTCCACCCCTGCTAGACCATCTGAATTTCCTGATCAAACCACAGCACCTTCATCTGGACAAGATATTGCTCCACCTTCATCTGAGGACGAGCAGGAAGAAGGTGAAATTCAGGACACGGATTCACTCATTCCAGAATGGGATGAGTATCAAATTCAAACTCCATCTCCATCTACGCCACCACCAGTGGACTCTCCACCGCAGGATATTGGTGACTTCCATAGTGTGATGGAAAGAGCTGCGAAAAGATTCCAGCTGCCAATAACATCAAAGCAGTCAGACTGTTTTCTTTATGACTTCAAAGAAGATACTAGGAAGTCTGTAAGGGCCATACCCATTGTTGACTTCATTTGGGAGGAAGGCCTTAAGGTCATGCAGACTCCATCCTCCGTTCCCGCAGTCTTATTGAGACTTGAGAAGAAATATAAGGCGCCGGATAATTCTCCAGCATGTCTGGTTAGTCATCCTAAACCTGACTCGGTCATATCGCAGGCTGCTCAGAGGAGGTCCAGAAATCCATCGGCATCTCTGACTGCCCCCCCCAGACAAAGAGGTACGTTGATTGGATTCCATAGGGAAGAAGTTCTCAACTATGGCGGCCACTACAGTTAGAGCAGCAAATTCCCTAGCAATCCTAGGGAGATACGACCGGCAGATGTGGTCTGATAGGTCGCAGTTCATAGACATGTTACCTGAGGATAGTAGAGTAGAAGCGCGCAAGATTCTACAGGAAGGTGAAAAGATTTCGGCTGAAATCATACACTACGCCATAGACGTCTCGTCTACAGGTTTTCGCCAGTTGGCCGGAGCGGCCGTGCTCAGGCGCCAGGGGTGGCTGAAAGCTACTTCTTTTAGGCCGGAAGTACAATTAAAGATCCTGGACATGCCGTATGATGGCGAGCTCTTGTTTGGCAAGCATGTGGATGATGCGTTACAATCCATTAAAGCAGACACTGAGACAGCCAGATCTCTGGCAACACTACAGTACAAGAGACAGCCCTTTCGGGGAGCGAGAGGGAGAGGAACCTTTTCGTATAGAGGAGGCACTCAACAATATCCCCAATACTCCTCTTACCAAGGACAGTTTCGCTCCACCTTTGGCCAGCAACAACCACATTCCTTTCGACAACAGTCATCCACTCATTTCAGACAACAAGCGAGAGGAAAGTCGGCTTACAAGACCAAGGAGACGACAAGAAAGCACTGACCTTCATCGGATGCCTGCACCCACCCCCCTATATCAATACTCTAATAGGGGGCAGAATTTCCAAGTTTCTACACCAATGGTCCAAAATAACTTCAGACAAATGGGTACTCGATATTGTCAACCGAGGACATACACTAGAATTCAACCAACCTCCCCCTCATGTACCACCAAGAGGTTCCCCGCCAGCCCAGCTCAACAAGCTTATGGAACAGATTGCTATCTTAATGAAGAAGGGAGCAATAGAGATCTTACCAAGGAGCCAGAGGGGAATAGGTTTTTACTCCCGCTTCTTCCTTATTCGGAAAAAGACAGGGGACTGGAGACCTATTTTAGATCTTCGTTCTCTCAACAAATACCTCAAGAAGCAGTCTTTTCGCATGATCTCCCTTCAAGACGTCCTTCGCCTACTCAACCGAGGGGACTTTATGACATCTTTAGATCTCCAGGACACATATTTCCACATTCCCATTCACCCCAATCATCGGAAATTCTTACGATTCAGGGTTGCAGGCACTCACTACCAGTTCAGAGTGTTGCCCTTTGGCCTCAGGTCGGCCCCAAGAATATTCACCAAGGTTTTGGCACCGGTGGCAGCCCACCTCAGGCAACTAGGGATACAGGTGTTCCCGTATTTAGACGACTGGCTAATAAAAGCACGAACAACATCAAAGGCTGCCAGGGACACGGAAACATGTCTATCTCTTTTTGGAATTCTGGGCTTGACAGTCAATTACCCCAAGTCTCACCTAGATCCTACCCAGAACATCACCTTTCGAGGGGCCATCTTGGACACAGTCCAGGCAAAAGCCTTTCCTTCACAGGACAGACGGAAGAAACTTCGAGATTTAGCAGCACGTCTCAGCAAAAGAAAGTCCGCTTCTGTGCGGACTTACAAGTCTTTTCTGGGGATGCTTTCGTCTTGCATTCCATTGATAGAAAACTGTCGTCTGCACATGAGGACACTTCAACAGCAGTTAGACAATCAATGGAAACAAACAGAAGGATCTTTCGACGATGTCATTCGAATAACCCCATCAGCAAAACAAGCTCTCAAATGGTGGAAGGATACTTCCCTCGTCTCAGAAGGTCTGTCATTTCTGAAGGACAAGACGATGCACATTATGACAACAGATGCATCCCTAGAGGGATGGGGAGCTCATTTGCAGGATCTTTCAGTGAGAGGGAAATGGTACACTCAGGAGTCGACTCTTCATATAAACGTATTGGAGTTAAGGGCGGTTGCTTTGGCATTCAAATCCTTCCTCACAAACATCAGGAATTCTTCAGTCTTGATAAGAACAGACAATACCACAGTCATGCATTACATCAACAAACAGGGGGGCACAAGATCTCAAGCATTATCGCTAGAGACGCAGAAGCTGTGGCATTGGGTAATTCAACATCGAATATCCATCAGAGCAGAACATCTCCCGGGGATCACCAACACCTGGGCAGATGCCTTAAGCAGGACTCGAACCAGCTGCCACGAGTGGGAACTCAATTAGTCAGTTCTCGACTGTCTCTTTCGTCGTTGGGGCAAACCCAATCTGGATCTGTTCGCGACCAGAGACAACAAGAAATGCCAACACTTTGCAAGCTGGCGACCGCAGAAGGGATCAAAGGGGAATGTGTTTTTGATCAGATGGTCAGGGATTTATGCATATGCTTTTCCCCCGCTTCCACTCATCCCAAGACTTCTGCAGAAGATGAAGAGGGAACCATGCAGACTCCTATTAATTGCTCCCAGATGGCCACGCCAGTTCTGGTTCACAGAACTTCTATTACTCTCGGAGCAGCCTCACGTTCGACTGAAGACACTACCGGACTTGTTAACAACGAATTAGGATCAGGTCCGTCATCCCAACCCGACGTCTGTTCGTTTATCAGCCTGGCTCCTGAAATCTATGAATTCGACGGCCTAGATATCCCTCCAGATTGCAGGGAGGTACTTGTCTGTGCCAGGGCTCAGTCTACAAACCGGACATATAAGTTCAAGTGGAAGAGGTTTTGCTTATGGTGCTCAACTGCCAACGTTCATCCTCTAAGGTCCTCTCCTGAACAGATTCTGCCATATCTATTGCATTTAGCTAAATCCGGCCTTTCGCATTCATCTATTAGAGTGCACCTGGCTGCCATATCCCGTTTCCGACGAACGTCTCAGTCACCTTCTTTATGGTCGTCCAGAATAATAAAACAATTTCTTAAGGCTTTGTTCAGGATGTTTCCGCCGATTCACCGTCCTTCACCTCAGTGGCATTTGAATATTGTGCTCTCCCAGTTGATGAAACATCCGTTTGAGCCCATTCATAAGGTTGACCTCAAATTCATTTCTTTTAAAACAGTCCTCCTTCTGGCCTTGACGTCAGCGAAGAGGGCTAGCGATATCCAAGCCTTCACAATCTCGCCACCTTTTCTCCAATTCAAACCAGAGGTGGTCATTTTGAGAACTAATTCAAAATGTATACCTAAGGTTCCATCGTCTTTTCATCTAAATGAGCCGGTGGTTCTGAGAAAATTTTTTCCAAATCCACAAACTGCAGCGGAGCGCGCATTACATTCTCTGGACATTAAACGCTGTTTAAAATTTTATATACAAAGGGCAAGCAACTTCCATAAATCGGAACAACTGTTTATCAGTTATGGAAGGATCAATAAAGGCAAAGCCGTTACTAAGCAGACCATAGCGCGCTGGATCTCTTCTGCCATACAGTTATGCCACCAGTTGGCAGGGAAGCCGTTATCATCCAGTGTCCGAGCGCACTCCACCAGAGCGGTATCCACTTCAGCAGCTCTATTCGCAGGAGTCCCTCTGAGCCAGATCTGCAGAGCAGCAACATGGACACGTGCTCACACCTTTGCCCAGCACTACTGCCTGGAAGCTACGGACAGAATGGATGCCGCGGTAGGACAAGCAGTGTTACGTAATTTATTTGCAAAAGGTGAGCCAATAACCTCTTACCCTCCATCCTCTACGTATTGTCAGAATTATATTTTCATGTTTATATATCTATGTGTAAATGTGTATATATATATATATATATATATATATATATATATATATGTATGTAATATTTTAAACGGTAGATTGACAAATGTTAGTTACCTATATGAGTTCATATAGCATGAATTATACACAGGCATGCTTTTGGTGTTTCAGAACTCAAACATTTTTTCCTACTGCTGACTACTCTGATTCAAGCATGTGAATCTATGAAAGATACCCCAATACTGGAGAAGAAAATAAGTTATTTACCTGTAGCTGTGGTTCTCCAGTATTGGTATCTTTCATAGATTCACATGCGACCCACCCTCCTCCCCAGAGAGGCTCACCTCTTTTGGCTTTTCTGTAATCACTAGTGCGGAGAAATCTGAGAGACTGAGCCTCTGTGCTGAGGATTCTAAGGGGGTGGTCACGCCTGATTGGCTGAAGTTTGGGCTCTTTCCAAAGAGGCTGATAGTTGTACAATTGAATGTGTTTTTTCCTATTGACTTCAATGAAAAAAAAAAAAAAAAAATCTCTATTTATTGCTTTCTATGTACCGTGGGACTCCCACTTCGACGACGGGGAATGATTCAAGCACGTGAATCTATGAAAGATACCAATACTGGAGAACCACAGTTACAGGTAAGTAACTTATTTTCTTACTCAAAACTGGAAGAATTCTCTATGAAACAAAGCTTCTCAGGAACACTACTCATTCCGCTCAGGATGACAGTTGAAGTGCAGGGCTCCCAGAGATAAACAGCTGGAGGGAAGTTCAGCACAAGACTATGGTAGAAACTCTAGAGTGCTGACCTCACTAGGATTTGCGGCCACCATCTTGAGTGGCAAACCTGAAGAATCTAGTTCTAAGAACAGCCTCCGCAAGAGCCACCGGGAGTGAGGACACAGTTGCAGCCAACGAGGATACAAGGAAAAGGGGAATCGTTGTTGCTGAATGAAGAACTTAACAACGCTGGCAATAGTTTTCCTGACATCAAACCACAGCAAAGGCCTCCCTCCAATGCTGCTCCCTGGGGAGTAACTTCCTGCTAATGAAAGCAACAGGCTGGTCAAGGCAATCATCATTGGTTTGGGATAGGACTGCTCCTATCCCATGTTCAGAGGCATCTGTCTGCACAATGAATTGCTTAGAGTAATCTGGAGCTTTTAGACTTGGTGCTGAGCACATAGCTTCTTTTAGGGTGTCAAAGTCCTTTTGACAGTCTAGAGTCCAGTTTAACTTCTTGGGCATTTTCTTAGCGGTCAGTTCTGTGAGAGGAGTCACAATGAACCCATATCCCTTCACAAACCTCTTGTAAAACCCAGTCAAGCCAAGGAATGCCCTGACTTGAGTCTGGGTTTTTGGAGCTTCCCAGTCCAGAATTGTCTGGATCTTGGGTTGTAAAGGTTGCACTTGGCATCCGCCTACCAAGTGGCCCAAGTATACAACTGTTCCCTGTCCTATCTGGCATTTGGATGCCTTGATAGAGAGGCCTGCTGCTTTCAGGTGGACCAGGCGATCCTGCCAGTTGGAACTAAAGACGGCAATATCATCTAGATATGCTGCACTAAAGGACTCCAAACAAGCAAGGACTTGATTCACCAACCTTTGGAAGGTGTCAGGGCATTCTATAATCCAAAGGGCATAACAGGAAACTGATAATGCCCATCAGGTGTTGAGAAGGCTGTTGTCTCTTTTGCTCCAGGTGCCATCCTAATATGCTAGTACCCTGAAGTTAAGTCAAAGGTACTCAGAAATTTGGCTGCACCTAACTTGTTAATCAGCTCATCTGCTCTGGGTATGGGGTGAGCATCTGTCTTGGTGACAGAGTTGAGTCCTCTGTGCTCCACACAAAATCTAATTTCTCTCTTTCCATCTTTGGTGTGAGGTTTGGGGACCAAGACCACTGGGCTATCCCAGGGACTGTCAAAGTGCTCTATCAATCCCAGCTCCAGCATCTTGTAGACTTCCACTTTTATGCTTTCTTTGACTTGGTCAGACTGAGTATTTTGTTTTTGACAGATAAACTGTCTCCTGTGTCCACATCATGGGTACACAGATGTCGGACCAGGGGTCAAAGACACGAGCTCAGCATATTGTTGCAGGACTTGCCTACAGTCAGCTTGCTGTTGGGCAGAGAGGGTGTCTGAATAGACCACACCATTTACTGTCCCATCCTTGGGGTCAGTTGAGAGGAGGTCAGGGAGAGGTTCACTCTCTGCTTCCTGATCCTCATCAGTAACCATCAACATGGTTATATCTGCCCTATCATTATATAGCTTAAGGAGGTTGACATGGATCACCTTCTTGGGTGTCCTGCTAGTGCCCTGTCCTGAGGTGCCCTGGGTGCCACAGGTTCCAGAACCCAAACTTTCTGCCCTGGTTGGAAATGAACTATTGCAGCCTTTTGGTCATACCACAACTTCTGGAGTTGTTGGGTGGCCTCAAGGTTTTTGGAAGACTTTTCCATGTACTCAGCCATCCTTGAGCAGAGTCCACCACATCTTGTTTAGGCTCATGGAGAGGTCTCTCCCAGCCCTCTTTTACAAGTGCTAGTGGTCCCCTTACAGGACGGCCAAACAGAAGCTCAAAGGGGGAAAACCCTACTCCCTTCTGTGGCACCTCTTTGTAGGCGAAAAGCAGGCGTGGCAGGATGACATCCCATCTCCTTTTGAGTTTTTCAGGGAGTCCCATGATCATGCCCTTCAATGTCTTGTTAAACCTTTCAACAAGGCCATTGGTTTCTGGGTGATAAGGTGTGATGACCTTATAAGTCACCCCACACTCATTCCACATGTGTTTAAGGTAAGCTGACCTGAAGTTAGTACCTCTGTCAGAAACCACTTCCTTAGGGAAACCCACTCTGGTAAAGATACCAATTAAGGCCTTGGCTACTACAGGGGCAGTAATTGACCTAAGGGGAATTGGTTCAGGGTATCTAGTAGCATGATCCACTACTACCAGTATGTATTGCTTCCCTGAGGCTGTAGGAGAATCAAGTGGACCCACAATGTCCACACCAACCCTTTCAAAGGGACCCCCACCACTGGAAGTGGAGTAAGGGGGGCCTTTGGATGGCCACCTGTCTTGCCACTTGCTTGACAGGTGACACAGGAGCTACTAAACTCCCTTACTTTCTGGGACATATTGGGCTAATAGAAATGGTTCACTAATCTGACGCATGTCTTGGTTTGTCCATGCTAGCCACAGATTCCTTATCGACCCTCCCTGCTTGCAAACTGTGTACTCTTCTGTCCCCCTTGCGGTGGTTTCGGGTGTTTTGCTGTTTTGCTATGTCTCAAGACGACGCTTTTTAATCTGGTTGGCATATACACTATTGCACTGTTTTTCTATTCCATTGCCAGTTTCTCTGTGGCTCCGCATTGGTCTGCGGCTTCAAGTCACTGAAGAAACTGATTTCAGCACATCAGAGGAGAGAATACATGGACTCTGCTGAAGTCATGTCCGGGGACAACGTCGCTGCGGAGTCACTCAACGCACTCTACTGATGCGCAGAGGTACTGCTGAAGAAAAGTTTCTGGATCCAGTCTGACGCCTAGGGGACGATTCTGAGATAAGGAATCAGCGGCTAGTTTGTGTCTCAACCAGATAAGGCATTACCGAAGGTAAGTAACTTGTTCATTCACCTTGTCAGTGACCGAGCTGTGAGGTCTTGACCAAGAAGACTTTGTCCCTACACTTCATCATGAGATATTGTCGCTTTTGGGCTTCACATGATGGTTGTGGTTCGTGAACTAAGGAAATGCAGTGCCAGGCACAGACGCACCAAGCATCACCAAACTACAATAACAGTGGCACAGACACCGGACACCACCAAGCCACAAAACAATGTATGGTTGTGTTCACTGTTTGTATTGTGTGTGCAGAGCTGCCAGAAATAGGTAAATACGATGCATAAATGTTTAGATAACGCAAGCACACTGACTCCAAAATCTGCACCATTTGTTATGGATGCTAATGCCAGGAGTGCTGGAAATATGTAGTAATTGGGACTGGGCGGCATTGTGTTGCATGCAGAACTCTGTGGAATTTCACTGAGTTTTTAGATAACACTGGGGAATTCCACAGAGTAGAGCTCGACCCACCCTTACATTCATGCCACTTTTTCACATGTGACTTTTCTAAGTTTGTGCGACTTTTTTTGTGAAAAAATAAATAGGCAACTTAATTACTTTACTCCTAAATAGTAATTGTTTTCAACAAAAAATTGTATGTATGTACGCAAATTGTATGTAAGCAAACCACAAGTATATATATTTTTAAATAATCCAGGATGCCACTGATGAGAGGTAACTTCCAGTGCTTAGGACTTCATTGAAGATTCTAGCGAAGGAGAACTACAATTTACAAGTAAGTACCTGTTGTGATCCATGGCTAAGTGCCCTAGATTCCATGTCGCCACCCCCGATATTTGAAAGGCTGCTCCTAAAATTGAATAATAGTGGAGTCCAGCATGCACTTTCATTCCTCCAGGACCTTCCTGCATCCTAGCAGTTAAGAGCTGAAGAGAACTCTGTATTGTTTCAGGAACATAATGTAATTTATCCGAGAGAGACTTCTAGCTGCAGATTACTTAACTTTGAATTCTCCCCACACGTCAGACTGGATCTGGAACATTTTTTGTGAGCAGTACCCCTGTGCACGGGTAGATGGTGTTGATCGGCTCCACTTGCGTCATTGGCGTCGACCACACCAGAAATGACAACGTGGTACCCTCACAGGTGTCACACAGGCACACTTATGTCAGTTCTTTTCTTTCCATTCCAGCCAACACAGATCCGAAAGAAGAGAGCTATCCCCCAGTCATTTTTGACGGGCCTTTTTCAACTTTTGTCTAATACTTTTGCGGTTTACCTCCTGGTGTGTAAAGGATGCCATCACGCAAGACGGGTTTTAGCCCTACAGAGCTTATCCCCACCAGATGTCTGTGACTGATCAGAGCCTTGTCTGCTTGTGGTGTTTGGAGCATGACCACAACCTGAAGTCATGTTCAGAATGCTGGGCCATGCATCAGAAGTCTTTAAGGGAGCAGTCCCTATAGCTGATAGCGGCCCTGCCTGCAAATCCACGCAGGTAGATGTCCTGGTCGAGGGAAAGGTCCTGGGATCAGTCTCTGAGTCCAAAGTAGTCAGTCTCACTCCAAGTCCTCGGGACGATCAGGTAAGTCGACGCAAAATAAGAAAAGTAAGAAGTCAAAGAGGTCTTCAGCGTCTCCTCACGTCGGCCTTCTAGGGCTCGTTCTTCGGATCCTGGACAGGCTTCATGCCTCCACGATTTTTCAGGAGCCGGAGCATCCCCTGCCTGACCAAAAGAATTCTGAGGCCATGTGCCTCATTTTTGGGCAGCCTGACCCGGTTTGTTCACCTTTGGGACCCAGGCGTCAGAGGGCCATCTCCATGTTCCGCACTGACTTCGACCTCAGTGCTAATGGGCCCCCAAAGATCCAGTCCTGGATCCATACCAGTGCTGGTTGTGCCATCTTGACCTTCCCTGTCACAGGTCACGATGCCGAAACTCATGGAACCCACCAGCTATCCCCATTGTCATTACCAACACGGAGATAAATCGGCGTCACCCAACTCGAGCGCCGGCAGAAGCCTTGTCTCATATATTGGAGCATGAGCCCTATTCCCTTGGGTTATGCCTCGAGAAAGACTGGTTGGGGTTGCTGGACCCTTTAGAATACCAGGCTTACGAAGATGAAATGGACTGGCATGGGGTTGAAGCCAGTGGACTAGACACCTTACCAGATACTGGTATACTTTCTTCCTCTGCCATGGCTCTGGAGGAGGGAACCTCCTAAGCTATGAGGTCCTAGATCTTCAACTTTCCTCAGTAGCAGTGAAGACTAACGTCTTGATGGAAGTGCTACAACCAGGAGTCTCCACATCTGAAACCCTATTCCCATTTAATGATGCACCCACGGTCATCATTTTCGGTACCTGGTCCAAACCATGCACAGGGGCTCCTGAGAATAGGGTGATTGTCATCGCCCTGCTTCTAGGGACTGAAGTCTCCTCACGCAACACCCTACCCATTAGTGCGCTTTCCCTACTGCCCCACCAGATAAGGAACCCAAAAGGCCGGACTCATTTGTTTTCTTCCGCCATTGTGTCATTGCAGTCCGTGAACACCGCATACCTTTTGGGCCATTATTCCCACACTCTGTGGGATATGGTGTGCAAGCGCAGCCACGGGTACTGCAGGAGGCCCTGGCTGTACTCTCTCAGGCTGCTGCCATTGGGAGAGAAGCAGCAAAGTTACAATTCATTTGGCCCTTGACACGACTAACTCGCTAGTTAGAGCGGTTTCCATGACAGTAGCCCTGAGGTGCCATGCCTGGCTGAGAATGTCTGGCTTTTCGGGGGATGTCTGAGCTCCCCTCATGGATATGCCCTTTGATAGCACCTGTCTCTTTGGAGACAAGGAAGATTCAGCTCTCAACCGCTTTAAGGACAAGTCCTTGGGCCACACAGCAGGTCCCATTCCCCCCCCCACCCCCCCCCAATCTGCCTTTCACTCATTTTGTGGCTACGGAAGGTGGCCTCCAGCAGTGCCAATTCCTGACTAGCCACTGTGCTGTGCGTGCTGCCCAGCCTCTGAGTGGACGAGGGTGCGGTATCCACTGTTCTTGTGGGTCAGGTGGCCAGCGGTCTAGTCAGTCCGCCATCCCCACAGACATCCTGCTTATGCAGCAGCCTCTAAGCCCTCATAGTCTGCCTCTACACCACCATGGGCACCCAGTTGACTGTAGAATTCACCATCACCTGCCCGTAATAGTCCATTACTTAGGACAAGTGGGTTTTGCAGATCGTCCAAAGGAGCTACCCCCTCTCCTTGAGACTACCTCTCCCTCCCTGCCACCATCTCACGACTAGATGACGGATAATTATCTGTCCCTTCTGCATGAGGAAGTCACAGCTTTCCTGGCCAAGGGAGCCATAGAGAGGGTTCCAGTGCCAGAAGTAGCCTGTGGTTGTTATTCCTGCTACTTTCTGGTTCCCAAAAAGGACGCTGGTTGTCACCCTATTTTAGACCTCAGAGCCCTCAATCTGTTTCTCAAGAAGGAGAGGTTCTAAATGCTCACGTTGACTTAGGTCCTGTCTGCCCTATAACCAGGACCCTGGATGGTAGCATTGGAATTGCAGGACACTTCTTTCCAAATCCCTGTCCTCCCTGCCCAGGGATGTTCCCTACGGTTCACGGTAGGCCACAAGCACATTCAGTTCATCGTGCTTCCCTTTGGCTTTACCAGCGCCACTCTAGTGTTCACCAAGGTGATGGTAGTAGTTGCAGTTTATCTGCAGAGATCAGGGGTGTCAGTATTTCTGTATCTCAACAACTGGCTGTTGAAGGCGACCAGGCCCCAAGCTGTCATCTCCCACCTGCAGATTATGGCACGAACGTCCTGCATTTGTTAGGGTTTACTATAAACATGCCAAAGCCAAGTCAAGACTGATTTGCATATGTCTGGGTCCAAACTGGAGTGGCATGGTGAGCAAAAGAACAATGGATTAAACCCAGATCTGTGACTGGGGGTGAGTGTTTGCATTGTTCAGCACTCCGTCCAGCATCCTTTTGTGTTGCTAAAGTTGCCCTAAGTGGGAAGGGTATGCCCAGACGTGGGTCCCTTGCTCACTGTGCCACTGGATTCAAGCTAGCCTGGCTGATGAATGGTGAAACCCTGAAACCGGTCCCAGGATGCTTGTTTCCGGTCCAGTGAGGACCTGGCTTGGCAGTTTGGGCTGGACTGTTCCAATGAGGCACAGGGTCAAGACTGATTTGCATATGGCTGGGTCCAAACTGGGGTGGCATGGTGATCAAAAGAACGATGGATTAAACCCAGATCTGTGATTGGGGGTGAGTGTTTGCATTGTTCAGAACTCCATCCATCATCCTTTTGTGTTGCTAAAGTTGCCCTAAGTGGGAAGGGTAAGACCAGACGTAGGTCCCTTGCTCACTGTGCCACTGGTTTCAAGCTAGCCTGGCTGATGAAGGGTGAAACCCTGAAACTGGTCCTAGGATTCTTGTTTCCGGTCCAGTGAGGACCTGGCTTGGCAGTTCGGGCTGGACTGTTCCCATGAGGCACAGGGTCAAGACTGATTTGCACATGGCTGGGTCCAAACTGGGGTGGCATGGTGAGCAAAAGAACGATGAATTAAACCCAGATCTGTGACTTGGGATGGGTGTTTGCATTGTTCAGCACTCCGTCCAGCATCCTTTTGTGTTGCTGGAGTTTCCACTGTGGCTCTCGCTTAGAGACGCTTTTTGTCTCAAGTGGAACTCCGGGCTCTTGTATGCATTTCCGCCTATACCACCCATGCTCCGGGTTCTCAAGAAGACCAAAAACTTCTGGAAGATCTTTTGTTGCTACTGCAGAGGAGGGTTCTTCAACTGAACCTGTCCACTCTCCACCTTCATGCGTCAAAATTGAGCGGCATCAGTTGACAGCTTTTGACCTTCATCCCGATGACTGTAACATTTTCTTGGCAGCCAGGCATCCCTCCACCAAAACTATATACACCTGTTGTTGGAAGAAATTTGTGGCATGGTGCACAGAAAAGTCTGTTGATCCCCTTTCTTCCCCTCTCTCTGCAGTTTTACTTTTCATTATTTCCCTTGCCCAAATGGGCTCTGCTTTGGGCACTCTTAATGGCTATCCGCCATTTCTGCTTTCTTGCAATTGCCTGATCAACCATCCTTGTTTAAGTCCCCTATTGTACATAATTTCCACCCTCAGCGGTCTTACTCATCTCCCCTCTCTTCACCTTTCACTCAACCCCAGTGGGATCTTAATTTGGTTCTGACCTTTTCGCTGTGCACTCCATTTAAGCCCCTGCATATTTGTCCCCTCTGACTTCTCACTTTGAAGACAGCCTTCCTTGTGGCAATTACATCTGCCTGCAGAGTAAGTGAGCAGCAGGCCTTACCATCTAAGCAGCTATAGCAGCTATATATCTTTACAAAGTGGTGCTTTGCACAATGACCTCTTTTCTGCCACAGTATCACACCCTTTCATGTAGTCCAATCAATCACCCTGCATACTTTTTACGCACCACCATATCCTTCTAAGGAAGAGGAGAGCCTCCACTGCCTGGACCCAAAAAGAGTGTTGGCGTTCTACCTTGATCGTACCCGGAAGGTTTGGGTGGATAACCTACTCTTCGTGGTGTATGTGGGTGCTAAGAAAGGTCAAGCGGTGCAGAAGCAAACCATCTCATGTTGGGTCATGTCATGCTGTGCATCAAGATCTGCTACACACTGGCCAAAAAGCAACCTCCTGAAGGCTTTCGGGTTCATTCTACCAGGGCTAAAGCTGCATTCACTGTGTTAGCATGTGGAGTTCTGGTGCTGGACATCTGTCAGACTGCCACATGGGCCTCGCTACACATGTTTACCGAGCATTACTGGCTGGATAGTCAGGTCCGTACGGATGGGCATTTTACCGATTTGGCCCTGTGGGGTTTCCTCATTTGAAATGTGTCTGCAGACCAACCTCCAGGGATGATATTGCTTGGGTATCTATTCAAAGGTAAGGAATCTGGAAGTATAAGTTTCTATCAGGTGAACAAGTAATTTATCTTTGGTAAAGCCTTATCTGGTATAGGCTATATCTAGGTGTAAAAATAAAAGAAAGAGTATAGGGTGCAAAAATCACAGCTTTTATTAAAACAAAAGTTGAGGAGACATCCAAAGACCGTATTCGCCAATAGGCTGCACTAAAAGCAATATCAAAGAAATACTGGCACTGTGCCTTTCAGACCCCCAGGACCTCCTGTAGCCCATCATTCCCCAGAGGTGACTGATGGGTGAAAGGTCTGTTCTTTTTTCCAGTTCCTTCAGTGAGGATCCCTGATGTAGGAGGTTGGCCTGATGTGTGGTGGACACCTATGGTGTTGGCACCTTATACCAGGTCCAGGCAACCCTTATTAGTAAGTGTAACAGTGTCCAGGAAGCCAGGGCTCTCTAGTGCTAGCTCTGGTTAGCAGCCAAGACTTATCTAGGAGGAGTGTTGAACACTTGCCATACCACAGTAACTTATCTCACATGAAAATAACCACACAGTATTGCAAAAATAAAGGTACTTTATTATAGTAACACTGAACTAGAATACTATCGGCAATCCCGCCTTCCTGAAGGTAAATACACACACAACATACACAGGTAATTACTAGGAATTAGCATAAAACCATTAGAAATAGCAAGGGCCCTTTATGGGAGCCAACCCATATTCTAAAATAGTGGAATGCGAGAATGGGTCTGGATATGGACAAGTTAGCCAAGGGCTGGGAGAGTATGGAACCCCAAGTGTTGAGTATCTAGAAGACCCTCAGCGACAAGGAGAGCAGAAGTAAGTTACTTGGTCGTTCCCTAAGCTAACATGTGAACTATGGATTGGAACAATGCAAGAAGAGGACCAGATCAGTGGAACCCAACGGTGGATTTCAGATGAAGCGGAACTGTGGAAGAAGGGGACAGAGTCCAGTCCACTCAAGAGTGTCCCGGTTGGGCAGTAGAAAATGCCCACCATTCTGTGGGTGAAGATCCGGGACGACAGTGATGGGTCAAGGCCAGCTGCGGAGTCAAGAAGCTGCAGAGAAGTCCCTGAAGTCGCCTTGGAGCTGTACCCCAACGTTTGCCGGATTGCAGATGGGTCAGTGGTCAGGAGGACCACCAACAAGCACAAGCAAATGCAAGTTGGAGCTAAAGAAGATTTCAAGGGCTAGAGAGGACCATCAAAGTCCTGGGGACTCGACCCTCGGAGGGGAGTCCGGGGTGACACTCAGAAGACAGAAGCAGGCACATTAAGTTGCAGTGAAGGTGCAGTGAGGCCCAGGCAGCACACCTGAAGAGTTCCTGGAACAACAGAGAGGAGACTGTCGTCGCAGAGGTAGAGTGCTGGGTACCGGCGCTACTTAGAGCCTGAAGATCCCTCGGAGAAGGAGTCAACAAACCTTGATTGCTGCAAAGATCATGATGCACAGGCATTCTGTCCTGGAGGAAGAGGCAAGGGCTCATGTTCTCCAAAGTTGGACAGAAGGCAAGAAGGACCCAGGGGACCCCCCAGAACCACCACTTGGGTTGGAGAATCTTTATAGATCCAGAGAACAGAAGATATCAGCAGCCGGATGTCGTTGTCTTAGGTGCCTGCAGATACAGGGGAGTGACTCCTTCACTCCAAGGGAGATTCTTTCTTGCTTCTATGGTGCAGTGGAAGTCTTGCTGACTGCAGAGGATGCACAGCCATGGAAATGTTGCAAATTGCTGACAGGCGCAGCGGAAACAATGTTGCAGGGCGAGGACATCTCGATGTTGCAGACTTGTTCAGTTCCTGTGATGTCTCCGGGACATAGGCAGCCCACCGTTGGGGGCTCAAGTCAACCCCAAACACCCAGCACCAGCAAAACAGGGCTGGTCAGGTGCAGAGGTCAAAGTAGGTCCCAAATAACATAGGCACTTATGGAGACTAGGGGTCCTCCGGTTCCAGTCTGCTAGCAGGTAAGTACCTGCGTCCCGGGGAGCAGACCAGGGGGGTTTTGTAGAGCACTGGGAGGGTCCCAAACAGGCACACAAAATAAACCCTCAGCGGCACAGGGGCGGCAGGGTGCAGTGTGCAAAGTAGGTGTAGGATTTTGAATAGAAATCAGTGGAGGGATCCGAGGGTCACTCTGGCGATGCAAGCAGGGCACATTGGGGCTTCTCGGGTCAGCCACCGACTAGGCAATGATGAGGGCCACCTGCTGGTCACTCCTGCACCGGTAGTTGGTTTCTCTCGGGCCTGGGGGCTGCAGGTGTGCAGTGCTGCTTCCAGGTGTCGGGTTCTTAGTTACCGGGCAGTCGCGGTCAGGGGGAGCCTCTGGATTCTGTCTGCAGACGTCACCGTGGGGGTGCAGGGAGGTCGTCTCAGGGTGTCCACGTTGTGGGAGTCGCCAGGGGGTCCTCTGTGCAGTGTTGGTTTCTCCGGACACGAGCCGGGAGCAGGTGCAGAGTGTTGGGGACTCAAGCTTCCTGAGTGAAGCTGGAGTCTCTTTTGAAGATGGTTTCTTCTTTGTTATTTTGACAGAGTTGCTGTCCACTGGAGTGTTTTGGTCCTTTGGGTAGCAGGGCAGTACTCTGAGTCAGCAGAGGTCTCTGGTACCGCAGGATGCGTCGCTGTTGCATGTTCTTTGAGTCTGGAGACAGGCCATTAGGGCTGGGTCCAAGTCGGTTGTTGTCTTCTATGCGGAGCTTCAGGTCAGCAGTCCTTCTTGTTCAGGTCGTCCGGAAATCTGGGTTCAGGGTCGTCCCTAAATACTAAATTTAGGGGTGTGTTTATGGCTGGAGGGCAGTAGCCAATGGCTACTGTCCCTGAGAGTGGCTACACCCTTCTTGTGCCTCCTCCCTTTGGGGGGCACATCCCTAATCTTATTGGGGGAAAGCTGGAGTGCCCTTGGGCACTGTAACACCAGGCTTGAGCCTTTGAGGCTCACCGCCAGGTGTTACAGTTCCTGTAGGGGGAGGTGTGAAGCCCAGAAAAAAATGCCCAGACTTTACATCCAGGTTTTACTAACCAGGAACAAAGATGAATGCTCTTGATATACTAGTCCAGGACATTTCTTTACACTTTTTCCCCCAATTCCTTTCATAAGCAAACTGTACTGAGCCAAAAACAGAATGATCCTGATATCCCCAGAATAGCCCCGCCAGTGGTGGTACCTGGATCTCCTACATCTGTTGGAAAGACCACACATGAGATTACCGTGCAGACTGGATCTCCTTTACAAGCTCAGAGAGATTTTCCATTTCAACTATCCCTCACTGAGCTTGACAGCATGGCTTCTGAAGTCCTGCAATATGGACATTTAGGTCTCACTCAGGAATGCATGAATATTCTCACAGAGTCAAAAAGACCTGCAACTTTGACGTTCTTACTCCTTTAAATGGAAAAGGTTTTACATGTGGTGTATTCAGAATAATTATAATCCAATCTGGGTCAAGAGGATGTATTTTTACCCTACGTCTTTCATCTAGTAAGATCAGATTTGCAGTTTTCTTCTATTAAGGTAGATCTTGCAGCAGTTGCTGCCAACAGAAAATCACCTTCTCAAAGATCATTCTTCCAGTTGCTTAGAAGGTGTTCCCTCCTGTTCCTTCCCCCTCTCCTCCTTGGGAATTGAATTTGGTACTATCAAAACTCATGGGTCACCTTTTGAACCTATATGTAAGGCTTCACTACAGCACCTTACACGGGAGACGGCTTTTCTTGTTGCTATTACTTCAGCATGCAGAGTTCTCGAAATTCAGTCACTGTGCAAAAGAGCCTTACATATAGTGTTCCATGCCAACAGGGTAGTGTTCAGAACTCACCCAAGTTTCTGTCCCCAAGTAGTACCTAATTTCCACATTAACCAGACAATCTCACTTCCTACGTTCTTTCCTAACCTGACCACACCAGCAGAAAGATTGTTACATTCTTAGGTCTAAAGAGAGTACTAAAGATTTATCCTGACAAGCTAAAGATATTAGACTGTCTGACCACCTGTTTGTGAACTATGCCATATAAGGACGGGCATCACCTCCACTAAACAAACCATTTCCAGCTGGATAGTTTCTTGTATTCTGTTCACTTATCGGTTACCCAAAAACAATTTTCTGCCAAACCCAAAGCCCACTCTACCAGAAGTAAAGCAGCAACAGCGGTCCTACTAAAGAGTGTTCCCATCTCCGAAATTTGCAAAGCTACTACTAGGAGATCAGTGCATACTTTCACAAGGCATTACTGTCTAGATTCAGACACTAAGACGGATACCTAAGTCGGACAGACCTGTGTTCTGTTCCTCATATCACCGTAAAAAAGTACTGGCCTAGCTGTCACCTAACAGACACCTCTGGGGCATGATGGAATACAGGAGGTCCTGGAGCTTGGAGGCACTGTGCCAGTATTTCCTTGTTATTGCTTTTAATGCAGCCTATTGGCTAATAATGCCTTTGGATGTCTCCTCAACATTTGTTTTAATAAAAGCTGTGATTTTTGCACCCTGTGGTCTCTCTCTCTTCACTTTTTACAGAAATGCTTTAGTCTGACGACATTTTATTGAAGGAAAACATGTTATGTAAGTAGACTTTCTTAGCCTTTACTACAGGCTGCATAGATGGGTTTCTACATATATATATATATATATATAAATAAAATATATTTTAAAATATATATTTGGTATATGCTCTGGGGTCCCTGCACATGGGTGAGACTATTCATTGCTTATGACTTTTATGAGGATTCCCCTGGAAGAGAACTACGATTACAGGTAAGTAACTTATACTTATTGCTGACTCCCACACAGAGACGACCCAGCATCGCTCGACGCCAATTCAGACTTCAGGGACCTTGCTCCCCAAGTTGGATCCTGACCCTTATTCTTATGGGTGGCTACGAAGGAAGGGGTGTCCTACTCAGTGGTGGTGAGGAGAGGGCCTCAAGCTGCCTTCTATAGCTGTCAGGACCAACCTTGTGTTTGAGGTGTTACAGCCTGGGCTGCTTCTTCAGAACCCCTCTTGACCTTCAATGAGGCCCTCACTGATGTCCTGCTGGGGACTTGGTCCAAACCCAGCATATGGGCTCCTGTAAACAAGACAACTGCCCGCCACCTTAGGGCCCCACCCCTGAGAGCTTGGTCATCCAGGCCTCTACATCCTTAGGCAATTTCCTTTCGGCACCAGCGGATAGGGAGTCCAAAAGACTGGATAAGCTTGGAAAGAAAATGTTTTCTTACACTAGTCTGGCATTGGCACTGGGCAGATCGGTTGGATTGAGGTGGTCTTGAGTTGCCACACTTGGTTGAGGAATTCTCACTTTTCGGGGATGTCCAAGCAGTGCTTATGGACATGCCCTTCGATGGCACCCATCTCATCGGAGACAAAGAAGACTTGGCGCTCAAGCACTTTAAGGAGTCCTGTTCTACAGCTCTATCCTTGGGCCTCACATCTTCCCCTCGCCCCACTCAGTCTGCTTTTCGCACCCTTTTGTGGCTATGGAAGTTGCACCCAACCCACATCCCTTTCCCTCCAACCACTGTGCTGCGCATTCTGCCCAGCCTCTGCGTGGCTGGGACGTGGGATCCAACATCCTCATGGATCAAGGAGTCAGTGGTCAGCCTAGTTCACCACCCCTCCTGCTGCAGCCTGCAAACCTTCCTAGTCTGAGGCCTCCCCATCAGGGACCAGTTGAAGGCAGGATTCACCATCACCTGCCCCGCTGGGAATCCATCACATCAGACAGGTGTCTACTCCTTCCCTTCGAGACTCCCCCGCCATCCATGCCATTCTAAGATTAGATGACTGAGGATCACTTGGCACTTTTCTGCGAGGAGGTTACAGCTTTTTTGGCCGAGCAAGCTATAGAGAGGGTCACTGTGCCAGAAGTAGGTTGTGGTTGTTACTCCCACTACATTCTGGTGCCCAAAAAGGACAAGGGCCTCTACACTATCCTAGACCTCCAGTCCAGAAGGAGAAGTTCAAAATGGTCACTCTGGCTCACTTCCTAAATGCCCTGGACCCAGAAGACTGGATGTTAGCAATGGACTTGCAGAACGCATATTTCCATATTCCCGTCCTGCCTGCCCACAGACATTACTTGCGGTTCATGGTAGGTAACGAGCATTTTCAATGTACTGTGCTCCCCTTGGCCTTACCAGCACCCCTCGGGTGTTCACCAAAGTGATGGTGGTGGTCACAGCTCATCTACGCAGGACACGAGTGTGCCTTCCCGTACCTCGACGACTGGCTGTTGAAGCTGGGCTCACCCCAAACTGTCGTCTCCCACCTCCAGGCTATTGCGGACCTCTTGCTTTCATTTAGGTTCTCATTTGACTCCCTCTCAGATGCTTCCTTTCATCAGAGCTGTTTTGACAGTTTTGACACAGTGCAGTTTCGGGCCTGTCCTCCCGAAAAGCGAGTCCAAGATATTCAGGCTATGATTTCGATCTTTCAGCCTCTGTCTTGGGTTTCGGTGAGACTGACTCTGAGGCTGCTGGGCCTCATGGCCTCCTGCATCCTGCTAGTGACACATGCCAGATGGTATATGCGGGCTCTGCAGTGGGACTTGAAGTTCCAGTGAGCGCAGCATCAGGGGGATCTCAGACATGGTCCAGATCTCGGAGGGGACTGCAAAAGACCTGCAGTGGTGGTTTTCGAATCCGCATTGAGTCCACGCAGATCCCTCTCCCTTCCCCAACCAGATCTATCTATAGTGACAGATGCGTCACTTCTCAGTTGGGGCGGCCACATGGCAGAAGTGGAGGTCAGAGGCCTCTGGTCTCTGGCGGAGTCTGGACTCCATATCAATCTTCAGGCGCTCCGGGTGATCAGGCTTGCGTTGAAAGCATTTCTTCCCTCTCTCAACGGGAAAGTAGTGCAGGTGTTCACGGACCATACTACTGCAACAAACCGGATGGAGTAGGGTCCTGGACCCCTTGTCAGGAGGCACTACGCCTCTGGACATGGCTGGAACATCAGGGCATTGCCCGGGTGGTTCAATATCTGGTGGGTTCTCTCAACACCAGAACGGACAAACTCAGCCGTCGATGCATATCCGATCACGAATGGCGTCTCCATCCGAGGTGGTGCAAGGTCTCTTTCAGCAGTGGGGAAAGCCTTGGCTAGATCTGTTCGCCTCTGCAGAGAATGCGCAATGTCAGATGTTTGCGCGTTTGAGTTTCCAAGGCGCACTCGCTCAGAGACATTTTTCGTCTCAAGGTGAACTCCGGCCTCTTTTATGCCTTTCCGCCTATAACACTTCTGCCCAGAGTTCTCAAGAGGATCATCAACGACTGGGCCCAAGTCCTCTTGGTGGCTCCGGAATGGGCACGGGGAGTCTGGTATCTAGAGCTATTGAGTATGTCCATCGATCCTCCACTCATACTGCCTCTTTGGGCAGATCTTTTGTCGCAGCAGCACGAGACGGTTCTTCACCCGAACCTGTCCAACCTCCGCCTTCATGAATGGAGATTGAGCAACGACAGTTGACAACTTTTGATTTTCCACCCAAAGTCTGCGATGTTATCTTGGCAGCCAGGCGTCCCTCCACCAAAACTCTATACGCCTGTCGTTGGAATAAATTTGTGGCATGGTGCACCAACAAATCTGTTGATTCCCCCCCCCCCCTCTCTGGACCTCTATCCGAGGTTCTTTTGTTCATTCTTTCTTTGGCCCTGCATGGATCTGCTTTGGGCACCCTTACAGCGTATTTATCTGCCATTTCGGCCTTCTTTAGGTTACCTGATCAGCCCTCAATTTTTAAATCTCCTATTTTGAGTATATTCCTATAAGGCCTCACCCATTTATTTCCTCCCACTCCAATAATCGTACCAAAGATTCCAGGGTGGACGATCAACTCTTTGTCGGGCATGTGAGCGCAAAAAAAAGGGAAAGCGGTGCAAAAACATACCATCTCTCGATGGGTACTTCTTTGCATCAAAATGTGCTACGCTTTGGCCAAGAAGCAAACCCCTGAGGGCTTGCATGCTCATTCCACCAGAGCAAGTGCTGCTTCCACTGCGTTAGCACGCGGAGTTCCTGTCCTGGATATCTGCCAGGCAGCTACGTGGGCGTCCCTGCACACATTTGCTAAACACTACTGCCTGGACATTCAGGTCCAAAGGGTCGGGTTCTTTGCCCATACAGTCCTGCAGGACTTCCTAGTATGATCTTGGTTTGCAGACCTACCTCCGGGGATGGTATTTCTTGGGTATCTATTCTAAGGTAAGGAATCTGCAACTATAAGTCTCTATCAGATTAACAAGTTACTTGCCTTCGGTAACAAATTACCTGGTAGAGACCTATTCTAGTTGCAGATTCCTTATCGATCCACCAATCCTACCTAATCTGCGATCTGATTTCTAGGGACAGGGACCTGCCTTTCTGGACCCTAGTTCTGACGCACCAGGGTCAGTGTCCTTCATGGCTCTGCACTTCTGCTGTGTAAGGCTGTGACAAGAAACTGATGTCAGCGTACTGCAGTGGCACCTATATACGACCCGCGATGTCCTATCCGGCTAACACGACGCCAACGATGGATGCAGAGTCGACCGATACCATCTGATGATGTGCAGGAGTACTGCTCAAGAAAAGTCTCTGGATCCAGACTGACACCTGTGGGAAATTCTAAGGTAAGGAATCTGCAACTAGACTATGGGGGTCATTCCAAGTCTGGCGGGCGGCGGTTGCCGCCCGCCATGCGGGAACCGCCATTTGGCCGCTATGCGGCCAAAAGACCGCTGCCGGCATTCCAACCTTCCTGCTGGGCCGGCGGGTGCTAACCATGAAGGAGTGGGAAGGAGGCCTGCAACACAGAAGCCGGCTCCGAATGGAGCCGGTGGTGTTGCGGCGTGCGACGGGTGCAGTTGTTGCTAGGCAGACAGTGAAAAGCCGGCCGGGTTCCTGTTAGGGGGCCCCAAGACACCTGTTACCGCCAGCCTCTTCCTGGCGGTGACAACCGCCAGAAACAGGCTGGCGGTAAGGGGGTCAGAATCCCCATGGCAGCGCTGCTTGCAGCGCTGCCATGGCGGATTCGCCCAGCCGGGGCAAAAACGGCGGGAAACCGCCGGCCCCGGTTCTAAAGCTGCGGTCAGAATGGGCTATGGAGCACCGCCAGCCTGTTGGCGGTGCTTCCGTCATCCGCGACCCTGGCGGTCATAGACCGCCAGGGTCAGAATGACCCCCTATGTCTCTGCCAGATAATTTGTTATCATAGGTAAGTAACTTGTTATTCTTGATGTTGGCAAGTAGCAGTAATGCAAGAGGACTGTTCTTGAACATATGGTAAGTTTAAACAAATGCATATTTTGTTGGATATTTGGGTGTTGTATGGTTTAAAAACAGATGCCCTGAACAGATTGTCTCTCTGTAAAGGGTTTGTTTAGTGGTGGCTACTATAGGCCCTTAACTATGTCTCTATTTTCACTTGCTCTTCTCAGATTATGGAGATTTTCAGCTTGGGCTCCTACCAGGCCTTTTCACGTCTGGATGTCGTTCTGCGGGAATTCCTGAAGGAACTGAATGGGATATCTCTGCCAGCTCACTGGGAGGTCCTGCCACTAGACAGCCCAAACCTGCAACTGGTCCAGCGCTCCAAGCATTCCACAATGTCCGACACAGTTATCCATATCCAGCCAGGCCTCTACTTCCAAATAACTGTGCATGACATGTACATTCCGTCATCCCACGAAGTGTATGCTAACCATCCCTGCCGACTTGCCACCGTAGACAATGTGGTGGAACTAATCTGCAACTTAGAGTCATATCAGCTCTGTACTGGCCTCCTTAAAAGCAGTCAACGCTCACCTGACTGCCAGATTTTGGTGCATGGAGATAGATGCCCACAGTGTAGCTTGAGACCCTGTTCTACAGAGAATTACTTGTGACAGTCTGTCTGAGGAAGGACACAATGAAAGCATTTAGCAGAGGAGTAAATCTCTTATTTTGCTGGGATAAGACAAGAACAAAAACATAAGGGAATAGATTGGGAGAAAATGGCCATAAGTTTGGCGTAAAGTGCAATGCCATTACAGAGTAAGCAGTAGTGTGGCTATCAGAGGATGAGAGAGCAACTTCCTCAGAAGCTGCCCAGCTGCTTAATGGAGGGAGGAAAATAATAATATCCAAAATAACTATTTTAGTTTCTCTACACAGAAATATCCAAGGTTTCGAAATCTCTTGAGGAAAATTGAAAGCCTTTAAGTAAATTCAATGTCAAATAGATGAATTTAGTTCCACTCTGTTCTGTTTCCTGCTCCAAACATGCTCTCTTATTTACGTTATGCACCTGCATTTAAAGAGTTTTATCTATCTTTTTTTATTTTTGCTTCATCTGGCCAGCACATAGAAGAGAGTTTGTCTTACAAGATTCCTTTACTATTTTATTTATTCGGGGGATGATGGGGTCTCAAGTTTTTAACACTCTAGCAAAACTGTTTAGGTTGTTTAGAGGAGAAGCTGAAATGATTGTTTTTAACTGAAAAAATAAATATGTCCCTGTGTTCCCCCTTCTTAGTTATTTGACCTTCGGCATAGCTGTGGACCTGATTCCATTAAAGCATCTGGTAACTTACCGGGTAACCCTAATCATGGTCTAGGTTATATGAAGACTCCTCCTGACAGAAAAGTCTTGTAGGTTACCTCTCCCTGTTTTTCCCTGCTGCTCATAACTTCTGCAGCAGGTAGTGAACTATCAGCAAAGCAAGAGTGTTGACGTTATTGAAGGTACTGTGGCTGAAGTCATGGCTTTATATATATATATATATATATATATATATATATATATATACACATACACATATATATATGTATGTACATGTGTGTGTGTGTATATCAGATCTGTCAGATAAATTCCAATAAATGATCATGATTGCGATTTATGTATTGCTCTGTTGTGATAAGATTTAACATTAGACGCTTAGATTCATCATTCTTTAGCATGACTTCAGAATAGCTCCTATATACTTGTCAGAATGAAAACTGAGAAGTTAACAAATTCCTCAAATGTCTGCTATCAAGAAAATCTTATCATAGCTCTCTAGTGTTTTGATAAAATGTATTTGTCCTACCTTCAACTTCCTGTCAAGGATTTCGGTTTCCAATTCAGGAGCTCTGGGAGCAATGGGTGTAGTTGTCCATTGCCAAAGTAACAGCACATTCCTCTGCTTATGATATTAGTAACGGGGTTGGTGATTGAAGGATTCTTAGAAAATACCTGTGTGTGTAGTCGTCGTCCAGTATGGATGAAACATTTGCCATTTTACGCCCTGAAAGTTTAGCCCCTTTTCTTTGCATTGCATAATTTGTGGTGAAGTAGCATAGTAGCCTTCTTTTATTTGCCATTGGATTGTTCAGAGATTCACATTTCTGACTATTCCTCTCTGTCAGGCTGGATATCCTCTCTACTCAAAGTTAACATGACAAATTGCCATACTCATTATGAACAACCAGACCACATATTCGATCTTCACCTCACTGTTACCTAAACACTGGACAGCTTAAAGGAATCAGAGCTCCAACTCAAAACAGAGGCTGGCTGAGCTGCCTAGATTTTCTACTTCAGTCAAGGTTGCAGCAAGGGAATCTTCACAGCTAGCTTTTCCCTTCAGACCTTTAATTTACCTACATTGTGGTGTCCAGATGCCCTTGGGCTTTCTCTCACTCCTACAGGAGGTAAGCAGTTTTCCTGCCCCTTTTGTATTTGACTGGCTGAGACTTTGAACTCTGCCCGGATAGCTGACACCCCTTCCAAGGCTTGAGTCTTATTGGAACTCTGCCAGACCAGTTGGGCAAGGTTGATCTACCACAATGGTACCCAGTAAGAATGCCTACTCTGTCTTTACTGATCTAGCTGATAAATCTTGAGTCACAAGACTAAGACAGAGTGGCAAGGCCTTTACAAGTTCTGACTCAGTTGTCACCGGGTGTGGGTTCATAAAAAAGTGTGTTTCCTGCCAAAGCCAAAAAGTCCATGTCAGAGCTTGTCAGACCCTAGTCTTCATAGGCTGTCTTGAACCGTGCACCAATGCTCTCTGAGTCAGTCTCTAAGACACAGACTCCAGTGCTGGGTGATCTGTATTTAGAAAAAAGGTAAACATCTCCTCAGCCTTCAAACATGGCTCCTCAGGCATTGATGCTGTTCAACAATGTTTCCATGCTCAAAGAAACACTCCATGACCACTGATGAATTGTCAGTGACTACACCCTCTACTGCTCCATCGAAGCTTGCCTCATCAATGACAGAAATGCCCCCACCGTCAGTCTCAAACGTTTTTTTAACAGTCAAACTTACAATGACCTCATTTGCAAGTACTACTGGTATAGAGATCTATGGGACCTGACACTGGATGTCCCCGTTAACTTCATAGTGAACCCTACCTATGGACAAAGCTCACAGGCATTATGACACCTAACAGCCTGGCTGCTACAGACTTATAATTTGGATCCTTTACCATACCTCCTGACAGTTGAACCATCCTCACAGCAGCAAGAGCAGCTTCATCATCCAAGGTATAGTCCTTGGGGGGAAAAAATAGCTTTGTTCGAGTGGCGGATCTCAGTTTAAATCCTTTACCCATGTGCCCAAATTAAATTTTGACTTATCTAAAGTACCTGACAGTCTTAATTGACATATTCCTCCGTTCATGTTCACTTGGCCACAGTCAAACTATATCAGAACCTCAGCAACATCCCTTTTTTCGACTGAAGTTGTAAAAAATGTTGAACCTTCCCACCAGTAACCCAGCAATTGTCTGCCTGCGAATTAAATACCTTTCTATGCGCACGCTTAAAAAGTTGCTTTGAGCCCATTCACAGATCCACTCTGAAGATGTTATGAAAAATAGCTACTTTGTTAGGCATCACATCAGGCAAGAGATATGGGGAGATCCAGTCAATACCTATTCAGCTCCCAAGTCTCAAATTGAACACATCTAAAGTTCCTGTTACAACGAATGCCAGTTTCATGCCCAAAGAATTGTCATATCTCCATTTGTATCAGGAAATGAATCTTCCAACATTATTCTTGCAGCCATTCACTCCTGTTGATTGGGCTCCGCACTTGAAGGATTTGAGACATAGTTTAATCTTCTACATTGACAGTATAAACACTTTCAGAAAATCATATCAACCTTTTGTGCTGTATAGCAATGATAACAAAGGTTTGGCCTTATCTAAGCCAGTTAGATTTTAGCATGCATGGCTTTCTGCCATATAAAGTCAGGCAGAGGGCTATGAAGGAATGCACGAGTTTAATCCACCAGAGGCATGGCCGCCACAGCTGTCTATTTGCTTGTGTGCCGATTGCTGACATCTGCAAGGCAGCAAGATTGTCTTCAAGACACACCTTTATGAACATTAATCTGACTACATCCAGAAAACATAGGAAATGGTTTGTCAAGCAATAATGTGCTATCTGTTTCATTTAGGGAAGCCTCACTACTACTTATCATATGTATTATACTGTTACTGATAGGGTAATTGTTATTCAGACATAAATCCGTGAAAGATCCACTGTTGAAGAAGAAAAAGGTACCTACCTATAACTACAGTACTTCAGCTTTTATATCTTTTGTAGAACACGCCCGCTTCTCCAGTAATAAAGCTTTCTCTTATGCTTCTGCATGATTATTAGCTGCTAACATTTAAGCAGCTCTCTTCTATGGGGCATTGGATCCCTTAATCGTTTCACCTTGTTGGCCAAATTTCTGATCAAATAATGAGGTAAATGGACTATTTGTACTTTATTGCTGTTTTTAATTTTATGTGAGTGTGTGGGACATTGCTTTGGTAACAGTGATTGCTGAGAATTACCAGCCTCATGATGGGGAATATTTAAACATGTGAATCTCTGAAATATACCGAAGTTGGAGAGCTGTAGATACAGGTAAGTAACTTTTTCTAAAGCTGTTTTGGCACTAATGAATTATAGTATGAGCTTTAACTTACGAGTTAAACTAGTATTCTCAAATTAAAGATTGCTTGGCCCAAAGTTTATTAAAATGCACTTTAATACATTAATGCAGTAAGAGATGAACATTTGACCATTTGCTAAAGAGAGCAAAGAAATTAACTTTTGTCTTTGCATATGTTGATATAAGGAATCCATCTAATCTGTAAACATCCAACAGATTTTTTTAAAGCCTTTGCGTCCAAATCCTAGTTCATCTCTCCATGCAGTACTCTTCTTATATACTTTTCCGTTAACAAAATTAATTTTAGCTCTTGACTGTATATGGTGGGTTGTGTATGGTCTATTGCAGGCGGTCACGAGTAGTTGTTTCAATGTGCGCCTGATCCAAAACGGTACTCCTAAGAAGAGAGGCCCTTTAAAGAGGGATACAGAGGAACAGAATATATGATGGGGGAGTGAGAACAAATTAATTTTTGTCGGAATTAGGATTGTTAAAAAAGGAGTATAGTAATCTTCTGCAGACTGAGCACTTTACACATTTTCCCATTAGCTGAAACAAAAAGACACTTGTATTAAGCACATAAGAAACAAAACCATTATGCTGGAAATGTCTCTTTCCGTTTATACCTTAGCTGGTTGTAGGGTTTCAGAAAAACTCCCATGTTAAGATCGTCGGGATTCAGAGAATTGAACATGTTCTTTCAACAACTGTAGTGTTACATAGACATAAGTGTTATATTGATTCAGAATGTGCTTTTTCCCCAGTACCTGTTTTGGAATACTATTAAATGACACTCAAACTACACACAAAAAAATTATATGCACGGCTCTGCTAATATACTACTGCTGATTGATCTAAACATCGAGTCTGTTCTTGCTGAAATCCATAGTCTGTAACAAATTGTGAATGACCGTTTGTGAGAGGAAAATACCTAGTCAAGTTATTCAACCAGAAATGATTTTATGATGACTCTTACGTTTTCTTATGATAAAATTTGCTCATCACTATTAAGTCATGTCTGTCTTCTTTTTAGTATGCACCTTGATGTGGTATCTCTGTAGAGGTTTATTTCTTATGTGCCACTGTTGACATTTTTTACTGGGGGATAAAATGTAAGGACCTCACTCTGGGGAATCGGTATTTTGCTTCAATTTTGATATTACATCATTTACTTGGGAAATAATATGGGCTTATTAAAACCCTTTGTACAATCCCTCGGCTGTTAATGATTGAATGCGAATGTGGGTTTGTCATTTGGACATGTGGCTCTCACTGTCCAAACTAACTATGAAATGCTGCTATATGTTCGCCTGCAGTAACATCCATTTCTTTACTGAACTGTTGATTAAAAATCCTCCGCTACATACCTTCTATTGTTTCATTTCTCAGCAAGCAGTGCTATAAAATCGTCTTTAGCCTCCCAGCTTTAGATTAGTTAATCAGTGAACTAGTGCATCCTCTCAAGGAATGCGTCAGTTTGACACCATGGTCATCTGTTTAAATCCCCGCGGGTCTGTCCAGTCAGCCCAGTCAGCTTTATGAGGTCAATAGAGAGCACCATTGAGTTGGATGAACAAATAATCATTTGTTATTCAGCGCCAAGATGCTTCAAGGACTGATGAACCTTCCCATTACAGATGCATGTATAAGGTTATGTTACATTTTTATTAAGTATCTTTAAGAACATTATCCATTCTAACATAGTTTATTCTTGGTTACCACAATTTACGTTTGTTTTGGGGCATTAGGGTCTATGTTTCCATGCTAGTGTTGTGTAGGTCCGTTAAGAAATCTTTATTAATATTCATAAACAGTGAATAGCCTCACCCATGTTTAGGGCCCAACACAAAAGTATCTGAAGGCACAACAAAACTCGTTAGTTTACTCACTAGGCACACGCTTTCTCGAAGTTATACTAAATAAGCAAGAAGAGTTGAAACAAATGGAAGGTCTTCAAAACTGTGTTAACTAAGCACATGCGACGCAAATCAGTGGGTAGATCATTTAGAGTCAAGGTCCCAAAAACTCTGATCTCTTTTATTACATGTACGTTATTGGCATAGCATAGACCTAGACCTAGAGTGGCTCCAGTACAAGGTAATTGTAGCCTCCGTGTGCTTATTTGAATAACGGTACATTAAAGAGGTGGTCGATCTTTAGGACCCGTGGCGTGTGTAAGCAACTAAAAGTCGGTTAAGCACACAGGCCCCTTGATGAACAAGGCACAGGAAACTGAACCGAATGCATTGCTTCGGAGTCAACCTTGGAAAGCCAGCTGTGACAAAAGATGCATGCTCATATTTGCCAAGCCCGTGCCGTGGATCAGCCGAACTGCAAAATTCTGAGCGTGATGACAAAAATCTCGGGGTCCTAGATAGTTAACACCGTGCCCTTGTAAAGCCAACATATGCGATCTATTTTAAAAGAAACGTGATACACAATATGAAAACGCCTCATTGCTTCTATACCAATATTGCAGCCCCACATGCCTTTTTTACCTTTTTTTTATGTTTCCTCTCAGTAAAGAGACATGAAAGTAAAATGTTCCATATGAATACTGTCTAGTCAGTCCAGTTGTTTTGTGGCTCCATATGATGGTGTGAAAATGCATTTTGCTTTGAAGAAAATTTAACTTTGTTCGACGCTGTGAATGAGCAATTTTATATGAGTAGAGGCCACATGTTGCTATGCAAACAATGTGGTAAATTGGCAGTTTCAAATGAAAACATTTTTCATTTTCCTAAAACTTTGACACTTCTGCATATCTTGCACGAAATTTAATGGACATTTAGAATTTTTTTTTCAATCAGGAATTTGTAAAGTGCACTACTCAGCCATGAGGGTCTCAAGATGCTGAGGAAGAGAGTGGGGAGAAGGGGGGGAAATGGTGCTGCTACCGCTTGAACAGCCAGGTCTTGAGAAGTTTCCTGAAGGTAAGGAGGAAGGAGGTCTTTGGTCTGGCGTAGGTGGGTGGGAAGAGTGTTCCACGTTTTGGCGCTAAGGTGCGAGAATGATCTACCGCCAGTTGTAGTTCTGTGGACGCGTGGGACGGTTGCGAGGTCGGCGGAGCAAAGATGACAGGTCGGGGTGTAGAAGGAGAGCCGTCTGTTGAGGTATTCTGGTCCGGTGTTGTGCAGTGCTTTGTGAGCGTGGGTGAGGAGTTTGAAGGTGATTCTCTTGTTGACTGGGAGCCAGTGCAGGTTTTTCAGGTGGTCTGTGATGTGGCAGCGGCAGGGGGTGTCCAGGATGAGGCGTGCGGAGGCATTCTGGATGCGTTGCAGACTCTTCTGGAGTTTGCCCGTGGTTCCTGCGTAGGGGGCATTGCCGCAGTCCAGTTTGCTGCTTACGAGGGCTTGTGTGACTGTTCTTTTGGTTTCGGTGGGTATCCATTTGTAGAACTTTCTGGGATTGACAGTCCCTTGCAAGCAATCAGATTGGCTGGCTGCAACATGAAACAAAATGTTGTGGACACCATGACAAAACACAGGGGCTTGGTACGTTGTCACTTATGGTGGTGCGGGGGTCCCAGAGGGTTAAAAATTAAAAACAAAATTTGTTTTGCCTTTTTTACGATCGCGCAGGAGTCCCACTAGAGTCCTGTAGAACCAACATTTATAAAAAAGTAGCAGTCAGGATTGCTGAAGGCTAGGCACAGCGAGCGATTGGTCACTTGTGCGGGGTTGCCCAGCCCCTCAGTAGCCAACCCTTCGGCCGTGCTTGCTGATCGGTTGGGCGCAAAGGTTGGCTTAATATTATTCTTATATGATATTACTTTTTGATAAAAAAAAAAAAAGAAAATGTAGGAATTCACTGAAAAAAAACAGAGGGTAAAGTTAAGTTACATGTGAGGAAGGTAGGTAGATTTTAACTGAGGTTAAATAAACCTTATACATTCACTGAAAAAGCACTACTGTTTAATGACTAGGGATATTCAACAGATATATGTAACTGACATAAGTACTTGCACAGCTGTGATGCTCTGCTTATGAACTCACATTTTCCATGACTGATAACATCTGAAATATAAGGTGGTGCAAGTTATACTTAAGTTAGTTACATAGTTACTGATTTCTGCATAGGTGATTGTAATGCTATCACATCCAAAGATGCTCGTTTGTGCATAATTGACAGCCGATGGATAACCTGAGTTTCAATTCTCTAATTATAATCGATTCCATTCAACAGTAAGGTTTAATATGCCCATTGAGGATTGTAGCAAACCACAGCATTTCATTAAGATTGAAGGCTAGGTTTGAAAAATAGGTTATCTCCCATTATTGCACACAACAAGAAAGTACATTAGAAGTTTGAGAAGCAATCCGACTCTTTAGCTTTCTTGTTCACAGATTAGTTTATCCGTCCTGTAATATCTTGAATACATGTACACCTTCCATGCTAATTGCCTTGTGCGGGGTTGTTTTCATTTCTTAAGCCCTAGTTCAGCTTGCTATTCTTTCCACTGCTGATGACTATTAGTGAAGACATGTCGATAGAGAAAGTTAATCACCTGTAACGCCTATTCTCTATCAAGAGTATCTTCATTAAATTAATTGAACTATTTGCTGTTGTCCGTGGTGCGCCTCAGGAAAGTAAATAACAATCCGGATACAAAATCCTTTGGACCAAAATAAATTTAAGAGCTAACTGCCACTGTGCAGCGTGGCAGGATAGCGGTGGTCCTCAAACAGCCTACAGTACGGCATGTTTTCAATTTGTTTCGCTTTAAAAGGTGTTTGCTCAGAGATGCATCTTCATGTAGTTGCTAATTCATTTTGAATGTATAATGTATTTTTTTCATATTAGTGTTTGTTTACGAGATAGAAAAAGGTTGCTTATTCAAAACCATTTAATTTTGCTTTCCTTGAAGTGTTTTTTTTCTCTTGGTGTTACTGGACACACGTATCAAGCAGGTATATTCATTGTTTAATGATTATAAAGTTAATGAAAATTCCACAATAGAGAACTAATGTTGCAAATAAGTAACTTTCTGTTCTACTGCTTACTTGTCTGACTTGTGTGGTGTTTTACAGATCCTGTTACTTAAACTGTGGTTAGTATTCTAGGCTGCAGCACACATGGTTGTCTGAGAACATATTTGAATTTTCTAGACCTCCTTATTCTGCCATTGTTTATAAACGTTAGTTTGAATAGATTGCAAAAGCTATTTGTGACTGAAGAACAGAACTTGTAATATGTTTTGGCAAAATGGAAAACTAGTATTTTTAATTCGTTGTCGGTTTATGTGCAGAAGTCTTTCATACAGATTGTGAGGGACCAGAGGCACCCCAGATTTTCACTTCATCCACATTAAAGACTTGTACATACAGTACATCTAAATGAAAATCATTACATTGTCTGTAGTTTTCCTAAAAATATAGTGTGGATCCGGATTTAGGTTGTACAGTAAATGAGGTGAAGACCCAAACATTTTAACCTTTTAAAGCAGGATGGCAGAGAAATCACGTTTGCTTTACCTACCACCCTGTAGTGGATCTTGTGATTCCTAAGAGCAGCACCATAATCTTAGACTAAATCATTGCATTTTTAGTAAAGAGGACATTGTTCTTTGCAAATTAAAGGCCACTCCACTCCTTGAAGCTGTCTTTTTTCCACCCCAGGGGCTCTTAAGCGGTCTGAGAGATACCGCATTTTTCCTCACAAACAGTGTGGTTGTATATTTAAAATTGTCTATCTTCTCATATTTGAGTGTTTTTTACATGTCAGACATTAGATTGTAAAGCACGATGGAACAAAGAATAAATTATCTTTTGACAGCATGTAAACACGGAGGTCATTTCGTAAGTTCCTCAACTGTAATTCCAGTTTTATGCCTTATGTGATTTCAATAGTAATGCAAAGAGTGCTGCTGTCATCCCCAAAACCTTTTAAGATAAATATTTAAATCATGGGTTTTCTTTTTGCTGGAGAAAATATTTTAAGTTTTGCACAAGATTTGAAAGTGTACCATGAAATGAAGCAGAATTAAAGTGCTACCGCCTTCAGGACACCAGCCCTGTAATAACCATAATACACAGTTGTCCCTGCCTTTTTCTCAGCCCTCTTATAAAACACTGCTTCTTTAACATGGTTCTGGTTGGTTGGAAAGCCATTATTAATTAAGGTGGTTATTATAGGTGACTACAATTATAATCTGATAGAGACTTCTAGTTGCAGATTCCTTACCTTAGAATTTCCCCCAAGCGTCAGACTAGTCCTGGAGATTTTTCTTCGATCAATACCCTTGTGCGTCGGTAGATGGCGTCGGTCGACTCCGCAGGTGTCGTGGTCACCGTGATGACATCGGGAGTAGTACATAGACGCCGCCCTTGCGCGGTGACATCAGTTCCTTTCTTTCCACGCCACGTGCTGATCCGGAGAGAGCTATCCTGGCTATTTTGTGGCTGAATTCAACAGTTTTGTGGTTTTTTTTGTGTACCACTTTTGTGCGTCGAGATGTCCCCGAAGACTGGGTTCAAGCCGTGTGAGGACTTCCATCGGACGATGTCGGTGACGGATCCTCATCGTGTTTGTCTGTGGTGCCTTGAGCGCAACCACGACCCCAAGTCGTGCTCCGAGTGTCGGGCCATGCACCTGAAAGCTTTGAGGGAGCGGTCCCTAAAGCTAATATCGACCTGGCACTCCGCGTAGGTCCCGGTCTCGCTCGAGAGGAAGGTCTCGAGATCGGTCGCGGAGTCATCACCACTCGTCTTCTTTGAAATCCTCAGGTCAAGGTAAGAAAAAGAAGTTGTCGAAGAAGGTCCATCGCTCTCCGACTTGACCCCATCGCTTGGCCAACGCGGGACGAGCATCGCGCACTAGGCCTCCATCCTCGGAGCCTGCGTCTTGGTGGACTCTGCATTTCCCAGAGCCGGAGCAACCCCCGCCCAATTTTACGAAGCCATGCGCCTCATCTTTGGGCGGGCCGACCCCAAAACGGCGCCTTCGGGCCCAAGGGGTTCAGCTGAGGGGCCTTCGGGTTCTGTGCCGGCGGATTTGGCCCCAGCCACCGAGGTCGCCTCCGGATCCGTGCGCAGATCCGCACCGACACCAGTCGCACCTTCGAGACCTTCCCTGGCACCGGGTTGATTGTTGATGCTCCAGGCGTCAGTAGTGCCCACTATCGACGTCGACCAGGTTCTTATCTCCGACTACTTGGAGTCGGAGCGGCGGCAGCTAGGGAATCCAAAAGGCTTGAACAATTTGGCAAGAAGTTGTTTTCTTCCTCCAGCCTCGCACTGCGGTCTGTGAACACTGCATGTCTTTTAGGCCGTTATACCCACTCCCTGTGGGATACGGTTGCGCAAGTCCTGCCACAGATACCGGAGGAGGCCCGTGCTATCGTCTCCCAAGCAGGGAAAGATGGGAGAGACGCGGCAAAGCTCACTATCCGTTGTGGGCTGGATCCGTCCGACTTTCTGGGCAGATCGGTTGCGATGACAGTGGCCTTACGGCACCACGCCTGGTTACGCACTCCTGGCTTCTCGGGCAATGTCCAACATTCACTCATGGACATGCCCTTTGATGGCACCCGTCTCTTTGGAGACAAGGCAGACTCTGCCTTGGAGAGATTCAAAGGATTCCCGGACTATGGCTCGGTCCCTTGGTCTTGCCTCCGCCACTCGCCCACCACAGTCTGCTTTTTGTCCCTTTCGTGAACACGGAAGGGGCGCCCGGTTGCGTCCTCTACCCAGCCACCGTGCCACGCACGCTGGACAGCCTATGCGTGACCGAGGACGGGGAATCCCACGTGGCCGTGGGAGAGGGAACCAGAGGTCTGTCCAGTCCACCTGTGCCCCCGCGGCAGCCTCCAAACCCTCCTAGTCCGCCCCCCTCACTCCTACCCAGTTGGTGGAAGAATCCGCCATCACCTGCCCACTGGGAACATATCACCACGGACGTGTGGGTTTTGCAGATCATTTGGAAACGGCTACTCCCTCCCTTTCAAATTTGCACCACTACACATTACACCAACCTTCCATCATCTTCCAGAGGATCATTTGGTGCTTCTCCACCAGGAAGTGGTGTCTAACTTGGCCAAGGGAGCTATAGAAAGGGTCCCTGTGTCACAAGTATGTAGTGGTTGTTATTCCCGCTACTTTCTGATTCCAAAGAAGGACAAGGCCTACGTCCTATCCTAGACCTTTGGGGCCTGAACTGCTTCCTCAAGAAGGAGAAATTCAAAATGCTCACCCTGGCTCAGGTTCTTTCTGCCTTGGACCCAGGAGACTGGATGGTAGCGTTGGACTTGCAGGACGCTTATTTCCACATCCCCATCCTGCTTGCTCAGACACTTTACCTACGATTCGTGGTAGGTCACAAGCACTTTCAGTTTACCGTGCTCCCTTTCGGCCTTACCAGCGCCCCTCGGGTGTTCATGAAAGTGATGGCGGTGGTTGCAGCTCATCTGCGCAGGTTAGAGGTCTCAGTCTTCCCCTACCTCGACAACTGGCTGTTGAAGGCGCCTTCGCCCCAGACAGTCGTCTCTCACCTTCAGACTACAGCGAACCTCCTGCACCATCTGGGGCTCACTGTAAACGTGCCAAAGTCACACCTGACTCCCTCCTAGACGCTCCCTTTCATTGGAGCTGTTCTGGACACAGTGCAATTTCGGGCTTATCCTCCGGACAAGCGAGTCCAAGACATTCAGGCTATGATTCCGATCTTTCAGCCTCGGTCTTGGGTTTCGGTGAGACTGACTCTGAGGCTGCTGGGCCTCATGTCCTCCTGCATCCTGCTAGTAACACATGGCAGATGGCATGTGCGGGCTCTGCAGTGGGACCTCAAGTTCCAATGGGCGCAGCATTAGGGAATTCTCTCCGACATGGTCCAGATCTCGGAGGGGAGTGCGAAAGACCTGCAGTGGTGGCTTTCAAATCCAACTTAGGTCAACGGCAGATCCCTCTCCCTTCCCCAACCAGATCTCTATAGTGACAGATGCGTCACTTCTGGGTTGGGGTGGCCACATGGGGGAGGTGGAGATCAGAGGCCTCTAGTCTCCGGCGGAGTCGAGACTCCACACAAATATGCTGGAGCTCCGGGCGATCAGACTTGCGTTGAAAGCATTCCTTCCCTCTCTCAGTGGGAAAGTGGTGCAGGTGTTCACGGACAACACTACCGCCATGTGGTACTCCAACAAACAAGGCGGGGTAGGGTCCTGGACCCTTTGTCAGGGGGCTCTACGCCTCTGGACATGGCTGGAACATCAGGGCATTACCCTGATGGTTCAACATCTGGTGGGCTCTCTCAATGCCGGAGCAGACGAACTCAGCCACCGATTCGGAGGTGGCGCAAGGTCTCTTTCTCAAGTGGGGAGAGCCTTGGTAGATCTGTTCATTTCCGCAGAGAACGCGTAATGTCAGTTGTTTTGCATGTTGGAGTTTCCAAGGAGGCACTCGCTCAGAGACTCTTTTTGTCTTGAGTGGAGCTCCGGCCTCCTTTACGCCTTCCTGCCTATCCCTCTTCTGCCCAGAGTTTTCAAGAAAATCAAGTACGACCGGGCCCAAGTTATCTTGGTGGCTCCGGACTGGCCTCGAAGAGTGTGGTATCCAGAGCTTTTGAGCATGTCCATCGATCCTCCACTCAGACTGCCTCTTCGGGCGGATCTTCTGTCGCAGCAAAAGGGGACGGTTCTCCACCCGAACCTGTCCAACCTCCGCCTTCATGCGTGGAGATTGAGCGTCAACAGTTGATGGCATTTGCCAGTGCACCCGAAGTCTGCAATGTTATCTTGGCAGCCAGGCGTCGATCGACTAAAACTGTATACGCCTGTTGTTGGAATAAATTTGTGGCATGGTGTACCAACAAATCTGTTGACCCACTTTCTGCCCCTCTGTCAGAGGTTCTTCTGTTCATTCTTTCTTTAGCCCCCGCAGGGCTCTACTTTGGGCACCGTTAAAGGGTATTTGTCTGCCATTTCCGCCTTTCTTAGGCTTCCTGATCAGACCTCACTCTTTAAATCTCCTATTGTGAGTAGGTTCTTAAAAGGGCTCACCCACGTAATTCCTCCCACTCCGTTTATCAAGCCTCAGTGGGATCTTAATCTTGTACTTACTTACTTGATGTGTACCCCCTTTGAGCCAATGCATGATTGTCCCTTGCGGCTCCTCACATTCAAAACTGTCTTTCTGGTCTCTTATCACCTCTGCTCGCAGGTTGAGTGAGCTTCAGGTCCTTTCTTCAAAGCCTCCATACTTGTCTGTACACCCTGACAAAGTGGTGTTACGCACTAGAGCTTCCTTCCTTCCTAAGGTGGTTACACCATTTCATGTAGGCCAGTCCACCACTTTGCCTACCTTCTACGCACCCCCACATCCTTCCCATGAGGAGGAGAGACTCCACCGTCTGGACCCAAAAAGAGCGTTGGCGCTCTACCTCAGTCGTACTAAAGATTTCCGGGTGGACAATCAACTCTTTGTTGGCTATGTGGGTGCGAAGAAAGGGAAGGCGGTGCAAATGCGTACCATCTCTTGATGGTTGCTGCTTTGCATCAAACTGTGCTACGCTTTGGCTAAAAAGCAACCTCCTGAAGGCTTGCGTGCTCATTCTCTTGGAGCAACTGCGGCTTTCACTGCATTAGCACGCGGAGTTCCTGTCCTGGATATCTACCAGGCAGCTACGTGGGCATCCCTGCACACGTTTGCTAAGCATTACTGCCTGGATAGTCAGGTCTGTCGAGACGGCTACTTTGGTAATTCGGTCCTGCAGGACTTTCTCCTATGATCTTGGTTCGCAGTCCACCACCGAGGATGGCATTGCTTGGGTATCTATTCTAAGGTAAGGAATCTGCAACTAGAAGTATATCAGATGTACAAGTGTCTTACCTTAGGTAACAAAATATCTGATAGGAACATATTCTAGTTGCAGATTCCTTACCGCCCACCCATCCTCCCCGCTTGCGAACTGATTTCTAGGGACAGGGATTCCCTCTTTCAGGTCCTTAGCTCTGGTGCACCAATCTCAGTGTTCTTAGCGGCTCTGCGCTCTGGCTTGGAAAGTTGTTAAAAGAAACTGACGTCACTGCGCGAGGGCGGCATCTATGTACTACTCCCAACGTCATCACAGCGGCCACGACGCCTGCGGAGTCGACCGACGCCACCGAACGTCGGTCAAGGGTATTGCTCAAAGAAGAATCTCTGGATCCAGTCTGACGCCTGGGGGAAATTCTAAGGTATAGAATCTGCAACTAGAATGTCTCTACCAGATATTTTGTTACCGAAGGAAGTGTTATTATTGCAGTGTTTCATCACTGAGCTGCTGATTTTTTTTTTTCCAGGTTATCCTAACAGTGATCGGATAAGATTATAATAGCCAAGGCGAACACAGAAAGCTGTAGAGGCATGGTTTGTAAGGGCACAGAGACCTCAGTTCTCTCGGTAGCACATATGGCAAAAATTTATATGTATAGCTCTTTTCTGTAATTTTGTGTCTACTTTTTGCTCAAAGCCTACTTAACAGTTAGTGAGGACTGTTCTCCGTTATAGGATCTTTGCGGGTGATATTGACTGTCTCCACCCAGGTGCTCGATGCTGGAGTGCTTCTACAAAATAAAGCGTGTCTTGTACATTCCATTCTTTGAAATAAATATGCACTTTCATAAGCAGCTCAAAGTAAATATATTTATCTTTTCTTTTAAACAACCCATAATCCTCACAGACACTGAGTGATGTATCTTTCCACCTCACACTCACCGAATGAGTGCCCATCTGATAGAGATATTTTTTAGCAGGACCCCTGTGCGTCAGTAGGTGGCGTTGATCTGATATTTGTGTGTTGTCTGTGCTGGAAGTGGTGTCAGCGGCACCCATATAGGCGCCACCTTGGTGTGCCAACGTCAGTTCTTTTCTCTTTGTGCCTGTCAGCGCTGATCCGGAAAAACTACCTGTTCAGTCTTTCAATGTTTTGTTGAAGTTTTTTGAGATTTGTCTCTTGGTGCAGCAGGATGTCATGTAGAATGGCCAACTTCAAGCCGTGCTGCGCCTGCCATCAGCCGATGTCAGTTATGGACCCTCACCTTGTTTGCCTGTGGTTCCTTGAGCGTGGCCACAACCCATAGTCGTGCTCCGACTGCTGTGCAATGAACTTGATGGCCTTGAGGAAGCACTCCCTCAAGCTAATGGTGGCCCTTTGTGTACTCCATGCCAGTCGAAGTCGGGATCAAGAGGAAGGTCTCAAAAGTGGTCGTGGAGACCAAGGTGATCGTCCCACTCTAAATCTTCAGGATACTCCAAAAAAAATAAGAAGTTGTCAAAGCGTGCTTCGATTTATCCACTTTTGACAGCTGATGAGATTTGGGAGCATTCACATTCTAGGCCTCGCTCGACCGTTAAGCTTGCGCCAGGGATGACTCTGTGTTTCCCTGAATTTCCGGAGCCAGAGCGACCTCCGCCCAACGAAGAGTTCTATGATGCTGTGTGCACCTTATTTGGGGGGAGTCCAACTCCTCAAATGCACCTTTGGACCCCGTGGGGTTTTGAGAGGCCCCTACTGGTTCTGCAACAGCAGCTCTGGCCCCACTAGTGGATCCGGACAGATGCTGGTCATGCAACCTCGACCTTCCCCAGCACCGGTCCCAATGCATGCACTCCCGTTGCCACTGGTGCAACCCCATTTTGATTCCAAACTCCCATACAGAGGTCGAGGGTCATCGCTCTGAGCTGTATCCAGCGCCAATGTGAGCCTTGCCTCCCAGATTGGATCCTGATCCTTGTTTTTATGGGCTTGGTCTCTGGAAGGGAGGAGTCACTGGAGTCTTACATCCAGCCAGGTGAACAGAATATAGACTGGTGTGAGGAACTGGGTGAAGCCAGTGGCCTGGATACTTTCTCAGATGCTGGCTTGCTTTCACCCCCTTCCGTGGCCAAGGAGGAGGGAGCATATTTTGCAATGGTGGTGTGGAGGGCTGCTGAGGTCCTCGAACTTCAGTTGCCCTCAGTGGCTGTCAAGATAATTTCATGGCAGAGGTGCTTTAGCTGGGAGTCTCCCTGTCTGAACTGCTCCTCCCATTTAACTGTTGTCCTCCCATTTAACTGCTGTCCTTTTAGGTACCTGGTCCAAACCCAACGCAGGGGGTCCTTTGAACAGGACAATTGCCCTTCACCACCGCCTGGCCCTAGGGGACCAGAGTTTCCTCACCCAGCACCCCACCCCTGAGAGTTTGGTTCCACCAGCCTAGCACTGAAGTCTGTGAACACTGCATGCCTCTTGGCCCGCTGTCACCATGCTCTGTGGGATACTGGTATGCAACTGCTGCTTGCAGTTCCTTAGGAGGCCCGGACCGTGCTCTCTCAAGCAGTAGCAGATGGGAGAGATGCAGCAAAGTTCACAATCCAATGTGGAATCGACACAGCTGAATCACTAGGCAGAGGCCCTTAGGTGCCATGCCTGGCTCTTTTCGGGGATGTCACATCTTCTTTGATGGACATGCCCTTTGATGGCTCCTGTCTCTTTAAAGACAAAGTGGACTCGGCGCTCAAGATATGTAAGGACAATCGGGCTACAGCACGATCCTTGGGTTATCATCTGCCCGAGCCACCCCTGACAGCTTTTCATCTTTTTCGTGACTATGGAAGGGGCTACCAACCCCGCCAGTTCCCACCCTGCCACTGTGCTGCACATGCTTCCCAGCTCCTATGTGGCCGCAGGCATGGTATCCCCAGGCCATGTGGATCAGGCAGCCAGAGGTCCGTTCACTTCACCACCCCTCCCCCAGCTGCAGCCTCCAAACCCTCCTAATCTACCATTGTGCGCACCCAGTTGGTGGCAGGATCAGTCATCACCTGCTCAACTGGCAGTCCATAACATCGGACAAGTGGGTTTACAGTTGGTCCAAAAGGGCTTATCCTTCCCCTTCCTCACTTCTCCTCCCTCCTTGTCACCAAGGAGGATCATCTTTCTCTTCTCCACAAGGACGTTTTTGGTCTCTTGGCCAAGGGAGCCATACAGAGTGTCCTGATGCCAGAAGTAGGCTGTAGTTGCTATTCCTGCTACTTTCTGGTGCTGGAGGAGAGAGGCCTTCATCCTATCCTAGGCCTGCAGCCCCTTACTTACTCAAGAAGGAGAAATTCAAAATGCTCACTTTGCCTCACGTTCTATCTGCCCTTGACGACTAGCTACTGAAGGCGGGCTCCCCCCAGGCTGTTATCTCCTACCTCTAGACTACAGTGAACCTTTGACAGTCGCTGGTGTTCACTATAAAAATATCAAAATCACACCTAACTCCCTTTCAGACAGCCCCCCTTTTATCTGAGCTGTTCTGTGTAACGGATGTTTCAGCCTGTATCCTGGAATTCGTTGAGACTGAGATGAGGCTGATGGGACTCATGGCTTCCTGCATCCTTTTGTACAACATGCCCGCTGGCAAATGCAGACTCTACAGTGGGACCTGAAGTTCCAATGGGCAAAGCATCAGGGCGATATCTCTTACAGGGTTCAGATCTCAGAGGGAACTGTGAAAAATCTGCAGTAGTGTCTGACGAACCGCAATTAGGTTAGCAGCAGACCTCTCTCTCTTCCCCTCTCCCTTCCCCAACTGGAGAGGTGGAGATCAGAGGAGACTGGTTTCTGGCGTAATCCGGACTCTACATCAATATGCTGGAGTTTCTGGTGATACTAATGGCATGGAAGGCCTTCCTACCTTCCATCAAGGAGAGGTTGGTGCAGGTGTCCACAGTGATTTTGCAACAAACAGGGCAGGGTAGGGTCACGGACCCTATGTCAACAGGCCCTGCATCTCTGGACAAGGCTGGCATTTCGTGGCATCTCCAGGGTGGTTCAAAACTTGATAGGCTATCTCGACACTAGGGTGGACAAACTCAGATGCAGATGCTAATCTGATCGCAAATGGCATCTCCCCTTGGAGGTGGAGCAAGGTCTCTTTCAGTGGTGGGGAGAGCCTTGGTTAGATCTGCTCAACTCCGCTGAGAATGAGCAATTTCAGCAGTTTTGCGCTTTGGACTTTCCAAGGTGGCTTTCGCTTGGGGACACTTTGTATAGGTGGGGAGCTCAGGCCTCCTGTTCTCCTTTCCACTCATACCACTTCTGCCTAGAAGACTATGATTGACCGGACCCAAGTCACCCTTTAAGCTCCAGATGTACCACGTAGATTCTGGTATCCCGAGCTACAGAGCATGACAATTGATCGTCCGATCAGGCTTCCCTTATGGGAGGATCATCCGTCGTAGCAGCAGGGGAAGGTTCTCCACCCAAACTGACCCAGCCTCCACCTTCTTGTATGGAGATTGAGCGGCAGCACTTGACAGCCTTTGACCTCCCTCCTGAAGTCTGTGATGTTATCTTGGCAGCCAGGTTTTCCTCCACTAAGACGGCATGTGCCTGCTTGTGGAAGAAATGTATGCCATGGTGTTCCAAACAAAATGTTGGTCCCCTTTCTGCTCCTCTCTCTCTCAGGTGTTTCTATTCATTCTCTCTCTTGCCTAGCAGGGCTCTGCTCCGGGCTCTCTTAGAGGTTATGTTTCTGCTATCTCTGCATTCCTCAGATTATGTGAACAGCCCTCTTTTCATATCTCCTATTGTACATATATTGTTGAAAGGTTTGGTTCATCTTTCCCCCCTTCTCCTTCTATCATGACTAAGTGGGATTTGAATCTGGTGCTAACATTCTTAATATTTGCTCCCTTTGATCTGGCAAGAAGCAACCTCCTGAGGGCTTGCACGCTCATTCCACCAGAGCCAAAGCTGCAACCACTGAGTTAGCACATGAAGTTCCAGTCCTGGATATCTGCCGGCAGCAACGTGAACCTCTCTGCACACGTTTACCAAACACTGCTGTCTGGATGGTCAGATCTGTCCAGACAGGCATTTTTACCCGTTTGGTCCTACAGGACTGCCTCGTTTGAAGTTTCTTTGCAGACCCATTGCCATGGATGGGCATTGCTTGGCTATTTATTCAAAGGTAGGGAATCCGCAGCTAGGACTCTCTATCAGATGAAAACGTTAATTACCTTCGGTCATGCCTTATCTGGTAGAGACTATCTCTAGCTGCAGATTCCCTATCTTCTGTTGGAGGTGGCACATTCTGGTAGGCTGAGGCAAGGCCCTAGCCAGGCAGAACCTGCTACTCCTGTTAGGCATGGGTGATTACATTCGCTTTATAACCTGCACTCTCTCTGTGGTAGCTTGGCACAGAGCATTAAGGCTTACTACAGAGGCGAAGTGTAAAGCAATGGCACAGCACTTCCCCACAACAACCATGCTTTCCGGCACAAATGAGACTTCACACACCATGTAGGGATATAAAAATTGTATTCAACATATACATTGACTACACATTATACGTATCATGTAAACCTGGGCATAAATCACTCTTAGCAATAGAATTCACAATATTAGATCCAACTAGGTGTAACACCAACAACAGTATGTACAAGTGAGTTCCCTGCAACCTCATACAGTGCCAAAAATTGTCATGACAAGATCCACCCTAGAGTATACCAACATCAATGTAGCACATAAATTCAGGGTGCATCCTGGTTAACAAAGCAGCAATAAGTACATGCAACGTTTGGACCACTTTGGGGGAGGGAGGAGCGGGGGGGGGGAGATAGATACAACAACCGATCCAGCATCAGTTTGCAAGGACATTTGGGCTCCAAGTAGGAGGTTCACTCTAAGGTCTGCAATACACTGTAGGAGGGTCCTTGGGGCCACCTGCTAACCACTGCAGCTGTCACCCACCATTCAGTCCACTATTATTACCAATTTCAGCACCTCCGGAACAGAGGTGCACCGTTGGGCGTGTTGACTTGAGTTGCCCTCGAAAATTCCAGCTGCGCACAGTTACTAGGTCCGTACCACCTGTGTACAAGGAGGTACCGCGTGTGGTGCATGAAGACTTGAGTTGCACCAGACGGTTACCATCCCACGTGAAAAGTGCTCAGTGCTGTACCTCCACAAAATTGAGGCACAACATCAGGGGCCCAATGACCTGGGTCGATCCTGACATAAGATCTCTCTAAAGACAATTTCCAATGTGGTACCTCATCGGAAAGAGGCAAGAGTCTAGTGCATTATGACTTGAACTGCACCAGACAATCCCGGACTCTCCCACAGAGAACGGAAATCCTGCACCCCACTGGAATGAGGCGTGATGTCTAGCGCTTGATGACTTGAGTCGGTCTAGACAATGCGGTCACACAAGGAACTTTGTTTCTGTACCTCCCCGGAATGAGGCACAACATCTGGTATGCAATGACTTTAATCACACCACACTCCCCGGTCACACACTTTGACACAAGTTCGGCCATGCCATAAGAGGCAGAGTATAGCACAACTCCGGTGGCATCCCCACCCCGAGGGTCGCCACCTAAGAACGGGGCACAGCACGCAATGCACATGCTACTACCCCCACCTCTGAGGGTCACCACCTATGAACCGGGACCAGCACACAATGCGCATGCAACTAAGGGTCACACGAGAAAAGCGAAACACTGGACAACCGCAAGCCTCGCAGGGTCTTGCACCAGATGGTCCGGTTCACACCACAAGACTATAAGCGTGCAGTGGTCCCCACGATGATGAGCCACTCACCTGAAGTGTGGGCGGTACTTGGCAAGCTCCGCATCTGGCAGTTCCAGATAAAACATAGTCCACGCTCAGGCCACTGCTGCCAGGTGGAGTCCAGCATACAATGTAGGTGCAGAAGAGGGCACCACTCTCCAGATGATACAGGTAGATGATGCCCGTCCTTCACATGAGGATTTTGATGTCCTCGAGACCTCTGCAGAGAACAGAGGAAAAGCCAACCTGCCCCTAGAGAGTACACTTTTGGTTACTACACAGCAGCAGGAAGTCTGCTCAGACTAGCCACAACACAGGAAGGGTGTGCGGATCCCTCCCTCCCTTGATCAGATATCCTCCTGTGCACAATATACTCTTCTGCCCGTGCACACCATGCAGTCCATCAGTACTGGTCCTGCGTCGTCAGTAGATGCGACTCTCCCTTGCTGACAGGTGGTAACCCTACTTATACTAAAGTGTGCCTTTGAAGTTTGTTGTGGTTCTAAGGGTTCTCCTTTGAACCGCACATGTCTCCACTAAATTCCGTCCCTGTCCACCCCGAGGCCATGGAATGTAGATCTTTACCTTTAGTGGTGCCATGATCTGGTGCCGAGAGGCCAAGTGTCAGAAACCTCTCCATTCGATTTATCCCCGGACCCAAATTGCACTTGTATGTTGTTCTGGATGCCCAAGTTTTAGAACTGTCACTTGGGGAATGAACAGATGTGCTCTTTCCCCCAAACCAGTGGAATGAAGCTGAATTTACAGGACACGTGAAGCATTTTAAAACCTAGAAACGCTCACTTCCTAGAAGTGGCATTTCTAGGGTGTTATTAACCAAACCACCTTTACTTTCAGAAAGGGTTTATCATTCTAAATCCAATGATACCAAACATCATGAGGCTGCTCCCCTGCAATCCACTATTGCAGCCAGACCTAATAAAGACTTTCCCCCATGTTACCTTATGAGCAGAGCAGCACTCATGTGCAGTGCAAACACACTTGGGTATTCCGCACTTCCTGGTCACATATGCCGCAGTGCACACAAGCCTGTAGAAGGGAGCTGGACACTAAGATTAAAGCCACTGGAAGGGGCAAGTGCGCTTATATTGGCCTGCGCTACAAGGTTTAGCTCCTATATTAGAATACCTGTGTGCGTGTGTGCACCCCCTGGCAAGTGATGCCAGAGCTAATATCTATATAGGAAACCACCAGTGTGCCAGTATGCATACACAGGCTAGTGATGCCAGTCTCCATCTACACATGGCAACACCTGGGTGCAAGTATGCACACACTGACAGGTTGTGCCAGACTCACCATATGATTGACACTCTGGTGCAGGTAGGCACCAAGAGGCCAGCTTTGCCAAGCTCATCATATATATGAACATCAACAAGCACATGGCTTTATATATCTTCAGATACCCCTATGCAAGGGGGCACATATTGGCAAGCTAGGCCTGGCACAACATATATGAAACCACCATTGTGTAGGTGGGCACCCCCTGGCCTGTTGGCCAGGCACAGAATTGGCCCTCTGGCACAAGTGCACACCCCGATACCTGCCACGGTTGCCCCACACATGTTGGTTAGCACCACCTCTCACCCAGTAGAGGACATGCCTGCACATGTCCACCCTGCACACACGGGGGCAATGCCCTTCGCCCAAGTCCACTACTGGAGAACCGGCCCATCCCCATGAGCACAGCCGATCCCTTTAGGTAGGGGACACCCATGTGGGGGGTCTTCCACACCAGAGCAGAGTACACCTTTGTATACCTGCCCTGCACCTTACACATGCCTCGTCATTTGAACCCTCTTGGGGAGGTGTAAGGCTGGCTCAGGGTTGGCCCCTGCATAGGGATTGCCACCCTGAGCGCAGGAGCAGTAGCCCCCCTGCAGGTCCATCCAAACGGATCTAAGGTATGATTAACAGAGTGTCCTAGGGAGTGACACCCACAGTGCAATGTCCCCCTAGTAGTCAGGGCTGTACCTGCCCTAGGTATGTGGGGTACTTTTCTTACAGGGTTCTCCTGGGTACAGTGCCTTAACCACACCCATAACAGCTGCCCCCTCCTAACATAGGTAGATAGGTTGCATGCACTTTACCCACTCCATATAATGGAGAAGTGCCCAGAGTCCTAAGGTCACACACCAGGAGTCAAAGACTGGGAGAAAAATCCAAAAAATGTCAGGAAAACTCCCTAAGTGCCATGTCCAATACAAACCCATCCATCCTCCCCGCTCTGCAAACTTATTTCTAGGGACATGGCGATTCCCTTTCAGGACCCTAGTTATCCCCACAAGTGATCAGTGTAGTCCATGGCTCTGCGCTTCTGACATGGAAAGTTGTGAAAAGTGACGTTGGTGCGTCTGGGTGGTGCCTATATAGGTACTGTGGACGTCACTTGTGGCATCGACAATGCACGGGGATGATCAATGCTACCTACTGGCACGCAAGGGTACTGCTCAAAAAAATCTTCCGGATCCAGTTTGACACCTGGGGACAATTTTAAGGTAAGGAATCTACAGCTAGATAAAGTCCCTACCAGATAAGGCGTTACCAAAGATAAGTAACTTGTTCATTAGATGAGATGTAATGCAGAATTTCCACAGCATTAATATATTAAAGAAAAAGTTTATTATTACTCAGCACGTCCTTTATTGCAAGGGTATGACAGCAATACAGTTAACTGATGGAGGAGGACCGAGTTTTGTAGAGCACCTATACAAGCAAAGAATCATCTGTAACCAGAAAGAAACTAGACTCATAAACATTAAGAAATTTTCACCTTTAGACTTCACTAGATATCAAATCTAGATAACTCAACATTACACTACCCCCGAACAAATCTCCAGGCCTTTTAGAGGCGCTATATCTCCAAATGACACAGAAGTAAAAGAAAAAAAAAAAGTATGTTGGGGCAAGAAACATTTTGGGTGTGATTGTGTTACGCTTTGTATGTAATAAAAAAATTAGCAATTTGCTTATAAACAGACTGTAGAAAACCTCATGTTTATGGCACTATACAGAGACTAATATTACACAAGTTTACATATTGCAATCACACATCCCACAGCACACTTAAAACCTCTTACAAACTGAAACGTTAGACCAGTCAGCGGATTTAAAAGTCTGAAAAACTCTTCTGCCATTTCCATTCGATTCCTTGACGTTGAAACATCAGTTTGTTTACGTGCTTTACATCCATAACATTTTGAATGTTGAATATGATGCCGTTTGTAGTAAAGCGCCTCTTTTGACATGATCACCCTTCCCCTTTTTGCCTGGTGTCTGTTGCAATTTTGACTGAAAGTGCACAGGGTCCCTGCTAAACAGGTCCTCATTTTCAGATCACTTTCTTCCAAACCTGCACAGTCGTGTTCCCCAACTGGCAAAACCTTTATCTGTCACTATAAGTCCTTAGTAAATGGTACCTTGCTACCTAGGTCACGGGGTGTAGGAAAGTAGCACCTTTCTGACATAGTTGTCCCTTTTTTTTGCATGGTGTCAGTGTGTTTAAACTGTAGTACACTGGGATCTTGGTAACCAGAACCCCATTGTCAGTGCCCCGTCCCCTAAATTAAGTTGTATGGCAACTTTTACACCCTGCAATTTGCACACTGGTGCACCCATGTAAGTCCCAAGTATGTGGTACTTAGGTACCTGGGGCATTGGTTCACCCATGTATAAGGTTTGCCTTATATCATTATCACTGCACTCTGACCCTATAAGTCACCCCTAAGGTAAGCCCTACGGGTCAAGGGCAGGGTGCTTGGTTCTCAGTGTGAGGGCACCCCTGCATGAGCAGAAGTGCACCTACAAACCCTAGACTCCATTTTCCGAGCATTGTCGGTGCAGGGAAGTTGATCTAAGATACGGAATGCATAGTCAACACTAGATGACCAACTACACAATGGCTTCTCCGAACCTAGGCATGTTTGGTATTAAACATGGTTGGAATCATGTAACTACACTGATTCCAGTGCTAGTTGCATGATACCATCTACTCTGGGGGTTCCCTAGGGATCCTCCATGTCCGCCTGTACAGCCTTGCAGAGTCTGTATGCTAGCCCATGCTGCTGCCGACCCCAGGACTGTTCTGCCCTCCTGCTGCTGAGACTAACTATAACAGGGAAAGGCAGGACAAAGGATTTTCTGTGAGATGGAGGTGTGACCACCTCTCCTTTTGAAATAGGCATCGCTGGGGTGGGGGTGCCTCTAAGTGCCACCAGACTGCCTTGAAGAGCACATTTAATGCCCTCCTTACATAAACCGTTTTGCACCAGTGTAGAAACCCTGTATCCCGCTCTGGCACAAAACCACACTAAGGACGGGACTGACCACCCCCCAGTCCATCTCCTCTCCTAGGGAGTTGCACAGAACTCTACCAGGTAACCACTTGATTCTGCCGTCTTGTAAATAAGATGAGCACATGCCCCAGGGAGCATCTGACTGGTTAGTCCAGCTGGGTTACATCCCTAACCCCCCTACCCCCCAATAGGTGGGTCCCTGCAGAAAGTGTTCAATCCACTTCATGGGTTGCCTTGAGGGTGTTGACCCTAGATTCGTCTGCAAGACTTCAGGAACCATTTGCAAGTCTCCTCTGCAAGACTGTTCTGCAACCTGGACAACCAAACCGATGCTGTTCTTCGCTGGAACGAAAAGCAAGACTAACCTGTAGGAGGGCTCCTACTGCAACGTTGTTTCCATGTTCTGCAAGACTTCTGAAAACCCCATGGCTGTGCATCCTCCAGAGTCACAGGGACTCTGCCTGCACTTAGGAAGGCAAGAAGGAATCATTTTTGGAGTGAAGGAGTCACTCCACTGCATCTGAGGGCACCACAATGATGATGACTGGTTTGTGGATCCTGCTGTCCCATGGACTCTTCAAGGCTCTACAACACAGGGGGTGGTTCTGTGGCTCTCCAGAGGTCTGACCTATCTTCCTTGCATCTAGGAATTCTGTGGTCCCTCACTGGAGCTGCTTGGCTGAAACCCTGTGCATGGTGTCTGTGTTTCGTTGCTAAGGCTTGTTCGCTCTTCAGTCTGAAGACCTAGCTCCAAGAAGCCATGGCATCCAGCAATCTCCAGCTCCAAGAACAATGTGCTCACCAACTCCTGACATTGGCATCCCTCTTTGCTGTGTTGCTGAGGCCTCCCTGTGCCTGCTGCCAGATGGTCCTGCTTAGGGCTCCAGTCATTTCTGCTGGCTCTCCTGCTTGCTGAGGGATGGCACTGACCTACCTGCAAAGGTTGGTTCACCTGGACCTTGCTGGTCCCCACAAATCCTGCACCCTTTGTGCAACTCTTCCCTGCATTTCCAAGACTTGTTAGTGGTACCACTGAACCCTCTGCAATCCGGCAACTGGCGTGGAACAGCTCCTAGATGACTCCAGGGGTCTTTCTGCATTGCTTGGACTCCACAGCTGTACTTCGTCCACTGTCTAACAGGAAAGCATGTTCTAGAAGGGTGGGCATTGTCCTGCTGCACCGCCTGGGCACCTCTGGGTGGTCTGGACTCTGTCCCCTTTTTCCTTAGGCCAGCTTCTTCAGGAATTCACACCTGTGTTGCACTGACATGGTCCACAGGTCACGACAGCAGCTGGACAACCGAGGTCCCCATTGACTTCAACAGTAGGCTCCAACACAATTTCACCCCTATGCACCTGGGCTTCCTGGTGTAGGCACTCCACTGTTCAGGGTATCCAGGGGTGGGGCACTGTCCAACTGCTCTTGTCCAAACAGGTTTCCTCAAGGCCCTCTGGGAAGGGTCATGAAACTCAAACCTCAACTTCCCCACCTTATCCTGTGGACACCTAATCTGTGGTTACACCTCTGCACACAGGCGCCTCCGGATTCCTATTTACCTTGAGTGTTCCAAAGCTTCCCCAGTCCTAAGGGTCCTAGTGTGATAGTTTGGGTTGGGAGTGATTCTCGCACTCCGTTTACTTAGTATATGGTTTGCCATTCCTCCCCCTCACCGCACCCCAACCCCATAGGGGCACATGTTCTTGTATGTCTGTACATACTTTTTTCTAAGTGTATTTTTTATGATCTTATCTCCGGTTAGGAGATATACCAACTTTAGTTCTAGTGTTTGTTACAATAAATAGAGAATATATATTTTTCTAACACTGATGTGGTTTTTCCTGTGTGTACATCACAAAGTGACTTGTGTGGTATTTGCAACTGTTTTACACCCTTCTGGATAAGCCTTAGCTGCTCTCCAGAGCTCGCCCTCTAAGAGCTCTGTTTATCTAGAACCTCCTACTCTATCACTAACGGTTGCCTGGACTCAGTACAGGGTGCCACACCTATAGTTGTACACCATATATTGAGCCAGCCTCCTTCGTGGGGTACCAAAGGAAGGCCCCTGAGGGCTGCAGCATGAATTGTGATACCCTCAGGGACCCTCTCATTAAGTGCACACAGTGCTGCTTTCGCAGGCTGCCCATCTTGGTGCAGTACTAGAATGAAAACATGACATAGTACACAGCCTGTGTGCCCTGTCCCCTTTACATTGGATGCAATATCGATACTTCACCCCTCTATCAGGCCTCCTAGCCCTAAAGGCAGGGTGAACTATATTATCTGTTAGGGCATACCTGCATAAACAGATGTGCCCCTGCTATGTCTTTTTCGATTCTCAGACATAGCAAGTGAATAGGGAAGCCATTTTAAATATGTGTACTGGACACTGGTCATTACGATTTCCCCAGCTACATGATGGCTTCACTGAAGATAGGGATGTTTATTATCAAAAATCTCGTATTAATAAACACTCACTGAATCCAGTGATAAGTGCAGTCAGAGGGCACCTTAGAGGTTTCCACTGAAAACCTCCCAACTCCTAGTGTGGACACTGACTGGTCAAAACCAGTGCAGCCACCTTAGACAGAGTTCTGGCCACCTGAAGTGAGAACCAACTCTCTTGAGGGCTCAGACCGAAAGTCTGCTCTTGGCAGAAGTGTGACCTCCTCTGCCAGACAGTATGGACATTTCACGGCAGGGAGCTTCGAGGGCCTTGCCGCCATTGTAATAACACCCAGGTCTCTCCAGATGATGATGACCTATCACCCCCCCCCCCCCCCCCCCCCTTCGGAAGTAGTGAAAAAAAAGGTGTAATCACCCTAAAGGTGAGTAGCCCATTGACTGCCACCTGGTACTCCCTGTAACGCCCCTAAATGTAGTATTTAGCAGCCCTGAACCCTAGAATTCAAATTCCTGGCAACTTAAGAAGAGCTGGGCACTACAGAGTCGCACCAGCAGAGAAGACTACAGACAGCAACTGACTTGGCCCCGTCGTACCAGCCTGTCTGCAGCCCTCGACAATCCTGCTCCAAAAGATGACCTGTCCTACAGCCCAGCGACTTCCAAAGCTTTGGAAGGACTGCCTCCCTTCGACATAGATCAAGATCTCCAAAGAACAGCAGACCTGTTCAAGAAGAAACCAACTTTAAAAGAAAAAGAACTCTGCCCTGAGGAACCGCGAACCCACCTCTGGATCCACTGCTGCACCGGACGCCCACAGCCTGAGTCCAAGTGGCCCACCGGTCCTGTGAAGGTTCCCCAGCAATTCTGAGTCTGAGTCCACCATGGGATGACCCCTTCCGGACTCTGCAGCCTCAAACCGATGATTCCCACTAACCGTGACCTGCTTGATAAGCTGTTCCCGACGCCAAAGGACACCCGTGCACCCGGAGCCCTTGGGGAGCTGAACTGTCTATGTCCCTACCTCCTCTAGCATAAGAACTTACCAGAGCAGCTGTGGGTTTTCTTCATTCAGCCTCCAGGCCGAGCCTGCAGCCTTTTTCCAAAACTGATGTCCCCCATTGACTTGCATTGGGCACCCAACTCTGTTTTGGTACTCTGCACCCGTCTGCCCCTGTGCCGCTGAGGGTTTAAGATTGGTGCTGCCTTGTGGCCCTACTTGTACTTACCTCAACCCCAGGAGATCAACCTCTGACACTGCTTTGCTCACCTGTGAGCAGCACATCTTGGTTCACCCCCAGCCTTCATTGGTTAACATTGGGCACTGACTTCAAATTTGACCTGTGCACCCCACCACCCCCGTCCCACTGTGGGTGCACTCTTGGTGCTGATTTGAACCTTGGCTATGTTGACCTGAAACCATGAAGGCTGGATTTGTAATTTGTGTACTTACCTGCAAAACTGCATTCTTGTTTTCCTCCCATAGGTAAACGTTGCTGAACTGAAAAAATGCTGATTTTTGAAACTGCAAAGTATTTATGCTTGTAAATCTGCTTATCTGATTACCAAGTTCTTGGGTTTGAAACCTATACAAAAAGAAATTTATTTTTTCTAAATTGGTCTCAGAATTATTCTTTGAGCGTGTCTCTCATTTATTGCCTCTGTGAGTAAAACAAATGCTTAGCACTATCCTCTGATACGCCTAACTGCTCACCCACACTGCCACAGATAGAGCATTAGTCCGATCTCCTTTCACCTCTGCAATACCAATTGGAGATCCACTGAACTCTCTGCACAGCGTACTTCATTTTAGAGTACTGTATAGAAAGCCAGCTTCCTACATTAGTGGAACAGCAGTGGGGTCTACAACTGTGCATTTGCTGATACCTCTTGGTAAATAAGTGACTACACAAGTAAATCCAAAAATTGCCTTTAGTTAAATTGCATTTTTTTAATTGTTTATTTTTCCAAATTCTTAAAAGTAGTTAGGAACCCAGTTAGGTCCCTGTAGCTTACCAGTAAAAACTTTAAAAACCTATTTTAGTTAGGATCACAAAAACCTGTTAGGATTTTTTAACTAGCCCAAAAATACCCCAACTTTATTACAAAAATGTGTACCTCAGAGGACAGGGTAGTGGAGTTCAGCGCCATCCCTTAATTTCAGCTTTCCCACAAGCAGTTAAGGGCCCTCTGTAAAGGGTATAAAATAAAAACAGGCTCATACTCTACTAGCGCCACACTTCAGGAGCTACTGCAAAGTATGAGCAGGCCCATCCCATGGATAAGGTCACTGACCTTGTAAGTCAGGTCAGTATAGGTAAGGAGGAACTTGACGCTCCACTACTTGAAAGAGTGGACACTGTATCCCAAGTGTGTAGGACACATCCCTCTAGTGAGGAGGACTTGGGTTCTTCGAGGTCCAGAGAGGGTATTTCTTAAGAAGAGAGGCTTTTAGTGAGATTAGATAGGAGGCTTGCCCTGGAAGACATAATCCTAGCAATAGGAAAAAAGAGAAGAGGAATGGGTTTAGCACCCATGGACAGTGCCAGCAATTTTATAACTAGGGACAGAGGAGAGCACTATGACCCTAAAATCCCCAAAGAGATTGTCCCCAAATATGAGGAAGGTGATGATATCACCAAATGGTTTGAGAGGGCCTCTGTTGCTAGAAAACTTGACAAGCAGCTTTGGACCTCTCCTCTATGGGAACTGTTCTCAGGAAAGTGCAGGGATAGACTCCCGACACTGAATGAGGCAGATGAGGGTCCTATGACCTCATAAAGGATACCTTGATTGAGGGCTTTGGGCCTACCCCCTGAGGAGTATAGAATCAAATTCAAGGAGACTCGAAAACCCAAGTCAGTCCTGGGTTGATTTTGTGGACTTCTCAGTGAAGACACTTGGTGGCTGGTTAAAAGGTGTCAATGTGCATGATTATGAAGGTCTTTACAATTTAGAGCATTTGTTGAGTTATTGTGTGCTGTAAAAGTTGCATCATTACCTGGTAGACCAAGGTCCACTTTCTCCGCAAGAATTGGGGAAGAATGCAGACCATTGGGTCAAAACAAGGGTGACCACAACTTCCACTAGTGGAGGAGACCACAAAAAGGAGGCCAAAAAGCCCCCCTAGGAAAAGAGGGTAGCCGCAATAAGTACAACAAAGAGTCTTATTAAAGCCACCAAAAACTAGCACAGGAGGGTGGGCCTTAAAGACTCTTACCAGCCCAAGGGTGGGTAGAAAGGGAAACATTGGAATCCCAGAAAGGCTTTGCACCATAACTGCAAAACCAATTGACACCAAACTGGAGATCTTAACAGTCCTAACAAAAAGAGTACCTCTAGTGCACCTGCAGTAATGCAGTGGTAAGTCTCCTGATGGGATTCCAAGTAGGCCCTGACCATGCCACTGAGCCTACTGAGGCAACTTTGGTCTCAGAGAGGGGGGTTAGATGTCGCTGTCATAGCTGTCCTGCCCAGAAGTATGCAGAAGTACAGACAACAGCTTCACATAAATGGGATTAAAGTTGAAGCACTGAGAGACACTGGTACCATTGTCACCATGGTGACTGAGCAACTGGTGTCATCAGACCAGTATCTTCCTGTAGAGACATATACTGTCCTCACGCTGACAATCAGCCTAAGGTCAGTCCCACGGCAATAGTGTCCTTAGAATTGGGAGGGGTTAGTGACCAAAAGAAGGTGGTGGTATCTTCTCATATACCTGCCCAGTGTCTGCTAGGGAATGACCTGGAGTCCCCAGCCTGGGCTGAGGTAGATCGAAAGACCCATGCAGCTATGCTCGGTGTCCCTGAGTGGGTGCATCCAAACCAGAGCAAAGCACAGTGTGAAAAAGTATAGTTGAAGCCTGGAATAATGGCCCAACCAACCAAGAGGAAGGGCAGGAAGACTGGGGTACCAGCTTCCAAACAGATCACAGAGCAGGATCTCTCTCCTCAGGGAGAAGAGCAAAGAGCCCCCGAGGAAACTGAGCATCAGGAGCTTGGGCCTTACACAGCAGAGGTCCTAGGACCAGAGGGGCCCTCTAGGGAAGATCTGAGTCAGGGACAACAAATCTGTCCCACCATTGAAGGCCCTAGTCAGTAGGCTGCTGCACAGGAAAAAGGTGATGTAAGTGGTACCCAAAGGACCATTTGGGAGGAGGAGCTCCTATATACTGAGACCAGAGACAAAAAACCTGGTGTTACCAGGAGACTGGTAGTGCATCAGCAATTCAGAGAGTTTCTCCTAACTTTGGTTCATGACTTTCCCTTAGCTGGGCATCTTGGCTAGACAAAAACCTGGAGTTGGTTGGTCAACCACTTCTTGGGCCAGGCATGTCCCAGAAAGTAAAGTCGTTTTGTGACTCCTGTGCCACCTGTCAGGCCAGTGGCAAGACAGATGGATAACCAAAGGCCACATTAATTCTACTTGCAGTGGTTGAGGCTCCCTGTAAAACATTGTTGGTCACCTTGATTCTTCAACAGCATAAGGGAACATATTTATACTGGTGGTAGTAGATCATGCCACCAGGTACCCTAAAGCAAACCCTCTAAGGACTACTACTGCCCCTGCTGTAGCTAGGAGTCTCAGATATTTCTACCAGAGTGGGCTTTCCTAAGGGGGTGGTGTCAGACAGCGGTGCCAACTTCATGCCTGGCTACCTGAAACACATGTGGGCTGCACATGATGTGACCTACCATTTCACAATCCCATATCACCCCCTGTGCAATGATCTTGAGAGATTTAACTGGACTCGCAAAGGCATGATTGGTGGGCTCCCTTAAAAACTCAGAAGGAGTTGGGATGTCCTACTTCCATGCCTGCTTTTTGCCTACAGGGAAGTGCCGTAGAAAGGAGAGTATTTCTCCCAGTTTGAACTTTTGTTTGGGCATCCTTTTAAAGGGCCACTTTACCTTGTAAAAGAAGGATGGGAGAGACCTCCCAGAGAGCCCAAGCAGTACATAGTGGATTATGTGCTTGGCATTCGTTCAAGGATGGCTGAGTACATGAAAAAAATCCTTGAGGGCAGCCAAGAGCTTCAGAAGCTCTTGTTTGACCAAAAAGCTGCACTGGTTGTATATCAACCTCGGCAAAGAGTATGAGTGTTGGACCCTGTGGCCTCTAGGGTCCTCCAAGACAAGTGGAGTGGGCCCTACCCCATCCTAGAAAAGAAAGGGAACGTCACCTATCTGGTGGACTTTGGCAGTTGCAGGAATTCCAAGAGGGTAATCCATGACTGAGCTGAGGTGACCGTGCTCTTGGTCATAGATGAGGGACAGGAAATTGACAGCGAGCCTCTCCCTGATCTCCTCTTCAGCAATCCTATGCTCAGTTGAGAAAGTAGTCTTTTCAGACACCCTCTCTGACCAGCAGACTGACTGCAGGCAGGTCTTGCACCAGTTTGCTGAACTCTTATCCTTGCCCCTGGCAGAACTCCCTGGTGTACCCATGATGTGGCCCCTGGAGACAGTTTACCTGTCAAAAAACAAAATCTACAAAAAAATCTTACCATGTCAAGGAGAGCATCAAAGCTGAGGTCAGCAAGATGCTGGACTAGGGAGTCATTGAGCACTCAGAGAGCCCCTGGGCCAGCCCAGTCATGCTTGTCCCCAAACCTCATTCCCAGGGTAGAAAGAAAAATGAGATTCTGTGTGGAGAAAAGGGGGCTCAATGCAGTGACCAAGACAAGTGCCCACTCAATTCCAAGAGCAGATGAACTCATTGACAGATTGGGAGCAGCCAAATATCTGAATACTTCTGATCTCATATCAGGGTACTGGCAGATAGACCTGACTCCACTGCATTCTCCACTCCTGATGGGCATCATCAGTTCACTGAAATGCCTTTTGGTCTGATGAATGCCCCTGCCACCTTCCAGAGATTGGTGAGTAGAGTCCTTGCTGGGTTAGAAGACTTTGGTGCAGCATATCTAAATGGTATTGATGTCTTAGGTTCTGCCTGGCAGGATCACCTGATCCACTTCAGAAAGGTTGTGGAGGCTCTGAAAAGTGCAGGCCTCACTATCAAGGCAAGTAAGTGCAAGTACAAGGGCAAGCAAGTGCCAAATAGGGCAGGGTCAGGTTGTATACTTGGGACACCTGGTGGGTGGGGCCAAGTTAAACCTCTCCAACCCAAGATCCATACAGTTCTGGAGTGGGACGCTTCAACGACATAGACCCAAGTGAGGGCATTCCTTAGCTTGACTGGGTGTTACAGAGGATTTGTGAAGGGCTATGGCACCATTGTGGCACCCCTCGCAGAACTCGCATCCAAAAAGATGCCCATGAAAGGTAAACTGGAGAGTGAGCTGTCAAAAGGCCTTTGACAACCTGAAGGAAGCAATGTGCTGAGCACCTGTTCTAAAAGCTCCAGGTTAATCTAAACAGCCCATTGTGCAGACAGATGCCTCTGAACATGGGATAAGAGCAGTCCTGTCCCAAATCAATGATGATGACTAGTCACAGATTCTTTACCTTAAAATTATCCCCGGGTGCCAGACTGGATTGAAAAGATTTTCCGTGAACTGTACCCTGTGCACCGGTAGGTGGCGTCATTCGGCTCCTCATGGCATCTGCGCTGTAAGTGACGTTCGCAGTGTCTATATAGGTGCCACCCAGGCGTGCTGATGTCAGTTCTTTTCTTTCTGCACCTGTCTTCGTAGATCCATAGAAGAGCTACCCCTAGTCATTTTTTATCGAATGCTCTTTCCTTTGGATCTGCTCGATGATTGTTTGCTTCACTTCCAAGCACCTCCAACTCTGAAGCTGTTATAATACTAAGTATTGGAGTGGCCAGGTGAGGGAAGATTGTTGAGAAGGGAACTGTGAGGAAGGAGATCTGTGAAAAAAAAGTTAACGACAAATATATATCAATCTCAGCACCCATTCCATTTGTATATCTCTTCTCTGACAGGAAGTCACAGCTCTCTTGGCCAAGGAAGCCATAGAGAGGGTGCCAACAAGAACTTCTGGTGCCAAAAAAGTACAGAGGCCTTCGTTTAACCCTAGACCTATAACCCCCCAGTTACATCCTCAAAAAAGTTCAAAATGTTCATGTTAGCTCAGGTCCTGTCTGCATGAGACCCAGGAGACTAGATGGTAGTGTTAGACTTGCTGGACGCCTATTCCCTTCATTCCCGTTCTGCCTGCCCACAGGCGCTACCTGTGGGTCATGTTAGGCCAAGAGCGTTTTCTGTTTGCTGTGTTCCCTTTTGGCCTTAACAGCGCCCCTCAGGTGTTCACCAAGATGATGGCGGTGGTTGCAGAGCATCTGTGGAGATCAGGGATGCCAGTCTTCCCTTATTTCGATGACTGGCTGTTGAAGGCAGGCTTGCCCCAGGCTGTTGTCTCCCACCTCCAGATTACGGCAGACCTCATGCTTTCACTGGGGTTCACTATCAACATGCTGATTCCACACCTGACTCCTTCCCAGACACTCCCTTTCATCAGAACTATTCTGAACATTGTGCAGTTTTGGGCCTGTCCTCCCGAATGGCGAGTGTACGATATTCAGGCTATGATGAAAATGTTTCATCCAATATCTTGGATTTCCGTGAGCCAGACCTTGAGGCTGTTGAGACTCGTGGCCTCCTACATCCTGCTAGTAGCACATGCACGCTGGCATATACAGTGGAACATGAAGTTCCAGTGGGCAAAGCATCAGGGAAATGTCTCTGACGTGGTCCAGACCTTTGAGGGGGTCTGTGAAAGATCTGCAGTGGCATCTAGCGAACCACAATTGGGTTGGCGACAGACCCCTCTCCCTTCCCCAACCAGATGTCACAGTAGTGACAAATGTGTCACTCCTGGTACCAGGGCAGCCATGTGGGAGAGGTGGAGATCAGAGGGCTCTGGCGGAATCCAGACTCCATATCAACCTGCTGGAGCTCCGATCAATCTGGTTGGCATTGAAAGCCTTTCTATCCTTTAGGGAAGCCTAGTGCAGGTGTTCACGGACAGCACTACTTCATGTGGTACAGTAAAAGTACTGACGGGTGTGGTCATGGACCCTTTGCCCACAGTGCCTCTGGACATAGCTGGAACATGAGGGCATATCCCTGGTGGTTCAACACCTGGTGTTTTCACTGAATGCCAGGACATGGACAAATTCAGCTGACGATGCCTAGTGGATCATGAATGGCACCTCCTCCCCAAGGTTACGCAAGGTCTTTCAGCAGAGGGGAGAGCCTTCGTTAGATCTGTTCACCTCCGCCACAAGCCCTCAGTATCAGCAGTTTTGCATGCTGGAGTTTCCAAGGCGGCTGTGGCTCGGAGAGGCGTTTCGTCCTGAGTGAAGGCCTCCTGTGAGACCTTCTGCCAATACCACTCCATATGATCAAGAACAACTGAGTCCAAGTGATCATTGTGGTTCCAGGCTGGGCACAGAGTCTGATATCCCAAACTCTTGAGCATGGCTATCGATCCTCTGATCAGGCTGCCAATTCAGGAGTATCTTCTGTCGCAGCAACAGGTCAGAGTCCTTCACCCAAACCTGTGCAGTCTTTGACTCATTGCGTGTAGATTGAGTGGAGATGGTTGACAGCTTTCATCCTTCCCCCTGAAATCTATGATGTAATCTCATCAGCCAGCCATCCTTCCACCAAGAAGGTATATGCCTTCCATTGGAAAAAAACTGGTGAATGCGTGCCGAAAAACAAATAGATCTCCTTTCTTCCCCTCTTTCTCAAGTCCTTCTTTTCGTTTGGGCAAGAGAGAGCTCTGTGCACTCTTAAAGGTTATCTCTGCTTTTCTGTGATTGCCTAACCAGCTATCCCTCTTCGAGTCATGTATATAGGTTTCTAAAAGGGCTGTTCACCTCTTTCCTCCTTCACCATGCCTCAGTGGGACCTGAATTTTTGGTTGAACATTTTTAATGTGTGCTCCCTTTGAACCTCTTTATAATTGTCCCCTCAGACTACTTACGATCAAGATAGCTTTCCTCGTGGCAATCATATCTACCCGAAGAGTAAGCAAGCTTCAGGTTTCATCATCCAAGCTTCCAAACCATATTATCAATCCTGAAAAACTGGTGCTGCGCACTAGAGCCTCCTTTGTACCTAAAGTTATCACTCTAGTTCACAATGGTTGATCCTTCACTTTGCCTACTTTGTACACTCCTCCACAGTCCTTTAAAGAAGAGGAGTGACTGCCGTATGGACCAAAATAGAACATTGTTGTTACTCATTGACTGCACAAGAGTTCTGGGTGGACAACCAACTCTTCTTAGGCTATGTTGTAGCAAAGAAAGAACTGGCTTTAGAAGAGGACGGTCTCCAGATGGGGTGTACTCAGCATTAAAATCTGTTACGCACCGGGAAAGAAGCACCCCTCTGTGGGCTTGCAGGCTCTTTCCACCAGAGCAAAGAGATGTTCCTGAACATCTCCCAGGCAGCAACCTGGCCTCTCTGCACACGTTAACAAAGCTCTACTGCCTGAACAGTCATGCATTTAGGAATGGGTACTTTGCCTGTTCAGTTCTTCAGGACTTCCTTGTCTGAAATCAGTCTGCAGACCCACCTCTTGGGCAGGCATTGCTTGGGTATCTAGTCTAAGTTAAGGATTCTGCGGCTAGGGATCTCTATCAGATGAACACGTCACTTACCTAGATAACGCCTTATCTGATAGAGACTCCATCTAGCCGCAGATTCCTTACCGACTGGACTTATAGGGACAGGGCTTACCCTTTCAGTGCTATTTGTGGCTCCACACTCCTGGTGTGGAAAGTTTCAAAAAGAAACTGACGTTAGCATGCCTGGGTGGCGCCTATATAGGCACTGCGAGCACCACTTCTGACTATGCCACCGGCGTGCAGTGGTATTGCTCACAAAAAATCTTCTGGATCCAATCTGATCCTTGGGGATAATTTTAAGGTAAGGATTCTGTGGCTAGATACAGTCTCTACCAGATAAAGCATTACTGAAGGTAAGTATCTTGTTCTTATAGGCCATCTGTGTAAGGTTTTCTCCATCACTTAGTTGTGACCGCTCTACTGCTTGCTCTCCTTCTTTTCAAGCTCGAACTTCATCATCAAAACAAGAATTTAACAAAATGGAGCGTGTCGGTTTCACGTTTGCATTATCCAACCATAATACCAACTTATCCTCTACTCTCTAATTCAACTGGAATTTCTTGTAAGTTCCTCAGTTCCGACTCAAATGTGCATTCTATGCAGTGCCTAATAATGCAGTAAGAGCACTTTAAATACTGCTTTAATTAAAGAAAATGAATTATTGCTCTTGTCCTCAGTCATGTGCTCCATCGACAACATTCTTTACAATACACGCAGTTATTTATATATATATATATATAGATATATAGATATATATAGCAGACACCTTTTTTTTTTTTTTTTTTTTTTTTTTTACTTTTTTTTTTTAAATCTGTTTATTAAACATAACATTCACATACCAGTACATTGGCTGTTTACAATTTATCGAATTATTTGCTCGCATAAATAATCTTGCACAGCCTCTTTGCATATTAACTGGTATGAAAGAGAAAGAGAAAAATCAAATTATAAACAAACATAAGATAATGCCAACAGAGCAAGAAAAAAGGAAACATACAGCTTAAATACTGTGCGGCAACTACTTGCCGAATATCAATGCAGCTAAGCACGACCAATGTCATTGATAATATTTGCAACCTCAAGCCGAGGTAGGGAGAGGCTAGAGGAAGGAATGCAGCTAATATATGTAAGTGTGTTTAGATCGAAGGACAGAGGTGGGGCAAGGATTGTGTTTTGTGGGGTTCAGCTGGATGCTGAGCCTACTTGGCATTGATCGGACTGGGTTTGACCTGCGTAGAGTCTTGTACGCAGTGGAAACAGCCTGGTTTGTTAGGTTAATACTTTGAGGATTAGAATGAGAGTGTCAGCAATGTCTATAATTAAGATTGAGGCAGTTCAAGTATCCTGCTGAGCGTATCCACCTTGCTGTAAGATTTGTGTATGTTGCACTATTCACGGGGGGTGCAGGTCGTCACGCGCTTCTATTGCCACCACAAAGGTATTCCAGACTTCAGGGCCCACTTCGATGAGACCTTTACGTTGCAATAGATTAAGTGTCTGCGCCTCGGCCTGCGAGCGACTATGTAAGTCGCGCAGCCAAACCGAATGGGACGGAACATGTGGAGCCTTCCAATGGGTTGCAATCAGACGTTTGAAAACAACAAACGCTAAGTCTATGAATCTGTGTGTCTGTTTATCTCCCTTAGTGCGGTGACGTATGCCCAGTAAGCAGGACTCTGGTATGGGGGATAATGCGAGGGATGAAATGTCTGCTGTAACGTTTGTAACTCGGTGCCAGGCTGAGTTTATTGAGTGACAACTCCAAACCATGTGGTAAAAGTCAGCTGCCGGGGTAGCACATCTTGGGCACAACGGAGTTGTGTTCGGGTATATTCTTAGAATGCGGGCTGGGGATAAATAAGCATGGTGAATATAATTAAATTGGGTATAGCGTAAGCGAGGATTACGGGATATTGATTTGATTGTTGCAAGAGCTGCGGTCCAGGTTTTTAGTGGTAATGGCGTAGGAAGGACCATGTCCCAGCGTGCTTTAGCGTGCAGCAGGGTAGTGCAAACTGCTGCTAATAATATTTTGTATATTTTAGTTATGGTACCTTTTGCGCTACCTATTGTAAGGATAGTAGTGAATAATGGGGACTCAGGGGGTGCATTATTGCCGAGGCCCCAGGTCTTGTTTAGCAGTCGTTTAATGGCGCTGTATGTCAAAAAGGCCCCATTGTGCATCACCCCGGCAGACACCAGTTCCGTAAAGGAGTACAGCGCGGAATGGGAGTATAGATCGCCCACCTTCAGTGTATTTATATCCCGTGTGTTATGATGTATTGAAATAATTTGGGTGCCCGGCAATTGAAACAACGGTATCAAGGGTGAGTAAGGGGGGGAGGGGGACTTGCCATGGACATATCTGTACCAGCAAAAGCGAGCTGCTTCCATCAGTATGTGTTTCGAGGGTAAGGAGTGAGGGGTAGACAACAATGTGAGCAGCAGCCCCTTGGGGGCCATATAGGACTGCAGCAGTGCGCCCTCAGCGGAAGGGGCATCATGCAGCCATCCAGCCAGCCACGACAGTTGAGCGGCCGCGTAGTATCTTTCGAGGTTAGGCATGCCCAACCCGCCCATTTCCTGCGGATGTTGTGTTATGGTCAACGCTACTCTACGTCTATCTTTGCCCCAGAGTAGGTCGGTTAATATTGAATGTAATTTATTAAAGAAGGAGCGTGGCAGGCACACTGGCAGGGCAGTAAAATAATATAGGAACCTCGGGAGGATAATCATCTTGGTTATTGCTACCCGGCCCAACGGGGATAAAGGGAGTGAGCTCCAGAATGGTATCGAGCCGCGAGTGGATCTCACCACTCTATCAATATTGCCCTCTTTTAAATCTGTAACAGAGTGGTAAATCTGCACCCCGAGGTACTTAATGGTTGTATATGACCACGGTAGTTTATATTGCGGAAGTGTTATATGCGCATCAGTCGGAATGGAGATAAGAGGGAAAATACTGGATTTGGACCAGGTGACGTGAAGTCCAGAGGCTAGGGCGAAGGAGTCCAGCAATTTCAGCACCTCTGACATGGAGGTAGAATGATTACGCAGATAAATCAGGGCATCATCTGCATATAGAGATATGATATGATAGGTGTTAAATTCCGGGATACCCCACATATGCGCGAAGCTACGCAGTTTGATTGCCAGTGGCTCCATGGCAATGGCAAACAGCAAGGGGGATAATGGGCAACCCTGTCTGGTGCCTCTACTTATGGCAAATGCTTCGGAGATAATGCGACCATTTTTTACACGTGCTGTGGGCTTAGAGTACAGCGTCCTGATCCAGTTTATGAAGCCAGGTCCGAAGCCGAACGCCCTGAGTGTGCAAATAAGATAATTCCAGCTTAGTGTATCAAACGCTTTTTCAATATCTAGGGAGAGGGCGACCGCTTCGGTGTTCGTGTTGTTATGCATTATATGAAGCAGTCTCCTAATATTTAGGAAGGTGCTCCTGCCGGGGATAAAGCCGGACTGGTCTTGATGTATCAGACTCGGTAGGTAGGGGAGGAGCCTATTCGCTAATATTTTCCCTAGTAATTTGCAGTCTGTGTTTAGGAGGGAGAGCGGTCTGTATGATTTAACATCAAGTGGGTCTCGACCAGCTTTTGGAAGGACCACTATTAAAGCTTCGCGCAAAGAGTCTGGCATTTGCAAATTATGGTACGCCTCATTGAACACTTCAACGAGCGGGGGCAGGAGATGACTCGCATGAGAGTTAAAATATTCCACCGGGAGTCCATCCGATCCGGGGGTTTTACTGCGCGCCATTTGTGCCAAAGCTGAGCGCAGTTCTTCAATGGTAATGGGGCCATCTAGAATATGGGTGTTATCGAGGATAAGTTGGTTTTGAGAGACAAGTTGTAGTGTATCAGTTAGGTGTGATTCCGGCGGAGGGGGAGGAGACGTATAAAGTGTACGATAATATGTGAAAAAGGCTTCATTAATGCCAGACTGAGTGTTAACGATAACGTTGGGGTTTAAACGTATCGCGCCGATAGGTGTTGGCTGTGAGGGCTGTCGAGTCAGCCAAGCCAACAATCTACCGGACCTGTCTCCTTCAGCGTGCTGTCTTGTTATATAATGTCTGTAGTCATGTTTGCCTAGCCTAGTATCTGCTTCGCTATGAGCGGCCCTGAGCGAATTCAGTGTTGTTAGTATGGACTCGTCCCCAACAACCGCAGCCTCCGCATTACGGATTTTTACCTCTAATGTTTGTAGCTCTTTAGTGAGTACTTTTCTCACCCCTACCGTGGCTGCAAGGCAGTGTCCCCTTATCACCACTTTGTGGGCATCCCACTCTATAGAGCGGGATGATGACGAGTTTTTATTTAGCAGGAAATAATCAGCTAATATTTTAGCTATCTCTGTTTGAAAGGGGGGATCTAAAAGGGCTTCCGGCTGTAAACGCCACGTCGGTATGCGGGTGTGCATGTGACCCCAAGCTATTGTTACACATAAAGGATTATGATCTGATATAGTGCGCGCTAAGTATTCAGATCCGCACACCTTCTGAATCACTGTTGCAGATACAAAAACCATATCTATTCTGGTATACAGCTTATGTACAGGGGAATAATAAGAGTATTCCCGTTGGGCAGGATGGGCCGTCCTCCATACTTCGCTCAGGCCATTGTTTAAAGCCCAGCTTGCTAGTGCTTGAGAGGCACGATTGGAAGGAGCTGAGGTAAGCGGGGGGAACGAGCGGTCCTTTTGAGTGTCTAAGACACTGTTAAAGTCTCCTCCCCAAACGCATTCCAACGTAGGGTCATTAAGGTTGCCGGTTGAAAGTGTAGATAGGAAATCTCGCTGGTCTACATTTGGGGAGTACAGTGCAACTAGGGCTAAAGGGGATCCATCTAGTATGCCCTCAACTATCACGTGGCGACCATTTGAGTCACATTGTGTGCGAGACACGGTGAATGGAACCCCGGGGGCGATCCAAATCGCTACCCCGCGGGCAAATGATGAAGAAGTTGTGCCATGCAATTGCCCCTTCCATTTTGAGCGTGTGTTTTCTAGCGTAGCTTTAGAGAGATGTGTTTCTTGCAATAGTGCTATATGTATCTGATGTCTCTTAAGAAAGGCGTAAACTCTCTGACGCTTCCGTGAGGTTGCCATGCCTCTAATATTCCATGTGAGCACTTTGTATTTTGCTATACTCTGATGAGTTTGAGTGGCCATGATATTGTTGTGGTTTTCGTATGCCCAAGGGAATGATTGCCTGCTGACCATGACACAAAAACATTGTGACATGCGCACACTAAGGTTGGGCGACCCACACCAGCGACATTGCGAGCTGCAGTCCTATTGCTATGATAATCATGACATGTACATTTGCTGCTGCATTTGCAATTAACTAACATGTGATAAAACCAACGATTAAATAAAAGGGAGCACACTAAAACAACACACAATAACAACTGAATTGAAAAATAGAAATCTATTCCAGCATTTGCTGGCATGAGAGAATGGTCCATATGGAGCAGGGGGGTGTCGGGCAGCATTGATACAGAGTCTAGGGTTTACCTTGCCCTGTTCACTTGTGGTGAAGAGTGTGCCGCCCAGGGGCACAATCGAATCACGCGGCGTAGCAGGTGGATGCCGATGGCGCTCAGAAGGAGGTGTAATAGTATTATGATACTGTCCACGATCTGTAAGAACCAGTAGGGCCCAGCTGTTTAGCAGATATCATCTGCTGTGCGTGGTGTGAGGGTAGGGCCACGTGTGGATTCAGCTGAGTCAGAGTTTGCATCCTGTTCCTGCTCAACGTCCGCTTGTGTAGAGGAGGCAGTAGGTGACGCGTTAACAAATCTGGATGTGGCTCGCAAAAGTCGGGAGCGTTCAGTTTGCGCTTGTTCAGGCGAGGGCTTCGCGCCTTGTTTCTTGCGCTGTCTGCGACCTGACGTGGAGGAGGGTCTATCGGCTCCCAGAGCAATTGTGTCTAATGGATCGGCTAGCCCCTTGGCATGTAGCCAGGTCCAGGCGTCCTCTGGAGAGGTAAAAAAGAGTGTGCGAGTGTCATCTTGTATCCGGAGTCTGGCAGGGAACAACAGCGCATACTTGATGTTGTGTTTTCGGAGACACGCCTTAACATGGTAGAAAGAGTTGCGTTTCTTCTGTACTTCTGCTGTAAAATCTGGGTAGGCTGTAATCACACCATCTTCGAAGCTTACCGGGCCAGATTTGCGAAATAACTGTAGGATAAGATCTCTGTCACGGTAATTAAGGAGTCTTACTATAAGCGGACGTGGTTGGGAGCCAGGAGGGGGAGGCCTGGCAGGGATCCTGTGTGCTCTTTCGACAGAAAAGAACTTCGGGATATTATCCTTCAGAATAGTATCAGTAAGCCATTTCTCTATAAATAGTTCAGCACTAAGGCCCTCGGCACGCTCGGGGAATCCCACCATACGGATATTGTTGCGGCGAGATCTACCTTCTGCATCCTCAGCTCTGCGTTTTAAAGAGTCCACCTCTGTCGATAAGTGAACTAGTTGCGATTGGAGATCTTTCACCGAGCGGGGGATAGCCACAGTATCTCTTTCAAGTTCCGATACCCTATCAGCTAGTGCGTGTTGGTCAGTGCGAAGTATGTTAAGATCTTCTGTCACCGAACCTATTTTAGCTTCCAGAGTAATTTTAGTGTCTAGAATGGCTTGTAGTATCTTTTCGAATTGTGATGTGTGTGATTGTAGGGTCAATTCTAGTTTCTGAAGTGCCACTTGTGTGTTGGCGTAGGGCTCTGAGGAGGATGAGGTGGCGTGTTCCATCTTGCCCAGAGGTGCACGTGGGGTTTTTGGTTTGACCATTTGGCAAGTACAGGAGCTCTTAGACGTTAGCGTGCTGAGAAAACGCGAAGCAGTATGCACGATCTAGTCAAGTGTCACACCAGTTCGAGCCTAGACGTTGAAAAGGAGCAAGGCCAGGAACAAGCAAGGCTTTGGATGGTATTTTTGCTATCACTTGTGTCACTTAATAATGACAGGGCTGGTATGAATTTATAAGACTGGTGGAATAGGGAGCAATACGCTGTGCATTGTGACAGAAGTTACAGCAACACATGGGAACTAGTGTCCCAAGAGGGATGATTCATGCGCGTGCGCACTACCACACGGTAACTGTCATCGATAGGCACTTCCCTTATAAACAGCCAGGTCCATTATGTGTTTACCCCTCTCCCAGATAGCTGACTTCCTAATGCCTCAGTCTCCCAGAAGTGAAGCACGGGCCAATGCAGGACAAGGATACGTACAGTAGGGGCTGCGGCTGTGGTCCCCTGTGCTGGTGTAGCAATCCGCATTGATTCAGTGCGTTTAATTGGCCACAATTTATCATCCAACGTGGCCTGCGACACTGGAGCCAGTTATTTAGTGAGTCTGTTTTCCCGGACTGCTCTGTGCAGGGAGCAGGGATGCCACAGGTCGATGCTGCCCCACAGCGATAACACAGAGTGAGTTTACAGGGTGCGCGCCCCAGTGCGACGCGCCATTGCACAGCGCCACCCACGCGCCAGCGGGCCTTTTATGGCAGAGTTAGGCACTATTGTTTGCAAAAGATGCAGAGGTGTTACGTATTGGCCGCCGCCTGTTGGGCCTGTTGATACGATGGATTAATCAGTAGCCAGAGCGCGGGGCGCTATGCAGCTATGGGTGGGCAGAGGAAACCAGAACATCCACACCGGCTTCTCATCTCGATGATTATGGTGCGGGGGAGGGCCTACCTTGACAGGATTCGGCCCCTGAAGGGCTTCGCCGCAGTGAATAAAATAAATTCCAGCCAGCACAGTTCTGCGTAGAGTTCCCAATGGCGCCTTCCGTGCATGCGGCGCAATCCCCAGGCCACACCAACAGGAGGCGTGTTCCGTGCAGTACGACCTCCAGGACGGCCGCGGAACGGTGTGTTACCGCAGGACAGCAGGAGAGTCACAGTACGGGAAGCCCCATTCACCGGGTGTAAAACAGGTAAGCCTGCTCCGGCAGGGCTTATCTCGCTAAGATGGCGCTGTACCGTAGGTGGCCTGGACGGCACCGCCCCTCCAGAGCGCGCACCCCGGCGCCTCTCCCCACCGGGTAAAAACGAAGGTGCTATGTCGCCTCAGCATAACGCGAACCCGTGTTCTGGGACCGGGTCGCGGGTGGTTCCATGTAGCGCTCGCCGCGAGCGCGTTGTCTGCAGCGCGATCACGGCCTCAATCCAGCCGATCGCCAGCCATGCGAGTAGCGCGTCTCCGGCCGCGATTAACGATGCCGCCCCCGGGCAGCCCTCTTAGCGGCAGTCGGACCCGCTCTCGGGGGGGCCCGGGCGCCTCCAACAGGATAATTTACCGGGCCAGGGATCGGAGCTGCAGTTTATGCTGCCGCTCCGGTCGCCATCTTGGCCACGCCCCCATATATAGCAGACACCTTAGCCTGCATTAGTAATCATGAGATGAAACTACACTGGAGTTTGCTGTACTACCAGAAAATAACATTTACCCATCTGTGTGGAGCCTTCCAAAACCTTTCCCTGGCCCGTTATAGTGATGCTTTCTAAATAAATAATTAGCCTGGGACTCCTAGCTCTCAGCCATGTGAGGTGAATGCAACACCTTTTTGAATGACTCTCGGGTACTGGAGATAAGCCTTAGCGGACGACAAGCAAGTCTCCATTTCTTTCAATGAAACTGCAAGTAATTTTGATGCTCCTAACAGACTTGAACTGTCAGATAATGCATCTTTCATGTGCAGCTGTATCACCCAGCTGCCCTTCCTTCACAAATCTATAAGTAGATGACTCCCTTCCATTTAAAAATGCCACCTAGTTGTTTAATTCAACTTAGCTTTATTTCCATGTGCATATCAATCTTAAGTAAAAACTGCACCCTTCTCAGCAATGTATTTGCAGCACATCTATTTATTTTATTATTTTTTTCACATATCATGTTCCTTCAAATTATAAATGAAAATAGAGGACTTCCAACCTAAATCAAGTCTATTCCTGCACAAACACTACCTTGCCTTAGGCCATGTAGGGCCAGGTAACAGATGCCTTGCTTCCCCTCTCCAAACTAAAGCTCTGTCCCAGAAAACATGATGTTGGTAGCTTGTGTGAATGTAGATACACGTGCTCTGCATACTCATGCCATCTAGTGTTCAGCTTGTACTGTTGCAACTTTTTTTTTGAAGGCGTCTTTTGAGTCACAAGGTCTTGGTGACTACTCTTCCGGTAGTGAATGCGCATGGGCAGCGACTCCGTTGTTAGATTGTTTTTCTCCGCACTGGGTTGGAATGTGTAGCAATGCTGCTCCCACTTTCAACGTTTTGCCACTGAACATCTGTTGTCTCGGAACACATTGCATCCATTTTCATCAACAAGAAGATGTTTCCTTTCTTACTAACTCTGGAGAATGAAGAGACATATGGCATGATGGAATAGATTCCCTCCAAGAGATTCCCTCTGTGCCATTCAAAGTACCACAGGGCTGACCTTGGTGCCTGTAACCAGCGCCTTTTGTCAAAGCACAACGAGACCTGTGCCAACTCCTGCTCAGCTTTCAGGTGCAAGAAGACTATTCGGCAGCAGAGAGGCAAATGTTGTGTCCACAACAAAATGTACTCCTGGATGCCAAAGGGGAGTAAGACCAGCCTGCCAGCTCATCATAGTCCACTCAGCTCCGAACCCAGAGCCGGAAAAAGAGGAAGTCGAAGAAGAGTAGGTTTACCTTACTCTACACTGGACCTCACACCAAGTCCACAGCCAAATGTGCGAGTATGGTCTACACCCAGTTACCTGCATGCCAAGGCTGAGCACTGCCCAAAGGGGTCTGATGTCAAGCCTTGTGCGCAAGAAACCACCTCTAGGTCTGCCTTAGCCCTCTGTCTTTGGTGGGTCCTGAGCCAAGGTATCTGAGCCGGGGCGGGATCCAGCTATTGGGCGGCTTTCAGGCCTTGATCGAGCCCTAACGCGCACCTCAGCGCAGCCCCATCATAGCCAACAGCCCCATCAAAACCAAAATTAACATCAGCTCAGAGACCAGTCAGGGCGTACTCTGAAGAGAGCCCCATCCTCAAGAAGCTCCAATAGGAGCTTGATGAAAACACAGCACATGATCGTTGATCCCTGCACCTGCAAGATCTCCACCACTTCAGGAAAGATTTTGTCTAAAAAGCAGAGACTCACTTTTGAAAGCACTCCACAGTCTAACCACCCTCCACGTCCTGCTCCTTCAAAGAGGTCCAAGGACACACCTGCCAGCCCTCCATCATCTTGTCAACCTCCTCTTCCACCACCTCCACTAAACATTACCTCTGTCTCTACCACATCCACCTCTTCTGACCTCATTTCTTCCTACTTCCCCACAGGAGCCGGCAAAATGTTACTCTGTCTTCGGTAACCCTAGTCCATATTTCCCAGTAGAGGGCATTGGGAAGCCTGTGTATACTTATCCCACAGACGATCCTTGGTAGAACTATGATGTGATGCATCCAGAGATCCTTGACCTGGAGCATGTGTCTTTCAAGCGCTTCCAGGCTGGATGACACAACTGCATACCACCGTGTTATCCAGCGTGCATGTGCCTACACAAGATAGACATGCACTTAAGACCTGAGGATGATCATTTCCTGGTAAGGATACTTTCTAGAACTGAACGTTCCCTCCAGTTTCTCTCTGTGCCGATCGGTATAGTTCAGTCAGTTCCAGAAATTTTCAGAGAGCCTGTCAAATCCCAGGTGGTAACATCCAGGCTTGGGAAAAGAATTTAAGACTGCACCATCTGATCCACTATTCATCAGATGGCCTGTCCGTCTGGACGTCCTGGAACTTTTCATCACCTGTTAAAGGGCAGTAGGCCAAGCAAGGGGTGACGCTTCCCCGCCCGATAAGGAGAGTAAGAGCATTGATGCGGCTGGCAAAAGAGTCACTGGGGTATCACTGGCATATCACCAGAGCTGTGGGTTTCCTGTTAAGATACGACAGGGTCAAATGGAAAGAAATGGAGGCCTTGTTCTAACATCCTCATGGATCAGTATAGTAGAAAGTGGGGGTGAAGATTGTCGAAGAGGGAAAAGCCATTTCTAGCACCACCATGCAATGTGCGTTGGACTCAGCTGATAGAGCTGTCAGAGTGGGTTAACACCTCTGTTATCCTTTGGCATAACTCTTGGCTGTATATTTTTTTAATTTAGGCAGAGATCCAACAACACCTCATCAACCTTCCTTTGACGGAGAGCATATTTATTGGCCTGCAGTTGGATGAGATGCTGGAAAAAGTAAAAACAGACCTAGATACTGCTAAGGCCATTAGTGCTCTTCAAGTAGCACCAACCATGGGGTCCTTTTGTAGGCTGCAAGCGAGGGGTGAATCTAAAGCAACCTCTCCTGGCCCAACACAGTTTTATCAGTGACAGCTGCAGGCTTATTACCAACAGGGATGTAGGGGATACTCATGGGTAATCTTGTGGAGTGATAACTCGATGGGTAGGGGTAATGCCTGCAAGGGAGCCACTGTTGCCAAACATTGACCTGGCTTGGATTTCAAACCATGCCCCCCCTCCTCCACCTCAAAATTACACCACACCTGTTGGGGGGAGGCTCTAAAGAGGATTCTTGCTGAAGGTGAGGAAATCACCAAGAGGCTGATGAAACCCTCCAAACATCCCACCTCACATATACACCATCTTTCATATACATTGCCTTCTTTCAGGAAGAGGTCCAGGTGCTCCTTCTCAAAGGGGCCTTGGAGCCAGTGCACCTACACCCCACACCAGGACAAAGGCTTCTACACCTTGTACTTCCTTGTCCCTAAGAAGAATGGCCCCCTCAAGCCAATCCATGATCTCTGGCCTCACCACATCCTCTTGGAACATTTACACATGGTCACCCTTCATATTGTCTTCCCTCTGCTGCAACAAGAAGACTTCATGGTTAAGCTAGACCTGAAGGACGCCTACTTTAAATTGCCATGCATCCAGTTTACTGGCACTACCTCCTCATCGTGCTAAGTGGTCAGCACTACCAGTTCAAGGTGTTGTCCTTCAGAATTTCCACAGCCCCAAGGGTCTTCACCACATGCCTAGTGGTGGTAGCTGTGGACTTGAGGCGGGGAGGCACACAAGTTCTCCCTTATCTATACGAGAAACTTGATCAAGAGTGGAAACAGACAACAGTGACTATCTCACACCCAATCAGCCATCTACTGACTCCACAGCACGGGGTTTTAGCCAATGCCCCTAAGTGCTGCCTCTAATCCCCTTCAAATCCAATCCTTTCTGTGGTCGGTCCTAAACGCAGTCACTACCAAGGACTACCCAAGAAATCAAAGGGTGATGAAATTTCAGGAACATCTGCCACGCTGTCTTCTCAATTTGTACAGTGATATGCCTACCTCGAAGCTCCATATGCATGGTGTCTGCAGGGGGGGAATGGGTGTGGCGCATGCCTCCCTCACCCCCACCCCCCCACCCCTGGATTGAGGTAGAGCCTGGTGTTCACGCTCACAATGCAGCATAACACTACGGCTGCCGTAGTGTTACACTGCCTCAGGATGGATGGTTAAAGTATTGCCCCTCCCCCTCCCCCTTGAAAACATTTCTGCGGACGGCCATGTCCATATGCTTCCACTTCAAGAGTGACTTTCGACACTGCTGACAGAGGGTCACTGGAAGATCAAGAGTTAATGAAGGCTAGCACCCATTGCTTTCTGCAGGTGAGGAACACCAACAAACTGTTGCAAGGCAGACCATTTGCAGACCCAGTTCCACACTGTGACCATGATCAGTGGGGGCACATCTAGAAAGCATGATAGCCAAGGGTCTGTGGCCATCTCATCAACTGGAGCTTTTAGCTATACTGCTAGTCTTCAAAGCCTTTCTCTAAGACATTGAAGGCAAGGTAGTGCTGGTCCACACAGTCAACACCACCCCCCCCAGTTTGTTTCCCAATAATTTACATAAAGCATTATTACAGCTAGAGAAATTGGGAATTAATCTAGCATGGAACTCTGCCATTCTGATGAGAAATGCTTGTTTTTCCTTTCTATTGGCTGGACTGGACTGTTCTAAAATGTATCTTACCAATTCTTCTTGTGGACACACACCATCAGCATCATCCCAAATAAATGTATTAAAGCCAGCAGAACTTGCACTTCTTAGCTCTAAGATGAAACCCAGTACCACAATGGACATGGTAAAAGAAGCCTGCAGGCCCATCACACGCACTTGCAATGTTGCTAAGTGGAATAGGTTTGTCCGCTAGTATACCACAAAATCATTACATCATTTCACACCAACGGTCCAGGAGATAATTTTCTACCTCTTACATTTGAAGAAGACAGGGTTTGCCTATATCTCAATAAGATACACTTAGCAGCTATTGCTGCATACATGCATGACATAGAGCACTCCTCACTGTGTAAGATCCCTGTCAATAAAGCCTCTGAGGAATGCCTTAAAGGGGTGTCTTCTGCCCACGTTTTGAACCTCAGTGGTGTCCTCACCAGACTCATGAGCTCTCCTTTCGAACCTCTACTCTGTTTCCCTTCCTGGTAGCCATTACTTCCCTCAGTTTTGTTAGTGAGTTACAGGCTGTTATGCTACAAAAGCCGCTCTTGCAGGTCCAAAAAGATAGGGTTGTACTTGGAACTATCCTCAAATTCCTGCCCAAAATTGTGTCTACTTTTTACCTCATCCAAACGTTAGAGCTACTGTCTTCTTTCGTCAGCCTGACTCGATTGCTGAGAAAGTGCTACACACGGTGGATGATAAGTGGTCGATTATGTCTTACATAGATAGGAGCAAGGACTTCCATAAACATAATAGCTTTTTGTTATCTATGCACAGCCTCTTAAAGGTTCATCTATATCCAACACAGGAATAGCCAGGTGGGTTGTCAAATGCATCCAAACCTGCTACCTTAAAGATAAAAAAAAAACACCGCCCTCCATCTCCCAGAAACCTCACCCCCCCTTCAAACAAGGCACCACTATCAATTTCCTTAGGAACATACCCATAGTTGACATCTGAAAAGCTGATATATGGTCACCTTCACAAAATAATACTGTGTGGAAATTCTGGCAAGGCAACAAGCTAAACAAGCTAAAACCATCCACTAGGTATCCACTGCTATCTGATAGAGGCTTCTACCTGCAGCTTCCTTACCTTAGAATTCCCTGGCGTCAGCTTCGAATCCGGAGTTTTTTCTGAGTACCACCCAGCGCGAGCGCCGTCAGGCAGCGTCGTTCTGATCCGCGTGCGTCGTCAGCCTTGTTGGAGCCGTCTATGACATCACGGTTGTCTATATAGATGCCGTCTCTGTTCACGTACGTCAGTTCTTTTCCTTCTGTGCCAGTTAAGCACAGTTTTGGAAAGAGCTACCCTGCTTCGACGGTTTGTCGACACTTTTTTGACTGTTTGAAGTCATGTCTTCGAGAAAGACAGGATTCAAGCCGTGTGGTACGTGTCATCAAGAGTTTGTCTTTGGTGCCTGGAGAAGGACCACGATTCCACCTCGTGCTCCGACTGTCGGGCCATGGCGCCGAAGGCCTTGAGGGAGAGATCCCTTAAGCTTCTTGCTGCCCGACATTCGTCTTCGGTCGGCGCAACTCCGCAGAGGTCACGGTCCCGCAGTAGGAGGAGGTCGAGGCACCGCTCCCGGAGCCCCAAGTCCTCTTCCTCGCATTCGAGGTCATCCGAAGGTAAGAGGCACAAGAAGAAGAAGTCCAAGCGGACTTCGTCTTCGCCACGCCCGTCGGCCGAAGAGGCGTCTAGGAAATGTCGACGTTCCGAGCGTGGTTCTGCAGAGCCGTTGCCAGGGTCGACTCTGCGTCTTCCCCCCCTTTCCGGGGACCGGATCGACCACCGCTCAAATAAAATAATTTTACGAGGCCATGCATCTCGTTTTTGAGCGGGCTGGACCCTCGGGTGGGTCTTCGGGCCCTGCGGTGTCAGCAGGGCCCCCTTCGGATTCGACGCCGGGGGCTTCGGCGCCGTTGGGGACCCCAGGATCCGATACCGGATCCAGACCGGCGCCGGTCTATCACAGTCTGCCTCCTTCGGCGGTGGGTCCGACGTCGACGATTCCGCCACCGGCGCCCACCGGTGACAGCCCCATCCTCATTCCGGATGATCCGGAGCTGGAGCGACATCATACGACGTCGACTCCGACTTCGACGGAGCCAGTTCGGCCCAGATCATTGTCTGAGCATTATTTAGAACAGCCAGATGCAGGAGAGGAATGGGAGGGGTCTGAGGACCCTTTAGAATCTGGATTGCAACAGGACTGGTATGAGGATCTAGGGGAGGCCAGTGGACTGGACACGTCTCCAGATACTGGTATGCTCTCTCCTCCTAATGTGGCTACGGAGGGGGGTGCTTCTTTCGCTATGGTGATGCGTAGGGCAGCTGAGGTCTTGGAGCTAGATTTGCCTACGGTGCCAGTCAGGACGAATATCCTGACAGAAGTGCTTCAGCCGGAGGTGTCAACATCGGAGCCGTTGTTGCCCTTCAATGAGGCTCTTACAGACGTCCTTCTGGGTACGTGGTCCAAACCCAGCACAGGGTGAATAGGACGGTCGGCCGCCGCCATAAACCCGCTCCCAGCGACCCTAGTTTCCTGACAACACCGCACTCCTGAGAGCTTGGTTGTCCAAGCCTCTAGTTCCTGTGGTGCCTTCGCTTCCGCTCCCCCGGATAGGGAATCCAAGAGGCTGGATCAGCTTGGGAAGATGTTTTCTTCCTCCAGCTTGGCATTGAGGTCTGTAAACACCTCTTGCTTATTGTGCGGTTATTCCCATACTTTATGGGATACGGTGGCACAGGTGCTGGCCCGGGTCCCGGAGGGCGTACGGGACACACTCACCCAGGCTGTCAAGGATGGGAGAGATGCAGGCAAGTTTAGGATCCGGTGTGGTTTGGACACAACCGACTCGCTGGGCAGAGCGATTTCATCGTCGGTGGCCCTACGTCGCCACACCAAGCTACGTTCTACTGGTTTTTCAGGGGATGTCCAGTCCAGCTTGATGGACATGCCCTTTGATGGCTCTCGCCTTTTTGGCAAAAAGGCAGACTCCGCGCCTGAGAGGTTCAAGGATTCTCGAGCCACCGCCAGATCCTTGCCCCTTTCAGCACCAGCACAACAGCAGTCTGTCTTTCGCCCCTTTTGAGGCTTCGGAAGGGGTGTGGTACCACGCCAGCCACAGTTCAGCCACTGTCCTTAGGCTTCACAGCATCCCGGAAGAGGACGTGGTCGTGGTACCATCAGACCCAGAGGGTCTGGCCAGAGGTCGGCCGCCACACAGCCCCCCTCCACTGTGCCCAAGCCCTCCTAGTGTGGTTCTGCGGGATCATGTCCGTCCAGTTGGAGGGAGGATTCGTTTTCATCTCCCTCACTGGCTTTCCATCACCACAGACAAGTGGGTCCTGCAGATCATACGGAAGGGCTACTCCCTTCCCTTCCAGTCTTTCCCTCCTTCTATCCCTCCGACAAAGGAATGGCTGATGGAGGACCATCTAGCTTTGCTCCTCGAGGAAGTTACAGCTCTCTTGGCCAAGGGAGCCATAGAAAGAGTCCCGATATCAGAAGTAGGCAGTGGTTGTTATTCCCGCTACTTTCTGATTCCCAAAAAGAACAAAGGCCTTCGCCCTATCTTGGATTTAAGGGACGTCAATCTCTTCCTTAAGAAGGAGAAATTCAAGATGCTCACTCTTGCACAGGTTTTGTCTGCCCTAGACCAAGGAGACTGGATGGTAGCGTTGGATTTGCAGGATGCATATTTCCATATTCCTATCCTGCCAGCCCACAGGCGTTACCTGCAGTTCAAGGTGGGCCACGAGCACTTTCAGTTTACCGTGCTTCCTTTCGGTCTCACCAGTGCCCCTCAGGTGTTCACAAAGGTGATGCCAGCTCATTTGCATAGGTCAGGGATTTCAGTCTTCCCCTACCTAGACGATTGGCTGTTGAAGGCTCCTACGCCCCATGCTCTCGTCACCCACCTCCAGACTACGGCGGACCTCTTGCATTCGCTGGGGTTCACTATAAATGTGCCGAAGTCACATCTGACTCCCTCTCAGAAGCTCACTTTCATCGGAGCTGTTCTGGACACAGTGCAGTATCGGGCTTATCCTCCCCATCAGCGGGTCCAGGATATTCAGGTTATGATTCCAATGTTTCGCCCTCTATCCTGGATCTCAGTGAGACAGACTCTGAGGCTGCTGGGACTCATGGCTTCCTGCATCCTGTTGGTCAAGCATGCCAGATGGCGCATTAGGGCTCTGAGGTGGGACCTGAAGTTCCAATGGGCACAGCATCAGGGAAAGCTTACCGACGTGGTTCAGATCTAGGAGGGGACTGCAAAAGATCTGCAGTGGTGGTTAGGGAACTGCGAGTGGGTCAAGGGCAGACCCCTCCCTCTTCCCCAATCAGATCTAACGGTAGTAACAGATGCATCACTTCTGGGATGGGGCGGCCATCTGGGGGAGGTGGAGATCAGAGGTCACTGATCTCCGGTGTAATCCGGGCTCCACATCAACTTGTTGGAGCTTCGGGCGATCCGGCTAGAATTAAAAGCATTTCTTCCTGTTGTGAAAGGGAAGGTGGTGCAGGTGTTCACGGACAACACTACCGCAATGTGGTACTGCAACAAGCAGGGCTGTGTTTGGTCGTGAACCCTTTGTCAAGAGGCTTTACGTCTCTGGACATAGCTGGAACAGCAGGGCATGACTCTGGTGGTTCAACACCTGACAGGTTCTCTGAACGCCAGAGCAGACAAACTCAGCCGAAAATGCTTAGAGGATCACGAATGGTGTCTCCATCCGTAGGTGGCGCAAAGACTCTTTCAGCAGTGGGGAGAGCCTTGGTTAGATCTGTTTGCCTCCGCAGAGAACGCGCAATGTCAGCAGTTTTGCACGTTGGAGTTTCCAAGGGGGCTATCGCTAGGCGGCACTTTTCGTCGCGAGTGGAGTTCAGACCTCCTGTACGCCTTTCCGCCTATGCCACTTCTGCCCAGAGTTCTCAAGAAAATCAAGAACAACCGGGCCCAAGCAATCCTAGTGGCTCCGGATTGGGCACGGAGAGTTTAGTATCCTGAGATTCTCAAAATGAGCATCGGTCCTCCAATCAGGCTGCCTCTTCTGGAGGATCTTCTGTCGCAGCAGCAGGGGAAGGTTCTCCACCCGAACCTGTCAACTCTGCGCCTTCATGCGTGGAGGTTGAGCGGCGACAGTTGATGGTTTATGACCTCCCTCCCGAGGTCTGTGATGTCATTCTGGCAGCCAGGCGTCCAACTACTAAGTCGATCTACGCCTGCTGTTGGAAACGTTTTGTTTCATATTGTTCAGAGAGGTCTATTGATCCTCTTTCTTCTTCTCTGTCTAACATCCTTTTGTTTATTTTGTCTCTCGCCAAGCAGGGTTCCTCCTTGGGGACTCTCAAGGGCTATCTTGCAGCCTTATCGGCTTTTCTTCAGTTGCCTGATCAACCATCTCTGTTTAAATCACCTATACTACAGAGGTTTTTGAAAGGGCTTGTACATCTATTACCGCCTGTACCTTTCGTTATGCCCCAGTGGGATCTTAATTTGGTTCTTACCTTCCTTATGTGTGCTCCCTTTGAGCCCTTGCATAATTGTCCTCTTCGGCTGCTCACTATTAAGACAGCCTTTTTGGTGGCAATTACATCTGCCAGAAGAGTTAATGAGCTACAGGCTTTGTCATCAAAACCACCGTATCTCACAATCTTTCCTGAAAAAGTGGTTCTTAGAACTCGTGCCTCTTTCCTCCCCAAGGTGGTGACCCCTTTCCATCTGGGTCAAAATATCACCCTGCCCACCTTCTTTGCACCACCGCATCCCTCTAAGGAAGAGGAGCGTCTCCATCGGCTGGACCCAAAAAGAGCATTATCGTTCTACCTTGACCGCACTAAAGAGTTCCGGGTGGACGACCAACTCTTTGTGGGGGACGTTGGTGCAAAGAAGTGCCGGGCAGTGCAGAAACTATCCATTTCGCGCTGGGTTGTTCTCTGTATAAAAATATGCTACGCATTGGTGAAGAAGCAGCCCCCTGAGGGCTTGAGAGATCATTCTACTAGGGGGAAAGCTGCTACTACTGCGTTAGCACTTGGTGGACATCTGTCAGGCTGCAACGTGGGCTTCTTTGCACACGTTTGCAAAACACTACTGCCTGGATAGCCAGGTGAGAAGAGAGGGGTATTTTGCCTGTTCTGTCTTGCTGGACTTCCTAGTATTAAAAAAAATATATATATATCATTCAGACCCACCGCCATGGGTTATAGCTTGGGTATCTATTCTAAGGTAAGGAAGCTGCAGCTAGAAGTCTCTATCAGATGAACAAGTTACTTACCTTCGGTAACGAGGTATCTGGTAGAGACTCTATCTAGCTGCAGATTCCTTACACCCGCCCAAGCCTCCCCGCTCTGCGGAAATTTTTCTTATGTAGATATGTATATATGTATTTATGTGTACATATGTATTTTTTTGATCTTGCCATTTTTTGCCTTAAAGGCATGGAATTTCTTTTACTTCAAACAGTCAAAGAGGTAAAATACATAATGGTTGGTTCTTTCATGACTCTGCGCTTCTGGCGTGGGAAGTTGTGGAAAAGAACTGACGTACGCGCGCCGAGACGGCATCTATATAGACAACCGTGACGTCATAGACGGCTCCAACTACGCTGACGACACACGCAGAGCTGGTTGACTCACTCGAATCCGAACGACGACGCCTGACGGCGCACGCGCAGGGTACTGTTCAGAAAAAACTCCTGATTCGAAGCTGATGCCAGGGAATTCTAAGGTAAGGAATCTGCAGCTAGATAGTCTCTACCAGATACCTTGTTACTGAAGGTAAGTAACTTGTTCTACAGGACTACTGCTTTACAGTTTATATAGGGCATGCTTATCACAGCAACACTTGCAACAGATTGTTACTCTGTAAGCTTCTGTTCGCTGCATGTAGAGCTGTAGATTCACTTGTGCTCACCCACCTCCCCGGGAGCCAGTTTTTGCTACAGATTCTACAAAATTACCTATCTTGTCTACTTTGGACACATGGGCACTATACTACCCTACTCTCCACTCCATACTTACTTTCACCCACTGTGCATAAAACAGCCTAGCAGTCGATGGAGTCGGTACCAATTGCTTTCACTATCAGAAGAGAAATGACCAAGACCTCAGGACTTGAAAGATTTCTTTGAAGAAAAACAGTTTGCAACAGTCGGTGCTCAAAACTAGATGGTAGAAGTATGTAAATGTCAATCTACAACAATATATGCATCAGACAGATGCTTTCAGGATAAGTAACAATCTTTATTCCAGGGTGAGCTTTTTGTATTTTATTAAAATCTCCATTGTGGCTTATCTCAGAGAGTTTCCTCTCCTGACTGCATCCCTTTATCTACTGGAGGCCATCATTGATAGACGTATCTTAGTTAATAATCTATTTTGGACAGAATATTTTGGCTATACGAGAGATAAATTTGTATTGCCTAACAAACAGCTCAACTCGTTCCATCCGGTACCAGCTGTGCAATGCCACAGTGGCTTACGGGCCAGTTGTTGAACTATGCACCTTAACTGCGTCTTTAAAAAAAAAAAAAAAAAAGAGTCCTCTCTTCAGACATTAGCTCCAGTTGAACATTTTAGAAATACTACTTAAGACATTCCCTTAATCACAGAATAATCTGGTCTACTCTGTAAAAACTTATCTTTTTCCATGTCACACATGCCTAAAACACTTCCTTAAGTCAAAATAGATAGCCCATCTAAATATAGAACTCTTTCAATTACTAAGCAAAACTTTTTCACAATGATTCTCCCAATATTCAGAGTACAATTCTGCATTTCTATTGAGATAAAGAAGTTCACACTTGAGTGTCTGTCAGAGTGCTCCTTATTTTATTAAACAACCAACGTGTATGATCGAAGTCCACCACAAAAAATGTCTACTGTTTATTTATATGGGTCGATCTCACTAGCACGGCCCTTCAAAATGTCTGAGATGTACACAAAGCTGGTTTGTTCCCGGAGGTGGCCTAAGAGCTCAGCATCCACCTATGGCAGCTGGGGTCATTTCAAAGTGGCGAGGCATAAAAGTTCGGGATGAGTGCCCTGTGGTGAGTGAACGTAGAGAGAGAGTATATGACAGGCATAAGTGGGCTTGGAGGAGTTTCTCCCCTTGAGAAAAGCTTGAAAAATAAAAAGGCAAATGGTGCATTTTCAAGCAAATTTGAGAAAGCAAGGTTTTAAAGCAATCGTGAAGATGTTGACTTAAAATATTAAAACACATACAAATGTTGCATATCTTACTGAATTAAAATTTTTCAACATCTTATACATTACCTGTATAACGTAGACGTTATACAGACAATGTCTTCTATCACTGTTTACTGCAGATCAAGCTGTACTGCACATGTGCTAACCCCTTGGGCTGATCACAAGAGCAGACAAGTGTTATCAAAGGCAAGGCTTGGATTTCCTTTCCCAATATTTACGCAGAACTACAACCTGAGGCCACCCGGTGTTTATTTTCTGACAAATGGAAATGTGGGTAAAGATGGCACATTCACAACACAATTTTCTGATATATTCAGTTGAATTTGCTTTTAAAGCATAGTAAATGATGACCTTACAGTGCAATCTTAGTTTGAGCTCTTCAATGAATCCCTCACTATCACTCTCTAGCAGTGCCTCTCATCTCTCCAAAGCAGCTCTCACATGTATTTCATTTGTTTAGAGCATCAGCAGTGTCTCTCGTACCAGTGTAGGGTCTCGGAGCACTTTACATCACACACAAATACGGAGACAATTAATCATTCTCGTGTAAATCAGTGTATAAAAATAAGTTACATAAGACAAAGGGGACTACCAGGTGTAGAATTCACTTCATCCATACTGGTAAGCAATTATTAAGAGAGTCTGGTAAAATAAGAAGTAATAACGTTTGTGTCTGAGAATAGAGAAAACACAATAGTATGTATAGAATAGGCGGTAAATCGCTGCACGATTTTTGTATGATCAGAGAAAACACTGCACAAACTAATACTTTAGAAACACCTATACACACACATTGAAACTAAAATGCAAATAATGTGGTTTTAAGGCCAGCAAATTCAATGCCATGCACATAGAGTAGCGTGCAGGTGATGTGCTAGGCACATGCCAACATACACAGAACACCCTCAGATGCACAGGCACACTAAAGGCAAAGCTGACGGGCACACCTTTCAGAGATGCATGCATGCACGCACACAATGAATAGCGCACATTTCTGAGACCACTGGCACTGCACATAAAAATGCCAAGACTCAGTGGTGTGCAAACACACAGCAAAATAGTAGTACAATGGCACACATTTAATCACTGGTACATACCAACATACTTGAATGCAGTGATATATACATAAATTGCCCCAAAACAAAGCCATATCAGTAACCTAAACTGAACCTAGACCCCGCCAGACTAACATCCCTAAAATACCCCATCACTTACCTAAAGATTGTGTGGTGGTAGGGGTACAAAACAGCTCCTCTGGGTTTGGTCCTATACCTTATGCGCCTACATCTTCTTCCTTTTTCTGAGTGGGCAGAGAGTACTGCGGAACTTGGCACCCCTCAAGAGAGGGGGCTTAATTGCCTTTCTTGGGGGCTGGGTTGCGGTGCCACCCCACGCTGCAATAAACCATCGGCGGCCCATGAGGGTGGGAATCTCACAGGGATCGCAGCAGTCTCCCATATGTCCCTCCTCACAGTAATTGCAGCCTTTACATTTTCCCACAACTTTAAAGTATCCTTAAAGCTTGTTTTGTTTAAACTACTGTTTACACTAATGTTCCGTACTGTATGTCCCTCAGCACTCCAGAGCCCCAGGTCCCTTTGCCCTTAGCCCTCACCTGAGGTCCCGGGTAGCCACTCCAAGCCCCTCATGGACGATCCCAAGGAAGACTTTCTCATACTACTGCAGGCCCCCTTTCCTGAGCCTTGTCCTTCAGGCAGTCGAAGATGCGGGTGGCGCTTGAGCGCAGCATGTGAACAGCTGCAGTTGCCTAGGTGAAGGCCTCCAGGTTCACTGGCGTCTGCCATGTTGTACCCTCTTGGTCTTCGTACTGGGATGCCCTTCTTTCCAGGAGCGGCTCACTGGAATTTGGGGGGATTTCGGGGGGGGGGGGGCAGGGGAGAGGGGCTATGGGGCTCGAAGGGGTGTAGGAGAAAATTTATAAAAATAAGAAAAATAAAAAAATCACTTACTTGCTTTGATTCCGCTCCTCTCCAGTCGCAGCTGCAGACACAGGCTGCCAGCCTGCCCTGCGCCAAGCAGCGTCAGAAATGTCTGGGATCGCCCAGACAGGGCGCTCCCAGGCAGACTGGGAGTCTGTTGCTGGGGCTGGGCTGGAGAGAGCCCTGTGCGCATGTGTGTTTGGCTGGCCCGAGACTGCTGGCCAAACACACGTGCTCTGAGGGGAGTGCACAGTGCACTCCCCTCTGCTCGTCTTCCCGTCCCTTTCACATGGAAAGGATAATAAGGAGAGTTTATTATCCTTTTCTTGTAAAAGGATTTGCAGCGGTTGCTGCTGGCTTGGGGGGGGGGGGGCTGGGGGTGGGAGGATGCCGCTCCTCCGCCCAAACGGGGCGTCTGCTTCTTTCTCACCCATAGCCTGTCTCTACCATGACCCAACAATATTTTTTCTTTTTTTTCCTGCATTGCTGTGGGGTAGATTGGTAGATAGAAGCAGTGGACGGAGAAACGATTAGGTCTCTTCAAAAGGGGTTAAGCACACATGGGTTGGTTACTGCAGTTCTTCAATTGCCTTTAGAGCCGCAAGTACTGGGCAATCCAGAGGCTGCTCCCTTGCTGAGAGCAGCACCAGGATTGGATCGGGGACAGATGGTGAAAGGCTTCTAGTACACTTCAGGCTGGTCACTGAAAGGTAGTCGACTAACCTGACGTGCACTTTGAAGTGCAAGTGTGTGTTGATCAGGAGCGAAGCCTTGCCCACTCATCACTAGGCAACTGGCTCATGGCCAATTAAAGTTTTTAAAAAAATGCACGGTGCTGCGAGCGGCGAAAAAAAGTATTTAAACTGTACATTTATTTACATTTAATTCTTGGACTGGGGGGCGCAAATATAGAAGGGCAACACCCTAATGCTCTAATAAAGGAGCCATCACTGACATCCACCTTCTCCATGTGTGTGAGGTTGTCATCTTTACTGGGAGCTGACATTAGCATACCAAGGCATGTCAGTCCATGCCTATCACTCTATGATTAAAAACTGACAGCAAGACCCCCGTCTTCACAGGCAGCATGTTTAACTATCAACAACCTGATAATGCGGTTTCCTGCGAGCCGCCCATTGAGGCAAAGCATAACCCTTCAGTACCTGAGTTTTAAAACTAATGGTTACCATAAAGCACAAGTGAATTATTACCACGGCACAGACATTTTACCTAAACAGCACACAGTTATGAGGTGTATGACTCTTATCTAGAGAAAACTGTTAGAGAGACCTCATACACAGGCTGAAGAAATTGTTTGTATGCCTCTAAGAGCATTCGGCTTTTCTTTTAGAGTAGGATATATAGAAGAGAAAGCAAGCTCACTTGCCGCTTTTGTACTCTGAGGTGAACTATTTTGTTCTACGCTTTGCCACATGACTCCACCTACCTTACAAGCCATCAGAATCTGAATGAGAGGGTTAATTCCCAGCTTCATGTTGAAATATTTTGCCAGTTCACAGTATTGTCACTTTCCAAAATGTCTAGGCTAGGGCTGTACCATAGCTCAACCTCCTCAAGTTTGGTTTTTCAGTGATATTCAAAATCTTTTGCTCTTACCTCTGTTGTACCCACGTCTACCAGTGGTCCCTTGTCTGACAGATTTGATAATGAAGATTATTCTAACCTTAACTGTTAATAAGTTCTCTATTTCAAAATCACCTTTGGATTTTGCTGGTGAAAATTAGATCTTTGATAGCTAACCTCACTGGCTCCCCCTGAGAACAACAGGAAAATACATTTTATGGGCAGAACTGTCTACACCACCAATTAATTACACCCGTCTCCTCCTCTTCCACATTGTTGGGGAAGTATGACTGCACCCCCCCTCCCCAAAACACACACCCACCTCCCACTTTTACCAGATGAAGGCACTGAAACATTGAAAGCCGTTGGTCTTGAGAGGAGGAAAGACTGTCACAGGTTCTGTTACAAATCATTACGAAAGTAATTCCATCGACTAAATACTCCCTCCCCTGAGGAAGACCAAAAGCGAGGGGGTTTATCAGTCGAAGGCATCATCGGGAAAGTTTCCTTTCAAGACAAAGCAATCACTTCTCTCTTCCCTCGTCTGCTGCTGGTGTAGAAGGCACAATCTTGTATCTATGGGCAGGTGGTAAAACACTAAGTGCACCCTCCTACCTTTCTACTGAAAAGTCCAGTGGTTACCACGAACTAAGACCCCATGGCAAATTTTGTGGGGAAACAAGCATGAAAAATATGGTCCTGCATCTCAGAAAGACAGGAAGATGTATTTGCATGAATTTCTGGTGTGAGGTTCGTAAAAGGAATAGAAGCTTGTGAAACAAAGAGCATATGCCACAGAAGCAGGGGTGTTACAACAGCCCTGTTTAGAAATGTTTCATGACTCACATGTGCCTTGCGGGCATCCGTTAATCAATAAATAAGTTTACAAGACATGGGGGTCATTCTAACTTTGGCGGGCGGCGGAGGCCGCCCGCCAAAGTAACCCTGACGAAAGACCGCTCCACGGTCAAAAGACCGCGGGGGTCATTTCGACTTTCCCGCTGGGCCGGCGGGCGACCGCCAAAAGGGCGCCCGCCGGCCCAGCGGGAAAGACCCTGCAACAATGAAGCCAGCTCCGAATGTAGCCGGCGGAGTTGCAGGGGTGCGACGGGTGCAGTTGCACCCGTCGTGATTTTCACTGTCTGCAAAGCAGACAGTGAAAATCTTAAAGGGGCCCTGTTAGGGGGCCCCTGCACTGCCCATGCCAGTGGCATGGGCAGTGCAGGGGCCCCACGACACCCGTTCCCGCCATCCTGGTTCTGGCGGTGTAAACCGCCAGAAACAGGCTGGCGGGAAGGGGGTCAGAATCCCCATGCCAGGGGAAATCCGGCAGGAAACCGCCGGATCCCCTTTTCTGACCGCGGCTTTACCGCCGCGGTCAGAATGGCCCTGGAAGCACTGCCAGCCTGTTGGCGGTGCTTCCGCGTCCCTCCACCGCCAGGGTTGGAATGAGGGCCATGGTTTGGTTATTTGATCTCCAGTACACCCCAGTAGTATAAGACGTTCCTTTTGTATATTTTTAGGTTGAGCGCAAGCGCCTTGACCTGTTCTAAGAATTGTGGACTTTTAACCATGCCCAACTCACACCCAGCACTTTCACTTGTTCGTGGACTTGCCTTTCAGAAATCACTTATCATTGGTAAATGCTCTGTTTTTGCTGCACCTTGGGGCGGTTTTGCTACCGCATTGCAGACTGTCCCTGTTACATGGATAATTGCACAACTGCCAATAAATTTGACTGTGAGCAAACTTCTTCTTCCTTTTGTGTCTTTCTTTCGTGCTCATGGTGCTTTAAAACAGCACGATAATGTCAAGTAATGTTTTACCCTTCATTTTCAATTTATATGGCTAGCAAAGTCCAGTTAGGAATTTACAATGCCAATAGCTCTTACTATTGCATTTGGTGTTTCCACCACCTGTGGGGGGATGGTGCTGCCCTTAGATTAGATCGCATAATGAAGAAAGAAAAGTTGCTTACCTTGTATTCTAATTCATTATGGGACTGTTCAAGGATGCCGCTCACAGCTTCCCCATGCCTCTCAAGAAATCATTGGTATGGTAAATGGGTAGATATTAGGATCCTGGCTCTCTTTTTTAAATGAACTAATCTTCAATTGCAGTGGGGGCCTTATGGGCCCGAAGAATTGGAGGCTTTCATATGGGAAGATGTTTGTTTTCCTATTGTTGAAGCTGCTACCTCATCCTGGCCTCTAGCATTTGTTTTCACTTTAAAGGGAAATTTGAAAAATCTGAATCAGTCCTATTTTTCATGTATTTTCTGGTTTTGATTGTCGTATTTTTGCATATAATGTGCAATGCAACTGAGCCAGGGGCGAAGTGTGCTGTGATGTGAGGTAGTGTGCTCCAATCCCCTTTCTGTTTAAAAAGGCTTCCTTAAGCCAACCATCGGATGAGCTTTAGGAGATGCACCTGTGCGCTGTACTGAGACCTGAGAAGAAGGTGGCAGCATTCTCGGCAACCCCTGATGAAATTACATTTTTTAACTCTACTGATGAAGGATAAAATTCAAAAAAACCTGTGTAGAGATGTACAGCACTATCTGCACCAACTGGTGAAACACTACAGCTAATATTCAAGTAGGTGCAAACTTTTGAGACATCGGCTTAACAGAGGCTAAAGTAGATAATACTAATGCTCTCTTTTGTGGTAGTGTGATTGAGCAGTTAGGCTTATCAGAGGGTAGTGCAAAGCATTTCTTGTACACTCACAGAAAATATAAGAAGCACACACTCATTGACAACTCCAGACCAATGTTTTTTAAGTAGTAAAAATATATTTTCTTTATTTTTAGAACCACAATATTCAAGTTGCAGGTAAGTACTGCAATAGATTCGTATAACCTGATAGAGATTTCTAGGTGCAGATTCCTTACCTTAAAATTTTCCCAGATGTCAGACTGGATCTGGAGATTTACCTTCGAGCAGTACCCCTGAACGCAGTTAGGTGGCGCGGTCGACTCTGCAGGTCTCATGGTCTCCTTGATGATGTTGCAGTCGTATAAAGGGGCCACCCCTGTGCGCTGATGTCAGTTCTTTTCTTTCTGCATCAGCCTACGCGCAGATCCAGAGAAGAGCTACCCCAGTCATTTTTTGACTAACTGCAACATTTTGTTGAATTCGTTTTTGATGAGTTTTGGTTCACGTCGAGGGATGTCACGTAAAACCAATCTCAAGCCCTGCGACTCCTGTCACTGCATGATGTCGGTGATGGAGCCACACCTCGTTTGCCTCTGGTGTTTGGAGTGCAACCATGACCCAAAGTCGTGCTCCGAGTGTCGGGCCATGAACCCGGAGGCTTTGAGTGAGCGGTCCCTGAAGCTTATGGCAACCCGACACTCAACTCTGCGTAGTTCCTGGTCCCATTCGAGAGATAGGTCAGGAGACCGGTCGCGGAGTCACCACCATTCATCTTCGTCCAAGCCATCTGGACATTCGGGTAAGAAGAAGTAGAAGAAGGTGAAACGTTCTTCGACTTCGCCCCATCGTTCACTTGACGCGAAGCTGGAAGAGCGTTGTCGCTCTAGGACTCCGTCCTCAGAGCCTCAGACTGGGTCCGCTCCACGCCTCCCCGAATTTCTGAGAGTCGGTGCTACCCCTGCCCAACCTATAGAGTTCTATGAATCCATGCGGCTCATATTTGGGCAGTCCGACCCACCCTCGGAGCCTTCAGGCCCAGGGGAGTCGGTGAGGGCCCCCTCGGGTTCCAGGTCGGTGACTTCGGTCTGACCTTGGAGGGCACCTTAGGATCCGTTTCCAGATCCGTCCCAACAGCAGTTGTGCCAACACGACCTTCCCCAGTGTCAGGTCAGACTTTGACACTCCCGGCATCAGTTGGGCCCACAATCTATGGCGACCCTATACTTATCCCCGATGAGCCGGAACGACATTGCTCGGCGCCAATTCTGTTTTTCCATGGGCTCTGCTGTGCCCAGGGTTGATCCTGAATCCTATTGCCGTGGATATGGATACGGGGAAAGTGTAGAGGGGTCGTTGGACCCTTTAGAAGAACAGCTTGACCCTGACATGGACTGGGTACAGGTTTGGGTGATGCCAGTGGGTTGGACACCTCCCCTGACACTGGCATGTTTTCTCACTGTACCGTGGCTACGGAGGAGGGAGCGTCTATTGTGGTAAGAAGGGCTGCTGAGGTTTTGAACATCAGGCTTCCTTCTGTGGAGGTCAGGCCTAACCTCCTGATTGAAGTGCTTTAGCCTGGGGTCTCCAACTCGGAACCCCTTCTGCCCTTCAACAAAGTGCTTACGGACGTCCTACTAGGGACCTGGTCCAACCCTAGCACAGGGGCTCCTGTGAATAGGATGGTTGCCTGCCGCCATTGGCCTGTGCCGAATGACCCAGATTTCCTTACCCAACACCCTACGCCTGACAGCCATGTCATCCAGGCTTTGTCATCTTCTGGAGCATTCCCTAACGCTCCCCTGACAGGGAATCAAAAAGACTGGACAGTTTGGGGAAAAATAAGTTTTCTTCTGCCAGTCTAGCGCTGCTGTCCGTGAAAACCGGATGCCTTTTGGGCTGCTATTCCCATGCGGTCACGTAAGTGCTGCCTCAAGTTCCAGAAGAGGTACGGAACATCATCTCCCAGGCCATGACAGATGGTAGAGACGGAGCCAAGTTCATGATATGTTGTGGACTGGATACGACCGACTCACTGAGCAGGTCATTTGCATCGACTGTGGCATTGAGACACCATGCCTGGTTGAGGATGTCTGGCCTTTCGGGGGATGTCCAGCAATCTTTGATGGACATGCCTTTTGTTGGCACTAGTCTCTTTGGAGACAAGGCAGACTCAGCGCTCAAGCGCTTTAAGGATTCCCAGGCTATGTCTCGGTCCCTTTGCCTCGTATCCGCTCCCCCCATTAGTCCAACTTTTGTGGCTAAGGAAGGGGCACCCAAATGCGTTCATTTGCACTGGACCGTGGATCAGGGAGTCAACAGGCTGACCAGGCCACCCCGCCCCCTCCTCTGCCTCTAAACCTTCCTAGTCCATTGGGACATCTGGGACCAGTTGGCAGTAGGATTCGCCATCACCTGCCCCACTGAGAATCCATTACTGTGGACAGGTGGGTTTTACAGATCATCCAAAGGGGCTACTCCCTCCCCTTCAAGACTTCTCCTCCACCATCATTCGATCATCTATCGAGGGATCATTTGGCACTTCTCCGTGAGGAGGTCAAGGCTCTCCTGGCCAAGGGAGCCACGGAGAGGGTCCCTGTGCCAGAAGTAGGTCTTGGTTGTTATTCCCGCTACTTTCTGGTGCTCAGAAATCGAAAAGTGCCTTCGCCCTATCCTAGACCTCTGGTCCCTCAATTTCTTCCTCAAGAAGGAGAAGTTCAAGAAGTTAACCCTAGCTCAGGTCCTTTCTGCCCTGGACCCTGGTGACCGAATGATAGTGTTGGACTCGCAGGACACCTATTTCCATATTCCCGGCCCTGCCAGCCCACAGACGTTACCTGTGATTCGCGGTAGGTCACAAGCACTTTCAGTTCACCGTGCTCCCCTTTGGCCTTACCAGCACCCCTCGGGTGTTGACTAAAGTGATGGTAGTGGTTGCAGCTCATCTGCGCAGGTTAGGGGTTCCAGTCTTCTCCTACCCCGACGACTGGCTGTTGAAGGCAGACATGCCCCTGAAAGTAGTATCTCACCTCCAGGCTACGGCGAACCTCCTGCATTCGCTGGGGTTCACTATAAACATGCCTAAGTCACACCTGACTCCCACTGAGACGCTCCCTTTCGTTGGAGCTGTTCTGGACACAGTGCAGTTTCTGGCTTATCCTCCTGAAAAGCGAGTCCAGGATATTCAGACTATAATACCGATGTTTCAGCCTTTATCTTGGATTTTGGTGAGAATGGTACTGAGGCTGCTGGTCCTCATGGCCGCCTGCATCCTGCTGGTCCAACATGCCAGATGGCATACATGGGCTCTGCAGTGGGAACTGAAGTTCCAGTGGACGCAACATCAGGGGAATCTCTCCGACATGGTCCAGATTGCGGAGAGAACTGCGAAACACTTGCAGTGGTGGTTGTCAAATCCAGATTGGGTCAATGGCAGATCCCTCCCCCTTCCCCAACCAGATCTCACAGTAGTGACAGATGCATCACTCCTGGGATGGAGTGGCCACATGGGAGAAGGAGAGATCAGAGGCATCTGGTCTCCGGCGGAGTCCAGGCTCCACATCAACCTTTTGGAGCTCCCGGCGATCCGACTTGCATTGAAAGCATTCCTTTCCTCTCTCTGAGAGAAAGTGGTGCAGGTGTTCACCGACAACACCTCCGACATGTGGTATTGCAACAAGCAGGGCGGAGTGGGGTTGTGGACCCTTTGTCAAGAGGCTGTTTGCCTCTGTACATGGCTGGAACGCCAGGGCATTTACCTTGTGTTTCAAAATCTGATGGGCTCATTGAACGTCAGAGCAGACGAACTCAGCCATCAATGCATAGTCGATCATGAATGGCGTCTCCATCATGAGGTGGCGCAAGGTCTCTTTCAGCAGTGGAAGAGCCCTGGTTAGATCAGTTCGCCTCCACAGAGAACGCGCAAAGTCAGCTGCATTGCACATTGGAGTTTCCAAGACGGCACTCGTTCAGCAATGCTTTTCGCAGCGAGTGGAACTCGGGCCTCCTGTACGCCTTCCCACCAATACCACTTCTGCCCACAGTTCTGAAGAAGGTCAGGCAAGACTGGGCCCAAGTAATCTTGGTGGCTCCAGACTGGGCACGAACAGTCTGGTATCCCGAGCTATTGAGAATGGCCATCAATCCTCTGATCAGACTGCCCCTTCGGGAGGATCTTCTGTGGCAGCAGCAGGGGAAATTACCCACTCAAACCTGTCCAGTCTCTGCCTCCTTTTGTGGAGATTGAGTGGTGACAGTTGACTGCTTTTGACCTTCCACCTGAAGTTTGTAATGTCATCTTGGCAGCCAGGCGTCCCTCCACCAAAATGGTATCACTCGTATGTTTTCTCCTGTCACGTTCATCGTGCCCCAGAGGGATTTGAACTTGGTCCTTACATACCTTATGTGTGTCCCTTTCGAGCCTCTCCACAATTGTACTCTATGGCTCTTGACCCTTAAAGCAGCTTTTTGATTGCCATCACCTCTGCTCGCAGAGTGAGTGAGCTTCAGGCTCTTTCTTTGAAGCCACCATTCCTAGCAGTGCACCCTGACAGTGGTGCTTCATACCAGGGCTTCCTTTCTTCCCAAAGTGGTAATGCCTTTTCACATAGGCCAATCTATCACCTTGCCTACTTTTTACGCACCCACACATCCCTCTCATGAGGAGGAGAGACACCACTGTCTGGAACCAAAAAGAGCCGGGATTGTACCAAAGATTTCCGGGTAGACAATCAACTCTTTGTGGGTTATGTGGCTGCGAAGAAAGAGAAGGCAGTGCAGAAGAGGACCACCTCGCGATGGGTAGTGCTCTGCATCAAGATGTGCTATGCTTTGGCGAAAAAGCAACCCCCTGAGGGTTTGCGCGCTCATTCATCCAGAGCAACTGCTTTTACCACACTTTAGCATGCGGAGTTCCAGTCCTGGATATCTTCCAGGCTGCAACATGGGCATCCTTCCATACATTTACCAAGCATTACTGCCTGGACAGTCCAGTCCGCAGAGACGGCTATTTTGGCCGTTCGGTCCTGCAGGACTTTATGGTGCGATCTTAGTTCGCAGCCCACCACCGGGGATGGTATTGCTTGGGTATTTATTCTAAGGTAAGGAATCTGCAACTAGAAGTCTCTATCAGATGTACAAGTTATTTACCTTCGGTAACGATATATCTGGTAGAGACATATTCTAGTTGCAGATTCCTTATCGACCAGCCCATCCTGCCCGCACTGCAAACTGATTTTTAGGGACAGGTACTTCCCTTTAAGGGCTCTAGTTTTGGGGCACCATTCTGTGTTCTTCATGGCTCTACGCTACTGGTGTAGAAAGTCGTGAAAAGAAACTGACGTCAAGGCGCCGGGTGGCACCTATCTATGACCGCGACGTCAACTGACGCCACCTAGCGGCGCACAGGGGTACTGCTCGAAGAAAAATCTCCAGATCTAGTCTGACTGGGGAAATTATATGGTAAGGAATCTGCAACTAGAATATGTCTCTACCAGATATATTGTTACCGAAGGTAAGTAACTTGTGCTTCACACATATATCAACAGTACTTTGAAATCTATTAGTCATACAGTTTTTGAAATATTGGCAATAATCTGTTTTAAAAATGGACACTGCAATTTTCAGAAACAGTTCCTGGGGGGAAAAAAGTTAGTTTGTTTTGCAGGTAAGTTTTCGACTTAGATTGTCTCCGGGTTATAGGAAGTCCACCAGTCGGGGTTCAAGTTAACCCCAAACACCCACCACCAGCAACACGGGGCTGGCCAGGTGCACAGGTCAAATTTGAGCAAACTTAACGTGGGCTCCTATGGAAACAGGGTGGTCGAAATCAGGCTTGCCTGCAGGTACGTACCTGCAGCTCGGAGGGCTGACCAGGGGGGATTAGAGGAGCACTGGGGGGTGGGGGAGCCACAAGTAGGCACCAAACACACAGCTCAGCGGCACGGGGGAGGCCGGGTGCAGGGTGCAAACAGAACGTCGGGCTCCCAATGCTGGTCACTCCCAGGGGTCACTCAGAGGCTGCAGGTGCGAGGTCCAGGGGGTCATCTCAGGCAGACTACAGGCTGGACAGGGAGGAGGTCTGCCTGCTGAACATTGCTGCACCAGAGGTCAGGTTCTCCAAGGCCTGGGGGCTGTGGGTGCAGTGTGTCTTTAGGCGTCGGAAATCTTCGTCCAGAGCTTCGCGGTCAGGGGGGTCCTCTGGATTCCCTCTGCAGGCGTCGTTGTGGAGGGGTGGAGAGGTCAATCCAGGGTGGGAACTTGCTCAGAACCGCCTGGGGATCCTTTCTAGCTGGTTGGGCCACCTGCACATGCGATGTGGGCATCAGATGCAGAGTGGTTAGGACTCGCGCATTCAGAGTTGCGTATTGGTTTCTTCTTGGATAGGGCTGCTGTCCACGGGAGCTCCTGGTCCTTTTGGGTGCAGCACAGTCCTCTCAAGCCTGGTGGAGGCCACTGGTCCCACTGGATGCATCGCTGTTCTTTTGCATGTTCTTTGAAGCAGGAGGCAGGCCGGTAGGGCTGGGACTGAATCAGTTGTTGTCTTCCTTCTTCTCTGCTGGGGGTTTCAGCTAAGCATTCCTTCTTTTTGTCAGGCCGCCAGGAATCTGGTGAGCTGGGTTCAGGGAGGCCCTTAAATCCTAGAATTATGGGTCAGAAGGCAGTAGCCAATGGCTACTGTCCCTGAGGGTGGCTACAGTCTCCTTGTGCTCACTCCATTTGGGGACGGGGCACAAACCTAATCCTATTTGTCCCTGTCCTCCAAACCAAGATGGAGGATTCTGCAGGGAGGGGGAATCGCCTCAGCTCTGGACACCGTAGGGGTGGTCCTGGCGGGGGTGGTTACACCTTCCAGTTTTCCCTAATTTCCCCGCAGAGCTGCCACCAAAAGTGGGGCTTTGCCCGGGGGCAGGCAACTCCACTAGCTGGAGTGCCCTGGGGCACTGTAATCCGAGGCTTTTGCCTTTGAGGCTCACCGTCAGGTGTTACAGTTCCTGTAGGGGGGAGACGTGAAGCACCTCCACCCAGGACAGGCTTTGTTTCTGACCACCGAGAGCACAGAGGCTCTCATCCAATGTGGTCTGAAACTTATCTGAAAGTAGCAGGCTGGCACAGACCTGTCAGTCCTGCACTAGCAGTTTGGCTAACATACAGGGAACATCTCTAAAATGCCCTCTGTGTGCATTTTTAATAAATCCCAAACAGGCATCAGTGGAGTGGTTTATTGTGCTGAGAAGTGTGATACCAAACTTCCCAATATTCGGCGAAGCCATTGAGGAGCTGTGGCGTTTGTAATGACAGACTCCCAGACCATATACTCAATATGGCTACACTGCACGTACAATGTCTAAGAATGGACTTAGACACTGTAGGGACATATTGCTAATGCAGCTATGCCCTCACCTGTGGTATAGTGCAGCCTGCCTTAGGGGCTGTAAGGCCTGCTAGAGGGGTATCTTACCTATGCCCCATGCAGTGGTTTGTGAGCATGGCACTCTGAGAGAGGTGCCATGTCGACTTTGCCTTTTTCTCCCCACCAACACACACAGGCTGCTGAGGCAGTGTACATGTGCTTGGTGAGGGGTCCCCTTGGGTGGCATAATACATGCTGCAGCCATTGGGGACCTTCCCTGGCCACAGGGCCCTTGGTACCAAGGGTACTGTTGGAAATGGCTCTTTTTTCCGGGTCATCCCCAGACTTATTGCCTCCTTCCTCCTATTTTGTCTGACCTGTTTTTGTTGGCTTTAGGACTCTGGGCACTTTACCACTGCTAACTGGTGCTAAAGTGCGTATACTCTCTGTCTAAAGTGTACTGTTGATTGGTTTATCCATGATTGTCATATTTAATTTACTGGTAAGTCCCTAGTAAAGTGCACTAGAGGTGCCCAGGGCCTGTAAATCAAATGCTACTAGTGGGCCTGCAGCACTGGTTGTGCCACCCACATTAGAAGCCCTGTAAACATGTCTCAGACCTGCCACTGCAGGGTCTGTGTGTGCAGTTTTAACCTGCCAATTCAACTTGGCAAGTGTACCCACTTGCCAGGCCTAAACCTTCCCTTCTACTACATGTAGGCACCCCTAGGGTAGGCCCTAGGTAGCCCCAGGAGTAGGGTGCAGTGTATGTTTAAGGTAGGACATATACTACTGTGTTTTATATGTCCTAACTGTGAAATACTGCCAAATTCGGTTTTCATTGTGCAAGGCCTATCTTTCTCATAGGTGAACATGGGGGCTGCCTTTAAATATCCTTAAAGCGCAGATTCTCTTTGAGAGCAGATAAAAATGTGGAGTTTAGGGTCTCTGAGCTCACAATTTAAAAATACATATTTTAGTGAAGTTGGTTTTTAGATTGTTAGTTTGAAAATGCCACTTTTAGCATTTTCTTGCTTAATCCATTCAGTGACTCTGCCTGTTTGTGGATTCCCCGTCTGGGTCAGTTTGACAGTTAGCTGTTCACACCTCTCCTCTAGACATTGACACAAAGGGGGTTGGAGTGTAGCCTCCATATCTTGATTAGCCATCTGTGCTGGAGGGCAGGAGTGGTCACTCACACCTGAAAGGACTGTGCCTGCCCTCACACAATGCCGTCTTTGACCCCCTGGTGAGTGTCTGGGGCCTGGCCGGGACAAGGAAGGATCTTGCATACACTTGAGACTTTGCTTTAAAGTTTGCCAACTTCAAAGGCAGAACTGGGTATAAGAAGAAGACCCAAAACCCCAGACTTTTAGAATCTTTCTGGAATCAAGAGGAACCTCTGCAAGGAGAAGAACTGAAGAGCTGAAGGAGGAGTACTCTCCCTTTGCTGGACTGGCCTGCAGTTGCTGCTTCTACCTGAAAAGAGTGCAAAGGGTGAACTTTGATGTGTGTCCTGCTTGAGAAAATTCTCCAAGGGCTTGGAGTAGAGCATGCCTCCTGTTGAAAGTCTCAGGGACACCAAAAACTTCAGTTTCCTTGACCTCCAGCACTGGGAACTGTGTGTTTTCTGCTGTTCAAGAGGAGAAACCACTGCGACGCCGCTGGCCTGCACCGTGACCTGCTGACGCCACGCGGAGCCTCATTGCCCCGCTTCGCACCACGACCCTGGTCTCCCCAACGCCGTCATCGGATGACTTTACCGAGCCGCTGCTCACACCGCGACCTGTGGGCCCTGCACTCCGGCATCGCCTCCTCACACAGCAGCCTGGGCATCCCCATTGACGCTGCTCCTGCTGACACCGGTGCCGCTGCCTGCAGCGTGGCCTGTGGACACCTCTCGTGAGGTGCACAAAGCACTGTCCCATCCCACACCGCAGCCCCGGTCCACCGATGCCAGCATCATCGACTCCTGTGTCGTCACCAGGCACCCAGCCTGCACCGTGGCCTGTGGACACTGCTCGTGAGGGTCACAAAGCACCGTCTCGTCCCGCTCTGCTGGCCTGGGCCTACCGATGACAGCACGTCGCATCACACCGCAGCCCTGGTCTCACCGACGCCACTGGACGCCGTCACCGAGCCACTGTCTGCACCGTGACCTGTGGGCACCGCATGTCGCATTGTCCCGCATCACACTGCAGCCCCGATGCCGGCGCACCTGACTTCATCAGCCTGGAGTTCGATCAGCAACACGTGTGACCTCAAGGGCCCGACGACTCCTGCATCGACTCCGGAACTGACACTGTGACGTCAGCGACGCCATTCTCTGGAGCTCAGCACAAGGATCACGACACCCTGAAAATCCAAGGTACTGTTTGTGGGTCTTCCCAACACCATAGCTGGCCCGCAACACCGCGGCCAGCCTGAACTGTTGGTTTTGTTGATCATGACGCCGTGATAGCCCCCGATGGAGCTATCGACTTCAAGGAACTGTATTTTTGAGTAAATCTTGCAGAATTTATATTTTTATTATTGAATGTTGGATTTTTATTGTATTTGGTCTTGTTTTAAATAGATAAATATTGGCTATTTTTCTCAAACTGGTGTGGTGTCCTTTTGTAGTGTTTTGTTACTGTGTGTTATGTGCAAATGCTTTACGCATTGCTTCTGAGATAAGCCTGACTGCTCGTGCCAAGGGTATGAGCAGGGGTTATCTGAGCGGGTATCTCCCTTATCCTGACTAGAGTGAGGGTCCCTACTTGGACAGGGTGCAAACCGAGTGCCAACTAGCGACCCTATTTCTAACAGGTACCTTTTACAAGGGACTTAACTGTGGGCCAGGGTTGTGCCGATTGTGGAAACAAAGGTACAGATTTTGGGAAAGGACACTGGTCCTGGGGCCTGGTTAGCAGGATTCCAGCACTCTCTCAAAGTTGGCATCAACACTAGGCAAAAAGTGGGGGGTAACCATGCCAGCAATGGCACTTTCCTACAGTGCTCCCATGCCCCTTCTGTTTAAAAAGGCTTCCTTGAGTCAACAAACCTACGAGCTGTTGGGAACGCACCTGTGTGCCAATGAGAGGTACTGAGACCTAAGAGGACTGTTGCAGCATTCTCAGCAACCCTTGATGAAATTTATTTTTTAATCTCTACTGATGAAAGGATAAAATCCTAAAATGTGTGTCTAATCTGCACCCACTCTGGTGAAGCACTACAGTTAATATTCAAGTAAGCGCAAACTGTACTGCATTTACCACAATGCAAAGGGGCGAACTGTGCTGTGCTGTGCTGTGATGTGAGGCAGTGTGCTTCCATTCCCCTTCTGTTTAAAAAGGCTCCCATGAGCCAAAAAGCTTACTCGCTTTTGGAGGTGCACCTGTGCACCAGTGAGAGGTACTGAGACCTGAGGGGACTGTGGCAGCATTCTCAGCAACCCCTGATGAAATATGTTTTCTGATCTCTAATGTTGAAGGATAAAATCCAAACATGTGTCTAGAGATGTACAGCAGTATCTGCACCTACTCTCGTGAAAAAACTACAGCTAGGATGCAAGTAAGTGTAAACTTTGTGCTGCATTTACCACAATGCAAAGGGCTAATCTGTGCTGTGATGTGAGGCAATGTGCTCCCATCCCCTTTCTGTTTAGAAAAGGCACCTTGAGCCAGCAAGCTGACGAACCTTTGGGCTCCTGCCCCTGTAACTTCCAAATGGGAATGGGTAACCAGTTCATGTTTAATGTCTTTGAATTGAGATGAAAAACCCTCTCTTATGATAGTCAGATTTTAAGTTACAATTTTGAAAATGTCATTTTTAGAAAGGAGGCATTTTTCTGCCTTAACCATTTAGTGCCTGCAGAGTGACTAAAGGTCTCATGGCTGGGTGTAGTTGACAGTTGGACTTTGTGTATTCATCCGAGACAGCCACATGCAATAGAGAGATTAGATGTGCCTGGGTGGGCCATCGCTGGCAGGACGGGAGGGTGGAACTGGGCACAGCCCCACTTACACTTGAATAGGCTGTTCCTGCCTCTACACAAAGGGGTACATATCCCCTGTAAATTATCTGGAGCCAGGGCAGGGAATGCAGGAAACCTGTGCACTTCAAAGGGAAACCTCTTGAAGCTTTTCCCACTTCAAAAGAGACACTTGGCTTAAATATTGGCCCTCAGACACCAAGTATTCGGTACTTTTCTGAACCTGTGGAAGATTCTACCAGGAAGAAGTACTGCTGTGCTTCTGCAAGAATTGCCACTCTCAGGACTGCTGCACTGAAGGACTGCCCACCTGTTGGCCTGACCTGCTTCCCTGCTGCCCTCCTCCCTTGGTAAGAAGGATAGAACCTGCAAACTGTAGGCAGGACTACCAGAGTAACTCTAAGGGCAGAGTCTCTTGTAACCTGCAACTGGACTCTGCAAATATGAATTCTACCCTGCCAAGTGGTGCCATCCCAGTCCTGGACCCATGGAAGTGGCCTGAAGGTGCTTTTTCAGCCAATCTTTGGATCCAGCACAAGCAACTCATCTCCTCTTCTCAGGAACCACAGAAAAAAAGCAGTCAGATACCTCATGTCATTTGCGCAATTCAGCAATACAGAAATAACCTACAAAAAATGTCAATCTCTTAACTGGAGTTAAGTGTTGAGATGGCCAATGAGTGTTAATCACTCTCACTAGTTTTACTAAGGAACTCTTCAATGGTACAGCGAGAGAAGATCAACAAAGGCATGCGCTATCCTCCAAGCGAGGCACTTCACTGAAGAAACTTTGCCAGGTAGTATCTGTTCGTAGCATGTGCACTTTTCCTCAGGTTAGAGTTTAGGGCTAGTTGTCATTGTGGAGTTTCTTGTGGGTTTAGAGAAAAACATCTCGGAGACGTGTCACTTTATCATTTTCAAAATTCTGAGGAGCAGAACACTACTCACCTCCTTATTCTGCCTTCGTCTGAGTAGCTAACACTGCTCTCTTTATTAACTTCGCTCAGAATCAAAGAACACTTGAGGAAGGAATGTATTTTTTTGCATAAAGATTAAGTACAGTCCCTTCAGCAGCACAGCAGTCTTTCTTCCTGCCAGTATGCCCTCAGCTTCAGAAGTGTACTGATTTGGTGGGGGTCAGAAGTCCGGTTCTTATATCCACTGGTGCCCATGAAGTGAAGTGGGGGAGGGTGGGACTTCAAAGAGAGGCCTTTAAAGCGCACAGAGTCCCTGTCCTTCCTGCTGTGGCTCCAGACTCACTATATAGGGTTATTTCGCCCTTTGTGGAATCAGAACACAGCACATCCAGGTGTCAGCTTATCCCTCCCATCCTTCCCAGGATGAGCCATAAGGATGTTGATGGTCAATCAGTCACACCCAAGCTCCTTTGTGTGTGGCTGTCTGTAGGGAATGCACAAGAGCCCAGCTGTTACCCACCCAGTCAGAAATGGGCAGAAGGTACAGAATGTTTTAAGTGAGAAAATGCCAACTTTTCAGAATTACAATTTAAAATCTTACTTTACCAGACGTTGGGATTTTATATTGTGATTCGAGAGACACCAAACTTGGGGAGTCCCATCTCTTCCCAATTGGAAATTACACTTATAAAATGTAATAAGGTAATCCTAATGTTAACCTATGGGAGCAATAGGCCGTACAATAGAGAAAAACGAATTTAAGAATGTTTCACTACCTGAACATGTTAAACTAACCAACACTGGTAAATGCAATAGGTTTCGCCTGTTGAATAAATAATGTTTTTTGTTGTAAGTTATAGCTTGGTGAGCAGTTGTGCAATATAAGCTTACTTGACCAGCAGAGTTACCAATGAAGCCATGTAAACGACAACGCGTCCCTCCTACTTGCTGCCTCTATGACCCAGTGCTTAAGTGGCAGATGGAGCTCTGGATCAAATGTTACTTTTGGCAGAGTCAGCAGAGATTCCACTAAAAGAAACAAAGCAGTTCCCATACCTCTAAATAACCTCTACCTATATTTTAGCTGAGAGACCACTGGTTATACAAGTGTCAGCATACGCAGGGCCGTTCAGAACTTTTAGCCATGCTCTCCTCGTACCACAGCTATAACATGTTAATATAGCAATACAGAGGCTTGTGCTCTTGGGTAATGTACATATCATGATTGAGAGCGACTGTCTTGTCCAGTTAATGACAGTGGAGCAGAGGGTGCAACCCCTCACTCAAGATACTACCCATTGATAGATCCTTCCCTAGCTGCTGACACGCCATTGACCCTACCTCACACCATCCTCACTCACACACGTAAGTAAGCAATCTTTCCTCTGTCACCTAAAACATAGCAACAGTCCAATCTCCCAATCACCAAAACAGCCTCACAACAGTACCTTGCATATCAGATTCCCACATTTGCCTATTTTGAAGAAAGTTATTTTGTTTGGGTGAAGCAATAGTTTAGAGGACTGTCTCAGTCACCAAACACTATTAATGAATGGTGGCTTATTAACAAGGGGGGAAAAAAAACTGACTACATGTTGCTATGATGCGTACTTTTGCAACATGTTCATGGAAATCCGAGAACATTCATTAGAATAAAATAAAGTGATTTTGCACACCCATGCTGATTGAACATCATGGGTTTTAATGATTTAAGATTGAAAGGTTTGCATAGCCCAAATGTGAGTCAACCGCCCAATGTGAAGCACAACACTGCAATCCATTTATGAATGGCTGGTTCTAAATTTACAATTAGCACTATATTTGGTAGGATGTCCGATTGGGGCATGGTTTGAAGTTTCGTTGCTGATAATAGAGCAGTGAAGTAAGAACATGCTACATAACAAGCTTGGAAATGGTAAAAATAAAACTAATCCAAACATGCCAACTTCCAACTCATTTTGGTTACCCACTGACATTTATTCTGTGATACATGTCAGTTTTGACTGGGTTTAAAAAGTGCATAGAATAACCACTTTTTAGTTTATCGTGACTCACAATGAGGGAAAGCAGCTCAGTGGGTCCGGCCCTGCAGTTAATTATTGTGCAACGCGCTCAGCAGCAAGCCAATACTTCGGTGATAGTATTACAGTTTGTGAACGCTGGATTAATACTGTTGACCAAGTGTTGACACTTTCTCACCAATCATAAAGTATTATCCTATGAAGTAAAGAAAATTATGGAAATTAAACCAGAACTCAGGTACAAGTCTAAGGTTAATAGATAGGACGCATATATGTTATCTGTTGTAAAACGGGCACGAAAACAGCTTGTGGTGCAACCCTAACACCGATATGTCTTTCCATAATATTGTCAGCGGGTGGAACCATGCATGTGTAGAAAGCCCCTGGTTCACGTGGTGAACGCAATCACATCTTCCGCATATTAACACGTTTTTATAGATGTACGTTTAAACAATAAATGCTCATGACATTTTAAAAAATGTATAATGCTATCACGTGAATGGTTAGAAATGGAAGAAAAATAAACACAAGTACTTTCCTTAGCATGCAATTGTGGTCTGATATACAGGTACATGTATATTGTAACCATATAGTGCTTTTTATTTTCAACTATAACAGTGCTGACATGCACGATCCTCTTGCATGATAATGCAATTAGAAAGGAACTTTTGATTCTATCAGGCACTCACTTCTTGAAAGTTTTGAAACGTCTCTAACGCTTTGCAGGTGGTATCTGTGATAGTCGTCATGTTAGAAGATTTAAATACCCATGTGCTTGTCATAGACAGAAAAAAAGAACAGGCTATATGCACTAAATTCAGTGCTATTGTTAAGCGATCAATACAAGATATGTCAGTAGGTATCACTGTCTTATCAGAAACGCAGGCGCTTAACAACATATAGATATGTGCAAACGTTCTTAACTGGGATAAATTCAGATTATGAAAAAAGGAAACTTGTTAAAATAAAAACCATAATGTGAACAAGTAGGGGGAACAAATGGAATGTCTGTCGGCGGAAATAGGCAGTAGTGGCTGAAAAGGGAGCATTGCAGGAATATGAAAAAAACGAAATTCTTCCCAATGGGTCTGTTAGAAGGTAGATACAAACACGCTTTTTAAAAGGCAAGCCTAAGCTAAACAAGCGCCGACCTCCTGCTGGCTGCAAGTGCTTCATGAGTTGCTAAAGAGAGCATTAGAGTGGGTCCCTGCTTCGTCCCCGGGGGGGGACTGGTGAGTGTGCGTTTCCCCAAGGGACTGGCGGGTGCTGTTTGTATCGGCACGCAAAACTGTGATTACGGGGCCTCCACTGAAACCATCACAGCACGCTGAGCCCACTGCACTCTGGCAGCGCTGTAACTTCAAAGCAAGGGTGTAGATCTTGTAGTGACAGCAGTGGTGCTGAAATGCTTCAAATACATTCTGGAAAACAGTACTTGGGCCTCAGAACACTGATAGAAGCAATCACATGAGGAACAACAGGAAATGGGCTACAGCCAATAGCAATGGATGAAAAGTAAGTAGCAAGCACAGGAACCAATGAAAATCAAAGGAGGGATGTTAGCCCCTTTTAAGATTGATATTAAATACAGTAGATTTCACAAGCACAGCGCAGGCACTGTGTGACGAAACCTAAAATGTTCAGGTGCAAGTTTTAAGAACACTACATCCTGCCCTTCAGGCTGCCTAGGCCCTAACTTAGGGTTGACATATTTATTAAATAGGAAGATTAGAGCCTGGCAAAAGGGTTAACTCGCCAGTTCGGCATGGCAGTTTACAACTGCACCCACAGGCTCTGTAATGGTATGCCTGAGACACGGTTAAAGGGGCTGCTGAAGTGGGTGGCACAATCAGTGCTGCAGGCCCACTAGTGGTATTTAATTTACAGGCCCTGGGCACAGCTAGTGCACTTCACTGGGGAATTATAATTAAATGTGCCAATTGTGGATAAGACAATGTTATCATGTTTTAAGCAGAGAGTACCTGCACTTTAGCATTGGTTAGCAGTGGTAAATTGCCCAGAGTCCTAAAGCCAGCAAAAACTAGGTCAGCAGAACAGGAGGTCAGAGAGCAAAAGGTTGGGGGAAAATATGCCAAGGATGCCAGGTCTAACACATGTCTCCCCAGCTGAAAGTGGGGAGAGCTACCCAACGCTTTAAAAGTTCTCTTCACTAAGTTTGTTTATAGCATCAACAATGTGTCTTATACCAGTGTAGGTTCTTGGAGCACTTTACATTACACACAAAGACAGAGACAATTAATCAAAAGTGTGTAAATGAGTTTATAAAAATATTGCGTAAGACAAAGGTGGCTACAAGGTGTAGAATTCACTTCATCCATACTGGTAGGCATTTTTTAAGAGTGGCCAGTAAAATGAGCAATAATGACATTTGTGTATGAGAATAGAGAAACACAATTGTATGTATAGAGCAGGTGGTAAATCACTGCAGAGTCTCAGTATGATCAGAGACAACACTGCTCAGACACATACTTTAGACACATGTATACGCCCACATTGAAAGTAAAATGCAAATAGACAACAAGGTTTTGAGGACCAGCAAATTCAATGCCATGCACATAGTGGCAAGGAGGCACTGCTAGGCACGCGCCAACATACACAGAACACCCTCAGATACACAAGCAAACTAAAAATAACCTTGGCAGGCACACCTTTCAGAGATCCATGCATGCATACGGGCACACACTGAATAGCGCACATTTCTGGGACCACTGGCACTACACACTGAAATGCCAAGACTCAGTGGTGTGCATACACACAGCAAAATACTAGTACAATGGGACACATCCAATCACTGCTACATATCAACATGCATGAATACAGTCATGTGTACACAAATTGTCCAAAAACAAAACCATATCAGTAACATAAACTGTACCTAGACCCGCCAGACTAATGTCCCTAAAATACCCCATCACTTACCTAAAGATTGTGTGGGGTAGGGGTACAAAACAGCATCTCCAGGGTTGGTCCTATACCTTATGCACCTACATCCTCTCCCTTTTTCCAGGTGGAGAGGAAGTACAGTGGAACTTGCCACCCCTCCAGGAAGGCCAGGTGGCGTGCCACCCTGCGCTGCAATCAACCATCAGTGGCCTGTGTGGGTGGGAATTACACAGGGTTAGCGGCAGTCTCTGGTATGGCCCTCCTTACAGAGTTGGAGCCTTTACATTGTCCAACAACTTTGAACTAGACCTTAAAACTAGTTTTGTGTGAACTACTATTTACACTAATCTTCCGAACTGTATGTTCCCCAACACTCCAGAGCCCCAGGTCCCTTGGCCTTCAGCCCCATCTGAGGTACCGATTCACCGCTCCCAGCCCATCGTAGGTGACCCGAAGGAAGACTTTCTCGCACTGCTCCAGGCCCCCTTTTCGGAGGCTCATCCTTCAGGCAGTCAAAGACGCGAGTGACACTTGAGCTCAGCATGTGCAAGGCCACAATTGCCTAGTTGAAGGCCTCCAGGTTCACTGGTGTCTGCCATGTCATACCCTCTGGATCTTCGTACTGGACTGCCCTTCTTTCTCACACACAGCCTATCCCTACCACGACCCACCATCTTTTTTTCTTTTTTTTTCTGCATTGCCGCGGGGTAGTTAGAAGCAGTGGAGGGACAATCGAGGAGGTTACTTAAAGAGGGGTTAAGCACACATGGGTTGGTTACTGCAGTTGTGCAGTTGCCGTTAGTGTCGCAAGTACTGGCCAATCTGGATGCTGCTGCCTTGCTGAGAGCAGCGCCAGGATTGGATTGGGCAAGTGAACCCAGCGCTCATTCTGAGCCTTGGTAGTCAGGCCTGCCCTCTGCAAAGCCTGAGCTCTTAAGGTAGCACAGGCGGTCCTCCCAGTTAGAACTGAAGACCGCAATGTTGTCTAGGTAGGCATCACTGAAGTTCTCCGGTCCAGTTAGGACCTGGTTTACCAACCTCTGGAAGATGACAGGGGTGTTCTTCAACCCAAAGGGCATCACCCAGAACTGTAAGTGCCCTTTAGGGGTAGAGAACTGGACCTCTCTTTGACCTTCTTGCTCAAGGCAATCTGCCAGTAACCAGACATCAAGTCAAACATGCTGAAGAACTTGGCAGCTCCAAACCGATCTATGAGCTCATCAGCTCAGGGATGGGATGTCTGTCAGTCTAGGTGACCGCATTGAGCCCATGGTAGTCCACACAGAACCTAAGAACAGTTGTGACACCTGGAGGGGCAGCCTTGGGGACCAACACCACAAGGCTGGACGAAAGGCTGTTTGAGGGCTCAGTTACCCCAACACAAAAATCTTGAAGACCTCCTCCTTGATGCTGGCTCTCACCTTATAAGACAGCCTGTAAATTGTGTTCTTCACAGGTGTTTCAACATCATGGGAACACTGTGTGGTGAATTCTGAGGTAAGGTAGAATAAAGAGGCAAACTGCCTCAGTAACTGGCAGCAGTCTTTCTCTTGGTCTAGAGTCAATGTAGGGGAAAGGCTGACACCCTCCTGCTTCTTTGAAGATAGGAGGTCAGGGAGAGGCTCACTCTCCTCTTACATCCCATCATCTGTAACCAGGAGCATGGTAAGCTCAGACCTCTCTGGGGGTTGAGGCGATTAACATGCTGGACCCTCAAACGGTGCCTAGGAGTCTTAAGGTCCACCAATTAGGTGACATCACAATTGCACTCCTTAACCTCTTATGGCCCAGACCAGCGGTCTTGCAGAGCCCTGGACTCCACGGGCTCTAACACCCACACTTTTTGGCCAGGCTGAAACTCAACTAGAGGGGCATTCTGGTCATACCAGCGTTTCCTGTCCTCCTGGCTGGCTTCCAGATTCTCTTGGGCGAGCTTTCAGAAGCAGACGATTTGATTGCAGAGGGCCAGCATGTAGCTAACCACATCCTAGGGTGCTTACTTGGGAGCTTGCCTCCAGCCCTATTTCACTAAAATTAGAGGTTCTCTCACAGGATGCATTTTCAGAAGTTCAAAGGGGCTATCATCAACCCCCTTCTGTAGTAACATCTGCAGGTGAACAAATAACATGACAGGAGGACATCCCACTTATGCCTCATGGTTCTTGTAGACCCATAATCATCAATTTTAGGGTCTGTTGAATCTTTCAACCTACTTGTTCCTTTTGGAGTGGAGAAACTGTAGGTTACCCCACACTCCTTCCACATGGCCTTAGTGTACCCTGACATGAAGTTGGTACCCTGGTCAGCTAATGTAGGAAGCTGACTTTATATATACTATACTAGAGGTATAGTATGCACAGAGTCCAGGGGTTGCCCAGAGGATTAACAGAGGCTAACATAGATAATACTAATGCTCTCTTTTGTGGTAGTGTAGTTGAGCAGTTAGGCTTATCATAGTTTAGTGCAAAGCATTTGTTGTACATGCACAGTCAAGAAATGAGGCACTCACTCAATGACTAACTCCAGGCCAATTGTTTTTATATAGCAAAAATATGTGTTGTTACTTGATTACTAGAACCGAAAGCACTTTGTAGCAGGTAAGTACAGTTGTCAATAGGTATCAGACATATGTATCAAATGTATGTTTGTTCTTTGTAGATAAAGCAGTTTACAAGTAAGTAAAAGGTTTCTATTTCAAAAGTTGACACTTCCATAGGAGTCCATAGAATCCTTGGGGGGGGGGGGGAGGGGTGAAGAGTAATAATACAGTAAACAGGTAAGTGCATGACTTACGATTACAAAGTTGGCATTAGGTTTAAAGTGGAATCCTATGAGGACTGTGGGACTTAGTAGAAAAGAGATTGCAGGTAAGTACCCGCGGTTCCAGGACACAAGTCTAGGGGGTTTAGGTCAGCACAGGGGGCCACAGAATCACACCAAACACACACCCTCAATGGCACAGGGGCGGAAGGGTGGGCAAACGGAGCTGGGTGCTCAACACTTTTTAATAGGGTGGAACCCCAGGGTCACAAAAGATGCTGCAGGCTGGGTCCAGGGAGTCGGTTCTGGGAAACCAAAGGCTGGACAGGCAAGAGAGGCGCCTGCTGGACATTGCTGGAAAGTCCGTTGGATTCCCTAAAGCCAGGGGGCTGCGTTTGCTTGGGTCTCCTTGGGCATCGGGAATGTTCGTTGGATCTGGTTGCGATCAGGGGGTCCTCCGGATTCAGGCTGCAAGCATTGTCGTGTTGGTCAGGATGAGTCAACCCAGGGTGGAGTCGAGGTGGGAAGCACCTGGGTACCTTGTCTGGACTGGTGGGTGACCTGAGCTGGTGGCATCAGGTGCATAGTGGGCAGGGCTCCTGAATCCGGGGCGGTTCAGAAGTTGTTTGGGATGTTTCTTCTGGACAGAGCTGCTGTCCTCAGAGGTCTTGGTCCTGTGCTGGGCAGACAGTCCTCTGGGAGGGTTGTAGTGGTCACTGGTCCTGCAAGATGCACCACCTTCTTGGAGCAGAGGTCTTTGAAGCTGCAAACAGGGCGGTAGGGCAGGGGACAAGTCAGTTGTCATCTGGAGTCTTCACTGCTAGGGTTGGCTTAGCAGTCCTTCTTTCTTCTTGAGATCACCAGGAATCTGGTGAGTGAGGTTCAGGGGAGCCCCTAAATACTAGATTTAGGGGCATTACAGGGGTCAGAGGGCAGTATCCAATGGCTACTGTCCATGAGGGTGGATACACCCTTCTGGTGCCCACTCCCTTTGGGGAGGGGCACGTTCCTAACCCTATTGGTCCCTACCCTCCAAAACAAGATGGAGGTTTCTGCAAGGAGGGCGTCACTTCAGCTCTAGGGGTGGTCCCAGGTGAGATTGGTAACTCCACCTTGTTTTTCATAATTTATCCGCCGGACCTGCCGCCGAAAGTAGGGCCTTGTCAGGGGGGAGGGGGGCCTGCATCTCCACTAGCTGGAGTGCCCTGGGGCACTGTAACAGGAGGTCTAAGCCTTTGAGGCTCACTGCCAAGTGTTACAGTTCCTGGAGGGGGGAGATGTGAAGCACCTCCACCCAGAGCAGGCTTTGTTTCTGACCCCAGCGAGCACAAAGGCTCTCACCCCTTGGGGTCAGAAACTTGTCTGTTAGTTTCAGGCTGGCACAGATTGCTTAGTCAGGCACTAAAGGGTTGGGTAAAATACAGGGAGAATCTCTAAATGCTCTCTTAGTGCATTGTACAATAAATCCAACACTGGCGTCAGTGTGGGTTTATTGTGCTGGGACGTTTGATACCAAACTTCCTAGCCGTCAGTGAAGCCATCATGGAGCTGTGGAGTTCGTAATGACAAACTTACAGCTCTTGTACTTAGTATGGCTACATTGCACTTACAATGTTTAAGAATGGACTTGGACACTGTAGGGGCATATTGCTCATGCAGCTGTGCCCTAATCTGTGGTATAGTGCACCGGGCCTTAGGGATGTAAGGTCTGCTAGGGGGGTGACTAACATGCCACAGGCAGCGGTTTGTGGGCGTGGCCCCCTGGAAGGGATGCCATGTCTACTTTACCTTTTTCTTCCTATCAGCACACACAATCTGCAAAGGCAATGTGCATGTGCTTGGTGAGGGGTCCCTTAGGGTTGCATAATAGATGCTGCAGCCCTTAGGGACCCTCCCTGGTCACAGAGCCCTTGGTACCACTGGTACCTTTTACAAGGGATTTGGTTGTGTGCCAGGGGTGTGCCATTTGTGGAAACAATGGTACAGTTTAGGGAAAGAACACTGGTGCTTTGGCCTGGTTAGCAGGTTTCACAACACACACCCAGTCAAGTTAGCATCAATACCAGGCATCAGTACTATGCCAAAAGGGGCACTTTCCTTCAGCTACCACCTCCTTTGAGAAACCCACATCGGTGAAGATCCCTAACTGATTGAGATCTCTAGTTGCAGATTCCTTACCATAGATTACCACAAGGTGTCAGACTGGATCTGGAGATTTTTCTTCGAGCAGTACCTTTGTGCGTGCCATCGGGGGAGTCAGTCGACTCTGCATCCGTTGTTGGTGTTGTGGCCGCCGTGATGATGTTGCAGTCGTATATAGATATCACCCTGGCGCGCTGTTGTCAGTTCTTTTCTTTCCTCACCAGCCTATGCACAGATCTGGAGAAGAGCTACCCCCAGTCACATTTTAACTCACTTTTCAGCCTTTTTTGTTCAAGTTTTGACTCTCTTGGTGCGCAAGATTTCTTCCCCATTCTCATTCCTGACTCCGACCCGGAGGTGGACTGACATCATTGTACGCCGATTCCATCTTCGACAGGGTCTATGTTCCCCAGGTTGGATCCTGACCCTTATGGGTACAGGTACAGTGAGAGTGTGGAGGGGTCGCTGGACCCTACAGAATTCCAGCTAGATGATCCAGAAATGGACTGAGCTCAGGAATTGGGCGAAGCCTGTGGTCTAAACACCTCTCCTGATGCTGGCATGCTTTCTCCCCCTAAAATGGCTACGGATGAGGGAGCCTCCTATTCCATGGTGGTGAGAGGAGTGGCTGAGGTCCTGGGCCTTGAGCTGCCTTCTGTGGCAGTCAGGACTCACCTCCTGATTGAGGTGCTTCAGCCCAGGGCTTCTATGTCAGCCCTTTACTAAAGCCCTCACTGACGTCCTTCTGGGGACGTGGCCTAAACCCAACACGGGCTCCTGTCAACAAGACGATTGCCTGCTGCCATAGGCCTGCACCTAACGATTCTAAATTCTTGACTCAACTCCATACACCTGAGAGCTTAGTCATCCAGGCTCCTTCCTCTTCTTGTGCATTCCCATCCGTACCCCCAGGTAGGGAGTCAAAAATACTGGACCAACTTGGGAAGAAGTTGTTCTCTTCCTCCAGTCCGGTGTTGCGGTCCGTGAACACCACATGCCTTTTGGGCTGCTATTCCTATAGTTTATGGGCTATGGTCGTGCAGGTGCTGCCACAGGTCCCAGAGGAGGCCCGGGCCGTACTATACCAAGCCTGTGCTAATGGGAGCGATGCAGCCTAGTTCACAATACATTGTGGGCTGGACACGACACTCACTACGGAGATCGGTTGTGTCGACAGTGGGCTTGAGGCGTCATGCTTGGTTGAGGCCGTCTGGCTTTTCAGAGGATGTCCAGCAATCGCTTTTGGACATGCCCTTTAATGGCACACGTCTTTTCGGAAACAATGCGGACTCAGCGCTCAAGCACTTTCAGGAGTCCCGCGCTATGGCTCTGTCCCTTGTCCTCTCAGCTGCTTCTTGCCCCCCTTCAGTCTGCTTTTCACCCCTTTCGTGGCTACGGCAGTGGTGCCTTACTGCGTCCACTTCCCTCCTGCCACCATGCTGCTCAGGCTGCCTAGCCTCTGCGTAGCGGCAGGCGCGGGATCCAACGTGCTCATGGATCAAGAAGCCAGTGGTCAGCCCAGTCCACCACCATCCCCACTGCAGCCTCCAAACCTTCTTCGCTCCATCCCAGACCAGTTGGAGGAGAGGATTTGCCATCACCTGCCCCACTGGAAATCCATCATGACAGATAGGTGGGTTTTACAAATAGTCTGAAGGAGCTACTCTCTCCCCTTCAAGACTAGCCCGCTGGCCATGCCACCATCCTATGATCGGATGAAGGAGGATCACTTGGCACTTCTTTGTGAGAAAGTTATGGCTCTCTTGGCCAACAGAGCCATAGAGAGGGTGCCTATGCCAGAAGTAGGTCGTAGTTGTTAATCCCACTACTTTCTGGGGCCCAGAAAGAAAAAGCACCTTTCGCCCCTTCCCAGACCTCTGGTCCCTCAATCGCTTCCTCAGAAAGAAGAAGTTCAAAATGCTCACTCTGGCTCAAGTCCTATCTGCCATGGACCCTGGAGCCTGGATGATAGCGTTGAACTTGCAGGACGCTTGCTTCCACATTCCCGTTCTTCCAGCCCGAGTCTGCAGGGATAGCTACTTTGGCCGTTCGGTCCTTCCGGACTTTCTAATATGATCTTGGTTCACAGACCCACCTCCGGGGATGGTGGTATTGCTTGGTTATCTATTCTAAGGTAAGTTATCTGCAACTAGAAGTCTCTATCAGATGAACAAGTTACTTACCTTTGGTAACAAATGATCTGGTAGAAACATATTCTAGTTGCAGATTTCTTACCAACCCACACATCCTCCCCGCTTTGCAAACTGATTTCTAGGGATAGGGACTCCGTTTCAGGGCCCTAGTTCTGGCGCACCAGTCTCGGTGTTCTTCATGGCTCTGCACTTTTGGCATGAAAAATTGTGAAAAGAAACTGACGTCAGCGTGCCCGGGTGGCACCTATCTACAACCGCAACGTCATCACGACGACCCCGATGCCAATGACGAACACGGGGTCGACAGACGCCACATGACGACGCACAAGAGTACTGATCGAAGAAGGAGAGTCTCGCAATCCAGTCAGACGCCTTGGGGAAATTCTAGGTTAAGGAATATGCAACTAGATTATGGTGGTCATTATGACCCTGGCGGTATTACAACCGCAGGGCCAAAACGACGGGAGCACCGCCAACAGGCTGGCGGTGCCTCCTGGCGTATTTTGACCGCGGCGGTAGCGCCACGGTCGCACCGCCGGGGCCGGCGGTTTCCCGCCGTTTTAGCCCCGGCGGTGATAATGACTTCCCGCCAGGAAGAGGCTGGCGGTAAGGGGAGTCCTGGCATGGGCAGTGCAGGGGCCCCCTAACAGGGCCCCGTGCAGCTTTTCACTGTCTGCATAGCAGACAGTGAAAAGCGCGACGGGTGCAACTGCACCCGTCGCACGGCCCATTAGGAGCCGGCTCCTATGTTGCGGCAGCATCCCTGCTGGGTCAGCGGGCGTAAACTAGGTTGCGCCCGCCGGCCCAGCGGGGATGTTGCACGGCGGTTACAGCTTGGCAGGCGGCGTTAGCCGCCCGACAATGTTGTAATGACCCCCTAAGTCTCTACCAGAAAATGCGTTACCGAAGGTAAGTAACTTGTTCATAAGTGCCCTGGACACTGCAGGAATAGTCACAGACCTTGGAGGGATAGCCTCTGGGTACCGGGTCACATGGTCCACCAGGACCAGAACAAATCTGTTGCCTCTGGCTGTCTTGGTGTCCAGAGGCCCAATGATGTTGAAGCCCACCCTCTCAAAGGTGGTACCAATGACAGAAAAAGGTTGCAGGGAGGCCTTCTGCTTAACCCCTGTCTTGCCATGTTCTGGCAGGTTGAACAAGACAGGACATACAGAATGCATCTGAGGCCTTCCTCATTTGAGGCCAATGGAAGTGGGGGGACAAGCCTGTCAAAGGACTTGTCTTGACCCAAATGACGTGCCAGTGGCACATCATGAGCCAGACCCAGTCGGAAGGCCCTGTAGGACTGGGGAGCCACCAACAGACGGGTTGCACGAGGCTCAGGTGCCTTATGCTCACTATACAAAAGACCATTCTTAAAGTAAATCAGATGTTTGCCAGAGGCACCACCAATTGCCTGAGCCTGAGCCTCCTGCTGCAGATCCACAAGAGGAGGGCATTCACAAAGTGCCTTGCAGAACTCCTCTCTTGTGGGACCCCCCTCCTGTTGCCAGTTGGACAGCTCAGGCAGCTTCTCCAGTTCGGTCTCATCCTCCCCCATAGGTTCTAACACATCCCCCACAGGGTCAGCCTCCTTCTAGACTGTGGAAGTTTCAGGAAAAGGCTTCCTGCACCCCTTGCTCTTCCTCTTTTTGCCAAGACCCTGGGCCATTCTTCCAGGTCCTGCTGATTACCCTCTCGGTCTGCCATGGATCGTGTGTTTAGACACCCGCACTTGGGCAACCCCAACATCTCCAAGTGTGACCTGAACTCCATCTCCTTCCAGGCAGTATGCACCAGTTCGTTATAGAGCAGACAATCCTCAGGCATGGCCGGACATACAGATAGCCTCAAGGAACCTGAGACCCGCTCCCATTCAAAGGGAACTAGGGCCACTGGGTAGTGAATCTTATGGTTGTCAGTGACAGCAACTTGGTTGAAAACATAACTGACTACCTGGTCTGAGGATGCCAGGTGGCACGGGATGGTTGTCATATTGGCTGCAGTCTCTGAGTCTTCACCCTCTGTCTGCTGTTGATGGCCCTCTGTCTATACTAGAATTGTCAGGCATGTGGGCTCTCTGCATCATTTCTCCATCACCCAGGGACACTAGGTAACGTGTACTCTGTCTCCCAAACTATATGGGACAGTCTCTTCTCCAAGCACTACACTAGCCTGCCCACTGACTCCCCTCCCCCCCCTCCCAAGTGGGAGCTGTGCCCACTCGGGACACTTGGCATCCCCCTTGTAGGGTCTTTCCTGCTGACACTCATAAATAGGGGGTATCTTCCCTGAAGACTTACTGTCAGGGAACTATTTTCTTTTCTTCTCAGTAGGGGGACCGGCGACCCTGACCCTAAGAGTTATTTTGGGGCCCTCTTGAGAACTTCTTACTTTTGTTTTTGTCCCTCCTTCTTCTTCTTCTTTTTCTGGTGAGGATCCTATCCACACTTGTGGTGATTCCCCCCCAGATACGTCTTGTGGACTCTGATGCTGACCCACCAACCGCCTTATTAGCAAGCTCCCTAGGATCAAAGCTTACTCTTAGCAAGGTGTTGGCACAGATCTGGAAAGCAAAGACTGAACAGCTGCTTTTTTGCAAACAAATTATACAGCCCCTGGTAATTCTTTACCGCACTGCCCTTCACCCAGCCATCCTGGGCCTTGCAACAGAAATCAACACAATCCACCCATGTCTGTTGGGATAGCTTCTGATTGTCCCTAAACTTCTGTCTGTACTTCTCTGTGGTGAAACCAAATTTCCTGATTAGGGCATCCTTCATGGGGGTACCTCATCCTGTCCCTCCCTTCTATGGCCAGTAGAGTGTCCCTCCCTGCACTACGGCTGTGCCTCCAGAGACTTGCTCTCCACTCCTCCTCAGGGACCTTGTGCATCTGTAGGGCAATTTCATAGGCCTCAAACCATCTTTCAGTGTCGTCTCCCACCACAAAGTCAGACATCAAACCCTTTGGGATGTGGAACTTCTTGTCAGAGGGAACTGAACAATAGCTGCCACCACTGGAGTCTGCTTAGCTTTTAGGTACAGTTCCTTTAGGCTCCTCTTATGAGCTAAATGCTCCAAAGTGATTCTCTCCTCCATGGCCAGTTTTTCCTTGGCTAAGGCTCTCTTGGCCTCCTCCAGTGGCATTGGTTTCTCCTCCAAAGATTTTTATTTCTCAAATTTGAGCTTAGCCCACTCTAATCTTAATTTCCCCTCTTACCGCTTGGCCCAATTCGCATATTTGATTTACTTACAGGTCCTCAGTAAGGTGGTAATATATCGATCAAGGGTCTGTAAATTAATCACTACTAGTTGGCCTGTAGCACTGATTGTGCCACCCACTTAAATAGCTCGTTCAAATATGCCTCAGGCTTGCCATTACAGCCTGTGTAGGCAGGTTTAAACTGCCACTTCGACCTGGCAAAACAAACCGTTTGCCAGGCCAAAACCTTCATTTTTAACAGAAGTAAGTCACCCCAAGGGTAGGCTCTGGAAAGCCCAGACAGCAGGTGCAGTGTGTTTAAAATGTTGGACTTTTAAGTTTTACAAGGCCTGGTAGAGAAAAACTCTTAAATTAATTTTCACTACTGCAAGCCTACATCTCCCATAGAATAACATTGGACTTACCTTATTATATTTAATAAGTTATAACTTCCAAATGTGAACAGGTAAGGAGTTCATGTTTGGTGCCTATGGAATTGTAATGACAAATTCTTTCTTATGGTAAAGTCAGATTTGAGGCTGCAGTTCTGAAAATGTCACTTTTAGAAAGTTTGCATGTTCTTGACTTAGCCATTTGGTGCCTGCAGCAGGTCTCTGGTTACATGACTGTATAGTTGGCAGTAGGGCATAATATATTTGTTCTAGACAGTCAAACACATTATAGAGCTTTGGTGTGCCTGGATGAGCCAGTACTGGCAGGACAGGAGAGAGGAGCTAGATCCAGTCTCATTTACACCTGAATAGGCTGTGCCCTGTCTCCACACAAAAGTCTTAAAGAGCCTGCATTGTCACTTCCGCCAGCTTGGTAGGGAATTCCATCCACTTCATACACTGCCTAGAAGTGTCTCTCACCTTCCAGAACCAGGGTATAAAAAGGGGACCTCAAACACCAACTCTTCAGTACACTTCTGGACCTCTGGGTATTGTACCAGTAAGAAAGACTGCTGCGCTGCTAAAAGGACTGCCACTCTGGAGTACTCCTGCTGTGAGAGAATTGCTGTCCTGCTGTGATGAACTGCTGCCCTCTTTTCTGGGGAAGATGAACTGCACCTGCAACTAAAATTGTCGCCATTAAACTCTGGTCAGGTGCCGCCAACCTCGTGAGCTCAGGAAGACACTACCCTCTGGGTCATAGGATGAGACCAGTTCCCAACCTAGCCAGGTCAGGGATAAATAATCATCTGACAATATACATATTAAACACCTCAGATCTTTAAAAGCTCCAAATCTGATTCCCAAACTTTGCTTCTCTTCTGTATAGTTCTTTAAAGAAAAGAACAGAACTTCTCCATTCCTTCCAATTAGGGGGGGAGGGTTGAGCCCAACTTTTACAAACTTACCTTCTTGCAAGTAATATCAAATAAAACACTAGCCTTCTTCGATATAAATTAGAGAAAGGAAAAGCAGGGGAGGGTCCATGTCCAAGGTCAGAATCCCAAGCATAATTAGGCAGGAGGTCTTTTCAAGTACGAAACCCAGAGAGTCAGAGATTGTCTTTCCCACCGCCAACCAGAATCCTTTTAATTTCGTACAGGCAGCAAACATGTGGACATCGTCTGCCTCTAAGATACCGCACCGTTTACACTCTGATGTTAAGCTGCTTCTCTTTATCTTTGCCAACCTCCCAGTGGTCCAAAACACTCTGTGAAGGGTAAAAAGGTGGTTCCTTCTTGATACTGCTGATTTGATCACTGAGTATAATGTAGCAAAAGATGCTTGCCATAACTGTTCTAGCTCCTCCTCTGGCAGAAATCCACTGTGTTTGAAGGGCACAGCCAAGCTATCCAATAAACACTCCGGGGTCCCTGGTGAATCCTAAGTGGAGGCTAATTTGCTATGGTAGCCGATACCAAGAAAGGATCTAATTTCATACCAACTAAGGGCAGCTGCTCGTAGACATTTCTGTCTAACTTTTTTAAAAAATTTGGAGCCCCGAACTTATAGGAGAAGCCTCTTACAGGATAGCCTCTCAACATTGCCCTGAACATAGACTCCATTATCGAGCCATCTGGAGTCAACAAATGCATCCTATTATTCTTTCATTGATAAGACCAACAATACAACTGTAGTTCAGGAAGTCCAAAACCCCAACACCCACCTTCCCCCTCAGTTTTTTTCAGGAAAGGCAAATACCTGTACTGGCCCAAATAAATGACGTAATCTTCGCCTGCAGTTTTAGGATAACTTTTTTATCAAACTGTAAGGGAATATTACCAAATAAGAAAGTAATCTTCGGGATTATAGACATCTTGATCAGATTAACACGTCCAAAAATCGAAAGCGGCAAACTTCCCCACTTTCTTAGAAGAGCCCCGACCTCCTTAACCACCTTTTCTAGATTCTTAAAGGCTAGCTCTCCTAAATCTTTTGTTATCCTTATACCCAAAAACCTTATTGCAGGAACCTTTCTAGAATCTTCAGACTTGGTTCCAGGACATTTTCTCTGTGTTCCCTTCGTTTACCTCATAACCAGCCAATTTTGAGAAGATCCTCACTTCCTTTACAAGGTTAGGGATTTCTGATGTGACATCAGAGGTGTATACCATCAAATCGTCGGCGTACAGCACCACTTTCCTATAAAAATCGCCGACCACAAAAGGTCTCATACATTCATTTGACCTCAAACTCTCTGCAAAGGGTTCGATATATAGATCAAAAAGAATCTGGAAGAGAGGACACCCTTGTCTGGTCCCTCTTCTAATCTCCACTTTCGGCAATAAGATGCCATTAACCAAAATGTTTGTATATGGAGCACTGTATATCTTTATCAGAACATTGATTAGGGATTTGCTGATTCCAAAGTGGGCTAAGACCACCCTGAGATATTTCCAGTTCACACGGTCAAATGCTTTAGCGGCATCTTCTTTTACGACTGCCAGAGGGATATCTAAAGCTGTAGCCAAATCAGTGGAACCAATCAAGGAATGATTAAGATCTCTCATATTTCTGCCCGGCAGGAATCTCTGCTGGTCTTGATGTATCAAGTGTCCAGCCTCTTTATTCAAGTGCCCTGCTAAAATGCTGGTGAAGACCTTATAGTCGCAATTAAGTAATTATATCAAGCAATAAGATTGACATTCCAGGGGATTCTTTCCGGGTTTCATCAACAAGAGATTATTGCTTCATTCCAGGAATTCGGGATGGGGGAATCCCCCAACACTATAGCGTTGAACAACTGCCCCCATACTGGAATAATTACTTCTTCCATTATTGCATATAGCTCACTAGGGATCCCATTGGGCCCCGACGCTTTCCCTTTCTTTGTTCCCTTAACAGCGGCTAAAATCTCACTACCTGATATTTCTTGAGTCAATGATTGTGCTTCCTCACTCGATAATCTTGGAAGATGCTTCTGCCCAAGCCACACCTCTATTGCCCCTAAATCTGGATATAAATCTTCCTTATATAATTCCTGAAAAAGGATTTAATTGCAGCAATTATTCTGGGGTTATCTGCTGTGATTCATGATGTTCTTGATGTTATTCTGGCGCACCTCCAATCTACTCGTCCAAGCCAACAGCTTACCACAGCTTTCCCCATGAATGATGTTATGCGCTCTGCTGGCTTCCCACTGCTGAGCCACCTTCTCCTCGAGCATAGTGCGGAATTTTAACTGTAATTCTTCTAGATGCTCTAGTGCTGCATCCCTCCCTGCTTCACTAAATATATCTGCTTTTAACTCCTCTTCTACCCTTGCAATCTCCCCCTCCAATTCGACTTGTTGCAACTTCTCCTGCCTCACCCAGTGAACCACTAAACTAATTATCGTCCCCATTAGCCAGGCCTTATAAGTGTCCCATACCACATGAAGTGGAGCTGCTGCCATATTCCAGGAGGAAAAACTCATGCGACTGCTGGGATATGCTGTGAACTAACTGTGACTGCGCCAACATTCTTCTATCTATTGTTCGTCTCCTTTCTGCTCATCCCTCCTTCTGCTGAATTTTTAACAGTAAGTCCGAATGGTCCGATAAATGGATGGGCATCTGGTCCAATTTGGTGATTCTCTCCATCACTTTTCTCTCAACAAGAAAGTAGTCTAGCCTAGAGTAATGACCATACTTTTTACTGTGAAAAGTATACGCCCTACAATTCCCTCTTAATCCTCGCACAATATCACATAGGTCAAAATTATCCATCGTATTGTTTTGTAATAGTATTTCTATAGTGCTTACTACCCCTGATGAGGCGTCGAAGCGCTTTTCGGCGAGTAGCATGCTACTTCGGAACCCAACAAGAATTAGTGATGGATTAGTATAAGCAAATATGAGTACAGTTTTTGTAAAATTATGAGTTAATTTGAGCTGCGGATATGAGAGTTTGTTAGTTAGATTGACTGGAGTAATGGAGGGGTGGAGGAGGAAAGAATCCAGAAGTGTTAATTGGGTGTATATGGTAATAGGACATATCCAGCAAATAACTTCTCATCTTTGGTGTATTTTTTCCGACAACCTATCTAAAGCATTATCCAATAAGATATTTAGATCCCCCCCAAAGATAATTGGAGCTTTAAACACAATAAGGTTGTCAAACAGCTGGGACAATGAAGTAGTGTCGTCCACATTTGGCCCGTAACAGATAACTAGTGTGTACATAGACTCGTGGACCTTTATCTCTGCAATTATCCATCGCCCTTGCTCATCCGTCTTACACCGAACTAAACTTGCCCTTGAGTTTGCTTAAAGGACCAGGACCACTCCTTCGGAGCAGCACGATTGATCTGTTGCTATTATAGTTCCCACCCATCCTAGCTTAGAGAAGAGATCTTTACACTCCTGCCTCAAAGGGTGGGTCTCTTGTAGATTCAAAATCTGGGCTTCACTATCTTTTAAGTATTGCAGAATCAATCAACATCTCTAACCCCTGAGGCAGTTAACATTCCATCATAGAATCGACCATGATTTCATCAAGTTTTCCTGACCCGAACCCATTCAGTCCAGTCTAATGTCCACTGGGCCCTATCCCCCCAAAAACTATTTAATACCTCAGTCAAGCTGCTAATCTCCCCGATAGGTATCTGACCGGCCAACTGCCTTAAATTGAGAACATTCAATTTTTGATTCCTTTTTTCCCACTGCACCCTACCACAAGTGCCCACCCTGAAGGAACCCTCTCATCTCATACAAGGCATATCTTGATGCCCATTCAACCCAATCCCGTTGGAGAGCCTACATCAGATCCCTGTACTTAATTACTGCTAGGGTACCCCTCCTTTGCTATCTGGGAGATAAAACTATCCACCTCCACAGGTTCCAAAAAATTATATATCTTATTTCGCCACATAACTTTAATAATAGCCTTAAACCTCAATTGCGCTGTGGCACCCAGTGTCCTTAATTCCCCAAGCCTCTTCCCCAATTTACACTGTCTATCCGCGGTCTCCTTTGAGACATCAGCTCTAATCCTGAAAGAAGCCCCTAGAGCTTGTAACGAGCCAGCTTTTAGGGCCAACTCCAATTACTTCTCTTTCACAGAGTATGAGAGAAAATTCGCTATGATCTTCCAAGGGCTCTTCTGCCCATGATGTTGTTTTAACAGATCCCTGTGCACTCGCTGGATTTCCACTTCAAGATTATCCATCCAGTTATCATGGGGAAAGGAATTTTTTAGAAGGTTAATCACAAATGTTTTAATATCCGAACCATCCAATCCCTTCTTCACCCCGAGAATCCTGACATTGTTCCATCTGGCATTATTTTCAATTCTCTCAAGTTTGGACTTAAGATGTGATACCTCCTGAGAATTTTCCTGAACCACTATTTGGAGTGTCTCAAACCCATCCACTAAGTCCCGTGCACGCTGAGCCAAATTTTCAATTTTAACTTCTAAGCTGGAGTAGTTGATTTGGATCCCACTCTGATTTGCCTCTGAAATTGCAAAACGATCCTTAATCTCCTAGACAATTGAGAAAGAGTTGTTTGAACCCAATCCCAACCCCCAGGCCCGCTAACCAGTGCTCCTGAATCTTCCAGCTCTCTGGGCTTCTGGGGCCTTTGACCTATTCCGCCACCCCCTCCAGGCACTGTTGCATCAACCCCTATGTCTGCGGGACCCTCATAAAATGTTGAAGTCATAAGCGAGGTGGGGGGGCACAGAGAGGTATCTCCGTCAAAACTGCATTCTCCAAATCCAGCCTCCTTACCTCACTTCCACACTCGGTTAAGCTTAGCTGCTTCCTCTTACCTCCTGTAAAAAGGTCACTCATCTCTGTCTGATACTTGAAATACGACTTTAAGGAATGCGTCATTCTCTTTGAGTTATTACTTAACAGACTCTTATCCTCTGTTAGGGATTTCTCTGCTGCCACTCTCGTTACAGGTGATTTCAGCATGTCTTTGGGATGGGGGGGCCTTTGTTAACGTGTTCTTCAGGTAATCTTGAACCCTAGAATGACTGAAAGGGCTAGTCTACTGGCCTGCTGATCTGAGCCTCCAGGACATAAAAGGCTCCTCAGTAGCTCCTGAACCCTTGTCTTCAGCGATTTCCTGGCCCACAAGTGGTACCTCTCAGGTCCTGAGCCCTTGGTGTGGCTCTCAAACTCTTGAAATCAAACTTTTGGGCTCTTTACGACCACAAATGGGCCAGCTCACACCAGAACCGCTCCGCTCACACTGAAAAGCAACGCAAGCCACCTCCAGCCTATCTCTTCGCACAGCAGCATCGACAGCCTGTGGGGGACTGCCAGTGTGAAGCTCTAACCCATCTGGCCGCCTCCTCACACCACGCCGACTGCCACCCGTTGACACTCTCCTTGTTCCTCGCAAGCCCCTCCAATGCGAACAGGAGTTGCAGCACAAAAATTCAGAAGGTAAACCTACAGCTAGACTAATCTGGGACTGTATCTGACTCGCACTTCATTGTACTCAGCCTGAACTTTTGACTTGGACCTGGTCTATCCTGACCAGATTGCCAAGTTGTATTTTTATGCTCAAAGGCGCTATATTAAAGTTTATTTTTTAAAAATTCATAACTCCTATTCTACTGTACTATATTAAATTTTGCCTTATTTTGTCTTACCTGGTGTTGGACCTATTTTCACTGTTTTACTGTTTGAAGTGTTGAACAAATACTTTACACATTGCCCCAAGTTAAGCTTGATGGCTCTTTGCCAAGCTAACAGAGGGCTGAGCACAGGTTAAATTGAGGTTTGGTTGTACACTATGATTGTGGGCTTCCACCACAGTCAACCAGTAACCCAGTTTCTGACAGGGGCAATAACCTAAATATAGGTATATTTGCATATGTAGGATGCTGGCCTGGTGTGTGGTGAGCACCAGTGGTGTTATCACCTTAAAACAGGTCCAGGTATCCCCCTATTAGTGAGGTGTAGGCAGTGTCTAGGAAGCCTGGGCTCTCTAGAGGTAGCTGTGGATGAGCAGGCAAGATTTAGCTTGGAGACATGCAAAGCTTATGCAATACCACTACTGTCATATAGCACTTAAACACATGAACGAATCACACAATGTTACAAAAATAAAGTTACTTTATTATGGTAACACAAATACTAAAATACTGAATAGGCAATACTCCAGTAGGAGGTAAGAAAACACGCTATTAACCCCTTCGCTGCCAGGCCTTTCCCCCTCCTGTGCCAAGCCTTTTTTTGGCTATTTGGGGCAGTTCACGCTTAGGCCCTCATAACATTTTGTCCACATAAGCGATCCACACCAAATTTGTGTCCTTTTTTTCCCAACATCCTATGGATTCTAAAGGTACCCAGAGTCTGTGGGTTCCCCTGGAAGAGACCAATAAATTAGCCAAAATACGGCTAAAATGTGTTTTTTTCAAAACAAAACAGGGAAAATGGGCTGCAGAAGAAAGCATGTGTTTATTTTCCCCCTGAAAATGGCATCAACAAGGGTTTGCGGTGCTAAAATCACCATCTTCCCAGCTTTCAGGAACAGGCAGAATTGAATCAGAAAACCATATTTTTTAACACAATTTTAGCATTTTACTGGGACATACCCCATTTTTACAATTTTTTTTGTGCTTTCAGCCTCCTTCCAGGAGGTGATAGAAATGGCTGTGAAACCAATGCTGGATCCCAGACAGCTAAACATTTCTGAAAAGTAGACAAAATTCAGAATTCAGCAAGTGGTCATTTCTGTAGATCCTTTAAGGTTTTCCTACAGAAAGTAACTGCTAAAATAAAAACAATATTAAAATTGAGGTGAAAAAAGAGCCATTTCTGTCTACCTTCTCTTCTATAATTTTTTCCAGCTATGGCAAAATTTTGAAAGGAATATACTGTTACGTCTGCTGGACTCCTCTGGTTGTAGGGATATATAGGGCGTGTAGGTTCATCAAGAACCCTAGGTACCCAGAGCCAATAAATGAGCTGCACCTTGCAATGGGTTTTCATTGTGTACCGGGTATGCAGCAATTAATATGGTGAAATATAAAAAGTGAAAAATAGGTATTAAGGAAACCTTTGTACTTCCAAAATGGGCACAAGATGAGGTGTTGAGAAGCAGTGGTTATTTGCACATCTCTGAATTCCGGGGTCCCCATACTAGCATGTGAATTACAGGGCATTCCTCAAAAAGACTTCCTTTTTAGACACTGTCTTACAATTGGAAGGAAAACATGTAGAGAAAGACAAGGGGCAATAACACTTCTTCTTCTATTCTGTGTGCCCCCATGTCTCCCAATAAAAATGGTACCTAAACTTGTGTGGGTAGGCTCAGTGCTCGCGACAGGAAACAAAACATGGACACATCACATTTTTACAATGAAACCTGACGTGTTTTTTGCAAAGTGCCTAGCTGTAGATTTTGACCTCTAGCTCAGCTTGTATCTAGGGAAACCTAACCAACCTACATATTTTTAATGAACTAGACACCTAGGGGAATTCACAGTGGGGTGACTTGTGGGGCTCTCACCAGGTTCTGTTACCCAGAATCCTTTGCAAACCTTAAGATTTGGCAATAAAACACTTTTTCCCCACATTTCGATGATAGAAAGTTCTGGAATCTGAGAGGAGCCACAAATGTCCTTCCACCCAGCATTCCCCAAGTCTCCCAATAAAAATGGTACCTCACTTGTGTGGGTAGACCTAGTGCCCGCGACAGGAAATTCCCCAAAACACTGTGTGGACACATCAAAATTATCAATTACAAAACTACCTGTTTTTGCAGATGGTGGCACCTGCGTTTTTGGTCCTGGGCTCAGCAGCCATCATGGGAAACCTACCCCACACCCAGACATTACTGAAAAATAGACACCTGAGGGAGGCCAGAGAGGTGTGACTTGCGTGGATCCCCAGTGTTTTCTCACTTAGAATCCTCAGCAAACCTCAAATTTAGCTAAAAAATCACATTTTCCCCACATTTGGTGTAGAATCACCACAACGGCACAAATGTCCTACTGTCAACACCAGAGCAGTACGCACTCTATTGGCGACAAAAATGCAAAAACCAAGCACTCTCAAAACAACGTAATTTATGCATTGTGCTGATATGTTGTGGTTTAACCTTTTGCATTGCAGAGTTCAATCCTGAAAACTTATTTTTAATATGCTTACAAATACTGTTCCTTTGCAATGTATTGCTGCAGGTTTTCAGAGTGTGTTAGGGTGTGGCCCCTTTCCAGGGCCTTCCAGAGACTTTCCCTGCAACATGCCTGGGCGTGGTTCTGGGCTGGGCCAAGACTCTATAAAAGAGAGCCAGCCCAACTCCCAGTGCTCACTATTCAGAGGTCCCGGTGCAGAGCAGCAGCTTCTTCCTGAGCGCCTGTCCCGGTGGCCTATTTGGATCTTCCAGTCTTCTGCCCTTCATCGGTGATCATTGTTCCAGGCGGTAAGACGGTGGTTGGACTGTTCCGACACCGTTATTGAGAATTTTCATATTCTTGGTTTAATTCTTAAATGAGTAACAGATTACTTGCGCGCTACCATTTCTTGACATTTATATGGTAGTTTACAAATAGGCAAGACACGTGATTTGTTTCATAAAGGTTTGACTTTGTTATTCATTGCGTGCTACCATTTCTTGACATTGGCATGGTGGCTTAAGAATCGGCAAGAAGCGCGATACGTTCTATGGTGTTTAAACATTGTTGTCCATTGCGCGCTACTATTTCTTGACATTTACATGATGTTTTACGAATTGGCAGACGCGCAACTCGTTTCGTGAGGATTTAACTTTGTTGTTCATTGCGCGCTACCATTTCTTGACATTTACATGGTGGCTTCAGAATCGGCAAAAGAAGCGCGGTTCGTTTCATTGTACTTTGATCTTGTTATTTATTGTGAGCTGTTATTTCTTGACATTTACATTGTGTTTTACGAATCGGCAAGACGCGCGATTCGATTAATGATGATTTGACTTTGATATTCATTGCGTGCTACCATTTGTTGGTATTTTACATAGTGACACTCGAATCGGCAAGACGCACTATTCTCTCCTCGAGTTTATTTCATGTTGTTTATTGTATACCACTATTCTAAGATATTTATTATGTAATATTCTAGTTGACAAGTTATGTGATTTGTTTCCTGAATCCATAAATTTGTTATTCATGGTGCACAATCCTTTTATGGTGTTTACTATATATATATGTGTTGAAACATTTTAAGAGTACACTGAAGGCCAGAGTTTCTAGATGCAATACTGTATGGTCCTAGTATACATTCTCAAAACAGGATTTATATGACTGGTTTAAAATGTAGTCAGAATGTTTTTTCTGATTCTCATGTAAAGGAAAGTACTTGAATAAGAAAGTTTTCATTTAATTCATCTTGATTCCCTTACAGATATCCGGCCATCTTGAAACTTAGTCATTTTAAACTTTACTCTTAGATTGTTCATGTTTTCAGAGTGACTAGGCTTAGAATCATAGTCTAGTATTGATTTGAGGAGATATAATTTTCATATTGTGTGTTCTAACCTTACTACAGGTCTCCTTCCCAGCTGTTCCCTTCCTAATCCCCTCTTCCCATCTTGAACTCTCTCAGTCTCTGTGATTTATCTATCAGAGTCTTGGAGCTGTTCAGTGGTGGACGTGTTGAGAACGTGCACAGACCCCGAGGATCTGTTGACTCTGACAGAATAGTGAGCCCACAAATTATTATCCTACTGGCTTGTGTATGTTCTCAGAATGGCCACGCTAGACAAGTTAGTCAAGGCTATCACCCAGCTCCAAGCAGAGGCGGTATCATCCAAAGAATTGACAACTAGCTTAGCAGAGAGAGTGAGTCAGTTGCAAGATAAGGTAGAGAAGAACGAACAAAGTCCCACAGGTGTGTCTTGGCCAGGTACTTCTTCTCAGGCTTCTGGAAGTAATCCAATTTCCCTAAATGTTCCTTCTGCAATTCCTTTAGCTCCCCCAGAACGTTTCTCAGGTGACCCTTTGAAAGCGCAATCTTTCCTGGTTCAAGTGGAACTACACTTCACCTGCAGACCAAATACTTTCCCCAATGCCCAGTCCAAAGTAGCTTTCTTGTTATCCTATCTGTCTGGGGATGCAGCTACTCTGGCAATTCCTCTTGTGCGTAAAAATAGTCCCTTGTTGTACAACTGGAGAAATTTTGTTCGTGAATTTGAGAGAGTTTTTGATCGTAGAACTGTAACACAGTCAGCAGATCATGAATTATTAGATTTACGCCAAGGGAATCAAGACCTAGTGTCGTATTTAGCCAACTTTAACCGGCTGGTTGCCGAGACATCCTGGCCTGAAGAAAAACAAGCGGTCTTGTTTTACAAGGGACTCAAAGAGGAACTAAAAGATATCTTAGCGCAAATCGACCCACAACCTACAGACTGTCAAGAATTAATAAATCTTGGCTTGAGACTTGATCATTGTTTAGCAGAACGTAAAGGAACGCGCAAAAAGATTGAAAAATATTCATGGCGTGTTCATGATAACAGAGACTCAAGAACTCTGAAAGAAAGAACGCCGGAACCGATGGAAATTGGAACCATCAGAATTCCTTTGACCAAAGATGAAAAGGACCTACGCAGAAAAAATGGACAATGTCTTTATTGTGGGCAAAAAGGTCATTTTGCCAAAGATTGTCCAATCAAACTAAAGAACAAGCAAGGTCCAGTTCAGAAGGTCGCAGCCAATGCACCGTTGAGTTGGAAAACTAAAACACCCAAGATGCAGAGAAGGGATGCTCTTGGGTGTCACCGTGGACCCTTCACAATCTAGACATCTTAAACTGGAAATAAGAATTCAGGTCAAGAAAAAGATCTATTTAAAAAAAGCTCTAGTCGATTCTGGGGCTACTGGGAACTTTGTTGATGTCCAATTGGTTCGTGCATGGGGGTTTCCATGTATTGAACAGAAGACCCCAGAAATCATCCAGGCAGTTGGTGGAAAACTCTTGACTGGAGGTCCGGTAACTCTTCAGACTATCCCCTTGTCGATGATTTGTGAACATAAGAATCAAAGAAAGAAACATAAAGAGAAAATCATCCTTGACGTGATCCATGGTCCCCAATATGGGATTATCCTCGGCTTGCCATGGTTAACTCATCACAATCCGGAGATCAATTGGGCAGAATGAAAAATCGTGTTCTCATCTGCGCTATGTAACGAACAATGTCTCCAAAAGATTCAAGTACCAAAAGTTTGCAACTCTTACATAGCTACTGCCGCCGCGAAATAAATTCAGCTGCCCAAACAGTATTCATCTTACAAAGATGTATTTGATGAGAAAGGAGCAGAGACTCTACCTCCTCATAGATCTTATGACTGTCAAATTGATCTAGCCCCAGGTGCGATACTTTCCAACTGTTGTGTATATGCCCTGTCAGAACATGAAAATCAACATTTACGAAAATACCTAGATACATTTTTGGAGAATGGCTTCATTCGCCCCTCTAAGTCTCCTGCAGCTTCGCCTTTGTTTTTTGTTCCAAAAGCTAATGGAGAACTACGAACTTGCATCAACTATAGGGGTTTGAACAGAGTCACCATCAAGAATAAATATCCTTTACCCCTAATTCCGGTATTATTGGACCAAGTAAAGAGAGCAAAAATCTACACGAAGCTTGACCTTCGAGGTGCTTATCATTTGGTCAGAATGAGAGAGGGTGACAAATGGAAAACAGCGTTTAAGACAAGATATGGCCTTTTTGAATACACTGTCATGCCTTTTGGTCTGTGTAATGCTCCAGCAGCATTTCAATTTTTCTTGAATGACGTTCTTAGAGAGTACCTCGACATATTTGCCATAGTCTACATCGATGACATTTTGATCTACTCAGACATTGAAAACGAACATGTCCCACATGTCAAGAAAATTCTTGCAGCCCTTCGAAAACACCATTTATATTGCAAACTAGCCAAGTGTGAGTTTCATGTTACCACAGTTGAGTTTTTAAGGGTTATTCTTACCCCTCAAGGTATGGTGATGGCAGAAAAGAAAGTAAAAGCTGTATCTGATTTGCCCACCCCAAAGACTGTTCGTGATGTACAATGTTTCCTGGGGTTTGCAAATTTTTACCGGAGGTTCATAAATCATTTCTCCCAGACAGTGGCTCCAATCACTAAGCTACTAAGAAAGAAAGAAAAGTTTGTATGGTCCCCAGAAGCTGATCAAGCCTTCTCGACTCTGAAGGAAGCTTTCTCCACTGCCCCAGTCTTGACTCATCCTGATGCGAATCAACCTTTCATAGTGAAGCTGATGCTTCAGATGTAGCAATAGGAGCCGTCTTATCACAACGAAATAAAGACACTGGTCAACTTCATCCTGTAGCTTATATGTCTCGGAAGTTGAACGAAGCCGAACAGAAATATGTCATTGCTGAAAAAGAGCTTCTGGCGATTCGTGATGCCTTTAAAGAATGGAGACATCACTTGTTGGGTGCCAAATACACTGTCACAGTATATACTGATCATCGTAATCTTCAATTCATGAGTTCCGCCAGACTTTTGACCCCTCGGCAATTACGCTGGATGCTTTTTTTGCCAAATTTGATTTTGTAATAACCTTCTGGCCTGGTAAAGATAATCGCAAGGCTGGCGCCTTGTCACGTCAAGAGTCTACCACGTTGCCTGCATTTCAAGCCTCCAGAGCTATCATTGCTCCTGACAAGGTTCTATGTATCATAAAAACTGAAGATTTCTTTGAAGAAATTTGCAACTCTTTCACTGTTGAAAAATGGCAAACATGGGCTCAAGCAGATCCCAAAAGGTCAATCAAGCAAGGTTTACCCTTTCATGATGCTCGCTTGTTCGTACCCACTACCAAACTTCGCAAGATAGTGTTTCATTAGTTGCATGTTATACCTACGGCAGGTCAACCAGGTCCTCCTAAAACTCTTGAAGTGATCCAACGCTATTTTTGGTGGCCTACCCTAACAAAAGATATAAAAGCAATGGTAAACAACTGTGAAGTTTGTGCTTGCATTAAAAAAAAGGCATTCAAAACCAAAAGGGTTGTTACATCCACTTCCAACCCCAAGTCGTCCATGGGAGCACATTTCTTTAGAATTTATTACCGGTCTGCCAGTGGTTCAACAGCATTCAGTAATTCTGGTGGTAGTAGATAGTCTCACGAAATATGGACATTTCATTGCCTGTAAAAAATTGCCCACTTCTAGTGAATTGGCAACTATTTTACTGAACAGAGTGGTTCATTATCATGGACTGCCAAAAGTTATCCTCTCCGATTGGGGGTCACAATTTTCCTCCAATTTCTGGAAGACATGGTGTAAAACACTCCAAGTGACATCTACGCTATCTACTAGTCACCATCCTCAAACAGATGGTCAAACGGAGAGACTAAATCAGACTTTGAAACAATACCTACGTGCCTACACTGAAAAGGCACTTAATTGTTGGACATCTATGCTCTGGTTAGCTGAGTTAGCTTACAATAACTCATTCCACACTCCTATTGGCGTTACACCCTTTTTTGGTTTATTTGACTATCATCCTGACACCTTGCCCATCACAATTCCACAAGAAAGTTCTCTTACTCCAGCTGTGTCAGAAACCATTCAGCATTTACATCAAACCCAGAAACTGATTCAACAGCATTTAGAAAAAGCCAAACAAAAATATAAAAGGCATTATGACAAGAAACATTGTGAGGGACCGCAATATCAACCAGGTGACAAAGTGTGGCTTTCCACAAAACATATAGGGGGTTATTCCAACTTTGGAGGAGGTGTTAATCCGTCCCAAAAGTGACGGAAAAGTGACGGATTTACCACCAGCCGTATTACAAGTCCATTATATCCTATGGAACTCGTAATACGGCTGGTGGTATATCCGTCACTTTACCATCACTTTTGGGATGGATTAACACTCCTCCAAAGTTGGAATAACCCCCATAGACTTCAAGAAGAAGCACATGTTTAACCCCAAATTCATAGGTCCTTATACTGTCCTTCAGCAAATCAATCCGGTGACCTATAAACTACAATTGCCCAGATCCTTACGGATTCATCCAGTGTTCCACACTTCCCTCTTGAAAAAGGCAGTCCAAAAGGTCCACCCTCATCCAACTCCTGTTCTAGTACAAGGGGAAGAAGAATACGAAGTCAAGAAAGTGTTGGATTCTAAACTGAGAGGGGGCGTAATCTATGGTACTTAATCTCATGGAAAGGTTATGGTCCTGAAAGTAACTCATGGGTTTCCGCCTCTGATGTTCATGCTCCAGTACTTGTGAGACGCTTTCATCGTCTTAATCCAAGCAAACCAGGCCCTAGAGCGCGTCTTGGAGAGGGGAGTACTGTCAACACCAGAGCAGTACGCTCTCTATTGGCGAAAAAAATGCAAAAACCCAGCACTCTCAAAACAACGTAATTTATGCATTGTGCTGATATGTTGTGGTTTAACCTTTTGCATTGCAGAGTTCAATCCTGAAAACTTATTTTTAATATGCTTACAAATACTGTTCCTTTGCAATGTATTGCTGCAGGTTTTCAGAGTGTGTTAGGGTGTGGCCCCTTTCCAGGGCCTTCCAGAGACTTTCCCTGCAACATGCCTGGGCGTGGCTCTGGGCTGGGCCAAGACTCTATAAAAGAGAGCCAGCCCAACTCCCAGTGCTCACTATTCAGAGGTCCCGGTGCAGAGCAGCATCTTCTTCCTGAGCTCCTGTCCCGGTGGCCTATTTGGATCTTCCAGTCTTCTCCCCGTCATCCTTCATTGGTGATCATTGATCCAGGCGGTAAGACAGTGGTTGGACTGTTCCGACACCGTTATTGAGAATTTTCATATTCTTGGTTTAATTCTTAAATGAGTGACAGATTACTTGCGCGCTACCATTTCTTGACATTTATATGGTAGTTTACAAATAGGCAAGACGCGTGATTGGTTTCATAAAGGTTTGACTTTGTTATTCATTGCGTGCTACCATTTCTTGACATTGGCATGATGGCTTAAGAATCGGCAAGACGCGCGATTCGTTTCATTGTACTTTGATCTTGTTATTTATTGTGAGCTGTTATTTCTTGACATTTACATCGTGTTTTACGAATCGGCAAGACACGCGATTCGATTAATGATGATTTGACTTTGATATTCATTGCGTACTACCACTTCTTGGTATTTTACATGGTGACACTTGAATCGGCAAGACGCACGATTCTCTCCTCGAGTTTATTTCATGTTGTTTATTGTATACCACTATTCTAAGATATTTATCATGTAATATTCAAGTTGACAAGTTATGTGATTTGTTTCCTGAATCCATATTGTGTTATTCATGGTGCACAATCCTAATATGGTGTTTACTATATATATATATATATATATATATATATATATATATCTGCAATATGCGCAATTTGTGTTGAAACATTTTAGGAGTACAGAGAAGGCCAGAGTTTCTAGATGCAATATTGTATGGTCCTAGTATACATTCTCAAAACAGGATTTATAGGACTGGTTTAAAATTTAGTCAGAATGTTTTTTCTGATTCTCAAGTAAAGGAAAGTACTTGAATAAGAACGTTTTCATTTAATTCATCTTGATTACCTTACAGGTATCCGACCATCTTGAAACGTAGTCATTTTAAACTTAACTCTTAGATTGTTCATGTTTTCAGAGTGACTAGGCTTAGAATTATAGTCTAGTATTGATTTCAGGAGATATAATTTTCATATCGTGTGTTCTAACCTTTTTCTTACTACAGGTCTCCTTCCCAGCTGTTCCCTTCCTAATCCCCTCTTCCCCTCTTGAACTCTCTCAGTCTCTGTGATTTATCTATCAGAGTCTTGGAGCTGTTCAGTGGTGCTCGTGTTGGGAACGTGCACAGACCCCGAGGATCTGGTGACTCTGACACCTACCACCCAACGTTTCCCTCAGTCTCCCGATAAAAATGACACCTCAGTTGTTTAGGTGGGCCAAATGCCTGTGACAGGAAAGAGCCAAAGATATGTCTAATTGATAGGGAACCAAAGCAGGCCCTAACGGGCCGTTTGGAAATAAATTGTTTTTAGGCTGACAAGTGGGGCAGAATTTTTATCGGTATAGATGCGACAATGCTGGGTGGTAGGAATTTTGTGGTTTCCTGCAGATTCCGGAAAGTTCCATCACAAAAATGTGGGGGAAATGTGTAATTTCAAGCAAGGTTGGAGGTTTGCAGGGCATTGTGGGTAAGAAAATGGCGCGGGGTGCATGTGAAGCACACACCCCTAGGCTCACACAGGTGTTTAGTTTTCAAATGTGTGTAGGTCTTGTAGATTTTTATAGATGGCAGTATCCCAAAGTCCAAAAAGTGCAGCCCTCACCATTCCAAGTGGGACGATTCTGAGAGTTAGCCAAGTCCTCATGGCCCAAATATAAAACCAAAACCCAAAAATAATCAAATTTCCTCTTGCTTGCCATTGAGATAAGATCTTTTAGTGTGCGGGGGGAGAGTGTTACCCCCTTCAGTAGGGGTGGGAGCATAACCATACTGGTTGGTAGCCACCACCCCACTATTTTTTGTGTTTTAGTTCCCTGGCATCAGGTAGGCTTTCTGCCCCCCGTGGAGTGCATCATGAGTAATTGCCCCATCTGCCCACCGGTGGGCAGAACAACTTTGTCCCCATTTATTTGGGGTGGCGGTATGGCCATACCCCCCTCTTTTTTTTTTTTTAAACAAAGTTTTGTCTGGTGGGCTTTCTGCCCCTCTTGGAGGCAGATGGGTCTTACAAAAATATGCCGAACTGCCCCCAAGAGGGGTGGGGGGAAGAAATGGCCAACAGTAATGTGCCTCCATGGGGAACAACCTTGCCCAAGGGGCTGCACCCCTAAACAAAACACACACACCAATCCCTGGTGCCTAAGTGGTTCTCAGATGGGTCTAATAGAAATAGGCTGATCTGTCCCCAAGTGGGACAGAAATGGCCTCAAATAAATTTGCCCCCCAGGGGAGCGACCCTTGCCTAAGGGGTTGCTCTCCCCATCTGTAAACATTTTTAAAAAATAAAAAAACGGTGCCTGGTGGTTTCTGCCCCCCTTAGGGGCAGATCGGCCTAATTAAAATAAGCTGATGTGCCCCCAACTGGGGCAGAAATGGCCTAAAATAACCCCCAAGGGAGCGACCCCTTAGACACCTGAAAAAATAAATTAAAAAATTATCCCTGGTGCCTAGTGGCTTCACCCCCACTGGGGCAGATGGGCTTAATTAATATAGGCCAAATGGACAAAAACTAAATGCCCCCCTTGGGGAGCAACTCTTGCCCAAGGGGCCGCTCCCCTCATGACCACTTCAAAATAAAAATAAACTCCCTGGTGTCTAGTGTGCATTTCTGCAGCACGATTGCTTTATGATCTTGCTGCAGAAATGCTCAGAAAGACATCAAAGGAAAGGAGAAGCCTTTCCTTTGATGCCTCTCTGATCTCACCCACCCCCCGATCAGAAGAGAAATGCAAGCATTTCTCTTCTGATCGGACTGGAAGCTGATCTTCCAGTGCGATGGGAGCGATCTCTGATGACTTCAGCGTGCAATCGCGTGCTGATGTCATCAAACGTGACTGCGGGTTTGGGGGATGGTCAGGATGGAAGGGGAAGCGATTCCCCTTCCGTCCCTGCCCAGGGGAGTGGGGTGGGAGGCCCACGGGGGTCGCGCTGGGTACAGGACGAGCTGATTACATCCTCGGCACACGAGCTCCGTGGCCAAGGACGTAACCAGCTCCCCCTCGTACCCAAGGGGTTAAGTACACATCAGAAGTCGGATATTAGCAGAAAAAGCAAGCGCAAATAGAAATACAATAGGAAATAGTGAAGGCCCTAGGATGGAGACTAAACCGTATACTTAGTAAGTGGAATCTGAAAGGCACTCCCCCACCCAAAGAAGTGGAATCAGTAAAGGGGAGCTGGTTGTACTAGGAACCCCAAAAGGTAAGTACCAGGGTGTCCCCCTCAATGACCACGAAAGAAGAGGTAAACCCACAGGAGAACTTTGGAAAAGGACAGTGCAAGACCCAGACAAGACTGGAAGAAACCAAAGGTGCATCCTGACAGCAGAGGACCTGCAAAAGAAGAGGGATCAAGTCCAGTTTGAGTTGGAGTGTCTGGTTGTGGCAGGAGCCACTACCCACCCTTTTGTGGGTGCATGACCATGTTGACAATAGATGAAGAAAGTCTACAGTGCAGCACAGGAGCAGAAGAGGAGTTCCAGAAGTGATGCAAGTGATGTCTCACGTCGGCATTGTGTTGCAGTTGGTCAGTGGTGCTGGAAAACTACCAACAAGCCTTGGCAAATGCAAGAGTCGGTGCAAACGGTTTTGCAAGGCTCAAGAGAACCAGCAAGGCCCAGGGGACTCGACGCAAGGAGGGGAGCCCAAGGTGACCCTCAGCAGCTGGGAAAGCTACAAAAAGAGGAGGCAGCCCCTACAGACGACCCACAGGCAGCAGGGACAGGAGTTGCGGTGAGGCCCAATCAGCACACCTGAAGAGGAGTCGCTGGAGTAGCAGACAGGAGACTGTACTTTGCAGGAAAGAGTGCTGGAGGCTGGGACTACCTGGAGCCTGAAGCTCCCTTGAAAGAGGAACAAACAAGCCTTGGTAGCTGCAAGAGTCACAGTGCACAGGGGTACTGTCGTGCAAGGAGAGGCAAGGGCTTACCGACACCTAAGTTGGACAGCTGGTAGAGAAGACCAAGGAGACCACTCCAGACCACCACCTGTGATGCAGGATCCACGCAGCTCAGGAGGAGAAAAGATCCACGTAGCCGGTCATCATTGAAGTTGGTGCCTGTGGAAGCAGGGGAGTTACTCCTTCACTCAAAGAGAGATTCCTTCTTGCTTCTTGTGGAGGCTGAAGAAGAGTCGCCCTCAGAAGATGCACAGCCAGGGAAATGTTGCAGTTGCTGGAAGGAGCCGAAGAAACAATGTTGCAAAGCAGAATCGTTGCTGGAGTTGCAGATTATTGCTTTTTTGAGGTGGGGGTCGATTTGCAGTCCTGGTGGCCAGAAGATGAAGTAAATGATGCAGAGGAGTCCTGCTGGAATCTTAACCATCAAATCTGAGGACCCACCCAAGAAGGAGACCCTAAATAGCCCAGGAAGAGGGATTAGTCACCTAGCAGGGTAACCACCTATCAGGAGGGGGCTGTGATGTCACCTGCCTGTCCTGGCCACTAAGATGCTCCAAAGAGCCTCTGCCCACCTAAGATCAAAGATGGCAGAATCAAGTGGCCACCTGGAGGAGCTATGGGCACCACCTATGAGGTGGTGATGGACAGGGGAGTGGTGACTCCCCTTTTCATTGTCCAGTTTCGTGCCAGGGCAGGGACCGTGGGTCTTTGGAATGGTGCAAACCGGTTTATGCAAGGAGGCCACCAAAAGTGCCCTTCAAAGCATACCAGTGGCTTGGGGAGGTTACCCCTCCCAAGCCATATAACAACTATTTCCAAAGGGACAGGGATGTTGCCTCACTCTCTCAAAGGCAATAATTTGTTCTGCCTTCCTCTGCTTGCGCTGGTCAAGCAGCAGGAGAGCAGAAACCTGTCTGATGGGTGGCAGCAGCGCTTGCTCCCTGGCAAACCCCAGAAGACTGGTAGGAGCAATGCTGGGGGTCCTCTAAGGAGCCCCCAGAGTGCATTGAATCATACTTTCAATTCTGGCTACAGTATTGAAGTATGATTCCAACATGTTTGATACCAAACATGCCCAGGTTCAGAGTTAATATTATGTACCAGTACATGGGTAAAATGGCTTCCCCGCACATACGTAGTCCAGGGAAATGGAGCTGGAGTTCGTAGGGGCACCTCTGCTCATGCAGGAGTGCCCTCGCACACAGGTACCTGCACCCTGCCCTCTGGGTCAGGAGGGTCAGCCAGTGGGGTGACTTACAGTGACTAGTGGCCTGTAGTGAAAGGGTGCATGCACCTTTTCACACAGGCTGCAATGGCAGGCCAGGAGACACATTTTCCGTGGGCTGCCATGGGTCATGGGTGGCACAATAAGTGCTGCAGCCATGGGGAACCCCTGGTGCCCCAATGCCCTGGGTGCCTAAGTATCATATACCAGGAATTTATATTTGGGCACCAGTATGCCAATTGTGGGGGGTGCTAAGTCCTAAGCAACCAAATTTAGAGGGAGAAAGAACAGTCACTGGGGTCCTGGTTAGCAGGATCCCAGTTAACACAGTGTAGTAGTTTGTGAAGTAGGCATGTTCTAAACAGTTCATTGTGAATGTTATATTTATCCACGTTTGTTTCATTTCCTTTTGTTTTATTTCCTTGTGCGTGCGTCTGTGCACGAGAGCATTCCTTTGTATTCTATTTGGAATGCATTGTTTGATTTACGAGTCAGTTGCTTCTCTATGCTTGCTCCTGTCAACCAGCCTCTCCGTTGCTGGGAACTTTACTAAGAATAAACAAAACCTTTTTCCACCTTGCTTTTGGAACTTCATTACAACATTTTGGCGACGAGCGTTCCCAGCAGTGCCAGTCACATCGGAGAAAAATTACGAGTTGATTGAATTAACTACTCATTTTTTTTATTACAACTACGGGGCTTTGTCTTCTCTTCGGTCGGTCAGTCGGTAGGAAATGAATGTTTGTTATCTTCAGCTATCTCCCTGATTTATTGACTTGCTCAGCGTGGGTCAGCAATTAAGGCTGTTCTCAGCTTGTAGCCTTCCTTCTAAGCTACTGTTTACATTTCAAATTCGGAGCCCTGGCAGCACCTATTTAACAGCCAGTCTTCAGCTGGAACTTAACTTATGTGACCCCATTTTGTTTTCTTTTCATTGTATTCTTCAAATTAGTCACACATAACCTGACTTGAGTTTCGTTTTGCTCAAGATGTCAGCAACCTAATTTCATTATTAATCTGTCAAAAACTGAGTACCAGCTCCTATTTTTTTTTTGTTTTGTTTCTGATTTGATTATTTAAATATATATATATATATTTTTATATACATTTATTTGTATTTAACAATGCAACAGTGTTGTAATCCACCTCCGCCACTACAACAAAATCCAGGGGATGTACCCATGAAGTGGAGCAAATGGCATGGTTTATTTAATAATTTTATGATTGCCATTGATGGAAATTCGTTTTCTGCGACTAGAAAAAAAGGGCTTCTATTAAACGTTATTGGCACAGAAGCTCAGGAAATATTTGATCATTTACCTCCACATAAACCACCTGAAGGAACTGATATAAATGATTATGATGTTTTTTCTGAAGCTTTGGACAGATTACAATTACATTTCACAGTTGAACCAAATGTAGTTACAGAACGTTTTAACTTTTATTCACGGCACCAATTTTCCACAGAACCTGTTGAAGGATATGTGGCTGCTCTTCGCATTTTGGCTTCAACTTGTGATTTTGGTGTCATTACTGATCAATAAATTCGGGATCAAGTTATTATGCACTGTTATAACAAAAAAATTCAAGAACAACTTCTGAGACACAAAAATCCATCACTCAAAGAAGTAATAGAAGTTGTTAAAGGTATTGAAAGGTCAATACGATCGTGTAAGACATTAAATGATGACAAAGATAATCATCTTGAAGTAGCTGCCATACGCAATGTCAACAAAAATAAGTACAGCAAAGAGTACAACAAAAATAATCTAAACAAATTAAAATGTATGCGATGTGGATCAAATTTGCATACCAACAAATCAACCTGTGCTGCCTTATTTAAAGAGTGTTTCAAATGTGGTAAAACTGGACATTTTTCGACAGTTTGCAGATCTCAAAGGAATGTTAATTCGATTGTTGGAACACAATTAGAGACTGAACATTGTATCCAAGATGTTGAAAGCGTAGTCTTGATGATTACAGAAGATAAGTCTAAGCAACATAATATTTTTAACACTGATATTGACAACCAGATATATCTTCCTCCAAAGTGCGAAGTTATCATTGATGGATTCTCAACTATAATGCTAGTGGATTCTGGATCACCTTTTTCTATCATATCTGAGGCATTTTTCAACAAAAACTGGTCTGGACGGAAGTTGGAGAGCAATGACATTAAAGCTTATGGTTACAGTCAGACAATAATTAATATTTTAGGTTACTTTGTAGCTTCTATTTCTTGTCATGATCACAATATTTTAGGTAAAATTTATGTAGTTGACAAAGGACAGCATGTTTTGGGATGGAGACATCAAGGTAATCTTGGAATGGTTTTGGATCCATCTGCTGATGTTCCGGTGTATTGCATGACCATACAGCAAGGTATTGAAGTGATTATTTCAGAGTTCAAAAATGTCTTTAGAAAAGAATTGGGTACTGTTAAAGGATTCACACATAACATTAAATTGAAAGTGGGAGCATTACCAGTCAGACACAAGTTGAGAGATGTTCCACTTAGGGTCAGGAAAGAACTTAGTATTTTGCTTAATCAATTACTTAAGGATGGTGTCATTGAACCAGTAGACTCCTCTGAATGGGTTTCTCCCATAGTTTTAGTTAAAAAAAAAAAAGAGTGGGTCTTTGAGATTATGTGCAGATTTGAGATCATTAAATAAACAAATTATTATTGATTGCCATCCCCTACCAAAGATTCAAGAACTTATTGCACTTTTGGGTGGAGCAAAATTCTTTACATCTCTTGATCTCAAATCAGCATATCATCAGATTACTCTTGATGAGGAATGCAGACATTTAACTACATTTATAACTCCAGAAGGGGCTTTCAGATATACCCGCATGCCGTTTGGGTTGGCATCCGCTGCATCCGTATTCCAAAAGCTTATGCATAGGTTATTTACAAACATGGATGGCGTTATGGCTTTTCAAGACGACATACTAATTTTTGCTGATACCATTGATTCTCATAATATGAGATTGTCAAAAGTACTGTCAGTTTTACAAGAAAAAGGGATGACACTACAAATGGAAAAATTTAAATTTTTAACAGAGGAGGTAGAGTATTTAGGACACACCATATCTTCGAAGGGTATAGCTCCTAAAGCTTGTTTGTTACAAGCTATAAAAGAGATGGGCATACCCTCTGATAAAGATTAATTAAGATCCTACCTGGGCTTGTGTGAATTTTACTCTAGGTTTGTGTTTCATTTTTCCCAAATAGCGTTACCTTTAAGAAATTTACTTAAGAAAGGAGTAAAATTTACATGGTTGAGTGAACATCAGGAGGCGTATGATAAACTTAAAAAAAAGCATTATTGAGGCGGCACCATTGTCTCAGTTCAATCAAAATTTATGTTGTGCTGTTTACGTTGATGCCAGCTCTGAAGGGTTAGGGGCAATACTTACTCAGAAAAATCATGTCACAGAAAATACGGTGGCTTTCGCTTCAAGACCTCTTTCAGTTTCTGAATCTAAATATTCAACTATTGAGAGAGAAGCTTTAGCATGCACATGGGCAGTGGAACATTTTAAAACTTATTTGTGGGGCAGAGAATTTACCATTAAAACAGATCACAAACCCTTATTAGCATTGCTAAACAGTAACCGTACTGTTAGAGCATCTTCTCGTCTAGTCAGGATTTTATCAAAAATATATGAGTATAATTTCAAAGCAGTACATATTCAAGGAATTCTCAATTGTGTGGCTGACTGTCTATCCAGATTACCTGACAATTCTGTTAAATTGTTTCCTGAGACATTAGAAGAATGTGTGGTTGCTACTATAGATGATATTTTACCCCTATGTAAGGATGAGTTTTCCAAGGATGCCTGGTGTAAGAGTTGTAGTGAGGATGAAGAATTACAAAACATTCAAAAAATTTGTAACACAGAATGGCCTCGTGAAAGGGTATTGTCACCATTTATGCAGATATGTTGGAAGGTCAGAAATTCAATTTCAGTATCAGGGGATTTAATCTTTAAAGATGATTGTGTGATTCCCCCTAAGGCGCTTCGCCCCAATATTATTAAGTTAGCTCACGCAGGACACTTGGGGGAAACCTTAACTAAAAATAAAATAAGAGAAATGTTTTGGTGGCCTTATATGGATAGGCAAATTTCAGGATTTGTCAAACAATGTGTCATTTGCTCTAATTCTGATAAGTCTCTTGTCACCAGTAAATGTGTACCTGTTAAATCTGAGTATCCATCAAGACCATGGAACAAAGTAGCATTGGATATTTTGGGACCATATGATAATCTAGCTAGGTGCAAGATGTATATCATTGGACTTATTGATTACTTTTCCAAATGGGCAGAGGTCAAATGGATTGTTCAACCCACCACTGACAGTGTTATAAGATTTTTAAAATAATGTTTTTTTAAGGAGGGGTTACCATCTAGCATTGTCACCGACAATGGTAAACAGTTCACATCCTTTAAGTTTCAGGAATTCATGAAAGTCAATAATATTTTGCATTTAAAAACTTTGCTTTATGCTCCAAATATGAATGGCCTTGTGGAAAGATTTAATAGGGTTATTGTGGAGGCTGTACAATCGGCCATAATCAATAGGTTTAATGTCAAAGAATTTTTTGAAGAAAGGATTTGGGCATACCATTCGTCCCCCAATTTGACAACTGGGTTTTCACCATTTTCCATGCTCAAAGGGCGTGTTCCACGCACCACTTTATCCCCTTCTTGGTTGAGAAAAGAATTGCCCATTATTGTACTTAGAAAAATGTATTTTGAGGCTAAAACAAAAGTTGACAAGAAAAATAAGGGAGAATTAGACAAAAATAATATTGATAATACTAAGGTGAAAATTGGGGATTTTGTCAGGATCAAACTTCCTTATCGAGTGAGAAAGGGTGAGTCAAAGTTTTCAAAAGCATTCAAGGTTGTATGTGTGGGAAAAACCTCAGTCAAGTTGAATAATGGTTCATGGTGGAGTCTAAGCAGAGTTGCTAAAGTCACTAATAGTACTGAAAAACATGATCCTAATTCATATATGGATTTGTCCTCAGGGGTGATGAAGAACATTTGTATGGATAAATCGCAATACTTTTCTCTTTCAGATTTTGAACGTGACAGTAACACAGAAAGATCTCAGTTGACACCTGGTATTGTGGGTAATGAGGAGAATCCTATTGATTGCAATGAGGACTTTGAGATTATTGATTCCACTTTTGTGCCTATTGTGCCAAATGTCAATCAGCAGGATAATGTACAAGTCAAAGATTATGTCCACGAAAGAGTCAACAATGATAGTGTAGATCTTCCTAAAAGAGTATCTGTACTACCCAAAAAGTATGCTGATTTTGTTTTGTGCTAAGTTATTTATTTATTTATTATTTTTATTATAATATTGAAGAGAGGAGATATGTAGTAGTTTGTGAAGTAGGCATGTTCTAAACAGTTTATAGTGAATGTTATATTTATACACGTTTGTTTCATTTCTTAACAGTTCATAGTGAATGTTATATTTATCCACGTTTGTTTCATTTCCTTTTGTTTTATTTCCTCGTGTGTGCGTCTGTTCACGAGAGCATTCCTTTGTATTCTTTTTGGAATGCGTTGTTTGATTAACGAGTCAGTTGCTTCTCTATGCTTGCTCCTGTCAACCAGCCTCTCCGTTGCTGGGAACTTTACTAAGAATAAACAAAACCTTTTTCCACCTTGCTTTTGGAACTTCATTACAACACACAGTCAAAGCACACTGACACAGGTAAAAAGTGGGAGTAACCATGCCAAGAAGAGGGTACTTTCCTACAACATATATTTGTGCAGGTGCTGTATATTTCCACTACCTGGGTGCCATGACGTTAGGGAGAAATGTATATGAAGTGCATCTCTACAGTGCATCTCTACAGTGCACCCCACAAAGTAAACTGTTCTTGCGCAAGTGATGTTTTGTTTGTGGTAAATGGGATTAATTGTAAGTTTAGTAAAAATGTATTGAGGTGTGTCTAATTATGAAATATTTGGGCCTTCTATTTAGTTTGAGGTTATATTAGTAAATTTTGCTGTGGGCGTTTGCAACAGCACCATGTGATGTCACTTCCGGTGATGTTATATTGCGCTATCGTACCGCATTGGCACCATGGAGCATTGATTCAAAACCAACCATCCATTCATTCGATTCTGTCTAATCCAGCGCACAATGTTAGGCTGTGTGGTGCTCTGTGCACACAGTCCTTTTAGCTGCTGTGTCCATTGCTGTTGAAAATGGGGATCTTTTCTCATAGAGAGGTGGAGCTTGGCGTTAGCTACAAAATCTCATGGCCATGTCAGAATTCTTGCTACATTGCCTGTGACGTAAAGCAGGACTATAGCGAGTTATGCTTTACTCGGGGTGTGGTTTGCACTAGGTACCAGCGCGTGACGGCCTCGCATTTCCCAGAACTTTAGCTGCTGTTAAATTAGGGCGTTATTACATTTTACACTATACATTCTCATTTTGGCATAATGCAAGTGGGGAGAATATCTCCTGGTCCCTGCCGGAATTTACAGAAGATGCATATGTTCAGGTTTCAAAACCATACCCCAGTGACCGCTCCAAAACATTTTACAGAGTTTCTACTTATTTATTTCAGAAAGCCGAATGTCCGCCCACTTTGATAAGGTCCAAGGGCGCTTCATGGCAGGGGGTTTAGACCAGAAATCTGTGACGTACCTTTCTGAGATTATAAGAAAACAAAGCACGCTTCTGTTCTAAATGTCTGTCTGTACTTGCTTTGCTGCTAGGCGTGTCCTTTCACACAATTTAAAACGGAATCGAAAGTAAGATGTCCTGCCGCTATGAGTGCATCCGCATGAGGAAGTGCCGCGAGGGGCAGTAAAGATGTAGTGGTGGGAGTTTGATGACAAAAAGAACACATGCGAACGCGCATAAACGTTTGCTCCCATAACATCTGTGTTGTGTTGTCTAAGACAAAGTAACGCCGACACTGAGTCAGGAAGAGTATGAAAGCTGCGTGAACTGCTTTGAGCTGTATCTTGGGGCGTAGGGGGGCGAGCTCCTGGGGGCCCCTTCAGCAAAAGTGGTAGGCCGGGGCGAGTGGGTCTTCAAGCACTGCGGGAGCCCTCCAGTTTCCTTAAGCCACTGTGAATTGCAGAAGCACGTATTCTGAAACCTCTTTTCGGGAGTCTACGGCCCATAGTTTAGTAATACCGGCTGTGCTGAGCCCTCTTTCGTACCTCTCAATATTTAGCAGTAGCTTCGGAGAACTCAGGATGTTCCCTTTCCCTTATTATCCAGGCAGGTGTGACTTCAGGATGTGCTTTTTACCCAGGCAGGTGTGATTCAGGGTGTGCTCTCACCCAGGCAGATGTGATATCGGGATGTGCTCTCATCCAGGCAGGTGTGATTCGTGATGTGCTCTTATCCAGGCTTGTGTGATATCAGGGTGCGCCCTCATCCAGACGTGATATTAGATTGTGCTCTCGTCCACGCAGGTGTGATAGTAGGATATTCTCTTATCCAGGCTAGTGTGATATCAGGATGTGTTCTTCTCAAGGCTGGTGGAAGATCAGGATGCGTTCTCATCCAGACTTTTGTGATTTCAAGAAAAGGTCACATCAAGGCTTGTGTGACTTCAGGATGTGCTCTTACCCAGGCTAACACTCACATTAAGGGGGAGAGTCCTGATTTTGTTTTAACCCACAATGTTCATTTTGTTACCTTGCTGAGCACATTTAAAGTTTTGTGTTTAGAGAATGCCAGGCTATGCTAAAGTTTCTATGCAGACATTGCTGGATTCTTTTTCTTTGTGAGGTCATTGGATATCAGAGTCTTGGAACTGCAGCCAGAGTCTGTAGCACACCACAACAAGACAGTCCAGGTGGGTGTTAAGTTAATCTGGTAGTCATCTAGCCACAGATTCCTTACTTTAGAATCTTCCCCAGGCTCCAGCCTGGATTCTGAAACTTTTTTCCCATTGCACGTCACACGACTCCGTGTCAATGTCGTCCACCGGATGCAACGTCAGCGGAGTCAGTTCTTTCTTTTCGGCGCTTGCAACACATATCTGGTAACTGTTAGTCAAGCAGTTTTTGGCCTACTTCAACGTTTTCATCGTCCGAACAATGTGTTATTTCCTGTCCATTTCTTCAGGGTTCAAACCCTGTGGGTCCTGTGAATGACAAATATCAGCTACCGGCCCCCTCGATTTGTATGTGATGCCTGGGCGAGCACCATGACGCTGAAGAGTGCGATTTCTATCCTCAACTTCAGCCAAAAGCTCTGCGGGAGCATCATATGAAGCTTCTGCAGTGTGGATGTCAAACCTGTCCCAGACTTCCCATCGACCAAGGTCTCTTTCTCATACTGACATCCATTCATGGCCCCGTTCAGGGAGTCGTTCTCATTGACACCATTCTTCATCGACTTCACAAGGTAAGTCATGACGCAAACAGTCAAAGTAAAGAAAGTTGCAGACTTAACCTTGTACGACCTCCTACAATTCATCAGTTGAGTAGTCAAGGTTGGAGTCTACTCCCCACCTCCCTCCTTTTCCAGGGGCTAGGGTGAGTCTAAACCAGATGTGTGAGTATTACATTTCCCTTCACAATATCTTTGGTGAATCCCCTTCCTCAGCAGTGCCTGTGGGTCTCAAGGCAGTGCAAAGTGCCTTGAATGTGTCCACGCTGGCGGGTTCACCCTCGGTTTCAGTTAGGCCTTCAGCGTCCATTGACAAAGCCATTACAGTGCCGGAGCGCAGTCCTTCGGGGTTTCCACCTTCCTCACCCGTACTCGATCAGCTGACTCCGGCACCTGCACTGGTGGTGCAGATCGGTGTTGAATCCCTCTTTGTCTGAAGTCGAAATTTAGGTGAGGAATTGTCTTCTCAATGCAGTTGACATTAATTCGACATTAAGTACGGCGCCATTCATGCCGGTTATCCCTGATCTTCCTACACATTATGGAGAGTCCCCTCATGTTTATCATTTTGAGGGACTTAGTGGAGAGGCGGTAGAGGAGGTGGATATTCATCAGCCTTTTAGAGAAGACAACTGGCTGGCTGACCTAGCTGCGGCGAGTTGCTCAAATTCTTCCCCAGCCTCAGGCCTACCTTCCCCCCCTGGACTTGCTACAGAGACAAGTTCCTCTCTTCGCACCCCGCACCTCCAGACCGTCATCAACTCTTCTTTTTCTTCTGCTACCTTCCCCGAATGCTGGAAACACGCCGAAGTCAACGCCCTACTAAAGAAACCTACGGCTGACCCGAGCGACCTGAAAAACTTCCGCCCCATCTCCCTTCTGCCTTTCCCAGCCAAAGTAATAGAGAAGACCGTCAACAAACAGCTGACCACCTTCCTGGAAGACAACAACCTGCTCGACCCCTCACAGACCGGATTCCGAACCAACCACAGCACTGAAACCGCCCTCATCTCAGTCACAGACGACATCAGAACCCTGATGGACAACGGTGAAACAGTCGCCCTCATTCTTCTCGACCTCTCGGCTGCCTTTGACACCGTCTGTCACCGTACCCTAATCACCCGCCTCCGCTCCACCGGGATCCAAGACCAGGCCCTGGACTGGATCGCCTCCTTCCTCGTAAACCGCTCCCAAAGAGTCTACCTCCCTCCGTTTCGCTCAGAACCCACTGAGATCATCTGCGGCGTACCTCAAGGCTCATCACTCAGCCCGACACTCTTCAATGTCTACATGAGCCCCCTCGCTAACATCGTACGCAAGCACGACATCATCATCACCTCCTACGCCGACGACACCCAACTTATACTCTCCCTCACCAAGGACCCCGCCAGCGCCAAGACCAACCTACAAGAGGGTATGAAGGACGTCGCAGATTGGATGAGGCTCAGCCGCCTAAAGCTGAACTCTGAAAAAACTGAAGTCCTCATCCTCGGCAACACCCCGTCCGCCTGGGACGACTCCTGGTGGCCCACGGCCCTCGGCACCGCACCGACCCCCGCAGACCACGCCCGCAACCTCGGCTTCATCTTGGACCCCCTTCTCACCATGACCAAGCAAGTCAACGCCGTGTCCTCCGCCTGCTTCCTCACCCTCCGCATGCTCCGCAAGATCTTCCGCTGGATCCCCGCCGACACCAGAAAAACCGTGACCCACGCCCTCCTCACGAGCCGCCTGGACTACGGCAACACCCTCTACGCTGGGACCACCGCCAAACTCCAAAATCGCCTGCAACGCATTCAAAACGCCTCAGCCCGCCTCATCCTCGACGTACCCCGCAACAGCCACATCTCCGCACACCTGAGACACCTGCATTGGCTCCCAGTCAGCAAAAGGATCACCTTCTGACTTCTCACCCACGCACACAAAGCCCTCCACGACAAGGGACCGGAATACCTCAACAGACGGCTCAACTTCTACGTCCCCACCCCCCCCCTCCGCTCCTCTGGCCTCGCACTCGCCGCCGTCCCTCGCATCCGGCGCTCCACGGCGGTTGGGAGATCTTTCTCCTTCCTGGCGGCCAAGACCTGGAACTCCCTCCCCACCAGCCTCAGGACCACCCAGGACCACTCCGCTTTCCGGAGACTCCTAAAGACCTGGCTGTTCGAGCAGCGATAACCACCCCCTTTGTCCCTAGCGCCTTGAGACCCGCACGGGTGAGTAGCGCGCTTTATAAATGCTAATGATTTGATTTGATTTGATCTTGCTGACATGCTGAGAAGTTTTGCTGTAATTTTGTATCTAACACTTCCTTCAGTGGACTTAACTTAGGGTCTTTAATTGATGTCTTCCATCAAGGCCAAACAGAGGTTGTTGAACCAGCGCTTCCCTACAGTGAAGCCCTACATTATGTTTTGTGTGGGCTTGGGCGTGATACAGGGGCCCCAGTTTATCGGGCTATATCTCATAGGCACCGATCTGCCCCTGGTGATCCGGCTTGTCTCCTAAGACATCCTACTCATTGAAGTTTAGCGGTACAGGCCGATTTGACCTTCCATGATATTGAGCCTCTCCCGTACGTCCTATCTGATAGAGATTCCAGGAGTCTGTATGTCTGTGGCAGGCATATTTTTTCCTCCACACGTTCTACTTTACTCCCTGTAAATACATCTTACGTTCTTGGATGTTTCTCTCATTCATTATGGGACTCATTGGCAAACATCTTGCCTTCGCTTGCGGATGATGTCAGGGGCACTCTTACCCTGTGATTCAAAACGGCCAGCAAGCAGCTAAACTAGTAATTTGGGACCAGATGTAGCAACTTCCCAAATTGAGACTTGCAATTTGCGAGTCCCTGCGACTCGCAAATTGCAAGTCGCAATTTGGGATGCAGAAAGGTGTCTCAGACACCTTCTGCGAGTTGCAATGGGGTCGCAAAGACCCACCTCATTAATATTAATGAGGTGGGTCGCATTATGCGACCCCATAGCAATTCAGGGCACTCACGGACATGGAGGCCTGCTGGGAATAGCAGACCTCCATGTCTGTGACTGCTTTTAAATAAAGCAGTTTTTGTTTTTCAAAGTGCAACCCGTTTTCCTTAAAGGAAAACGAGCTGCACTTTGAAAAATAAACCAAAACCTTTTGTTTCTGTATTTTTCAGGGCAGGTAGTGGTCCATTGGACCACTGCCTGCTCTGAAAAATTATTTTTTGGTCCAGTCACAAAGGGGAAGGGGTCCCATGGGGACCCCTTCCCGTTTGCGACTAACTGCGAGTCCATTTGCGACCGCTTTTGCGGTCGCAAATGGAATTGCATACCAGTGCGACTCGCAAATAGGAAGGGAACACCCCTTCCTATTTGCGACTCGGAAATGCATTTTGTGAGTCGGTTCCGACTCGCAAAATGCATTTCTACATACCAGATGGGCTTTAGCGACTTGCAAACGGTGTTTTTCGCCGTTTGTGAGTCGCTAAAGCTTTCCTACATCTGGCCCTTGGTGTGGTACGAATACTACTGACTGTATGTGAAGCTATGGCTTCCTCTGTAGCCTTAAGTTGCTGTGCCTGGTTACGTACTTCTGGATTTTCAGAGTCAGTTCAAGCCACATTGATTGACATGCCGTTTGATGGTGCCCATTTATTTGGTGCACAGGCTGACTCTGCATTAAGGCGTTTTCGTGACAGTAGGGCTAGAACAGCAAATTAACGTGGTTCCTCTCTACCATTTGGCCTAGTTGATAACGCCTGTACTGGTTTGTGGGAAGTTATTTGTCTTTAGCTATTTCACAAATAAGCCATGCTTTTTTACAGTTCTACATCTGACCCACCTACTGTTGACACCCAGTGGGTGTTCCTGCTTACAAGTGTTATTTTTCCTTAAATTGTCAAGGATAGATTATTGGGGCATATAGTGCCCTGCACCCTATGGTACTTTTCATGCTTGATGTTTCAAGGCTACGTTCATTATTGTTATTACTTGGTGTAGAGGTGGTGGCTTTCCACTTCAAGTTTGTCAATATCAGTTTCTTAGAGGTTTATCCCTTTTTAATACACCTGATATTAAGGTGATATTGTTGACTTTACTCTGAAGAAGAGCTTGTGCTTAAGATTAGATACCTTCCACCTTCTTGGAAGATGGACAACGCTGACAGTATTCCCGATAGACAGGGGCATGAGACAGGGATGTCCCCTGTCCCCCTTCCTCTTTGCCCTAGCGTTAGACCCCCTGGCATGCGTCATAAGACGCCACCCAGGGATAACCGGCTTTGCGCCTTTCGGAGGATGAGACAGATGAAAAATTTTCGCTACATGCAGATAACATCCTTCTTTTCATCACAAACACTAAGCTTACAGTCCCAACCATTCTCCGGATACCTGGGGAATACGGCACATACTCAGGATACACAATAAAATGGGGCAAGTCCCTGCTGTACACCCCGACAGGCTTGAATGACCTGCTCACGCTTCCATCTGGATTGCTGGTGGTGATGGAAGGGTTCAGCTACTTAGGGATATTTATCACTACCTTGCCCGAGCTATGTGTCACAACGTCGGGCGAGTCCTTCATGACTTCAGAGATGATACGGACAGTTGATCCTGATGGGTAGGTCAGCCATGGTAAAAATTATCAAACTTCTAAAATTCCTGTACGTACTCCAAATTCACATAGCACCCTGTCCCTCCCACATTTTTTTGCTAAAATAAATGAGGTCCTACAAATCTTACTATGGGTTGGCTAGCATCCAAGAGTATCTTTAAGAGCACTCCTATGTAACCAGTACAATGGAGTTCTGGCCCTACCTGACATTGAAAGATATTACTGGGCATCCCATTTAATTGCTATTAATGAACAGATTCATGCACTACAGGATCACCCCACATACCCACTGGAAAGGGTCAGATTCTCACCAAGCACGTACTTGCACTACCTGTACGGGTGGTAAGGGGACTAAGGGCCAGATGTAGCAAAGGTTTTGAACGTTGCAAACAGCAAATTTCGCTGTTTGCGACGTGCAAAACCCACATTGCGATGCCCAATTCCTGTTTTGCGAGTCGCAAATAGGAAGGGGTGTTTCCTTTCCTATTTGCGAGTCGCAGCGCGATGCTGCATTGCTTTGTGACCGCGAACGCGGTCGCAAAGCAGTCGCAGTTACCACCAGTCACACTGGTGGTAACCCAGTCGCAAAAGGGAACGGGTCCCAATGGGACCCCTTCCCCTTTGTATATGGCCAGGAAAACATTTTTTCAGAGCAGGCTGCTCTGAAAAAATGAAACTGAAACGTTTCATTTTTTCATTTTGTAATGCATCTCGTTTTCCTTTAAGGAAAACAGGCTGCATTACAAAAAAAACTGTTTTATTTAAAAGCAGTCTTAGACATGGGGGTCTGCTGTCTCCAGCAGGCCACCATCCCTGTGAGTGCTGCGAGTCGCAAGGGGGTCGCAAATTGCGACCCACCTCATTAATATTAATGAGGTGGGCCTTTGCGACCCCCTTGTGAGTCGCAGATGGTGTCAGGGACACCATCCTGCATCCTGAATTGCGACTCGCAAGTTGCGAGTCGCTCTGACTCGCAATTTGCGACTCGCAATTCAGGACATACCTACATCTGGCCCTAAATCCTTCCAGCTAGCAGGGCAACGTTAGTGGACAGGCACAAAATCATGAAAGCTATGGGTGGCACAATAAAGTCACTAGAGAGATGACCCTCTGGGAAGGTGTTGGACCTGGCTTTTTGACAGGGACATCCCCAAACTTTTTGCCTCCTTCCTCCTATTTTTTCTGACCTGTTGTTGTTGGCTTTTGACCTCTGGGCACTTTACCACTGCTAACCAGTGCTAAAGTGCATATGCTCTCTGTGTAAATTGTACTACTGATTGGTTTATCCATGATTGACTATTTAATTTACTTGTAAGTCCCTGGTAGAGTGCACTACATGTGCCTAGGGCAGGTAGATTAAATGCTACTAGTGGGCCTGCAGCACTGGTTGTGCCACCCACCTCAGTAGCCCCTTAACCTTGTCTCAGGCCTGCCATTGCAAGGCCTGTGTGTGCAGTTTCACTGCCACTTCGACTTGGCATTTAAAGGTACTTGCCAAGCCTAGAACTCCACTTTTTCTATACATAAGTCACCCCTAATGTGTGCCCTAGGTAACCCCTAGAGCAGGGTGCTGTGTGGGTAAAAGGCAGGACATGTACTTGTGTGGTTATATGTCCTGGTAGTGTAAAACTCCTAAATTCGTTTTTACACTACTGTGAGGCCTGCTCCCTTCATAGGCTAACATTGGGGCTGCTCTCATACATTGTTGAAGTGGCAGCTGCTGATCTGAAAGGAGCAGGAAGGTCATATTTAGTATGGCCAGAATGGTAATATAAAATCCTGCTGACTGCTGAAGTCGGATTTAATATTACTATTCTAGAAATGCCACTTTTAGAAAGTGAGCATTTCTTTGCACTAAAATCTTGTTGTGCCCTTCAATCCACGTCTGGCTAGATTTAGTTGACAGCTCCTTGTGCATTCACTCAGACACACCCCAAACACAGGGTACTCAGCCTCACTTGCATACATCTGCATTTTGAATGGGTCTTCCTGGGCTGGGAGGGTGGAGGGCCTGCCCTCACACAAAGGACTGCCACACCCCCTACTGGGACTCTGGCAGACAGGATTGAACTGAAAGGGGGCTTGGTGCATTTCTTAGAGACTCTTTGAAGTCACCCCCACTTCAAAGGCACAACTTAGTATAAAACAGGGCCTCTGCCCTACCTCATCAGACACTTACTGGAGAAGAAACCTGAACCAGAAACTACATCCTGCCAAGAAGAACTGCCTGGCTGCTCAAAGGACTCACCTGTCTGCTTTTCTACAAAGGACTGCTGCCTTGCTGTTGGCCTGCTGCCTTGCTGAACTCTTGTCTGGCTGTAAAAGTGCTCTCCAAGGGCTTGGATAGAGCTTGCCTCCTGTTCCCTGAAGTCTCAGGACCAAAAAGACTTCTCTCTTCCTCTTGGACGCTCCGTGCGCCGAACTTTTCGACGCACAGCTTGTTCCGCGGCAAGAAAAACACCGCACACCGACGCTGATCGACGCGATGTCTTCGGGACGACCAAAACTTTGACGCACGGCCTCGCAAGGACAACGGCGCCCGACTCCGCAGGAGAAATCGACGCGACGCCTGCCGTGAGATCAAAACTTTGACGCACGGCCTCGCAAGGACAACGCCGCCCGACCCCGCAGAAGAAATCGACGCGACGCCTGCCGTGAGATCGAAACTTCGACACGCAGCCCCGCAGAACGACGCGCAGCCGGAAAACAAGCAGGAAAATCCACGCACAGACCCGGGACATCTGGTACTCCCCGCAAACTACAGTAAGAGACTGTCCGCGCGCCGGAAAACGACGCCCGACTCCCCGCGTGGAAAATAACAACGCAAGTCCGTGTGTGCTGAGGAGAAATCAACGCACACACCAGTTTTCCACACACCTCTTCTCCTGTGGCCCTCTGAGGAGATTTTCCACCAGAAACCAGGTACTTTGTGTTTGAAAGAGACTTTGTTTACTTTCTAAAGACTTAAGACACTTTCTATCACTTTTCAGTGATATCTTTACAAATTCGTATTGCAACTTTGATCGTTTTGACCTGAAGATACCCAGATAAATAATATATATTTTTCTAAATCCTGTGTGGTGTATTTTTGTGGTGTTATGCTATGGTGTTGTACGATTTATTGCACAAATGCTTTACACATTGCCTTCTAAGTTAAGCCTGACTGCTCGTGCCAAGCTACCGGAGGGTGAGCACAGGCTGATTTTGGATTGTGTGTGACTTACCCTGACTAGAGTGAGGGTTCTTGCTTGGACAGAGGGCAACCTGACTGCCAACAAAAAACCCCATTTCTAACAGAAGGCAACTGGCTTAGACAGATCACAAAATTAACTGGTTTTGATCAATGGGATGCCATCAGCATCTCCAAGTTAGCTGATATCCTACAACGTGGTAACCTGATGTCGTTCGCAACCATGAAGTCAGAATACCACCTTCACCGCACACAGTTTCTTCTTTACACACACCTGGAACATGCCTGGCGGGCGGGAGGAATACAGGGGGGAGACTTGCCAGACCACGCTCCATTGGAAGGTCGTGTCCTCATGGAGGACATACTACACAATTGATAACATCATACTGAATAATCTAGGCCCATTAAGGGAAAAATGACACTGAGAGATTGATGACATGGAAAACAGACTGGGAGCCTTCTTTGATGCACCTTGGAGAAGTAGCTATCAAGTCAAGGCTACGGCTGATACAATATTAAAATACTACACAGGGTCTACTACGACCGTTCCAGATTATACAAAATGGTTTGTGCACGCACGCCACACTGCTTATGCTGCAGTGCGGCTATTGGAACATTAATTCACACTCTCTAGGAATACGCCTACATAAGACAATACTGGGAAGCCGTCATCACTGAACACTCTCACATAATGGGACTCATACCCGCTGACCCAAAGTTAATCTTACTGGGGATTCCAGGTAAAGTTGACATGTCACACCCTAAGCTTCTATTTTGCTCCCTTGGCCTGGTGATGGCTAAGAGGGATGTTTCCTGACTCTGGGGTGCCAAAGACCTACGCACAAAACAGGAATGGCAGCGGGGGATTGACTGTTACATGGGCACCGAAAAGGTAACCTACAGCAGCAGGGGATGCCCCCGGGAAGTTTATAAAGTGTGGGGTTGGTGGCGAGAGTACTACAGGCTCGATATAATGGAGGATATCACAACGCCAGTGCTCAGACACCCTTCCCATCAGGACACAATATAACAGTGAGGCTCCTCCTTCAAGGGTAGGTATTCATTTATTTTACACTCTGGAACATGGTGTTGGTTTAAAATGCCCACAGATGTTATGCAAACAACTTTGTAACGCTTTACAGGCCATTGATTGTGCTGTTTGACCTTGTTGTTTCAATGTTGGTATGTACGTGTTGTATGACAAAAAACAATCAAAATATTTTTTTTTTAAAAAGAGCTGATATCTTCATGGTATCTACCACACTCTAAGTGGAGTATTTGCTTGTATTCCGGCAAATAAATATATATACTTTATTTATTAGAGACTTCTAGTTGCAGATTCCTTACCTTATAATTTTCCTCCAGGCGTCAGACTGGATCTGGAGATTTTTCTTCAAGCAATACTGTTATAATCGTCTTGAAATGAAAAGCAGATTCTAGATGACTGGCTCAGCAATTTATTCAATGCTTCCCGAACTCCGTCTTTTCTCTCACTGTCAACATACATTCTCAACATTCCACAGTAAGATTCGGTTCATCCAACTCACTAAGGAAAGGAGGTGGCTGTGACATACTTGCTGCTGCCATTGTGCCGCTTGGAAATCTATTTATACTTGTAACTTTACATTTTTTAAATGATAATTTACTTTTACACTCTTTTAGTTAAATAACCTTCAATATACAATTTTATGCTTGCATATTCAATTTTAGTATTGTACATGAAATGGTTCTGAACTTTGCTGTCTAGTTGTTTTATACAGTTTTGAACGTGACTCCGCCTTATTTGTCACGTGATTGCATGAAATTGTTCCATTTGTTCTCCCTGACTCACCAGCCGTTTGAAAAGAACTTGTTACAAGATTAGGATCGGTTCGATTATCGTAGTACGTTACTATTAGATTATATCTTCGTTGTATTGCTTTATTTAACGAGAAAATTGTTTGTTGTGCTGACCTTTCATTACTGTTTCTGCACAGCACCAGTTCTCTTCACTTGTCGATGTCGGTGCTTCACTGCGCGCACTCGCCAAAGAAGCTGTATTCTCCTATAGGGCTATGGGCCCTACTTAAAGTGTACAATAGCTTCCTCAAAAAGCGCTTACTTCTTTTTTTTTTTTCTTTAATATTTTTTTTTTAAGAGCGCCTCCTCCTGGAATGTGCTTACGCTCCGAACTCCGCTTCAGCTGCTGTTTTCCGTGTGTGAGAAACGTGCGTGCTGATGTCGGTGCCGGTGCCGGCTCACTACATCAATGCCGGCTTCCTTTCTTCTTCGCACGCACATACGAAGCAGCGTCACTGAACTGCTCAGCTGCTTCTGCAAAACACTGCGTCTGTTTCCGATTCACAGGAACAACGGTGATAATGTCAATGCCCGCTTACCACCGCTCCTGCACAGCCATTTCTTTGCCAATACTTGCTTCTGGTTGTACTTTCAGGTAAGTCTTTATTTCTTCTGGCCTTTAGACGGAGAATTAACACCATCAGGGGCAGGAAGCGTTCTCTGTCCCCTGCGCAGTTTCTCCCTCGTCGCCACTTTGAAGTTGTTATAATCGTCTTGAAATGAAAAGCAGATTCTAGATGACTGGCTCAGCAATTTATTCAACGCTTCCCGAACTCCGTCTTTTCTCTCACTGTCAACATACATTCTCAACATTCCACAGTAAGCTCCCGGGTGTACCAATTCTTCTACATTCTAAGGAACCACGGAAGATACCATTCTTATTTCTAATGCATTGTATAGTCTATTTCTTAAATGTTATTTTAACATTGTACTTGAGATAACTATATACAATTTTACTTATGAGACTGCATTTTTTCCTATATACACTTTTTGTGGATTATAACAAATACCCTTGCGCGTCGGTAGGTGGCGTCGATCGACTCCGCAGACATTGTGGTCGCCGTGATGACGTTGGGAGTAGTATAAAGACGCCTCCCTCGCGCAGTGACATCAGTTCTTTTCTTTCTGTGTCACGCGCTGATCCGGAGATGAGCTACCCTGGCTATTTTGTGGCCTAATTCTACTGTTTTGTCGAGCTTTTTCTGTGCAACTTTGGTGCGTCGAGGATGTCCCTGAAGACCAGGCTCAAGCCATGCAAGGACTGTCATCGGACGATGTCGGTGACGGATCTTCATCGGGTTTGTCTGTCTCGAGCGCGACTACGACACGAAGTTGTGCTTAGAGTGCCGGGCCATGCACCCGAAGGCTTTGAGGGAGCGGTCCCTAAAGCTAATGGCGGCCCGGCACTCGAACTCCGCATAGGTCCTGGCCTTGTTCGAGAGGAAGGTCTCGAGATCGGTCGTGGAGTCATCACCACTCGTCTTCTTCTAAATCCTCGGGTCAAGGTAAGAAGAAGAAGTCCCATTGATCCCGGGAAGAGAGTCCACGCACTAGGCCTCCATCCTCTGAGCCTGTGTCTGGGTCAGCTCTGCACTTCCCCGAGTTTCCTGGAGCCAGAGTGACCCCCGTCCAGCTTAAAGAGTTTTGTGAGGCCATGCGCCTCATATTTGGGTGGTCCGACCCTGATACAGCACCTTCAGGCCCAATGGGTTCGGCTGAGGGGCCTTCGGGTTCAGCACTGGCGGCTTCGTCTCCGGCCGTCGAGGTCACCACTGGATCCGTGCGCGGATCCGCACCGGCGGCAGTTGCACCCTTGAGACCTTCCCCGGCGCCAGGTCGATTATCCGTGCTCCTGGCATTGGTGGTGCCCACTATCGACGTCGACCCGATTCTTATCCCCGACAACTCGGAGTAGGAGCGGTGATGCCACCTTTGGCTTTGATGGGGCTTATTCGCCCCAGGTCGGATTCGGACCCTTTTTCTTATGGTTACGAATATGGGGAGAAATTGGAGGGGTCCCTGGACCCTTATGAATACCAGGATGACCCTGCTATGGACTGGGCTCAGGAATTGGGCAAAGCCAGTGGTCTGGATACTTCTGACGCTGGCATGCTGTCTCCTCCTACCCTGGCTACGGCGGAGGGAGCAACTTATGGTATGGTGGTCAGTAAGGCAGCTGAGGTCCATGGTCTCGAGCTTCCCACTGTTGAGGTCAGGTCTAATCTCTTGAGGGAGGTGCTTCAGCCTGGGGCTTCTACTTCAGAACCCCTTTTGCCTTTTGATGAAGCCCTCACCGATGTCCTTTTGGGTACATGGTCCAAACCCAACACAGGGGCTCCTGTGAATAGGACTATCACACGCCACCTTCTGCCCGCTCCGAACGACCCTAAATTCCTGTCCCAACACTCCATTCCTGACAGTCTTGTTATCCAGACTTCCTCTTCTTCAGGCGCATTCCCTTCCGCATCCTCGGATGGGGAATCCAAAAGGCTGAAACAGTTTGGCAAGAAGTTGTTTTCTTCAGTCTCGCGCTGCGGTCTGTGAATACCGCATGCCTTTTGGGCCGCTATACCCACTCTTCGTGGGATACGGTTGTTCAAGTCCTGCCGCAGATACTGGAGGAGGCCCGTGCTTTCGTCTCCCAAGCTGTGAAAGATGGGAGAGATCTGTTGTGGGCAGGACACGGCCGACTCTCTGGGCAGATCGGTTGCTACGACGGTGGACTTACGATGCCACGCCTGATTACGTACTTGTTTTTTGGGGGATGTCCAACAGTCAGTCATGGACATGCCCTTTGATGGCTCCGGTCTCTTCGGAGACAAAGCGGACTCAGCCTTGGAGAGATTCAGGGATTCCCAGGGTACGGCTCGGTCCCTCGGCCTTTCCTCGGCACCTCGCCCACCACAGTCCGCTTTTCACCCCTTTCGTGGCCACGGAAGGGACTCCCTGTTGCATCCTTCACACAGCCAGCGTGCCTCGCACTCTGGTCAGCCTATGCGTGGCCGAGATCTCAGAATCCCACCTGGTCGTGGGACAGGGAACCAGAGGTCCGTCCAGTCCACCTCTGCCCCCGCTGCAGCCTCCAAACCCTCCTAGTCCGTCCCCTCACTCCCGTCCAGTTGGTGGCAGGATTTGCAATCACCTGCCCCACTGGGAACATATCACCACGGACAGGTGGGTTTTGCAGATCGTTCAAAAGGGCTACTCCCTCCCTTTCGAATCTGCTCCACCACCCACGCCACCATCCTTCAATCACCTTCCAGAGGATCATTTGGCGCTTCTCCACCAGGAAGTCGCAGCTCTCTTGGCCAAGGGAGCTACAGAAAAAGTCCCTGTGCCTTAAGTAGGTCGTGGTTATTATTCCTGCTACTTTCTGATACCAAAGAAGGACATGGGCTTACATCCTATCCTAGACCTTCGGGACCTAAACTACTTTCTCAAGAAGGAGAAATTCAAAATGCTCACTCTGGCTCAGGTTCTGTCTGCCTTGGACCCAGGAGACTGGATGGTAGCATTGGACTTGCAGGACGCTTATTTCCACATCCCCATCCCAGCACTTTCAGTTTACCGTGCTCCCCTTCGGCCTTACCAGCGCCCCTCGGGTGTTCATGAAAGTGATGGCTGTGGTTGCAGCTCATCTGCGCAGGTTAGGGGTTTCAGTCTTCCCCTACCTCGACGACTGGCTGTTGAAGGTGGACTCGCCCCAGAAAGCCAACTCCCACCTTCAGACTACAGCAAACCTCCTTCACACGCTGGAGTTCACTATAAACGTGCCAAAGTCACACCTAACCCCCTCTCAGTTGCTCCCTTTCATTGGAGCGGTTCTGGACACAGTGCAGTTTTGATCGTATCCTCTCAAAAAATGAGTCCAAGATATTCAGGCTATGATTTTGGCCTCAGTCTTGGGTTTCGGTGAGAATGACTCTGAGGCTGCTGGGCCTCATGGTCTCCTGCATCTTGCTAGTAACACATGCCAGATGGCCTATGTGGGCTCTGCAGTGGGACCTGAAGTTCCAGTGGGCGCAGCATCAGGGGTGTAAGTAAATGCCTCCTTGGCATGGTTACCGCCTAACATTTTGCCTTTGCTGTTGCTAAGTTATGATTTGAAAGTGTGCTGGGACCCTGCTAACCAGGCCCCAGCACCAGTGTTCTTTCCCGAAACTGTACCTTTGTCTCCACAATTGGCACAACCCTGGCACTAAGTCAAGTCTCTTGTAACTGGTACCAAGGGCCCTGATGCCAGGGAAGGTCTCGAAGGGCTGCAGCATGTCTTATGCAACCCTAGGGACCCCTCACTCAGCACATGCACACTGCCTCACAGCTTGTGTGCCCTGGTGGGGAGAAAATTACTAAGTGGACATGGCATTCAGAGTGCAAGGCCAACCTCACACAGCCTGTGGCATAGGTAAGTCACCCCTCTAGCAGGCCTGACAGCCCCAAGGCAGGGTTCACTATACCACAGGTGAGGGCATATGTGCATGAGCACTATGCCCCTACAGTGTCTAAGCAAAACCTTAGACATTGAAAGTGCAGGGTAGCCATAAGAGTATATGGTCTGGGAGTTTGTCAAACATGAACTCCACAGTTCCATGATGGCTACACTGAAAACTGGGAAGTTTGGTATCAAACTTCTCAGCACAATAAATGCACACTGATGCCTGTGTGCAGTTTATTGTAACTTATACCCAGAGGGCAACTTAGAGATGCCCCCTGAATACCAACTCGACTTCTAGTGTAGGCTGACCAGTTTCTGCCAGCCTGCCACACACCAGACATGTTGCTGGCCACATGGGGATAGTGCCTTTGTCACTCTGTGGCCAGGAACAAAACCTGCACTGGGTGGAGGTGCTTCACACCTACCCGCTGCAGGAACTGTAACACCTGGCGGTGAGCCTCAAAGGCTCACCCTTTTTGTTACAGTGCCCCAGGGCATCCCAGCTAGTGGAGATACCCGCCCCTCCGGCCACTGCCCCCACTTTTGGCGGCAAGGCTGGAGGAGATAATGAGAAAAACAAGGAGTCACCCACCAGTCAGGACAGCCCCTAAGGTGTCCTGAGCTGAGGTGACCCCTGCCTTTAGAAATCCTCCATCTTAAGTTTGGAGGATTCTCTAATAGGATTAGGGATGTGCCCCCCTCCCCACAGGGAGGAGGCGCAAAGAGGGTGTAGCCACCCTCAAGGACAGTAGCCATTGGCTACTGCCCTCCCAGACCTAAACACACCCCTAAATTCAGTATTTAGGGGCTCCCCAGATCCCAGGAAATCAGATTCCTGCAACCTGAAGAAACAAGAAGGACTGCTGACCTACAAGCCTACAGAGAAGGAAGAAGACGACAACTGCTTTGGCCCCAGCACTACCGGCCTTTCTCCAACTTTGAAAACCTGCACCAGTGACGCATCCAACAGGGCCCAGCGACCTCTGAAGCCTCAGAGGACTGCCCTGGACTACAGGACCAAGAAACACCTGTGATCAGTGGCCCTGTTCAAAACCAGCTACTTCTTTGTAACGAAGAAACAACTTTCAAAGACTGCACGTTTCCTGCCGGAAGCGTGAGACTTCACACTCTTCACCCGACGCCCCGGCTCGAGATCCAGAGAACAAACACCTCAGGGAGGACTCCCTGGCGACTGTGAGCCTGTGTGCAACCAGAGATGACCCCCTTGAGCCCCCACAGCGACACCTGCAGAGAGAATCCAGAGGCTCCCCCTGACCGCGACTGCCTGTAACAAGGGACCCGACTCCTGGAACCAGCACTGCATCCACAGCCCCCAGGACCTGAAGGAACCGAACTTCAATGAAGGAGGGACCCCCAGGCGACCCTCTACCTAGCCCAGGGGGTGGCTGTCCCGAGAAGCCCCCCCTGTGCCTGCCTGCACCGCTAGAGTGACCCCCGGGTCCCTCCATTGTTTCCTACCTGAAACCCGACGCCTGCTTTGCACACTGCGCATGGCCGTCCCTGTGCCGCTGAGGGTGTGTTTTGTGTCCCTACTTGTGTCCCCACCCCCAGTGCTCTACAAAACCCCCCCTGGTCTGCTCCCCGAGGACGCAGGTACTTACCTGCTGCAAGACTGGAAGTGGAGCACCCCTGTTCTCCATAGGCGCCTATGTGTTTTGGGCACCTCTTTGACCTCTGCACCAGACCGGCCCTGAGCTGCTGGTGTGGTAACTTTGGGGTTGCCTTGAACCCCCAACGGTGGGCTGCCTATGCCCCAGAACTGAGACTTGTAAGTGTTTCACTTACCTTCTAATCTTACCTTTACTTACCTCCCCCAGGAACTGTTGATTTTTGCACTGTGTCCATTTTGAAAATAGCTTATTGCCATTTTTACAAAGACTGTATATGATATTGCTTTTATTCAAAGTTCCTAAAGTATCTGATTAAAGTACCTTACATTTAAAGAGGTTACTGTAAATCTGGAACATGTGGTTCTTAAAATAAACTAAGAAAATATATTTTTCAATATAAAAACCTACTGGCCTGGAGTAAGTCTTTAAGTGTGTGTTCCTCATTTATTGCCTGTGTGTGTACAACAAATGCTTAACACTACCCTCTGATAAGCCTACTGCTCGACCACACTACCACAAAAATAGAGCATTAGAATTATCTACTTTTGCCACTATCTTACCTCTAAGGGGAACCCTTGGACTCTGCGCACACTGTTTCTTACTTTGAAATAGTATATACAGAGCGAACTTCCTACAAGGGGAATCTCTCCGACTTGGTCCAGATCTCGGAGGGGACTGCGAGAGACCTCAGTGGTGGCTTTTGAATCCGCATTGGGTCCACGGCAGATCTCTCTCCCTTCCCCAACCAGATCTCTCTATAGTGACAGATGCGTCACTTCTTGGTTGGGGTGGCCACATGGGAGAGGTGGAGATCAGAGGACTCTGGTCTCCAGCGGAGTCGGGGCTCCATATTAATCTGCTGGAGCTCCGGGCGATCAGGCTTGTGTTGAAAGCATTCCTTCCCTCTCTTCAAGGGAAAGTGGTGCAGGTGTTCACGGACAGTACTACCGCCATGTGGTATTGCAACAAACAGGGCAGAGTAGGGTCCTGGACCCTTTGTCAGGAGGCACTATGCCTCTGAACATGGCTGGAACATCAGGGCATTACCCTGATGGTTTAACATCTGGCGGTTCCCTCAACGCCAGAGTGGACAAACTCCGCCGTCGATGCACAGCCGATCACGAATGGCGTCTCCATCCGGAGGTGGCGCAAGGTTTCTTTCAGCAGTGGAGAGAGCCTGGGTAGATCTGTTCGCCTCCGTAGAGAATGCGCAATGTCAGCTGTTTTGCATGTTGAAGTTTCTAAGGCGGCACTCGCTCGGCGACGATTTTCGTCTTCAGTGGAACTCCGGCCTCCTTTACACCTATACCTCTTCTGCCCAGAGTTCTCAAGAAAATCAGGAACGACCGGGCCCAAGTCATCTTGGTGGCTCCGGACTGGGCACGGAGAGTATGGTGTCCAGAGCTATTGAGCATGTCCATCGATCCTCCACTCAGACTGCCTCTTCCGGCGGATCTTCTGTCGCAGCAACAGGGGACGGTTCTTCACCCAAACCTGTCCAACCTCCGCCTTCATGCGTGGAGATTGAGCGGCAACAGTTGACGGCTTTTGCCCTTCTACCCGAAGTCTGCAATGTTATGTTGGCAGCCAAGCGTCCATCAACTAAAACTGTATACGTCTGTCGGAATAAATTTCTGGCAATGGTGTTCCAACAAATCTGTTGATCTCCCTTCTGCCCCTCTATCCGAGGTTCTCCTGTTCATTCTTTCTTTAGCTCAGCAGGGCTCTGCTTTGGGCACCCTTAAAGGGTATTTATCTGCCATTTCAGCCTTTCTTAGGCTACCTGATCAGCCCTCACTCTTTAAATCTCCTATTGTGAGTAGATTCCAAAATGGGCTCACCCATTTATTTCCCCCCACTCCATTTATCATGCCTCAGTGGGACCTTAATCTTGTACTTACTTATTTGATGTGTTCTCCCTTTGTCCCTTGTGGCTCCTCACCTTCAAAACTGTCTTTCTGGTCGCTATCACCTCTGCTTTCAGGGTGAGTGAGCTACAGGCCCTTTCCTCAAAGCCTCCATACTTGTTTGTGCACCCTGACAAAGGCGTGTTGCACACTAGGGCTTGCTTCCGTCCTAAGGTGGCCAGTCAATCACTTTGCCTACTTTCTATGCACCCCCAAATCCTTCCCATGAGGAGGAGAGACTCCACCGTCTGGACCCAAAAAGAGCGTTGGCGTTCTACCTCAATCGTACTAAAGATTTCCAGGTCGACCATTGACTCTTCGTTGGGTATGTGGGTTTAAAAAAAAAAGGGAAGGCGGTGCAAAGGCGTACCATCTCTCGATGGGTGCTTCTTTGCATCAAAATGTGCTACGCTTTGGCCAAGAAGCAACCTCCTGAAGGCTTGCATGCTCATTCCACCAGAGCAACTGCTGCTTCCACTGCATTAGCACGTGGAGTTCCTGTCCTGGGTATCTGCCAGGCGGCTACGTGGGGGTCCTTGCACACGTTTGCTAAGCACTACTGCCTGGACAGTCAGGTCCGTCTGCACGGCTATTTTGGTCATTCGGTCCTACAGGACTTTCTAGTATGATCTTGGTTCACAGCCTCCCACTGAGGATGGCATTGCTTGGGTATCTATTCTAAGGGAAGGAATCTGCAATTAGAAGTCTCTATCAGATGTACAAGTTACTTACCTTCGGTAACGAAATATCTGATAGAGACATATTCTAATTGCAGATTCCTTACCACCCACCCATCCTCCCCGCTTGCGAACTGATTTCTAGGGACAGGGATCCCCCCTGACAGGTCCTTAGCTCTGGTGCACCAATCTCAGTGTTCTTAGCAGCTCCGCGCTTTGCGTGGAAAGTCGTTAAAAGAAACTGACGTCACTGCACAAGGGCGGCGTCTATATACTACTCCCGACATTATCACAGGACCACGCCGCCTGCGGAGTCGACCGACGCCACCTACCGACGCGCAAGGGTATTGCTCGAAGAAAAATCTCCGGATCCAGTCTGATGCCTGGGGCAAAATTCTAGGGTAAGGAATCTGCAACTAGAATATGTCTCTACCAGATATTTCGCTACCGAAGGTAAGTAACTTGCACATATATACACATACACATACACACACACACACTCAGGATTCTGTAGCTTGTGGGCTATTATACCTTCATTTGGGGGTACAGAGGTGCTCCTTCTGCAGAGAGTTATTTTTCTAACTTGTGAGATTATGAATTTATACTGCTAAAATAGCAGTAGGTCCTGCAGTACATACTGAGAAGCATCATCACAGCTTTTCTGGGGTCTCTGTACAAGAATAGAAGACAGTGGTCCTGTATCTCAGGATTAAGGTTCATTGGCAGAACTCATTACGTACTGCAGATTTGGAATGATGTGCATTGGCACAGCTGAGTGAGGGTACTTGTACTATGAAGGCAGGACCACCAAAGGGTCTGATTTAATGTGGTGCGACGTGAGGTATATTAGTTGAGCTGTGCTGGGACCAGGATGCTGCTGCAGCAGCAGGACATGGCCGGGAACCAGTAATGCCTATCAGAAGCTCGTTGATTTTTGTCATAATGTTCTTGGACGAAACAGTTACTAACAGCACTGAACCCCAGGATATTGAGTTGTGTGGTACAAGAGCAATCTTCTCCTAGTTTTAGGAATCCCTTTAGGACCAGTTTGTGCTACAAAACTTTTATCTCTCATCCATGTTTCCAGAGGCACTGCGCTTCTGCCAGGGTTTGGATTTTGTTGGCCTTTTTGACTAAATAAATACACTTCTGAAGTGTTATCCACATGTGATCAAAAATGGCCACAATTATTTTCTATGTTTTGTAATGAATTAGCTCTGAATGACTGATATAAATGAAGAAAATATATTTTACAGTTCCTGTGGTATATTGTGTTGGAACCAGTGCCCGCTTGCCTGTGAGGCTTTAACGCTTGTTTTGAAAAAGAACGGAAATATCATTCAACTGTGTACATATACCAAAAAAAATCTGTTCTTTGGTTAGAGGACATCATTTTGCACTTCTTTTGCATTTTTGTGCTTTTTTTTACATGGGCAACAATGTATCTGTGGGCAATTCCAAGCAATTCTTAAAGACCCCACTCGGTCTTTTATTCTTCAAGGGCAATGAAAGGTGTAATAGTGCCAAGACAGCCTAGCCTGCTATGTTAAATGTTGTTTTTACCGTTTTGGTTTCACAAACCAGCAAGGTCGCTTCGTAGTCAGAGCTGTCAGCAAGTGACATGCAGGACACAGGTGTGAGACCCTGCGAGGTTGACTAAGCCTTTTATCTTTGTTAGGCTGATGAAATGAGTACCCTCCATGTGGAACATAACTTGTTTTTATTAATGTGCCTATTCACAATTCAGTTTGTGGGAATGAACCATATGAATATTCATCCTTTATACTTTAGAGTCAACACAACCCACAAAGTCCACTCACAGTGCTGTACATGTGCCCAAGCTTACAATTTATATGGACTTTTCTAGAAGTAACTAGGTTATTCAGTATGTGTACACAAGGCCTACAGCATGTGCCTATTTTTTACATTAAATACATTTACATTCGGGAAATCTAAATTAAAATGCTTTACTTAGTGTTTATTCTGAAATTCAAGCGTAGATAACTCCTCGCATACCAACATAATCACATTAATTCCTTGACCCTTTAGGAAGCGATGCACATAATGTTTATTTAAAAATCCATGCATTGGTACAAAACAAGTTCTTTGTTTTTACACCTAACAGTGATTTCGAATTCAGAAAATACTATTGAAGAATGGTAGCAAATTGATATTGTACACTGGCGTTATCTCAACACCGTGTTGCACTTATTTAACCTCAAGTGTCTGGCGCCACATTATGGATTCGGTGCATTGTCCCACTTTGTGCTGCATTTACATTTGTATGTTGGTCCTAAAATGGAACAGTGCACCATATTGCACCTAATCCACTGTGCTCCGTGCAGGTGCAAACCTGCGCCTGCACTGGGAATCGCACATTTGTGAGTGTTGGAAACCACCTGTCTGCCTTTCACAGTGCAGGTGGCAACTGACCTGATCTTGAAAGGGGGGCAGATATCCCCCTTTAAAATGTGACAGTGAATGACAGCTCCCACCTGCCTGGGGGATCCGAGGAGTACCATCGGAGGGCGCACTGGCTGACCTCACATCCATAATATGGGATGGATGCAAGGGTCCTTTTGAGATTACGCTTGCACTATCTGTATTGCAGAAGCATCTAGCAGCTTCTCTATCTCCATTACAAACTTACCAACCAAAACACATGGGTAAAAGACATTGGGGGTCATTACAACAATGGTGGTAAAAGCCGCTTACCGCCGTGCAGAAGACCGCCAATACACCGCCGCGGAATTCCGCCATAGCTATTATGACACACATCTCGGAATCTGCCGAAATTCAGACACCCACACAAGTCCGCCAAACCAAAGGTCAGTGATAAACTGGCGAAAACAATTCCTCCACTGTCACGCCAACAGAAACACGCCCATGCTAGCACGACCCACGAATCCACGCGGTGGTCTTTCAACCACGGTATTCCATTGGCGGTACACACCGCTGTGCTCAAAATATACACACATCTCCAAAACACCGCCACATTGGACAATTCCAAATACACACACCTGATACACATACACACCCCACTCCCACACAATCAATACTATATAAAACACACACCTACATCACCCATAAACTGCTACGACCAAAAACTATAGACAAAGGCGACAGACAGAGAGCACAGCAATAGACAACCCCACCACACAGAGGCACACAATACCATCACCCATACAACATCCACGCACAAAAAACCCCACACCACCACACATCACCACACTCATCAACACATACACCACCCCACAGATCACCTACACCACCCCATGTCACGCCAAAGACACCCCAGGTTTTCCGAGGAGGAGCTTAGGGTCATGGTGGAGGAAATCGTACGGGTAGAGCCACAGCTATTTGGATCACAGGTGCAGCACACACCCATAGCCAGGAAGATGGAGCTATGGCGAAGAATCGTGGGCAGGGTCAACGCTGTTGGACAGCATCCAAGAAATCGGGAGGACATCAGGAAGAGGTGGAACGATCTACGGGGGAAGGAGCGTTCCGTGGTCTCCAGGAACAACATCGCAATTCAGCGGACTGGCGGCGGACCCCCACCTCCTCCCCCACAACTAACAACATGGGAGGAGCAGGTCTTGGCCATCATGCATCCTGAGGGCCTTGGAGGAGTCGGTGGAGGAATGGACACTGGTAAGTCAAATATTAACTATCATATCCCCCACCCTACCTGCATGCTATCACACACCCCCACCCTCACCCCCTCCCCTATTACTCCAACTCCTCACTAATGTACTAATAACACAAACCACACATCCCAACACCAAGCCCTGCATGACACAACTAAGCATGGTCACCCCTCACTAAAGCATGCTCACTGCACATACCCATAACAACCCCCCAACCATCATCACACAAGCCCCCACACAGGAATGCTTGCACTGGGGTACATGCACACTCACCCATTGCACACCATGACACACACACATGCAATAATCATGCTCTTATACCCCTGCAGGACCACTACGTAACGTCACCAGACAGGTGGGTCCAGACATCTCCACTCCACCCACAGAAGAGGCCCACAGTGATACAAGCAGCTCTGGCCAACTGGATCCAGATGACCAGCCCGGACCATCGTGGGCCTCGGGACAGTCGGTTCCCCTTGCACAGGCACAGCCCAACACTGACCTTCCACCCTCTGGTAACACCAGCACAGCACCCACCAAGGGGGCCCATACCTCCGTACCCAGGACACGTCAATCAGCTGTGGGTCCACCACTACAGGGAACCCAGGATAACCCACCACCCCAACAACAACAGGGACCTGGGGGCCAGTGGTAGTGGGCACGCGGTCCAGGGGACGGAGGCACAGGAACACAGGGGAACTGGGAGGGCTGCTGTGCGACGGGGTGGACAGGCCAAGGGAACCCACTCTCCACGAGGCCCTCTCCTCCATCATGGGAGCATACCACCACTCCCAGGAGACGATGGCTACGGTCCTGGCCAAGTTTCAGGAGACCCAGCGCCTGCAGGACGAACAGTATTTGGGCTTCAGGGAGGAGCTCAGAACCATTAGCTCCACCCAGGGCACCATCGTAGGGGTGCTGAAGGACATACAAAAGACCATGAGGGACACCGTGGCACTCCAAGGGGCCCCTGACACTAGCCTGGATGATGAACTGCCCACCACCTCCGCCGGCGCTAGTGGACAGGAGGCACCGCCACAGGACCACCACACCAGCACCCCACCCCCTGCAGATGGAGAACCACCCCGCAAGCGGTCCCTGAGATCCAGGAACAGGACAGAGCAAGATGGCAAGACCCCCGCCAGGAAATGAGACCACCCTGATTGTCCTCCCACTGTCCCACTTTGTTACCCTGTCCAGATTGGAACTGCCCCAGCTCCACTTCCTATGCCCATATGAGCAAAGCACCTGTGAGACGAATAGACTGGACTCTGCCATGGACATTCCTCCACCATCACCCATCACCATTTTATAACCCCCCTCCATTATTGAGCACTTAAATAAACACCCTTAAACCACAAAACAATTTGGAGTCAGTCTGTGATTTAGAAAATGTGTATTAGCTATGACAATTACAAACTCCATTCGAAATTTTAATGTCAACATACCTATGTCACACATCACAAGTCCATGAAGGATGCAAGCAGATGACACACGTTGGTAACCACACCTGTGAAACCGTAATGGAAATGTACAACTCAGTTACCAAATACTGCTTGAAATTGACAGACAGGATAGAGGCAGAAGTGTAAAAGTGAATGTAATAGTAAAAAAAATTGTTCTCACCTGTGTGTCACTGGAAATATTTCTGTATGACTGACTCCCTGTTGTCAATGTCTTCTTCCTCATCGTCCTCCTCATCACTGTCCACAGGCTCCACAGCTGCCACGACACCGTCATCTGGACCATCCTGCTGCAGGAAAGGCACCTGGCGTCGCAAAGCAAGATTGTAAAGCATTGAGCAGGCGATGATGATCTGGCACACCTTCCTTGGTGAGTAGAATAGGGAACCACCTGTCATATCGAGGCACCTGAACCTGGCCTTCAGGAGGCCGAAGGTGCGTTCGATCACCCTCCTAGTCCGCCCATGGGCCTCATTGTAGCGTTCCTCTGCCCTGGTCCTGGGATTCCTCACTGGGGTCAGTAGCCATGTTGGGGTAACCAGAGTCCACTAATAGCCACACACAGTGCCTCTGGAGTTGACCCATCACATACGGGATGCTGCTATTCCGCAGGATGTAGGCATCATGCACTGAGCCAGGGAACATAGCATTTACCTGCGAGATGTACTGGTCTGCCAAACATACCATCTGTACATTCATCGAATGATAACTCTTCCGGTTCCGGTACACCTGTTCACTCCTGCGGGGGGGACCAGAGCTACATGGGTGCCATCAATAGCACCTATGATGTTGGGGATATGTCCCAGGGCATAGAAGTCACCTTTCACTGTAGGCAAATCCTCCACCTGAGGGAAAACGATGTAGCTCCTCGCGTGTTTCAGCAGGGGAGACAACACTCTGGACAACACGTTGGAAAACATAGGCTGGGACATCCCTGATGCCATGGCCACTGTTGTTTGAAATGACCCACTTGCAAGGAAATGGAGCACTGATAGTGCCCTGCACTTCAGGGGGTATTCCTGTGGGATGGCGGATTGGTGAGATCAGGTCTGGCTCCAACTGGGTACACAGTTCCTGGATTGTGGCACGGTCAAACCTGTCGGTGATGATCAAATGTCGCTCCTCCATTTTTAACAGGTCCACCAGCGGTTGGTACACCGGTGGATTCCGCCATCTCCTCAAATGTCCCAGCTGACGGTGCCTAAGAAGGACAACAGCGACCACAGAGTCAACAAATTCTCAGGTATGTACCCACAGCTACACAGAACACGACACCAAATACAAAACTCTTCCTGTATGTGTGTTGAGTGTAGGCCTAGGTATGTGTGACGCAGTAGTAAATGAAGCCATGTGGGCCCCTGAAATGGCGGCTGCCTGACCTCTAAACTGGGACAATGGGATGTGAGGTAACTGCACTGGCGTTGTACACCGTCGCGGTAGGCGGTCTTTGACCGCGGCGCAATGCAGCATTGGTTAACATTGGACCCTATGGGTCCCAGGAGCCAATGATGAAGTGCACCGGCGGTAATGATACGCACCGCCGCGGATGTCACCACCGCGGACGTGACCGCCTCTATCTGTTCAATCACTCGATACCTGATCATCGACAGGAGAGGACCTACACTGCAAGTGCTGCTGTGACCTCGGTCTGGAAGAGACAATGGCTGCTGCGTCTGGGGAAAGGTCCCCTGCCTTCACTGCTCAGGAGTTGGAGAAGCTTGTGGATGGGGTCCTCCCCCAGTACATGCTACTCTACGGTCCTCCAGACCAACAGGTAAGTACACAGGGAGCACGTTGTATGGGCTATGCCTGGGTGGAGAGGGCTGGATGTCAGTAGCAAGGGAGCAGAGTTTTGCGAGCATGAAGGACTATGAATGCATGTGCCACATGGAAAGGGTAGGGATGTGGGCCACTCACTTCAACGGTGCAGTTGGTAATGACTTCTCTTCTTCCCCTGTACATGTCATGTAGTTCAGCGCCCACCAGAAGAAGGACATTTGGCGTGCCATCGCCAAGGACGTCTGGACCCTGGGGGTCCACCAGAGACGGGGCACCCACTGCCGGAAAAGATGGGAGGACATTCGCCGCTGGAGCAAGAAGACGGCGGAGGCTCAGCTGGGGATGGCCTCCCAACGTGGGAGGGGTGCCCGTCGCACCATGACACCCCTGATGTTCCGGATCCTGGTGGTGGCCTACCCTGAGTTGGATGGGCGCTTGAGGGCATCACAGCAGACACAAGGGGGTGAGTAAACTCTCATTCTGCGGACTTTGCGTGCAGTGGAGGGGTCTGGGTGGAGGAGGAGGGCTGTGGGTTTCCCTAGGCCAGGGCGAGTTACGTAGCCTAGGCCCCTCCAGAATGCAGGCCATGTGCCACTCCACCCCACCTCTGTAGAGTGCCAAGTACAGGTAGACATGCTCCTGTGTCATCTATGTGGACAGATGACACTCATAGCCATGTAGGCCATATCCCAGGAATTGCATCTGTAGAGGCCAAGAGCACGGCGTAGTGCAGGGGGCTGCTGTGTCTGTATTGTCCGCCAACGGTAGCGGTAAGCCATGCACTCAACCTGTCTTTCTTCTGTCGTTCCCCCCCCCCCCCCCTTTTTGTGCTCTCCCTGTTATTTTGTGCATCAGCATCATCAGGCGGAGGTACAGTGGCACCGGAGCACGAGGGAACTGCATCCCACATGGCCATGGAGGGCCACACCACGGTCTCTGAATACACCAGTGGGATGGAGGGCGAGGGGAGCTTCACGTCAGTCACCGGATCAGCAAACAGCGACACGGACTCGTCCGCCGATGGGCGCTCCCTTGTGGTGGCGGCACTATCTGTGCCCCCCACTTCTACAGGTACAGCCGCCACCCCCCTACCAGCACCGCCCTCCCAGCAGCCCCTCAGCCTTCGCTCCGTGCCCGCTCGCCCAGGAGGGTGGGCATCACCTTCGCCCCAGGCACCTTAGCCCCTGCCCGTGTCACCCCTGCTACCCTCAGTGAGGAGGCCATTGACCTCCTCAGGTCACTCACTGTTGGGCAGTCTACCATTGTGAATGCCATCCAGGGTGTAGAAAGGGAGTTGCAACACACTAATGCATTCCTGGAGGGCATTCATTCTGGTCAGGCTGCCCATCATCGAACCCTGCAATCTCCGGCCTCAGCACTGATGGCAGCCATTGTCCCTGTGTCTAGCCTCCCCCCTCCAACTTCCTCCACCCAGACCCAATCCCATGTACCCCAGCCTATCCCAACCACACCATCAGACAAGCATGCACACACCTCAACACACAAAAGTAGCTCAGGCAAACATAGGCACCACACATCCCACAGGCACTCACACAAGCATCACCCACATACAGACACAGCAACGTCCACAGCCTCCACTGTGTCCCCCTCCTCCTCGTCTCCCTCATCCCTCCCAGTGTCGTCTACACTCTCACCTGCATGCACTACATCTACTGCCACTAGGACTCGCACCAGAACACCCAGCACCACACCCCGCTCACCTGCACTCACCACCCCCACTACCATTTACACGTCCCGTGTCCACTCCCAGTGTGTCTGTGACGCCCCCTCCCAAAGTACACAAACGCGGGCACCCACACACCCAACATCCATCCACCTCACGACAGCCTCCAGTACCTGCACCCAAATCACCTAAAATTACACCTCCTCTTCCTCCACTCCCAGACCCCCTCCAGCTACCCATTCCAGTGTTCGTCAGAAACTTTTCCTGAGCAACGTTGACCTCTGTGCCACCACCACCACCCCTCCAATTCATAGGTCCCGTAGTAGCACCTCAGCCAAAAAAAGTCAGGTGCCAGTGGTGCGTGTTAGAGGTCTGTGGAGTGCACCGGCCACCAGGGCAGCCAGTGTGACACGGAGCCAAAGCACTGCCAGTCCACCCCCTGTAAAGCACCTTAAGTTGGAAAGTGCCAGATGGGAGAGGGTGAAGACTCCTGCCGGCAAAACAGCTCACAAGGGTCCCGGGGGAGTGCCGAGTCAGCTGTGACTCCTCCCAAGGTGGTGAAGAGGCAGAAGAAGTCTCCAAAGTCTGGTAAGAGCAGCACGGCGGAGAAGGCCGCCATCCTCCCTGCCGGCTGGGACGCCACCGCCAGCACTATCGTCACTGGTCCGGAGACTACCGCCAGAGTCAGTGCCCTGGAGGGCAGCACTATCGTCACTGGTCCGGAGACCACCACCAGAGTCCGTGCCCTGGAGGGCACCATTATCGTCACAGGTCCGGAGACCACCACCAGCGTCAGTGCCCTGGAGGGCCCCGGCAGCCACAGCCCCGCTGGGCACTGAGGGACCGTCATCCAACACACCGCTGCACAGGTCAGAGACAGCAAAGTCAAGCACTGCTGAACAGGGCAAAGACCGCCATGGCAAAGCACCGCTGAACAGGTCAGAAACTGCAAAGTCAAGCACCGCTGAACAGGGCAAAGACCAATGAACAGGACAAAGACCGCCATGGCAAAGCACCGCTGAACAGGTCAGAAACTGCAAAATCAAGCACCGCTGAACAGGGCAAAGACCACTGAACAGGGCAAAGACCGCCATGGCAAAGCACCGCTGAACAGGGCAAAGACCGCCAACTCAAGCATCGTTAGCCCATGTGCAGCTGGGACAGTGACGGAACTGGGACCGTCACGGGGAGCGTGATGCACTCTGGGCACCAGTTCCCCTCCAGAACCAGTGGAGACATGCATCCACTCCGTCTGTCCTTCACAGGATGAAGCACTCTGGGCACCAGTCCCCCTCCAGAACCAGTGGAGACATGCATCCACTCAGTCTGTCCTTCACAGGATGAAGCACTCTGGGCACCAGTCCCCCTCCAGAACCAGAGGAGACATGCATCCACTACCTCTGTCCTTCACACGATGAAGCACTCTGGGCACCAGTCCCCCTCCAGAACCAGTGGAGACATGCATCCACTTGAGAGACTGTGGCTTTGCACTCCCCAGGATGGTACAGTGGGCAATCCACCCACTGTAGAGACTTGAGAGACTGTGGCTTTGCTCTCCCCAGGATGGTACAGTGGGCAATCCACCCACTGTAGAGACTTGAGAGACTGTGGCTTTGCACTCCCCAGGATGGTACAGTGGGCAATCCACCCACTGTAGAGACTTGAGAGACTGTGGCTTTGCACTCCCCAGGATACATCAATGGGCATGGAGCCCCATTGTGGATCTGGTGTGGTGCTGTGATCCGGCTGAGGTGCCCCCCCCTTCCCTTCCCCCTGAGGTGCCTGTTGTATTTCTATCTGATGCCCCTGCAGTGTTCTCTCCGTTTGTGGACAGGTATCTAGTGTGGGCCTCGCCAATGCTTTGTGGGCCCAGTGGTCCACGGACATTGATATGTGCATACCTGCACTACTAATCATAATGTATAATTTCTAGAATGTGTATATATATATGTATATATTTGGTTACTGTGTTTTGATACATTACAATGGTTGAACTAATTTCCTTTTGTCTTTGCATTCTTCCGGGGGGGTTGTGGGTTGTTCCTGTGCTGTTTGGAAATGCATTGGTGTGTGTGTTGTAATGTGCAATGGTCGGGGTGGGGGTTGGGGTGTTGCGTGTGTGTCCCCCTGACTTTTGCTTCCCCCCTCCCCTATGTCATGGTGCAGTACTCACCGTTGTCTTCGGCGCTGCCGTTGCTGGTGTTCGTAGAGGAGCAGGAAGACAAGGGCAGGGAGTATTTGGAGTTCCGGCTCCATGGTGCCTTCCTTGTGGAGTGTGTTAAGGTGAGCGCTTTCCCATTGCAAAAGCTGTTTCCGCCGTGTTTTTATCCACTGTGAATCCGCCCCTGGAAAAGGTGGCGGATTGGTGGGTTGTAAATCGTGTGGGCGGTACATTGTCTTCCGCCTGTCTGTTGGAGGTGACCGCCGCGCTGCTTGTCTGTACCGCCGATTGTTAAAGTGGCTGTCTATGTTGGCGGTTTCCGCCACGGTCATAATTCCCTTTTTTTTCCGCCGGCCTGTTTGCGGTATTACCGCAGCTTTAACACCGTCCGCCAGGGATGTAATGACCCCCATTGTCATTTACAACACCAATAGCTCTAACTCTCGCAAATGCGAGATCTAGTGCATTGCAAGTGCTTGTTTTCTGTACTTATTTATGCTATCCTACTTTAACCTTTGTTTTTTTTACCTGCACCTTCAAACGTGGCACTCTTTGTATAATAATGCGCATTACAAATAATTAAAACAAAAAGAGGTAGTCAATGAAATGTTTTTAAGTAAAACTTTTTGTGCCTGTTTATATTGAACAAACTCAGTAAATAAAGTTACTTGTAGTGAGTGAAACAAGATTGAACACGAAGCAGAGGAATACTATTCTTATGCTCTTGTTTTGGCAGGCCAGGAACAAGAAAGAGAGATTTTGATTGAAACTATGATTGCCCATATTATTCATTCCATTATAAATTAATCTTCGTGGCCCAGAAGCCAATACGTGCAGCTCTGATTGCGGTGGTATTCTAGGAGTTCCATTAAGTGACGTTTTTGAAGGTTTAATTTCCCCTGAAGACAAAAATCGTGGGGTACTGAAACCGATGTAGCAAAAATAAAGGAATAAATAATAGGAAAGTAAGTAAAAATTTTAAGAATAATGTTAAGGGAAAGGTATAATTCAACGGAAGGGTTATCTCAAACAAATATAAGAAAATAATATTTGCAAATATAAGATAAAACAAGGAGATACAAGTAAAAGGTAAAACCAAAGAGTAAAAGGGAAAAAAGGAAAGTCAAGATGGTGTAGAACATTTTTAAAAAATTAAAAAAAAAAAAAAAAAAAGATGTTCTGAGATTAATTTGTTTTCCAGTAAAAAAAAAAAGACTGAGATTTACAATAATTATGTGGAAGAAAAAATAAGACCCGAAATTAGTCCCAAAATCAGTCAACCTAGATTAATATGAAGGCGAATAATCATCCTTGGAAAAACATGCTGAACCAACATATCCAGGTCATGTAAGGTGAAGAAAATTATTGCTGAGATTAACGTTATTTTTGCATGGTTTCATAGTTCCCCTTAAAACAATTTAGTGTTGTTCTCAGCTTTTCATTTTCACAAAAATACAGCATAGTGCTGCCACGGGAAGCATATTTTTTAGTATTTCCAAAGCAAAATTAACACTTTTGTGTTGTTACACAGCTTTAAATTAGTTTTACCGATCTTTTCAACATGAAAAAGCAGTTTTAAAATAGAATCTTCTAAGTATTTAATTCATGCATTTAGAAAGCAATCCACGTACATTTTAATAACACGTCTACAAACTATTGTGCACCAATTCGTGAACTCTATAATGTCTGTGTAAAGAGTTTTAATTTATTTGAAAATAATTATTCATTTAAGTCTCAATAGTTAGTATGACTGGGACGCAGCCTGTTGCATTGAAAATCTTTCACACACTGTAGAGAATAGTGTCTGTTTATTTTATATGTACAGGCGTTCCACGTACGTGTCTTTATTTCAGAAAATCATGGAAATTAATATGGTTCGATCTAATACAAATGTAATGTTTTCTTCACTCTGGTGTAAAGTATGCAGTGTGTTCCTTGTGTTAAAATTCTCCAGGCTGCTCAGCCAAACTAGTTAAAAAAAAAAGCTGTGGTATTTCCAGTGTGTCATAATTAATCAGCTCAGATCCTTAATTATTCACTGCCCTAACCAATAGACTGTAATAGAAAGTAGGCGTTGCAGTGATGTCATAGAAGCTAGTAGTTTGATTGACTATTGCGGTTGAAGCATTGCCTCCACCTAATATCATGCCATAAAATCTGCAGGTCTTTGTTTCTGAACATTATAAAAGGACTTGCTGTTTGGAGAGGAGCCATACTTTTTCCAGAGACTTTTTGCCGAGACCGTTTGCTTTGAAATCGTTGCAACACAGACTTTTATATTCTTAGATTTCAGGTCAGATTTATTGACTTCTTTGCTGCCTTTAGTCAAACTAAATTTTTTGACGAGCTGATAACTTTAGGAATCTTGTCTTGTGCAATTTATAAATAGCCTTGAGCAAAGTGTGTGACAGACTCCGGTAATCTTGATCCAGCTAATGACCCTCTTGATTCATTATTTGAGTATCAACATCTGTGACTAAGATGGTGACTGGGGTCCCTGAAACCTGTTTTCTTTTATCCCAGCTTTATGGAGTTTGCATGATATAATTATGACGTGATGAAAATCATTATAAAGTGAATTTCATACGTTTTCCCAAATAACACATGTTTTACTGACCGAAGCTGGATATTACAGTCTAGAACAATCACTGACAGCTATTTTGACATGGTCAGCTCTGTGTCAAGATGTGTGCCAGCTTGTACTTGACTATCCCCCTCTTCTTGAATTATTTGATCTGTAATATCTTAAACATTATATGAGAAGGTTATCTCGGCACGGTTTTATTATTGTTTATGTTGTCCAAAAAATCTAGGGATAGTTTTGGGATATAAATTAAAAACTAGGCTGAACCTTATGTAAAAGGTCATGCATATTGACACCCAGTAGTTTGATATTGCTAACAAGGGTTTTTGCTTTCCTTTGGACCTTGTTAGTCTTTATTCAGAATTCTACCAACTTTTTTATCTGTATTTTTTAATGTTCTTGTTAACAATAAGGTATTCCTTTTCTCACCAAGATCACCTACAGTTATTCTTCCAACTCCTCAGCTCTAAAACATTTATTCCTTCTAATTTGAGTGCAGTGGTTGTAGTTAGAGAGCTAACCATCGCCCTGAACCCGTCATCCATCACCTACCCCTTCTCTACATTCAGATGTCTAAGAACCAGGGTAATTGGCATATACTGATAAAGTGCCTTCCCACGCCCATCGACGGATGAACCTCAGCTTCATCTGCTAAAAGGGAGATCATGTTGGTCTGCAAAGAGGACCCCAGAGTGCTTAATTGTGACCGGCTTTCTGCTTTATCCGCAACTGATTTTTTACTCTCATTCATCCTTATATCAAGAACGTGTAAAAGAAGGGGCGTAGTTTGGCTGGCCAAGATGGCGGGCGCAGAATAGCGAGGCTGCGCGGCAAGGCCCCAATAATCCGTCTCCTATCCGACATTGGGCAGGAGATGGGTCGCCGCACAACATGCAGGTGAGCAGGACCCATGGGGGACTGGCGGCGCTGATCGGGGGACCAGAGGAGGTATTGGAGGGGGCGGTGAAGCCGTTGGGGCCTGTACGGGGGAGAGCTGAGGGGTGAGAGGAGCGGCTCAGCCTGGGAGGTCTGCATGCAAGTAGTTTGACCCTGGCGAGCCCCTGCGAGGACACGATAGACGGCAGGGAGACGAGTTGTGGCAGGTGGTGATGAGTTGGCCTGCGTGGAGACAGGACGTGGCCAACGGGAGACGAAGGAGGAGGCCCGGTATTTGCAGCCTTGTTGGGCCAGGGGATGCCTGAGTTTCCCTGCGCTGCTGGCACTGTGAATGAGAGACCCTAGAGGCGCACCTGATACTGGGCCTCAAACTGAGCTGGGCTCCTAGAACTGTGGCAACACCCTGGGTCCCCAAGGTGGGGCCCTCACTCTTGTCAGGCCCCCCCCACCCCAAATGATTGTCAGGATCCACTGGACTGGGCCTGTGGCATCCTGTAACAGTAGAAAGGCCCTGGGCCCGCACGATGCCGCCGCAATGGGCCACCAGCTCTGATGGGCAATCAGCTGAATTGGAGGGGCAGCTCTACAAGGAAACAAGAGAAAGGCCCCCGGATGGAGCATTAATCAGAGGCCGAAATCGGGAATATGCGGCAGAGTAACGCAGTGAACCGACCCACTAGTTAGTGCCTATCACCGTCGCTAGGACGGCTGCTCGTGCTGCTGCACATCCTGGTCTTCACGCTGCGCACGCAAGCGGGCCCCCTTGCATTCCTGGTAACTGGAGCACCGTGCCTTGGTTGCCGCTGTGGCCCAGAGTGGCTGAATCAATGATCCTAAGCTGTCAAGACATTGTGGCTGAAAAGATGGGCGGCCTATGCTCCGGAATGGGGAACAAGCAGCTGACGTTGAGAGCTGTGTCCTTGGATTCCGTTGGCCACAAACTTGACGCTGTGTTGGCAGTGGTGGAACGCATCGGCACCTTTCTGGACCAGGCCTGAATCTCATTGGAGAGCAAGATCGATAAGGTGGCCAGTGACCTCACCCTCCTTCATACAGACCATTGCAAACTTGAGCTTGTTGGAAGGCCAATTAGATGAATTTGCTCCTAAGACGAACCAACTGGAGACTTCTATGCAAGCAGTTCTGGGCAGAATAGCGGTTCTGGAGCGTCGTGCGTAAGACAATGAAGGGCACGCCAGGAGAAACGACATTCATATCGTGGGCCTTCCTGAAGGCTTGGAGGGCTCAGACACAGTTGCCTATGCTGAGAATTGGCTCCGAGGACTGGCCCCAGCGGGATCACTTACACCTTTCTTCTCCGTTGAACGTGCCCATCGAGTCCTGACAAGGGCCCGATTACCGGATGCGGGCCCGCATCCCTTCCTGCTCAGCCTGCTGCACTTCTCAGACAGAGACATTGTTTTGCATGAGGAGAGATCGCTCCCGACACTGCACAGGTTAGGATTTTCCTGGACTACACCATCACCATACAAAAATAGCAGACCTCCTTTTTGTCTGTGAGGCACAAATTCCTTGCCCTTAATCTAACATACTCCCTCCTCTTGTCTGCTAGGCTGGGAGTAGTGGCCCGTGGAAAGGTACACTTTTTTTACACCCTAGAAGCAGCATGAAAGTGGCTGGACTCAATGAACCTGGTGATGAAGAAAGGCGATGGCGGAGAGGTCGGCACTGTGGGACTCACAGTCCTGCAGACAGAGAAATGGCAGACGACACAACGCCCCTCCCTTGGGAACAGGCCATGCCCCTGACCTAGAACAGATTATACAGGAACAACAACAAACACTACAAAATGCGGCAGCTATCAGAGAACCATCAGCCACTTCAGATGCGGAAGCAGAAATAGTTGATTCTGATGTTGAGGGCTGCTCTTTCACCGAAATGCTTTCTGACACTGGATCTTCCGCCCCCTCCCTGCTGTGACACCACAAACAGCGGACAATATTATCTGAGCTTCTTTTGCTGTTATTTGCACAACTCTCAGTCCATAAATTGGTGCACAATGCTGTGATATGGGATATCTAGGGGGCCGAGCTACAGCACATATCAACCCTGCCTCCACATGGTCTAGTTGACTTGTTTCTTGTGTGAACTATTCTGCTGTGTTGCTCCCATCCTCCCTGGCTGGGTAGCAAGTGTTGAATCCACGCCTAGATTTTTTGGTCCTTCATTGGATGGTGAGATTCGTACCCATCTGCTGCCCAAGCACGCAATTCATCAGGGGCTTCCATCCTAGAGCTTGCTGGGCAATACTCCCCCCCCACTCCACCTCTCTGTTTGTGGGTACTTCCTTCTCGCATTAGATATGCCAGATAGGCAAGTTAGACAGTTTGGGCAGATACCGGTTGTCACTCTGCTCTGATGGTATTCTTCAGCATTATCTTTATGGCAGCAGTTAGTTTCAAGCTTCGTCTGTTTGTTTTTGATTGGAGCCCGGGTCCCTCCTGTTCCTCCCCCAAACTCCCCCACGCACCCCATCCATCAGCAGTGTAGAGTTAGATCTCCCCAGGAGCGGGGCTCGAGGGAACTATTAATCTGCTGACAACTATGAATCCTACCAACATCCTTACATGGATTGTGCATGGCATACACACACCAGCACGCAGGTACTCCATATACTCATTCCTTAGGAGACACTCGATCGACATAGCTCTTTTACAGGAAATGCACCTTGCGCAGCTGGAGATTGCCAGGTTGCGCTGGTGCTGGCAAGGGCAGCTCTTTGCAACAAATGTTTCTTCCTATGCTATAGGGGCTCTAATTTGGATCAGGCCAGGTACTCCATTTGTAGCTGAAGACTGTGAAGCCGACGCTGGGGGACGCTATGTACTTGTACGCGGACGCTTGAGTGGTCGGGTGCTATTGTTAGGGTCCATCTATGCACCAAATGTGGACCAGGCCTCTTTCCTCCGTAAGCTATCTGGCCCCCCTCTCTCGATGGACCATTCTCCCTTGGCTGCTGGGGGTGACTTCAACAGTGTACTACATGACCGCCTAGACCGTTCCTCCTCCCCCAGTGCCTGTCCCCCCCTCCCCCTTTGCACCTACAGTGGCTGCTGCGTGTGTGCTGTGGAAATGGCTCCAGCACTGGCAGCTGCTGGACTCCTGGCGCCAGCGCAATGCTGAAACCAGGGTCTACTTGTTTTTTTCAGTTCCACATCGGTTACATGTACGTCTTGACAGAATACTTTGCACAACCAATGTAAACTCTGTGGCCCTGCTGACTGATTACTTAGGCCGCACTCATTCTGATCATAATCCCCAGCTCCTGCAGCTGTTGGCCTGGCTGATCCGCCAAGAACAGGGCCAGCACCCCTAAAATAGAACTACGCTCAGGTGAAATGCTCTACACCCCAAGTGAGATACACACCTAGTTCACTCACCATTACACTGCCCTATATTGCTCCTCAGCAACAGCGAATCCAACGGACTATGACGAGTTCTTATCCCTGACTCCTCTGCCCCATCTGAGAAGACGAGTAACAGGAGGAGTTAGATGCGCCCTTGACACTACTGGAGATACAAGACAGTGTACACGCATTGTCTTCCGACAAAAACCCAGCCCCTGATGTCCTGCCTGTCCTGTAAATCATTCTCCTCAGTGATTGCACCTCGCCTTCTCCGGCTTTACGAAGAGGCATTGGAGACAGCAACCCTACCCACGTCACAGCGAGAGGCGCTGCTAGTATCCCCCTCCCAAGCCTGACAGAGACCTGACAGAATTGTGCTCCTAAAGGCCACTTGTGATGCTCAACACAGATTATAAAATCCTGGCCAAGATTTTGGCGATGTGACTGGCACCTCTGGTGCCTCTTTTGATTCACCCCAACCAGAACGGCTTTGTGCCAGCTCGCAGCACCTCCCTAAACATCAGGTGCTTATTCAGGGCCGCAAGATACTCTACACAGGACTGACCTCAGACGGGCTGTCTAGTACTTGATCTAGATAAAGCCTTTGATTCCCTGGAATTGCCCTACCTATTTGAGATGCAACAATTTGGTCTGGGCTCCTACTTCCTGCGATTGGCGAAATTGTTATATACCCAACCTCCGCTTAGGGTTAAGACTGGCGTGGCCATTTCTAACCCAATCAAGGTGTGCGGAGGGACCTGATAGGGTTGCCCTCTCTCCCTGCTATTGTTTTCCCTTGCAATGGAGCCTTTGGTGGTGGAGTTCCATCGGAGAGGTGAGGCCTGGAGTATGCCGCTGGGTGACGGTCCACATATTGTGTCCCTATACGCAAATGACCTTCTTTTGTACCTTAGAGATGACAATGTCCCTGTCGGAATTGCAGATATACTGCAAAACTTTGCCGCACTCTCCGGGCTGCGGGTTAACTGGGCGAAATCATGCTTGTTCCCCTTCAACCCAGGCCTGCCAATTCCAGGCCTTTGCCTTTCCGAGGTACTTATTCCCTGGCAGCCTAGGATATTCCGATATCTGGGCATCAGCATATTCCACATGGAAGAGGATCTCCATGATGGAAACCTCAGGCAGGTGGTGACCTCCATCAGAGCCCAGATGAATTTCTGGCAAACAATATCACTTTCAGTGATGGAAAGAATTGCCCTCCTGAAAATGGAGGTTCTCCCTCGCTTGCTATATTACTTCTCCAACCTCCCTCACTATGTTCAAGCCAAATTCTTTTGGGAGCTGGAATCCAAAATCAGGGAGTTTATATGGAACAAGGGCCGTTGTAGAGTGGTGTTGAAGAAACTGTACTCGTCTCTGGATCGAGGTGGCCTGGCGTTGCCAAATATGGAGCAGTACTACCTGGCCTCCCAGCTCCAGTAGGTGGCGCTGTGGCTTTCTGGCCATCCATTGTCCGATACGGAAACAAAAACACTACCCTGGGCAATGCCTGAGATACTATGGGCCAGATGTAGCAAAAATCAAAATTGCGACTTGCATTTTGCGAGTCCCTGCGACTCGCAAATTGCAATTGGGTATGCAGAAAGGTGTCTCAAACACCTTCTGCAACTCGCAATGGGGTCGCAAAGACCCACCTCATTAATATTAATGAGGTGGGTCACAGTTTGCGACCCCATTGCAAGTATGGGCACTCACGGGGATGGTGGCCTGCTGGAGACAGCAGAGCACCATGTCCGTGACTGCTTTTTAATAAAGCATTTTTTTTTTCCAAGTGCAGCCCGTTTTCCTTAAAGGAAAACGAGCTGCACTTTAAAAAAAAAAAAAAAAAACCTTTAGTTTCGGAGTTTTTCAGGGCAGGTAGTGGTCCACTGCCTGCTCTGAAAAAATATTTTTTTGTCCAGTCACAAAGGGGAAGGGGTCCCATGGGGACCCCTTCCCGTTTGCGACTGGGTTACCATCCACTTCAAGTGGTCGCAAATGGAATTGAATTGCATTGGGAGTCGCAAATAGGAAGGGAACACCCCTTCCTATTTGCGAGTCGGAAATGTATTTTGCGAGTCGGATCCGACTCGCAAAATGCATTTCTGCATACCGGAGAGGCTTTTGCGCCTCGCAAACAGCGTTTTTCGCTGTTTGCGAGGCGCAAAACCCTTTCTACATCTGGCCCTATATCTTTTCCGACCCCTCCCCTCGCAAAGCCAAGGACACCGGAGGTGCTCCTGGTGGGTGTGGCTCACCGCTGCTACCGCAGAAGCTTGCGCCTCATGCACGCAACTCTTCCCTACGTACTTGCCTTGACATTGCTGGGAGCACCACGAGGTTCACGGCTCACGTGCAGTGCTGAGCTGGAGCCCTTGCATGCGGCTGAGCAGCATACACTGGGGAATTTATGGGCGCACTAATCCCATTTGATACACTAGCAGTGGAGACAGGCTTGCCATCAAGGAAGTTTCTGTTATATAATTCCTTGATAGCGACACTATCAGGACACTGGGGAGACATAACAACTGAGCCGCCAATACCCTTATTGCTACAGTGTATGCAGGTCATGGGGCAGGGCAGACAATCGGTACGATGGTTCACGGACGCACTCCAAATACACACGGCTCACATCTGTGCTGCACTGTGTAGTAGCTGGGAAGGTGATTTGGCCAGGCCCTGTCCTGACAAAAAGTGGGCCATAGCATTGTCAAGCCACACTAACATTCCACGCAATTCTAGGTTTTGCCTTATCCAGTTTTATGTCTTTCACAGGGCCTGCCTAACACCGGCAAAACTTAATAAATATTTCCATCGAGTGGATGCTGCCGGTCCCCGCTGTATGCGGGTGTGGGCAGACTCACTCCATATGTTATGGTCCTGTCCCTCTTTAAATACTTACTGATGCTGCATTATGACGTGATTATCAGAGTGCACGGCATGACCACTGCTGTCCACAAAGGAAGCCTGTATTCTGGGTCTTTTCCCCAGAGCTAAGAAACATAAAGCCTCAACGAGATTCCTAGATCTTGGTCTTTTGACGGCCAAGCGCCTAATTACCAGGAGATGCAAAGCCAGGGAGTCTCAAACAATAATATTGTGGGGGAAATCCTTCATGGTGTGGGCGGAAGTCGAGGGACTGGTGCTTTGGAGGGAGGACAATTTGGGCCTACGTAAATATCCCCTGTCTGGGATGTGATGCTGGATAAACTGCAGGAGTTGGGGCAGAGGGTGGACACGGGAACTGCTGTGGTTAATGATGTACCACTGATGACTGGATAAGCTGCCCACGTGCAGGAGCTAGCTGCTGTGTCTCTAGTGATGCATGTACTTCGTTTGCATCCCCCTTGGGAGGACTGAGACCCTAGTGGATTGAATGGGAGACAACCCTTGTGGTCACACACTTGAAGACTTAGGGGCTCATTCTGAGCCCGGCGGGCGGCGGGAGCCGCCAAATGACCGCACCGCGGTCAAAAGACCGCGGCGGCCATTCAGACATTTCCTCTGGGCCGGCAGGCGCTCTCCAAAAGAGCGCCTGCCGGCCCAGAGGAAATGCCCCTGCAACGAGGACACCGGCTCAGAATTGAGCCGGCGTAGTTGCAGGGGTGCGACGGGTGCAGTTTGCACCCGTCGCGTATTTCAGTGTCTGCATTGCAGACACTGAAATACACAGTGGGGCCCTCTTACGGGGGCCCCTGCAGTGCCCATGCCATTGGCATGGGCACTGCAGGGGCCCCCAGGGGCCCCGCAGCACCCCCTACCGCCATCCTGTCTCCCGCCAGGAACAGGATGGCGGTAGGGGGTGTCAGAATCCCCATGGCGGCGGAGCGCGCTCCGCCGCCATGGAGGATTCCCCCGAACTTTCCCCCGACTTTCCGCTTCTGACCACGGCTGAACCGCCACGGTCACAATGCTCGTGGGAGCACCGCCAGCCTGTTGGCGGTGCTCCCGTGGTCGGTGGCCCTGGCGGCCACCGGCCGCCAGGGTCAGAATGACCCCCTTAGATGGGCAGAGTAGACAGATCCATGGGACCGGGGGACATGGGAGTGCTCGATACTGACTCCACGTTGTTACTTGTTCTTGTGGTTGTATTGTTTTACATGCTACTAATGCTGAATCTTCACCTTTATATGATGCTATGTGAAAGAGCTGTTCATTGAGAGGATATCTCAGGAAAATTTGTAAACTTGATGTGACGAGTGCCCCGGATAGGAGTCTGTGTACTATAACCTAGGCCTGATGCACTACCTTCTTAAATTAGATATAGCTTATGGACATCAATTTCAGATCTGTTAACTGCCAGTTAACGCACATGACATCTACAAATTATGCGGGGAGTACTGTCTCTAACTTCCACTACTGCAATGTATGTCTATGCTATGTGCATGTTTTAAATGCCTGTAATGCAATTATGAATACGAAAATAACAATAAAAAGATTCAAGCAAAACAAAATCAAGAATATGTAAAAGAACTTTCATCTCCCTGTCTCATAGCACCATCACACCACCACATGACACCTACCTTTGCAGTTGCCTTCTACCGGACTGATGGTGCTGTGGAGGCTGTCAGTCCATAATAATGGTGAATTCCCAGAAGGGCACAACTATTCAGCTCTCCTCATTGTTTGCCTAAAAAGAACTGCCCACATCACACCAGCGCTGAAATCTCTCCAGTGGCTACCTGTCAAGTGGAAGGTTGATCTGAAAGCATTGTGCCTCATAAACATGGTAGTGCCTGGCTACACCCCTGATTACCTTTCTGCTCCCACAGCTGCATTTTGCTCCTGCCACTTACAAGCTGCTCCTTCGCCTGTAGACAGATTTCAGCAAATATTACAAAATAGTGAAAACTGTTTTCTTCCCACGACCATTTGATCTAGATACTGATTCATTCTTCCACCAGTTAGACTGCTTTAGTACAGTTTACTCTTGCAAACCTATTCCCCTTTTTTCCCTCTTCTAGCCCTCAGAAGCTACTTTTCTGCAGTCGTAGCTGTAGGAAGCTGGCTCTGTATATACTATATCAAAATGAGATATAGTGTGCACCGAGTCCAGGGGTTTCCCAAGAGACTTGACAGAGGCGATAATACTAATGTTGTATTTGTGATAGTGTGGTCGCGCAGTTAGGATTATCAGAGGGTAGTGTTAAGCGCTTGTTGTACACACACAAGCAATAAGTGAAAACACACACTCAATGACTTAACTTCCAGGCCAATAGGTTTTTATATAGAAAAATATTTGTTTGTTAATTTATTTCTAGAACCACAAGATTAATTTAGCAGGTAAGTACATCAAATGAAAGGTACTTTGCATAGTAATACTTAGGACTTTGAATAGATTCAATATTGTACACAGTCTTAAAAATGGCAAAAAGCTATTTTAAAAGTGGACACTGCAATTTTCAACAGTTCCTGGGGGAGGTAAGTAAAGTGCAGTTTCTGAGGTAAGTACCACACTTACGGGTTCAGTCTCCGGGGCATAGGTAGCCCACTGTTGGGGGTTCAAGGCAACCCCCAACACCCAGTACCAGCAACACTGGGCTGGTCAGGTGCAGAGGTCAAACAGGAGCCAAAATAACGTTGGTGCCTATGGAGACAGGGGTACTCCGGTTCCAGTCTGCTTGCAGGTAAGTACCAGTATTGTCGGAAGGCAGACCAGGGGGATTTGGGGGAGGTCTGAAGGGGGCCCGAGTAGGCACAAAAACCACACCCTCGGTGGCACTGGTGCGGACGGGTGCAGTGTGCCAAAAGGGCGTCTGGTTCTCAATAGAACTCTATGGAGCGACCCGGGTGTCACTTAGGCGCTGCAGGCCGGGCAAAGGGGGGCCTCTTGGGCAAGCCACCGACTAGGCAAAGGTGAGGGCCGCCTGCTGGCCGTTGCTGCACCGGTGGTCAGTTTCTCATGGGCCTGGGGGCTGCGGGTGCAGTGCTTCTCCAGGTGTCGGTTATCTTCGTCCCGGGCAGTCGCAATCAGGTGGGGTCCTCCCGGATTCCCTCTGCAGGCTTTGTCATGGGGATACAGAGAGGTCAGGCTAGGGTGGACACTTCGGCAGAGTCGCCTGGGGGTCCTCTCTGGATGGTTGGTTTCTCTGGACACATGCCGGGGGCATCTGGTGTGGAGTAGTTGGACTCACGCTTCTGGAGTGAGGTGAGAGTCCCTTTAAAGTTGCTTGGTCTTTTCTTTGGACAGGTCTGCTGTCCACGGGAGTTTCTTGGTCCTCGGTGAGGTAGGCAGTCCCTTGGTGGCTTTTCAGGGGTCGCTGGTCCTGCAGGACGCGTTGCTTCTTTTCTTGCAGCTTTTTTATCGGAGGAGATGGGCCAGTAGGGCTAGGGCTGAGTCAGTTGGTGTCTCCTTCTCTTCTCTGCTGGGTTTTCAGCTCAGCAATCCTTCTTTCTTGAGGTCATCAGGAATCTGATGATTTGGGTTCAGGGTCACCCCTAAATACTAAATGTAGTGGTGTGTTCGGGTCAGGGGCAGAAGTCAATGGCTAATGTCCTTGAGGGTGGCTACGCCCTCCTTGTGCCCACTCCCTCTGGGGAGGGTGGCACATTACTATTGATCCTACTCCTCCAAAGCAAGATGGAGGATTTCTCAAGGAGGGGGTCACTTCAGCTCTGGTCACCTTAGGGGTGGACCTGGCTAAAGGGGTGAGTCCTCCTTGTTTTTCTCATTATCCCTCTGGACTTGACTCCAAAAGTGGGGGCTTATCCGGAGGGCGGGCATCTCCACTGTCTGGAGTGCCCTGGGGGCATTGTAACACCAGACCTGAGCCTTTGAGGCTCACTGCCAGGTGTTACAGTTTCTGTATGGGGAGGAGTGAAGCACCTCCACCCAGTGCAGGCTTTGCTTCTGGCCCCAGAGAGCACAAAGGCTCTCACCCCAGGGGGCCAGAAACTCATCTCTCAGTGGCAGGCTGGCACAGACCAGTCAGTCCTCCACTGGAGGATTGGGTAAAATACATGGGGGCATCTCTAAGATGCCCTTTTTGTGCTTTTTTAAATAAATCCAACACTGGCATCAGTGTGGGTTTGTTATTCTAAGAAGTTTGATACCAATCTTCTCAGTATTCAGTTTAGCCATTGGAACTGTGGAGTTTATTTTAACAAACTCCCAGACCATATACTTAATATTTCCACACTGCACTTACAATGTCTAAGAATGGACTTAGACACCGTAGGGGCATATTGTTCATGCAGCTATGCCCTCGCTGTGGTGTAGTGCACCCTGCCTTAGTGCTTTAAGGCCTGCTAGAGGGGTGACTTACCTATACCACAGGCAGTGTTTTGTATGCATGGCACCCTTAGGGGGATGCCATGTCGACTTTGTGTATGTTGGTGGGGAGAAAAAGGCAATCTGCCATGGCAGTGTGCATGTGTTAGGTGAGGGGTCCCTTAGGGTGGCACAACACATGCTGCAGCCCTTAGGGATCTTCCCTGGTCACAGGGCCCATGGTACCACTGGTACCTTTTACAAGAGACGCATCTGTGTGCCAGATGTGTGCCAGTTGTGGAAAAAATGTTACATTTTTAGTGAAAGAACACTGGTGCTGGAGCCTGGTTAGCAGGGTCCGAGCACACACTCAGTCAAGTCAGCATCAACATCAGGCAAAAAGTGTGTGTGTGTGTGTGTGTGTGGGGGAGTAACTGCAACAAGAAGCCATTTTCATACACAAGCCCACCCCGCCCCTCAGCCCACAGGCCAGGAGACTCAGCCAAAACTGGGACACTCTTCCTAGTCTGTCAGGTGAGGATGAGTAGGGAAAACAGGCTGGTTTGTTGCAGGGCCTACTCTGCCTTACATTCTCCTGTTCAGGTCATTCCCTTCGGGGAAGTGACGTTCTTCCACAGTGATAGGACCCAGTCTGAATTACCTGTTGTCTGTGTTTTTAGTGTCTTCACCCATTCTTTTTATTTTGGGGTTGGAGGTATCTACCTCTGCTATTCTTATCTTGCCAGGGTCACCCCTAGCTTACCCAAAGAGGTTACCCATAGCTGGAATAACCCCACCATGACCAACAGGTTCAGGGGGCCTAACTTGCTATTTGGCAGGGGGTCAGACCACCATGCCAGGTACAGTGCAGCCATAAAGGCTAACACCCAGCAGAGGCCAGTGACAGCTGTCAGTACCCAGAACCACACCTTTAGCTCTTCACCAACAAGGGAAGGGGCTAAGTTACAGGCTTCTTTGGGTTCAGGGTGCCTTTCTGCTGTGGAGAGTGGGGGGGGTTTGATACTTCTGGTAGGGAACACCCTTCTTGCACTCCTCCTTCTGTTAGCTGAGGAGCCACCCCACTCATGATTAACAGTTGCCTGACTAGTCAGGACTTCTTGTGGGTCAGGTTGGACTTTACCAGTGCCACCTTTAGAGTTCTCCCCTAATGGAGCAGAGACTTCTTGTTTTACTGGAACCTTGGCTAAAGGTTGTCCACCTTTCCTGCACTGTTTTCTCCTCTTTTTCTTCTGGGGCCTACTTGCAGTTACTGCAGGGGCAGCACCTCCAGCATCCTTGGGAGAGGACTGTTACTGGACCAGTTCCTTTCTTGGGCTCTGACCAACCTCTGGGTGGTCATTTCCAAGGAGACAATCAAGGGGGGGGTTCTGAACTGATTACCACCCTTCTCCAGCTAAAAGCCGCACCCACTTCTAGGGGCACTAAAATTACAGGCCTATTAGTGACCTTGTCTGGGCTAACCCTTACTCTGGCAGTCTCACCTGGGATGTACTGGGTTGAGAGCACCAGCCTGTCATGCACAACAGTGTAACTGGCAGGAGTGTCTCTCAGGGCAGTGGCTGGGATTCCATTCACCAATAGGTGGTGGAAGTGTCTACTTCCCTGGAATCTTCAACTCGCCTGTTAGGCCCTTCTCCTAGTTGACGGCTATGAGGACTTCCTCATCTGAGTAGTCATCCCCAGTGGCTACACTGGTCACCCCTGGGGTTTTGCTAGGGGCTTTGTTTCTGGGAATATAAGTGTCCTTGGTGTGGTGCCCCGTCTGTCTGCAGTTGTGGCACCATGCCTTAGAGGCATCCCAGTTCTTGCCCTGGTACCCACTTTTGTTTTGGGATGTGTCTTGGTGCCCACACACCTGGACTTCTAGGAGGGTTGCCCACTCTTTCCTGGTAAGCTTTGTAACCCCTTTCTTTTGGACACCCCAAGTGTAAGTTTTGGTTACCTTAGTCTTGACCCAGTGTCCTGCTTTCTTTCCCAATTCTTGGGGAGAAATTGGACTTAGGTCTACAAGATATTGATGCAATTTTTCATTGAGGCAGTTACTTAAAATATGTTCTTTCATAAACAAATTATAAAGCCCATCATAGTCATGCACTTCATTTCCAGTTACCCAACCATCCAGTGTTTTTACCGAGTAGTCTACAAAATCAAACCAGGATTGGCTTGAGGTTTTGTGAGCCCCCCTGAACCTAATTCTATACACCTCAGTGGTGAATCCAAAGCCCTCAATCAGGGTAGCCTTCATGAGGTCATAGGATTCAGCATCTGCACCAGTGAGTGTGAGGAGCCTATCCCTACACTTACTAGTAAACAGTTCCCAATGGAGAGCTCCCCAATGAGACTTTTTTAACCTTCTGGTTCCACAGACCCTCTCAAAGGCTATGAACCACTTGGTGATGTCATCACCATCCTCATATTTGGGGACAATCCCTTTAGGGATTTTAGGGGTGTCAGAATACTCTCTGTCCATAGTTATGTTGTTGCTGCCACCATTAATGGGTTCTAAACCCATTTCTTTTCTCTCCCCTTCTATAGCTAGGTGCTGTTTCTCCAAAGCTAATCATTTGGTCATCCTTGCTAAAATGATGTCCTCCTCATTGAGGCTGCCCTCGATGTTCACAGAGGAACAGGACTCCCCTATGTAAGAACCAGAATCTTTGAGTCTGATTTGAGGAGACAGGGGTCTTGGAACCCTGGTCTCCCTAGTTGGGTAGGAGGGGGGAGTTCTACCTCCTGATCCCCAACTTTTTCCCCATCTGAGGGGAGGTCTTCCCCTTCAGTAGGGTAGTCCCTGGTGTACTCGGCCAAAAGCTCCTGGAGCTTGACTTTTATGGGTTGGAACCAGTTTTAATTTTTCTTAGCTTTCAGAGGGACCTTAGCTGTGTCATCCCTAGAGGAAAGTAAAGGGTAGGGTTGATTTCCATCACCATATCCTTTGAGCTACTCATTATGTCTCTAAAAGTTGGGATTACTTTTTAAGAAACTAAAAACTACTTCTAGTACTTAAATCCTAACTTTTACAAAATGTTTAAACTTAAAAAAGAGATGCTAACAGGGACCTACACAAGGTCCTAGCAGGACTTTTAAAAATTTGAAAAAAAAGTCAAAATTCAAAAATCTATTTTCTAATTACAATTTTGGAATTTAGTCGTGTGATCAGGTATTGGCTGAGTAGTCCAGCAAATGCAAAGTCTTAGATTCCACCACTGATCCACCAATGTAGGAAGCTGGCTCTGTATACTATATCAAAATGAGAAATAGTGTGCACAGAGTCCAGGGGTTCCCCAAGAGGCTTGACAGAGGCAATAATAGATTATACTAATGCTCTATTTGTGGTAGTGTGGTCAAGCAGTTAGGCTTATCAGAGGGTAGTGTTAAGCACTTGTTGTACACACACAAGCAATAAGTGAAAACACACACTCAATGACTTAACTTCCAGGCCGGTAGGTTTTTATATAGAAAAATATTCTTTTGTTAATTCATTTCTAGAACCACAAGATTCATTTAGCAGGTAAGTGCATCAAATGGAAGGTACTTTGCATAGTAATACTTAGGACTTTAAATAGATTCAATATTGTACACAGTTTTCTTAAAAATGCCAAAAATCTATTTAAAAGTGAACACTGCAATTTTCAACAGTTCATGGGGGAGGTACGTAAAGTACAGTTTCTGAGGTAAGTACCACACTTACGGGTTCAGTCTTCGGGGCATAGGTAGCCCACCATTGGGAGGGTTCAAGGCAACCCCAAATACCCAGCAACACAGGGCCGGTCAGGTTCAGAGGTCAAACAGGAGGCAAAGTATTGTGGGCACCTATGGAAACAGGGGGTACTCCGGTTCCAGTCTGCTTGCAGGTAAATACCTGTGTTGTCGGAAGGCAGACCAGGGAGGTTTGGAGGAGTACTGGAGGGGCCCCAAGTAGGCACAAAAACCACACCCTCAGCGGCACAGGACAGGCGGGTGCAGTGTGCAAACAGGGCGTCTGGTTCTTCATTGAACTCTATGTAGGGGCCCGGGGGTCACTTAGGCGCTGCAGGCAGGGCACAGGGGATCCTCTCGGGCAAGCCACCGACTGGGCAAAGGTGAGGGCCGCCTGCTGTTCGTTGCAGCACCGGTGATCAGTTTCTCACGGGCCTGGGGACTGCGGGTGCAGTGCTTCTCCAGGTGTCGAATATCTTCGTCCCGTGCTGTCATGGTCAGGGGGGTCCTCAGGATTCCCTCTGCAGGCATCATCGTGGGGGTGCAGAGAGGTCAGCCCAGGGTGGACACTTCATCAGAGTCGACTGGGGGTCCTCTCTGGATAGTTGGTTTCCCTGGACACGGGCCGGGGGCGTTGAGTGCAGAGTTGTTGGACTCTCACTTCTGGAGTAAGGTGAGAGTTCCTATGAAGTTGGTTGCTTGGTCTTTTCTTTGGACAGGTCTGCTGTCCACTGGAGTTTCTTGGTCCTCGGTGAGGCAGGCAGTCCCCTGGGGGCTTTTCAGGGGTCGCTGGTCTCGCAGGACACGTTGCTTCTTTTCCTGCAGCTTTTTGATGCATGAGACGGGACGGTCTCTTCTCTGCATGGTTTTCAGCTCAGCAGTCCTTCTTCTTTCTTGAGGTCATCAGGAATCTGATGATCTGGGTTTAGGGTCGCCCCTAAATACTAAATTTAGGGGTGTGTTAGGTTCAGGGGGAGTAGCCAATGGCTACTGTCCCTGAGGGTGGCTACACCCTCCTTGTGCACCCCTCCTGCTGGGGAGGGGGGCACATCCCTATCCGTATTGGTCCTACTCCTCCAAAGCAAGATGGAGGATTTTCAAGGAGGGGGGGTCAATTCAGCTCTGGACACCTTAGGGGTGGACCTGGCTGGAGAGGTGACTCCTCCTTGTTTTTCTCATTATCCCTCTGGACTTGCCTCCAAATGTAGGGGCTTGTCTGGGGGGCGGGCATCTTCACTGGCTGGAGTGCCCTGCGGGCATTGTAACACCAGGCCTCAGCCTTTGAGGCTCACCGCCAGATGTTACAGTTACTGCAGGGGGGGAGTGTGAAGCACCTCCACCCAGTGCAGGCTTTGTTTCTGGCCACAGAGAGCACAAAGGCTCTTACCCCAGGGGTAGGAAACTCACCTCTCAGTGGCAGGCTGGCACAGACCAGTCAGTCCTCCACTGAAGGATTGGGTAACATATAGGGGACGTCGCTAAGATGCTCTATATGCATTTTTTAATACATCCAACACTAGCATCAGTGTGGGTTTATTATTCTGAGAAGTTTGATGCCAAACTTTCCAGTTTTCTTTGTAGCCATTATGGAACTATGGAGTTTGTTTTGACAAACTCCTAAACCATACACTTAATATGGCCACACTGTACTTAGAATGTCTTAGAATGGACTTAGACACTTTAGGAGCATATTGCTCATGCAGCTATGCCCTCACCTGTGGTATAGTGCACCCTGCCATAGGGCTTTAAGGCCTGCTAGAGGGGTGACTTACCTATGCCACAGGCAGTGTTTTGTGTGCATGGCACCCTGAGGAGGATGCCATGTCGACTTTGCCTCTTTCTCCCCACCAACAAACACAATCTGCCATGGCATTGTGCATGTGTTAGGTTAGGGGTCCCTTTGGGTGGCACAGCACGTGCTGAAGCCCTTAGGGACCTTCCATGGTCACAGGGCTCTTGTTACCACTGGTACCCTTTTAAAAGGGACTTATCTGTGTTCCAATTGTGGAAACAATGGTACATTTTTAGTGAAAGAACACTGGTGATGGGTCCTTGTTAGCAGGCTACTAGCACACTTTGTCAAGTCAGCATCAATATCAGGCAAAACGTGGGGGGTAACTGGAACAAGAAGCCATTTTCCTACAGTCGCACTTTACAGGAAGAATAAATATATTTATTAAAAGTGAAGTGGACTATAAATACCATTGTTTGGAGTAAGGCGAACTCTGGGCCTGATTCTAACTTTGGAGGACGGTGTTAAACCGTCCCAAAAGTGGCGGATATACCACCTACCGTATTACGAGTCCATTATATCCTATGGAACTCGTAATACGGTAGGTGGTATATCCGCCACTTTTGGGACGGTTTAACACCGTCCTCCAAAGTTAGAATCAGGCCCTCTGTGTTTTAGGGATTTTTAATCTTTTTGCTTCTACTCAGTAATTGATTTTCCAAGCTTTGTTTAATATATTTTAGGGAAAACTACTAATTGGATACAGAGTCAATGTGCGGATGATGGACATAAAGCCATTCATTAAGCGAGAGACCAAGCCACCTCCTTGCAGAGTGAGTACTAATCCCCACATTACCCTGAGACCAAGATGCATCCTTGCGCAGTGAGTACTAATACACACATTACCCTGACATCAAGCTCCCTAATCATCATGTTATTCTGAGACCAAGATGCCACATGCAAGAGTTCTGTTCCACACGTTGTCCTGAGATCAAGCTGCTTTTTTCAAAGTACTTAACCGGACATCACCCTGAAACCAAGCCGCCTCCTTGCAGAGTCAGATCTAATCCACAAATTACTCTGAAACCAAGCTGCCTCGTTGAGGAGTATTGAATCACACAGTACCCTAAAATCAAGCTCTTCCTTGCAAAGTGAGTACTAATCCACACATTACCCTGAGACCAAGCCACCACTTTCCAGATTTAGTACTAATCCACACATTAGCTAGAAACGAATCTGCTTTATGAAAAAAGTACTGATCTACATGTTACTCTTAAACCAAGCTGCCTTCTTGCAGAATAAGTGCTAATCCACAGATTTCCCTGCAACGGAGCTGCCCCATTGAAGAGTCCCTCATCCACACATAACCCTGAGATCAAGCTGCTGTCTTGCGTAGTGAGTACCCTGAAACCGAGCTGCCTCCTTGCATGGTGAGCACTGATGCAGGCATTACACTAAGACCAAGCAACTTCCTCACATGGTGAGTACAGATCCACACACTACCCTGAGACCAAGCCGCCTCCTTGCAGAGTGAGTACTAATTCACACATCCTGAGATTAAGCTGCCTGAGTGAAGAGTGAGTACTAACCAGCACACAGCCCTGAAATTAAGCTACCTCAGTGAAGAGTGAGTACTAATCCAGATACTACCCTGAGACCTGGCTACTTCATGTTACAATGAGTATCCTGACTGCATGGTTAGTACCAATCTCCACATTACCCTGAGCCCAAGCGGCCTCATTGAAAAGTGAGCACTGATCCATACATTGCCCTGACATCAGGCTGCTTCCTTGAACAGTGAGTTCAAGGTGCCTCCTTGCATGGTGAGCACTCACCCACACATTTCTATTTCCGATCTCTGGCACTGTGTTCACCATCGCCTTTCTTTAAAGTCCTAAGAAACATTATTTTCCTCACAGTGTGAACATATAGCTTGTTTTCTTGATCTAAATATTAAAATCAGTAATATACCAGGATGGAGGCAGCCTCAATTGTGGTTCTGTGTTTAAAAAGCACACAAAACATCTGTTAAATACACTGAGGTGAGTTTTGAGCTTCTGCTTTAATTGCTTGATCGAACAGCAGCAGTAGTGAACTAAAATATTTCTCCAAGAAGAGCTTGGTATAGCGGCAGTGTTTTTACATGAGACCTGCACCTGACACATTATAAGATCAGTCATTTCTTGCCACGGCAATCCCCTTTGCAGATGCTTTTGATGACACTCCGACAAAACTCTGCAACATAAGAACTCCTAGGACCAGAACTCTTAACACACTCTAGTGAAGAGCACTGGCAACACCAGATTTTCCTCTGGACCCCCACCCTACGGTAGAGTGCCCCTCAGACTGCAGCTCCCCTAGGTGGGGAACCAGATGTACAGTTTCTTATAGTTTACTGTCAACCTCCTTTTTTCACCAACTTCCCAATACCACCTGTCAAAGCGGCTACCGCCATCGTTTGTTATAACTTCTTGAGTGGCATAGCACTCGCCGCCATATCTTTAATACATTCTCCACTTTTGTTATATTGGAGAACAAAAGTTTTGATTCTTTGGCAAGACACTTTGGCAAGGCTTAGGCCAGTTTAAAGGCTCTTGAACCTCAGCCATTTGGTCAGTTGGTTCAGCGTATAGCTCACCGAAACCCAAATTACCTGTCCGGTCTGCTACTCTTAAAAATATACTCATGTCTTTTACACAGGAGAATGACTTTCCCACTTGCGAAGTGACCATTGCTATTAATTGTGATTTAGTTGGAAGGTACATGAAAGGGGTGCTCACTTCTTTCTTCCAGATCTCAGTGGAATGTATCAGTGGCTTACCATAACAGTTGTTGGCACAATTACGGTCTCTGGGAAGGGAAGGCATACCAATCACAAAGTGGGAGCTTTCTCGTAGATCAGCAAAGGCATGGGAGCTTGGGAGCTCAGTTAGCCAAGATCCCTGAACTATTAAGGCTATACATTTGTTTAGATTTGATGAATGGTTACTTGGCTTAAGCCATCGCAATAACCCAAATATGTTCCAAGAAACCATCTTGCTTGTGTCCAATAGATCCATTCACAATTTAGAGCAGTGGAAATCCAGAAGGTATAGATCCACTTTCTTTAGCAACTGAGTTATCTTCGGCTTGCCGAACTGTCTGTCGAAGCATGCAGCGTGGGGTGATTCTGGGGTGTTCAGACTCTGAACCACCAAAGGATGTCTCACTCTTCACAGCACATCAGTTTGCTTCACCCCTCCACCAGGTGTAATCGCCACACTTTGGTGACATCAGCATGGAGTTTGTTTATTTATTTCTCTGCACTGGCCTTTCCCCACGTCCTTTCCCATTGTAAGCAGGAGGGTGAAAGGGAAGGTCAGAATGACTAAAGATCTGTTGCTCTGCCCAATCCATCAGGGTGCGCCCAGTACCTGCATTATAGTCTTGGAGTCACGCACACCTGTGACTCCTCACTTGAGTCCTAGCATAGGTGCAGTACTTTGCATTAGAGATAAAAGCAAAAGAGTAAATGGACAGCATCTTCCCAACCCATTCACCCCACCACTGCAGTCGTCAAGGAAGTTGCCCACAAAGTCTGCTCCTGAAACATCAGTAAGTGTGGAAAAAAACCTAAAACGTAAACATCTTTGTTGTTCAAAAATATACTAGTCTTAAAATCATATCAATATATTATAACACAGTAAATAATTAATGCACTTTACTGATGGTGCGTTTCTATGAGCAAGAAAGAGCCACCAAGCACAAATTACATGGTTCCAAGATGAAGGATTGCAATTATCAAAGGGGGTTCTATTGAACAGTAGTGTATGTATGCTGTGGGATTAAGCTAATAAAATAAGCTAATTCTCGCCTACATGTGTGTCCAAAGCATCTGCTAGCCTTAGGTTTCCGGGAAGACATTTGTATACCAACAGATTTGTTCTACAGCTAGTAATGTCACACTTGATTACTCAAAAACAAGCTAAATTAGTGCTGTCTTTAAGAAGCAATCAGAGTAGAGCTCAAGTGACCTGCCAGATTTACAGAGATGTTTGCAAACATATAGGTGGTCTCTAATTTTATTATCACTAAATAGAGAATGAGGGCTGAAAAGAATTTCCCCACCCTTAAGTTCAAGGTAATATTTGTTCACCACTCAGTAAGAACTGCTCTTTAATCAGGCATTATGCTCGCTTACGAAGATGTAAATCATATCATGTGCTTTATCACAGTGGTAGATTAATGATGTCATCCTGAATTATTGACTGAACACAGATTCAGATACAGAAGAAGCAATGGCTGTTGTGTAATTCTCCTTTCTAACACTGGCTCCACTCTCTCCAAGAGCTGGCACAATTTATTGGCTCTCTTTGGATCCCTAGATGCAGATGCTGTTCATCCTCTAGCCACTGGCATAGGTTACCTTCTACCAGGCAAGCACATAGTTTCATTTACAATTTCTAGTAGCTTTTGTGCACTTCTCTGGCACACTTTGAAATCATATTGCTTCTAGGCTCTTATCTTAATCTAAAGTCACCACATGATTGGATGTGTGACCACCAGAGATCAAGCCAGACCTCTGGGGAATGCATTGTCCAGTGACTAAGGCACGGGTACCACAGTATAAACTGCAGGAAAGGGAGACTTAAAGGACTTTTCAGATTGTGTTAAGGTGGCATCTCAGCAGTGATGTATGGTGAGATTCTTGTGGTTATGATAAATTTGACTCTCCCACTGCTCCAGCAACCTGAGAGAAAATGCCCGATGTGATTGGGGAGGAAAATGTGGGAGCTAGGGGGCTTGCTCGTTTTTTTTTTTTAAAGTGGTTGTTCCCATAACAGCCAAATAGTTTTAAAAGGTTTGAAGATAAAGGGCGAGAATGTGGACCCATCGCTACCGACCAGTCGAAGTCATCTGCGGTAAGGGTGTTCTGAGGCCCACCCTCAACTTTACTTTTAAGGGCAATGTAGATGATCGGGTACCTCCAGTAGAGCGACGCGTGACTTTAGATTGTGGTGTATTACGAAATAACATAGATAGTTTATTTGAAAAGATAGGTAAATAAATGGATCTCAAAGCTTTCGTCTTAGTGTCGAACAGCATGAATTAACTTCAGTCTCATTTCATCCCGGCCTTTTGCTTTGTATCTCTTGCTTCTGGTAAACTCTCCTCCAGGGCGGTCCTCATGTTTGTTCTTTCAGATCTTTAATAGTCGTCGCTTGAAGAGGACCTGTGGTGAATGCGACGCCTGCAACAGGGTGAAAGACTGCGGCAAAGGCGACTTCTGTCGGGATAAGCCGAAGTTTGGCGGCAGGAACTTGAAGCACCAGAAATGCAGATGGCGGCAGTGCCACCTCTATCCCCTGGTGGGTTTCCCCAGTTCCCTTTTTGTGCCCTTTTCATAGGCTCTTAAATATGGCGGGGCTTTTACACTTTACTTATCCAGGGACAGTATCACTTCATAACAATCACTGAAGGATTTGACTTACTTACAGAACCGCCTCCCTTAATGACTGAAAAAAATGTGCAGTTGTTATTTGAGCCTGGTTCTTCTGGGACTGGTAGCATGCAGTTGTTCCAGTGGTGTGCATTTCTGTGGGGGGTCTATACCCAGAAATATGTAGTGGCAGTCCCTCATCTGTGGTTACTTTTGATAGGGGGAAGCGCATGCGTTTTATTTGGGGGATGATGTGGCCTTGTCAGCTACAACTAGGCAATCAGTTTTCCCAAATATTCTAGTCCACGAGGGCCTATATACTGTGATTACTTTTCCTTTATTTCTTTGATCTATTTTAGGGAAAAAGGCAAATTGGATACAAATTCCATGAGGCAAATGTGGCTATTAAGCGCCTCAATAGGATCAAATACCCAGCCGCCAATGCACCTCCTGGCAGAGTGAGTACTTTAATAAAGGTTTCTACATTGCCTTTCCCTGATGGTATTAAAGTAAGAACCTCTGTTCTGAGGTGCTACATTATCGTTTTTATCTTGTTTTTTTCCTAAATGAGGACGAACATAAATGGTAGGAGCCTGCATCTCAATTTGGGATATACATATATATTGAAGTGTATGATGGTTATATTTCTGTTCATGCCACTGACCAGTGTTTAGGTAAGCAGTTTATGACAAACTGCCTTTCTTTGATTTGATATGGAGAGCCATTGATATCCACCATTTAAAGAAAGAAATTAATTGAAATTCGCTTGTAACAAATAATTCATATCTTGAAACGCTCAAGAATAATGGCGTGGTACTCCTGATGGGAGGCAGTGAGATTACAGTTGGGCGGCACAATTAGGGATTCCGAGAACAAGGAGTTTCCTTTAGCTTTTAAGCCACAATGATCTTGTAGTATTTAGATTTGTAATATCTATATGTAGAAAGGAAAGAGAAAAGTTGTGACATGTTCTCTTCTGGACCCTCACTTAACGTGGCCTTGGACGTACCAAAATCCCAAAGGTAGCTGAAGTGATGTCCTTCACTGTTTGACCCCTACAAAATCATAAGATGGACACCTTCATTAGCAACTCAACAATATCCTGTTGACTCCTGAGGGATTAGCGGATTGGGTGAAATTGCATGAATTAATCAGGACTCTGTGAGCTAGTTTTGAATCTTCTCTGTGACGTGCCTTTCACACTCCGTTTTCGATCAGGCAGTGGACATTGTGACATTACCACTCGTAACTAATTAACAAAGGGGTTAAATTATTCCTTTGTATTAACAAGATACTAATGCTAAATGCAATATTAAATCCTCGTCAACCAATAGTAACACTTAATAAGAGATATGCTAAAGTAACCAATGTTATCATTCCTGGTAAGAACAATAATAATAATACTTGTTGTTATTGATAGTAATAATAGTAATACAATAATTATCATAATAATAATGACCATGAACTATACAACTTTGTTTTTCTGGAGGACCAAAATTAAAGATGTGACATTCTACATCATGCAAAACTACTTCTTATACCATGAAAATCCTGATGGCAAAAGGTGGATCTTCCTCATTACAGTCTCCTGGTAATGTCCCATTTACCTACTCCCATTTACCTGCACTGTGCGGAGGGTAAAAGTCAATGGAAATACATGTAGTTTCCCAAGAAACTGGTGGATAATCAGGAAATTCGAAGAATATTGTTAATACAATGTACCTGATTCCCCCAATGCCTAATTTCTTCACATAGTTTCTCTTGGATGTTTCACCTGCTTGCAGTAGGCACAATCCCTGCATGTCAGGGTGTTTCCCCTGATCTGCAGTTTTTCCTCTGATCTCGTAATCCCAGCGTGGGCAGTTACTAGCCTCGCCAGAATTATTATGGGGCTCATAATGAGGTTCTAAATGTGTAGCCTACAAGCTCACCTAGCTCCACTATGGCCATCCTGGTCCCTTTTGTCTCAGTATACAGACTACCTTATCCTCTTCCTCATTTTATCAGGTCCTTCACTTGACATCTTTTACTTCTGTTAACTGTCTGCTTTTCTTTTCCCTGGTCCTGGTCTTTCTGGTTTTGAAGAAACGATGGTTCCAAAGGAAATGCCATAAATGTGGCCCCTGCACGCAGAAGGAGGACTGTGGCAAATGCGACTTTTGTCTGGATAAGCCGAAGTTTGGAGGGCCTAACTTGAAATGCCAGAAGTGCCGATCGAGGCAGTGCAAATTCTTCGCCTTGCCCCATCTTAAAAATTTCATAAATCGGGTATGAGCCTTTGTCGCATATAGTACGGAACATTTGTCCGTGGGTTAGAGGATTGAACCGTTCCTACATGAAGGGAGGACACCTGCCAGGGCCAGTCTAGTGATGGTGTTGTCAGTGAGGTACACAATTTTTCATACTGAATCCTAATGGCATGTTTAGGAGGGATCCTTTATCTACTAATTAATTTGCTTTTCAGAAATATTACAATGGTGTGCAGATGATTTTACTAGCTCTTTCCAAAGCCAACCTAGGGAACCTAGGTATTCTATTCTTAAGCAGGCTATTACAACGGAATAGGTCTACTGTTGCCTGCACAGTAATTCATCACTCTTAATCTTGACATTGTAGTTAAATGCTAATTTAACATTAATCATACCTCACTTATGTACACTATGCATCCAGGCCGTGTGGACTCCAAGACTCTACCATGGGTGACTTAGTTAAAATGCAAAGTAGTCTTTGCAACACGTCAAAAACGGTTCACATTAACATGTACTGGTAGCAGTTTTTGGCTACAGTTGATAATGTCTGCAGTGGCAGTCCTGATTGCATACACTTGAAGTCACTCATGTGTTAATGACAAAACGGTGAGCATTTACACCATGATGTGTTGGAGAAGGTTGGTTGTAAACAGGATGTAGGGTATCTGATAGCTGCTCTCTTCTTCTGTGGCCTGAAGTATTTGGTGGACCACAGAGAAGTGGTCAGGCTCACATCTGCCTCTTTTCACTGTTTGTATCTGCTTTGCTTCTTCATGGCCCACAGAGCTTTATTGTCAATTTCGACCATGGTGTGGGGTCAGTAGAAAGCTGCCTGGCTCCTCTGTGCCTGCTGTCACCTTCCCTCTCCAACATTCACAAGGCAGTTGAGGGTACAGTACCTACGACAGCAACTGGGCATAGTGAATTAGTATTAAAAGCACCCCCACCCACCTTTGAGCAAGGCACATATCTTTCCCCTGCATTGCCAAGGCACAGGGGGTATTTTTTAGTCTCTACCTTGATCTAGGGAGAAAGGGATACTGCTACACCAAAACAGGAAAAGTATGGGGGCGTATTTTCTCCTCTTCGTCTCATGTCCATGGATGGGAGGTTACAAAAAGAACAGCAGCCATTATCTGTGACCTTGCCAAATGCTGTGGGACACAGAAGAGTAGGGCTGCTATCAGCTGTGCTGGGATCCTCTTGTAGTTCAGAGCAGGGTGCAGGGGCAGCTGAAAGCTGCCTTGCTCATGACAGCATGTTGCAACACATGGAGGTGCTCACAACAGTTCTCCAGGGTCTCTTACAATTTGAAAACTAGAGCTTTTGGGTACCTCCTGTCCTTAGGCATTCTGGGTCCACAAGGGTGCAATGGTTCTCTTCCATTGAACAAAAGTGTCTGCTACAGTAGGCCCTTTTGCAAAATGTTTCAATCTTTCCTGATGTTCGCATTCATCCGGAGTGATTAAAATACAAACAAATCCTATGCTGCCTTTCGAAAGAAAAAACAGGGCACATCTCCGCTTTCCTGTCCTTGATTGTAAGAAGCTGGCTTTTTATTGTGTGCGCCAATGTAAGGGCACACCATGCAAAACGTCCAGATGACCCCTATTTAGATTACAGGGTTTACTTTAATAATCCCTACTGCTCTATTAGTGTTAGTGTGGTCGAGCAGTTTAGGCTTATCAGAGGGGAGTGTTAAGCATTTGTTGTAGTCAGTATATGGTACACACACTCAAAACGAAATCTGAGACCCGTTGTAGGAAGTTGGCTCTGTATATACAATCTCAAAGTAAGAGATAGCATGCACCGAGTCCAAGGGTTCCCTTTAGAGGTAAGATAGTGGCAAAATTAGATAATTCTAATGCTCTATTTTGTGGTAATGTGGTCGAGCAGTAGGCTTATGAGAGGGTAGTGTTAAGAATTTGTTGTACACACACAGGCAATACATGAGGAACACACACTCAAAGACTTTACTCCAGGCCAAAAGTTTTTCTATAGAAAAATATATTTTCTTAATTTATTTTTAGAACCGCAAGTTCAAAATTTGAAGTAAATACATAAAATGCAAGGTACTCCGCACAGGTAAGTTAGGAACTTTGAATTAGAGCAATAACATATACAGGTTTTGGTAAAATGGCAATAAGCTATTTTAAAAGTAGACAGTGCAAAAATCAACAGTTCCTGGGGGAGGTAAGTATTGGTTAGATTGTGAGGTAAGTAAGACACTTACAAGTCTCAGTTCCTGGGCATAGGCAGCCCACTGTTGGGGGTTCAAGACAACCCCAAGGTTACCAACCAGCAGCTCAGGACCGGTCAGGTGCAGAGGCTAATGAGGTGCCCAAAACCCATAGGCGCCTATGGAGAAAAGGGGTGCGCCGGTTCGAGTCTGCCAGCAGGTAAGTACCTGCGTCCTCGGGGGGCAGACCTGCAGAGTTTTGTAGAGCACTGGGGGGACACAAGTAGGCACACAAAACACACCCCCAGCGATACAGGGGAGGTGGGTGCGGTGTGCAAATCAGGCATCGGATTTTGTATTGGTTTCAATGGAGGGACACGGGGGTCACTCTAGTGGTGCAGGCAGGGCACAGGGGGGGCTTCACGTGCCAGCCACCACCTGGGCTAGGCAGAGGGTCACCTGGGGGTCACTCCTGCACTGAAGTTCGGTTCCTTCTGGTGCAGTGCTTGGTCCAGGCGTCGGGTCCCTTGTTACAGACAGTCGCGGTCAGGGGGAGCCTCTGGATTCTTTCTGCAGGCATCGCTGTGGGGATGCAGGGGGGTCAACTCGGCTACTCACGGGGTCGCAGTCGCCGGTGAGTCTTCCCTGTAGTGTTGGTTCTCTGGATCTCGAGCCGGGGGCGCCGGGTGCTGAGTGTGAAGTCTCACGCTTCCGGTGGGAAGAGTGAGGTCTTTAAAGTTGTAGAAAAGTTGCAATTTTGTGACAGGTTGTTGAGCAGAGCTGCTGCTCACGGGAGTTTCTTGGTCCTGGGGTTCAGGGTAGTCCTATGAGGCTTCAGAAGTCGCTGGTCCCTGTTGGATGCGTCGCTGGTTGCAGGTTTTCGAGTCAACGGACAGGCCGGTAGGGCTGGGGCCAAAGCAGTTCCGTCGTCTCTGCAGGCTTGTAGGTCAGCAGTCTTTCTTCTTTAGTTCAGGTTGCAGGAATCTGATTTCCTGGGTTCTGTGGTGCCCCTAAATACTAAATTTAGGGGTGTATTTAGGTCTGGGAGGCAGTTACCAATGGCTACTGTCCTGGAGGGTGGCTACACCCTCTTAGTGCCTCCTCACTGAGGGGAGGGGGGCACATCCCTATTCCTATTGGTTGAATCCTCCAAAACTAAGATGGAGGATTTCTAAAGGCAGGGATCACCTCAGCTCAGGGCACCTTAGGGGCTCTCCTGACTGGTGGGTGACTCCTCCTTGTTTTCCTAACTATCTCCTCCAGCCTTGCCGCCAAAAGTGGGGGCAGTGGCCGGAGGGGCGGACATCTCCACTAGCTGGGATGCCCTGTGGCGCTGTAACAAAGGGGGTGAGCCTTTGAGGCTCACCGTCAGGTGTTAATGTTCCTGCAGGGGGAGGTGTGAAGCACCTCCACCCAGTACAGGCTTTGTTCCTGGCCACAGAGTGACAAAGGCACTCTCCCCATGTGGCCAGCAACTCGTCTGGTTGTGGCAGGCTGGCAGAAACTGGTCAGCCCTACACTAGAAGTCAGATTGGTATTCAGGGGGTATCTCTAAGATGCCCTCTGGGTGCATGTTACAATAAATTCCACACTGGCATCATTGTGCATTTATTGTCCTGAGAAGTTTGATACCAAACTTCCGAGATTTCAGTGTAGCTGTTATGGAATGGTGGAGGTCGTGTTTGACAAACTCCCAGACCATATACTCTTATGGCTACCATACACTTACAATGTCTAAGATTTTGCTTAGACACTGTAGGGGCAAAGTGCTCATGCACATATGCCCTCACCTATGGTATAGTGCACCCTGCCTTAGGGCTGTAAGACTTAGGGGGTCATTCCGACCTTGGCGGCCGGCGGTTTGCTGGCGGGAACACCGCCAACAGGCTGGCGGTGTCCCGCCAGCAAGTATGACCGTGGCGCAAAAGCCACGGCCATACCGCCGGCCCCTCCATTTTCCCGCCAGGTTTCCGCCTGGTGGGCATAATCCCCAGGGCAGCGGTGCAAGCACCGCTGCCCTGGGGATTATGAGTCCCCGACCGCCAGCCTGTCCGTGGCGGTAAACACCGCCATGGAAAGGCTGGCGGTGAGGGGACGCAGGGGGCCCCTGGGGGCCCCTGCACTGCCCATGCACTTGGCATGGGCAGTGCAGGGGCCCCCAGGCATAGCCCTGTCGCGTATTTCACTGCCCGAATTTCGGGCAGTGAAATGCGCGATGGGTGCTACTGCACCCGCTGCACATCAACATTGCCGCCGGCTCTATTACGAGCCGGCGGCAATGTTGATGTGCCATTTCCGCCGGCCCAGCGGAAATGTCGGAATAGGGAGGCATGAATACCGCCGGCAATAGCGGTATTCTGTCTCCCCCGGCCTCGGCGGTCTGGAAGAAAGACCGCCGAGGTCGGAATGACCACCTTAGTCATTTTCTCCCCACCAGCACATACAAGCTGTGAGGCAGTGTACATGTGCTGAGTGAGGGGTCCCCAGGGTGGCATAAGACATGCTGCAGCCCTTAGAGACCTTCCCTGGCATCAAGGCCCTTGGTACCAGGGGTACCAGCTACAAGGGACTTATCTGAGTGCCAGGGCTGTGCCAATTGTGGAAGCAAAGGTACAGTTTAGGGAAAGAACACTGGTGTGGGGGCCTTGTCAGCAAGGTCCCAGCACACTTTCAATCAATACTTAGCATCAGCAAAGGCAAAAAGTCAGTGGGTAACCATGCCAAGGAGGCACTTCCTTACACCCGTTTATAAAAAGATTACACAAATTTTTAAATATTTTAGACACCAAGGTCCTCGATATCAGGGAAGTACTTTTGGAGTTATGAATTTTTTGAAAAAACACAATAGTTTTTGAGGTGGTAGCTTTGAATGCGGCAATGTTTTCCTATGGGAGGAAAAACATATACTGCATACATACACTTGCAAGTGTTTGTCGAAGGGGCCGTTTAGGAATTATGGTTCTGGGGGGCCAAGGCCCAAAGATCCACCAGCTGTTCAGGTTTACCTGCCCTGATGTGTCCGGTGCAGAGGTGCTGGTCGCATTGGTCGTCTTGAGTGCTACAGTGGTGGAAGTTTAAAGGGACCTGTCAAATCAACAGATGCTAAAAAGGGGGACTTGGGGACAAGTTCGGGAAACTCCAAGGAGGACTCGGTTGATGGGTACTCTTAGACCAAGGGGACATAGTCAGAAATCATGAACCTGGGCTGTGGGTCTCGTGTGCAGAGAAGCTTGGCTGGCCATTGGTGCTGGAGGTTCTCATAGTTCTTGAGTTGACCTGGAGAAGGAGAGAACACAAGACAGCAAGTCCACTCTCAGTGCAGACATCATTGGTCCTGAAGTCCCTTTATGGCAGATCAGCTTTTGCGGCAGTGTTGTCTGGACACTCAAGAGGCCTTGGTTGTGGCAAATGCTCTGGTACACAGGGTACTGATGCATGGAGGGTCTAACGTCCCAAAACTCACTGGAGAGACAAGGGCTGAGCTCCTCAAACCATGGTGACCTCCTCCTCAGAAGATGCTCCCTCGGAGGGCCAGATAGCCAGCAAAACTTGCAGTTGATGCCTGCAAATGCGTGGGGCGGCTCCTACACCCCAAGGCAGAGATGCTGAGTGTTTGTTGAAGAGCTGAACAGTCCTCCAAGGGTTTGGGGGGATGCACTGCTGTTGGACAAGTCAGGTTGGTGCAATTATCGAGGTACCGGCTGCAAGGCAGGGTTTGGTGCCAAGTTCAGGGGTAGCCATGCAGTTCTCGCGGTGACTGCTCTTCTTTGTCCTTCTTGTGTTTCCAGGTAGATCAATCTGTCAATCTGGTGTTGAGGGGCCCCCTAAATACTCAGTTTTGGGGTCTTAAGGGGAGTGTAGGGTCGTAGCCAATGGTCATATATGGGGTGTAGTCGCTCCTCATTGGGTGACTACACCCCGTACATGACCACTTCCTGTGGGGATTGGGCATAACCTTGACCCAGAGTTCTCTAGTTTCAGCAAAACCAAGATGGTGTTACCCTTCCTCAACCGTCCACTTCAGGTGGCCACCTTGGGGTGTACCTAGCTTGTAACTATCTAATTTATCCCCTGCTCTGGTGCCAAATGGGCCTCAGGAAGGGGAAGGCTTTCCCCAGGTCTGTGGGAAAGCCAGGGTCGCATATCAAAGGTGGCAGGGGCTTTGAAGCCCCTTGCTCTGATATGCTAAATCAGTAGCCATCCTGCTGAAAGTGTGATTACTTTCATCCAGTGCGGACACTCTTTCTGGCCTCTGAGAGCTTGGAGAAGGTCAGAAACTCGTCTGTGGCGCAGGCTGAACAACACCAGTCAGCCAGCACACTAAGAGACTAGTAAGATTTTTTGGGGCTCCTCGAAGGTGTCCTCTGCGTGCATGTCATAATAAATCTGAGCCTGGTATCAGTATAGATTTATTACTTAAGAAGAGGTGTTTGATACCACACATACCAACAAAGAGTATCCCACTATCTAAACTAGCTTGTGTGTACCTTGCCAGTGATTGCCACCTACAAGAACTAATAAAAAGAATCTTCCTCTTGTTTATATATAACCCTTACCCACTCCAGTAGTGGCATGCTTCATCATCTGATTCACTCTGGTGTCTAAAAGCCAAAGCCAGGATGGCCTCAACCGTATTCTAAGGAGAACTGAACCAAACACCAGCGAAGCCATTATGTAGCTGGGTAACTCATAATGTGCCCAGTACATGTCTTCAAAATGTCTTCCTGAACACTTGCAACATCTAGCAATGGAACTAGGCATCACAGGGTTACATCTGCTCTTCGATGTGTGCCCTCACGTGTAATATAATGCACCCTTCCTTAGGCCCTTAATGCCTGCTGTAGGGGTGGCTTACATATATTATATGCAGGAGGTGTGATGAAATAGCACACAGAGTGTGGGTAGTGTTGTGTTTCAAAAATGGTTTACACCATTTCTTACATTCTGCAATGGCAGTCTGCATGTGTTTGATTGTGGGTCCCTTAGGGTGGCATAATACATGCTGCAACTGTAGGAAAGTCCCCTCCTTCTGACATGGTTACCCCCACTTTCTGGCTGATGTGTGTTTAGACTGTTTCCATTGGGATCCTGCTAATCAGGACCCCAGTGATTGTGCTCTTTCCTCTAAATATGGTTGTCTTCAATTGGCATACTGGTGTATCCATGTAAGTCCCTGGTAGGTGGTACTTACGTACCCAGGGCATTGGTACACCACTGGACCCCCATGGGCTGCGTCATGTATTATGACAACCCGTGCTGCTGCAGCCCCTCAGACACGATTCTGCCCTCTAGCTGCTTGACCGGCTTGAGAAGGGGACAGGAGAACAAAGGATTTCCTGCAGGAGAGGGGTGCAACCTCCTCTCCTTTGGAAGTAGGTGTTTCTGGGCTGGGCAAGGGTAGCCCCCCCCACTCCACTGGGCTGCTTTGAAGAGCGCATTTGGTGCCCACCTTGCATAATCTGGTTTGCACCAGTCCAGGGACCCCTGATCCCTGCTTTGGCATGAAACACAGAAAGGAAAGGGGAGTGTCCATGCCCCTGTCCAGCTCCATCCCTAGGGTGGTGCCCAGAGCTCATCCAGGTGGTCACGTGGTTCTGCCATCTTGAAACCAAGATGGGCAGAGGCCTATGGGAGCATCTGACTGGGTAGGCCAAGTTGGTGACATCAGAGATCCCTCCTGATGGGTGGTTACTCCAGAGAGTGGCTAAACCCCCTTTTTGGGTTATGTAGGGACTCCATTGAGGGTGGGTCCTCAGATTAGTCGTGCAGGACTCCACCAGGACTTCTCTGCAAAGACAACTTCTGCTCCTGGTCTGCAGGACCACTGCTGGGCAACACAGGAACCGAGCAAGACTACAATGCCTGAGAAGACTTCTCTTTGCAAAATTGTTTCCGTGGCTCCTGTCACCAATCTGCTACATTTCCATGGCTGTGCATCCTCTGAGGTCGGCAAGACTTCAGCTGCACCAAAGAATCAAGAAGGGAATCTCCCTTGGAGTGAAGGAGTCACCCCCTGCATCTGCAGGCACCTAGGGCAGCGACGTCTGACTGGTGGGATCCTCTGTCCTCCGCATCTGCGAAGATTCTCTGATACATGTGGTGGTTCTGAAGGCTCCCCTGGGTCCTCTCTGCCTTCTGTCCAACATGGGAGACGGTAAGCTCTTGCTCTGCCACTGGGACAGAATACCTGTGCACCGCAACTGTTGCACCTGCCAATGCTTGTTGACGCCTTCCATGAGGGATCTTTAGGCTCTAAGTACCCCCTGTCTCCAGCACTCTACCTCTGCAAGGACTGTCTCCTCCCTCCTGCTCCAGCGACGTGGGACTCCTCTTCAGGTGTGCTGCCTGGGCCTCTCTGTGACTTACTGTGCCTGCTGCCAGTGGGGGCTCCAACTGCTTCTGCTGGATCTCCTGAGGGTCAGCCCAGGCTCCCCTCCAAGGGTCGAATCCCCAGGACCTTGCTGGTCTTCCACAGCTCTGCAAAACTTCCAATAGCTTCTCTTGTATTTGCTTGTTGGTGGCCATCCTGAACACTGACCTGACTGCAGTCCTGCGACCATCGAGGAACAGTTCGTAGGCAACTTCAAGGACTCCTCTGCAGCTCCTGTACCCCGCAGCTGGACTTCATCCCTTACCGTCGACAGGTCCTCTTTACCTGGAATCCGACCTTGGGTTCCAATGATCTGGTAATGCTTCTGCTTACTCCAACCACAACATCCCCATGTTAGCCTATGGGAAAACCTGGTAAATTACCTCTCTGCACCCGGCCGCTGGGGATTTTCTAGGCACTTAACTTTTGGGGTTCCACTCTTTCCCAACGCTTGTCTAACTACTTCATACACTCTGTTGGGGACACCTGTTCGCATTAAACATTTTTAGTATATGGTTTGCCCCTCTATAGGACCCTTGCTAATCTATGCTTTTCCTAATGACTTGCCTGTGTATATCTGGTGTGTTCATACCTCCAAAGGGAGTGGTACCAATGGTGGTCTAATGTGCCTACGAATAAGTACTGTTACTTTTGCAACACCGTGTGGGTCCTTTGAGGTGTGATACATTTCTGTGTGACTACTGTGGTATTGCAAGTGCTTCACATGCCTTCTAGATACGTTTTGGCTGTTCACCACAGCTACCCCAGGAGCCCTGGTTGTCTAGACACTGTAACACTCACTAATAGGGTTTGCCTCTACCCAACATAAAGTATAACACCCTAGGTGTCCACCACACTGGGACTGCTTCCCACAGCAACCCTTGGGGGACCCACTTTAGTACCCATGCCCTGGGTACCATTTACTAGGGACTTATAGGGGAGCTAAAGTCCTTGCCCATTGTGCTACAATTGTCATTTGTCTCATTTTTAGGGAAAGAGCACTGCCACTGGGGACTGATCAGCAGGGATCCAGTGCACTACCAGAGTCACAAAACAGCAGCTAGTAGTCCAAATAGTGGCAAAAAAGTGGGTGGAAACCTGCAAAAAGCCTGCTTTCCTACATTGAACAGGAGTACAAGAGGTTTAAACAAAAAAAAGCAGAGGGCACCTAGTAGCTGCTTCACTTCCCCATGTCCCACAGTGTGCTGTGTGCCATGGAGAGGCAGACAATTTACAGCTGTTCCGGGGCTTTGTTCCAAATTGAGATTAGAGTGCTTGGAGACACCTCAGCAGCCCCAGTGCCTATACACCCTCCTTGAAACATCCACACTGTCATCATTATACAGCACCCACCCACCATCACACACACACCACCATATCCACCATCATACAGCTACACATTCCCCCATCAGACAACCTCATAACCACACTCATTACCATATGCGCACATACCCAATGTCAGATATCCATAGAACCAGCATTTATTCATACATTCATGTAGTATTTACATAGCACAAACCTAGACAAAGGCAGTGCAGCACTGCACAGAGTGAAAGGCAAGAGAATAGAACTAGGATTTCCGCCACCACGAGATTGGTACATCCTATTACTTAGTGGTCGGTTGTTCAAGCTTGAACTTTGAAAGGAAAACCCCGATATTGGTGTGCCTTCTCTGAACTAGCGCTGTTTTCATAATGGTGAATCCCCAGGCAGAAAACATCGCACTTAATATGCGACACCCGCTCACAGGACATCTGTTAGCACATGGTCTAACGAACCAGGGGGGTCCGGTCACGTTTGTGGTGGACGCCCATGCAGCTTGTAGAACAGAGCTTTTTTATTCTTGGGTAGTATTTCCTGCAGTTGATGGGGGTACAAACACTTTTCACGAATACACTCTTGCTAATGTCCCTGGACAATACAGGGCATATGCATATTTAGAGATACCTCTATCTTATCAAGAATATAATAATTGGTTTGATGGCGCCCTACCCCACACCGTAGCACCTGTTAGGTTAGGTCCACTGAGTGATGATGGTCCTACCTGGCCTTTATTGGCTACCTATACACCACATCCTGCGGTTGCTCAATTGGCAGTGGCTGAAGTTCGTCGCTTATATACGGAATTAACGGCTACATATAGACGTTTAGTTCAATTTCTGATGCAGACACTTAACACAAACCCAGCGTGTGCTGCTCCGGCGCAGCCTCATGCAGTGGTTCCGGGTGTCAATCCGGCCACTGTACACTCAGTTATGTGTAAAGTACTGGCTAAACGTGAGGAAACTCCATTTTGGCTGGCGCAAAAAATTAATACGCTGGAAGCAGTATTTCCCCATATGGGACCTCAGGATAAACATAGAATATTGACGGTGTGTTTGCCGTATGGAATGGTTCCACCTGTGGACCATTGTAATACTTGGGGCACGGTGTTTGCCGCGCTCTACACTACAGCACACGGTACACCAACATTGGCTAATCTACCGGACGTGCTGAAACAAATTCAGGATGAATATGGGGCTGCCCCAGCCTTAGATTTAGGGATGCAGCTGATGGGCAATTTTGCTGCGGTTTCTTCTATTATTTTGAGTAATCTCAAAGGGGAGGCAGTGGCACTAGCGGTGCGTATGCGTCTTCGAGACGTCCCGCAAGGTAACCCGGAGCGGGAACTGCCGAGAATAATAGCAGAAACATAGTCAAGTATCGGTCGTGATAGCCTTGGGGCTAGACCGCAAAAACCCCAGTTACAGGGTAAGAATAGTATGGATACTACTAAACAACTACAATCTCAGGGTACTAAAAAGCGCTGGGAGAAAAAACAACAGACACCTAAAAAAGATACGGGACAATCTCTGCAACCGGAGACCCCGCAGAATAGGTATAATCTCAGGAATAGGGATAATTTGAAGACGCCTGATAGATATCAATATACTGATACACGTCAATCTCGTTCCTTTCAGGACTCATCGGAAAAGAGAAATGAGAGAGGTGGGCGGTCAGAGCAGAGAACAGAGGGAGATTCCGACCAGGGAACCACAACTAGACGCTGACTGCCTCGTTGCAGATGCTGAACCAGATCACAGGCCTTTGCTGAGGTATGAGGTTGATGTCTTCCCAGGGAATCTGAAAGGCAAGTTAGAAGCTTAACATGCTGTGCTCGAAATAGAACGAACTGAGGGAGAGTAGAAATTATTAACACCATGATAGCGTTATTCATATGTTTCACTCTGCTCGTGACTATTTCAATCCTACTGTGTTGTATGGTTCTGGTTATTGCGGCTCACGCCTTAATATCTAAAATGCAGTCGTTTTATTAAAACAATATATAAAACTTAAATTGCCTTTGTCATTTGTATATGAAATCATACTGTAAATGAGAGAGCTGGTTTGGATCTGAGTGACCACGACTTCCCTGAGAAGTTCCAAAGATGTCATGCGCTCGGCTGCCCAATCATCCCTTCCCCTTGGGAGAGATGAGGCACTGCTAGTTAGCCGGAGCAAAACCGGATTTAGGGTGACAGAGGTCCTTCCAAGTGGGTCAGACTCAGTCCCCCACACCGTGAATGATCCTGCTACCTAGAAATCCAGTAGTCTCATTTAGGATAATGAGAGCCCACGCGACATCGCGGAATCTCCCTCTTGCGTGTATTGGGACAAGGAAGTGTTTTTATAACTAACATGTCAGCGTGATCACAAAATGTCCCTACGCAAGAACGCAAAGACTAAACTCCTACTACGTCTATCGGCAATGTACCAGACTGTATCCTTGACTGAAGCACAGAGTGAACAGGAATGTGTTATTGAGAACTCCAGCGCTGAAGCAGGCTAAACAGTGTGATATAAAAAATAAAACAAGACCATAGAACTGGTTATTTGAAAAATAACAGTACGAAGCTGAATAAAAAGCATTTAGAGCAAAGTGCACAGAGGCTCTAAGCTGCGAGCAAAGGAATAAAATACATCCAGGGCAAAGAGCACAAAGGCCTAAAGCCTGAAGCTAACGCGCAAAGGATACATAAAACTGACCACACTACACCCTCCCCTTGTTGGTAGCAAGTGGTTCTAATATAATAAAAATATGCCCCAGATACAAAAAATACATCAAATATATTTCGACAAGGTCAGAGCACAGCAAAGCAGAAAACTAATTTTAAATTGGGAAGCATGTGACGGTAAAGCCAAATTCGATATAATGTCAATTTAACGAAAAAAAAAAAAAATCCAATTCTTAGATAGAAGCCACGGAAAGCAGGAGATCCTCCACTTCGACAGATGTCAACATCGGAAAATCCACGCCAAAAATTATCATGGAGCAGGTGTGTTCCAAAGCCCCAGAACCATCCAGGGCGGCACCCCGTGCAGGGCCTATGAATGAGACAATACCATCTTCTTCCAGGAAGGGAATCTCATAAACTGCCTCACGAAGCAAACGCAACCGTAGTGCACAAGTCTGGGAATGAGCCCTAATCGGGAACATCAACAGATCAGTATCGACCACTGGGGGGCGCTGCAGTGAGAGACAAAGAGCCAGTGCATGTTCAAACGAGCACCAAAGGCACCGAAACACGGGTTGCACACAATCCAAAACTGGTCGGAATGACAGAGACCAGTCACACTCCAACTGTTCCAGGAGTGGTGCTCCAAAATGCTGCATCATGCGTTCACGACACAGCTGCGCTGATGGGAGCGCTAATAAGGGATCTCGTCGCAGTGGGACAGCCATTGCGGAAGAACAGCAGCAATAGCAAAACCCCAGCCAACAAGCCACAGTAATCGGAAATCCCCCAAAAATGCTTCCGAAAATAGAATGAATAGCCGAAGGTATTAAACCGAATATGGAAGAGAAGGTATGAGCAAAACCAACACCAACGGCTTTGAAAAAATGTGCAATTCCAGCTGTGCTGGACGCATTAAATATACACCCCACGAGTTCACCAAAGTGACTCGAAAAGTTAGTATTTAAAAGGGACTGTATTTCCGCTGATGACCTCGCCACCTGAAGTGCGTAGGTCTCGCTAGCAGATGTCAGGGCCACATGCTTTTGAAACAATAAAGCTTTCAGTCGACTCAACTTGTCGAAATTTACCTTGAAAGTAGCAATATGAGGCCAGATGTCTGCTACCTCCCTAATTTGAGTGGGGGGAAACAACACATTCCCGCAGCACGTAACGGCCTTGGTGACAATGACGACGTAAACTATTCCGGCACGCATGCCACAACAGGGTTCACTGTTAAGAAGGACGTAACTGCCATTTGAAAGCACCTGGAAAGTGTTTTTAATTACCGGGACTGGAACTCCCTTATGATAACAAGCTAAGTTAGCAATCGAGGCATTACACGCCCCGTGCAAAGACAGCTGTTTACAAACCATCGAATGGCTGACAGAAGTTTCGCATTCGCTGCCGCTAAGAAAAACCTCCCTCAAACCATTAATACATCTGTATAGAAAGGGAAGCTCCCACACCTCGTGTATGTAACTGTCTCCCAGCCGTTCATATCTACCCACCGGAATGTGATTTAAACAAGAAGTAAATTGTAGAGTGGAGATAGGCAAATTAATAACCCCGTTAATCAACCACTCAGCTGACGGAATCTCAGCCACAGTAAAAGGCAATTTCTCCAACTTTTCAATATTTAACATAACATATGTTGCTTCCTTCTTAGCCATCAGCTGTTGTTGACGTGTTAAATTAAAGGAAATAAATATCTCCCTGGCACGAATGTGCTGCCACGGAACGCGACCTGCCTTCAAGGTCTGTAGAGTCCAACCCAACTGCATGACGGACCGCGTTTGACTCTGCCCATGATATAAAGAAGACATATCAGATTTAATAATGTCTATAGCAGAGGATATACACGGTCTGAAAGGACATGCATCCCATTATCCACAAAAGACAAAGCCTGTATCAAATTTTCCTGATCAATTCGCCTCAACCGGGCCGCTGCCTCTTGTTGTGAAAGCTTCCAAATTTCATTATATACTTCATACAAAAAACGTTTCTTCCGCGGTATTCTTGGTCCTGACAAAAAATCTTGCAAGTCAGTATCATTAGACAGTAACGTGAGATGTGTCGTAACTGCATCCAGCGTGGTTGACTTCAACCATTGTTGACAAAGTTTCCCCACGCTGTATGTAGTAATGATATCAGCATGTTCTGGTGATATGTAGCAAGGGTCTGCCCTACTAGTCCTGAACCCCCCCGAAGAGGTGACAAAACGCTGATGACACCCATTAGTGTCTATGGGCCACAATAACCACCCGCCCGGACGTATCAATGAAGTGTTAATCGTACCATTCTGAACCCAGTCTGTAAGCTCACCAAACGTGGCATCAATATATTGCTGCCAATTTTTCAATTTGGAAGGGACAGGTATGCTAGGCAAATTCAAATCTCTAATCGTTGCTAAGCCCAAACAACTAGTCTGTTGTACAGTGTCATTTAGGAAAATCATTTGGACAGGTATAATACATGCCCTAAACAATGTGTCCCTACCCCGCATTTGCCAATTTTTCGTTCCCCAGACACTTTTCAAATCAACAGTTTTGGACCAGTATTCATACCCCTCAACTGAAAGTTTGGATACAAACAAATTTGAATACAGTAATTTAGTATCAGTCAATACCATTTGCTTATTAGCATGCGGAGTAACTTTAAAATAGTAAGACTTAGCACTCTGTTGATTATGCCCAGAATAATATGCAAATTTATCAGAATACGTTTTAGAACTCCCCTGTGGAGGAGTCGGGCAATGTTCCCATTGCATATATCCAAATATCGATTTAGGGCTACTAGCTTTATGAATAAAGTGGTGTCCATAATAATTGTAGCAAAACATGTCACCATAATTATCTCTAAATAGGTAAGCATCTTTATTTTCATAGACAGTATAATATTGCAATTCCGTCAACATAGAATCCATTCTCTTTACATCCCAAACATCAGAAACAATGCCTGGTATAATGATATCATTCATTGATAACTTGAGAACATACGGTATTTGAATCAATTCAGTGGGACCATATCTATCAAACATCACTTTATCCCACACAATCCCATCCGGAATTGGTACTGCAGAAATGTTCACATAGGACAAGTCTCTTCGAACCATATGTGACGAAAAATGTGGTTTCAACACCGTCTCCACGTGCTCAATGTCAGATCGTTCAGGAAGAAAATGACCATGTATTACCAAAAAAAAAGTAACCACAAATCCCAACCACAAGAAAAGAGTCAATACAGTCATGAAAAGCCACATTGAGTTCCAAGGAACAACAAAATATGTGTGTTTAAGCCAACACAGCAGCTTACGTGGACCCCGGACTGAAGATAGAGAGGACGTGGAGTCTGACACGGCATCATCAGTGTCGTTGAAGCAGCCAGAGGCAGTTCTTGCAAAAGGGGCAACTGTGAACAAAGAAGCAGATGGTGTCTCTCGCCTCGGCACGCTCTAAACCACATTTTCAGAAATATCATTAGAACGTACAGCAACTTGATCAAAAGATTCCAAATTAATCGTCGTCTGTGGAACAATCGCAAGATCAGCTTCCACCCTCCCCAAGCTCAGAGAGGAAACAGCATCAATGCAAATCACCTGCAGCGGTACTTCTTACCCAGTAGTGAGAGGGATTCCGGAACTACTGGGTGTCCCTCTTGGTCTGCTGTGCAGAATCGGCCACATGTTGTAATTTGACATTATCAATGGAAACAAAGCGATTTCCCTTGGCCCCTTGCAGCGGCGGTAAAATTACAGTTCTCGTGCCGCTAACCCCTAACACAGGGACTGGTGCTCGATAAGAAGGACCAAATTCTTTCTTCACTGTGACCTTTTCACGCACTAGATCCCCAATCCTGGGTATCCAACCAGTAGATGTTACTGGCTCATCCTTAATTCCTGTGGAGGCAGCACTTGCAGAAGAGTTATCTTCACGGAATTGTTGTAAATCCTGTAAAACAGTGACACAATCATTTATGTCAAAGGGCGTATCTGCCGCCTCCACACCAGGACCATCTAGATCAGGAACATACATTTGTGTTCCAAACAGGCACTCATATGAAGTACGACCCCCCAGGGACCTTCTAGGCAAGTTATTAAGTGCTCTCTGTACTCCATACAGGTGGGCTAGCCAGCTACGACCCGTACCTATTACTCTGGCCGTTAAGGATTGCTTTAAATCACGATTTAAACGCTCCACGATAGAATTTCCCTCGGGATGAAATGGAGACGAGAACTGGAGTTGGACCCCCAACGAAGCCATGGTGTCCCTGAATGCCTTAGAGGCAAAAGCAGGGCCCTGGTCCGAATGAAAAGCCGCAACTGCAAATGTATCGACAAAGATGCGCAAATCTTTAATAACAGTCCGAGCGTCAGCCGAGCGCTGTGGCCAGACCCACACAAATCTGGAGCACAAATCTACAGCAACCAATATATATTTGTATGCACTATCTGGTGTCAGCGGACCACAGTGGTCCAAGTACACACACTGTAAAGGTTTATTTGAAATCAGAAGGGGCGTCTGCTGCGGGCGTCTAGCCGTCTAAGCTTTAATTTGTTGACAGACGTCACAACAAAGGACATACTGCTTTGTCTCTTTACAGTATAGAGAACAGGCCACCAGTAACGAGCCTGTAAAAGTGAAATCGTGGCAGCCACACCAGCATGTGCAGATGCCGCCCCCTCATGTGCTGCAGATATTAATCGAGGTCTCTCAACTTTATTGGGCATTTCACGTACACCAACGCCTGGAATTTTAACAACAGCGTTAAGCATACCACCCATACAGTAACTATATTTAGAAGGGAATCCTTTAGGAAATGGCGTGCCATCAGCCGTAGCTTTTATGGCAGCCAAAATCTCTGTGTCTGGTTTGGAACTCGAGCGAGTTACTGTGGCCACAGTGGCAACCGCCACTGCCGATTGTGCGGCTTCATCAGCCAAAGTATTTCCAGCAACGTGTATTCCAACGCGCTGGTGTCCAAGTGTATGTACAATATGGACTTTAGGAAGCGTTTCTTTCAGATTGGCAACCTTCCCCCACAGCAATTTGTGTTTAATGGTGTTGCCTTTGGAATCTCTGTACCCATTCAACCTCCAGTAGTGCAAGTATTCATTGAAAGACTGAACACAGTAGTAGGAGTCACAGACCAGCAAGGTAAGTATCGCTGGATCTGCGTGTTCCAAGGCTAACAATAGAGCCTTGAGCTCAGCCAACTGTGCCGTACAATCTCCCAAGGTCTGTGTATAAGTATGTCGGGGCAGAACACTTCCCCCTCCATAGTGCCACTCACCACCGCACATGCAGCAGAATACTGTTGTTTAGTCCCAACCGCTGGCTGCGCAGAGCCATATGTATACATGACCACTTGATATTGGTCAATAGGCAAAATGCCAGCGGGAACTGGGTACTCCATTTCATATTGTAGAAATTCTTGAGTCGGCAGTTTAGGGTCAAATATGTAATCTACATCAGTGGCTGTCAAAGACGTAGCCCGTTGTATCCATTGCGGTTGTAAAGCTTTCGAATTAGGAACACTCGCTTTCGTAACAGCCTCTAAGGCTGGAATTGGGGAAACGACAATAATGCGTTGGCTCAGGGCAAGAGGTCTTTCTTTAATCACAGCCATCTGTACAGCAGTGAGTATTTGTGCAAATCGTTGTTCTGCAGCAGAATACAAGTGTGACTTGTATGCTATCGGGACTGTCTCACCCTCATTAAAGGTGACATACGTAAACCCAACGGCACCAGGTATTACCCTGATGACCAGATGCGTTTTATTGTCTCGTGTATGTAAATGTTTAACAGCTAAGAGATCAGCTTGTAGATCCCGAAGAATATGTGTATGTTCAATTGTCCAGAATCTACTTGAAAAATTTGGGCGAATCAACTCGTATAAGGGTTTTATACGTGTAGCATATTCAGGAATGTAAGTTCTGCCAAAATTCAGAAACCCCAATAATGACTGGAGCTTCCAAACCGTATTAGGAGGCTGCAATTGAGCACATTTCTCCAAAAAATGCGGCGCCAAGCTCTTGCCCTCAATCGACAACTCATATCCCAGGAAAATGACGCTGACGAAGGCAATCTTCGATTTCTTAAAATTAAACTTATAGCCAATTCCAGCAAACCCCACAACTATGCGTGCTACACGCCTTAGATGCTGCAGTATCTCATCGTCTGTTAAATATATGTCATCAACATATGACAAAGCTTCAGGGTCCAACTCGTGCAGAATTTCAGTTACACGAGCCGAAAATAGTCCTGGGCGATTCTTATACCACTGAGGCAAACGACAAAACTTTTTTTGAGAGCCAAACGCACTGAAAATGGTATAGTCCCGACTTTCGGGCGCTATATTTTGGCCGAAAAATCCATTCGAGATATCTAATGTTGTTTTGTATTTTTTACGCACAATATTATTCATAAGCGCTGCGCTGTGTGAATTCTGTATTGCATATGTGCGTGTATGTCCATTCAAGTGTCTGTAATCCACCACTATGCTATATGAATGGTCCAGTTTAGCAACTGGAAATAAGGGATTATTCATCGGCAAGACACAGGGTTCAATTACACCCTGGTACTCCAATTGTGTAAGAATTTTCCTAACCGATGCCCTTGCCTCAAATTTGATAGGATACTGCGGCTGCGGCTGAGGTTCGCCCTTTATCGGAATTACATGATAAGGTGATTGTCTATCCCACCCCACGTTATTTCTATATAGGGCGGGGGCTTGTGCTAGAGCCCATGATTCACTATAGGACTCCGCTAGTTCTCTCGGAACAAGTGGTGAGAATGAAGGTGTAATAACCTCCTGCCCAACCGGACAGTCGCAAACAAAGTCAGGTGGCCAATCTTGTTCGGCCAGCAGAACGTCATATGATTTCACCACATGGTCCCAAAAGATGGCGTGTACAATGCGGTCAATGTCCCCTTCTAACTGCAAAGTTACTTTATATACTCTATCAGGATCAGAGACACTCATATCTGCTGTTTCGACTTGTATGAAGTCATCAGTTGCTTTCACCTCCAGATGCTCTAGAAGACTCCGGCGAACTATTGTGACCTCTGCCGCGCTGTCTAACAGTGCCAACGCCCATGTCTTGTTCGTCAAGAGAACTCTCTTCTTGAGCGGCATGTCTAACTGAGACTACTGCCACTTTCTTCTTTTTAAATTGTTGCTTTTGTTGGAGCGGTTTCTCTTCCTGTTTAACAGAAACCTCAGTTGAGCGTTGTGATTCCTGTCTCGGTTTACTCAGTTCTCCGCTCTGACCGCCCACCTCTCTCACTTCTCTTGTCCGAGGAGTCCTGAAAGGAACGAGATTGGCGTGTATCAGTATATTGATATCTATCAGGCATCTTCAAATTATCCCTATTCCTGAGATTATACCTATTCTGCGGGGTCTCCGGTTGCGGAGACTGTCCCTCATCTTTCTTAGGTGTTCGCTGTTTCTTTTCCCAGCGCTTCTTAGTACCCTCAGGCTGCTGTTGTTTAGCATTAACTTTACTATTTTTACCCTGTAATTGGTGTTTTTGCGGTCTAGCCCCAAGGCTATCGGGATCAATACTGGAATATGTTTCTGCTATTATTCTCGGGAGTTCCCGCTCCTGATTAATCTGCGGAACGTCTCGAAGACTCATACGCACGGCTAGTGCCACTGCCTCTCCCTTGAGATTACTCAAAATAATAGAAGAAACTGCGGCAAAATTGCCCATCAGCTGCATGCCTAAATCTAAGGCGGGGGCAGCCCCATATTCATCTTGAATTTGTTTAAGCACTTCCGGTAGATTAGCTAATGTTGGTGTACCATGTGCTGTAGTGTAGAGCGCGGCAAACACCGTGCCCCAAGTATTACAATGGTCCACAGTAGGAACCATTCCATACGGCAAACACATCATCAATATTCTATGTTCATCCTGAGGTCCCGTATGGGGAAATACTGCTTCCAGCGTATTAATTTTTTGCGCCAGCCAAAATGGAGTTTCCTCACGTTTAGCCGGTACTTTACCCATAACTGAGTGTACAGTGGCCGGATCAATACCCGGAACCACTGCCTGTGGGTGAGCCGGAGCAGCACGTGCTGCATTAGTATTTAAAGCCTGCATCACAAACTGAACCAGTCTTCTGTATGTAGTTGCTAATTCTATATATAAACGACGAACGTCAGCCACTGCCAAGTTAGCAACCGCAGGATATGGTGTGTATGTAGCCAATAAAGGCCAGGTCGGACCATCAATATTCAGTAGACCTAACCTAACTTGTGCTACTGTGTGTGGGAGGGCGCCATCAAGCCAATTATGGTGTTCTTGATAAGATAAAGGTATCTCTAGGTATGCATAAGCCCTGTACTGTCCAGGGACATTCGCAATAGTGTAATCGTGAAAAGTGTTTGTACCCCCATCAACTGCTGGAAATACGACCCAAGAATAAAAAAGTTCTGTTCTATAGGTTGCATGGGCGTCCACCACAAAAGTGACCGGACCGTCAGTCCATGTGCTATCAGATGTCCTGTGAGCGGTTGGCACATATTAAGCGCAACGTTCACTACTTGAGGATTCGCCATTATAAAAAATAGCACTAGGGCAGAGAAAGCACACCAATAACGGGATTTTCCTTTCAAAGTTCAAGCTTGAACAACCGAACACTAAGTAGTAGGATGTACCAATCTCGTGGTGGCGGAAATCCTCAGCCCCACGGACGTCTCCGTTAACGGAACCGAGGAGTCAATATATATATATGAGACCGAGAGAGTCAGCCGGACCCGAAAATTAGAGCCAGACCAATCGTTGGCGGCGGAGAACTAGTTTCCGTGGATGGATGCAAGGGTACTGCTGGGTTCTAGGAGAGGGGTAATCAAACATTAAAGATGTTATGCACAAAATAACACAGTACTCAACGTAAAATATTCTAAACTACACATGTAAGTTTTAGGTATGGATGGAATCCAATTTTAAAGAACAGCAACTTAGAGCACATACTTCAGTACTGAAAAAAATATCATCACACATTGGCAAATAAGGAGCATGTCAAAATGTTCCATAATTCCTCCCCAACCATAGATTCTACACAAAGTAAGATTTGTTTAAACCCACTCAATATACAACATTAGAAAATACCCAGTCTTTTGGAAATTCTACTATACTAACTACATATAGTTGGAAAACAAGTTCCAAGTCACAAAAACCTGTAAATCCAACATACAGATCCCAAATTTCTACCGTACAGTGACATAAAGAGAGCATATTATCAGCGATGAAAACAACTCCTTGTCATAATAACACACAGTCCAATAAATTCCACAGTTTTAGATGCTGAAAAATGCATTCCTCCAGAAAGGACACCATTTCATAATTGTCATTTTTATTCGGTGTCACTTTGGCTTCCTAGTCACTTAATCATGCAACCTGTTACACTCTGAAAAACATACTTGCTTAGTCTATAATGCTCATCTCATTTCCACTTTTCAGAATTGATGGAGATGTTGGTAGTCAAGGTGGCTTCTCTTCTCTTTTAATCAAAATGACACAGACTAGTTTTTGATATGTGGGAGTTGTATTCATCCACTGCAGACGTTGCTCACCTCTGCAGTGTTAAGGGAGGAGACTGAATGAGGTGGGCAGTCCACGACTTCTTTCAAAGTTCCTTCCTCCATCTCTTTCACAGAAGCAACTTGTCCTTCCTTGCAAGAAGCGCCCGCAAGTAGACCATGATGATGAATGGGAGTGGGATAGAGCAAAGAGAAGAAGGAGGATGAAAATGTTGTCTGCCAGAAAGAAGCTGAGAAAGCTGCATCAAGCTGCTCAGCAAACATCACAGACCATTCATACACCCAAGAAGTCCCCTCCACAAGTAGTTAAAGAAGAGTTCAAGGTAAGTGACTCACAAAAGCTGGCTTTCTGCAGTGTACATCTGCCTATCAGATGTGCCTGTTCCTCTTGGGCTTCATCAGGATAACTGAATATCACCTACCCTTTCAAAATATTGCATATTTATTCATATTTATTACTCAAAGTTCTTTTTCAGAAGTGAGCTGATTCTTCTGTTTTTTATTATGAATATTTTCTCATGGAATGACCACAATAAGTTTTGCGAATGAGTTACCATCCACTTCAAGTGGATGGTAACTGCGAGTTGGTTTGCGACCGCATTCGCGGTCACAAACCAACTCTGCATGGCGATGCGGTTGCAAATAGGAAGGGAACACCTTCGGTACCGGCTCGCAATTTGAGGTTGTGCATCGCGTTTGGCCTTTTGCGCCTCGCAAACTGTGAAAAACGCAGTTTGTGAGGCGCAAAAGGCTTGCTACATCTGGCCCTAAATGCTTTCATTGAGAAGAAACTCAATACTTTACTTTCATATAGAAATAAGAGCCTGTATATACTTCCATAATTCAATGCTTACTAAAAAAAACCTTGAATTCAAAGACAATTTTTAATGTACCACGAAATCAAGGTATTTGCAAAGCAGCTCCTTTTGATTCAGGACAAGTTAACTTCAGTTATAAGATTCAGGACAGTTTAACTTCAGCTGCAATATAATTGTGCACACAGTTCGACTTGAGGTTCCTTTTAATATACTCTGCAAGGATCTTAACTGTTGTTTGCCCTCTTGAAAGTCAATTAACTCATTGTGAAGCTAGACTTGAGAATTTTGCTTCAGATGTTACGTTGCAATCCAAGACACAAACCTACTAGCATTGAATGTCTGCACATTACATCATATAGCTACATATGTTTTAAAATGTGAATTATTTTGGATTTAGCCATATTATTTTGAATATGTGCGCCTAGAATGAGATGCGTTGATTGTGATAATACGTCACTTGCTTACATCATCTGATATAGTTGAAGCCAAGAGTTTCTAACTCACGTTCAGGTGTCTCTGGACTCTAGCAGCTTCAGACTATCCCATTTAAGTACATGCAGGTTCCTTGTCCAGACTCTAATGCAAAATGTCTTCTGGCAGTCTCCACAGGGAGTGTAAAAATGAGAGTACATTGAGCATTAGGTGTCTTTAGTGCAGAGCATTGATTTAGAAACATACTGGCTACTCAGGTCTTTATGTACAGGTGGGTTTTATTGAAAAAAAGTGTTCACTTTCTGCAGAAAAGTGCTTCAGCTGTAGGCAAATCCGCACTCTGAATTTCTTGTGCCACCCTTGTAATAGGGACATTTGACCACTGGAATCCTCTTCCAAGTTTTATACTCCCACCAAAAATTTGAATATTTCCCTTTAGCAGTCCTGTATAGATCAGACATAGGTGTCATTACAAGTTTGCTGGTTCCATGACCGCCATGGTGGCGGTTGTACCACCAACAGGCTGGTGGAGAAGACCGCCAAATTATGACCATGGCGATCCTCACAACAGAATACAGCCAAAGCACTGTCGGCACCACCAGTGTGGTTAGGCCACCACGGACAGCGGGCGGCATCTTCAGGCCAACGGAGACTGTGTTTCCGCTGGACAGGTTACAAAAGGAGGTGTACCAATGGTGGTCTGGTTTAGTCTAGTGTGCCTATAATTAGGTACCATTATTTTTGCAACACTGTGTGGGTCCTTTGAGGTGTGATAAGTTTCTTTGTGACTACTGTGGTATTGCAAGTGCTTCACATGCCTTCTAGTTACGTTTTGGCTGTTCACCACAACTACCCTAGAGAGCCCTGGCTGTCTAGACACTCTAACACTCACTAATAGGGTTTGCTTTGACCCAACATAAGGTATAACACCCTAGGTTTTCACCACACTGGGCCAGCTTCCTACAGCAACCCTTAGGGACCGTCTTTAGTACCCATGCCCTGGGTACCATTTACTAGGGACTTATAGTGGTGCTAAAGTCCTTGCCCATTGTGTTACATTTGTCATTTGTCTTGTTTCTATGGAAAGAGCACTGCCACTGAGGCCTGATTAGCAGGGACCCAGTGCACTACAGGAGTCACAAACCAGCAGCTAGTAGTCCAAATAGTGGCAAGAAAGTGGGGGGAAACCTGCAAAAAGCCTGATTTCTTACATTGAACAGGAGTACAAGAGTTTTTTTTTTTAAAACAAAAGAGCAGAGGGCAGCTAGTAGCTGTTTCATTTCCCATGTCCCAGAGTGTGGTGTGTGCCATGGAGAGGCAGACAATTTGCAGCTGTCCAAGGGCTTTGTTCCATATTGAGATTAGAGTGCTTGGAGACCCCTCGGCAGCCCCAGTGCCTATACACCCACCTTGAAACACCCACACTCTCATCATTACACAGCACATACCCACATCACACACTACCATATCCACCATCTTACAGCTACACATTCTCCCATAAGACAACCTCATAACCACAAACACCCATTACCATATGCTCACATACCCAATGTCATATATCCATAGAACCAGCATTTATTCATACATGCATGTACTATTTACGTAGCACAAGCCTAGACAAAGGCAGTGCAGCACTGCACAGAGTGAAAGGCAAGAGAATAGAACTAGTTTCTGTGGATGGATGAAAGGGTACTGCTGGGTTGTAGGAGAGGGGTAATCAAACATTAAGGATGTTATGCACCATATAACACAGTACCCAACGTAAAATATTCTAAACTACACATGTAAGTTTTATACATGGATGAAATCCAATTTTAAAGAACAACAACTTAGAGCACATACTTCAGTACTGAAAAAAAAATACCATCACACATTGGAAAATAAGGAGCATGTCAACATGTTCCATAAGTCCTCCCCCACCATACATTCTAAACAAAGTAAGATTTGTTTAAACCCATGCAATATACAACATTGGAAAATACCCAGTCTCTGTTACTTCTACTATACTAACTACATATAGTTGTAAAACAAGTTCCAAGTCACAAAAACCTGTAAATCCAATATACAGATCCCAATTTCTCTCATACACTGACATAAAGAGAGCATATTGTTAACGATGAAAACACCTCCTCATCATAACAATGCACTTTCCAATAAATTCCACAGTTTTAGATGCTGAAAAATGCATTCCTCCAGAAAGGCATCATTTCATAATTGTCATTTCTTTTCGGTGTCACTTTGGCTTCTTGGGCACTTAATCGTACAAGCTGTTACACTCTCAAACACATACTTGCTTAGTCTGTCATGCGCATCTCATTTCCATTTTTCAGAATTGATGGAGATGTTGGTAGCCAAGGTGGCTCTCTTGTCTTTTAATCGAAATGACACAGACTAGTTTTTGATATGTGGGAGTTGTATTCATCTACTGCAGACATTGCTCACCTCTGCAGTGTTAAGGGAGGAGACTGAATGAGTTGCGCAGTCCACGACTTCTCTCAATGTTCCCTCATCCATCTCTTTCGCAGAAGCAACTTGTCCTTCCTTCCAAGAAGCGCCCGCAAGTCGACCATGATGATGAATGGGAGTGGGATAGAGCAAAGAGAAGAAGGAGGATAAAAATGTTGTCTGCCAGAAAGAAGCTGAGAAAGCTGCATCAAGCTGCTCAGCAGACATCGCAGGCCATTCATACACCCATGAGGTCCCCACCACAAGTAGCTAAAGAAGAATTCAAGGTAAGTGACTCTCACAAAATCTGTCTCACTGCAGTGCACACCTGCAAGGTTGATGGACCTCTGGCCTATAAGATGTGCTTGTTCCTCTTAGGCTTCATCAGGCTAACTGAATATCACCTACCCTTTCAAAATATTGCATATTTATTAATAATATTTATCACTCAAAACTCCTTTTCAGAAGTGAGCTGATTCTCCTGTTTTTCATTATGAACATTTTCTCATGGAATGACCACAATAAGTTTCATAAACTTTTAATTACTTAGGCCCTCATTTTGGCTTTGCCTGTCTTTTTCCAAGACCGCCAAAGCTGCGGGCGCCAGAAGACCGCCAGATTACAAGTACTGATGGATTATGCCACATTTTGGGCTGAAATCCTCCAGTAGTTGTGCTGGCGGTCGGAGGCGCATGGGCTGTTCCAGACATTTAGGGGGGTCATTACGAGTTTGGCGGTTCCATGACCGCCATGATGGCAGTCGTACCGCCAACAGGCTGGTGGAGAAGACCGCCAAGTTATGACCATGGTAGTCCTCACAACAGAATACGGCCAAAACACTGCTGGCACCACCAGTGCGGTCAGGCCACCACGGACGGCGGGAGGCACCTTCAGGCCGATGGAGACTATGTTTCCGCTGGATAAGTTACAAAGTTGCACACCGCCAAGGTTTCTGCCGCCGTTGCACTACCTCATAAACCCTGGCGGAAACCAACAGTATAAAAGGAGACACTCACCTTCAGGAAGCCATACCCTTATGGAGCCACCATGGAACCTGAACTACACATCTTCCCACTGCTCCTGCTTGCCCAATGACTTTGAAAACAACGATGACAGCAGCATCCGTGAGTACAGACACTTACCTGTCACTGTCGCATAATGCCAAGGTCGCGACGCACACACAACACACACATCTGGTACGGGTGGTGATGGCGATACATACATGTACTCGCACATTCACACACGGCCACATACGCACACACTCAGTACATACACCACAGCTAACACACAATACCTAAACACACACTGATCCACAGAGACACAGATCCAGTACTGTCAAACAGAACAACACACAACACCAGCAAAGTACACAACTACACAACAACCGCAACACCTCATAAGCGCACCGTCAGCACTCCACAACACCCCGCCACCTGACAATACATACAAACAACACAACGTAACAACACCATTGTACCAATACACACAATCACACAGCCATACAAAGGGGCATATGTCATACCACGCAAACACACCACACAGTGGTTCTGACATACCAATCACTACATATACACACATATACACATGCACACTGTACAACTGCACAATGGCACATCACACTCCAAATAACAAATGCAAACACAATCAATACACACAATATCAACATAAATAAATGTCCCAAATACATACATGCGCAATACACCATACCCAGGCATCACTGTGGGACAAATGCAAAGCACACCCCCACTCAAGCAGCCCAGACACAAAATCAAGCAGCCCTGACACAAATGGTAGCTCAACCACCACACACACAAAGCACTCACATACAGAAGAAAGCAGGCAAGACCATAACAGCCATGAGGTATGAAAGGAAGGACAAATATGTAGCTTTGGAACCAACAACTTGTAGGCCCCGATGTATGGCAATTAATTAAATAAATAAATAATACAATAAATTAATAACTATGTACAGTACATAAAGGCGCTTAGGCCAGTCCAAACATTAAAGTGCAACATGCACAGATGGCATGTCTGACTGCCCCAACTTGACTCCTGACTGCTAATTTACCTCCACTTGTAGGAGCATAAAGGGGACAGGCAGGCACCTCAGGGACTGGGGGCAGAAAGAGGGGATTTGGGCTTAGGTTTGGCAGGGTGGGTGCTTGGGCTTGGGGGGGCCTTGGAGGTTGCTTAGGAGAGGGCTTGGAACACTTTGGAGGAGTTGACTTCTTGGTGGGGGAGGGTTATGGGTAGTAGCAGGGAGGGCAGGGGAGGACCTGGAGGTGGTAGGGCTGGACTTGGTGAGGAAAACTGGTCTCTTGGGGGATCACACGGGGTGAGAGAGGAGTAGGGAAAAGGGACAACTCCGAGAGGAAAAAGTTCATAGACACATGGGGACAGTCATGGCAAAAGGGTTTGGAAGTGGAGGGAGTGCTTGTAGGAGGTGTCTTGGTTGATGTTTTGGGTGCATATATGTGCGAGGAATGCTTGTGTGTGCTGTGAGTCTGTTGGGTGGGTGAGTGTGGGCATTTGTTTCTTGAGAGCAGGAGCTGGGAGTTGCCGTGCTGGATGGGTGGCTGTCTCTTGGGGATGGTGACTGCAGGTATGGTGGATGTGCTGCATGTGAGTGTGTCTGTGGTTGTGGTGACTGGGGTGAATGTCTGCGGGTCTGCTATTGTGCCGACTGTGGGTAGGATCGGAGTCGTGGCTGTATCGGTGAATGGGGGTGTGGTGTCTGCAGGTGTGCCCAGTGTAGTGTCTCTGGAGGTGGGGGGGGGTCTGTGCAGGTAGTCGGTGTTGGTGTGTCTGCAGGTAGGTGTTTGTGTGCATGGCGGTGGTGGGTCTGGTGGTGCTTGGGTTTGTCTGTGGAACCCTTGATTGTTGAGGTGGATAGATGCTGTCTGTGTGCTCTGTCTAGAACGGGGAAGAGGCATGTGGGATTGGGAAAAGGAAGATGGAGGGGGATGGAAAACAAAGGGGGGCTGGCTGCTGTCAGTGCTGAGGCCAGAACCTGAAAGGATCTCTGTAGGCCAGCCAGTGCACCCTGAATGCCCTCCAGAAATGCATTGCTCTGTTGGACTTGAGTTGCAAGTCCCTGGATGGCATTCACAAGGGTCGACTGACCCACAGAGATGGACCTCAGGAGGTCAATAGCTTCCTCACTGAAGGCAGCAGGGCTGACTGGGGCAGAGTCAGAGGTGCCTGCGGCAAAGGAGACACCCACAATTTTGGGTGAGCGGGCACGGACAACTGAGTGGGGAGCTACAGTGAGGGTGGTGGTAGTAAGGGGGGTAATGGACAAAGATGGTGCTGGGGAGGTCCCAGATGTGTCTGCCACCACCAGTTTTCCGAAAATGATGATGTGGAAGATCCGGTCTCCCCTGTGGCACTCCTCTTGCCTCCAGGCCACTGGGTTCCTTGCTGTCGCTGGTTGCAGCACTCCGGGTCCTTTGGCCAGCAGCATCTCCACTTGCCTGTGCTCCGTTTCTTCGCCTGCCAATGCTAATGCTCACAAATAGAGAGAGAAGGAGGGAGAGACAGAGAGGGAGAGAAAGGGTAATCAATTTTATTACACACACACATGTAAACATGCACAACTATAGGTAAACCTCTCCAGACTAGGCTATCTCTGTTGGAATTACACAAATTCTACATCATGTCACAACATGTTAAAACTATCCACCCCTTTATGTCATCCCTCACACCCACATCAGATCCCAAGTAAGTCAATCTTATTGACCACCTGTAATTCCATGTCACCATCCTACTCATGCCCTGCCAGAAGTAGGTATATCAAGCATATTATTGATCATGTCTCTCCAAACTCCTATCACCAATTGGAAGAGCAAATGACTGATCGCAACACATCATGCATGTCCTGAAACAACACCTGACCAGTCCATCTCAATTAGTAATGTCCCTTGATAGTGTAGACGATCCTATTCACAGACCACATAGCACCTGCCGTACATATCACATGGTTGGATGACTCCCTATACATATGGCAACATGGGTACCTGAACTAATGAAGCCAAAACAAGTGGGACTCCCATTCAGATGACAACTGATGTGTAGGATACATGTCTGCAGTACAGGCATGGCATAATATTCACAGAGGAATATCTGCAGACATAACACACAGATACACCACATCACTGCATAAATCCATGTGCAGTTATTATGGCCTACATAGCACACATGGTACATCCATTTGTGTTGGACTTTTTCCCTTATGCAGGGTCATCCCCAATCTTTTTGCCTCCTGCCTCCTATTATTTCTGACCTGTTGTTGTTGGCTTTAGAACTCTAAGCACTTTACCACTGCTAACCAGTGCTAAAGTGCATATGCTTTCTGTGTAAATTGTATTGTTGATTGGTTTATCCACGATTTACTGATAAGTCCCTAGTACAGTGCACTAGAAGTGACCAGGGCCTGTAAATCAAATGCTACGAGTAGGCCTGCAGCACTGGTTATGCCACCCACATTAGTAGCCCTGCAAACATGGCTCAGACCTACCACTGCAGTGTCTGTGTGTGCAGATTTTAACTGCCAATTCGACTTGCCAAGTGTACCCACTTACCAGGCCTAAACCTTCCCTTTTCTTTCTTACATGTAAGACACCCCTAAGGTAGGCCCTATGTAGCCCCATGGGCAGGGTGCAGTATATGTTTAAGGTAGGACATATACTAATGTGTTTTATATGTCCTGACAGTAAAATACTGCCAAATTCGGTTTTCACTGCTGCAAGGCCTATCTCTCTCATCAGTTAACATGGGGGCTGCCTTTAAAAATGATTAAAACATAGATTCCCTTTGGAAGCGGATACAAATGTGGAGTTTGGGGCCTCTGAGCTCACAATTTAAAAATAGATCTTTCAGTAAAGTTGGTTTTGAGACTGTGGGGGTCATTCTGACCCCGGCCGACGGCGGAAGCCGGCGGCCTGGCTGGGACCGCCAGAATACCGCTGCGCGGTCAAAAGACCGCCGCAGGTATTCTGGGTTTCCCGCTGGGCTGGCGGGCGACCACCAGAAGGCCGACCGCCAGCCCAGCGGGAAACACCCTTCCATGAGGATGCCGGCTCCGAATGGAGCCGGCGGAGTGGAAGGGGTGCGACGGTTGCAGTTGCACCCGTCGCGATTTTCAGTGTCTGCATGGCAGACACTGAAAATCTTTGTGGGGCCCTGTTACGGGGGCCCCTGCAGTGCCCATGCCATTGGCATGGGCACTGCAGGGGCCCCCAGGGGCCCCACGACACCCCATACCGCCATTCTGTTCCTGGCGGCCAAAACCGCCAGGAACAGGATGGCGGTATGGGAGTCGGAATCCCCATGGCGGCGCAGCAAGCTGCGCCGCCATGGAGGATTCCCCAGGGCAGCGGGAAACCGGCGGTACACTGCCGGTTTTCCGTTTCTGACCGCGGCTGTACCGCCACGGTCAGAATGCCCATGGGAGCACCGCCAGCCTGTTGGCGGTGCTCCCGCGGTCGTTGGCCCTGGCAGATTTTACCGCCAGGGTCAGAATGACCCCCTGTGTGTTTGAAAATGCCACTTTTAGAAAGTGGGCATTTGCTTGCTTAAACCATTCTGTGACTCTGCCTGCTTGTGGATTCCCTGTCTGGGTCACTTTGACAGTTGGGCTGTTTGCACCTCTCTCTAGACAGTTACACAAAGGGAGCTGGGGTGTAGCCTGCATATCATGATGAGCCATCTGTACTAGGAGGGAGGGGAAGAGTGGTCACTCACACCTGAAATGGCTCTGCCTGCCCTCACACAATGCAGTCTCCAACCCCCTGGTGTGTGTGTCTGGGGCCTGGTCTGGGCAAGGCAGGATTTCACAAATAAGAGAGACTTTCCTTTGAAGTAAGCCTACTTCAAAGGCCAAAATGTGTATAAGAAGAGCACCCCAAACCACAGACTTTGGATCACTTCTGGTCATCAAGAGGAACCTCTGCCCAGAGAAAAGCTGAAGAGCTGAGAAGTGCTGCCCTGTCTGTGACTGTGCTTTGTGGAGCTATCCTGCAGTTGCTGCTTCTGCCTGTGCAAGGGGATAAAGACTGGACTTTGTTGTGCATTCCTGCTTGTGAAGAAATCTCTAAGGGCTTGCCTCCTGTTGTTGAAATCTCAGGGCCATCAAAGACGTCCCCTGCCAGCACCTGGACTCTCTGCTGAGACTCCTGCCCTGCCAAGTGGTGCCCTATCCAGTTCCTGGGGCTTTGACAGGTGAAGCTGGCAGCCCAAGATTGAAAATCCATGCACAGACCGCAGTGTGGGGAAATTTCCAATGCAACCTCCAACGCTGCTGAAGAAACGACGCGCCGCCGGCTTCGCAACTGAAATCAACGCTCCGCCTGCAGCGTGGCTGGAAGATTGACGCACGTTGCTGGAGAAATGATGTGCCACACCGCTAACGGAGGCTGGTAACATCGCAACCCACACAGTGCAGTTTTGCGGATACTGTGCGGCAGGATTCTCAATGCAAACTTTGCTAGGTGCAGAAAAACAACACAACGCCTGCCCAGACTCGAGTACTTGCCCGGATCGACGCATCGCTCTCCTGCGGAGAGGAAAAACAACGCACCCGACCCGAGAAGGAGAAATGGCGCATGGTCTCGCTTGCGGGTGAGAAATCAACACATTGCTAACCTTTTTCGACGCACGCTCGCCCGTGTGTGTTATTTTAACGCTACCCAGGTACTTATCAACGCTAACAGTGTTTTTATTGTTTACATAAGGATTTGAGACTCTTTTGCTTTTAAAATTAATAACTTGACTTGTGTATGGTGGATTTTTGTCATTTTGGTCTTGTTTTGTCTAGATAAATATTTACTATTTTTCTAAACCTGTGTTGTCATTTTGCAGTGTTTTCACTAAGTTACTGTGTGTTTTGGTACAAATACTTTACACCTACACTCTGGAGCTAAGCCTGCCTGCTCGTGCCAAGCTATCAAGGGGGTGAGCGGGGGTTAGCTGAGGGTGATTCTCCTTTACCCTGACTAGAGTAAGGGTCCTTGCTTGGATAGGGGGTAACCTGACTGCCAACCAAAGACCCCATTTTCTAACGATTGGCCATCACTGGGTGCAGTGTCACAACTACTACTCTTCAGGCAGCTACAATTGACATCATAGGCCACCTACCATTCCACCAGACATGCAGTTACAGTTCCAGGACTTGACAACATGAGTAAACCGACATCCCTCACACCATATTTGGCCTGTTATTACCTGTACCCAACTCCAGACTACACAAATTGCAAATGGAAATGACGTGCACACGATGTACACTTGGACCTACATGACTGCCAGTGCATATTCAACATTTGCCATCACAACAAATACATGCTTCTGAAATAGTGGAACAACAAAACCATTACTTCATGATCACATAAGTGATGCAATACCTATTCCTTATCAGACAGAACACATCAGCTAGGCCAAGGGTAGCATAGATTGTCTCACTTCAAATGTTGTGCCCCCAAGTAACCATTGAGACATGATGTAGGCAGCATATTACCAAGGTTGCTAAGGAATTGGTAGGGCATTGCCATATATAGCATTGACATTGGATATTGTAAAAGGCTAGCTCCCCCAAGGGACTTCTACAACTAACCCATTGAGACAGAGATGAAATGTCCACATGTCAATCACATAGAAAAGCATGATGAGTCTAAAAACACAAATCAGACACTCAAAGTAGAATGTCCTTTCGTTGCATCCTTCACATACCCCATGGAATGGAGGTGAACGGACAATGGGTGTACAACAACAAACACAGATATGTACTGTCCTACACAGCTATATCTGTGGTGTAAATGAGATGACAGCCTCACATGGAGTCCATACCTTTCAAGTACTAGTTATGTTTGGACCCTGTACCAATTAAGTGAGTCACACAGTTGATACAACAGGTGATCAGCACAGATTGGAGTGGTCAGACACCTTAGAGCCACTAATGATCATATGCAGATGGATGGACCAGGTTTGAGTGAATGGCCAAAGGAATGGCAGGATGGGGCAACACATGTGACACTGACTTTTGAGCATCTCCTCAGGCAGTTAGAATGATGCCTTGATACAGAAGTTCAAAACTTGCACATAGCTAACCATGATGCCAGATTCACATCTCATACACAGGCAAGGTGGTACCAACTGATTCACACTAGTCTACAAACATCTGTCATCTACTACATTGTCACATAAGCTACAATGAGACAGCAAACATTATGCAACCAAAGCAAAATACCAGGAAACCGTCAGCACCTACTCCCTTGTGGCTGCTGTGCTGCCCTCAAACGCCCATCCACCTCAGGGTAGGCCAACGCCACAATTCGGGCCATTAGAGGGGTCATGTTCCGACAGGCATCTCTCCCTTGTTGGCAGGACATCCCCAGCTCAGCCTCCGCGGTCTTCTGGGCCCAGCGTCTCAGGTCCTCCCACCGCTTCTGACAATGGGTTTCTCCACTGGGTGTGCACCCCCAGGGTCCGCACTTGGTTGGCAATGGCACCAGATCCCCTTTTTCTGATGGGCATACGCCTGCATGGATGACACAGAAAAAAGGAGAAAGTCATGTACACATGCCCTATTCCAGCAGGAGTTGACACTACACAACTGTAACAGCAAGTGAGCACAAATACCCATCCTCTCAGTACACACCTGCACGGTATGCCACATGCATGCATCTACTCCAACTGCAATTCACATGGCTGAATCACCATCACACACAACACCAAGCACACATGCCTGGCCCATTGGACTCACCTATTCCTCTGATGCCCCACATAGCTGTACATACAGGGGTAGGACCTCCTCCATCAGCTTCTCAAGCTCTTCCTGTGTGAAGGCAGGGGCCCTATCACCTGCAGGACATGGCATGATGGCTCCCAGAGGCAGTACACAGCAGCTCACGTACTGGAGGTACATGCTAGCAAAGGTGTCAGGAGTCAAGTGAGCAAGACTGCAGAAAATGACGGTCACAGCTGCCACGTACAGGACCATTACCGCCAGTGGTCATTGCCATTGGCCCCAGTCCACCATAGGTAGCAATGTTAACCTATGACATGTTGGACAGAGGTTGCGCCCCCCTACCGCCATGACGGCTTCCGCCGACAAACTTAGGCCACTTCTAACTGTCCAGAACAGTATATCAGGCGCCTGCCATTTTGGGCACATGTACTCAATGAATGTGCTTAAATAAGTGCTTCAGACACCTATTCGGCCAGATATCTGTGTCACACAATGTTGTGACTGAATGGTTGTGCTACATGATGAGCCAATCATGAGAATATGACATGCAAAGCCTATATATATGTGGATAGTTCTGTGTAGCTACTCTGTGGTACATAGTCATCGTATAACAATAGGTTGATTTAATTACATATGTTTGATCATTGCAGGATTGCACAGTCACCAACACAATTTCTTATACATATGTGCCATATGTCCTATCTGACTTACATTTCAGCCAGTGTGCTGCAATGGCGGTGTATGATGGGCATTTCTATGGTCTGTACTACTTACGTCCGCACTGCTGCGCATCCACTACACATGTTAGGAGTCTGCTACAATACCATGTGCTGCTGACGTGCGCTTACTGCCTGACTTATTGTACATTTTCTCCTCTCAACATAGGTATCCTGCCATGAGGGAAATGAGACAACCACCTGTCTACCGTCCACTGGTAGACCTGGCAACCATGGAGAACGGCATGTCATCCAGACCTATTTTCTGACTTGCCAGACCATCATGGATCTATGTGGACAGTTGGAGCCAGATCGGATGCCAGGCAATCTCAATCCATATTGCATTTCTCCCCTCATTCAAGTGTTGTCAGTGCTACACTTCCTGGCCTCTGGGTCATTCCAGAATACAGTTGGCTTAACAGCAGGAATGTCTCAGCTTATGTTCATTCTTTGTTGAGGGATGTACTGTGTGTTTTCTTGATACACCTGGACAGCTACTTCAGGTTTCCCCAAAGAGCGTATACGGCCTATGTGAAGGCTGACTTTTGTCAGATTCCTCATGTTTCCCTGGTCCCTCCCAGTGTCAATGAACAGGTGTATAGGAATAGGAAGAACTACCACTCCATCAATGTGTAGGTGGTGTGTCTGGCAGACCGGTACATCTCCCAAGTGTCAGACAAGTTTAATGGATCCTACATTTCGCAAAACAGCAATGTCCCTCACATGATGGTATGACTACACACAGAGAGGCCTGGCTGGTTGGTAAGTATCCATTGTAAGGTGTTTGTATGTAATGTGACCTGTCATCACAATAAGCCCTCTCATCGAACCTTCAATTTTAATAGTTCTACCATTATGTTCACAGGTGGCTCTGGCTATCCAAACCTTCCTTGCTGTTAACTCCTGTGAGGTACCCAGCCACGCCAAGGGAAGTCCGTTTCAGTGAGGCCCACGAGAACACAAGGTATGTAATCAAACAAACTTTCGGCCCCCTGAAGGCAAGATTCAGGTGTCTGGACCTATCTGGAATTGCCCTCCTCTACTTGCCCACAAGGTTTTTCAAATCATTGTTGCCTGCTGCATACTCCACAATCTAGCCCTGAGGCGTGGGATACCATTGCTAGCTGATGTCGATGAGGCAGCTATACCTGTGGCTGCACATGGTGATATGGCAAGTGATGAAGAGCCAGAGGAAGAAGGAAGAAGGAAGAAGGAGCAAGCTGACTGTAGGACTGAGCTCATCAATCATTACTTCCAGTGACATACAGGTATGTGTGTTGGGCCTTTTCAAGTCTTGTCTGTGCAAAATCTGAAGTGGATAGCTGACATTACGCCTCCTGACCTTTTGCATGATGGAGTAGTGATGTCCAATGCCTATGTGTGAGTTGTGGAAGCAGACAGAATATAAGGTGTACAGTGTTAGTGGTTAACCTCTAACATGTTGTAGTAACTGATTTCAGCATTCGCTTCTCTCATGGACTGACCAGTTTTGAGCTGGATTTTCTGCATTCTCCTATTCCCATCTCCTCCCAACCACTGGATGTGGATTTCATCTGTGTGTCTGCTACCTAAGGCTTGAGGTATACATTGTCAGTAGCTGGAGATTGAGTACAGTTCTGAGAGGTGTACCTGACAGCCTGTTAAATGGATCTAGTGAAGGGCCTGAGCTTGGTGCTGTATAGGTCCAATCTGGGGGCCCATGAGTTGGAGTTGTACTACAATAGGCATGCAGTCGATTACCTGTACATGTGCTTACTGTGTCATCATGGCTTCAAACCTGATGGTACTCTCTGACTTGCTCTAATTGCAGATGGCTCACTGGATTATACACTGGTGTTACTGTGGATTACAACCTCACCCTCTGACATCGGTCTAGTAATATTACTGTTGTCATGTGTGTCCTGCTGAGGGAGCCTCCGTCTGATGGCCATGACACTACCAGTTTGAATCAGGGGGGCATTACCAGACCACAATTGGGTAGTAGGGCAATTGTTTTTGTATAATTAAACACATATATACAGTAGCTGTGCCCATAAGTGATTTATTGTGCATTTAAGTTTTGTGACAAGTGAAATGAATGTGAACAACATAACAAACAGGTGATGGAGTTCTGACTCAGAACAGTCAATAGGGTATATCAGTGGCACTCAAGGGTGACAAATCAGGATAGGTTTACTGGCTGGCAGTGGATTTGGTCTTGCGAGGTTGCTTCCGGGTTTCTTCAGCTACAGGCTTGGGGTTCCCCTGGCAGGGCCCCATTCCCCTAGCTGCCTGCCTGTAGAGGGGGCAGATGTCACGTTGCTAGTGGAAGGGGAATGATGGTGGGTTGCTAAAGCATGCAGGGTGCCGGTCATGTCCCTCAGCACCCCTGCTATGGAGGCCATGGTGGCATTGTGTGCCTGCCACTGCTGCATGGCCTCCTGCTGCCTCTGTATTCCCTCTGCAGCCTTTGATTTTCCCCCAAAATGGTCCATCTTGCCCTGGGATGTTTGGTATACTCCCAGGACTTGGGAGATGTTTTCCTGGTCAGTGGAGTCCCTTGGGTGCCCCATCCTCTGGCCCACAACATCCCTCCAATGCCCCCTACCCCCAGGTCCCTGTGCCCTTGGCATGGTGTGCCCACTCCCAGTGTTAGCAGGACCATCATTGTCAGGGGTGTGAAGGTCCAACTCAGGCCATTGTACTGTGGGGCACACAATATATTGAACAGTCCTTGGGACACAGGTTTGGGGAGGGGGGTGGTTGCTTGGCTCTGATGTCAGAGCAACAGGGGTTAGGGAGATTGATGTGGGCAGGGTGAGGCTGGGAATCATCGACTGACCAGGTGTCCCAGATGGGCCAGGTAGGTCATCGCTGTCCAGACATCCAGCCATCTTGTCCTTACTTTTGGCCTTCATCCTGAGGAGGGCTAACACTGTCTGGTGTCCTCTTCTTGGTGGCAATGGCAGAGCTACCGTTCGGTGGAGTGAGACACAGAGTACAGTTGAGAAAGTTTGTTTGTTTCCCTCTTTGTGAGATCCTGCAGAGGTTTACCATGATTCCCTGCAATCACAGATGCTGCACAGCATAGCTTGGAAGTACATACAAGTCTGTGACAGGAGTTCCATACTCCATGTTGGGTGCTGTCATCAATGATTAGTACATATTACTGATGGGTTCTGTTACTATCTGATACTTGTCATTACTAATCGACTCTGCTACCTAGTGAGTAGTCAGGCATGGTAGTTGTCACATAATATGGCTGCACATTGCACCATGATGTCCCTTTGGGAACACAGTATGTGGGTATGCAAGGGTAATATTCCGGTCTCTGGATTTGTGCATGGAGTCTGACATATTTTCCAAACCCATGGTCAGTCCATTACAGGCTAGGGGATATGGATCAGTGTCCATTTGGATTTGTCATTGAGCTGTAGCTGTGTTTAGCCTTGCTTGTCATTGTGGTGTGCCATTGCATTGCTGTCTTTGCCATGTACTAGTTCTCAGTCGTACATTCTAGTTGGTGTAGGTAGTACAATAGTCATACATGCATGAAATGTGACGTGATATGCACATTGCAGGTTTTCGTTTTGATTGGTTGGTATATTGTGGAAGTTGTAGTGATAGGCTTAGCTTGTGGTATCCCTTGCCAAGGACTGTGTGGGCAGTAAGGCTGTGTGGGGTGGTGGCATGAAAGAGAGGGGCATGGGGTGATTGGCACGTATGTGTAGCGGGACATTCAGTGAATTAAGGGGTATTTGGGTGGTGAGGAAGCATGTAGGACACAACAACTGTGTGACATTGATGTTGTGGGTACTTACCAGACTCCAGTCCCCAAGGTGTATTCCAGTCAGGCCCTTAGGGTGCAGTATACCCAAGACCTTCTCCTCCCAAGATGTGAACTGTGGGGGAGGAGTTTGGGGTCCACCGGCAGTGTTCCGCACAGCTATCTGGTGTCTCAATGCCATGGAGCGGAACCTTCCCCTGTAGGTCGGCCCACCTCTTCCTGATGTAGTCCCTTGTGTGTGGATGGCTGCCCACTGAGTTGATCCTGCCGACTATTCTTTGTCATAACTCTGTTGCATAGCTATTTTAGCCATGTTTTAGACATGTTATTTTAGCAAACTAGGCAGGCCGTTGTGCACTTTAGCCCAGTTACATTTTTATTCAGCATCGCTTTATTTTTCTATCAATAGCCACATTTGCGGTGTTTTGTTTTCTCTATCTAATTGTTTTTTCACCTAGGAAAGCATTACGTTCCTAGCAGGACACTAATTTCACTTTGTGCTTTCTTCAAGGCTGCAGTCAGATAAGGTTGCTGGCAAAAGTTGTACGCTGTGTTTCCAACATTCACAGAAACACACATACTCCTTCGTGGGGACCCTTTCTTACAATGTCAACTATTTTATTATAAAAACACTCCATCGGCCCATACACGTTAGAGGGAGATCCAGCCAGATGACCACGACTGCATGCTGATTGCCTCGCTACAGCTGCTTGCTTAGACTGCCAAACCCCTGGCCTACATGGAGACGGTGTCTCTCTAGACTACAGGCTTCCCTATTCAGATATGAGGGATGATGTCTTCCCGGGGGGGAACCTGAAGGGCGGATTAGGGTTTATTATGCTGTGCTCTAAAATAGCTTAGATAGGAGAACTATGTATCACTTCTAGTGACAGTATGGTGGGATATGTGTACTTGTTACGTGTGTATTGTGTTTGTTTAGATGGTGTGTGATGTGTGTGCGCCTATAGTGTTAGGGTGCTCTCTCTGCAAAAAAAAAAAACACAATACTGAGAAATAGAACAGGCACATACACAAATACTGTGCGTTATGTGGGGTGTGTGTGTGTTATATAGTGGCGTGTCAGGTGTGTGGATGTGTGTCAGGTGTGGGGTATTTAGACTGTCCAATGTGCTGTTGTGTTCTGTCAGTGGTGGTTTCTGACTGTGGTGGCTCGCACCTCCAATGTTTTTCCGCCATGGAAAAATCGCTGTGGTGATTTGTGGGTTATAATCTGGTGGGTGGATTTGTGTCAGACTGACGGTGGAAAAGCCTCTTTCCTGCCCTCCAGTGTCCTGCCAGTTTTGGAATGTGCCTGCTTTTTGGCTCTCTTCACGGTGTGGGTTTTAATACGGTGGTCAGAGAACCACCAACATGGCAGTCTTTTGGCAGCCGCCACGGCAGCAGACTTACAAAAAGACTGCCAAAGTCGTAATGAGGACCTTAGTCGGATAATCGAACCTTCCCATGTATTTCTGTCGGTGAAGTCCAGAGGACAGACATGTCTGTAAATAATTGTCTCCTCAGCATCAGTGCATAGGAAACACAGTCTGTCTAATTTGGAAGCTTGAAAACAATAACACTGTTCTTCTATCTAATGGGTGGTATGCTTGTGAAAATGGGCGTGTAGGTGGCATTACTAATAACAAGATTGAGTACAAGCTTAAACAGAATACATTCATAATTCATACAAACACGAAAAAAATGTGAAACATGGAGAAAGACATCACATATTGACAATACAATTTAAATTATTAGTTAAATGAGAGAAACAACAAAAACTATACAACTGCAAAGAAAGGCAAATTAATAAATTGTATTTTAAATATATATTTGAAAAAGATGGAAAGCACATTATCAACAGCTAAATTAGAAGAATAAACAACATTTATGGTGACTGTGATATTCAAAAGTATAAATTATCAGTCTCCACTGCATCAATGATTCCTGTCAAGCCTTCAGGATGTAGGATCTGCAAGACCTTCTCCTCCAAAGGAAATAGTTGGGAGGGGCTGGGAAGTTTTTAAGTATAGGATTGGCACAGTGCCATCCATACCAAGCTAGAGAGCGACAAAGTCTTTTGCAATATACATATATATATATATATATATACACAGTACACAAAGGTCCACCTTGTGGCGCGCAAATTTCACGGGTGCAAACATGAGGAAGGGACCATTCCTCCACAATCCCCAGAACAAACTATTGTAAAACAATTGTTTGTTTTGGAGATATATAATAATCACCCATTCCAAGAAGGATCCTTGAGGTGCCTGCTCTATGCCCACTGGATGCCTCTCCCTTGGCAGTCTATTTAGGAGCCAATTCTAAGCATCAAACCCACAGGCTAATGCTGTGCTTCATATTTGTCCTACTTTAATATTTTTTTTTTCCTAAAAATGTAGAGAAGTATAAATTGTTAATAAATTTTTTTTTTACAAAGTTTGTCCTGACATTATTATTTAATGACATATATTGATTAGTAACAAATGTTAGTGATGAAAATGTGAGATACATAAACTTAAATTTATAACAGTAAACACAAAAGCTTTTTTAATTAACATATGTGTTAATGCAGGTGTATTTATTTTAAATTGGTAAGTGATAAAAAATAAACACACATGCATTACACATTTCAAAAATTTAGGACACTGTTTCCCAAACTTTTGACTCCTAAGGAGCCCCACTGAATCACTACTGGAAGCCAGGGAACCCTAAGCAATGTGTATGATTTAAAATTACAACAGTAATTCACAAAAAATTCACAAACAACTACACACCAAACAAACACTCAAATTACTAAAGATATAATTGTTTTATATTGTAAAAATATGCAAAAATTGAACATTTTTAATGGGAATGTTTGCGCTGCATCTCAAGAACTAACTTTTCAAAGTTTGGTTTTATTTAAGAAAGCTGAATCCTCGGGTCAGATTCAACTCCCAAGCAATTTCTGTTTTGATTTTTTTAGGTACATAGGATCCGAGAAAGCTTTTTCACATAATTATGTGGTGAACAAAGAAAGTAAAGCCATAAGGGCCTCTCATCTCTCCAAAGCCTCTCTGTCACATGTAATTAATTTGTTCTGTAGCAGCTCTCATTACCAGTGTAGGGTGTTGAAGCACTTTAAGGTGACTACAAGATATAGGATCACATGTCATCCACACTAGTAGGCATTTTCTAAAAATGCTTGGTCTGGAGAAGTGCAAACTAAGGATTCAGAACATAACACAGAGATTAGTGTTCATTTTAATAATAAGAATGTATTTGTATGCAAGCAAATCTCTTTTTAGCAACATGAGGATAATGAAAGACTGGGGAAAAAATATAATTTTCTAATTTGTGCTAAGCAATTTGCATGCAGCTATTTGAAGGCAGTTCATAGCTCACTGTGCTAGTTTACGATTGGAACAAAAAAATCTCTGTGACAAAAGCAGTAACCCACTGTGCTATGCATATAAAATATGTTCTTTGCACGTTACATGCTCTTTGCAGCAGGCATATTAACCATCTGTGCTACCCTAGATGAGTCAAAGCTGCCACTAGACAAAACTCCCATCTCTCGCCAGAAGGTACATTAATCACCTTTTATTTTGCTCGAAATCTGCTCGATGTATAAGGAACTTTGCAGTGCTTTTAAAACTGCTACACGAAGGAAGTAATAAATGTAAAAAAAAAATTTAAAACAGACATATTTCTGTGGTGAGGGCCCAGCTGGAGAAGTGCCTTCCTGCCGGCCGTGTCCTGTGGACCCCCAAGGAATGTCTCACGAACCCCTGTAAGTTTTAAACTAACATTGAATTTACATTTATTGTAAACAAGCATTTTGCTTTGTCTAGTGTAATTTCTACATTTCATTAAATTTGTTATTACAATAATGTGTGATGCATATACATTTAATTAAATGTATATTATTACAATAATGTGTAATGCATATCATTTGTTAGTTCAAATTGCGACTAATGTAACTTTTTTTGTAGGTATCCATTACCATGCAGGCAGCCTGCACCAGATTTGTAAATGAAATTAAATTATGCAGGTGTGTTTCTTTCAATTTCTTAAACAACCAGATTACACACATATGCATTGCACATTAGTAAAATATTGCTTGTAGGTGTGAATTAAAAAATGTACAAGTCCAAAGCTAATGTAAACAGACAATTCAAAGGGTATGAGGTATAAATGACACTTACCTTCGATTCTGGCGATGACGGAGTTGATTTGCATCGTGGTTAAGTTGCAGCAGCAAAGGTGGGCCTTGGACGATTGGTTTCATGATGGAAAGAGAGGTGGAAAAAAGAGAAAAGGGTGCTTTTCGACCTTATATCTCTTCCAATCAGCCAAATCAGGTGTGGAGGTTTACCCGTCGCAGTTACATTTGCGGGAAGGCACAGTGATCGGACTGGTGGAAAAACGTACTGTGGTCCCTCTGACAGCTGCTTTTGTTTATGGCGTCGTTGACGAGGGAGGAAAATTCTGATGGAGACAGCAGCACTCTGACAGACTTACATTCCATGACCCACCAGCATCTAAATAGAGCAGGCATGCATAGAGCCAGCTGGGGCTGTTGGGCCTAATAAGGCTAGGGGAGAGGGTCCACATGCCCCTCTTGCCTTTTTTATTAAATGGGGGGCTCCGGGAGGGGGACTTGCATGCCCCTCCTCCCTTTAAAGTTTGGCCAGTGGATGAGGTCCAGAGGACCAAGAAGGCTTGAACCCCCTCCCGTTTTTAATTATATGATGCCCTAGGGTTTGGGGTCCCTTGGGCCTAATAAGCCTCAGAGGGGGAGGGAGGTAGCATACACCTCCTCCCTTTAGATGTTGGCCCAGTGGATGGGGTCCCTGGGGCCTAAGAAGACTATGGGAGGAGGGCCACATGCACCTCCTCCCCCTTTTAATTGTATTTGACACCAGGGGAGGTAGTTCTGTGGGTTTATTAAGGCTCGAGGAGGAGGTCTACACTCCCTCCTACCCTTAATATATATGTTTTACCCCCTGGGTATGGGGTCCCTGGGACCCAAAGACTAACCCTACACTGCGCCCACCAAAAACTGTGCGCGGTGTTGGCTAACCCCCTGCTGTGCACGGGCAAAGGGTGTGCACAGTCTTAGGTTGGCTGCCTGCGGCAAGTTGGAAGCAGGGCCTGGCGGCAAGACAGGCCCTGCAGTACACGTTATGCCTTGCACTGTTGCTTGAATGCAGAATTATCTTAAAGAAATGAAAGACAAAAAGCATTTGGCCAAACAGGAACAGTTGCTTTAATTAAACGTCGAGGTCAGGAGAGCACAGTACAGTCAGGGTCTAATGACTGTTTCTCAAAGTTACAGAGTTCTGAGTGCCCTTATATACAATTCTCTAAGGGATATAAAACAATTCTATACATTCTTTGCGGAAAGGTATCTGGTCCTAGTCGTGGAGTTGTAACTCTGACCAAAGTGCTCAGGTGGGTCTCGACCTTGCATGGACAAAATGTGGGCCAGTTGGTAACATGTCCAGATGGCCGGCATGAGGAGCGGGTGATCACTGTGTGTTGTGTGTGTGTGTTGCGTGCTGATTGGCTAAGTGTCCTAACTTCATGTGGCATCTAACTTTAATGGTATTTTGGGAACACTCGCCCCTCCCGTCAAATGAGTTTTATTGGTTGCCAACCTCCTACAACTATTGTAGTGTTTATGCCTATCTGAGGGATCAATCTGGGTTTTTCTTGTTCAAGCGTTGTCTACGGGCTAGCGTCACCCCACATGTAATCTGCAAATCAGTAGCTTCAGGCCTAGGTCGCAGGACTAGCCTGACCACGTATTTCTGACTCGAGGTTGGTGGGGCGGTCGTTTCGGGTGAATTCGACAACAGTGATGCGAGTTTGTTGTTATGCTGGCACATATCATGGTGTACATTGAAATCTTTTTAGCCATATTAACAGCACAACCAAAGGCCTGTATGGTGTGGTGTTGGCTGCCTCTGGATGGCTGTCTGCGAGAAGATGGTTCAGGGCCTGGCTGTAAGCTAGGACCTGCGGGCAATCCTACACCGCTTGCGTCAAAATGCCATAAGCAGCATGGTGTTGTCTACCTGTGTGTGTGTGTGTGTGTGTGTGTGTGTGTATGTGGGTATGTGGGGGGGGGTTTGGCTACCTCCGAATGGGTTGGCCTGCGGTCAGACCTTGCTGCTAACTCACGGCTGTGCACAGTGTGTGGTTGGCTGCCAGCTGTGCACAGTGAAGTGTTGGCTTTACGTATGGTAATAAAATATTACTTTACTTTAAAAAAAAATCCCTAGAAGGTCACTGGAAAAAATACAAAGGTTAAAATAACATTATAGTTTGGTGTGATAGAAAAAAATCCGTTTTTGTTTGAAAAAAATAGCAGTTCCCTGGAAAAAAACTAATGTTAAAGTAGCGTTGTAATCAGGTGAATTTGTCAGTGGCAACAATATTGTTTTGAACTAACAAAACTGAACAGATTCACCAGTTATAGCTAATTATAACTTGCACTCCTGCCATGCACTGCTTACAATATTGCATTACTCATGATACATTCTATGACCCCATTTATGACATCACTGATGACATCTCAAATGACATGATTGATGACATCCCTGATGACACCACTGATCGCATCATCCAATGAGTGTGTTGGTTTGTTTTATCGTTTACATAGTGGCGAGTAGCTACCATATTATTTTTCAACTAATTTTGTACAGCCTTTGTCCATGTAATAAGTGCAAGTGTTTACAAAACCCATATTCTTGTAATGCATTATAGATGAGTAGAACTAATGAACACATTATAAATCTTTGTATTGAAGAGCAACTCTGTGTGCAGATGTCAATGGATGGCTTATGACCGGTATGTTGCACACATTTTTTTTGTTCTGTACAAAAAGTTTCCAAAATGGCAAAGAGTCCACGTAGTATATACTCAGTATTGTAAGCAGACTTGAGTTATTAGACAGAATAGTCTCAGCATGACAGTTTCTACATAACATAAAAGTCTGTGTGCACCAGGTACTAACCTATGTACATGTGCCTATTTTGCTTCAGATGATCTGTAAAGTTTTCACCACGGTGTGAAGGCTGCATGTGATTTAATCTTTAACACCTTTACACCTTGCTTATTTCAAGCGAATAGTGTCTTTTTTGACCAGTGTTGCATATAGTGTACAGGTTTTAGTACATACTTTTTAACACTCTGTAGTGTATTTCTCCATAGACTTTGACTGTCTGCAAACAGTGTGGTACAGATTAAACTCTCAATAGACTAAACACTGTTTACAGTAACCGCTTTTCTGTTTATATCAACTTCATTTCTCAATGTAGAATCAGTGACTTTGAGGGGTTTGAAACATATAAAAACTGTTTATTGTATCCCACGAATTTTGGAACAGACGTTGACTATCTTGAGGAACCTAGCTTTCTGTTAACAGTCGTATGCATATTCAACACTGCGTGCATTGTGGGTTTCCTATATATCTGTGGTTGGTTGTTAATGTCAACTAGGTTCACAGCAAAGCCTACAGTTTAGGGTCAATGTTGCACATAACACATGCTAGCTACACCGATGATATTAATGATGCTTTATATTATTCTGAGCTATTTTGTACTTACTTTCAGGCCTCTAATGCAACACTAGTTTTATAGAGTAATGTGTACAAAAGAAGCTTGGATGATGTCATCAGTGATGTTATCAATTATGTCATTTAAGATGTCATCAGTAAAGTCATAAATTATGTTATAAGTGATGTAATATGTGAGGTCATAAACAGGGCATGGCGGGAGGGCAAGTTATTGTAAGCTCTGCTAAATATAACTGGTAAATATCTGTGGTTACAGGGGCGTTATAGATAGAAAATAGAACAAATAGGATTTTAAAAAACCTCAGACATTCACTAAAAAACAAAGGTTACAGAGATGTTATAGTTAAGTTCCGTTTTTGCACACACAAAACCATAGAAATTCAGCAGCGGTAGTTAAACTTATATCAAGAAATTATAACTTGTGCCCTGTGGTAACTATAACTCGCACCCCCACTCTGCAAAGTTTTCTCATCAATAATTGTATTGCAAATGTTGCAGTGATATTATCAATGGTGTCATCGAAGATGTAATGACTGATGTAATATGTAGAGTAATTAGCAGTGCATGGGGAGGGTGCAGGTCCGCAGACTCTCTGCGTCTTTAGATCTACATAATTCTTTTTTTTTTAATAAGTCCAAAACTATTGAACAGATTTTCACCAAATTATTTAAAAAGAGATCTGTCTGTACCAAGATCTAGCTTTCTCCCAAAACTTGGTGTAATTCCTTTCAGCGGTTCAAGCCTATAGGAGATTGTAAGGAGAAAATGTGGGCCAGTTGGCCCTTGCTTGACGAAACACCCTGAAACTTTCCATGCAGCAGCGGAAGTGAGTGCCAAACTAGTTTTGAAAATTTTGAGAAAATTCATTAATCGACCCCAAAGTTATGAGCAAAAACAAAAAATGCTTTTCCTGTGGAAACTAGGTCCTAACCATAACTTCCTATCGGCAACCTCCAGCAGTATTTGTGTGTGTGTGTTTGTATATATATATATATATATATATATATATATATATATATATATATATACACACACACCAGTGGTGTAATATTGGCCAGGCTTTTCCATAACAAGTGCCTTTTCTGTGTTGCTAATAATTTGCCACTTTTTGACAAATCTGTCCAAAAAAAGAGTGCTGCTTTTAATCTAGTTTGTGCATGGACCGCTTTAGGGTGATCCATCAAGTGGGCGATGAGGAAAAAAAGGGGTTCCCAAAATGCTAAATCCCCATGCATTTTCTATAAACATTTTTAAGAAGCACTACCACTGAAACTGCTGAACAGAATTACACCAAATTCATCAGGAAGCTAGTACTTGTGTGCCTGTTGTGATTTGGTGTCACCTGTTAAGTAGTTTTGTAGATATGGGGTTAGAGGGACACTCGTGAGAGTCCCTTTAACCCAGTTTTAATCAATAGAGCCTTCCGACTCGCCCAAGGGCCTTTTTTACACTTGGGCGATCTTGTTCCAGTGGGAGTAAGGATCTAATTGGCTGCTTGCAACATAAGGAATAATGTTGCAGGCACCCTTTGCAGAACTCTGGGACTTAGGGCCTGAGTTAGATATTGGCAGAGGGAATACTCTGTCTCAAACGTGATGAATATCCCGTCCACCGTATTACGATCCCATTATATCCTATGGGGATCGTAATACTGTGGATGGGATATCCGTCATTTTTGTGACAGAGTATTCCCTCCAGGGAGATCTAAATCAGGCCTCTGTCCCCTCTCCTGAAGTTAGTTAAAAAAATATATATATATTAGGGGGCAGGGTAGGGATACTCTGCCATCATATGCCCTTTGGGATGGTCTTAAAGAGACCCACTGGGGCCAAAATATTTTTTTGTTTATTTAAAAAAAAAAAAAAAATGTTGCAATCCTGTGTCATTTCTATATTTATTTTTATAATCTCTAGGGGAGGGGAGCATGTGTCCCACATCCCTGAGCTAGAGATGGGCCCTGAGAACCCCATCCGATGGGGCCAAATTAATCAAAAAGGGAGAAGGGTGCGCAGCCCCCCCACCCCGAGTCTTAAGAGGTCTCAGGCTCCCCATCCTCAGTCCTGAAAGTATATTAGTAGGTGGGAGGGGCGTGCAGTTCCCCAGTCTTCGAGTCTGTAGCAGCCCCAGGGACCCCATTCCCCAGGGCCAAAACTTTAGTTTTAGGGAAGGTGGGGCACACAGCCCCCCCTCGCCAAGCCTTACAAGGCCCCAGGGACCCCATCCCTTGGGACCGGCTTGTTAACTGTGTTCCTGTGGGCCGAACCACAGGACACAGTGGTTTCCCTGGCCACAGGAGCACAGTAAGGCAAAGAAGGTTTGAAAATTGCCTTGCCGGGGGGGACCACAATTCTGTTTCCCTTTCCGCTCTCTTGCAAGCAGGGAAACTCTGATAGTGCCCACCCAGCGGGAGCAAGCAGCTGCCCCCACAGCCGCAACATTGTTTGACCACGGAGTTGGGAGCCACCGGGACCCATTTGAGCTTGGGGAGGTGAAGCCACACACCCTCCCCCACTAATAATACTGTATTTGGCCCCACAGGGATGAAGTCCCTGGGGCCTCTTCAGGCTCTGGTGGGGGTGGGGGGGCATGCACCACCCTCCTCAATAATTAAGGCATGGTTCCAAAGAATAGGGTTCCCTGGGGACCATTTGGGCCCGAGGAGAGGAGTCACTTGCCCCCTCCCCTAATGTTAATGTATTTATCCATGGGAACGGGGCCCCAGGGCCTCTTAAGGCTCAAGCAGATGGATTTTGCCCCGCTCTCTCCTATAATTAAAGTATGACCTTGGGAGATGCGTCTCCAGGGACCAGTGGTGGTTAGGTGGGGGCACACAACCCCTTCCTCTAGTGCTGCGACAAAGGGTTGTCTGTCTATGCTGGGTCGGGGGTAGGGCCTGCCCTGCAACCAGCGAGGGGTTGGCTGCAGGATATTTGGCTTTCCTAAACACATTTTATAAATATTGATGGTTAACACAGCATTTACACTCTTTGAAAACTGGTTAAAGAAACACTTTCATAATGACAGTGGTGCTGTCAAAGTTTTAATAGACACACCAGAGAAGCTCACCTTTGCAGGCCCATCCTTGAAATGAGCATTGAGCAATGAATCTTTCCCAGCATTTGAAAATAAACTTTGTAAAAGCAGAGCCTTATCAGCAAAAAAGTACATACACTGCCCCATATTGTTCTTTATTATCTTTCTTTATACATGTTGTTAAACATACTCTGTATAGCGCCATTGCACAATGCACTACAAAGTATGAGCAAATGTTTAATATGTTTTTAAATTCCTAATAATTGCTGTTTTACATTTAACAATTTACATTAAAAATGTGACTTTTTATAATTAACTTTGTTGCATGAAAATTCATTTCTAATATTAACACGTTAGATAGATGGGTAACCAATGATGGAGATTTATTTTATGATGTCTGGTAGGAATAACTTGGTCACTTCACAGTAATGTTAGGAGGGAGGAAAATCCATAATCAAGGGAACAAGCTCTCACCTTGATGGATGGTGCACTGAAGATTACTAAGGGATCATTTTCTTCTTGAAAACAAGGCAGTACTGAGAACATTGATATTTCCTCCATGTTTATAATATATCTGAGTCACAGAGAGAGCAAAGTGAGTGAGTCTGACCATCCCTACAGGTTTTCAGGAGGTGTTGAAGCTGAGGGGTTGGTCTATGTATAAGAGTGTTTTTCTTTTGAGAAAAGGGACATTTTGTACCGCAATGTGTTAACGAATTTGTCCAAAAATCTAAATGTCCTACAGGTGGGTCTGAAGGAGCACACAGATAATAATCCAAAAAACAAAGTTTCTACCAATATGTTGAGGCTGACCTACACCAAGGCTGTTAGGGGATTTGTTTCCTTCTCTCCTTTTTTATCTTTCCCAATTTCTTTCCCACTATTGTTTCTTTTTATCACTTCCATAATGTTTGTTTCCTTTCTGTCTCCCTCCATCTTTCTGTTTGTCTCTGTTTCGTTCTGTTTTCCAAGTTTAATAATTTATCTTTCCATTAATTCTTCATTGTTGTTCCATTGTTAGCCCCTGGACCCCACCTCTTGGTTCTGTCATGGCATTCTCCTGAAATTTTATTTATGAGCTTCCTCATAAATAACAGACAGAGGGGGCCCATAAAATGGCAGCTGCTTTTTCACTGTGAAACAACTAGCAGTGCCTCTGGGTCCAGTAATAACCACCTCTGTAGCTGTTTAGGTGAGGGATTTCCTGTGGCACTGCTCGAAAATATATCCCTTCAACAGGAACTGGCTCACTTTGATGCAAAATATAAGATGAGTAAGCCTGGGCATTTTAGTCCTATTCTTAACTAGGCATTTGAAATAACTGACTGTTAATCATATAAATGCCCTGTATAACCCACTTCTTACAGAGAGTTGTCTGGAGCAGATGAAGAAAAGAATACTTCAGTGATTACTGCGTTGAAGAATTTCTGCTTGGCTCACAAAGGACTATGGGGAAAGTTGTTTTTAGCTTTGCTTTGAATCTCTAGGTTCAGAAAAAAAAGGTTTTTAGACTCAGTGGTGCCATCTGCTGACTCGCATTGATTCGGAGCTTCAGGCCCTGCATTCAAGGCCTCTTCGCACGTGTTGAGCTTCTAAGGTTGTGGGGTGCAAACCTGATTGACAATGTTGAAAGAAGCTGTGTTTTTCTGATCCCCATGACCTCTCTATGTGCTGTCTGAGTCTAAATCCTTCAGGCTGTAACTCTTGCAGCTCCATTCACCCAAAGGCCAGCAGGTAGTGGGAATTCAAACTGTTTTTGGCTGAGGCACACAAGGGCATCATAAACGATCTGTTACCTCTTATTCAAGTAATTCTTATGGGATTCTTCCACTAAAACCAGAAGAACCACCAGAGGAAGACACATGTTCTTCTCCAAAGAAGAAGTTTTGTTGCTGAGGCTGTTTGGAATACTATTCATTGATTTTATTTCTTTGATGTGAATCAATGTTGTAATTACTCCATTTTTTAATTCTATGTCAAGATAGAGATTCGATTTCCAATTGAGTGTGTGTGTATATGTGTGTGTTCCCAAAAGGCGCTCATTTCCTGGGCACAGCATCAGGATTGTACCTGAACCATTTTGTTAATTGCCAATGGGAGTGAGACATTTGATACAATCTTCCCAACCCGCCACGAAGTGGTTGGATTAGTCTGCTGCAAACAGATTTCCAAACACTGTGCCATTTGTCTTGATAAAAACTCTGTTATCAAATAAAAAATCATTCTATGTCACTACATAATGTACTACTGTCAAAATAAATTTCACACTAGTTAGAAAATGTGCTGATTTGTTATTCGGATAGTTGACAGCAATAATGTTCAGGCCATGCTTCACATAGGTGTAATTGCTTGATTTTCAAAAGGGTAATCAACATACTAATTAAATTACCGTTCACCCCCCCTTAGATGACGAACTAAAACATCAGACAGCCAATAAATACCATCATTATGAATAAAGCATACTATTTTCAGTCATTTGTAATAAAAGATTTTTGCTTGCTTTAACCCCTGACCTGATATCTGAATTTGAGTGGGGAGGTGTTAACGCAATGCATGAATCATGTGACAATATTTCTAAAAATATCATAAAACATTATGGCCCTCATTTTTACCCTGGCGGTCCGAAGTCTTCCAGAGCCGCAGTGGAGGTCTCACCGACCTGCCACATCCCTGCTTGTACAGCCAGGGCGGATAGACAGCCGGGCAGGAGATCAGCCTCTCCGACCCAGCAGCCCACTGAAGATAGCCGGCGGTATCACGAGTCGGCTTTCCACCAGCATTTCTGCGGCAGTAGCACCGCCACGAAAACCCTGGCAGAGAGGCTACCGGTGACAGGAAATGTATTTTCTGTCACTGGCAGACGACTCCCCAAACCCCCCACTGCAATCCCAATACCCCCTACCCCCTCTTCCATACCAGCACCCCCTCCCCCATGCCCCTTCCAGAACAGCACCCCCGCCCGCTTCCCCTTCCAGTACAGCACCCCACCCTCCAACGCCCCCTTCCAGAACAGCACACACATACACGCGCAGGCACAGACACACACCCACACGCACCCTGCATACACTCATTCACCAACACTTACATACACGCATTCGCTCACATGCATCCATATACGCATTCACTCACATGCATCCATATACACATTCACACACATGCATCCATACAAGCATTCACACAAACGCATCCATACACGCATTCACACACATACATCCATACACGCATTCACACACATACATCCATACACGCATTCACATAAACATTCCAAAACTTCAACAATCATACACGCATTCAAACACCCATACACACCGGCATGCACACTTACATTCACACACACAGACAACACCCACTCACACACGCACACACAACCCCCATCACCCTCCCACCCCCTCCCCTGTCAGACGATCGACTTAGGTTGTCCGCTAAGGAGGTAATCCGGCAGGGAACTGGAACAGGCGCTTCCACTGCCGGCAGAGCCCCGCCATCAGGACATAGCCAGGCTGTGTTACAGGTCGTAATACGGCTGGTGGAGTCCTTTTGGCAGGGCTGGGCCAGTGGTGGAACCACCCCTGCGCCGCCAGCACAACTACTAGAGGATTTCTGCCCAAATTGTGGCAGAAATCCTTCAGTACTCGTAATATGGTGTTCGGAAGACTACCAGTACTGGTGGTCCTCTTGCGCCCGTGGCTTCGGCGGTCTTCTGAAAAGACCGCCAAAGTCATAATGACGGCCTATGTATTTTAAATCTCACATAAGTGTATTGCAAAGATGAATGCCCTAAAAGACTGAGTTGTATCTTAGTATACATTCGTAAACAACTCTTGATAAAATGCCTAGTGGTTAACTTATTTTCAGATCTTAGAAGTAGCAATTATATTATATCGGCATACTGGTTTTATATAATGATTTTTCATTCAAAAATGAATGGAAAATACAATTTATATAAGATATAACACAAGGTGTGCTTTTCCTAAATCTCAGAACTAGATACTAAGAAATTCTGTAAAACACCAGACAACTGAATATAAAACATGCTAGCTTTACATGGCCGAAGATAAAATTCTTGAAATCTAGGTTCGAATTTCATCACTGTGTTCAGATGAGAGACACCCCTTTACTAGAAAATTAGTCAGTGCAAAATAATAAATATTGGTCCTATGTTGCAATTCTATGTTCTTAATTAGTGCAATATACTAAGGACGTATTCTAAATTACAGTTCTACCTTCTAAAACTAATACGATATAAAAAGTAAAACTGCAAAAATAGTCATTTAGCATAAGAAGATAATGCTTCAATATTTACTTTAGTACTCCTATGAAATAAACCAAAACAGATATATATGCATAAGGTGTCACCAAGGGAATACAATGCAACAGGTAGAAAAACCTTCATAATTCAAACTTTGCTGGCTTTGGTTCTGCAATGCACTATAGCCTTAGAACCCGCCGTAGCGGGCCCTACCGGCTATTAAAGGCCCGCTCCCCGCGTTAAATGCCCGAGCCGAAGGGAGAGGGACTTTAATAGCCGGTAGAGCCCGCTACGGCGGGTTCTAAGGCTATTAGAACATTCTGCCACACAGGGCAGAATGTTCTATTAAAAAAAAAATGTTCACGGAGCCCGAGGGGATTAAAATCCCCTCGGGCTCCGTGAGGCTTTGTTCACAGCTGTTGCTGTGAACAAAGCGAACATTGGAATGTTGGCGCTGCGGGCTTTTACCGGCCGGTAAAAGCCCGCAGCACTCCATTGTTTTCAATGGAGCCCCCAGCATTCCAATGTTCTAAATAACCTTAAAAAATGTCCCACAGAGCATTGCATCTTCCTCTTGAAGGCAAGCTAGAACTGCTTTCCGACACGTACGTACAGTTATTTCTAACAAAGCACTGTCTCAACGGGCCTTTCCGTTCTGCTATGAGCGATGGATAAGTGAAGACAATATCGCAAACGTCTTCCTTTGGATAATTACAAAGCAGACATGTAGACTCAACAGTCGATATTCTCCAAACAGGGGAATTAACATGTGTTGGAAAATTGCTCAATCGAAGGAGCAACAGCGCTTAGGCTTTGGACCATACAAAGCCTCCAAGTATGACTGAAGTTTGAGCGTGCATATGAACCTATTCCCATCCATGCATGAGATCTTTTAGAGAGTGCAACTTTGTCCAGTAGGGATGAGATCTTTTCCCAGATACGTTCTTGAGACTGTTAAATGTAGATTGTGAGAAGGTTAAAGCCCAGAGCTGAGTTAAAGTAATTGTGTGCAATGATGTTTCTTGGATCACTTACAGCTTTCCACACAATTGAACTTAAGGTGGTTTTTGAGTCATTCTGTAGTTTGTAACAACATTTTAAATAAGAGCCAAGGCTGCTTATGCTCTGCCTTCTAAGGCCAAACTCTAGGTGAATTTGGGCTGGAGAGGCCTGGCGAGGAAGATTGAATAAGTGTCGATACGTCCCTATGATGGCATTATCAATTTTTTTGTCCACTCTCTTCCAAAGCCGCTACACCATACGTGAGAGAACATGTTTAGCTGCCATTACTTGCAGGAGTGGCTTGAAGGACATGCCTTTTAAAGTATTCTGTAATAAGTAAAAGACAGCAGTGAGGGTGTTATTTCTTCTTTGTATTGCACTACACTGATTCATAAATGCATTTCTGGAGTAAAAAATTACCCCCTAATACTTGTTCTCCTTCACAATTTCCAGAGCTGACCGGTTTATATAAAATATGGGTGGCAAAGATCTTCTGCTTGCTACTAACATAGTTCTTGTTTTATTAAGATTGACAGTTAACTCATGGTTCACTGCATGCTGGGCGGTTATGTTAATTAAACGTTGAAGGCCCACCTTAGTGTGATTGCGCAAGATGACATTGTTTGCATACAATATATGTGAAGCATTAAAGCCAGCTACCATGGGCAAATGAAAATTGACATTATTTTAGACCGTTGTCATCTCTACAAGATATAAATTAAATAATAGAAGAGGCAATAACCTGCCTTGCTTTAGGACATTTCTTGTTGAAATTTTTTTTTAACCAACATACCTTTTCCCAGCCTTACCCTTGCCCAGGTGTCTGTCTACAGTAGTTGAATAGCCTTTAAGAAGAGAGGAGAAATTCCTCAGCTTTGTAACTTAGACCACAGGACGTTTCGCTATACCGTGTCAAATGCTGAACGAAAGTCCACATAACATAGAAGTAGATTTAAATAATGACTCCTTGCCTGTTCAGTTAGCAAGGCCAGAATCTGAATGTTAGTGGATGTGCCAATTCCCTCACAAAATCCGGTCTGATTCATCATCACCATTACACTTCTAGTGGTCCAGCCTCACAGTTCGTCCAGAAGGAATTTTGCGAAGTAATTTGCTTTCCCATTCATTAATGCAATCAACCTGTAATTGGATGGTTGTGTAGTTTTTCCTGATTTGTAGATTGCGGCCAAAATAAACCCACATCAGCTATCCAGGATTTCCTGGTTAGTAATGACATGATTGAAAAAAGGTGACTAGTTGTTTCGTCCAGTATTGAGGATTTGTCTGCAGTAAACCATTGAGCCCAGACCCTAAGGTGACTTGATATGGAATTAATTTTCTAAATATATCACAGAAATATTTTAATGTAGTTGGAAAATTAATGGTTTGTATCAGTGGTTCCCAACCTTTTGACTTCTGTGGACCCCCATGCTATGATTACTGAAATCTGGGGACCCCCACTGAATCATTATTGGAGTCCGGAGACCCCCTCCTAAGTCATTACTGAAAGTTAGGGACCTAATCTGTTAATATTCTTTGATTTTCTAAGCAGTCGTGGACCCCCTGAGGAGGCTTCGCGGACCCGCAGGGGTTCTCGGACCACAGGTTGGGAATCACTGGTTTATATTAATAATTACATTTCAGTTACACTCTGCTAGAAAAAAGTGGTCTTTCAGTGGAATTAACTAGAGCCTCATGACAAGTGCACTGGTAATGGCCTGGTTTTTCTCTACCTAGAACTGTGGTTAGTAGAATCTTGGTATGTTCAGGCAAGAGAAATATGTGGCATTAGGTGTTGGACCCCTCTCGGTCCCTGAAGGTTTCTTTAATAATTTACTCCATTCCCTAAGTGATTCTACATTTCCCCATCTAGTTGCTCTGGGAGATTTAATCTTGCTAGTAATTCTAAGTAATACCACTCAAATTAAAACAAGACTTGTAATCAAGTGATTAGTAGTGCGTATAGAGCATACAATAATGGTATCATGCTCATGAGCAATCATAGTTCTTCCTCAGTCAATGCTACTTGCAATAACTGTTTCTATCCAAGTTGATAACTTAGTGTGTTATACACTCCTTAGTTAACTATGACGATGTTGATGCCTCCGTCACCGTTCTTGCTTTTTATTTGCTAATTGCCTTGCAGTTTCTTTATGGTCGTAATTTGATGAGTTGCATCTTACTGTGATGCGCGGTGTTGTCACCTTCCATAGATCCTCCAATCTGGCATTGCAGAAAGTATACAAATAATTTCTTCCTTTTGGCTTTAACATTTTGATTTTAATTTTTAGTCCACTATTTTCACAAATGGTCAAATTTATCCTATGCTCCACTGTTCAGTCCTTGAGCGTCCTTTCCCAGTACCCCATGTCCCAATTGGAAATGATTGGTAGAGCATCAAAATCTCAAACCATCTAATAGAGACTTCTAACTGCAGATTCCTTACCTTTGAATTCCCTGGCGTCATCTTCGAATCTAGATTTTTTTCTGCTGAGCAGTATTCTGCACCTGCCGTCAGGTGGCGTTGTTCGGATCCACGTGCGTCATCCGGCTCCACGTGGCGTCGACAGTGTCGTTGGAGCCATCAGTGATGTCACGGTCCTCTAAATAGGCACCACCCTGGCGTGCATACGTCAGTTATTTTCCTTCCACTCCGGTTAAGCACAGGTCCGCATAGAGCTACCCTTTTTTCGACGTTTCGTCAAACATTTTTTCGATTGTCTGTGCAAATGACTTAGAGGAAGACTGGATTCAAACAGTGTGGCGCATGTCATTGCGCCATGTCGGTCACTGATCCACACGAAGTTTGTCTCTGGTGCCTTGACAAGGACCACGACGCGAAGTCGTGCTCCGACTGTCAGGCCATGGCTCCGAAGGCCTTGAGAGAGAGATCTTTCAAACTTCTAGCGGCCCGGCAATCGTCTTCGGTCAGTGCGACTCAGAGGTCGTCACGGTCCCGGTGAACAAGGAGGTTGTGGCACCGCTCCAAGAGCCCCAAGTCATCTTCCTCACATTCGAGGTCTTTGGGGCATTCAGGTAAGAGGCACAAAAAGAAGAAGAAGTCCAAGCGGACTCCGACTTTGCCACGCCCATCGGCCGACGAGGCATCTGGAGAACGTCGACCTTCCAACCTCGGAACCGTTGCTAGGGCCGACTCGGCGTCACCCCCTTTTCCAGGAGCCCGAGCGACCCCCGCTCAATTAAAGGAATTTTACGAGGCCATGTGCCTATTTATTGAGGGGGCTGCCCCGTCGTTGGGTCTTCGGGCCCCGCAGGGTCAGCAGGGGCCCCATCAGATTTGACATCGGCAGCTTCGTCCTCAGCACCACTGGGGACCCCAAGATCCGATAGTGGATCCAGACTGGCGGCGAGTTCTCACAGTCGGCCTCCTCTGGCACTGGGCCTGATGTCGACGCTCCCTCCACCACCGGCACCCACTGGTGATGGTAGCCCCATTTTCATTCCAGATGATCCGGAGCCGGACGACGTGATACGATGCCGATTCCGACCTCAACAGTGCCGATTAGGCCCAGATCAGTGCCTGATGCTTATTTAGAACAGCCAGGCACAGGTGAAGAGTGGGAGAGGTCTGATGACCCTTTATAATATGGATCGGAGCTTGAACAGTACTGGTATCAGGATCTAGGGGAATCCAGTGGACTGGATACTTCTCCAGATTCTGGCATGCTCTCACCTCCCGATGTGGCTACGGAGGAGGGGGGCATCTTATGCCATGGTGGTGCGTAGGACGGCTGAGTTCCTGGTCCTAGACTTGCCTATAGTGCCAGTCAGGACTAATCTCCTGACAGAATTGCTTCAGCCAGGGGTTGCTACATCAGAGCCAATGTTACCCTTCAATGAAGCCCTCACAGATGTACTTCTGGGAACGTGGTCCAAACCCAGTACAGGGGCTCCTGTGAGTAGGGCAGTCGGCCGCCGCCATATACCAGCTCCAAGTGACCCTAGTTTCCTCACCTAACACCCCACACCGGAGAGCTTGGTGGTCCAAGCCTCCACCTTCCGTGGTGCCTTCCCTTCTGCTCCCCCGGATAGGGAATTCAAGAGGCTAGACCAACTTGGAAAGAAGATGTTTTCTTCCTCCAGCCTGGCATTGGGGTCGGTAAACACCTCTTGCCTATTGGGCCATTTTCCCATACCTTATGGGATACAGTGGCACAAGTGCTGCCCCAGGTCCCAGAGGGTGTACGGACACTCTCACCCAGGCTGTCAAGAATGGGAGAGATGCAGCCAAGTTTACCATCAAGTGTGGCTTGGACCCGACTGATTTGCTGGGCAGGGCGATTTCTTCGACAGTGGCCCTCCGATGCCACACCTGGCTACGTACCACTGGCTTTTCGGGGGATTTCCAGTCGAACTTGATGGACATGTGTAGGAAGTTGGCTAGGTATATACTATTTCAAAGTAAGAAATAGTGTGCACAGAGTCTAAGGGTTCCCCTTAGAGGTAAGATAGCGGCAAAATTAGATAATACTAATGCTCTATTTGCGGTAGTGTGGTCGAGCAGTAGGCTTATCAGAGGGTAGTGTTAAGCATTTGTTGTACACACACAGGCAATAAATGAGGAACACACACTCAAAGACTTACTCCAGGCCAATAGGTTTTTATATAGAAAAATATATTTTCTTAGTTTATTTTAAGAACCACAGGTTCAGGATTTACAAGTAATACTTCAAATGAAAGGTATTTCACTTAGGTACTTTTGCTTGAATAATCACAATAGCATGTACAGTTTTGGCAAAAATGGCAATAAGCTATTTTAAAAGTGGACACAGTGCAAAAATCAACAGTTCCTGGGAGAGGTAAGTACATTTTAAGTTCACAGGTAAGTAAAACACTTACAGGGTTCAAAGTTGGGTTCAAGGTAGCCCACCGTTGGGGGTTCAAGGCACCCCCAAAGTTACCACACCAGCAGCTCAGGGCCGGTCAGGTGTAGAGGTCAAAGAGGTGCCCAAAACACATAGGCTTTAGTGGAGAACAGGGGTGCCCCGGTTCCAGTCTGTCAGCAGGTAAGTACCCGCGTGCTTGGGGGCAGACCAGGGGGGGACACAAGCAGAAAAACAGAAAGTACACCCTCAGCGGCACAGGGGCGGCCGGGTGCAGAGTGCAAACAGGCATTGGGTTGTATTGAAAGCAATGGGGAGACCCGGGGTCTCTTCAACGATGCAGGCAGGCACAAGGGGGGCTCCTTGGGGTAGCCACCACCGGGGCTAGGCAGAGGGTCGCTCCTGCACTGGAGTTCGGTTCCTTCAGGTCCTGGGGGCTGCGGGTGCCGTGTTGGTTCCAGGCAGTCGCGGTCAGGGGGATCCTCTCGATTTCCTTTGCAGGCATCGCTGTGGGGGTTCAGGGGGGTCGTCTCTGGTTACTCACGGGCTCGCAGTCACCGGGAAATCCTCCCTGTAGTGTTGGTTTTCCACAGGTCGAGCTGGGGGCGTCGGGTGCAGAGTGGGAAGTGTAACGCTTCCGGCGGGAAACGTGAAGTCCTTAAAGTTGTTTCTTTGTTGCAAGAAAGTTGCAGATTGTTGAACAGGGCCGCTGTTCACGGGACTTTCTTGGTCCTTGGTTGCAGGGCAGTCCTCTGAGGCTTCAGACGTCACTGATCCCTGTTGGATGTGTCACTGTTGCAGTTTTCTTCGAAGTTGAGAGACAGGCAGGTAGGGCTGGGGCCAAAGCAGTTGTCGTCTCCGTCTTCACTGCAGCGCTTCAGGTCAGCAGTTCTTCTTCTGGTTAAGGTTGCAGGAGTCTAGTTTCCTAGGTTCTGGGGGCCCCTAAATACTGAATTTAGGGGTGTGTTTAGGTCTGGGAGGGCAGTAGCCAATGGCTACTGTCCTTGAGGGTGGCTACACCCTCTTTGTGCCTCCTCCCTGTGGGGAGGAGGTCACATCCCTAATCCTATTGGGGGAATCCTCCATCCACAAGATGGAGGATTTCTAAAAGTAAGGGTGACCTCAGCTCAGGACACCTTAGGGGCTGTCCTGACTGGTGGGTGACTCCTCCTTGTTTTTCTAATTATCTCCTCCAGCCTTGCCGCCAAAAGTGGGGGCAGTGGCTGGAGGGGCAGGCATCTCCACTAGCTGGGATGCCCTGTGGCGCTATAACAAAAGGGGTGAGCCTTTGAGGCTCACGGCCAGGTGTTACAGTTCCTGCAGGGGGAGGTGAGAAGCATCTCCACCCAGTACAGGCTTTGTTCCTGGCCACAGAGTGACAAAGGCACTCTCCCCATGTGGCCAGCAACATGTCTGGTGTGTGGCAGGCTGGCAAAAGCTAGTCAGTCTACACTGGAAGTCGGGTATGTTTTCAGGGGGCATCTCTAAGATGCCCTCTGGGTGTATTTTACAATAAAGTGCACACTGGCATCAGTGTGCATTTATTGTGCTGAGACGTTTGATACCAAACTTCCCAGTTTTCAGTGTAGCCATTATGGAACTGTGGAGTTCGTGTTTGACAGACTCCCAGACCATATACTCTTATGGCTACCCTGCACTTACAATGTCTAAGGTTTTGCTTAGACACTGTAGGGGGATAGTGCTCATGCACCTATGCCCTCACCTGTGTTATAGTGCACCCTGCCTTTGGACTGTAAGGCCTGCTAGAGGGGTGACTTACCTATGCCACAGGCAGTGTGAGGTTGTCATGGCACTCTGAGGGGAGTGCCATGTCGACTTAGTCATTTTCTCCCCACCAGCACACACAAGCTGTGAAGCAATGTGCATGTGCTGAGTGAGGGATCCCTAGGATGGAATAAGACATGCTGCAGCCCATAGAGACCTTCCCTGGCATCAGGGCCCTTGGTACCAGGGGTACCAGTTACAAGGGACTTACCAGAGTGCCAGGGTTGTGCCAATTGTGGAGACAAAGGTACAGTTTAGGGAAAGAACACTGGTGCTGGGGCCTGGTTAGCAGGGTCCCAGCACACTTTCAAGTCATAACTTAGCATCAGCAAAGGCAAAATGTCAGGGGGTAACCATGCCAAGGAGGCATTTCCTTACAACATGCCTTTGAATGGCTCACACCTTTTTGGTGAAAAGGCAGACTCTGCGCTTGAGAGGTTTAAGGATTCTCGAGCTACGTCTAGATCCTTGGGCCTCTCAGCACCTGTTCGACAGCAGTCTACCTATCGCTCCTTTTGAGGCTTCGGGAGGGGCTCGGTACCACGCCAACCACAGGTTAGCCACCGTCCTCTGGCTTCACAGCATCCTGTGTGAGGACGAGGTTGTGGTCCCCTCAGACCCAGACGGTCTAGCCAGATGTCGGCCACCACCCAGCCCCCCTCTTCTGCAGTGCCCAAGCCCTCCTAGTATGGTTCTGCAAGACCATGTTCGTCCCGTTGGAGGGAGGATTCAATTTCCTCTCCCTCACTGGCGGTCCATAACATCGGACAAATGGGTCTTGCAGATCATACAGAATGGCTATTCCCTCCCTTTCCAGTCTTTCCCTCCATCTATCCCTTCAGTAAAAGAACGACTGGTGGAGGATCATTTGATCTTACTCCGTGAGGAAGTTACGGCTCTTTTGGCAAAGGGAGCCATAGAAAGGATCCCGATGTCAGAAGTAGGCAGTGGTTGTTATTCCAGCTACTTTCTGATTCCGAAAAAGAACAAGGGTCTTCGCCCTATCTTGGATTTAAGGGACGTCAATGTCTTCCTCAAAAAGGAGAAATTCAAGATGCTCACTCTTGCTCAGGTCTTGTCTGCCCTAGACCAAGGAGACTGGATGGTAGCGTTGGACTTGCAGGATGCGCATTTTCACATTCCCATCCTGCCACCCCACAGGCGTTACTTGCCGTTCAAGGTGGGTCACCAGCGCTTTGTTTACCGTGCTCCCCTTCGGTCTCACCAGTGCCCCTCGGGTGTTCAACAAAGTGATGGCGGTGGTGGCAGCTCATCTGCGCAGGTTAGGGATTTCAGTCTTCCCCTACTTTGATGGCTGGCTGTTGAAGGCTCCTACGCCTCAGGCTCTCCTCACCCACCTTCAGACTACGGCGGACATCCTGCATTCGCTGGGGTTCACTATAAACATGCTGAAGTATCATCTGACTCCCTCTCAGAAGCTTCCTTTCATTGGAGCCGTTCTGGATACAGTGCAGTTTCGGGTTTATCCTTCCGAGCAGCGAGTCCAGGATATTCAGGTTATGATACAAAACCTTCGAGACAGACTCTGAGGCTGTTGGGACTCATGGATTCCTGCATCCTGTTAGTCAAACATGCCAGATGGCATATGAGGGCTCTGCAATGGGACCTGAAGGTCCAGTGGGCACAGCATCAGGGAAATCTTATCAACAGGGTTCAGATCTCAGAGGGAACTGCAAAAGACCTGCAGTGGTGGTTAGTGAACTGCGTGTGGGTCAGAGGCAGACTCCTCGCCCTTCCCCAACCAGATCTCACAGTAGTGACAGATGTGTCACTTCTGGGATGGGGAGACAACCTTGGAGAGGCGGAGATCAGGGGCCTCTGGTCTCTGGCGGAATCCGGGCTCCAGATCAACTTATTGGAGCTTCGGGTGATCCGGCTAGCATTGAAGGCATTTCTTTCTGTTGTGAAAGGGAAGATAGTTCAGGTGTTAACAGACAACACTACCCCCAATGTGGTACTGCAACAAGCGTCTCTGGACATTTCTGGAACAGCAGGCCATAACCCTGGTGGGTCAACACCTGGCAGGTTCTCTGAACGCCAGGGCAGACAAACTCAGTCGGCGATGCTTAGCGGATCACGAATGGTATCTCCATCTGGAGGTGGCGCAAGGACTCTTTCAGCAGTGAGGAGAGCCTTGGTTAGATCTGTTCGCCTCCGAAGAGAACGCGCAATGTCAGCAGTATTGCCCATTGGAATTTCCAAGGCGGCTATCGCTAGGCAACGCTTTTCGTCACAAGTGGAATTCAGGCCTCCTGTACGCCTTTCTGCCATTTCCACTTCTTCCCAGAGTTCTCTGAGCATCAATCCTCCAGTCAGGTTGCCCCTTCGGGAGGATCTTCTGTCGCAGCAGCAGGGGAAGGTTCTGCACCCGAACCTGTCAACTCTGCGACTTCATGCGTGGAGATTGAGCGGCGGCAGTTGATGGTTTATGACCTCCTCCCGAAGTCTGTAATGTCATTCTGGCAGCCAGGCGTCCCCGTACCAAGACGATTTAGGCCTGCTGTTGAAAGCGTTTTGTACTATATTATACAGAGAGGTCTATTGATCCTCTTTCTTCTTCTCTCTCTAATATCCTTCTTTTCATTCTGTCACTCGCCCAACAGGGTTCCACCTTAGGGACTCTTAAGGGCTATCTTTGTGCCTTATCAGTTTTTCTTTGGTTGCTGATCGACAATCTTTGTTTAAATCTCCTGTTGTACATAGATTCCTAAAAGGGCTTGTACATATGTTTCCACCTACCTCCTTTGTTATACCCCAGTGGTACCTTAATCTGGTGCTCACATTTCTCATGTGTGCTCTTTTTGAGCCTTTACATAATTGTCCTCTCCGGCTGCTCACTATCAAGACTTCCTTCTTAGTGGCGTCACATCTGCCAGGAGGGTGAGTGAGATGCAGGCTTTATCAACAAAACTGCCCTATCTCACGGTATATCCTGATAAGGTGGTTCTTAGAACTTGTGCCTCTTTCCTCCCTAAGGTGGTGACCCCATTCCATCTGGGTCAGAATATCACCCTGCCTGCACCTCTCTAAGGAAAAGGAGCGAATCCACCGTAGAGCGTTGATCTACCTTGACCGCACAAAAGAGTTCCGGGTGGATGACCAACTGTTTGTGGGGTACGTTGGTCCAAAGAACAGTCGGGCAGTTCAGAAACGAACCATTTCACGCTGGGTCGTTCTCTGCATCAAGATCTGCTACGCATTGGCTAAGAAACAGCCTCCTGAGGGCTTACGAGCTCACTCTACAAGAGGAAAAGCTACTACCACGGCGTTAGCTCGAGGTGTACCAGTCCTAGACATCTGTCAGGCGGCAATGTGGGCCTCCTTGCACACGTTTGCAAAACACTACTGCCTAGATAGCCAAGTAAGGAGAGATGGGCATTTTGCTTGCTTGGTCCTACAGGACCTTCTTATATAAGGTATATGTCCGCAGCCCACCGCCAGGAGGTTATGGCTTGGGTATCTATTCAAAGGTAAGGAATCTGCAGCTAGAAGTCTCTATCAGATGAGCAAGTTACTTAACTTTGGTAACTAATTATCTGGTAGAGCCTCTAACTAGCTGCATATTCCCTACACCCACCCATGCCTCCCCGCTCTTCAGATATTTACACTTTTCCAGGGCATGTCATTTCACACAGACATACAGAGAAAGTTGGTTCTTTCTTGACTGCGCTTCTGGCGTGGGAACTTGTGGAAAAGAACTGACATACGCGCGCCGGGGTGGTACCTATATAGGGGACCGTGATGTCACAGACGGCTCCAACGACGCTGTCGATGCCACGCGGAGCCGGACGACGCACGCGGTTCCAAGCGACGCCACCCGACCGAGCGCACAGGGTTCTACTCAGCAAAAAATATATGGATTTGAAGCTGACGCCAGGGAATTCAAAGGTAAGGGATCTGCAGCTAGATAGTCTCTACCAGATAATGTGTTTCCCAAGGTAAGTAGCTTGTTTGTTAGATCCATTCTCATTCTTGGTTATGTTAGGCTGATTTTACTTCTGATCTCTGATTGGTGTACCAGATGCATTGTTGTATTTAGTGATGAAATCTTTGAAGATTTCCTGTTATTAAGTGGTCTGTACTCTCTTACAGGAAAGGTACCTCAACGTGGAGAATCATCGTATTGTTCTTAAAGACGCTTTTGTATTGCTGAAGAGACTGGAAGACATCACTGAATGCCCGATATGGCTCAAAGAGGTGCACATAAGTCTAATATTAATAGAAAATAGCGTACACAAGACTTGGATGGGGATAAAAATGAATGCCTATTTTTAGTATTTTTAAATAGAAAATTGGTGCCACGGGATACAAGTACTGTTTGCAGGCTACAGTAACTATCTTCTTCACAACCGTTTGTGATTGTGAAGTAGGCATCCCAATTCAAGAAATAGACAATTTACTTTCCTCTTTTACAAGGAGAGTTGCACCTAAGGAAGATGCATAACATATGAGGCGGTGGCAAGCAAACCTACCAATAAGTAGCATAAAAAATAGTTTCCTTCTATTGGTGTTCAGTAGAATGTGCGTGTCCTGTACCCCAGCCACATAACACTCCAGAGGGGTACATTTGCTTGCTACACTGTGAGTGGGGTCCGGCGGGCTGAGATTTATTATAAACCCTGGCTGTAAGACAAACCCAAGGTCCTTGACCTCGGAGGAAGTGTGCATGTTAGCCTCAGTGATACTTCCATGAAAAAAGTGGCAAGGGAATGCTATCTACATCAGTGCTTTAATCCATCACTATGCAATATTATCAAGCTAAGAATTGAGCACTCAGGAAAAAGGTACAAGAAGAAGTCCAAGCGGACTTCGACTTCACCTACTCCATCAGTCTACAAGACGAGCGGGGAACATCGGTGTTCCTGGCATGGTTCTTCTGAGCCGTTAGCTAGTTTGACTCTGTGCGTCCCACCCTTTCCCGGAGCCGGGTCGACACCTACTCAGATAAAGGCAATACACAGCGTATTCGATGGGGGCCAACCCCTCTGGCATGCCTTTGGGCCCCATGGGGTCTGATGAGGCTGCAACTGATTCCACACTGGTGGATTTGGCCCCTGCTCTGGTGGGGTCTCAAGGATCCAGACCAGCGGCGATCGTACGCAAGCGACCTTCTCTGATGCTGGTCATGACGCTGATGCTCCCGGCACTGCTGGCACCAGCCTCACTCTTATGCCCAATGATGCAGAGCCAGGAATGAGTCCACAGGTGCCATATCATTGCCTGAGCCTTATTTTAAACAGCCAGAAGAGTGAGAAGGAACACCAGTTAGAAAGATCTTTGGGCTGGTATGAGGAGCTAGGAGAGGCCAGTGGTCTAGACACCTCTCCAGACACTGGCTTGCTCTCGCCTCCCACTGTGGCTACATAGGAGGGGGCATCCTATGCGATGGTGGTGCGTAGGGCAACGAAGAGCCTCAACCTCGAACTGCCCTCAGTAGCTCTCAAGACCAACATTTTGATGGAAGTGCTTCAGTCTGGGGCTTCTACATCTGAACCTCTTTTACTCTTCATTGAGGCACTTACAGAAGTCCTGCTGGGAACTTAGTCCAAGCCCAACACACGGGGTCCTGTTGATAGGACAATTGCCCGCTACCATTGACTCGCTCCGGGTGACCATAGCTTTCTCAGCCCACACCCCACCCCTTAGAGCTTGGCTGTCCAAGCCTCCACGCCCCACAGCACATTGCCTTCTGCTCCACTGAACAGGGAATGCAAGAGGCTGAACCATCTTGGGAAGAAGTTGTTTTCTTCCACCAGCTTGGCACTGAGGTCGGTGAACACCTTGTGCTTATTGGGACATTGTTGAGTGAGTGCTGCTTCAGGTCCTGGATGAGGCCCGGGCCCATACTCTCCCAAGCAGTAAAAGAGGAGAGACTCAGCTAAGTTCACCATACGGTGTGGCTTAGACATGACTGACTCGCTGGGTAGAGTGATTGAATCGGCAGTGTCACTAAGGCATCACACCTGGCTGAGGGCATTTGTTTTTTTTGGGGGTTGTCCAAGCAAATCTGGACTCAATTGTTTGGCAAGAAGGCAGACTCAGCGATGGAGCACTTTAAGGACTCTTGGGCTACGGCGACCCCTCGTCCACTGTCTGCCTTGCCCCTTTCGTTGCTACAGAAGGGGTGAGGTGCCGCGCCAGCCCTATGCCAGCCACTGTCCCACACAACCAACCCAGGGTATGTGAGGATGTGGGCGCGGTACCTTCAGACCTAGAAGGTTTATGCCACACAGCCCCTGGCAGCTGCATCCTCTAAGCCCTCCTAGTTTGCATCTGCAGGATCATGCTTTCCCAGTTGGAGGGAGAATATACCATCATCTCCTCCACTGAAAGTCCATAACATCAGATGCATGGTTATAGCAGATCTTCAGGAAGGGCTATACCATGCCTTTTCAATCCTTTGCTCCCCCTATCCCACCTACATTTGAATGGCTGGCAAAGGATCTTTCGTGTCTGTTCTGAGAGGAAGTTATGACTCTCTTGGCCAAGACTGCCAAAGAAAGGGTTCCCATATCAGAAGTAGGCAGTGGATGTTATTCCCACTACTTTCTGATACCCAAAACGAACACGACTCTTCACCCTATTCTAGACCTATCTCTTCCTTAAGAAGGAGAAGTTCAAGAAGCTTACATTGGCTCAGGTCTTGTCTGCCCTAGACCTAGAAGACTGAATGGTAGCATTGGACTTGCGGGATATGCATTTCCATATTCCCACCCTGCCGGCCCACAGGCGTTACCTGCGGTTCAAGGTAGGCCAGGAACACTTTCAGTTCACATGCTACCATTTGGCCTCACTAATGCCTCTCGAGTGTTTAATAGGGTTATGGCAGGGATCACAGCTCATCTGCGCTGGTCAGGGGTTTCAGTCTTCCCCTACCTGGACAACTGGTTGTTAAAGGCAAGTTCGCTCCAGGCTGTCGTCTCCCACCTTAAGACTATGTCAAACCTCTTGCATTCGCTGGGATTCACTGTAAACGTGCCAAAGTCACACATTACACCATCTCAGATGCTCCCTTTCATCAGAGCAGTTCTGTACACAGTGCAGTTTCAGGCTTATCCTACTGAGCAGCGAGTCCTGTATATTCAGGCTATGACACTGATGTTTTAGCCTCTGTCCCGGATTTCATCCAGAATGACTCTTAGACTGCTGGACCTCATGGCCCCCTGATGGTAATCTATTCCAGGTCGCATATGCGGGCTCTGCAGTGGGACCTTACGTTCCAGTGGGCACAGCATCAGGGAAATCTTTCAGACATGGTCCGGATCTCAGAGGGAATTGCAAAAGACCTGCAGTGGTGGTTAACAAACCGTGATTGGGTCAGATGCAGATTCCTCTCCCGTCCCCAACCAGATCACTACAGAAGTGACAGATGCATCATTCCTGGGATGGGGCAGCCATCTGGGAGAGGTGGAGATGAGAGGATTTTGGTCTCCAGCATAATCCAGACTCCACATAAACATGTTGGAGCCCAGGGCGATCCGACTAGCATTGAAGGCATTTCTTTCCTCTTTCAGGGGGAAGTTAGTACAGTTGTTCACGGACAACACCACCGTCATGTGGTACTGCAACAAGCATGACGGGGTGGGGTTCATGGACCCTTTGCCAAGAGGCCCTACATCTCTGGACATGGCTGGAACCAGCAGTGCATAACCCTAGTGGTTCAACACCTGGCAGGTTCTCTGAACACCAGGGCAGACAAACTCAGTTGTTGATGCCTAGTGGTTCACAAATGATGTCTCCATTTGGTGGTGGTACAAGGTCCTTTAAGCAGTGGGGAGAGCCTTGGTTAGATCTGTTTGCCTCCAAAGAGAATGCATAATGTTAGCTGTATTGCGCGTTGAAGATTCCAAGACAGCACCTGCTCGGTGACACTTTTTGTTGCGAGTGGAACTCAGGCCTCCTGTATGCCTTTCCGCCCATAGCACTTCTGCCCAGAGTTCTCAAGAAGTCCAAGAATGACTGGGCCCAAGTAATCCTTGTGGTTACAGACTGGGCACGGAGAGTCTGGTATCCCGAGATTCTGAAGATAAGCATCGATCCTCCAGTCCAGCTGTCCCTTCGGTAGGATCTTCTATCACAGCAGCAGTGGAGGGTCCTCCATCCAAACCTGTCAACTCTGCACCTTTATGTGTGTAGATTGAGCGTTGGCAGCTGACAGCATTCGACCCTCCTTCTGAAGTCTGTAGCGTTATCTTGGCAGCCAGGTGTTCCATCACCAAAAAGGTATATGTCTGTCATTGGCAAAGATTTGTAATATATTGTACAGAGAAGCCTATAGATCCTTTCTCTGCTTCTTTATCTTATATTATTCTTTTCATTCTTTCTCTTGCCCAACAGGATTCCTCTCTGGGGACACTGAAAGGCTACCTCTCTGCTCTATCAGCCATTCTGCGGCTGCCTGATAAACCCTTTCTTTTTAAGTCCCCTATAGTAAATAGGTTTCTTAAAGGGCTTGTAAATATGTTTCTCCTATGCTCTTGGTAACGCCTCAGTGAGATCTCAGTCTAGTTCTCACATAACTCATGTGCACTCCCTTCGAGCCACTGCCCAATTGTCTCCTCTGGCTGCTCACCATCAAGACAGCCTTCTTGCTGGCAATAACATCTGCCTGGAGGGTTATTCAGATACAGGCCTTATCATCTAAGCTGAGTATCTCACTGTGTTTCCAGAAAAGGTGGTGCTATGCACCTGTGCCTCTTTCCTCCACAAGGTGGTGACCCATTCCATCTGGTTCAAACTGTCACCTTACCCACCTTCTTTGCTCCCCACATCCCTCTAAGGAAAAGAAGCAAATCCACTTCCTCGACCCCAAAAGAGTGTTTTTATTCTACCTTGACCACACAAGAGTTTCGGGTGGACGGCCAACTCTTTGTGGTCTATGTGAGAGCAAAGAAGGGACGGGCAGTACAGAAAGAGACCATTTTGCGATAAGTCATTCTCTTTATTAAGATCTGCTATGCCCTGGCTAAGAAGCAGCCTCCTGAGGGCTTAAAGGCCTATTCTACAAAGGCAAAGCTGCATCCATGGTGTTAGCAGGTGGAGTACCAGTCCTAGACATCAGCCAGGCAGCAACATGGCCATCCTTGCAGACGTTTGCTAAACACTACTGCCTGGACAGTCAGGACCACAGGGATGGGCATTTCGCCCATTTAGTCTTGCAAGAATTTTTAGTCTAGAACATTGTCCACAGCCCACTGCCAGGAGGATATGGTTTGGGTATCTCATCAAAGGTAAGTAATCTGCAGCTAGAAGTCTGTAGCATTGTGCAGCACATTGACCCAAATATAGGAGTAAGGCATGGAGTGGCACTGCACTGCCATGTACAGAGAACATATTTTCCTTTGATATGTCCTTCTGAAATGGCTTTTACGTTTGCATCAGGCATGTACTTTTACTGCTAAACCTTTAAGGAGTAGGAACAATGCCTGATAGTTTGGTTTTATTGCTTATTTATCACAAAAGTAAAGTGTCATGGTTGTATTTGATCATATCAAAATCTTTGTTTCCATCATACTTCAGAATTAGAAAAAAATTATATCTCCATGTAACCAGCTAAAGTGCAATTATCTACGTAACCAGCAAAAGTGCAGTTACATATGTAACAGGATGGATGCAAAGCGCTCGACTGCTGCCCAGCGTAATCGCACTGCGAAATAAAGAGAAAAAGTAGTCCATAAACCAGACGGAAAACATCGAGCCTCGTATGTTTTCAGTAGTTGGTCGATGCGCTCGAGGAGGGCAAACACCAGAAAAGGGATGATGTATGAATGCCTTTCACTAATGAAAGCGAGCGGATTTTGAAAGGCAAGCCCAAGAACCAATGAAAGTGACTGACGTGACATGGGTGTGGTTAGAAGCCCAAAGAGATATTACAACGGGGGATAGAGCGCTTCGCGCTCACCCCCTAAAAAAACAAAAAAAAAACATAAGCAGCAATTTGTCAGACAACACTCCCTGAAATGTGTCCTCTGTCTTTCTGTCTTTGAATATACAACAAGTGCTAACAGATAAAAACAAAAGGAAAAGTGTGTTTACTGATCATTCGTCTTTTGAACTCCTGCAAGGTTATTCTGGGGGTGCTGCAGCACCTCCCTGCGCCCCTAGGTCCAGCGCCTCCGAATATAACACAGTTTTACTGCTTTTTTTAAATTAATTTAATTAAAATAATATACTACACCAGACCTTCTTGGGCAAGCCAACCTCCTCTGGCCAAAGGCCAAGCGCCATGCCAAACTCTGCGCCCAACCCTTCGTGGGTATTCATGCCCTGCAATGTAGTGCCTTCGCTCAACCCTATTCAGGCAGCCACTGCCTTTGTCCTTTGGCTCCATGCAGTGGGGGATCCTGGCCTATATTTTGTATTTCCTTTTTTTATTTTACGTTTTTATTTCTTTTATTTGTATAACAATATGTGATTTCCTACACAAAACAGTGCCCTTTTTAGCGGGATACAATGTCCGCTGTGGAATTGCAATTTAAAAAAACAAAAAAACATATTTTACAGTGGCAAACTCAATTTCTTGCCTCTCAGTACCCTTCAGCAGCCCCCTGGGGTCGGGCACCTCTCATGCTGCCCACCAGGACTGTAGAATATTTATTTCCACAGTGCGAAAATTAAATTGCAATTCCTTTAAAAAATCGTGAGATTCAAGATGGATAAAATAAAAAGAAATTCTTTTGGTCAGCCAATTGCTTTTGCGAAAATATTTCAAGTATGATTGACAGGAATTGTGATGTTCTGAATTACAGTTTTAAGGCCCCCTCCACAACTTTATCAAATGTTAATCTCTATTAAACGTATGTTCACCAATGAAAGTATGCTCTCTGAGGAAGGTTCTTCTTTCCTGCTAGGTTTGGTGTGAATCCATTTAGCGGTGTTGGCTGTAGATGAGAGCAAATTTTCCCATGGAAGCTAAAATGGAAAAAAAAAAAACATCTGTATTTAACCCCATTTCACTTTAGCTCCCAAGCACCGATGCATACAAAAATTAGCATGCTGGACTTGAGCGGACTTTGCCAAGCAATACCCAAATATTTGATCCATGAGGGTCAAAAGTTGTATATAAAATGACTTCTGAATGAAAACTCCGAACTAACCATAGCTACACAAGCGCCGTTGGTCCCTTTGTGATTATCAATCATTCAATCTAGCTAGCTACATACATACATCCGCATATACATATATATGTGCAAACAACTTCCTTTAAAGAAAGAAAGGCATGCCCGCTTCGGTGCTTCTTCATGCAGTTTATTTATTTATTGCAGCAACAACTCCCAAAGCATTTCAGCAAAACCTGGCCTTGGTCATGGGATAAAACAATAGTTACTGCAAGCATTTTAGAGTGCACTGTGCAAAAAAAAAAAAGGAAAGGACTCCGATCACACAGACTACAATTCTGCATAACCAACATCACACCATTTTAGACAAGGAAATATAACCAAAAAAACATATTGTTGGCGCATGAACTTCCCACATGTAAATGACTTGTAGCTTTGCGATACTGTCAATGCCAAAACTTTGCATTTGCATTTCTTTGTTTTTTTCACTCTATATCACATCATTGCAAATATATATAAAAATACACTAACATGAATCTGTTCTAAATAAATATAAGGATACTTCCCAAGTTTCAAATAATATTTTGAAACCACATTAGGGAAGCCCTTCTTCGCCTACCTAATGTGCTTCAGTACTCTCTTCTGCTCCCAACATCCAGTAGGCCAATTTTCGTTCCAAAATCTGTGTGATACATTTGCTGCTGCAGTTCATCCGGGTGCTTATTCCTTCTTTTTTTTCTAGTTTTAATACAAAGGTTTTGTATTCATGTAGTTCCACAACCTTCACTTCAATAAAAACAACTGTAACAACACTAATAAAAAAATGTATTTGATGGCATGTGTGGCTGTAGATACACATGCTCTGCATGCTCCTGCCATCTAGTGTTGGATCCAGAGTTCTGCAAGTTGTTTTTCTTCAAATAACTTTTTCGAGTCACTGGATCGTATGACTCCTCCTCTCGGTGATTGTGCGCATGGGCATTGACTCCTTTGTTAGATTGTTTTCTGTCTGATGTCGGGTTCCGACGTGTGTTTTCGCTCTGTCTTTCGACTCACTCCAGTTCATACATTTCTTTTTTTCATTTTCTCTTCTTCAGTGGTATTGTTTTAGTTTGTGCATTCCTGTCTAAGCAGTCGTCCTGAATCGTCCCTGACCGTGTGCCCTCCTGGGCATCTTTGTCCATCTCGGGCCTACCTCACCACGCAGCACCGAACACTATGCCAAGATGATGGAACAAACGCCGTTTCGCTTCTGTCCTTGGTGCCACACTAAATTTCCACACACCGACCAACATCTGATGTGTAACCTGTGCCTTTCCCCGATCACCAGGAGGCGACTTGTCACGCCTGCTGATCTTTCCGGTCAAAGAAAAGGCTTTGGGACCGAAGGACGAGTCAACTGGAAATGGTGCACAATGAAATCGCTCCGACCAAAGCCTTCGGTACGAATCCCAAGAACCTGAAAACCCCAGAGCAGAAAGACTCCAGTCAGTCTTGAGCTACACCTTCTCCCATGGAGACATTCCTAGAGACTATGGGCGCTTGTCAGCGCCACCTCCATATCCCGGAGGGTACTGGACACATTATTGCTTCTCCTCCTGTACTGATAAAGAGGAAGCTGTCTTTTCATGAAGCCCTGGACACTTCTTGACCTCTAAAGAAAAGATGCAAGGAAACTACCACCAGCCCGTCTCGCAAGCCTTCTCTACCTCCTAATCTACCTTCTCCTCCATCCCCTTCTTCTCCACCACCTCCCTCTCCTCCTCATTCTCCTGCCTCACCTGCTCCAGGAGATTATTCCCCTCAAGGATCCCCTTTATATGCTGGGGAAGATTTGGGTAGGACACGCCATGACCCAGATCCCAGGGTCACTTATGACCCCGACCTCAACCTGTCCAATGATCCTGACTTATACCCCACATGCCCCTCACCACCAGAGGATGCTACATCTTACCAGAAAGTAGTGGCGAGAGCAGCCTCATTTCACAATGTGGAACTACACAGGGACCATATCGAAAAGGACTGCCTGTTTGATACACTCACATCTACTCACAGAGATATCCATTTTCTGCTGTTGCTCTCTGATATGCTTTATCATGCTGACAAAATTCAATGAGCCTGTTCGCTCTAGGGTTATCAGCCCTAGAGTAGTCAAAAAAAATAGGCCTGCTCCCTCAAACGCATTATATATTGAGTCCTAAGTCCCTCCTGATTCCATCGTAGCCACCACTGCATGAAGCCGTGCCAATAGCCAGGCCACAGGTGACTCTCCTACTTCCAAGAAAGAGAGCAAGAAAATCAATGCTGCTGGGAAAGGAGTGGCTTCACAGGCAGCTAACCATTGGCGTATTACCAATTCCCAGGCATTACTGGCTTGATATGACCAGGCTCACTGCGATGAAATGGAAGAGCTCCTCCGATTTCTCTCAGATGAGCACTCGAGAGGGCAACAAATTGTTGCTGAGAGGCAAACAAACTCAAATAATTCTATCAGTTGTGCCCTGGATGCCACAGATACAACTGCATGTGGCATCAACACAAGTGTCCTACTAAGAAGGCAAACGTGGCTCCGCTGCTCTGGTTTCAAACTAGAGATACAGTAAGTGGTCCTTAACATGCCCTTTGATAAGGAGCATCTTTTTGGCCCTAAAGTGGATACTACCTTTGATAAGCTAAAACCTAACACAGATACAGGCCAAGGGTGCTCTCCAGTCCCCCATAGAAAGGGGTACTTTTAGTTGCCCCACTTTCAGAGGTGCCTGTAGATGCACATTCTCTGAGGTGTCTACTTCCCAATCCAGACAGCCTTGACCCTCCTATTCCAGGGGTTTCTATAGGGGGTCCTACAGAGGCAACAACAATAAGGGCAGAGGTAAGAGCACCGCCTCCTGAGGCTCTTCCTCCATGGCAAAGCATTGACTACCTCCATCTTTCCCCACCCTGCTGAATCCACACCTATCGGGACGGCTCCAATATTTTAATTCAGAATGGGTCAACATCACCTCGAACCAATGGGTCTTTTCCCTTATATATCATGGTTATTGTCTTGAGCTCATTACCACTCCTCCAAATATTCCCCCACTTACTTACAGGCTATCCCACAAGAACCTCACCCTTCTCAAACAAGAGGTTCAATCCCTTCTTCTCAAAGGGGCTGTTGAGCCTGTTCCCTTAAAACAGTAGGGATCAGGGGTATACTCCTCATTCTTCCTCATTCCTAAAAAGGACATTTCTCTTGGGCCTATTCTGGACCTCAGACCATTAAACCCATACATCCTGTCAGAACACTTTCACATGGTTACTCTTCAAGATATTTTTACACTTGCAACAAGGTGACTTTGACAGCTCTAGATCTAAAGTCCCCTACTTTCATATTTACATCCACCCACCACACTGTAAATACCTAAGGTTTGTTATTGCAGGCAAACATTACCAGTTCAAAGTCTTGCCTTTCAGGGTCACAACTGCTCCCAGAGTCTTCCCAGAGTGTTTAGCAGTAGTTCCCGCACACCTCAGAAGACAGAACATCCATGTGTTCCCTTACCTAGACGACTGGCTTATCAAAGCCAGTACCTTACAACAGTCCTAATATCGCACCCAGTTTACAGTGCATCTCTTTCACACTCTGGGCTTCACACTCAGGTTTCCCAAATCCCACCTCCAACTGCTTCAGATACAGCCTTATCTAGGAGTTATTCTCAATGCACAGTTGGATCTAGCGTACCCAAACCCAGCTTGCATTCAAAGTTTTCAGTCTTTTCTCCCCAGTTTCAGGAGAATCACACATACACAGTCAGGACTATTAAGCGTCTGCTAGGGATGATGGCGTACACATTCATCCCCTACAGCAGTATCTGTCTCATCACTGGTCTCAGTCTTAGGATCACATGGAAGATCTAGTGTTATTAGACCGCCATACTCACCGCTCTTTGCAATGGTAGAATATCACCAACCTGTTGAAAGAGCGGCCTTTTCCAAACTCCGTGCCTCAGGTCATACTGACCACAGATGCATCACTGATAGGTTGGGGTGCTCACCTTCAATACCTCACAGTACAGGGTCTCTGGGATCTTAGTCACTAATCCCTACACATCAGTTACCTCGAGCTTCAGGAAGTGTTTCTAACCCTGAAAGCATTTCTTCATCACCTATCTCACAAGGTTGTTTTAGACCGCACGGACAATATGACAGACATGCATTATCTACAGAAACGGGGGAAGGACACAGTCGTCCTAATTGTCACAACTCTCTCAGACAATATGGAAGTGGGCTCTTCACCACCACATTCACCTGGTGGCATAGCATCTCCCAGGGACGGACAACAACTTTGCAGATCTTCTCATTAGGATGCAGCAACAAGTCCACGAATGGCAACTCCACCCACAAATCTGTCAAACGTACTGAGGAACTCCTCAGATAGACCTTTTTGCCACCGCAGAAAACACAACATCCCCAAGCTTCGCTTTGAGGTATCCATACACTCTATCCAAAGGCAACAGAGTTGTTAAAACTCATGCAGTTAGTAACAAGACTGCTGGATTTGGGCAGCAGCACCACCGGACGCAGGGGACTGAGTCTGATCCTGCACCATGTGACAACTGTCTGCCAAACCCTTCCGCCAGCTAGCAGCACCTCACCTGTACCCTAGAGTAAAAGGTGATTTGTGGGCGTCCTTAGCATGTCATCTGGATTTCTCTGGAAAATTTTGATGAAACAGGTTCTACCCCTTTCTCTCAGTCACATATGTCTCACCCATACAAAGGCAAAACAGAATCAGGGTGAAGTTCAATAAGTTTTATTGAATCAAGTGCATTTATGTAAAAAGGTCATGTATTGCAATTATGAGGATGATAAAACATAACAAAAGCAAGGTAGAGATAAGGAAAGTGAAACTTAGGAAAAGTCCCACCATACTGTCACTGCACTACTAATATTCTCTACAGGAGCATGGCAGAGTAAGCCATAATCTGCTAATCACCCCCCCCCCCCGGGAGAGTCCCATACCTGCAATTGTAGGTAAAGAAGAGGTCTGTTGGTCTAGCGCCAGTCTTCTCCCACATGAGAGATAGATTACATCAGCTCTCAGCAGAAACTTGTTACAGTGGTGTGGAGCATACAATGACAAATGGTTGTTATTGTCCTTTATTGTGTAGGGGGCAGTGAGGTGTTTTATAATAAAACATCTGGTGTTCTGAGAAAACTGCTCTGACGTGACAACGCATATATTTATGTGTATAAGAGTTGATGAACGCTTTGTACCGGCAATAATTTGTAACTTATCACATACAAACTTAGAAAGAGCACAGAAGGAAAATGCCGTGCAGCAAAAACAGTAACAGAAGTCTGTGTAAAAGGACAAGCTGTTAAAATAATTAAAACATCTCCGCTAAAAAGAAGGCTTCTGCTAAAATATTAGAAAAATAAAAATGTAGGCCTTGGAGTGAAAGGGCACAAGTTGCAGGGCTAGGCTAAAATAACTCGCCAGTGTAATAGCTAGTGCAATCTCACACTAATGCCCTATGTATGAACTGGTCAGGGATATTTGCTTATGCTTTTCCACCTCTCGTGCTCATTCCCTTTCTGGTTTGCAAGATTAGGCAAGTCTCTCTCACCATGATCCTTGTAGTTCCCATTTGGGTGTGTCAGCCATGGTTCACTACACTTCTGGATCTATCAGTATTTGCACCACTCTGGACCCAACACTAGATAGCAGGAATATTCAGAGCATGTGAATCTACAGCACAATATGCCACGAACAGATGCTCACTAATTAAGTAGCATTTTCCATTAAAAACATGTCTATAAATAAAGATATGACTAAAGAAAAAATATAAATGTACAGTATATGACTTAAAAATAAAACGTACGTAACGTGAAGAAATATATACAAGTGTAGGGCTTACACTTAAATATTTAAAAAACGAATTAAATGTAAATACAATCAAAGATTAAGAAAACTAAAAAACTAAATAAAAATCTGAAATAAAGGTCTAAGTATTTACTAGGCCATAATTATGGTTATTTGAAAAAAATGATCTGAAATAATGGTAATCCGAAACTGTGAAGTGCTAACATAATTTATTGGCATGGTTCTAGAGACAAGAAACCTTTAATGGATTTACTGATAGACTTTCTTAGAGGGTGACATTTTGTTTGATCATATGAACCATAAAGCATGTGGATATCACTATTGGTTTAGTTGCTTTTAACAATAAATCTGTGCTATCCACTATTATTCAGTGAAGTTGTGTTTACAAATTCATACATTTTAATCTGATTTAATGCCTTGAGCTTGTGTTTTATTTGATTGTATTCCATGCAGTGTATAGCGTTCTTGGACAATTTACATAATTCTGTATATATTCAAATACTTGAAACAAAATTCATCCATGTTGAACCCTTGTCTAAAAGTAATCTAGTTAAAAGAACCCTATGTATTTAAATCAAATTTGGAGCAGTCCTATTGTTTGAAAGACAAGACTCCAGATAACATGACATTTAATTATTTTATTCATCACATTATTTGTAATAAGTGTATCACAAACCAGATGATCTCTGGCCTCAGAGGGGATTAATATAAAATGGGTGAAAATGAAACAGGCAGTATTTGAAAGGAAGGAAATTTGGAGAAAAAGAGAAAGAGAGCTCAACAACAACGTTTTCATAGCTTTCTTGAAAGAGATCAATGTAGGTAACGATCATGGCTCTGGAGGAAAATAGTTCCACAATTTACATTACAGAAAACCTCAATTACCACTAATCTGGACCGAGGGCCAGATAGCAGACAGAGGATCTCATATCTGAAGTATCTTTTAACAGTGTGTGGAGGGATGTTTCCATGCAAATTGAAAGGGTGATTTATAAGAATGTCACCTTAGAGTATAGAATGTTGAATTTAATCCCATGTTGGTTGCCAGTGGAGAAAAACTTAGTATTGAGGACTTAAGTTCTGAGACCAGTAGTCTGGTGGCCATAGTTTTCTGTATAAGTTGAAGGCGAGTAACTTTATAGGCAGGTGAGGGGAATATCTACTGGCATTGTTGAGTCTGGAGTCATTTAGAGAGTGAACATGAATTCTTTTAGGTAGGAAGTGTGAAAGGAAGGTATCTTTTGAGTTGGAGAATGACAAGGAATCCATGTAGGAAAATGCCTCTGTTGGAATGGTTACGCCCTAACTTTTTGCCTTTTGTTGATGCTAGTTATGATTGAAAGTGTGCTGGGACCCTGCTAAACAGGCCCCAACACCAGTGTTCTTTACCTAAACTGTACCTTTGTCGCCACAATTGGCAGAGCCCTGCCACTCAGATAAGTCCTTTTTAAATGGTACCAATGGTACCAAGGGCCCTGTGGCCAGGGAAGGTCTTGAATGGCTGCAGCATGTATTATGCCACCCTGGGGACCCCTCAATCAGCACATGCACACTGCCTCACAGCTTGTGTGTGCTGGTGGGGAGAAAAAGACTAAGTCGACATGGCACTCTCCTCTGGGTGCCATACCCACAACCCACTGCCTGTGGCCTATGTAAGTCACCCCTCTAGTAGGCCTTACAGCCCTAAGGTAGGGTGCACTATACCACAGGTGAGGGCATAGCTGCACAAGCACTATGCCCCTACATTGTCTAAGACAATTCTTAGGCATTGTAAGTGCAGGGTAGCCATAAAGAGTATATCGTCTGGGAGTTTGTCAAACACGAACTCCACAGTTCCATAATGGCTACACTGAATACTGGGAAGTTTGATATCAAACTTCTCAGTACAATAAATCCATACTGATGCCAGTGTGGGATTTATTGAGAAATGCACACAGAGGGCATCTTAGAGATGCCCCCTGTATACCAACCCAACTACTAATGCTAGGCTGAGCAGTTTCTGCCAGCCTGCCACATCCAGACGGGTTTCTGTCCGCATGACATGAGTGCCTTTGTGCACTCTGTGACCAGGAACAAAGCCTGTACTGGGTGGAGGTGCTTCACACCTCCCCCTGCAGGAACTGTAACACCTGGCGGTGAGCCTCAAAGGCTCAAGCCTGGTGGTACAGCATCCCAGGGCACTCCAGCTAGTGGAGATGCCGGCCCCCAGACACAGCCTCCACTTTTGGTGGCAAGTCCTGAGGAGATAATGAGAAAAACAAGGAGGAGTCACCCTCCAGCCAGGACAGCCCCTAAGGTCTCCTGGGCTGAGGTGACCCCTGCCTTAGAAAATCCTCCATCTTGCTTTGGAGGATTTCCCCCAATAGGGTTAGGGTTGTACCCCCTCCCCACAGGGAGGAGGCACAAGGAGGGTAGCCACCCTCAGGGACAATAGCCTTTGGCTACTGCCCTCCAGCCCTAAACACCCCCCTAAATTTGGTATTTAGGGGCAACCCTGAACCCAGGAAAAAAGATTTCCTGACCTGAACAAGAAGAAGGACTGCTGACCTGAAAGCCCCGCAGAGACGACAGAGACAACAACTGACTTGGCCCCTACCGGCCTGTATCCAGACTCAAAGAACCTGCAACAGTGATGCATCCAGCGGGAACAGTGACCTCTGCCGACTCAGAGGACTGCCCTACAACCCCAAGACAGTGGCTCTGTCTAATCTACGAGGAAGAAACCATCTTTAAAGGGACTCCAGCCTCACTCCGGAAGCCTGAGTCCCCAAACTCTGCACCAGACTCGTGTCCAGAGAAACCAACACTGCAGCGAGGACCCCCAGCTGACTCCAATGACATGGACACCCTGAGACGACCTCCTTGCACCGCCACAGCGATGCCTGCAGAGAGAATCCTGAGGCTCCCCCTGACCGCAACTGCCCGGTAAAGAACCCAAAGTGTGGAAGAAGCACTGTACCTGCAGCCCCCAGGACCGAGAGAAATATCAGTGCAGGAGTGACCAGCAGGCGGCCCTCATCTTTGCCTAGTTGGTGGCTGGCCCGAGAAGCCCCCCTGTGCCCTGCCTGCATCGCCAGAATGACCCCCGGGTCCCTCCATTGCTTTCAATACTAAACCCAACACCTACTTTGCACACTGCACCCGGCCACCCCTGTGCCGCTGAGGGTGTATTTTGTGTGCCTGTTTCTGACCCCACCAGTGCTCTACAAAACCCCCCTGGTGTGCTCCCTTGGGATGCAGGTACTTAACTGAAGCTGCCCTAGTTTCGATAGGCGCCTATGTTATTTGGGCCCTACTTTGACCTCTGCTCCTGACCGGCCCTGTGTTGCTGGTGATGGGTGTTTGGGGTTGACTTGAACCCCCAACGGTGGGCTGCCTACGCCCCGGAGACTGAACTTGTAAGTGCTTTACTTACCTGCTAAACTAACCTGTACTTACCTCCCCCAGGAGCTGTTGATTTTTGCACTGTGTCCACCTTAAAAATAGCTTATTGCCATTTTTGCCAAAACTGTACATTACTGTTTTACTTCAAAGTTCCATATTTACCTATGCCAAGTACCTTACAATTTATGTATTTACTTGAATTCTGAATCTTGTGGTTCTAAAACAAATTTAGAAAATAATTGTTTTCTATATAAAAACCTATTGGCCTGGAGTGTGTGTTCCCATTTATTGCCTGTGTGTGTACAACAAATGCTTAACACTACCCTCTGATAAGCCTACTGCTCGACCACACTACCACAGAGCATTAGTATTATCTATTATTGCCACTATCAGCCTCTATGGGGAACATTGGACTCTGTGCACCCTATCTCTCACTTTGAGATAGTATATACAGAGCCAATTTCCTACAATCCACTTTTGTTGATGGCATTGATCTATAAGGTTATGTTTTGGTTGCTGTCCTGGATAAAAACCCAGGTTCTCCTTTCTACTGGCAATTTTGTATGATAGCCAAAATAAATTTGGTGGATTGTGAGTCCCTGCAGGAGACATGCCGAGATTTCAGGGCTCGCTGGAATGACGCTGGCTTTGGCATATTTCAGCTTTAATCTGTTTCATCATTCCCATTTTGCATGTCGACTGATGCCCTGCTAAACATCTTCAAAATGTGAAAACGGGATCCCAGTAAACAGGTAAATTTGTTTATCATCAGCGTACAAATGCTAAAAAAGGCAGAGGTCACTCAGAAGGCACATGGGAGGAGTAGTTAGTTATTGAAAATTACAGGAGAGAGCAAAGTTCCTTGGAGTCACCACAAGAAACAGGAGTGGTGAATGATTTTAGGAGCTGGTTGTTTGTGGTTGTTATGGAACAACTTGAAGAACGCAAAGTGGTTTGGGAGAAGTGATCAAGCACAATACTCTGGACTGCTGCGTTGATCACAGCTGACAGGTTGAGCTGAAGATTCCCTTGTTTACATTGTGAAGTGTGTCTTGTGAGGAACTGGACCAATTATGTACCTATGATTAAGGCTTCCGTTGAAAGCCGAAACGTGTCAGGAAAGGAAAGAACTGTGGCTCAGCAGTTTGAATTTGGAAATAAATGCCTTACATCATTGCTGCAAACAACAGGCGTACGGTGCTTTTCTTCGAAAGTTGGCTTTGATATATATATATATATATACATATATATATATATATATTGTTAGAAATGGGGTTTTTGGTTGGCAGTCAGGTTACCCTCTGTCCAAGCAAGAACCCTCACTCTAGTCAGGGTAAGTCACACACAATCCAAATGATCCTGTGCCCACCCTCTGGTAGCTTGGCACGAGCAGTCAGGCTTACCTTAGAAGGCAATGTGTAAAGTATTTGTGCAATAAATCATACAATAACACAATATAGCACCACAAAAATACACCACACAGTGTTTAGAAAAATATATAATATTTATCTGGATATTTGCAGGTCAAAACGAATAAAGATGCAATATGAAATTGTAGAGATATCACTGAAAAGTGATATAAAGTGTCTTAAGTCTTTAAAAAGCAAACAAAGTCTCTTTCAAGCACAAAGTACCTGGTTTAAAGTGGAAAATCTCCGCAAAGGGCCGCAGAGGAAGAGATACGTGGAGAAATGTTGTGTGCGTCGATTTCTCCCCTGCACACACGGACTTGCGTCGTTATTTTTCATGCGGGGAAGTCGTGTGTCGTTTTCCGGCGCGCGGACAGTTTCCTTCTGTGGTTCACGGGATTACCAGATGTCCCGGGATCTGTGCGTGGAATCCTAGACTTGTTTTCCGGCTGCACGTCGTTCCGGTGGGCTGTGCGTGGAATCTTATCCCTCACGGCAGACGTCGCGTCGATTTCCTTTCTGAAGTCGGGTGGCGTTGTCCAGGCGAGGCCGTGCGTTGAAGTTCCGGTCGCACCGCAGGCGTCGCGTCGAGCGGCGTCTTTCCGGATCGGCGTGCAGTGAATTTTTCACCGCGGAGCAAGCTGTGCATCGAATTTTTCGGCGCATAAAGCGTCCAAATGAAAAAGAGAAGTCTTTTTGGTCCTGAGACTTCAGGAAACAGGAGGCAAGCTCTATCCAAGCCCTTGGAGAGCACTTCAGCAGCAAGGCAAGAGTTCAGCAAGGCAGCAGGGCAACAGCAAGGCAGCAGTCCTTTGTAGAAAGCAGACAGGTGAGTCCTTTAGGCAGCCAGGCAGTTCTTGGCAGGATGCAGGTTCTGGTTCAGGTTTCTTCTCCAGCAAGTGTCTGATGAGGTAGGGCAGAGGCCCTGTTTTGTACCCAAATGTGCCTTTGAAGTGGGGGAGTCTTCAAAGAGTGGCTAAGAAGTGCACCAGGTCCCCTTTCAGTTCAATCCTGTCTGCCAGGGTCCCAGTAGGGGGTGTGGCAGTCCTTTGTGTGAGAGCAGGCCCTCCACCCTCCCAGCCCAGGAAGACCCATTCAAAATGCAGATGTATGCAAGTGAGGCTGAGTATCCTGTGTTTGGGGTGTGTCTGAGTGAATGCACAAGGAGCTGTCAACTAAGCCCAGCCAGACGTGGATTGTAAGGCACAGAAAGATTTAAGTGCAAAGAAATGCTCACTTTCTAAAAGTGGCATTTCTAGAATAGTAATATTAAATCCAACTTCACCAGTCAGAAGGATTTGGTATTACCATTCTGGCCACACTAAATATGACCTTCCTACTCCTTTCAGATCAGCAGCTACCACTTCAGTACTGTATGAGGGCAGCCCCAATGTTAGCCAATGAAGGGAGCAGGCCTCACAGTAGTGTAAAAACTAATTTAGGAGTTTTACACTACCAGGACATGTAAACTACAGCGGTACATGTCCTGCCTTTCACCCACACAGCACCCTGCTCTAGGGGTTACCTAGGGCACACATTAGAGGTGACTTATATGTCCCCCCCCTCCTACCTTATATGGCGGCCGCAGCGCGACCGCGCCGCTGGCGCGCCGGAGGCGCGACAGAGGCGAGCCCGTCCGCGCCTGGCCCGCGCCCAGCGCCACGACCCCTGGTCCCCAGCTCTCCCAAACCCCGCTGATCCGCTACGACCCCACCACCCTCCTCGCCCTCAGCCCAGGACGCTCCAACACCTGCTTCCAAGCTCACCCCAAACGCACCCATGGACCCTTCGCCTGCAACTCCTGCAAACGCATCTTCCACCACGCAACTACCACGACCACAAGCCCACGCGCCATCAACCACCTCAAGTGCATCCTGGTCAACGCTCGATCCGTCCACAAGCACGCCGTTGAACTCTGGGACCTCCTGGACTCCACAGCACCGGACGTCGCCTTCATCACGGAGACCTGGATGAACGCCTCCTCTGCTCCAGACATCGCCACCGCCATCCCCGAAGGCTACAAGATCTCCAGAAAAGACCGCACCAACCAAGTAGGAGGAGGTATCGCCATCGTCTTCAAAGACTCCATCAGCGTCACCACCTCCACCGAAGACACCCCTCTCGCCGCTGAACACCTGCATTTTCAGATTCGCACCGACCCGAGGACCACCCTCAGAGGTTCCCTCGTCTACCATCCTCCCGGACCGCGCGCCCCCTTCAGCGACGCCATAGCCGACTTCATCTCCCCGCACGCCCTCGCCTCACCGGACTACATCCTCCTAGGCGACCTCAACTTCCATCTGGAACAAAACAACGACCCCAACACCACCACACTGCTCGACAACCTCGCCAACCTCGGCCTCCAACAACTGGTGAACACCGCCACCCACATCGCCGGACACACGCTTGACCCTATCTTCTCCGCCAGCAAACACGTCTTCTTCAGCCACACCTCCGCTCTACACTGGACCGACCACAGCTGTGTCCACTTCACATTCCGACGCGAGACCCGCCACCTCCGCACTCAACCCATCCCTCGTCGACAGTGGAACAAGATCCCCGAAGAGCAACTCTTCTCAGCACTCGCCACCAACCAACCCACCCTCACCACCGACCCCAACGACGCAGCCCTCAGCCTCACAAACTGGATCTCCAACTGCGCAGACAACCTTGCTCCCCTCAAACGCACGCATCGACAGACCAACACCAAAAAACCTCTCTGGTTCTCTGACACCCTCAAAGAATCAAAGAAAACTTGTCGCGCCCTCGGGAAGGCCTGGCGCAAGGACCACACCGCTGACAACATGACCGCCCTCAAGAACGCTACCCGCGAACACCACCGCCTGATCCGCGCTGCTAAAAAGAACTTTTTCACCGACAGACTGGACAAAAACAGCCACAACAGCAGAGAACTCTTCAGCATCGTCAAGGAGTTCTCCAACCCCAACGCCAACGCCGTCACGCCCTCACAGGATTTGTGTGAATCCCTCGCCACTTTCTTCCATCGCAAGATCAGCGACCTCCACGACAGCTTCGGACACCAGACCCAACATAACACCACCGAACCCGCACCCCCGGCCATTACCCTCAACAACTGGACCCACATCAACACTGAAGAAACCAAAAAGAAAAAAGGGAGCACACTGCCTCACACTCAAGCAAAAGGTTAGCCCCAATGCATCATGGTAAATGCAGTCACTTCGTTTTGTGCTGAAAAAGTAATCAAAAGTCTTTCACCTAAGTAGGTGCAGCAAGTGCTGTGTATCTCTGGACACGTGTTTCTAGGTTTAGCCCGTCATCAGCAGAGAGCAGCCAAGTCTGTGGGGTTGCTTGAAATGCCGCCAAAAGTCTTCTCGGGTTTATGTACCACTCACTGGCGCACAGGTGCCTCTCCAGAGCTCGTCAGCTCGTTAGCTCAAGGGAGCAGTCATTGGACAAAAAGAAAAAAGGGAGCACACTGCCTCACACTCAAGCAAAAGGTTAGCCCCAATGCATCATGGTAAATGCAGTCACTTCGTTTTGTGCTGAAAAAGTAATCAAAAGTCTTTCACCTAAGTAGGTGCAGCAAGTGCTGTGTATCTCTGGACACGTGTTTCTAGGTTTAGCCCGTCATCAGCAGAGAGCAGCCAAGTCTGTGGGGTTGCTTGAAATGCCGCCAAAAGTCTTCTCGGGTTTATGTACCACTCACTGGCGCACAGGTGCCTCTCCAGAGCTCGTCAGCTCGTTAGCTCAAGGGAGCAGTCATTGGACAAAAAGAAAAAAGGGAGCACACTGCCTCACACTCAAGCAAAAGGTTAGCCCCAATGCATCATGGTAAATGCAGTCACTTCGTTTTGTGCTGAAAAAGTAATCAAAAGTCTTTCACCTAAGTAGGTGCAGCAAGTGCTGTGTATCTACAGCGATACAGCACTTGCTGCACCTACTTAGGGTGAATAATTTTTTTTAAAATTCTTGCTATTTATATTTAAATGACTGCATTTACCATGATGCCTTGGGGCTATTTTCCGCTTGAATGCAAGGCAGTGTGCTCCCTTTTTCTTTTTGGATGTCTAAATGACGGCTCCCGTGAGCCTCTTGCTGACGAGCACTGGCGATGCACCTGTGCGCCTACTGAGTGGTACAAAAACCTGTGAAGACGTTTGGCGGCATTTCAAGCGACCCCTTCAGTTACATACGCTCTCTGCTGATGACGGCCGAAAGCCAGAAACACGTGTCCAGAGATACGGCACTCGCTGCACCTACCTTAGGTGAAAGACTTTCTACAGCGATACAGCACTTGCTGCACCTACTTAGGGTGAATAATTTTTTTAAAAATTCTTGCTATTTATATTTAAATGACTGCATTTACCATGATGCCTTGGGGCTATTTTCCGCTTGAATGCAAGGCAGTGTGCTCCCTTTTTCTTTTTGGATGTCTAAATGACGGCTCCCGTGAGCCTCTTGCTGACGAGCACTGGCGATGCACCTGTGCGCCTACTGAGTGGTACAAAAACCTGTGAAGACGTTTGGCGGCATTTCAAGCGACCCCTTCAGTTACATACGCTCTCTGCTGATGACGGCCGAAAGCCAGAAACACGTGTCCAGAGATACGGCACTCGCTGCACCTACCTTAGGTGAAAGACTTTCTACAGCGATACAGCACTTGCTGCACCTACTTAGGGTGAATAATTTTTTTAAAAATTCTTGCTATTTATATTTAAATGACTGCATTTACCATGATGCCTTGGGGCTATTTTCCGCTTGAATGCAAGGCAGTGTGCTCCCTTTTTCTTTTTGGATGTCTAAATGACGGCTCCCGTGAGCCTCTTGCTGACGAGCACTGGCGATGCACCTGTGCGCCTACTGAGTGGTACAAAAACCTGTGAAGACGTTTGGCGGCATTTCAAGCGACCCCTTCAGTTACATACGCTCTCTGCTGATGACGGCCGAAAGCCAGAAACACGTGTCCAGAGATACGGCACTCGCTGCACCTACCTTAGGTGAAAGACTTTCTACAGCGATACAGCACTTGCTGCACCTACTTAGGGTGAATAATTTTTTTAAAAATTCTTGCTATTTATATTTAAATGACTGCATTTACCATGATGCCTTGGGGCTATTTTCCGCTTGAATGCAAGGCAGTGTGCTCCCTTTTTCTTTTTGGATGTCTAAATGACGGCTCCCGTGAGCCTCTTGCTGACGAGCACTGGCGATGCACCTGTGCGCCTACTGAGTGGTACAAAAACCTGTGAAGACGTTTGGCGGCATTTCAAGCGACCCCTTCAGTTACATACGCTCTCTGCTGATGACGGCCGAAAGCCAGAAACACGTGTCCAGAGATACGGCACTCGCTGCACCTACCTTAGGTGAAAGACTTTCTACAGCGATACAGCACTTGCTGCACCTACTTAGGGTGAATAATTTTTTTAAAAATTCTTGCTATTTATATTTAAATGACTGCATTTACCATGATGCCTTGGGGCTATTTTCCGCTTGAATGCAAGGCAGTGTGCTCCCTTTTTCTTTTTGGATGTCTAAATGACGGCTCCCGTGAGCCTCTTGCTGACGAGCACTGGCGATGCACCTGTGCGCCTACTGAGTGGTACAAAAACCTGTGAAGACGTTTGGCGGCATTTCAAGCGACCCCTTCAGTTACATACGCTCTCTGCTGATGACGGCCGAAAGCCAGAAACACGTGTCCAGAGATACGGCACTCGCTGCACCTACCTTAGGTGAAAGACTTTCTACAGCGATACAGCACTTGCTGCACCTACTTAGGGTGAATAATTTTTTAAAAAATTCTTGCTATTTATATTTAAATGACTGCATTTACCATGATGCCTTGGGGCTATTTTCCGCTTGAATGCAAGGCAGTGTGCTCCCTTTTTCTTTTTGGATGTCTAAATGACGGCTCCCGTGAGCCTCTTGCTGACGAGCACTGGCGATGCACCTGTGCGCCTACTGAGTGGTACAAAAACCTGTGAAGACGTTTGGCGGCATTTCAAGCGACCCATTCAGTTACATACGCTCTCTGCTGATGACGGCCGAAAGCCAGAAACACGTGTCCAGAGATACGGCACTCGCTGCACCTACCTTAGGTGAAAGACTTTCTACAGCGATACAGCACTTGCTGCACCTACTTAGGGTGAATAATTTTTTTAAAAATTCTTGCTATTTATATTTAAATGACTGCATTTACCATGATGCCTTGGGGCTATTTTCCGCTTGAATGCAAGGCAGTGTGCTCCCTTTTTCTTTTTGGATGTCTAAATGACGGCTCCCGTGAGCCTCTTGCTGACGAGCACTGGCGATGCACCTGTGCACCTACTGAGTGGTACAAAAACCTGTGAAGACGTTTGGCGGCATTTCAAGCGACCCCTTCAGTTACATACGCTCTCTGCTGATGACGGCCGAAAGCCAGAAACACGTGTCCAGAGATACAGCACTCGCTGCACCTACCTTAGGTGAAAGACTTTCTACAGCGATACAGCACTTGCTGCACCTACTTAGGGTGAATAATTTTTTAAAAAATTCTTGCTATTTATATTTAAATGACTGCATTTACCATGATGCCTTGGGGCTATTTTCCGCTTGAATGCAAGGCAGTGTGCTCCCTTTTTCTTTTTGGATGTCTAAATGACGGCTCCCGTGAGCCTCTTGCTGACGAGCACTGGCGATGCACCTGTGCGCCTACTGAGTGGTACAAAAACCTGTGAAGACGTTTGGCGGCATTTCAAGCGACCCCTTCAGTTACATACGCTCTCTGCTGATGACGGCCGAAAGCCAGAAACACGTGTCCAGAGATACGGCACTCGCTGCACCTACCTTAGGTGAAAGACTTTCTACAGCGATACAGCACTTGCTGCACCTACTTAGGGTGAATAATTTTTTAAAAAATTCTTGCTATTTATATTTAAATGACTGCATTTACCATGATGCCTTGGGGCTATTTTCCGCTTGAATGCAAGGCAGTGTGCTCCCTTTTTCTTTTTGGATGTCTAAATGACGGCTCCCGTGAGCCTCTTGCTGACGAGCACTGGCGATGCACCTGTGCGCCTACTGAGTGGTACAAAAACCTGTGAAGACGTTTGGCGGCATTTCAAGCGACCCCTTCAGTTACATACGCTCTCTGCTGATGACGGCCGAAAGCCAGAAACACGTGTCCAGAGATACGGCACTCGCTGCACCTACCTTAGGTGAAAGACTTTCTACAGCGATACAGCACTTGCTGCACCTACTTAGGGTGAATAATTTTTTTAAAAATTCTTGCTATTTATATTTAAATGACTGCATTTACCATGATGCCTTGGGGCTATTTTCCGCTTGAATGAAAGGCAGTGTGCTCCCTTTTTCTTTTTGGATGTCTAAATGACGGCTCCCGTGAGCCTCTTGCTGACGAGCACTGGCGATGCACCTGTGCGCCTACTGAGTGGTACAAAAACCTGTGAAGACGTTTGGCGGCATTTCAAGCGACCCCTTCAGTTACATACGCTCTCTGCTGATGACGGCCGAAAGCCAGAAACACGTGTCCAGAGATACGGCACTCGCTGCACCTACCTTAGGTGAAAGACTTTCTACAGCGATACAGCACTTGCTGCACCTACTTAGGGTGAATAATTTTTTTAAAAATTCTTGCTATTTATATTTAAATGACTGCATTTACCATGATGCCTTGGGGCTATTTTCCGCTTGAATGCAAGGCAGTGTGCTCCCTTTTTCTTTTTGGATGTCTAAATGACGGCTCCCGTGAGCCTCTTGCTGACGAGCACTGGCGATGCACCTGTGCGCCTACTGAGTGGTACAAAAACCTGTGAAGACGTTTGGCGGCATTTCAAGCGACCCCTTCAGTTACATCCGCTCTCTGCTGATGACGGCCGAAAGCCAGAAACACGTGTCCAGAGATACGGCACTCGCTGCACCTACCTTAGGTGAAAGACTTTCTACAGCGATACAGCACTTGCTGCACCTACTTAGGGTGAATAATTTTTTTAAAAATTCTTGCTATTTATATTTAAATGACTGCATTTACCATGATGCCTTGGGGCTATTTTCCGCTTGAATGCAAGGCAGTGTGCTCCCTTTTTCTTTTTGGATGTCTAAATGACGGCTCCCGTGAGCCTCTTGCTGACGAGCACTGGCGATGCACCTGTGCGCCTACTGAGTGGTACAAAAACCTGTGAAGACGTTTGGCGGCATTTCAAGCGACCCCTTCAGTTACATACGCTCTCTGCTGATGACGGCCGAAAGCCAGAAACACGTGTCCAGAGATACGGCACTCGCTGCACCTACCTTAGGTGAAAGACTTTCTACAGCGATACAGCACTTGCTGCACCTACTTAGGGTGAATAATTTTTTAAAAAATTCTTGCTATTTATATTTAAATGACTGTATTTACCATGATGCCTTGGGGCTATTTTCCGCTTGAATGCAAGGCAGTGTGCTCCCTTTTTCTTTTTGGATGTCTAAATGACGGCTCCCGTGAGCCTCTTGCTGACGAGCACTGGCGATGCACCTGTGCGCCTACTGAGTGGTACAAAAACCTGTGAAGACGTTTGGCGGCATTTCAAGCGACCCATTCAGTTACATACGCTCTCTGCTGATGACGGCCGAAAGCCAGAAACACGTGTCCAGAGATACGGCACTCGCTGCACCTACCTTAGGTGAAAGACTTTCTACAGCGATACAGCACTTGCTGCACCTACTTAGGGTGAATAATTTTTTAAAAAATTCTTGCTATTTATATTTAAATGACTGCATTTACCATGATGCCTTGGGGCTATTTTCCGCTTGAATGCAAGGCAGTGTGCTCCCTTTTTCTTTTTGGATGTCTAAATGACGGCTCCCGTGAGCCTCTTGCTGACGAGCACTGGCGATGCACCTGTGCGCCTACTGAGTGGTACAAAAACCTGTGAAGACGTTTGGCGGCATTTCAAGCGACCCCTTCAGTTACATACGCTCTCTGCTGATGACGGCCGAAAGCCAGAAACACGTGTCCAGAGATACGGCACTCGCTGCACCTACCTTAGGTGAAAGACTTTCTACAGCGATACAGCACTTGCTGCACCTACTTAGGGTGAATAATTTTTTTAAAAATTCTTGCTATTTATATTTAAATGACTGCATTTACCATGATGCCTTGGGGCTATTTTCCGCTTGAATGCAAGGCAGTGTGCTCCCTTTTTCTTTTTGGATGTCTAAATGACGGCTCCCGTGAGCCTCTTGCTGACGAGCACTGGCGATGCACCTGTGCGCCTACTGAGTGGTACAAAAACCTGTGAAGACGTTTGGCGGCATTTCAAGCGACCCCTTCAGTTACATCCGCTCTCTGCTGATGACGGCCGAAAGCCAGAAACACGTGTCCAGAGATACGGCACTCGCTGCACCTACCTTAGGTGAAAGACTTTCTACAGCGATACAGCACTTGCTGCACCTACTTAGGGTGAATAATTTTTTTAAAAATTCTTGCTATTTATATTTAAATGACTGCATTTACCATGATGCCTTGGGGCTATTTTCCGCTTGAATGCAAGGCAGTGTGCTCCCTTTTTCTTTTTGGATGTCTAAATGACGGCTCCCGTGAGCCTCTTGCTGACGAGCACTGGCGATGCACCTGTGCGCCTACTGAGTGGTACAAAAACCTGTGAAGACGTTTGGCGGCATTTCAAGCGACCCCTTCAGTTACATACGCTCTCTGCTGATGACGGCCGAAAGCCAGAAACACGTGTCCAGAGATACGGCACTCGCTGCACCTACCTTAGGTGAAAGACTTTCTACAGCGATACAGCACTTGCTGCACCTACTTAGGGTGAATCATTTTTTTAAAAATTCTTGCTATTTATATTTAAATGACTGCATTTACCATGATGCCTTGGGGCTATTTTCCGCTTGAATGCAAGGCAGTGTGCTCCCTTTTTCTTTTTGGATGTCTAAATGACGGCTCCCGTGAGCCTCTTGCTGACGAGCACTGGCGATGCACCTGTGCGCCTACTGAGTGGTACAAAAACCTGTGAAGACGTTTGGCGGCATTTCAAGCGACCCCTTCAGTTACATACGCTCTCTGCTGATGACGGCCGAAAGCCAGAAATACGTGTCCAGAGATACGGCACTCGCTGCACCTACCTTAGGTGAAAGACTTTCTACAGCGATACAGCACTTGCTGCACCTACTTAGGGTGAATAATTTTTTTAAAAATTCTTGCTATTTATATTTAAATGACTGCATTTACCATGATGCCTTGGGGCTATTTTCCGCTTGAATGCAAGGCAGTGTGCTCCCTTTTTCTTTTTGGATGTCTAAATGACGGCTCCCGTGAGCCTCTTGCTGACGAGCACTGGCGATGCACCTGTGCGCCTACTGAGTGGTACAAAAACCTGTGAAGACGTTTGGCGGCATTTCAAGCGACCCCTTCAGTTACATACGCTCTCTGCTGATGACGGCCGAAAGCCAGAAACACGTGTCCAGAGATACGGCACTCGCTGCACCTACCTTAGGTGAAAGACTTTCTACAGCGATACAGCACTTGCTGCACCTACTTAGGGTGAATAATTTTTTTAAAAATTCTTGCTATTTATATTTAAATGACTGTATTTACCATGATGCCTTGGGGCTATTTTCCGCTTGAATGCAAGGCAGTGTGCTCCCTTTTTCTTTTTGGATGTCTAAATGACGGCTCCCGTGAGCCTCTTGCTGACGAGCACTGGCGATGCACCTGTGCGCCTACTGAGTGGTACAAAAACCTGTGAAGACGTTTGGCGGCATTTCAAGCGACCCCTTCAGTTACATACGCTCTCTGCTGATGACGGCCGAAAGCCAGAAACACGTGTCCAGAGATACGGCACTCGCTGCACCTACCTTAGGTGAAAGACTTTCTACAGCGATACAGCACTTGCTGCACCTACTTAGGGTGAATAATTTTTTTAAAAATTCTTGCTATTTATATTTAAATGACTGCATTTACCATGATGCCTTGGGGCTATTTTCCGCTTGAATGCAAGGCAGTGTGCTCCCTTTTTCTTTTTGGATGTCTAAATGACGGCTCCCGTGAGCCTCTTGCTGACGAGCACTGGCGATGCACCTGTGCGCCTACTGAGTGGTACAAAAACCTGTGAAGACGTTTGGCGGCATTTCAAGCGACCCCTTCAGTTACATACGCTCTCTGCTGATGACGGCCGAAAGCCAGAAACACGTGTCCAGAGATACGGCACTCGCTGCACCTACCTTAGGTGAAAGACTTTCTACAGCGATACAGCACTTGCTGCACCTACTTAGGGTGAATAATTTTTTTAAAAATTCTTGCTATTTATATTTAAATGACTGCATTTACCATGATGCCTTGGGGCTATTTTCCGCTTGAATGCAAGGCAGTGTGCTCCCTTTTTCTTTTTGGATGTCTAAATGACGGCTCCCGTGAGCCTCTTGCTGACGAGCACTGGCGATGCACCTGTGCGCCTACTGAGTGGTACAAAAACCTGTGAAGACGTTTGGCGGCATTTCAAGCGACCCCTTCAGTTACATACGCTCTCTGCTGATGACGGCCGAAAGCCAGAAACACGTGTCCAGAGATACGGCACTCGCTGCACCTACCTTAGGTGAAAGACTTTCTACAGCGATACAGCACTTGCTGCACCTACTTAGGGTGAATAATTTTTTTAAAAATTCTTGCTATTTATATTTAAATGACTGCATTTACCATGATGCCTTGGGGCTATTTTCCGCTTGAATGCAAGGCAGTGTGCTCCCTTTTTCTTTTTGGATGTCTAAATGACGGCTCCCGTGAGCCTCTTGCTGACGAGCACTGGCGATGCACCTGTGCGCCTACTGAGTGGTACAAAAACCTGTGAAGACGTTTGGCGGCATTTCAAGCGACCCCTTCAGTTACATACGCTCTCTGCTGATGACGGCCGAAAGCCAGAAACACGTGTCCAGAGATACGGCACTCGCTGCACCTACCTTAGGTGAAAGACTTTCTACAGCGATACAGCACTTGCTGCACCTACTTAGGGTGAATAATTTTTTTAAAAATTCTTGCTATTTATATTTAAATGACTGCATTTACCATGATGCCTTGGGGCTATTTTCCGCTTGAATGCAAGGCAGTGTGCTCCCTTTTTCTTTTTGGATGTCTAAATGACGGCTCCCGTGAGCCTCTTGCTGACGAGCACTGGCGATGCACCTGTGCGCCTACTGAGTGGTACAAAAACCTGTGAAGACGTTTGGCGGCATTTCAAGCGACCCCTTCAGTTACATACGCTCTCTGCTGATGACGGCCGAAAGCCAGAAACACGTGTCCAGAGATACGGCACTCGCTGCACCTACCTTAGGTGAAAGACTTTCTACAGCGATACAGCACTTGCTGCACCTACTTAGGGTGAATAATTTTTTTAAAAATTCTTGCTATTTAGATTTAAATGACTGCATTTACCATGATGCCTTGGGGCTATTTTCCGCTTGAATGCAAGGCAGTGTGCTCCCTTTTTCTTTTTGGATGTCTAAATGACGGCTCCCGTGAGCCTCTTGCTGACGAGCACTGGCGATGCACCTGTGCGCCTACTGAGTGGTACAAAAACCTGTGAAGACGTTTGGCGGCATTTCAAGCGACCCCTTCAGTTACATACGCTCTCTGCTGATGACGGCCGAAAGCCAGAAACACGTGTCCAGAGATACGGCACTCGCTGCACCTACCTTAGGTGAAAGACTTTCTACAGCGATACAGCACTTGCTGCACCTACTTAGGGTGAATAATTTTTTTAAAAATTCTTGCTATTTATATTTAAATGACTGCATTTACCATGATGCCTTGGGGCTATTTTCCGCTTGAATGCAAGGCAGTGTGCTCCCTTTTTCTTACTGAAGAAACCAAATCCATCATGAACTCTATCCACTCCGGCGCACCTTCGGACCCCTGCCCTCACTTCATCTTTAACAAAGCCGACGACATCATCGCCCCGCACCTCCAGACCGTCATCAACTCTTCTTTTTCTTCTGCTACCTTCCCCGAATGCTGGAAACACGCCGAAGTCAACGCCCTACTAAAGAAACCTACGGCTGACCCGAGCGACCTCCAAAACTTCCGCCCCATCTCTCTTCTGCCTTTCCCAGCCAAGGTAATAAAGAAGACCGTCAACAAACAGCTGACCACCTTCCTGGAAAACAACAACCTGCTCGACCCTTCACAAACCGGATTCTGAACCAACCACAGCACGGAAACCGCCCTTATCTCAGTCACTGACGACATCAGAACCCTGATGGACAACGGTGAAACAGTCGCCCTCATTCTCCTCGACCTCTCGGCTGCCTTCGACACCGTCTGTCACCGCACCGTAATCACCCGCCTCCGCTCCACCGGGATCCAAGGCCAGACCCTGGACTGGATCGCCTCCTTCCTCTCAAACCGTTCCCAAAGAGTTTACCTCCCTCCGTTTCGCTCAGAACCCACCGAGATCATCTGCGGCGTACCTCAAGGCTCATCGCTCAGCCCGACACTCTTCAATGTCTACATGAGCCCCCTCACCAACATCGTTCGCAAGCACGACATCATCATCACCTCATACGCCGACGACACCCAACTTATACTCTCCCTCACCAAGGACCCCGCCAGCGCCAAGACCAACCTACAAGAGGGTATGAAGGACGTAGCAGATTGGATGAGGCTCAGCCGCCTAAAGCTGAACTCTGAAAAAACGGAAGTCCTCATCCTCGGCAACACCCCGTCCGCCTGGGACGACTCCTGGTGGCCCACGGCACCGCACCGACCCCCACAGACCACGCCCGCAACCTCGGCTTCATCTTGGACCCTCTTCTCACCATGACCAAGCAAGTCAACGCCGTGTCCTCCGCCTGCTTCCTCACCCTCCGCATGCTCCGCAAGATCTTCCGCTGGATCCCCGCCGACACTAGAAAAACCGTGACCCACGCCCTCGTCACGAGCCGCCTGGACTACGACAACACCCTCTACGCCGGGACCACAGCCATACTCCAAAATCGCCTGCAACGCATTCAAAACGCATCGGCACGCCTCATCCTCGACGTACCCCGCAACAGCCACAACTCTGCACACCTGAGACACCTGCATTGGCTCCCAGTCAGCAAAAGGATCACCTTTCGACTTCTCACCCACGCACACAAAGCCCTCCACAACAAGGGACCGGAATACCTCAACCGACGCCTCAGCTTCTACGTCCCCACCCGCCTCCTCCGTTCCTCTGGTCTCGCACTCGCTGCCGTCCCTCGCATCCGCCGCTCCACGGCGGGTGGGAGATCTTTTTCCTTCCTGGCGGCCAAGACCTGGAACTCCCTCCCCACCAGCCTCAGGACCACCCAGGACCACCCCGCTTTCCGGAGACTCCTAAAAACCTGGCTATTCGAGCAGCAGTAACCCCCCCTTTCCCCTAGCGCCTTGAGACCCGCACGGGTGAGTAGCGCGCTTTATAAATGTTAATGATTTGATTTGATTTGATTTGAGAAAGGGGAGGTTTAGGCTTGGCAAGTACTTTTAAATGCCAAGTCGAGGTGACAGTGAAACTTCACACACAGGCCTTGCAATGGCAGGCCTGAGACAAGGTAAAGGGGATACTTAAGTGGGTGGCACAACCAGTGCTGCAGGCCCACTAGTAGCATTTAATCTACAGGCCCTAGGCACATATAGTGCACATTACTAGGGACTTATAAGTAAATTAAATAGTCCAATTAGGTATGATCCAAGGTTACCATGTTTAAAGGGAGAGAGCATATGCACTTTAGCACTGGTTAGCAGTGATAAAGTGCGCAGAGTCTAAAAGCCAGCAAAAACAGTGTCCAAAAAGTGGAGGGAGGCAGGCAAAAAGTTAGGGGTGACCACCCTAAGGCTGTCAGGTCTAACATATATATATATATACACACACATATATATATACATTTCCAATCATAGCCTCCCAGAAAAAAAAGTGGCTTTATCAGGTACAGTAACTAAAGTTTTAAAAGCTAATTCCTGGTAGAAGTGGGTGGTTGAAAACTTCACAGAAAAGCAACGTGCCTCGTCTGCACAGGAAGACCTTTAGATAATGTGGCCCAGGGAGAGGGTGGCCCGGCCTGGTGGGCCTTGAAGGCTGTGCCGTGTCTGCTAATTCGTGTCGGTGGGTGGGCTTGGAGCACCAGCAGTGGCAGGTCATGGTGCTGGGGACTGCTGGGCCTGTGAGGGCTTGGCTTCAACCCTGTCCCCCCTTCTGGAGGCTCCAGCTTCTGTGCCCTGGGATTGCCATGCAGTCAAAGGCCTTCTGTGGCAGCTTTTTACTTGTCCTGGAATTCGGCACACTCTTGGGTGAGAGCTTGTGCCTGCTACCTTACCTGGAAAGACTGGCTTGCTGTTAGAGCCCCAGCCTCATAAATAGGTGAGCACCACAGCAAAGGGTTGTGGCATTTGATTTCCCCTGTGTGGTTGGAATGATATGGGACTTTTCTGCTTTTGCTGCTTCCTGCTATTTTGTCCTACCCTCGGCTGAAGGCTGAGTTGTTCACCTGCAGCGGGGCTGAAGATCCTTTGGATGAACAGAAGTGTGGGTGTGGCAGGGCCCTGCTTACCTTTTTGCTGTCACAAGGGAGGCCCTAATCAGCCAAAACAGGCATTAGTGGGACTATCGCTATCACCGGGCATCATGTGGACTCCAGCCAGGACACAGTTGGTGCTGAGGAGAAGTTACAACTTGGGGATAGTGTATTTGCCTTATTAACGAGAGAGACTCTTTCTCTGCTCTGTTGTGATGGGCTGTACTAATATCAGAGCACAGACATGCTGTCATCCCTTCACACTCGACTGCTGGTGACACCTTATAATTAATTTTCGACACAGTATTTTGGTACAAAGGGAAAACTCAAGTCAGCTTAGATAGACAATCGATTGTTGGTGGAGAATCAGGCCGAGCACACAGTAAACCATGCAAATTGAATGTCATCTTTGAGGCTTTGTCACAACTACAACATCCCGGTGGACTAAACTAGATGCTGTTGCCATCAATGTTGTCCTGTTGCATTACAAACAAAAATTGATGGCTGAAAGGGTCACATTATCTGAATGAGTGCTACAAGTGACGTGTTGGCTCTTATTGTACAAATGAGACTGCTTGATTTGTGCGATAGCACCACCAGTTTGTAGGAACTCAGTCTAATTCCACACCTTGTGACAATTGTTGGGCTAACCCTTTTGGCCAGATACCAATACCTCACCAGCACCTGGAAGTGGTGGTGATTTGTGGCAGCTGTGTGCATATCATTCTAATTTATAAGGGGAAATCGTGGTGGAACAGGTCTCATCCTTTTCCCTCGGTTACATTTGTCTCACACATGCAAAGACAAATAGAAGCAGATATTGGCTCAATATATTTTAATGAATCAATTGCGTTCTAGAGAAAATGGTATGTACTGCAATGATTATACTGATAAAGCATAATAATAATGCGGTGACAAAGAAAGTGAAACATAAGAAAAGTCCCACCATAGTGTCAGGAAGCTAGTGTTGGAATTCCTACCTACGCCACTAAAGTACTATAATATAGCAGAGCAGTGTTAGCCCTAATCCACCATTCAGAATCCCTTGGAAGACACCATCCCACATACCTGGATTTGGTAGTAGTGAAGAGGGCTGTTAGTTTAATGAGAGTCCTCTCTCATGTAGGCAGAGAAAGACGTCAAGTCTCAGCAGACAGCTGCAGTGAAGAAAAAGCATGCAGTGGCAATCTTCTGGCTGGAACTCTCCCTCTGACATATCGGGGGCACAGAGATGTTTTATAATAAAACAGCTGATGTTCTAACAAAACTGCCCTAACGTAAAACATGCATGTTTCAGTGAAGTGGCAGAGATTGGGGTGTTTGACCTTGTGCCGGCAACAGATTGGAGACATCCTTGAGCAGAACACAGAACAAGAATGTCAGAGTAAAAAGAATGAAAACAGCTTCTACGCTAAAAGCATACAAGATAAAGGAAAATAAAACATGACCGCAGAAGAGAGCTTCTGCTCAGGAAATAAAACTGAATTGTTACTAGGCTACAGGGCACAAGCTCCAGTCCTATGGCTAAAAATACGTGCCCATAAAAAGCTGCAAGGTAACCTCATGACACAAGAACAGACATTTGTTGCAGAATCTGCTCCAGGATCTGACGGACCAAGCGTGCTTCATGGACTAACAGTCGGAGGATGCAGAGGGCTGCTCATGGCGTAGCAGCATCAGGGTAAATGGGATGCCTGTAGGTTCGGGGAGGGGGGGCGGTCCACATGACATTGTCAAATTCCTGAAGAATTGCAGCAAGACCATATTGGTGCTTCAGAAACATTCTTCTTTTTTCTAAATTGAAAGAGCTCATTAGGTTCCTGCTTGCATACCCACTTTTGGGGTCCTACCAATGCTGATTGCTGTCAAGCTGCTGCATTCTTGAAACAGATAAAATACTGCAGGCTGCCAGCAAAGATGGTCTGCATAAAATGGACAATCACCATCTCTTAGTTCTCTCTGATTTTATGCTGGCAGTCCAACATCAATTGACTTTCCTTTCAGGAGGGAAAAGAAAGCTTAGAAAGATGGGACTGAATATTTTCTGCTCTTTCATGTGAAGGTCAAGGTGTATTCTTCACTGAACCTCATTCACAGGCAGAGTGCCCCAACCCCGTTAACTTGAGCATCAAAAGTCTAAACACAGATGCAGAAGATCCATATCAGAACCTGACATTTCATTGCGCTCTGGAATTACTTATTCATGGGAGTAGGTCCTGGACAGCCATCACTCTGCTCTAGTTAAAGCGGCTTCCTTCAAGATCCTGTCAGGGGCCAGCACTTCTGTTTCAGCTGATACCTCTGCCAGCGAGGACAGCCTCTTCCATTTGTCATCTCTCTGTGACTTCTAATCCCCCCTCCCCCAACACTGGCCCCCCAGGGTGCTGATGACCTCATGTGATGGAGGGGTTCTCCCCTGGGTTGAGTGGACCTAGACTTTTGTTTGTGCCGCTCTGCTTTGATGATTACAGGCTACTGATCTATAAGACACTATGCACGTGCTTGCTTCCTCTACTCCTAGGCGCTTGGCAATGCTGTGGTTAGGATCATTTCCCACTTTTCGTTTTTAGGGCTACTCAACACACACTGCTAGGCAGCCCTGCATTATTTCTCACTGTCTCCATAAGTATGAATTATGTCTTGGGTGCGTGGGACCCCCAGGGCGAGACCCTTTCTTGTCAGTGGCAACATAACAAACCCCAAATGCAATTGTGTAGCTTGCTAGTATTCTTGGATGGTTGACTGTTTTCCTTCTGCCCTCAGTAGTGGTACTCTACTGTTTTGGCTACCACTAGCAGGGACTGGGTGGGTCCTTACGCCTTTTCCTCGACCACTATGGAAGCAGTAACACTTTTTCTTGATGGCAGTGGTACGTGACCCAAGAACCACTTCCTTGCATATGCATGCACCCAACACTCCCCAATGTGGCACAGCCCGGTAGTCTTTATACGATCACTTGGAACATAAGGGGGATGCATACGATGAATAAGCACTACCAAATCTGCTTTCTCTTTAAACACGGGTGAGCATAACTCTGCTTCAAGAATCCCACATAACTGTGACATAAGAGACCAAGCTTCATATGCATTGGTCTGTCCAAGTCTACTCTACTAATTTTTCAGCCAACTTTACATAGGGTGCAAAACAAAGTTAAGGCGGGAGTCCTTTTCGAACCGAGTGCAGTGCAGGTTGACAGGAAGGGCAGCTTTGTACTCTCCCAACAGAGAGCAAAACACATTTCTGCACCAGCTATCTGAATAGCTGGCTAAGAGGTGCACATTCCATGTATCTTAGGGGGCAACTTTAATTGCATGTTAGGTATCACACTGGACAGACCGCATTCACTGCTACTGATGCCTCAGACCTTCCACAACGCAAAGGCATTGGCACACTGGCTGGCACAATGCTCCATGGCAGACGTGTGGGGACTTGGCAACCTCTGAGTCTGACTGCACTCCTTATACTCTGCCCACATGATCTATATGCTCAACTAGACTGAGTCACCATTGTTACTGGGCCTTACTTGACATGGAGTCCATCCTTCTAGTCCCTTGTGGCTCCTTCAGGGCTCCATGTTGAAAATCATTGCCTTTTGTGGTTTGGTTCTTTGAAACAATCCCTGGTTATTTTGAAGAGAAGTGGGAGGCTTTCAGAGAAGTCACATGAGGTCATTGCATTTATGCTGCGGTTGGTGTGCGGAAGAACCCTGAAAGGGATCTGTAAAGAGATGAAGACTCCCATGTTGAAATGTAACTTAAGGCAGTCGGGATGCCATTTTCTGGGATTCCCTGAGGGCTGTGCGTGAGCAAAAGGCCAATCTATCAGAGTGGCTTTGTTGTATAGATTATACAGCTTATACTGTCAGGTCTCATACAGAGGGGGCAGAGCATGCAGGTTTTTGGCATAGCTCATCAGCCATGATAATATGGACACACCTATCTACAATAATCAGTCCAGACTGTGTCGGGAACTGTCCTGCGTTATCAACAAGAAACTCATGCTGCCTTTTATGAGTGCTATCGAGTGCCCTATCAAGGCGAGGCCAGGAGCAAAGATCTATCAATAGAGGCTGTTTTGGGAGAGCTGTCATTGCTCAGAGTACCCCTGAATGGAAAGATGATACCCCCATCTCTAGCCAAGATATCAGAGATGCCAGCTGTGAGCTAACTACTTGCAAGTCACCAAGAACTCATACATTTCCATTAGAATTCTGTCAGACCTATGCTGAGGCTTTAGTGCTAAAATGCTCTGTTTTCGTGAGGCAGTGTTTGACAACCGTGTGTTGCAGCAGTAACGTTAAAAGACCCTGATATGCTCAATACCTAAACTAGGCTGTGAGTCCTCAACTTACTCCTCATATCAACTAATGGCTGTCCCGAGCTCTAACTACAAAATACTTATCAAACGTTTAGTGGGGCACATGCTGACTGCCCATCCTGGTCCACATAGATCAAAATGTTTTTTTGTTCGGGAGGAACGCGTCCCTGAACTTTAGCTCCATCAGTTTGGCCTCAGCCGGCTTGCCTGTTTCTTGACATGGAAAAGGTGTTTCATATTCTGAACTAGGAGTACCTGTTCACAGTCCTGGCTTGATTCTGCTTTGTGGAGCACATTATATGAATGATCAATCTGCTATACACAAGCTCTGCTGCCAGGGTCGAGATGGGCAAGTTGGTCTCCGCTCCACTCTTTTGAAGTTCGAAAGAGCAATCTACAGGTTTGTCCCGTATGCCCTTTTCCTCTTCATTTGCTAACGAGCCACTGGCAGGAAGTTGAGCTTGGAGTGTGGTTTATTGTCCATCCTATTAGCTGACAGGACTCACTCACTATCCTTGTATGCTAAATACATCATGGTCTAAATCAGACATTTGGTAGGCGATCACGAGGGCAAAGTTTGTACCCTTCATGCATTCAGCTGTGTTTCTGGGCTGAAGATTAATTGGTCTCAATCCTTTCTTTTTCTTCAGTTGCACTGTAATGCTACTTGGCTTTTTTCTTGACCAGGGCAGTAGATCAGTCACATAGGAGAATGTCTCTTTTGCTACCTGGGAATTAGGATATACCATGGTGACCGGGACTTCTTAGATGATAGTTTCAACAAGGTAGAAATCGCTGTCCGGGCCCAAATAACTTTTGAGAGGGCTCTCCTCCACTCTGTTGTGGAGCATATCACTTTATCCAAAATGGTGATTCTAGCCTGTCTGTACAACTTTACCAATCTCCCCATTCTTCATTTTGCCAGAAACTATAAACTCAGATTGGGGAGTTAGTATAGCACTGAGGCATGTGCAGGGTGAATGTAGCCAAGCTGCGTCTCCTGATGAAGATGGGCGGGCTGGGTGAATTTCGAGCATTCCTACATAGAGGCCAGGCTCCAGTGGATAAACCACTGGCTCTAGGGGAATTCATTGGAAGAAACATGCTCTGATGGCCCCCCTCTGTACTTTAGAAATTTGTGCAAGCTTCTTCTCACAGGCATGGAGTTTGGGTGTTTAATTCCCCAATTGTTGCACACTGAACTGAGCTTGCATCTCTTGTAGCTTGCTGATTACTAACCATGTTACACCCTACAATCCTGCTAACTCCCTACTTGGCTTACCTAAGCATCTTGGACACCTAATGGTTGGTGACCTAGGGCCAGATGTAGCAAGCCGTTTGCATGTCGCCAACTGCGAAAATCACAGTTTGCGCCATGCAAACAACCTCACGCGATGCTCATTCCCAAATTGCGAGTCGGTACCGACTCGCAATTTGGGAATGCGACTCGTAAATAGGAAGGGGTGTTCCCTTCCTATTTGCGACTTGTATCGCAATTCAGAGTTGCTTTGTGACCGCGAATGCGGTCGCAAAGCAACTCGCAGTTACCACCAGTGTCACACTGGTGGTAACTCATTCGCAAAAGGGAAGGGGTCCCGATGGGACCCCTTCCCCTTTGTGAATGTCGACAAAAATATTTTTTCTGAGCAGGCAGTGGTCCTATGGACCACTGCCTACTCTGAAAAAAACGAAACCAAATGGTTTCGGTATTTTTTTCATTTTGCAACTCGTTTTCCTTTAAGGAACACGGGCTGCAAAATTAAAAAAAAAACAGCTTTATTTAAAAAGCAGTCACAGACATGGAGGTCTGCTGACTACAGCAAGCCACCATCCCTGTGAGTGCAGGGACTCGCTATGGGGTCTCAAAATGCGACCCACCTCATGAATATTGATGAGGTGGGTCTTTGCGACCCCATAGCGAGTCGCAGAAGGTGTCTGAGACACCATTCTGCATCCGATTTTGCGACTTGCAAATTGCGAGTCACTCAGACTCGCAATTTGCAAGTCACAAAATCGGATTTTGCTACATCTGGCCCCTAGTGCTCTAAAAGGAAATGTCATTGGGTGATCTGTTTCAGGACGATCAGCTCCTCTCGTTTGACACACTACTCTGGGAACAGTTTGACTTGACATACTGAACTTTAGTTAAGACTCTACAAGTTAAATGGAATATTGTGATACAAGCTCTGATTCAAACTTTATTCCTAATGGGAAGAGGGAGAAGGCGTATCAACTGGTTATACAGGACCTTTGAGTCACACACCCAACCATTGTTGCAGCCTCTTTGTGGAAGGCTTAGCTAAGTATAACATTTCATGACAAGGAGCGAGAGAGTCATAGCATTACTGAATACCCTCTGGTGCAATGCCAAGTTCAATATTTTACTTAGGGCCTTACATTTCCACTGATAAATTTAACAAAATCGTCCCTTCCACAACTGCCTCCTATCCTCACTGGGCAACACACTCAGCCAGGTTCCACCACATGCTATAGAATTATCTGGCCTTGGTGGCTTACTGATCGGAGGTTGTAGACAAGTTGCCCAATTTGTCAGCGTTACTCAACATGAATAGCTGGGAGGTTTGTTTTCTGGGGCATTCTAACAGGCTTAAAATGAATAAAGTTTAGCACTCATTTACTCAACCTTGCCTTACTTCTTGCCAAATGAACTGTCACTAAGAAATGGAAGGCAGTGGGGCCTCCATCATCCACGCCAGATCGCTGGTGACTGGGACGATCTGTTACTTGCCTTAGCAGAGGAGCCCGGGACGATAATCTGCTGCATAATTTCTTTCTAAGGCTCCTTCGGAAGTCCTTGGCTGCTCATGACATTGGCCCTTGTAGGGAACTCCGGGTGGAGCGATCTTCCTTGTACTTACAAGGTGCTCCTTGCTCTGCTGTCGCCTGAGCTGCCACTCTTACAGAGCTTTTGTTGTCACCTTCTTTCCTGCTCCATTCTTTATTTCCTATCCCATCAGCCGTAGTTAGATTGTATGTGCTTCCTCGCTCGCACCTAGTTGGGGTGTTCTGGCTGCTCACCTGTTTGGCTCAGCTTATAACACTGCCCACATCCTGCCTCTGGAGTTTATTGTTTCTGTTGAATGGTTTTCATTCTGCTGTTAAATGTTTGTCTCACCATATGATGATTCACCTTTGTAAGTAACTATTAACAAAGTATGTTGTGGTGTCCTTCTAAATAGACGATAAATGCTGGTAACTAACGCCTATTATTGTGGACCTTTGTTTTCTCTTTTGTGCTGCAGCTCTTTAGCACTCTTATGCACTGCTTATAGTTTATTTCCCAATGCCAAAAAGAGGGTTTAAAAAAAATCAAGAAGTCTATTCTCTCCCACAGGAAAGGTACCTGCACACAGAAGATCATGAGAACCTTAAAGTTGGTTTTGTATTGCTGAAGAGACTGGATACTACATTGAATACAATACTTTGGTGAAAGAGGTGTACATAACTCAAATATTACTAGAAAATAACAAGTAGGTTGCACTTGGAAGTGGATAAAAATGAATGCCCATTTTCATTATTTTCAGTTGAAAATTGGCTGCCTTAGAAGAACAGGATCCTTTGCGTCTTGCAGTTGCTATCTTTGTCACTCCAGTCAATAATGACTGTAGTAGCAATAGAATGCATGCCAATTTAAGCATCAAGCATACTGTTTTCTACTTTTACCATATTTTAAAGATGATGAAATTCCATATTATTGTCCATCAGTGAGATATCCATCACTTGAACACAGTAAATAAAGTACAAACGAGAGCTGCAGGTAAGTAAAGCAGGGGTTAGTTTGTAGAGCCCACAGCCTTTTAATAAAGCAATTTTCATTTGTATTCCCTTGGGCCAGCTCCATACAGCAAATATTTTCACAGTGTCCAACTTCACCTTTGTGTGTTGTAGTTTGCTGTGGAATGCGGCCAATGTAAGAATATTGTGAATCTTTTGCAAAAAAGAGTTAGGATTCTTATATAGGTTCTTTCAGTCCTTTATACCTACATCTAAGATTACTTATACATGTAGTTTGGAGTAATTAGCTGCTAATGTGGTGAAAGAATCCCTACACTGCCAAGCAGACTTGAGTTATTGTTTGTGATTTCCATATAATCTTTGACCAGATGCCTGTTTTTGGAGTCTGTTGGAGAATCTTCAACTAAAATTGCAGACTTTGCTGAAGAACTTTCCCAGTGGATTCCTGTCTGGCAACAGAATTTTCAACAAAGTCAATTTTCTGGATGAAATCTAGTCACGTGGATGTATATTGGAAGCAGGCCTCCAATGAGAAGGTCCATTGTGAGTCTGTACATTCCATACCCAATCAACATTTTTGGGGAGATTCACAATTCTGTACTGCTGTTTACACCCTTCTTTTACAGTAGAAATAGTCTGAAAGTAAATCTGCTGATATTGTGGATGATTTACCTTTCTGGATACTGCATATTTGTTTCTGCTTCATGGTGAAAATGTTGGAAGACTCCACGGATTTACCACAGTGCTATTTCCAACCAGTTATACTTAGACTAGTTTGAAATGTTTTCTGCCATTTTAGAGGATTCACAGCATCATTTGTACAAGGATGTTTATTTAGCACCCAACTCTACACACAGACTAGATCCTGATATGTTCCCTTAAAAGGGGTTTCTTTTCCCGCAGGGAGCTGTGCTTAAAACTGCTCATTTCCATAGTGTCATGCTGGGCATTAAACTAAAAACAGCAGATGTTTCCACAACCAGACTAAGCTTCGGCAGACTGGAGGTTCAAAGGTTTATTACCCAGTGATATGCACAATTCATGCACAGCACTCCTTACATCATCTTCAAATTCCTCCTGCTCTTGCTTCAGCCCCAGATTATGAAGTTGGTCCTCTTCTACAGAAGGGAACTTCTCACATTTTGTGGTCTGCTGGAGGAACCAGCTAGCCTATGACCAATGGAGCAAGTTGAAGCTTTTAGTTCTGTTATTATTTGTACCAGATGCTGACTGTTGTTGTTTAGGAAGGATATAAATGGGCTGTATAAGATCAGTTCTCTTCATGCATTAGAGCTTGTTTATTCAGATATTCCGGAACAAAGGTTGACTTTTCTTTCTAAAGGCTTATCCTTTAGGTCAGAATCGGTTACAGACAGAGCCATTTAGCCACTCGATGGCCTCATGTTAAAGGCAGTCAGTCTCAAAATCTGATTTCCTTAGATATAATATTCTCTCTCATCTAAATACGTTAATAAAATAAGGTTATAACAGTATGAATTGAATGAATCAGGAACATATTAAATGAATAGATCCTGAAATCCAAGAATTTAGCCTGTCGAAGGGTGTCTGTTTGAGATATTAGTTGCTCTGGGGGTGGGGGTATATATATATATATATATATATATATATATATAACAACAGTATGACCACGGCACACAGGATAGTATAATCACAGTTCGTAATAAGGACAAGTGTCCCTGGTGTTCAGGTTCCGGACGTGGATAACAAATCTGAAAAGTCCTCAGTTGATGATGCAAGTGTCTTTATTTGTAGGCCCAATTTGCCACAGACTTGCGTTGTCTTCAAGAAACAGCCGAAACAGCCAACACGTGTTTCGTCACACAAGTGACTTTATCAAGGCTGGGCCATTTGGCCAGCAAAATGAGTAGTGGGTAGAATCAATGGTGTTGTACGCGAGTAGTAGAGATTTGAACGGCTGGCATTAGGTGAATGGCGATCCATTAAAAGACAGGTGAGCAAGGTGGGCCTTGATAAGCCTCGGTTCGGGACCCTGTAGGGGTGGTGAGCCGGTCGTTAACTGCAGCTCAAGCGCTTGATTATACTATCCTGTGTGCCGTGGTCATACTGTTGTTATTACTATTGTGTACCTGTTACACATATTTGTGCCTATTAGTGTAGTTAGGCACCCGACCCATCGAGCACCAATGTTTCATTTTTACTGACTCTTTCTATTACATTTGTTGTTACTCCACGGAAGTGTGGCTGCTCTCACCCTTACTACCTTTCTATATATATATATATGTGTGTGCGTATATATCTATCTCTATATATATATATATATATATATATATATATATATATATATATATATGTACATATATATGTATATATATATATATGTAGATATATATATATATATATATATATAAATATATATATATATATATATATATATATATAGAGAGAGAGAGAGAGAGAGATAGATAGATAGATAGATAGATAGATACATATATACATCAAACGTTTTTGTCCAAATAGAAGAAAACAGTCAAGACACCTTTGGTAAGTTACAAATATATTGGAAATGACACAAGGTTGTTCATCCCAATGCGTTTCAGCCGTAGCCTTGATCACAGATGGTGGAGTCAAAAATACAAGCCCAATAAATATAAAAATACACCAACATAGAAAGTGAACTAAAAATACAATACAAACAAACTAATCAAAAAGGTGGTCGCCATCTTGGAATGTTAAATATTATCTGTTATCTCAAGGTGAATTTGAAACCCTTTGAATTACCCAAAGAGGGTTACCATAGTGGAAACTAAAATTATCCTAAATATATATCATTCATTAAGCCTAGTAATAATAAAATTATATCTTATATATTCATAATTTATACAAATATAATATTACTACATATGCTAATCAGAGTATAGTTAGTCTCACACAAATCCAATGTACATAATTCTACAAATTTCCCTATATTGTTACATTATGGCACTTCCTCCCTTAGAGCCTATGTTTAAAACGTATTATTACCTAACACCCCATGTAAACAAACCATATACCTATTTACATCCATATTATGTAGAAGCTCGACTACCATTATTTTCTTCATTCCTATTATTCACAAGTCTACCTCCCAAGTTGTATGCACATTTCTTCACTTGAATTCAAACCAAGAGGGGAAAGAGTCATAAAATTAGTAATATACTTTGATTTCAAAATTCGTAATAGTTTTTGTCTATCACCCCCACGTGAATTCAGTCTTATCTGATCATATACCAAGTAAGTGACCAATTTTTCATCTCCCTGATGCACTTCATGGAAGTGTCGTGCCACAGGATAATTATGATCACAGTTATGGATGGCTCTTATATGCTCCAACTCTCTCTTTTTTGCTTGTGTATAGATTTTATCACATGGGCATCTCAAACAGTAAACGCAAAAATCAGTGTTGCAGCCTTGATCTCATAATCATTTTGTCCATTGCCCAATCTGACATTCATACAGTTGTTACTATATTTACATGCCTTACATTGTTTGCAGCAGTAAAATCCCATCAAGTTTGATCTATCATTATCACAGTTCCTAGAACTGACCACCATGTTATGACTAAGATTGTCCCATAGTGACCTTCCCTTACGGAAGGTAACCAAGGGCACATTACAAACGTATGTCGCTAAGTGTAGATCTGTCTGTAAAATGTGCCAACCTTTAGTGAGTATGCGTCTAGTGAGTATGCGCCTTATATTGAAAGCCTGGTTTGAGTAGGTTGCAATAAATCTTATTTTTTCTTCCTTCGTATTTCATTTCTATACCTGATATAATAGGTCTGATCTGGAACAGCTCTCTACTTTTTTCATAGCTTGTGTGATCACATTATTGCTATATCCTCTTTCTCTAAATCTTGCGCACATAGTTGTGCACTCCTGCTGATATTTTTCCAGAGTGCTACATATGCGCCTGGCTCTCAATAGTTCTCCATATGGGATACTTCTAATCAAATTAGGTGGATGGGCACTTTTAGCATTTAATAAGCTTTTACACGCTGTTACCTTTCTATATAACCTTGTGTTCACCAAATCCTTTTCAACAATTATTTCCACATCCAGAAACTGGATTGCTGTCTTGCTGTGCTGTTCACTTAATTTAAGATTGTATTAATTGTAATTCAAAGCTGCTACAAAGCTCACTGCTGAGTTTTCATCTCCTCTACAAATGATAAAAACATTGTCTATATAACGACACCACAGCACAACTTTGTCATCATAATCGGCTATACTATTGGACAACTGTTCTTCCCACCAGCCCATGAAAAGATTTGCATAGCTGGGAGAGAAACAGGTGCCCCTAGGCGTTCCTTGTACTTGCCTGTATATTTGATTGTCAAATAGAAAAAATGTATTGGTGAGACAATACTAAATCATGTCACAAATCATTTCAGTATGCATTAAATATGAGATAGATCTAGCTCTCATATAGTGTCTAACCGCTGTTAGACCCAAATCATATTCTATACATGTATAGAGACTCGTGACATCCAATCTCAGAAGCAAAAAATCATCTTCCCATCTTAAACCATCCATCATCTTTAGGAATTGTGGTGTATCTTTCACATAAGAAGGCAAATTTTTCACAAATGGTCTAAGATAATAATCAATATATCTTGAGGTATCTTCGAGTAATGATCCCATTGCTGACACAATTGGTCTGCCAGGGGGATTATGTCTGTCTTGGTGCAGCTTAGGTAAGAGGTAAAGAAGTGGAACCTTAGGCTGATCACACTTGAGAAACTGGTATTCGTCCCACTTTAAAAGGCCTTTATCCCTCCATTCTACTAACAGCTCATGATACTGAGAAATGGATATTTTTAATTCTGTCTGACTAGCTGTAGTATAACAACCTGGATCTCCCAACTGGCATTCCCCTTCGTGCAGATACAGGCTCTTGTCAAGAACAACCACATTGCCACCTTTATCTGATTCACGAATGACAATACTCGTATCCTTTTTTAGTTTATCAAGGGCCAGTTTCTGTGAGATAGAGAGGTTATCATATTTCTCGTTTTTGGATCCATATCTTATTTTCTTAAGCTGACTGATCACATCCTTCTCAAATACCTCCATAGCATCACTATGTACAGCTGGCAAAAAGGTTGATTTTGGTTTAAAAGGACTGGGGCACGAAATATCGGTTTCCAATCCCAGGATCTCCAACTTCAAAATTGTATCAGCATGTGCTTCTGTATCATCATCTAGAATAGATAACGTGTAACATTTCTATATCTGAGATACATATTTTACTAGCTTTCATCGTTTCCATTGAACCCGGCTTTACTGTCATTTTAGTTTGATACCACTTTTTCAACTTCAATTTTCTTACAAATTGAAAGACATCTATCCTAGTTTGAACATAATCTAAGTTGTTAGTGGGGCAGAAGCATAGGCCTAGAGCTAAAAGACTTTTCTCCTCATCGATCAATATTCTGCTAGAAAGATTTACTACAGTCATTGAGGTGTTTTCCGTGCCTTTGTTGTCACTCCCATTGTCATAGAACCTTCTTTTCCTTCTTTGTATCTTTGCTGCATGGTTCCTCTTCCTCTGCCTCTCTGTCCTCGCCCCTTGCCCCTTGATTGAAATGGATGGTACCTTTGTTCTGTCCTTCCTTGGTTCAACAGACAAAACTGTTATAAAAAATTAGATCTGTTGATATTTTTGTTAGAGCCCATATTTTTCTCAAGAGAGGTATCTGACACCTCCAATGAATTACGGTCCGACACATCACTTTCTTCAGATACTCTCAGATTGAGATCAGAATTTCCACCAGTAGCCAATAATGTTGATTCCTTATAATCTTCTGAATACATATAATAATATTTACGATGAAAAGTTAAGATTCTCCCTGATTGGTAGTCCTTGAAGTCCCGAATGAATTTCCTCTATTTTTTAAGCGTGACTTCTTCTTCAAATTTAGAAAGCTTTTTATCCAAATTATCTTTTACTTCATCAAAAGTAGCCTGCGAGACCATTGTCAGAATCTCTGTAGTAGTCTTATCAATCTCTTCCAGAATTTTGCCTCTGTCGTTAAAAGCATATTTAATCAATATCTTCATCATATTGAGGGAGCTCACTTTGGAGTTCTCTGCTCATTCTTCCAGTAATTCTGGATCCGGATCTTGATAAGTCAGGATTGTGTAAATTTGTAAACCCCTCGGTACTCGCTCTACCTCAATATATTGCTGGAGAGATTCAATCTCCCACCATTTGGAAAGTTCCTTCTTCAATAGTTTTTCCAATTTATCATATAATAGTTGTAATTTCAATGCAGATCCAGCAGTAGACACTCCTTGTCGTGCACCACCATCAGGATTATCCTGAGTAAAGAAGAGCTTGTTAGATTTTTCTTTCCTTCAAGCTTCTAATGAGGAAGCCATCCCTGTGTCAGCTGTAAATTGCCCAATTAAGCACCTATCCAAATGTGGGCAATTAGAGATTTTTTTTTTTTTTTTACATTTCTTAAGCCCACTCCACACCACAAGATTTGGTATCAGCGGGCGATAAGTTATATCTGTATTTATAGTGCGAGCAAATTTTAAAGTACAATAAAAACACTATAAAGTGTAGCAGTGGTCAATGTTATATATCGGGATTAACTGTGGTATATATATATATATATATTTAATGTCATATATGATATCTGTAATGTAATCTATAGCTATATTTTTGTGTGTGTTCAGCGAGGCCAAGGATTGGATGACCGTGTACTCTGAGCACCTTTCTGATACACTGACAGGCACTGTGAGAAACTTGCACTGTTTTCAGCCTCGACTCCCGAGATCTCAGTCGTTGCCTGTTATAAACACAAGGAAGTGACTCAGTCCAAAGTATGCACTGTACAAGAATAATATGCTACATGAAAAGAATACAAAAACACAGCATCCTGGAATTAGCAAACACTCTAAGGCAGTGGCACTTAACCTGTGGCCTGGGGACCCCACTACACCTGCTCAGGGGGTCCACGACTGCTTAGAAAATTAAATTAAATAATATTAATAGATTAAGAAAGTATGTATAAATAAAGAAGCAAAATTGGAAATTGTTAATTTTAAAATGTTCTGTAAATGTTTATGAATTTGAAATTGGAGCATAAAAATGATGTACTCAGAAAAGCTCCAATTTGAATTCTAAATTATTATTATTATTTTTTTATTCTGAAATATATAAAATATGTCATAATTTGTATATTTATTTGATTAATGATTGTGTCTGTATCTTTGTATAATGTTTTGCAACTTAAATCATCAACATTTCTTAGGCTGGGTCCCGGGCTTCCAGTAACGACTCAGTGAGGGGATCCCAGATTCCAATAATGATTCATTGGGGATCCCTGGATTTCAGCAATCATTAAGTGGGTGTCCACAGAACTCAAAAGGCTAAGCAACACTGCTCTAAGGAAATGCAAGATTAAGTAAAGCATGTGAAATATAAACAGAAACTAAATCACTAGCATGGATCACCTTAAAGATTTTTACATTGTTCAGAAATTAATCAGTGTTTTTATTATTGAAGTTAAGGACATGAATATAGGGCCCAACAGGGACCCATCTCAATTAGACCTGGATAGACCCTGCCACCCACTTAAATCGCTTTATAATGTCATCTGTGATTTACACAATTTGCGTTTATATCTGTTTAATTCAGGGTGGGTCAGGAGCGTTGCCTTTGGGATGCAAGGTTGATTTGCATGGCTGAGTACGAATTATGGGTTCTAATCCTAACCATAATTTAGGAATTTCAGTTTCTTTTAATGTTTACTTCCTAACCACCATAACTGCACTTAAACTGTGTTTTAAGGTTAATTTCCGAATTTTTGTTTTCAACATACATTGCGGTGTTATAAATACACTTTAAATGTTTTTTGCAAAAACAATATATATATATGTGTGTGTGTGTGTGTTTTTTGTCTGGTCCCACTGTGCTGTCTTTTTGTATACAACTTGTTTGTTGTTTTATTGTATATTGTGGTGGGGGTGTAGTGTCGATTCTTTGTGTTGCCATGCCACACGTAAGCATTCTTGTACTGAGTTTACTTTACTCCACAATTGTATCATGATTCTACGGATTGGAATTGTTTTACTTGAAATTTGGTACATCTGAAAGTAAGCTTGGATGGTGGAGGTTGTATATTCTGGGATGCAATAAACATGTTTTACTTACGCTGAGGTTGTCTTTGACAGTACACACCCAGGAAATAGAAAAACAAATGTTATCAACGGCAGATGATATGAATGATATGACATGATATATGATATGATATGAAGATATGAGAGCAAACTGTTGATGGAGAACATGTTTAACTGGGCCTTCATCACTCCTGGGAACTTTAGCAGCCTTTTGGCTACTCAAGCAGAGTAGAGCTCACTTAATGTAAAGAAAACCGCATCAGTAATCACACTTGATGATTTTAGGTCTTGGACTTCATTAATATGGTAAGATTAGGTGTAGAGGGTTACTAAATATGAGAACCAAAGATTGCTAGGGCTATGTACTTCAGGCTGAAAGGCTAGTAGTGTTACCCATGCAATACAGTTCGCCAAAATGCTCTATTGTTATAGTAAATGGCTGGATTTATTAAAATGCTTTAATTACTAGCTAACCCTCTTGTCACGTATTAACATTTTGGAAGACATTCTACTGTCTGTACTCTTAGTAGGTACTTTAACTATAGATAGTAAATCGGGTTCTAAATAATAGCAGGAACATAGGTTTTTATATGGCTTAATTTTATTGCAGATTACAGTGATTATGTGATCATAATCCGAAAAATAACTTGTTCATGATCAACAGCAAGGATCATGTACCAGTACAAAATATCTACAACTAATGAATACGCTTCGTAACGCCACACTACACACGTTGAAGCCGCCTGTCCAGCATCAGGGTTTTTCTCAGGGTGACAGGTTGTGATGCCGCCATGATTTGCCTTTAGTCCATTGTTCAGTGAAAACTTCCTTTGTTTTTTATCCTTCAGTACTCAATAGGAAATTTGACCAGTTAATAATACAAACCAAACATGAAATATTTAAATCTAACAGTTGCTGAATTTCTCGAAATAGCCTGACATGGTTTCTTCTTAAGGCATGTGAAGGTGTAATATTGGAAGTGATATTTTTTCTCTCCTTTGTTAGTCTTTTTTCAGGGGCTGGTAGTTTGGCATGTAATGAGATGTCATCAGTGCATTCAAAGTCTTCCTGTAATTAAGGACAAAAAAGAGACCGTGGTAATTATCATTGTTTGCAAAAAGTAGCATGTGACTCCAGGTTCCCATTGGTAACTCCCCCATCTCCCCCCACCCCAAGGTCTACACTGTCACAAAAACACTTATCGGCATCCTAAATAGTGGGCTTATGCTGATTTTGCTGACCTTGGTCCTATCTTGAGGATGGCACTTGCAATGGGTTGTACAACATTTTTTAAGCGGATGAATATTCAATTATTTGTAAAACTCCTGAGGTCACCTGGGTAACTTTGCTGTGTGCTTTATCCTCAGGCTAAAAGAGGTTGTCCGCTCACTGTGCAAATAAAGAAGGATTCAACGGAACATGACAGCATTTTGGACTGCGATGGCAACTTTGAGTGGGTGAGCAGCAGCCTTATTGGGCATGGGAGAAATACGAGGCTGACCCATCCTTCTACCACAGATTGTTGGTGTGGTGTTGCCTTTCTTGTACAGCCTCTTTGGTGAGACAGTTACCTTCTAGTGTAGAGCTTATTGTTGTTGCACCATCCTTCTAGTGCAGACATTGCTATCCTTCTGGTGTAGATAGTTATAGTCTGATGCTTCCCTTCCGGTGTGGGCAATCCAGGGGCTGTGCTACCTTACTGTTGCAGACAGTGCAGGGGTTGTGCTATGGTTCTGCCGTTGTGGTCTTGTAATACAAAACTGCTGTGTTCTCCTTCTAGCATTGGCAAGCCGGTGAAGAGGTTCACTTCTAGTATATTTATTGCTGATATGGTAGTACCCTTTTTGTGTAGGCAGTGATGGGGTTGTGTTAGTCTTGTAATGTAGATAGTGTTGCTGTCCTATTCTTCTAGCATAGTCAGTGTTGGGATGGTCCTAACCGTCTTGTGCAGAAAGTGCTTTGGTGGTGGTGTCCCTCTTGTGCAGGCAGTGCTGGTCCGAGGATATTCCTCCAGGGTAGATATTGCAGAGCCTGTGCTGTTCTTCTATCACAGGCAGTGCTGTAGTGGTGCTTTTCTTCTAGCATAGCTAGTTCTGTGGTGAACCTATCCTTCTAGTCTAGGAAGTACTGCTCTGCTTGCCGCCTTCTCTAGGCGGTGCTTCTGTACTACGATTGTTCTGCTATAGGACGTTCCGGGGGCAGTGCTATTCTTTTATGCATGGGTAGATGGATGGATGATATTCTTTTATTGTAGTTGGTGCACCTGTGGTACTTCTAATTTAATTACTTTTGGCTGGGTTGTATTCATGGAAGGGAGATAGATATGCTGTGTTGCACTGATGTTTAGTCAGACTACCAGCACCAAAAATACAATGAGACAAAATATTGTGTCAATAATATCGAGGACAAAATATCATGAAGGTAAGTCTCTGTAGGTAGACAGTTTTACTATATATAAATCCATATATATGTACCTTGACGATATATAGATAGTCAATGTACGTCGATGTGGAGTTAAGAATAATACATCTTTACTTACCTATTTGCACTTACCTTCTCGATGTTTTGCTCCTCAATATTTCTGACAGGATATTCTGTCCACACGATGTTTTTGTTCCCGATATTCTGTCAGTGATCTGTTTTACTGCAAGCACTATTGTGGGGTGCAGTCCTTTTTAAAGTGCAGCCATCGCAGAGGCAACCCCTATCCTTCGAGTGCAAAGTTGTGGGAAATACTGGGTTTGTCCAGGAAGGGTCAGTACTGGATAGGGATGCTGTCCTAGTGCAATGGCTGTATGAGCCCTGTAGTGCAGGCGGTTGTGGAGGGTGCTACACCTGTTGTACAGGCAGTTCAGGTAGCCATGCTGCCCTTCTACCTCAGACACTGTGGGGCGGGTGTTATTTTTTCCATTTTGGGCAGGATGCTGCACTTACAATGCTGATAGTGATGGGAAGATGCTGGGCTTCTCCTGCACTTAATGTTGAGACTTATTTCTAACAGGCAATTCTAGCCCCAGGTAGTGTCCTGAGACCGTCAAGATAAATTATAAAATAAATAACGTTAAATGGAAATGGTATAAAATTAATTTCTTCAAACTTTGTTCTTAGGCTCCAAAGAATCAGCCACACGCCGCGAGCCCAAAGGAGGACTGCATGGAGGGCGCACCAGATGACGAGGAGAAGTGCATGCTTGCGGTAAGGGATTGATGGGGAGGGGATCTTTGCGATTCACACAAGGGGAGGGGATGATTTTGTAAGACTTTTGCCAATATGTAAATTAACTATTTCATAGTAAAATACCAAAATAATGATCTAATACCAGGCAATAATTATCAGCCAAGGCAACAGTAAAGCAACTCCTTTTATGTGGTCCAGTCCTTTGCTATCTCATTTCAGTTAATGTTCCCCAATCCTGTGAAAGAAAGAATGAAAGATGCCCTCAAGTACTACGAATTCCCACTTGTGCTGAGTCCTTGGCTGCTATGCCCAGGACTGCACTCTAGATAGAGCTGGATAGATTGGCACCACGGTGAGATACAGAAGGTTGCATGTTTTAATTGTACTGCCTGTTATTCCTCAACTGTACTCTAACCAACCTTTAATTCATTTCTACACCTAAACTTAAACTGTGCCATAAAGCCAACCAGTTCTTTACATTTATTTTAATATGATTTAATTTCTTTGTATTTCTTACAACAAACTTTTTACTAACCATACATTAAATGAGCTTACATTGCTTAAATTCGTGCATTAAGTGACCCTTTTCTAACCCTATCAATAATAAATAAATACGAATAAATGAAACTAAATGTAGTTCATTTGAATCGTTTGTTATAATGCTATTCCCTATATCTTAATTCAGTTCTACTTTTTTAAATTATTAATTATTGTTTTTTATATATGAAAAACATAAAGTACTCTATAAAATCCCTGTAAACCATGGAGGCAACCATCTTCTGAATCTATTATTATTCTGTACAGTGTGTCATTTACGTCTAGTCACATTATTGGAGCCAGTGAAAGCTCGGCACAAGGCAGTCTCACTGAAGCTGTAGCTCTCTCCATTGGTGTATGGCAAGGCTGTGTTGTAGCCCCTACTCTTTTTTGCCCATTGACGAATATCTCAATCCTCTTCTCACTCTTGTGATTTCAGTGCTATTGTATGCTGAGTAACTGGTCATTCTGGCAGTGACTGAGAATGCTATACATCAATGATTGATGCATCTAGGGCCTGATGTCTATCTTTGGGGAGAGGGAGGTCCATTGCAATGGCAATGGAGCTCCCTCCCTCCCAAGACTATGGTTTGCCCGTCGGTTTTAAATTCGGAGCGACCATAGTTTGATGACTGCGGCTGGGACGTAAGGGACACCTGGGCAGCTCCCGCGGCGCAGGGGGTGGCCCAGTCTTCTCTACATGGAGGGGGGCTGCTCAGATTGTCTCTGCTCCTTTATGTATTCTCAAAGCAGCTGCAGTATGGAGCGTGCTCGGAGCTGACTCTGCACTAACCATGAAAAATAGCTTGTTTGTTTCTCATTTAGTCAGAGCATGCCTGATCCCTTACCAGAGGTTGGGCCTCACTCAGTGACAGCACTACTCCTCCGAGAGGGGAAGAGGCAGCACAGGACTGACTGAGGCATAGGTAGGGTTGCTACCTCTCGGGGGGGAAAAATACCAGCCCTCTGTACACGTTTTAATATTCTGAAAATGTCTATCTTCATTTTAACAGGATTTTTTGTCTTTGTTTACTTAACAAGTCTCAGCCAGGGTTGATTAGGGCTGTTGTAAAACCCATTTTAAATTGTTTTCTACTTGCATTAACTTTTTAGTATGTACTGATAAGGGGTGAAAAAAGTCGGCTTTAGGTGACTTTTCTAATATTTTTGACACTACAATACTGGTCATGTGGTATGAAACCAGCCAGTTGGCTACCCCAGGAAGTGGATGTGTGCAAGTCCAGCAGGACTCTGCTCAGAGGCACTGGAGGGTATAACATATAGCTAGAATGTTGAATCTGTGGTAAAGGTATGAAGGGGTGATTGTACATCCGCCCGTGGTGCCTCCAGACCCGAGAGCAGTGTAGCCCGACCAGGGAGGCACCAGCACAGTACTCTGCTGCAATGGGAGAGGAAAAGACCTGGGCTGAGCTATTGAGCTGGCGGCCGAAAGGGAGGAAAGTGGCCTTCTATGTTCTCATTCTGCTAACATCGTGAACTCTAAGTGTTCTCACTGCGATTGGGACCCTAAGATTGTTCAGAACCCTGGCAGATATATCCACAACAGTAAGGGAAATTAGAGGGCTAGGCAAGAGCCTACGTAAGGGAAGATCATATGCATTGCATTGAAATGTAGGAGCCGATTTAACTCCATAACATCAATTGTTTATTCATTACTGAATCTTGGAACAAGGTAGACTCTGGCCGGAAGCTAGTAGTGCCACCCCTCCAGGGTACTGGATTACTAGATGGGATCGGACCTCTTGAAGAGGGGAAATTGGTAGTTATTGCTAAAAAATCTCCTTAACTGTACCCTGCAGTTCATTAGTTTTGAGTCAGCCAATATCTAGGAGATAGCACAGTTCAAACTCAAAGAAAACCATAAAACCCTTCTTTCCGGACTCCTTGTGTACCGCCTCCGTAGTTCTCACACATAGTACATTGTGGTATGGGATCAAGTCCTTGAACCCTTCATTGCCTGCCCTAGCTTTACCATATTGGGCGACTTCATCTTCCATTTGGAAGACAAGGAATGTAAAGATGGCACTTTTTTTTTTTTTTTTTTAAAATATTTTTTATTGATTTTATGTTTCAAAATGTAATACAAATTGTTCAATTTGCAACCACAGGATAAACCATTACAATAACTAATATCTAGGTCATTTAACAATCACAAACCCCCCCCAATGAGCACATCACGGAACACTTCTAGTTTTACAGTATCATTTCTGGCTGCACCCTCCATGGGTTTATCCTTTATTATTTATTTTATCTAGGCATTCGCTCGTGACCAGTGTGGGCCTTGTTTTGCTTGCGTGGGTTCCCTGACTGCCTAACTAGGGCGCCATCCGGATTAGTATATGCAGATAGCAACCCTGGTTTTCTGCTCCTCATGTGTCACTGGTGCTGTGGTGACGAAGATTTGATAGATTATTATTACTAGAGAGAGGGAAAGAGGTGATGTGCATGCGCTGTGTTGCCTGAGTGCCCTATGAGCTTTGTTTCCGTAGCGGGGGATGCAGGGGGATTTATGTCGTGGTTATTGCGAGTATATGTACCCCAGTTCAAGGAGGCATCTCATCGTTTTTGGCCTCCAATTTTGTTACCAGATCCTCCCAAGTGGAGCACCCTGTGTGTTGTCGCCCTTCGCGCACCATTCTTTTTAGTACCTGGTATTCAGTGCGAGTCCAACGTATTATTAGAGTGCCAGGATTTCAAATCGGGAGCCTTGGGGGCTTTCCAGTGTATTGCTATTAATTTTTTGTACATTAAAAAGGCCAAGTCTATGAATTTGTGCAGGTGTCTTTGTTTTTTTAGTCTTTTTCTCAATCCCAGCAGGCAGGACCCAGGGTCTGCTATCAGTGCAAGTCCCGTTAACTCAGATACCTCCCTTACCACCTCCGTCCAGGCCGTTTGTATATTAGGGCAATCCCATACCATGTGGTAGAAGGGTGCTGACGGTGTTTTGCATCTTGGGCATACTGGCACTGAGTCGGGGAACATGCGCTTTATTCTGGCTGGGGAAAGATATGTTTGATGCGTGAAGTTGAATTGGGTATATATAAATCTGGGATTCCTTGACACGCCTCGGATGTGGGACAAGGCCTTTGGCCAGTCTGCCCGTGGGATCGGGGTGGGGAGCACTGCATTCCATCTACCCCATGCTTTCCCTGCCTGTGGATCGGGAGTCTTGTTAAGGATTCTATATAGATTGGATATTATTTTTGTTTGATCACTGTGTTGTAGAAGCTGGTGGAGCACTGGGGAGATCTCTGGTTCCGAAGTGCCTACCTCCCATATTTTTCTAATTTCGTGACATACGGCATGGTATGTCAGGAACTGACCCGGATTTATCTCTGTAAGGGCCCGGAGAGCCTCGAACGTCATTAATTTGCCGTCTTCGAAGCAGTCTCCTATTGTCTGTATTCCTGCTTCACTCCACAACTTTGCAGCTTGCATTCCAGCTACAGTCCCCGCCAATAGATAATTTAGCGGTATGTGTGGGGAGTAAGGAAGCTTATCCGCTCCTTTTTGCACATATTTAGCCCAACACGCGTGCGCGACTGCAAGCAAAGGGTTGATCAGTACCCTCTGGGGGCTTAGATGTCAGCCAATTTATAAGGGGGGTCCCGTTCCGCTGAGGCTCTAAGCTCATGGGTTCTGCTTGCTCTGGTCTGTGGATCCAGTATTGGACCCACTGAAGTTGTGCAGCTGCATAGTATCTTTCAAAATTAGGAGTTCCCAGGCCACCGCTATCCAGCGGGCATTGCAATGTGGTTAGCGCTACCCGTGCTCTGTCACCACCCCAAATGAGCTGCAGTAGAGCTGTATTTAAATTGCCGAAGAAACTTTTGGGAATAGTAATCGGCAGGGCCGCAAAATAATATAGGAGCCTAGGTAGAATCAACATATTGGCAATCGCCACCTTGCCGGGTGGCGAGAGCGGGAGCTTGTTCCAGAATTGTAGGGAGCCTTTTATGGAGATTAGCGCCCTCCCCAGGTTCCCGTCTCTTAAGTCTTCTGTGTCATGATATATGTTTATCCCAAGATATTTAAATGTTGTTGGGCACCACTTTAGGTGCCCTACCTCAGGGGGGGTCCTGATTATTGGGGGCCCTTTTTGCCAGGGGGAACACACAGGACTTCTCCCAATTTACCACAAGGCCAGACAGGCCCCCAAATTCAGCCAATAAAGATATTACAGGTGGGATATTTGCACAGCTGTTTCTGATATATATTAAAGCATTGTCTGCATATAATGAGACCGTGTGATATAACCCATTCCTAATAATTCCCCATTCGTGTTCCATGAGGCTTATTCTTGCCGCTAACGGTTCCATTGCTATGGCAAACAATAGCGGGGATAGGGGACATCCCTGCCGTGTCCCCCTGGAGATCGGGAACCCATCAGAAATCACCCCGCCCGACTTCACCCTCGCACTTGGATTAGAATACAATGTCCGGACCCAACGGATATAATTAGGGCCTATTCCCATGCGGGCTATCGTGGCCATCAGGAAGTCCCATTCCAGCGTATCAAAGGCCTTTTCTATGTCTAGTGAGAGCACCATTTCCTCTTGTGCAACCTTGGGGGTGTCTCCTATTATACTCAGCAATCTGCGAATATTTAGGAAAGTGTTACGCTTTGGGATGAATCCATTTTGATCCGCGTGAATCAATGAGTGCATGAGGGGAGCTAATCTATTAGCTAATATTTTGCCTAATATTTTGCAGTCTGTATTTAACAGCGATAATGGTCTATAAGATTTAACATCCGTATGGTCTCGGCCCTGTTTAGGGAGTACCACTATCATAGCTTCTCTTTGGGATATAGGTAAGCTTTCTTTAGTCCACGCCTCTTGGAACACTCCTAGCTGATGGGATTTCAGGCTGGGTAGATAGGCTTTATAATATTCCGAGGGGAGGCCGTCTGCACCAGGCGCTTTGTTCCTGGGCAGCTGTGCAAGGGCTAGTTCTATTTCTTCTGTTGTTATGGGAGTTTCGATTGCATCTCTGTCTGTTTGTGATAGTTGGGGTAGGAGGGAGTCCACCAGAAAAGCCTCAAGTTGTGTAGCTGTGCATGAGGTGCGTTTAGTGTATAAGTTTGAGTAATAATTCCTAAACGTCTCGTTTATTTCTACTTGTGTAGTGGCCATCTCATGCGCGCCCACCCGGATGGCACCTATCGGAGCTTGCTGTCTATCTTCGCGGAGTAGCCATGCTAGCATTCTACTTGATCTATCTCCTTCTGTTTGCAACCTAGTTAAGTAATAGTTGTAGTCGTGGCAGCGGAGCCTGCTATCTGCATCATTATATTTTGAGCGCTTTTCTTTGAGGACAGTGCTAGAGATTTCCCCTAGTGCTACCGCCTTTTCCGCAATCATTAGCTCCTTCTCTAGTTTGCTAATTTACGCCTGTAAAGAGCGTCTCACTCCCCACGTAGTGGACATGCATACTCCGCGTGCCACTACCTTATGGGCATCCCATTCTATCGCCCGGGTTGTTGCAGACATAGCGTTTATTTCCCAATATTGGCCTATAGATTTCCCAAGTGTTGCGGCGAATGCTTGATCTTGTAGGGCCTCCGCCTGTAATCTCCAAGTGGGGATTGCCTGACGTGTCCTACCCCAATTCAGTGTTACTCTCAGAGGCGCATGATCCGAGATCGTGTTTGCTAAGTATTCAGATTCCGTGACCAGTGCCCCTATTTCGCGAGTACCCCATACTATGTCTATTCTAGTGTGGGTGTTATGTGGTACTGAGTAAAATGAATATTCTTTTTGCTCTGGATGGCCTAGTCGCCATATGTCATGCAGTCCCATAACGTTTGCCCATTCTTGCAGGGGACCTATGGGCTTCCTATTAGTTGGTGCGCTCGCGTATGCACTGGTTCTGTCCAATTCTGCTGATGGGGTACTATTAAAATCACCGCCCCAGATGGCTAGGGGCATGGGGTGGGGCAGCAACGTTGGAGTGAGAGTGGTGAGAAAGCCCGTGATGCCACTGTTTGGAGCGTATACCCCGACCACCGCCATTTGTCTGCCGTCTAGTCTGCCCTCCACCACTACGTACCTCCCTCCCTGGTCTATCTTGTGTGATGACAAGAGGAATGGAACTCCTGCCGCTATCCAGATCAGCACCCCCCTAAGATGTCACCTCTTATCTTGAACTTATGAATAACCTTGTGTTCACCCAGCTGTTGAATGCTCCCACAGATACTGCCGGTCATACTCTGGATAGTATTTTCATGAATTACCCAGATCTGGAAATTAAGGAAATTCTCCTCCTTAGCTGGTCGGGCCATCTAGCATTCACCTTCATGGTCAAACTAAAGAGGGAGGTGGGGCAAACACATTGTAAACCTACTTCTTATAGAAGTTATTGAAAATAGAATTTCCCAAATAGATTTAGAAGCTGCTCTGACCAGAACATTAGTGGAAATAAATATCTCACAGAACCTGACTCAAGAAAACCTCAATGCCTGGGTCATGGTGGCGGTTTTAAGATGTTGCCCCATTAAAAAATAAGATGGGCACAAGATCCAAAGCATCTGCACCATGGTCTCTGAGGAGTTAAAAGTTCTCAGAAGACAGTGTCAAATGCACAAATGCAAGTGGAGGGCTAACCAGACTCAGGAGGAGAAAATTAAACATTAGGAGTTAATTGCTACATACTAACGGGCTGCTGTGGAGGCTCAATCAACTTTACTACACAAGCGAAATATGCTTGGCTAAGAATACCTCCAACGAGCTTTTGTAGGTGGTCAAAAAGCTCTCTAACTCCCCAGTTCAGAAACCTCTAGAAAACTCACAAAGCTTGTGTGATAGCATTGCAGCCTATTTCAAGGACAAAATCCTTAAAACCTTTTTAGAATTTAACTCCAAGGAAGATGGGATCCCTCCCATCTGGGAGACAGAGAACTCCAATGCAGGGGAACCCTCTGGAATTTTTTCCACTTTTCCTCCTATAACCTGCACCCAAACCAGGAATTTACTAATGCAATTGACAGCAGGATCTCTAGATGACCTTCTGCCCCTGAGTTCTCCAACTAGTACCTGATCTGTTAACTACTTGCTTAGAAAAGGTTTCAGTCAGATAATTAGAACAGGAGTCTTTCATCAGTTTTGGAAGAAGGCTACCATTATCCCCTTAAAAACAAAAAGTCAAATAGGGCTCCAGACAACCTTAAAAGCTTACGCCCAATTTTGCTTCTACCTCCTCCAGCCACAATTCTGGGAAAATATATGAACCAGACCTTGGCTGGATTAATTGCCCCTCAGGACCTTCTGGACCCCTCACAGAATGGTTTCCCCAGTGGTCACGGTACTGAATCTGCCTTGGTCTCAGTGGCACATCATATCCGGTATCAAGAGGACCAGGGTGGCATGGCACCCTAGTGATGCTGGATTTATCTGCAGCATTTAATACAGTGTCCCCAACCTGCTTGGTGCATAGGTTGCACCAGGCAGGGGTAAGGGACACTGCACTGACCTTACTGAGGTCTTTTCTTGCCAATAGGATCCAGACTGTTAGCTGTGGCAGTTTCAGGCACTGCCCTTTTGGCTCCCATGTAGGGTTCAGGGTCCTTGCTCAGCCCCACTCTATTCAATCTGTGTAGGGCCCCAATTGCAACTTTGGTGTGATCATTTTGTTTTTAAGTCTTGTCTTACACAGATGATTCCCAGATCATTATCTCAATATCAGTATCTGCTTTCTGTGGCAGAGAAGTTCAAACAGTCTATGTAGGACACTGGCAACTGGATGGAAGAGCATTGTCTAAAACTAAATGTGGAAAAGAGAGAGATCCTGATCTTTGGGGCACATCACTCATTGTATTCGCAGCGATGGTGGCCAGAGATATACGTCCACTACCCTCCCCATTTGCCACTGCGAAGAACCTCGGAGTTATCTTCGACAGCATGCTTACCTTTGATCCTGAGGTCAATAGGACAACCAATTCTTGTTTTTAAAACATCAAGGTTCCGAAAAAATATTTCCCCTTATACCATTAGAACTTAGAACTGCAGTAGTTATAGCTCTGGTCACATCTCGGCTTGAGTACTGCAATGAACTCCAGGTGATTAAGAAAGTGGCAGCCTGATTGGTTCAAAATATGCCTAAACTTCTTTCGATGAGAGATGGCCTGCGTTCCCTTCACTGGTTACCTATCACAAAGTTGATGACCTTTAAAGTCCTGTGTATGGTGCGTAAGGCCGTGCCCCATCAGGCGTCTCTTCCCCTGAGGCCAGCATTTCAGTGGTAATGTCCAATAGGACAACTGAGATCATCTTCTCTGAGGAAGGTGAATGTACCTAAGTTCCAGAAGTCCAGATGGGGTGTCTGTACCTTCTTGGTAGTGGCTGCGAAACTTTGGAACACGTTGCTACTACACATAGCCAGCTTAGATTCCTATATGGCCTTCTGTAAGCAACTAAAGACATGGCTATTGTCAATTCCATAATCTTTCATTTTTTCGGGCTGCTTCTTTCCATTGGCAGCGCTTTAACACCTATGGGCATGATGCGCTTTATAAATCCTAAATATAAATACATGAGTAGTTGTGGAGTGTGAGCAGTAAGGAAGTGGACCCACTTCCACAAAAGCCTTTCCTCTAACTCCGGCTTTTTTTTGTCAATGACTACCACAGCCATGCATTGTAAGGGGATCGTGTTTTGTCAAAGGTGTGCTAAAGAGGAGAGGAATAGCATTTTTTTAAGATAGTTAAATCCATGCAAGGTGTCCCCTGCATACGCAGTAACCATGGGGAAGTGTTGTATAGGGACATGTGATATATTTTTAACCATGAAGATGGACTGAAAAGATAAAAGCATCACTTACACTGAATGGGAACCCCTCAACACTTATTTTAAATTTATAACCCAAAACAGCAATTACTCATGCTTGCGTGGGATTTCACATATATCTGCATTATTTTCTCTATGCATTTTTATTGTATGTGCTATTTTAAAATGCCACTAGCCAGTCCTTAGAAGTGAATTTTAGGGGGGGAACACATTACTTAGGCCAGATAAACTGGTAGGGCCATGTGTGTGTGTGTGTGTATATATATATATATATATATATATATATATGTATATAATATATATATATTGTAACATGTCTCTTTCTTGTGCCAATTGCAGATCTGTTGGCCTCATAAGTGGACCAGGCCTAGTGTACTTTGCACATTGCTTTTCTATCTGAGTCAAGGGTCCGTCCTGTTTCATGATGTGGCATCGACCACAAAATGCACTTCACACTTTTTATCTTTTGAATAATGGCTCAGTTGAATCTTTCGTGGCCTGAATTTACCTTTGTTGTTCTTATAATCTGGCGGTTTTAATTCTGTATGCAGAATTGCTTTGCTGGTTTGTAAAGGTTTTAAATCATCGTACAATAAAATTGACTATGACACTCTATAGTTATAGTTAGTATTCCCAAAGATAGGAACTCCTTGGATATTAGCTCCATAATAACTTTCCACCCATTTGATTTATCACCACAAAACTTCCCAGACCTATAGCATTTTCTACATTTTGAGATGATGTAAATGTTTGTGGTGAATTGTTAAGGGGATTCAAAGATAAAAGGGGGTCTCAAAATGCTCTTTCCACCAATGCTCATGCTGTTGCTTATAGGCTATTGTATGTGATGTAGTGTGAAAAAAAACTGAATGGATATACATGAAATTTAGCAGGATTATATGTTATGGTGCAGAGATTATGCCTTTTGGGTACTGCAGTTGAGTAGGGTAAGTATTGTTTAGTTAGAAGGCACTTAAACTTAGTGATATCTGTCACTGAGGTGCTGTTGCAAAGTCTTGCAATCTTGTGAAATTACCCTTTTACATGACCGTAAACTTATCTAAAAATATATTAAACAAATAGGACTGTCATGCATCTAACTTAAGGTACTGTTGCGGGTCCATCCTTGATTGCTTTGTTATTCTGCTCTGCTTGCTTGTGTGTTATCAGTGCTTAGTGTGGGCTGCCAATAGTTGGTTCTTCGCGGGCCTTGTGTGCAAGTGGTTAGGGTAATCGTCTTGGACATTTGCAGTGAAAGGGGGTTTGGCGGCAGATACGTGGACTACCTGTCGACCTTCAGGTTTTACACAGACAATAAAAACAATGATACTTTACAAAGTGCCAATTGGCAAACAATAGAAGCAAAGTGAAAGGTAGCAGCAAGGACTCTAAGAGGCGGACGCACAGCATCCTCCATTTATACCTAATTTACACCATAAAGACTAGACTGGTCGATCAGCACAGGGCAACATGGCTACTGCAGCAAACACAAGAGAAAGACCATTGTGCAAAAAATCGCCCCCTAAATACAGAAGAAAGTTGTCTACAGAGAAATTAAGACACGTTTTACAAACGTTTGACACACAATAAAAACATTGATATCTGGAAAAGTGGCAATGTGCAAATAAAAGCAACAAAGTGAAAGATAGCAGAAAGGACTCACAGAGGACTCTTCTTGAATTTATTTTGTGTGTAGGGTAGGAAGGCTTTGCAGTGGGCCCTTTACAAAGTTATTTATCAGCCCATTCGACTCTGATATGTTTGCCGGGCCAACGGTCTTTGTTTAAAACACCTATTGTGAGAAGGTTTCTTTAAGTGCAACCACCCTACACCACCTTTTTTCCAGCCAAGTTGGTGATGAGGACTCGAGCAGCCTTCTTACTAAAAGTTGAGTTATTTCCACAGTGGGCAGTTGATCACTCTAAAAACATTCTTTGCACCCCCTCACTCCTCAACAGAGAGGCTCCATCGGTTGAACCCAACAGTATCTTTGAGCTTTTACATTGATCTTATCAAGAACCATCAAGTAGATGATCAACTTTTCTTTTTTCGGGGAGCAAAAAAAGGGAAGGCGTGCATAAGAGGAACTTGTTGAGGTGGATAGTCCTTGTAATTAACATCTTTTTTGCACTGGCCAAGAAGCAGCCCCGGAACATCGGACAGCCCATTCCACCAGAACTAAGGCAGCCACCATGGTGCCTGCCTGGATATCTGCAAAGCTGTGACACGGGCGTCTGTGCATACATTCACAAAGCACTATTGCAACAAGGAGGATTAGCCAACAGAGACTATTTGTGATGGTGCATGAGAATGGATTCTGTCTTCCTTTTCAGAGTCCTGAGTTATTCACATCCTTTTTGAATTCTGTAATTCTTTTTTTATTACAGCAGGTTCCTCCCATGAAGCAAGCGAAACTAAACAAATCATAAACTTGGCACATAGGTTTTAGGCTATTGTCCACAGGGGCATGATCTCCAGAGTGGAGAAGCAGAGCAAAGCAGGCGACTCTCTTTCAGCATTCCCTGAAAAAGTAGGATCCAGGACCATACTGCATAACTGTCTCCACTCTAAGCGCATGGTGATTGAAGCTTGGTTGCGAGCCAGTACCCAATAACCAAACTGTTTTCACTCTGTAAATTAATAACTATTGTAATGGACGAAGCCCGCTGCCAACATAATTGTACTGCATCTCAGTACTTAGAAAGTTTTTGGAAAAAGCGTCGGATCACTAGCTAATAAGGTTTCTTGTTGTATTAGGGGAGTCCAGTGGTCGAAAGGTTGGTTTTTAGATTGCCACTGTTTTTGTTCCTAAAGAAGTGCTTTGGGAGGTTCTAAAAATGTGGTTAGGTTGTAACATAATGCATACAAAACCTGATTTCTGTAAAAGGATTAAAATGAATGACTGTTTTTGTATATGTATATGTAGAGACTTATTCAAATGTACCAACATCAATTTAATAATGGACTGTTGATTATTACTAAGCAAGAGTAGGATGTTTTTAATGCCTTTGTTCTTAAATTATATGACCTGAAAATGTGATACCTCTGTGAATCATTTAATTATTATTATTGTTTTTATGTTGAAATAGACCTTGGATGCTTTTTAGGTGCCTTTAAAAAATGTGTATTTTAAAATGTATAATTGTATAATGGTTCAGTTGACAACTTTGTCTAACAAAATTTATATTTGGTTGATAAACGGTTGGTGTTTAGGTTAGTACCGTCTTTTCGAGGTTCGTACCTTTTCCTTTGATGGTATGTTCCTTTTATTTGGAGAAAGAAGTGCTTTCTGATTTATCCTCTGCTGAAGAGGTTATGCGTCCTTCGTTAGATGTTAGAAGAGCAGTTTTGATTTGCTTGGAATGAGAGGATTCTTTTCAAAGTGGTGATAAAGTTTGTATTAATTTTAGTCAAGCAAGGAAGGGAACCCTCTACTTCTACCATCAGACACTGGGTGAGAGTGTGCACTTCCTGGCCATAAAATATTCAGAAGATTGTCCTGTTGAGGTGCAGGGTCTAGTCGAAACTATGTCACCATTCTACCTGGAATCAGAGAGAGCGTCATTGGATGAGTTGTAGAGTCATGGCATGAGCAACTCCTCACACTTCAGCAAGCGCAATCACCTTCAGCTTGAAGATACTGGTGCTATTAATTTTGGATCTATATTTCTTTCTGCTATTTAATAATTGCACGTCTTAATAAATATAAATGGGTGCTCCTATTTGAAGTCTCTATGCTGGTTAATAGTTAGCAGCGTCTGGGTAAACCAAATTAAGGGTTTGCTTTGGTATTCTCCATAGCACAAGGACTGGGCTTCTTAGATGAAGCAGGGAAACTTATTTTAATTAAAAAAAGAGAAATGCAGCAGGGCATGACTTAGTTTGATTTTTTTTTTTTGCATTTGATATTCTGATTTTGGCACCATATGTGTCTACTGTCTTTAAAAAAATCTTAGAATTGTCTGTTACAGTTCCCTAAGGACCACAGGCCCCTATTGTTCCAACATATATATCAAGGTTGGCAAGTCCAATGAGTATTATTAGGCGAGTGCTGACATATTTGTTTTGCCAATTATTTTCGTTTCACTGATGTAATATGGTCATGAGCCATTTTGTAGCAGGAAAAAAAACAAAAAATGGCTGCTGCTGGATCACAGGTTGTGTGCAGGCCTTGCAGTGAATGTGAGCACGGAGTGGCATAGACGGCTAGCATGTGCTCACATACATCCGCATTTGTCACCAAGCAAGTTCATCGATGACTGGCGACCACCTTAGCTTGTTTTAATTTTATCGATGTAACATGGTCAACACGTTAGAACAGCTTTGAAAACCAGTCCCATTATTTGGAGGATTGCTTAAAGGACAAAATGCATTTTTTGTTCTTGTACATCCTCACACAACACCATGAGGAAATGTTTCTTTCATTAGAATGTTGCTTCCATTGTAGGACAAATGCTATCAAGGGCCTACAAATTCATTATTGTATTGCACGTTTTGTCTTGATGGTTTGGAAAGTCTAGAATGCTCCCTGAATATTTACCCCAGAACATCGATGGAACGCAATATCTAAGACAGCATATCCCAAAAAAATATTGACAGGTAAAAAAAAGTCTACATTTTCTATACCTAACTTCACATATATTTACACATGTGGTACATATATTTTCAAGGTATGTAGATGTGGAGTTAGAAATAGGAAATCTATACTTCCTTACATGCACTTACCTTTCAATATTCTATCCTCGATATTCCTGCACCATGATAGTCTGGGCGTCGATATTCAGTAGTACAGTCGAAAATGCAAAGACTGGTAATTGCAATTTAGTTGTTCAGTGGAATTCTATTTTACTCTGACGATCAGTCATGTACTTTTGTAGTTCTTTGGCTTGTATCTCTAGCTTAGCCTTGTAGAGAAGTAATGGTACAATGGAGAATATTGATGAAAGCGAGGAAGCCATTTTCCATTCTATTTCCACTATGTGGGTTTTTGTACGAGGGATGGTTGTTGGTTTTAATTGTCTTTTTAAAGTGCATTATTTCTGAATTCTGTTGTTGTATCTATTAGTGCTGGTAGGTGGAAATGCATAGGGCAGTCCTAATGCCTACAGAAGTGGTTGATGCGGACCCCTTTATGCAGACCGGACTAGTTTGTGCTGTCCTTCTGCTGTGTGCAGAGCTAACTCCTGCTCACTTTATGCAGGCATAAAGGGCTGGGCTATACACATAATGCAAGGCGAGCTGATGGTGGTGTGGCTTTTCTCGTGCACACGGCCCTGAACTCGAGCTGCAGGCAACTTCGGTTAGTGTTCTTTCCAAATGTGAGCAGTTCTGTTTCCATCAGAGCAGAGTTTATGGGCTGCAGGCATTGCTGACGAGGGCTGCCTTTCTATGTCGCGTGGTAAGGTTGTGGTATCTCAATAATGCAGACAGAGCAGTGCAAGTTCCATGATGCAGTTAGAGTTATGTGGCACAGTTAGATGGTACTGTCTTATTTACTACAGCCCTAAGTGATGCAGACATCACAGAGCTTTGCCGTTATAGTGCAGGGTGTGATAAGGAGGGCTGTGCAAATTCAGACAGAGGTAAGTGCACTATCCTCTTATTGAAAGCATCATATGGTGGTTCTGCCTTCAGTGCTGACGAAGCTGAGTGATGGCACTCTCGTATTGAAGAGTGCGCTGTCCTACTGTATTCCATGCTAAGCAATGATGTTCCCCTGTTGCAAGGAGCACAGGGTAGTACTGCCCTAATGTATGCTGAGCTGCGCATTGCTAGTCTCCTAATGCTGCTATTGATGAAGCAGACAATGAAGGTTTTGATTTATTAACGCTTAAACGTAGTGCTGAAATAATCATGTGTGACTTTAACCGAACTAATAAAGATTGTACGGGGACAAAATGTGCCCTCAGAGTAGTTTGCCATCATTTATACGCGTGCTTTATATAACGTGGTGTACTAGAATTGCACTAATCCGACATAATCATAAACGTGTGCTACGATTTGCCTGTTTGAAATGTTTTAGCTTAGCATGACTTTAGCGGAGGCTTTGGCCTAGTTGCCTGGTCTCACGGTTTAGATGCTCGTATTTTTCCACTGTGCTAATAAACGTGTATTTTTGCTTGAAGCTGTACTTTTCCACAGAAACCGTTCACATGCTTATCTTAAGGTTTCGTGCCAGCCTGGCATATTTTCTCTTTACTTCAAGGTCGATTTGCAGGTGCGGACAATGGAGGCTCTGAAAGTGAGCTAATTGGTAGACAATGTTGCAACTTGCGTACCCATCTCCAAGGATAATGTATGCTTAAGTAAAAGCTTGAGGACTGTCGTTTTTGATTGGTTAATTTGAAGCTAACCTATGAACCCTCCAATGGAGACCCTACTGGATTTGAACTGTTGTCTATAAAACCCAGGTGCACAAGAGGAAAATCTCTCTCTCCATTACTGGACATCCCGCCATTTTGTAGACTTCGTAGCTATTATGGCCCACTTTGCTGCGAAGCCATTTTGAGAGACTTTGATGCTTTCTCAAATCGAGAGAAAGAGACTTTAATGATTCTGGCCCTAGAGACTTTAACTTTGATTTGATCCCTTTGCATGAAGTAGTAGTTTTACCTTGCCGCCGTGAGGCAACTGCCCCGTCCACCCCTGCCCCTTTGCCCCGTCCTATGCTGATCGAAACGGTACCCATGATGACCGAAGAACGGTACCTGTGAGACGAAGACTTCCTTGTATGCTGATCGTAATTGGTAAATATGAAAGGAAATTGTAAAATTGCATTGTGTTTCTTTTAGGTAACCAACTGCTGATTTTGGTAAGATCCCTAGTTAGGAGTTTTCTAAATTAATGTTGCTAAATTGTTTTTGCATGAAGTCCCACATGCCGATGCTAATTTGAGGTTAGACGAGGATTCCATATGTCGCACGATGCAATTTGAGATCTTGTTATGCTGACTAAATGTATGCGATTAGTTCATTACAGATTATCGTATTAGTGATTTGCATTGCTATTATCGAATGCCTTGTGATTCAAATGCTACATAGATTACACTTGTTTCGTCGTTATGGACAGCTATTAATGTTCATTTACGTTTATCATTTGGTGTTGAGACACATATATATTGTGCTAGCTTTGCTAATATAGGGAAATAAAATTCACTAACTTTGAATAAACTGGTGTGGTTATTCCTGACTGAGAGGTCAGGGTTCGCCGAAATGTATTCTGGATTAATTGTTAAGTGTTATGTCGAACAAGGTATTGCTTATGTTCGTTATTGATTATTGATTTAAATGAAATTGATTGATTAAGAGTACAGAGAGTTCCCACTTAGTCAAAAGATTCATCGGCCTAAAGAGCGTCCAAACACAGGTAAATTATTACTACGTACCGCTCTATTAGTAGATGGTAGTAGAGGATGGTTACGTCTTTTGGGACCCTGTACTCTTAGAGTACATGGTGTTGAATTAACGGTTACGCATTTTGAGACCCCATTCGAGAAGTTGAATTAGATTTTTCTTGGGTAAAATAGATTAACAGAATGATGATGGGCTAGGTCCACCGCGACTTTCCCGGGATCTCGGAGCTTGCGAATGGAGAGAACGGAGGTGTGGAAACAGCGTTGGCGGTACTAGTGATGGTATGAGAGAAGTTAGGGTTTTGCGCTTGCACAGCTTATTGCCGCAGGGTGTGTGAAAAGGCTGCGAGGATTTTTCTTTTTTTTTTTAGGGGATAGCGGAGGTGCGACTCCGAGTGTAGAAGTAGAGAAGTCGTCGAACTTCATAGAAATAGCAGAGGTGCGGCTCCGAGTGTGAGAGTAGGGAAGTCGTCGAACTTCATGTGCGTGTGGCGCTTTGTGCATAAAAAGGTCCACGTGGTTGTTGTTGTTGAGACGGGCCCTGCGAGGTCAAGAGACTCCGGAGTATGTTGATCCATGTTGTGGTCTGGGCGGTTTAGTAGGTTGATCGGGCGTGGTCAACGAGTCGGTACGTGTGTTAGGGAGTGAAAGGAACTTCGACTTCGGGCTTTGACAAGATTCTAAGTGCACTAGAACAGATCATTGACAAGTTGAGAGTAGGTCTGCGGGTCAGATTTGCTTGCGAACGTGGGGACTGAGAAAGACGGAATAGCGGCTGAGGCTAGTGAAAGGTCCCTAAGGTCCTGAAGCAATTGTGTTACCCTTCCTGTAGTAAACCGACAGATCTGTTTTATTTTTTGGTAGCTCGCAATATATGCAAGAAGTTGTTACGAAAAGAGGTGAATGAAGGAGGACTAGCCGCGAGGCTTTGTCAGCCGCAGTGTGTGTGAGTGTGACGTCACTAGGAGCCGCGCTGGGATAGGTTGGTTGGTGAGAAGGGTCGCGCACGGATTGGACGCAGTCCGTGGGACTCAATTGGAAGGGGAAAGGCAAGCGAAGAGTATTCCGGGAATTAAAGTCACCCATTGATTACAAACTTTGTGAAATAAAAGACGAGAAAATGAAATTCTTTAAAGCATTCAGGAGTGCGATGAAGGGGGAGTCTTACATTAAAGCGAGCATAGGAGAGGAGACGCCGCCCGAGGGCACACCAGCTTACATTGTAATGGAAGAGAAGGGGGTAGCTCCGTGCCTTTGGCTAAAGCAATGGCACAAACTGACAGAGAAACATGGGAGCGTAGCGTTCCCGATACATGGGACATTCAATATAAGGATTCTAGAGAATTTGAGATTCACGATGTACGACATGAAGGTGCCTCCAAGGCCAGCCCAGTTTGAGGCTCTAGCGATTTGGGAACTAATGGCCAGACAGCAACAGCAGAAGAAGTTCGAGACCAGGATGAGAAAGGTAGAAAAGACACTAGCGGATGCTAGGTGGGATAATGCACAGAAGGTGTGGAGGTCAGATGTATTGCAGGGGATAAAACTGTTTCCCGCAATTACTAAGGAAGAAGAGGAGACAGGGAAGAAAGCTACCTGTAAGATGGACAGGAAGTGTTCCAAGGATAGAGAGGACGAGGAAAAGTTGAGAAGAGAAGAGGAGTTAGAGGATGAGGAGTTAATAATGCAATTGCTGAACAACCGTCCACCGCCTTATGCAGAGAATGGACAAGGTCCAAGTACCAGTTCTGCCCCTCCGGCATTGATACAGAATAGTGAAACCCAGAGTTCAGGAGCGTCATCGGGATCTAAGGACCCGAGTTTACTGTTCACCCCGCAGATACCGCAGGTTAGGAGAATATATCCAGATGTGCCCATGTTGAAACCGACAGAAAATTATCAGCCGCAGATGCCAGGGTATTACAGCAGCGACAATAGTACAGGAATGATTATGGACCCAACCGCAAGGGGAGGACAGAATGGTTACAACCAAACAATGGGACAAGCTGAATCAACTCAGTTTATGCTGCCCCAGAAGCAGGTGCAGGGAGGAAACGCACATGCTCAGATGATGGGGAGTCAGATGGGCATGCCGGCAATGATGACCCATGGTGTGGGCATGAACATGCCACGGAACATGGGAAATGGACAGAACCCAGACGCGATATCACTACCCATTACTGTAGGTCCACCGGTACCTTTGTATAGTCAGCCTAACTTGGGTCTGAGCGGTCAGGGATCAATGCTGCAGAATGGGACCGAAAGGAGGTGCATAGAAAACACTCCAGGGATAACTCCGATAGCGGCTCAACCCAATGGACCCGGATCCTTGATGGAGTTTAGTCCCGTATGTGCTCAATCGACACTGGTGAGGTCGAGCCCCCCACTGATAATACCTTTAACATCGAATACTGAAAAGTTGCCGCAACCATCGATGGCAGTCGATGTGAATGCCACGCTGATGGGGGTGAATGCGCAACAGTTGACACAATGGTTCAACAGTCTAAACTCCACACAAAATTCAGCCAGTGGGAAAGGAGAAGATTATATGGATAGGGTCAGGTTGAACATGGAAGCACAAGAATTGGTGGAAGGGACCATGGGTGTGAACAGGTTAGAGTCCTACACAGAAGAAGAGCTGAGGTATCTATGTCCCAGGATTACGAAGGAAGTGAACAAGGTACATAAGAGTCTGCAAGAAGCAGCTGACAGAAACGGGGTTGACATAGACAAGATGAAACACTTGAGCAGGAGCTACAGGTTAGATTTTGGGACCACAGATTTTGAACACATGAGGTCAGCAGGCATGAAGACACACCTTAGAGAATTGCTGCAGAGTGCACAAGTGTGGAGGTGCTTAGACAAATGGGAAAGCAGGTGGGTAAAGAGAAAGGAAAAGAGGAGGGACAGTGCTACAGAGCACAATGAGAAAAGACCGCAGAGTAGTGATACAGTAACAATGTTACCAATGAGGGAGACAGCAGGGGGAAAATTAGTACATGTACCATGGCACAGAAGCGACATTCAGTCTTTTACGGATGATTTTCCCAAACTGAGGGAGAAACCGATTGAATGGTATCAACAGACTGATAGGTTTGTGAAGCTTGCAAAATGTCTCTGGGAGGACTTGAACACTCTCTTTGAGATTGTGGTTCCGGCAGATTTGTGGGAGGATTGCAAAAGAGCGGTAGGTTGGCCGACAAGTGAACCAGAGAGAGACAGGGAGACGGGCGCACCATCACCTATGGTGATGAGCTTGTACTATAAGGTGATTGAGCATTTGAAAACGAAGGTACCCGCGAAAAACGTGGATTGGCAGAAGATTGATCGAACTGCCCAAGAGACTAAAGAATCGATTCATAGTTACTATGAGAGGTTGTTGAAGGCGTTCAAGAATTACAGTGGCACGGAAACAATAGAGGCGAAGGACATGCTCCATTTTGTCTTCAGATTTGTGGAAGGGCTGAGGCCAGAGATAAGTCAGATGATAAAGTCGCATTTGATTTGTTGGCAATCGAAACCGATTGATGAGGTGTTGAATTATGCGAAATACTGTAGCGACGAAATCGAAGTGAAACAGAAAAGGTTGAAAGAGAAGGTGATGATGATGCAGCTTAAGGCAGCTCAAACAGGTTTACAAGGTTTGCAGGGTTTGCAAGGGATGCAAGGGTTCCAACAGCAGGTACCGCAACCGCAGCCGCAGTTGCAGGGAAACATGGCGTTTCAGCCACAGGCGAGAGGCAGAGGTAGAGGAGGTTTTGTGAATAATGGTCCGGATTTGAACACTGTTGTGACGGGTGTGCAGGCAATGAAGAAGGTGATGCCGTGTCACGTGTGCGGAATTGTAGGTCATTGGAAACGCGAGTGCCCGATGGTGGTGCAGGAAGGTGCAGGTGCAGGTGCAGGTGCAGGTGTTGGTCAGCAAAACAATGATGTCAATGCATTTCAGACAATGAGGGGACCGAAAATGAGAGGTCCAAGCCCAAATTTTCAAACCGTGAATCAATTGCAGGGATTGCAACCTATGCAGCCGCAGCAGATGCAGATGCCTCGTATGCAGATGACGCAAATGCAGCCGATGCAACAGCAGTTACCTATGGTACCTAATGAGCAAATGCAAATACCCTTGGCACCAATGAGTCAGCAGCAAGTGATGGTTCCTCCACAGGTCTCGGGTCAGGTAATGAGTACAAATGGCACAGTACAACAGTTCCCATTACACAGTGAGAGTGGAATAAACAATGTATGGGAGAGTGAAAGTTCAGAAGAAGAAGGAGATTGTGTGCTTGCAGCATCATTGGAAGTTGATCAAAGGGGTCCGTACGTAGAGGGAAGAGTAATGGGTCATCGTGTCTCGTTCCTGGTTGACACAGGAGCAACACGTTCAACTGTTAAGAGCAGTGAAATACCAAATTTGCCACTCTCAGGGAGGACAGTTCAAGTGGTGGGAGTAGCAAACAGGCACCTGACGAACCCAATAACAGATCCGGTACCAGTCAGCATCGGTAACTATCAAGGGGTACATCAGTTTGTGGTATGTGACTCAAGCCCAATGGCACTGTTAGGGAGAGACCTATTGTGCAAATTGGGTTGTTCAATAACGTGTTCGAACGAAGGAATAACAATTCAGACGAGCAGTGATGGGGAAGAAGAGGACAGTGTAGAGGGGGATGAGGTGGAAACTGTAGATGAAGAGTATCCTCTGATTTGTCTTTTCCCGATGATAACTGAAGAAGATATTCCAGCTGAATTACGAGAGACAGTCGGAAAGGAAGTGTGGGACATGACTGGGAAAGAGGTGGGATTGATGAAAGGAGTGGAACCAGTGAAAGTGGCTGTAAAGCCCAATGCAATCTTTCCCCAGACCCCACAATACCACATGCCACAAGATACCCTCATGAAAGTTGCTCAACTTATTGATGAATTTGTAAAGCAGGGAGTACTGAAAGAAGTGTTAAGCAGTCCATGTAATTCACCAATAATGGGACTAATAAAGCCAAGTGGAAAGGTCCGACTCGTGCAGGACTTGAGGAAAATAAATGACATCATAGTCAAGTGCTGCCCAGTAGTACCGAATCCAGCTGTGATAATGTTCCAGATCCCTTGCGATGCTGAGTGGTTCTCAGTTATCGACTTGTCACAAGCATTCTTTTCTGTGCCTCTTCATGAGGACAGCCAATTCCTCTTTTGTTTCAAATTCTTAGACAGAGTATACAGTTGGTGTCGAATTCCTCAAGGGTTTTCTGAGTCACCGTCAATCTTCAATCAGATTCTAAAGAAAGATTTGGAGGCATTAGAATTGCCATTCGAGTCAACCCTAGTACAGTACATTGATGACTTATTGGTTGCATCAAAGACGGAAAGTGGCTGCACAGCCGATACCATTGCTCTGTTGAATCATTTGGGAAGGAATGGACATAAGGTGTCTCCTTCCAAATTACAGTTCTGTCAGAAGAAAGTGAAATACTTGGGTCACCAGATAGAGAAAGGGTCACGGAGAATAATGAAGGAAAGAATAACCAGTGTACTCCAAATGAGTCCACCAAAGACCAGGAGGGAGGTGAGGAAGTTTATGGGAATGGTGGGCTACTGTCGCCAGTGGATTCCCAACTTCTCGACTCTAGCAAAGCCTTTACTGAAGCTGACCCAGAAGGATGCCTTGGATCAAATTGAGCTGAAAGGAGATGAGATGGATGCTTTTGTTGAATTGAAAGAATGCATGTGCAGGGCCCCAGCTTTAGGTATGCCTGATTACACAAAGCCTTTCACATTGTTTTGTCATGAACGTGATGCATGTTCTCTGTCTGTCTTGACCCAAGCCCATGGTAGCGTAAACAGACCAGTAGCGTATTTTTCAGCTACTTTGGATCCGGTCGCAGCAGCACTCCCAGGGTGTTTGCGCGCCATAGCAGCAGTTGGTATCAGCCTCACTCAGAGTGAAGGAATAGTGATGGGACACCCAGTAACAGTCATGGTCCCTCACTCAGTCGAGATACTTTTGACCCGCTCCCGAACGCAGCACATGACTGGAGCAAGACTCACAAGGTATGAAACGATATTTCTGGGCTCACTGAATGTGCAGCTGAAAAGGTGCACTACGTTGAATCCAGCAACCTTGCTTCCTGGAGAAAATGTCGAAATTGAGAACGCCGAAGACGTCGAGCATGACTGCCTTCAGGTGACTGAATTTTGCACAAAACCTCGACCGGACATTAAAGATACTAAACTTGATGAAAATGACCAAATTCTTTTTGTTGATGGTTCATGTCTAAGAGACGGGATGGGGATTTTGAAAGCAGGATATGCTGTATGTACTGTAACAGGGGTCTTAGAAGCGGGATGGCTTCAAGGAGTCTATTCTGCACAAGTGGCAGAACTTGTAGCCCTTACAAGAGCATGTCAAGTGTCTGCATTGATGAAAGTCACCATTTACACTGATAGTCAATACGGGTTTGGGATTGTGCATGACTTTGGACAACTATGGTCACAGAGGGGGTTCCTGACTTCTTCAGGATCCCCAGTGAAGAACGGGGAAAGGATAAGGGAATTGTTACACGCCATTCAAGTACCAGCCGAAGTTGCAGTGGTAAAGTGCAGTGCTCATACGAAAGGACAGGACTATGTTTCTCTGGGTAATGCATATGCGGATCAAGTCGCAAGATTTTGTGCCTTGAACTGTATATTACTTAGGGACGAATGGAATTCGATAAATGAGCCAGAACTCGAACCAGCTGAAGCTTTTGCCTTGAAGGTCGTAGATACAATAGATGAACTAAAAGCATTACAAAATAATGTCAGGGAAGATGAAAGAGATTCCTGGATTAAATCACAATGTATAAAGAGACAAGACGAGTTATGGGTTTCACATGAGGGAAAATTTGTTTTGCCAAACAGTCTCTTATCACAGCTTGCGCGGTTTTATCATGGGCAGGCTCACCTAGGGAGAGATGCCATGATAAGATTGTTCAAAACTGATTGGTTTAACCCCAGATTCCGTCAAGCTGCAGAAGCAGTTTGCCATCGATGTGTCACTTGCCAGCAGATGAACCCAGGAAAGGGAACGGTTGTGAACGCGAGTCACATTGGTAGGGCAAGCGGGCCTTTTAGTCGAATGCAGATGGACTTCATTGAGATGCCTGTGCATGGAGGTCTGAAATATGTGTTGGTGATTGTGTGCATTTTTAGTCACTGGATTGAGGCATACCCCACACGTAGAAATGACAGCCTTACAGTTGCAAAGCTATTGCTGAGAGAGTTGATACCACGCTTCGGATTCCCGATCTCTTTAGAATCAGATAGGGGAAGTCACTTTAATAACGAGGTGATAAAGTTACTTTGCGAAGCGCTGAACATTGAGCAAAAGCTGCATTGTAGCTATCGCCCTGAAGCCTCAGGACTGGTGGAGCAGATGAATGGTACACTGAAATCGAGAATGGCGAAAATATGTGCATCGACAAATTTGAAATGGCCTGACGCATTGCCCTTAGTACTAATGTCAATGAGAAATACTCCCGATAGAAAGACTGGATTGTCTCCGCATGAAATTCTCATGGGCAGGGCTATGAGACTTCCTGCAGTTCCCGCAAACGCGCTTTTGAATATTACAGATGATATGGTGTTAGACTACTGCAAGGGTCTGGCTGACGTGGTTCGCTCTTTTTCTCACCAGGTGGAAGCAACCACCTTGCCACCGATCCAAGGTCCAGGACACGCACTGAAAGCAGGTGACTGGGTCGTGGTAAAGAAGCATGTGAGAAAGTCGTGTCTGGAACCCCGTTGGAAAGGCCCTTTCCAAGTGATCCTGACGACAACTACCGCTGTGAAGTGTGCGGGGGTTCCCAACTGGATTCACGCCAGTCACACAAAGAAGGTGTTGTGTCCCACAGATGAGGAAGTTGAAGCGCTGAAACTGCCAGTGCCTGATAAAACAGTGCTGAGTGCTGAGACAGAACAGAACCGAACAGAAAACGAACAGGCAGAAACGGGAGAGAAAGAGATATTCTCCGAGGACGAAGACACCTACTCGCTTGGGGGAGACCAAGGAGAAAGTTCAGACAGCGACGAAGAAGCTGAAGGTGACAAACAACCTGAAGCAGCTGAGGGTAGCAAAAAGCCTGAAGCAGCTGAAGGTGATAAGGAACCTGAAGCAGCTGAAAGTGATACAGAGCCTGACGAAAGTAACGGTGACGAAGGGCTCGAAAAGGGTGAAAAAGCAGGAGAGCCTGATCAGAGGAGGGCTTTCCCAGAAGCAGACGATACAGAGAAAGAAAAAGAGAACGTGATTGATTCCCCAGAAGGAGGGGACAAGGCAGAACAGAGCGAAAAAGTTCAAGCTTCCACGGAAAAGATTGCAAGTCCATCAAATGGACACGGTGCAAAGAGAAGACTAAGTATTTCACCAATAAAAGAAAAGAGTAAAGAAAGTTTGAACGAAGGAGGAAGGCCGAAAGTGAAAGAGAAAAGAAAGGAAGTGACTGTTGTGGAACAATCGTCAAGTGAAGAAAAAGACTTGACAAAAGAGGAAAGTACCAGCGAAGCAGAGTCGAAAAGAGAAGCAAAATTGAAAAGGAAAAGGAAAAGGATACCAAACAGGAGATATTCCGGTCCTGAATGGGCGTATGCAGTCAATGACGATTGGACTGACGAGTTTGTATCTCTAAGCATCGAGAACGAAGAAGAAGAAGAGATACCAATAGAAAAGAAAAGTTTCATAGACTCTGTCGATTGAAAGGGTAATAAATGATATTGCTTGCTACAATCTAACGTGAAACAAACAACCAGCTGAGACATTGCTAAACCGGATGAGACACTTGCTAAACCGATAAAGACTGTGTTATTGCCGAATTGAGACAAATGCTGCTAACAGATAAGTGACCGGCCTCTTGAAGAAGACGGTGTGAACATTGCGCTCGTTCAGCTTTGTAACTGAATTGCTAAATAGTTTCATTTATAGGTGCTTCTAGCCCTCTGATTCTATACAGATCATGACTAGGTACGCTACGCAAAATAATAGAAAGAAATATTGTAAATATGTGTGTGTAGGCTTGGTAATTGCATGTGTACTAATAATAATGGCAATTGTGCTTGGAATGCATGGAAAGGGTAAGAATGAGAATATTGAGGCTTCTACTTTTGCTCCTGTTACTGTCACTGAACTAACCCCATTGAAAAGACTGGCATTGGATGAGAGACTATTGCATGATAAGAAAGAGCTTTCGTATAACGTTTTCTATCGCTTGCTAACAGAGTATGTTGAGACTATGGATGCGAAAGATTGTTATGTGTGTACACAGATACCGACATCAGTAAAGGAAGGGGTGACTTATCACCACATGCCTCTTACATACGGGATTACATGTAGTATAGAAATGTCTAGGTTTTATGGTCAAACTAACATACAGTATTTTTACTCGAATTATGATGTTACCTTTGCTTATGTTCCTATAATAGCGCAGCTAAGCCAGATTGCTAAAGATTGGGATGCTAAGATAATGAGGGAATTTTTCGAGCCAATGCAACCTTCTGAAACGGCTCATGCTCATAGGGAGAACCTTACTTGCTCAGTCTCTGCAGTAGAAATAAGCTTTTTAGATCGCACAGATGATAGAAGGGCACAAATGAAGGCGAAATTAGAAAAAGAGCTACATAAGAGGACTTCAGTAGATAATTATGATTTTGCTGCTATAAAGACACAAGGGAAAATAGCTTTAGATGCTTGGCATGTAGGGAAATTTTGTATATATCGAGGTGAATCCTATTATGACAATATTTTTGTAGGAGCGAGTGAGTGTAAACATACGTTTATTTTTAAGGCCAAATGGACATTCATGATGAACGGACTTGACCCTGTCATTCCAGGTGTATATTACATTTGTGGATATAATGCCTATTATCGTCTTCCAAAGGGATGGTGGGGAAGATGTTATTTGGGTATAGTGTTCCCAAAGGTTTATCAACTGGATGACGTATCGATGATTCAAAAGACATCTGGATCCCATTGTATCCAGAAAAGAGAGACCGCAGCTGCTGTGGTAGGAGATATATTTGGGGCCATGATTCCTTCGTTGGGAGTCGTGTTGAATTCCATCAAAATAAGAAAGTTGTCTACTATAGTGGATAACATGTTGACAAAGTTTTCAGGTGCTATAATACTGATAGATGCTGAACTTGCAGCGGAAAGAGCTATGACTCTTCAAAATAGGCTTGCTTTAGACATTCTTTTAGCAAAGGATGGAGGCGTTTGCAAAATGCTTGGTGCACGACACTGTTGTACCTATATACTGACAATAGTGTGAAGATTAAAACTATGCTTGCTAATCTAACAAAAGAAAGTGCAGATTTGAAGGAATTGAAAGAACCAGGAGTGTGGGAGAAGGTTGGAAAGGGACTTGCTTCAGTGGGACATTGGATTGGGGGAATTTGGAATGGAATACTATTGAAAATAATAGAAGGAATATTAATAGTAATAATTTGTGTATTTGGAATTTGGGGAATAAAAAGGGGAATAATAATGATTATGGAAAGAATTAAAAGAAGAAAAGAAGAGAAAATTATGAAAAGAATGGCAGAAGAATACAAAGCGCAAACTAGGGGAACTAAAAGAAAAAGGGAACAGACAGAATTTTAATGGAATAAAATTTGTGGGCATGATTTGGTGTGATGACAAGTAGTCATCAGAGGAGGGATTGATGAAGCAGAAAATGAAGGTTTTGATTTATTAACGCTTAAACGTAGTGCTGAAATAATCATGTGTGACTTTAACCGAACTAATAAAGATTGTACGGGGACAAAATGTGCCCTCAGAGTAGTTTGCCATCATTTATACGCGTGCTTTATATAACGTGGTGTACTAGAATTGCACTAATCCGACATAATCATAAACGTGTGCTACGATTTGCCTGTTTGAAATGTTTTAGCTTAGCATGACTTTAGCGGAGGCTTTGGCCTAGTTGCCTGGTCTCACGGTTTAGATGCTCGTATTTTTCCACTGTGCTAATAAACGTGTATTTTTGCTTGAAGCTGTACTTTTCCACAGAAACCGTTCACATGCTTATCTTAAGGTTTCGTGCCAGCCTGGCATATTTTCTCTTTACTTCAAGGTCGATTTGCAGGTGCGGACAATGGAGGCTCTGAAAGTGAGCTAATTGGTAGACAATGTTGCAACTTGCGTACCCATCTCCAAGGATAATGTATGCTTAAGTAAAAGCTTGAGGACTGTTGTTTTTGATTGGTTAATTTGAAGCTAACCTATGAACCCTCCAATGGAGACCCTACTGGATTTGAACTGTTGTCTATAAAACCCAGGTGCACAAGAGGAAAATCTCTCTCTCCATTACTGGACATCCCGCCATTTTGTAGACTTCGTAGCTATTATGGCCCACTTTGCTGCGACGCCATTTTGAGAGACTTTGATGCTTTCTCAAATCGAGAGAAAGAGACTTTAATGATTCTGGCCCTAGAGACTTTAACTTTGATTTGATCCCTTTGCATGAAGTAGTAGTTTTACCTTGCCGCCGTGAGGCAACTGCCCTGTCCACCCCTGCCCATTTGCCCCGTCCTATGCTGATCGAAACGGTACCCATGATGACCGAAGAACGGTACCTGTGAGACGAAGACTTCCTTGTATGCTGATCGTAATTGGTAAATATGAAAGGAAATTGTAAAATTGCATTGTGTTTCTTTTAGGTAACCAACTGCTGATTTTGGTAAGATCCCTAGTTAGGAGTTTTCTAAATTAATGTTGCTAAATTGTTTTTGCATGAAGTCCCACATGCCGATGCTAATTTGAGGTTAGACGAGGATTCCATATGTCGCACGATGCAATTTGAGATCTTGTTATGCTGACTAAATGTATGCGATTAGTTCATTACAGATTATCGTATTAGTGATTTGCATTGCTATTATCGAATGCCTTGTGATTCAAATGCTACATAGATTACACTTGTTTCGTCGTTATGGACAGCTATTAATGTTCATTTACGTTTATCATTTGGTGTTGAGACACATATATATTGTGCTAGCTTTGCTAATATAGGGAAATAAAATTCACTAACTTTGAATAAACTGGTGTGGTTATTCCTGACTGAGAGGTCAGGGTTCGCCGAAATGTATTCTGGATTAATTGTTAAGTGTTATGTCGAACAAGGTATTGCTTATGTTCGTTATTGATTATTGATTTAAATGAAATTGATTGATTAAGAGTACAGAGAGTTCCCACTTAGTCAAAAGATTCATCGGCCTAAAGAGCGTCCAAACACAGGTAAATTATTACTACGTACCGCTCTATCACTATCACTGGATAGTACTGCTCCTCTAGAGTAGTGCTGTCTTAAGAAACGCATGGCTGCATGATGCTGCATTTCTAACACAGACATTGTTCTATGGTGCTTTCCTAATTCCGTCAGATCTAGATGGTGCAGTCCTCCTAATGCAGAGTGACTCGGGTGGTGCTGTCCCGTTGCAGGCAGAGTGGAGTGTCTCTGGTCCTATCACTGGCAGAGCTATACTTCTGTTAAGGCCAGCATAGGTTAGTTCTTTATCCTTGATGCAGGCTCAGAGGTATCCTTTAAAAAAATATATATATCTTCATTATGCACAATCTGTGAATTGTATACTGACATGTTACATAGTAGACCAGAAGAAGTAGAGTCGCTGAAGTTTTCATTAATAAAATCTCACAAAGTAACTTCCCACACCCCCTACAAAAATTAACTACCCTTCTACCCCCACCCTAACCTGTCCTCATAATGACAAATGTTAGTTTGGGCTGTCACTGAAACAAATATAGAAGAAACAACCGTTTCTGATGGAACCGATGGACTCTAAGCTGCTAGTGTTAGCATTGTAAGTGTACTCAGTGTCAAAAGCGAATAGAAGCCCATTGATATAGTAGTGGAGCATTTTGGGTGGGGGGGTATCATCTTTGATCATGTGTGAAAATTTCTCATTTAAAGAGTCTCAGTCAAGGGCAATGGGATGTTTACGCAATCCTGCCCTCTCTCCTCTATGGAAGTGAGCACTCTCGGATTGCAGCTAGCGAAAGTCGCTTCTCTCCAGGACTGTACACTGTACAGTTGGCGGTGCTGGGTTCTTCCACCTCATTGTAATGTGGTGCTTCACCTGTAGTAAGGCCAGATCAAGGAATTTAGTTGCGGTCCTGTCTGAGTGCAGCCGAGGGAAAAGGCCTAGTATAAGCATCTCCAAAGAATTGTTTAGGCAGTGTCCAGTGACTTTGTGAAGTTTGGCAATGACTCCAGTATAGTAAACAGTCAGCAGTCTGCACAACCAAAGCATGTGATGAAGTTCTACCTCAGGGGACCAACAGTGGGGGCAAGAGGAGGAAGACCCCGGGTTTATCTTAGCAATACGACAGAGCATAAGATAAGCTCTGTTCAGAATACTGAATTATGTGTATGTGAAGCGAGAATTATGGGAGGCCGTGTGGGGATACAAGAATGTGTGGCACCAGCCTGAACCGTGTAGTAGTAGTTTTACATCTCCTGGCAGCAAAAAACTCCCAAATTAGTTTTTCACTACTGTGAGGCCTACCCCCTCCCTTAGGATAACATTGCAGATTCCTTATTACATTTAATAAAGGAGAGCTGGTAGATAATGTCATGTTTGGTACCCAAGAACTTGTAGTGTAAACCCTCTTTAATAGTAAAGTCAAATTCATCATTACAATTTTGAAGATGCCACTTTTAGAAAGTTGTCATTTTCCTGCCCTTAGCCCTCTGTAGCTGCAGCCTGCCTTAGGTCACATGACTGGGTGTAGCTGACAGTTGAGTCTTTGTGAATCCCCCCAGACAGTCATACAATGGTGGGATTAGCAGAGGCGGAATGGCCCATCACCTAGCAGGATTTGTGGGGGGGGCAGGGTGGCGGAGCTGAGCCCAGCCCCACTTGCAGCTAAATAGGTTGTGCCCAGTCTCCTCCGAATAGGATTAACAACTGTGTATTCTCAGTGCAGCCAGGCTGGAGCCAGGGCAGGAATCTCCTAGAATTGTAAAGGACCTTTCTAGAAACTTCTCCCACCTTCTAGGAACAGGGCACCAGGTTATAAAAAAAAGGACTCCCAGACCCACTCTTCAGTTCAGCATTGGACCTGAGGAAGGACTCTGTGGACTACCTGCTGCTGTGACCTTCTGTGCATTCTACTAGTCTGCTGCTGTACCTGGAAGGACTGCTTTGCTGCCCGGAGCCTGCCTTGAACCCTTTGAGGCTAGCCCTCTGTTGAACCGTACCTGTTCACCTGCACCCAGGACTTCCAGAAGTGACTCCAAGGGCTAGTTTGCTGGCCTCCTGTTCAGAGCCACAGGGGCATAAGAGGCTCCCACTGTCTTGTACCTGAACCTAGCCTGATTGAGTCCTGAACCCCCAAGAGGTCTCCATCTACTTCTGACCCTTGGTTGTGGTGCTGAAGGTGCCCATATGGCCATTTTCCAAACCTGAGGACTTATAATTTGGCCTAAAAGTGCTGTGAGAAGCAGGAGGAGACCAGGGCTAAACTGCCCGCCTTTCTGCCCAAGGTGCATCGCCGGATGGATTGACTTTGCGGCTTCTCCCTCTATGTTCTTCTTCGCAGCACCAAATCTGTTTCAGTGGTACTTTGCCAAAGGGGTATCTGACTTTGTGGAACTTTCTTCACCTACAGACTTCTGCTTTGTTCCACTGAAGATTTTGGATGACTAAGTCAGAAGATAAAAATCTTTCCTGAGGCTTTGCTCCACAGCGATCCTGTGATGACGCTCCTTCCTGCAGCTTTACCCCACTGAACTTCTACCTTCTCAGATACTTTTTCTTCAAAATATTTCTAAGCCCGAAGGTAAGCACTGACCGGGCCCAATGCACTTTGTGTATTTGAACCACGATTCATCACGATCAGCCATAACTTTTGACTTTGCCCTGGTCTAGCGCAACCAGATATCCGCGGTTGGTGCTTTTCTCCTTAAGGTGCTATTTTTAACCTTAAACTTTAGAAATCCATAACTCTGTGTCTACTGGTTTGAGTTTTATTGTTTTAATGTCAAATAATGTATTTAAATGTACTCTATTTTTCTAAGTTGGCTTGAGATTTTTATTGTGTTGTGCTTTGCATTTATTGCTGCTTGTGTGCTGCATGAATATTTACACATTGCCTATAAGTTAAGTCTGATTGCTTTTTGTGCTAAGCCACCCAGGGTTAAGCACAGGTTAATTTAGTGACTTTTTTTGGGTTCACCCTGCCAGGGACTGTGGCTGCTGCGTGACCAGGGCTCACATCCCTGGTACCGAACAACCCAATTTCTCACAGCTCTGTATCTCAGCCCAGGAATACATTTCTCAATACTTGTCTAAGTTGGGTGTACATGAGGAAGTTTCTGTCTGTCTGGAGCACATCAAACAATAACATTTCTCCAATAGAAAATAAATTGGAAAAAGTGAGAATTTCCAAGTCAGACAATTCTTTTACATGAATCAGGGGTCTAGCGATGTTAAAGGCGACACCCCCACATAAGGAGATAGATGCTTGTGGAGGTCTTACGAGCATTGGAAGCAAAATAAGGTCATGGAGAGTGGAGGGATGAGGCAGGTGGCTAGGATTTGGGGGATGGGTGGGTTCTTAGAGAAAGGGTTATGGTATGTATTAAGCCCAAGTCACACTCCTCGTCCCGAAGGGCAGTCTCCATGAGAAACCAAACCAGCAAGTAGGCCATTGAAGTTGTGCCGTAAGGTATTAGTGTTCCAAATCTGGGAGTCCTAGATTCCCGATATCAGTAGAACATTTACAAGTGGCCATTGCCGCTCGTCCTCGACCCTTGTGCCAAATGAACTCACTCAGTATTGCATCCAGGTCACGAATAAAAGAGTGAGGGTGAGACAATGGAAGGTTAATGAAGAAATATAAAAGGCGAGGAAGAGCTATCATTGTAATCAGCACCATCTGTCCCATGACCAGCAGTGGCAACGTTGACTAAAAGGAAAATTGTGTCTTCAATCTGATTGGTCGGCCTAGGTTACCATCTCTTAAGTCTCCCGATAAATGGTATGTATTCATACCAAAGTATTTGAAAGTGACCAGTTCTTATGCGAGTCAGGAATCTGGGCCGGGAGAGCACATCCCGCTCTGAGGGGGGAAATGGGGGACTTGGACCAGTTTACTTTCAGTCTGGAAATCTCTTCAAAGGCCAAGGAAAATAGGCTACAGGAGCAAGATCTAATTGTGCATCGCGGATATTAAGGAGTATATCATTCACATATAATGAGGCTATATGGGTAGTGGTTCTGAGTGGTATACCCCAGTGTGTACCCTGTGATCTCAATTGGATCGCCATTGGTTCCATGGCTATGGTAAAGAGCAGTGGTGAGAGAGGACACCATTGATGCGTGCCTTTACCTATAGGGACGGATCCCGATATACATTGTCACGTCTTGACCCTGGCAATTGGGACTTCGTAGATAAGGTGGATTCACTTACACCAATTAGGGCCTACACCAATCCTTTTCAGAACTTCCAGCATATAATCTTATCAAAGGAGGTCAAAGGCCTTCTCCAGATCGATAGCTACACATGCCACCCCCGGATTATGATCTGCTGAATTTGCCATAACATCCCAAAGTCTGCAAAGATTATAGGAGGTGCTTCGGCCCGGAATAAAGCCTGATTGGTCGGTATGGATCAGGGAGGTGAGGAGTCTGGGAACCGTCATAGGTATCCTATTGCAGCCAGAGCAGGTTTCGATGGTCTCCTCTTTCAGGCAGAAGTGGGTGGGTGGGACTGGCCTGTTGACGGAAGTGCAGAGTGGTACTGTTCCCCTAATCAAGGCAGATATATTTGGTACTGTACTAGTTCGGTATGCAGCCAGGTGTACAGTGTTATGATTGAATTAAACTTTAAGATCAAAGTTTGAAATAGATGTTGTTTTCTTTTCCAGAGTGCAACAAGTATCCTATGACCGCAGCACCCACTGAGTGGATGTGTTCTTCTACACAGTGACCAGAACGGCACTGACCACCTTTTATCTTTAGTGTACCCCGACTGAATCATTACAGGAATCCACCCTCACTGACTAATTATTGAAAGCTATGATTTCAACTTCAAAACAACACACAAAAATACAAAAAGACAAGTATACACCAAACCAATGCTCACATATTGAAATATGTTGTTTGATTCACAATCAAATATAGAAAGCATTTTCACATTCGCAATTTTGCTTCTTTATTTGTATAGACTTTATTAATTTTGATGCATTCATTTTAATACTAGTTAATCTGTTAACATAATCGCAGAGCTCTGTCTAGGCCTCGTGCACCCCTAGGGACCCTCAGAGCACAGGTTATGGTTTGAGAACCACTGCTTTACGGAGTTTATTTCAGAACCGTTCTAGGTTATTCCACACTGCTATTGGAAGTGTGAAAATATCTTTAAACCATAAGGAATCCATCTCTCCCTTCTCTCTTTTCCCATGGTTGATATTTGTAAAACAATAAAAATAGATTATTAAGAAAACGCATTAGGAATCCATCAGTTGTGGATTTTGCTAAATTTACATTGTAGCTTAAATGCACAGCAGCATTCAGATACGTATATTCTGTATGAAAAGAAAATAGAACTGATGATTATTTTATTACATAATCCAGAAATATAATCCAAATCGCAACGAATGCTTCACGATAATGTGTTGGAAAGACACGAGGTGCAATAACTTTATATAATTATTCATGTAATTGTAGAACATATACAAAGAATGGTCATCTGATACAATTGTTGTTCCATATACAAAACTATTAGATCAAGTGTTATAACACTTTTGTTAATTCCTTGTCAGATGATCATATATCAACCTTTCGATCTCCTTCCATAAATGGTTAGACAAATAAATCAATAGACTCTCTCCTGGAAAAGGTAATCTCAACCAATTGAAGAGTCCTCCGGGTGTTTTAAGAACTGCCAACGCTATGCGAAATGTGCCAAATTCTCCCTTGTACAGCCATCATATTGTGATATTGTCTCATTGTAGAACAAGGAGGAGATCTTCTCGTACACTCTTAGGAACTGGTTCAGTCTCAGCCACAATACTTTTCAAGCTCTTTCTTAAATGCTAGGATATGGCAAGCTCACGTGGGGTCTACGGGCCCGTATATAGATGCCATCCCAGTGTGCTGATATCAGTTTCGTTCTTTCCATGCACTTGGACACAGATCAATGCTCACAACTCCTGTAGAATTTTACCAACCCTGAAATTTTCCCCAAATATGACAGTTTTCCAGGGAACTGTCTCCCCCAAGACCACAGTCTGTAGGCTGTGCTATGACTACAGGGTGAAGTTGTCAAACATTTGCACAGTAGGCTGGGGTGCTTAGGTTCCGGTAATGACTCAAAGTTATGCAACAACTTTTAGTAATGGAGTGGGTGGTGAACCTTTACGTCACAGAATGCAGGGCAGTTCACATTATAAATAACGGATGATCCCATCCTTCAAAGGAGGCAGAAATCTCAAATTGCAGACAACGCTAAGCGATGATGAAGTAGTGAAGGAGGCGCCTGGATTTTGCTGACCTTCAAAAACTGGATAGTGTGGGCCTCTTAATGCAGGCAGAGTTGGAGGGGCTTTTCACCTCCTTGAAGTAACACAGGGTGGTGCTGTCCTCCTAATATAGCAAGCACACACTGTGCTGTACCCGTAAAGCAAGTATAACTGGGAAGTACTGCTCTCTTATTGACTGCAGAACTTGGTGGTCCACACTGAATGTAAGCATCAGGGGATTTTACTGTCGAAATGTTGGCAGTGCTTGGTGCAACTATTATCTTATGTTGGCAGATCTGACTGGTGCTGTTCACCTAATGTAGGGAGAGCTTTATGGTTATGCTGTGCTAATAAAGGCAGAGCTGGATGCCCAAAGAGATGCTTCCTGGAGCAGGGAGACATCGGTGGAAAATTTTAGATACAGAGAACATCGTTTGCTTTTGTCCTACCTTTGTGGGAGTTATCATTCTAAGGCATGTATACTTTAGGTGTCTGTCCTAGCAGAGACAGCATAGAGTGGTGGTGTCCTATTTATGCAGAGCTGGCACGTGCAGGCAGAGCTGGGCTTTGAGGTCCTTCTAATGAAAGCAAAGCCATGTGATGTAATTGTTCTTACACAATGTGTCAAGCTAGTTTCCTGTAGTGTAGGGAATTCAGTGGCAAATAGGCAATCTTTGGGACAAATATTGCTAGCTATCATGGGAACCTCAGGAACCAAGTACTTGTGCAAGCTTTCTAAAATGCCAGGAATGTCATTAGAATATCTGGGGGGTAGTGATGGCAAGTAGTCAAGGCTCAGTCCCAGAGGGTGATAGAGGTTTGCAATTTTGCATAAAATAAATTAGATTTTCAAGCAGTATCATAACTTTATGAAAAGTAGGATTACTTCAATATTCTTTAGCATAGTAAAATTAATGTAGTGTCAGCAACACACCCTTCTTCCAAACCAAAGGAGTGTTGGGGCAAGAACTTTGTGAGTTCAGCCACATTTTCTGCCTTCATCCTTTTTCTGTGCTTGAAGTGAAATGTGAATCCAAATATGTGGCTTACAAGGCTAGATGATATACACAGTGGTCCCTGATCAGGGGTGTGGAATTTAGTCAAATATATACTTGTCGATGGGGCAGGTTGCTTCATAAATATACTTTTCCTGTAAAGAAATCTATTTTTCCAATTGGTGCCATGTAGTGTGGCAACAAATCATGGCAGCAACCTCTGATTATGCCAGGACTTGAATACTAGCAATTTCCTTATTTTGCCATCTTCCTGCAGATCTAGATACTGGGCTGGAGGTAGTGGTAAGCAATAGTTCCAGGGTTGGTATGCCTTTTTGAGTCTATTCAAACCTACTAACTTGAGATTTTTTACGGGTTTTCTCTTGCTGTTCTCTGATCTTCTCCGATACTGAAAATGTGTGAACATTTTCTCCAGATAAAAGTCAGAAGTAAAACTTCTTCCAGGGTTGGGAAAAAATAGGTTGGAGGGAAAGTAAACTTGTAAACGGTCAACAGATTTTCACATGAGCAAATCTAGACATTCATATTTTCTATGCTAAAATACAGTTCGCAAATATTTTCTAGGGGTATGATTTTCTGGTCTACTTCTGTAAATTCTTATGAATTCAGAAATATGTAAATCTGCACTAATACAAAGACCTATACCAGGAGTGCATTTTTATGAAAAGGCCCTTTTTAGGTCTGGCGTTAACCAAGACCGTACATTTTTATTAAAATCTATCTCTCTATCTTTCAGCTGGTTTCCCTGAGAATGATTGTAATTGGTTTTTCACAAGCAGCATATCTGCACACAAAATACTTTTGTAAGTGCCAGGAACTATTACAACTGTGTGTTTTTTTAGATCCAAAAATATTTTTGCTTTTTTGCCAATGTTTGTTACAATAGTGAGGGCCCAGCAGCTCCCACAATGATGAAGTTTTACATAACCCATGCCAAAACAAGACAAGCATTGGAGAAATCAAAAGACAAACCACCAATGTTGGACCTATTGGCTTTGCTAATGCTTGTTTATTTTCATGTTTCCATTAATCTTACTGAAACTGGTTACACAGACTTTCCATTATGAACGTTTTTTGGAAATACTAACATATATAAACACATTTTACTAAATGATACTTCAAAGAAATAGTACCCTAAAATTTCACAGTAGTTTAGCAAAACGTTTTTTTTTTTCCTAGTTGCATTTTTTTGTGAACATTATTTTGAAAGCAAAGAATCATCAAACTTGCTTTCAAGCTTCTGCAAATATGTGCACCTAATCAGTGATCATTCTGGGTGCATTTTACATAGCCTCATATTGTTAAAACTTTGCAAACGTGTGTACACTTTTTTTTTTTTACTTGAACCACTGCCAGTAGTGCAGTATGAGATTACAACATTCATTTAAAACACGCACCCTAATAATAAAGGCTTTGCATTAATGAACCATAAATACAAGTTTGAGCAACATTAAAATGGACAGAACCTTTATCTCAACTGAAGACAATTAATTTCCTTTCCTGCTCCATAATGTGGTACTTTAAATTAGCAGCCAAAGGGTTTGTCTTGAAGGGGTTTGGCCTACTTGTCCCAAGGACAAAATAAACCTGAAATTTTGTTGTCCTTGATACCAAAGAAAAAATATATCCTTTGCGTCACTATAGGAATTCCACATCCCTGCCTGATACAGCAACAACCATTTATTCCGAACCCATGCAGCACTTGAAATTATTGGAGAAATCAATCAAGTTTGCACTCATGTTTTTTAGGCACAGTTCAGTCCCTTGGTAACAAGCATCACATAATACTGCCTGAGAAAAAGGATGGGAATGGGCAGTTGGCCTATCCCTTTTGATAGCAGTGGCCATAGCTTTGGCTCAAGTGTTTGCCAAGGTGTTGCCTCTTCTTGCAGATACGGGCTGATTTGTTTGGACTATATTGATTCACTGAAGGGGGAACAATATCATTGATTGTTTTGTTGACCAAAATTAGACACACAAGAACCTGGCTACTGCCCTGTGTAGGTGGATATGGAGACAAATTAGTGGCCTAAGGACATGCAGTGGGACACAGCAAGGCATTTACTGAAGAATCTACTGTTCGAGCATGGCAAATCCCTGGAGCAAGGTGTACCTAGAAGGACACCAATACTTAAGTCCCCCAACCCTCCATGTACACCACAGCATGTTATTTGCAGAATCTCTCACAGGGAAGTGAGGGCCCCAGTCTTGATAGATTTTAAAGATATTTTAGAGAGAACTAGTAGGATGCCTCCTATCTGGGATGCAGGTAGTCAATCAGTGGGGAACTACTATTAGTGGTGTCTTTGTCTACCCTAGACATTTCATTTTCGTGTGAGCCCAATCTCCTGAAGATTCAGTCATTCTGATGATTATGATGTGAATCTCCTAGGTAGGTAAACATGCGGTGACAGTCAGAAATCTTGGAATGAGAGGTAGTCGAGAGAGAAAGCTATAGGGGATGAATTCAAATCAGGGAATCCAAACCTACTTACTTTCATTTCTGTCGTTAAGGAGTTCCAGATGAACTGATATTTTCTCCTCGGAGTGTACAGGAAATCCAAGAAGATTTGATAGGCTGAAGAGAAGACTTTTTTTTAACTAAAGTAGGATGATAAATATTCCAAGTTATAGGTTTTGTGGTCTGTTGGACTTAGCCCTCTCTGCAAGATCACCCCCAAACCTTTTGCCTTCACCACTCCTGTTTTCTGAACCCTTTTTGTAGGTTGTGCTAACCAATGCTAATGTGCTCTCCCCCTAAAACATGATACAATTGGCTTACACCTGATTGGTACATTTAATTTACTTCTAAGTTCCTTGTATATGGTATCATGGGTACTCAGGGACTATAAATGCTACTGGTGGGCAGGATCACTCATTGAGCTACCCACTAAAAGTAGCTTTTTAAAACATGTCTCGGGCCTGCCATTGCAGACTGTAGTGCAGTTTTAAACATCAAATTCAACATGGCAAAAAAGCATTTTGCCAGACCTAAACTTCCCTTTTTAATACATATGTCACCCCAGTGGTAGGCCCTAAATAGCCCATAGGGTAGGGTGCATTGTACTTAAAGGATAGGGCATGTAGTTAAAGGTTTACATGTCCTAGTAGTGAATAACCTCTAAATTAGTCTGTGAGGCCTCCCTCTGCCATAGGATAACACTGTGTTACCTTATTAAGTAAGACACAGACATTTATTAAGCGCAGATAATCACCCAACTGGTATCGTGGCACTATAACCTCATGGCAGTCTTAGCCCCTATCAGTCACCTTGTGCTACCCCAGTGCACTCCCCCTAATCTGCATAGATGTCTAGTTCTATTTCAGAAAAGGCCAGATTTTCAGATCTTTCCTGAATCTAGCAAGATTGGTGCTGGCTCTGAGTGAAACTGGAAGTGTATTCCATATCTGAGTTGCTTTAACCTGGAAAGATCTTCCACCTGTTCTCTTTTTCCTGAATTTCCGTACAGAGATTAGTTTGGCAGTGGCAGACCGCAGATTCCTCTGTGGTGTTTAACATCTAAAATGTCTTTGCAAGAGTGATGGACCTGAATTACTCAGAGCTTTATACAGCACCACCATAGCTTTAAACGTTATCCTTTCCTTAATTTTTAGCCACAGTAGCTCTTTCAAGGCAGCGAAAGAATAATCTTATCTAGGTTTATCCAGCTCTAGTTTTGCTACTATTGTTTGTACACAGTGTAGTCTGTTTGTTATTTATTTAGGAGCGCCCAACAGTAATTCATTGCAATAGCCAATCCTACTCAGAATCGTACTCTGGACTACTAACTTTCTTCCTGGCTGCAACAGCAGCTGCACAATTTTTCGAATATTTCAAAGTAAGGCAAAGCAAGTAGCTGCTGTTATATTAATATGTGCCTCCTTAGTGAGTTTATCATCTAGGTATACTTCCAGGTTTGTAAGTACTTGTACTGGTTTTAGGTCATCCAGTCCAATCCATGGCCAGAAGTCCTTCGGAAGGGAATATGGTTCTTTAGAGAGAGAACAAATTAGGAATTCCGTTTTTCCTCCATTGCTTACTGTATGTGGTAAAGATGAGATCTACTTTGTTGAAGGATTTTGCTTCATCAAGATATACAGCCGTAAAGGATGTTTCATAGCTTCCATTAAGATTCATTAAGTCAAGTTCAGATTAAATCTTAGAGAATGCCTATCTGCACTAGACACAACTTGTCTGTGAGACCTACATTTTTTTGACACAGTATTTTCTTACTTCAGTGAGAAAATTCTGGATAAGATTTTGAGATCAGTGTTCAAATAGTGAAATGTCTGTCTAATTTGCACGATCAGCTATGTTTTCATCTTAATTTACAAGGGATAACAATTATTTCTATACAGGGTGATTTATTTTTGTTTGAATGTGCAGAAATAGCTGTTTACCAATAATGGGTCTTGGCAAGTGCCAAAAGTAGGGCAATATTCACCCTTTAACTGAGCAAAACTAGGTGTTCAGCTGCTGTTTAAAGAGGCAGTTGAGTTCAATATTTCTTGTACTTCCAGTTTTTCACTATTATCCCATCATGCTTAACTCTTATTTTTGGAATAGATATAAAGTTGAGGATTGCTTGTATCTTTTCTTCAGAATATGGAGTGTCATAATAATATTCTTGTTGGACTTTTGCTTATGCAGGGTCATCCCGAATCTTTTTGCCTCCTGCCTCCTATTTTTTCTGACCTGTCGCTGTTGGCTTTTGAACTCTGAGCACTTTACCACTGCTAACCAGTGCTAAAGTGCATATGCTCTCCGTGTAAATTGTATGTAATTGGTTTATCCATGATTGGCCTATTTTATTTACTAGTAAGTCCCTAGTAAGGTGCACTAGAGGTGCCAGGGCCTGTAAATCAAATGCTACTAGTGGGCCTGCAGCACTGGTTGTGCCACCCACATAAGTAGCTCTGTAATCATGTCTCAGACCTGCCACTGCAGTGTCTGTAAGTGTATTTTTACACTGTAAATTCGACTTAGCAAGTGTACCCACTTGCCAGGCCTAAACCTTCCCTTTTCTTACATGTAAGGCACCCCTAAGGTAGGCCCTAGGTAGCCCCAAGGGCAGGGTGCAGTGTATGGATAAGGTGGGACATATAGTAATGTGGTTTATATGTCCTGACAGTGAAATACTGCCAATTTAGTTTTTCACTGTTGCAAGGCCTGTCTCTCTCATAGGATAACATGGGGGCTACCTTTAAATATGATTAAAGTGTAGATTCCCCTAGAGAGTAGATGGACATGTGGAGTTTGGGGTCCCTGAACTCACAATTTAAAAATACATCTTTTAGTAAAGTTGATTTTGAGATTGTGTGTTTGAAAATGCCACTTTTAGGAAGTGCCCATTTTCTTGCTTAAACCATTCTGTGACTCTGCCGTGTTTGTGGATTCCCTGTCTGGATCAGTTTGACAGTTGGGTTGTTTTTCACCTCACACCAGACAGTGACACAAAGGGAGCTGGGGTGTAACCTGCATTTCCTGATTAGCCATCTCTGCTAAGGGGTGGAGTGGTCACTCTCATCTGAAAGGACTGTGCCTGCCTCTGACAATGCCGGCTCCAACCCCCTGCTGTGTGTCTGATGCCTTGCCTGGGCAAGGCAGGATTTCACAAGTAGGTGTGAGTCCCCTTTGAAGAAAGGTGACTTCAAAGACTAAAATGGGTATAAGAAGGGCACCCAAATCTACAGACTTTAGAAACACTTCTGGAACCAAGAGGAACCTCTGCCTGGAGAAGAACTGATAGCTGAGGAAGAAGTGCTGCCCTGCCTGTGACTGTGCTTTGTGGAGCTTTCCTGCAGTGCTGCTTCTGCCAGAGTAAGAGGGCAAAGACTGGACTTTGTGTGCCTTCCATCTTGCGAACAAAATCTCCAAGGGCTTGAGTTAGAGCTTGCCTCCTGTTGTTTGAAGTCTCAGGGACAGCAAAGACTTCTCTCTGCCAGCACCTGGAGTCTCTGGAGAGACTCCTGCTCTGACAAGTAGTGCCCTATCCAGTCCCTGAGCCCTTGAAAGGAAAGCTGGTGGAATCCAAGGAAATCGACTTCGGACGTCTTCGGACCGACGCCGCTGCTGAATCCGGTAACGCCGCCTGCACCTGATGCCGTGACCTTCGCTGGAACGCAACGCTCTTCGCAGGCCCGACGCCGCAGCAGCCCCGCTGAAGTCCACAACTCCGTGGAAGTCGCCGCGCCACGTCGTGACCGACGCCGCTCGAAGTGCACGGATTCAACGTTTCGCACAGACGCCGCGATTCCCAACTTCGCGCATCGGCTTGTTTTCACTCTTCACCAAAGGTACTGTACTTGGGGTCTACACGACTCCGTGTCCGGCGCCGCTGGTGTCGGCTTGTTGGGAACAACTCCGTCACAATGCCGTGTTAACATCTCATCGAAGCATTTTTGTTTCTAAGCGCTATTTTTGAGTTTAATCTTTAAAAATTCATAACTTGACTTGTGTATGTTGGATTTTTTTTGTCATTTTGGTCTTGATTTGTTTAGATAAATATTTCCTATTTTTCTAAACCGGTGTTGTGTCATTTTGTAGTGTTTTCATTAAGTTACTGTGTGTGTTGGTACAAATACTTTACACCTAGCGCTCTGAAGTTAAGCCTACTGCTCTGCCAAGCTACCAAGGGGCTAAGCAGGGGTTAGCTGAGGGTGATTCTCTTTTACCCTGACTAGAGTGAGGGTCCTTGCTTGAACAGGGGGTAACCTGACCGTCAACCAAAGACCCCATTTCTAACAATTCTGAAGACAGTTCCTTTAAAATATTGTGATTAGAAAAAGCAATATTAATATCACAAACATAGGATGGAGTAACAATTCTCAGTACTGCTCTGTTTTTCTTTCTAGGTGTTAGGAGTTTACCTGCCCTTCTCTGTTTTAGCCCAAAAAAAACAATTATGTTCTATAATAGGCAAAGACTACATCTGTTTCATTAACCCACAATACGCATGCCTAGCTTTAGTAATTAGAATTAAATCTTCAGCTAGCCACATGGGTGTATTTCATAAGATCTGTTGCAATCTGGATTGCTCTCCTTGCTGAGACCCGGCAATGCTTCGCGTTTCTTCTGCACTATGCCACTCCTAATGCATTCTTACCTGAAAGCTCAGAATAGTTTCTGCATTACTAATAATAGCTATCTATTTAGCATACACCACAAATGGATTTGCTTTGGGTGCTCAAATTCTCCTTTTTGCCTTTTTAAAAATTCTCTCTCTTTCCTCCCTTTCCTTTCCTTCCTTCCTTCCTTCCTTTCCTTTACTTTCTCCACAGATTACAGAGATCATCAGCATCGGTGGACGTATGGTCGTTTCTCGCCTCAACTGTGGGGGCCCAATGCAAGGTTCGACCCCTGGATTGCCTGCAACAGCTGCAGTGCCCTGAAGTGTCTCACAGACTGATTTGATTTCAATCCAGGAGATGTACTTCCATGTAACTCTGCATGGCTAACTCACTCCTTCTTCCATCGAATGTTGTCCAAGTATTTGTTCCCTTGCTCCAAGTGTGGGGCTGATCTCTTTCTTGTAAGGTTATGGGTCAGGCTATTTAAATGGTAGCTGTTTCTACTACAAAATGTAAGATATCACTGATACATGCTACCCACCAATTCATGTGAAGGCAGCTGCTTAACCAGTCACCCAACATCAGCCATCTCTCCATCAATTCATGTCCCCAATAACATACCTTCACCTTACTTTTAATCCATCTAGCCATTCACCGGCCTCCTTACCTGTTAGTACAAAGAGAGGCTCAATCAGTAAAACCTTCCTAAGATCCTTCCAATATTCAGACATTTACTCAACCAATTTCTGTATACTTAACACCAGTTGGAACCTACTCTTCCAGGCATCATTTGTACCCAGCAGTTCACCTGATATATGCTTTCTCACGCCAAACACTTCTCATTGTATGTATTCACTCCAATCCGTTTTGACCAAACTGCCAATTCATCTGTGGTTCATCCCTGCCCGCTCTCCAACTCTCCTTTCTTCCCAGGTCAATTGCATCCTGTAGCTATCCGCACCAATCAGCCTTTCCAGCCATTAACCCATCTGTGCATCTACTTGCTACCCATGGATCCATCCATCCTTCCCCCGCCCATTTAGCTTGCATGAGAACATCTACGACTCCCCTGAGAGTAGGCCTTCTGTGTACAGGGCAGCTGCCCTTCTGCTACCCTAGGCTCACTAGAATAGACCCAGTAACTACAACTAGGCAGGGATGGACAGTAGGAAACCAAGTGGGAAGCAAACTCCACACTGTGGATGGGCATCCACTAATCCAAGGAAAGCAAAAGATGCATATCTTCACTTTCAGGCAGTGCCTGGCTACAAGTTTCAGCTACCAAAACAAAGAAGAAAACAAAATAGTGCTGCTTTTTCCCTAATTGTTTTTTTACGTTTGACTGGCATTATTGTTTTGAAAGAGTAATTCTACTTTATGATGGCCTTAACTAACCCTTTTTGTAGGTTGTGCTAACCAATGCTAATGTGCTCTCCCCCTAAAACATGATACAATTGGCTTACACCTGATTGGTACATTTAATTTACTTCTAAGTTCCTTGTATATGGTATCATGGGTACTCAGGGACTATAAATGCTACTGGTGGGCAGGATCACTCATTGAGCTACCCACTAAAAGTAGCTTTTTAAAACATGTCTCGGGCCTGCCATTGCAGACTGTAGTGCAGTTTTAAACATCAAATTCAACATGGCAAAAAAGCATTTTGCCAGACCTAAACTTCCCTTTTTAATACATATGTCACCCCAGTGGTAGGCCCTAAATAGCCCATAGGGTAGGGTGCATTGTACTTAAAGGATAGGGCATGTAGTTAAAGGTTTACATGTCCTAGTAGTGAATAACCTCTAAATTAGTCTGTGAGGCCTCCCTCTGCCATAGGATAACACTGTGTTACCTTATTAAGTAAGACACAGACATTTATTAAGCGCAGATAATCACCCAACTGGTATCGTGGCACTATAACCTCATGGCAGTCTTAGCCCCTATCAGTCACCTTGTGCTACCCCAGTGCACTCCCCCTAATCTGCATAGATGTCTAGTTCTATTTCAGAAAAGGCCAGATTTTCAGATCTTTCCTGAATCTAGCAAGATTGGTGCTGGCTCTGAGTGAAACTGGAAGTGTATTCCATATCTGAGTTGCTTTAACCTGGAAAGATCTTCCACCTGTTCTCTTTTTCCTGAATTTCCGTACAGAGATTAGTTTGGCAGTGGCAGACCGCAGATTCCTCTGTGGTGTTTAACATCTAAAATGTCTTTGCAAGAGTGATGGACCTGAATTACTCAGAGCTTTATACAGCACCACCATAGCTTTAAACGTTATCCTTTCCTTAATTTTTAGCCACAGTAGCTCTTTCAAGGCAGCGAAAGAATAATCTTATCTAGGTTTATCCAGCTCTAGTTTTGCTACTATTGTTTGTACACAGTGTAGTCTGTTTGTTATTTATTTAGGAGCGCCCAACAGTAATTCATTGCAATAGCCAATCCTACTCAGAATCGTACTCTGGACTACTAACTTTCTTCCTGGCTGCAACAGCAGCTGCACAATTTTTCGAATATTTCAAAGTAAGGCAAAGCAAGTAGCTGCTGTTATATTAATATGTGCCTCCTTAGTGAGTTTATCATCTAGGTATACTTCCAGGTTTGTAAGTACTTGTACTGGTTTTAGGTCATCCAGTCCAATCCATGGCCAGAAGTCCTTCGGAAGGGAATATGGTTCTTTAGAGAGAGAACAAATTAGGAATTCCGTTTTTCCTCCATTGCTTACTGTATGTGGTAAAGATGAGATCTACTTTGTTGAAGGATTTTGCTTCATCAAGATATACAGCCGTAAAGGATGTTTCATAGCTTCCATTAAGATTCATTAAGTCAAGTTCAGATTAAATCTTAGAGAATGCCTATCTGCACTAGACACAACTTGTCTGTGAGACCTACATTTTTTTGACACAGTATTTTCTTACTTCAGTGAGAAAATTCTGGATAAGGTTTTGAGATCAGTGTTCAAATAGTGAAATGTCTGTCTAATTTGCACGATCAGCTATGTTTTCATCTTAATTTACAAGGGATAACAATTATTTCTATACAGGGTGATTTATTTTTGTTTGAATGTGCAGAAATAGCTGTTTACCAATAATGGGTCTTGGCAAGTGCCAAAAGTAGGGCAATATTCACCCTTTAACTGAGCAAAACTAGGTGTTCAGCTGCTGTTTAAAGAGGCAGTTGAGTTCAATATTTCTTGTACTTCCAGTTTTTCACTATTATCCCATCATGCTCAACTCTTATTTTTGGAATAGATATAAAGTTGAGGATTGCTTGTATCTTTTCTTCAGAATATGGAGTGTCATAATAATATTCTTGTTGGACTTTTGCTTATGCAGGGTCATCCCGAATCTTTTTGCCTCCTGCCTCCTATTTTTTCTGACCTGTCGCTGTTGGCTTTTGAACTCTGAGCACTTTACCACTGCTAACCAGTGCTAAAGTGCATATGCTCTCCGTGTAAATTGTATGTAATTGGTTTATCCATGATTGGCCTATTTTATTTACTAGTAAGTCCCTAGTAAGGTGCACTAGAGGTGCCAGGGCCTGTAAATCAAATGCTACTAGTGGGCCTGCAGCACTGGTTGTGCCACCCACATAAGTAGCTCTGTAATCATGTCTCAGACCTGCCACTGCAGTGTCTGTAAGTGTATTTTTACACTGTAAATTCGACTTACCAAGTGTACCCACTTGCCAGGCCTAAACCTTCCCTTTTCTTACATGTAAGGCACCCCTAAGGTAGGCCCTAGGTAGCCCCAAGGGCAGGGTGCAGTGTATGGATAAGGTGGGACATATAGTAATGTGGTTTATATGTCCTGACAGTGAAATACTGCCAATTTAGTTTTTCACTGTTGCAAGGCCTGTCTCTCTCAGAGGATAACATGGGGGCTACCTTTAAACATGATTAAAGTGTAGATTCCCCTAGAGAGTAGATGGACATGTGGAGTTTGGGGTCCCTGAACTCACAATTTAAAAATACATCTTTTAGTAAAGTTGATTTTGAGATTGTGTGTTTGAAAATGCCACTTTTAGGAAGTGCCCATTTTCTTGCTTAAACCATTCTGTGACTCTGCTGTGTTTGTGGATTCCCTGTCTGGATCAGTTTGACAGTTGGGTTGTTTTTCACCTCACACCAGACAGTGACACAAAGGGAGCTGGGGTGTAACCTGCATTTCCTGATTAGCCATCTCTGCTAAGGGGTGGAGTGGTCACTCTCATCTGAAAGGACTGTGCCTGCCTCTGACAATGCCGGCTCCAACCCCCTGCTGTGTGTCTGATGCCTTGCCTAGGCAAGGCAGGATTTCACAAGTAGGTGTGAGTCCCCTTTGAAGAAAGGTGACTTCAAAGACTAAAATGGGTATAAGAAGGGCACCCAAATCTACAGACTTTAGAAACACTTCTGGAACCAAGAGGAACCTCTGCCTGGAGAAGAACTGATAGCTGAGGAAGAAGTGCTGCCCTGCCTGTGACTGTGCTTTGTGGAGCTTTCCTGCAGTGCTGCTTCTGCCAGAGTAAGAGGGCAAAGACTGGACTTTGTGTGCCTTCCATCTTGCGAACAAAATCTCCAAGGGCTTGAGTTAGAGCTTGCCTCCTGTTGTTTGAAGTCTCAGGGACAGCAAAGACTTCTCTCTGCCAGCACCTGGAGTCTCTGGAGAGACTCCTGCTCTGACAAGTAGTGCCCTATCCAGTCCCTGAGCCCTTGAAAGGAAAGCTGGTGGAATCCAAGGAAATCGACTTCGGACGTCTTCGGACCGACGCCGCTGCTGAATCCGGTAACGCCGCCTGCACCTGATGCCGTGACCTTCGCTGGAACGCGACGCTCTTCGCAGGCCCGACGCCGCAGCAGCCCCGCTGAAGTCCACAACTCCGTGGAAGTCGCCGCGCCACGTCGTGACCGACGCCGCTCGAAGTGCACGGATTCAACGTTTCGCACAGACGCCGCGATTCCCAACTTCGCGCATCGGCTTGTTTTCACTCTTCACCAAAGGTACTGTACTTGGGGTCTACACGACTCCGTGTCCGGCGCCGCTGGTGTCGGCTTGTTGGGAACAACTCCGTCACAACGCCGTGTTAACATCTCATCGAAGCATTTTTGTTTCTAAGCGCTATTTTTGAGTTTAATCTTTAAAAATTCATAACTTGACTTGTGTATGTTGGATTTTTTTTGTCATTTTGGTCTTGATTTGTTTAGATAAATATTTCCTATTTTTCTAAACCGGTGTTGTGTCATTTTGTAGTGTTTTCATTAAGTTACTGTGTGTGTTGGTACAAATACTTTACACCTAGCGCTCTGAAGTTAAGCCTACTGCTCTGCCAAGCTACCAAGGGGCTAAGCAGGGGTTAGCTGAGGGTGATTCTCTTTTACCCTGACTAGAGTGAGGGTCCTTGCTTGAACAGGGGGTAACCTGACCGTCAACCAAAGACCCCATTTCTAACAATTCTGAAGACAGTTCCTTTAAAATATTGTGATTAGAAAAAGCAATATTAATATCACAAACATAGGATGGAGTAACAATTCTCAATACTGCTCTGTTTTTCTTTCTAGGTGTTAGGAGTTTACCTGCCCTTCTCTGTTTTAGCCCAAAAAAAACAATTATGTTCTATAATAGGCAAAGACTACATCTGTTTCATTAACCCACAATAGGCATGCCTAGCTTTAGTAATTAGAATTAAATCTTCAGCTAGCCACATGGGTGCATTTCATAAGATCTGTTGCAATCTGGATTGCTCTCCTTGCTGAGACCCGGCAATGCTTCGCGTTTCTTCTGCACTATGCCACTCCTAATGCATTCTTACCTGAAAGCTCAGAATAGTTTCTGCATTACTAATAATAGCTATCTATTTAGCATACACCACAAATGGATTTGCTTTGGGTGCTCAAATTCTCCTTTTTGCCTTTTTAAAAATTCTCTCTCTTTCCTCCCTTTCCTTTAGATCCTTCCTTCCTTCCTTTCCTTTACTTTCTCCACAGATTACAGAGATCATCAGCATCGGTGGACGTATGGTCGTTTCTCGCCTCAACTGTGGGGGCCCAATGCAAGGTTCGACCCCTGGATTGCCTGCAACAGCTGCAGTGCCCTGAAGTGTCTCACAGACTGATTTGATTTCAATCCAGGAGATGTACTTCCATGTAACTCTGCATGGCCAACTCACTCCTTCTTCCATCGAATGTTGTCCAAGTATTTGTTCCCTTGCTCCAAGTGTGGGGCTGATCTCTTTCTTGTAAGGTTATGGGTCAGGCTATTTAAATGGTAGCTGTTTCTACTACAAAATGTAAGATATCACTGATACATGCTACCCACCAATTCATGTGAAGGCAGCTGCTTAACCAGTCACCCAACATCAGCCATCTCTCCATCAATTCATGTCCCCAATAACATACCTTCACCTTACTTTTAATCCATCTAGCCATTCACCGGCCTCCTTACCTGTTAGTACAAAGAGAGGCTCAATCAGTAAAACCTTCCTAAGATCCTTCCAATATTCAGACATTTACTCAACCAATTTCTGTATACTTAACACCAGTTGGAACCTACTCTTCCAGGCATCATTTGTACCCAGCAGTTCACCTGATATATGCTTTCTCACGCCAAACACTTCTCATTGTATGTATTCACTCCAATCCGTTTTGACCAAACTGCCAATTCATCTGTGGTTCATCCCTGCCCGCTCTCCAACTCTCCTTTCTTCCCAGGTCAATTGCATCCTGTAGCTATCCGCACCAATCAGCCTTTCCAGCCATTAACCCATCTGTGCATCTACTTGCTACCCATGGATCCATCCATCCTTCCCCCGCCCATTTAGCTTGCATGAGAACATCTACGACTCCCCTGAGAGTAGGCCTTCTGTGTACAGGGCAGCTGCCCTTCTGCTACCCTAGGCTCACTAGAATAGACCCAGTAACTACAACTAGGCAGGGATGGACAGTAGGAAACCAAGTGGGAAGCAAACTCCACACTGTGGATGGGCATCCACTAATCCAAGGAAAGCAAAAGATGCATATCTTCACTTTCAGGCAGTGCCTGGCTACAAGTTTCAGCTACCAAAACAAAGAAGAAAACAAAATAGTGCTGCTTTTTCCCTAATTGTTTTTTTACGTTTGACTGGCATTATTGTTTTGAAAGAGTAATTCTACTTTATGATGGCCTTAACTAGGAACGTCATCAGGATTCCGCATCTAATTCATTAATAGTCTATGAGAAGGGACACCAGCAGACTGTAAGATCCAGTTTCACACAGCAATAGCTTGAAAATTTGGAGCGGGCCATTGATATGGCAAGCTCCAGTAAAGTGATTTAAAAAAATCATTGAGTGGATGGTGGTGAGACTGGAAAGAAAATTAGCAGACAGCTTGGCATGCTCTTTCTTGGTCTTTGATGAATCTTTGCAAAAAAGCAGTTTGAGATGAAATTAACCACCCTGGCTGATTTCCAATCTCAAGCTGTGTGATCTACTTGAAGAAGACTGATAAACTGAGTAAAAGTTGTTTGTGAAGTAACAGAGGTGGCTAGCTGAGTAAATCAGACCAGAGCTCGACTAAATTATAATATAATTGGCAAAATGAGGCTGGAGTCCACAAGCTTCCTAACAGTGACTTGGGCTTTGTCCAGCCCACCACATGCCCACACGTTTGTGTTTGCTGATCAGCATGAAATGCATAGTTTAGAATGAAGCAGCCAGGATGGCATGCAAGATGTGGTGCAGAAAGGAGCATCTCAAGAACACAAATAACTTGCATCAAGAAGGTGGCGTTCTCAGTACTGATACACATGCCTTCACTTAATTCCATCTTATTGTTCTAGTAGTTGATTAGTAGATAACTCTTAGTATTAGAGTTTGTTAGTGCGAAGTCTTATACAAAAAGCATAGGGGGTGATTCTGACCTCGGCGGTAAAAGGCCCTTACCGCCGGTCAGAAGTCCGCCATTCTACCGCCGCGGCCGCGGTAAACCGCCATGGTCATTCTGACCACCAACCGTGAAACCGCCAAAAACCCGACATCCACGGAAGGCCGCCTCATCAGCGGGCAGCGATAAACTGGAGATGACCAAACCTCCACCGCCACGCCAACACAAACACGCCCATGCCATTCTGACCCACGAATCCACGTGGCGGTCTTTCAACCGCGGTATTCCATTGGCGGTACACACCGCCGCGCTCAAAATACACACACAGCTCCAAAACACAGCCACATTGGACAAATTGAAATACACACCTGATACACATACACGCAACACTCCCACACACCCAATTAACTATAAAACACACACCTACTTCACCCACAAACCCCTACAACCACAAAGATCTGAGAGAAGGCGCAATACACTGAGAGAGAGCACAGGGAACGCAAAGCACAACACACACAGGAACACAACATCATCACCCACACCACATCTACGCACACATCACCACACATCACCACGCACATCACCACAAACACCACCCCACACCTCATCCACACCACCCCATGGCACCCCAAAGACACCCCAGGTTCTCGGACCAGGAACTCAGGGTCATGGTGGAGGAAATTATAAGGGTAGAGCCCCAGCTCTTCGGCACACAGGTGCAGCACACCACTATAGCAAGGAAGGCTGAGCTATGGCAAAGGATCGTAGACCGGGTCAACGCTGTGGGACAGCATCCCAGAAATTGGGAAGATATCCGAAAGCGATGGAACGACCTACGGGGGAAGGTGCGCTCGATGGTGTCGCGACACAATATCGCTGTGCAGAAGACTGGTGGAGGACCCCCACCCACTCCACCCCAATTCACAGCATGGGAGCAAAAGGTAGTAAACATCCTGCATCCTGATGGCCTCGCTGGAGTACACGGAGGAATGGACTCTGGTAAGTCGAATCTCAACTACTTCATCCCCCCCCCCAACCACCAGCATGCCAACCCACACCCCCACCCTCACCCCCAATCTCAAACCCCCAGCACACATCCTTCCTGCCAATGTCTCACCAGCACAACCCACCCTAAACAACACCAACCCCTGAATGCCAACACAAACCATAGACAGCCATCACCAAAGCATGACCATTGCACATATCCATACACCCCGCCCCCCCAACCACCCTCACAACACCTCCCACAAGGGAATGCCAGCACTGGGGGACAAGGGCACTCAAAATGCACGCCATGGCACACACAAAAACAATAACCACACTATTTTACCCCTGCAGGGCCCGAACGCCAACACACCGCCACGGAGGGTCCAGATTTGTCCATCCCACCCCCAGAACAGGCACCCAGTGAGGACAGCAGCTCTGTCGACCTAGAACCTGATGACCAGCCCGGACCATCGGGGACCTCTGGACAGTGGGTTCCCCACACACAGACACAGGCCACAGCAGACCCAACCCCCTCTGGGAACACCAGCACAGCTCCCACCCAGCGGGCCCATGCCTCTGTCTCCAGGACAGGTCAATCAGCGGTGTGTCCGCCACTACAGGGCACCCAGGCTGACCCAACACCCCAACAACAACAGGGACCTGGGGGCAGTGGTAGTGGGCACACCGTCCAGGGGACAGAGGCCCGGGGAAACAGGGCAACTGGGAGGGCTGCTGTGCGACAGGGGGGGGGAGGACAGGCCCAGGGAACCCACTCTCCAAGAGGCCCTCACCACCATCATGGGAGCATACCACCACTCCCAAGAGACGATGGCGACGATACTGGCCAGGTTCACCGAGATCCAGGCACAGCAGGAGGAACGCTACATGGGGTTCAGCAATGAACTCCGGAACATCAGTACCGCTATGGGGACCATAGTCCAGGCCGTCAACCGGATAGAAACCACATTGCGGGACCATGTGGCACCACAAAGGGCCCCTGTCACAAGCCAGGACGAGGAACAGCCTACCACCTCCGCCGGCGCTAGTGGACAGGAGCCCCCACCACGACAGGCCACCAGAACCCCACCTCCTGCTGAAGAACAACCACCCCGCAAGGGGAACCTGAGATCTCACAGGAAGACAGAGTAGGATGCCAAGACACCCGCCAGCATAAGATACCCCCTGATGTCATCCCACTGTCCCACATTGTCACCCTGTCCAACCTTGAACTGCCCCTGCTCCATCCTTCCACAGGCATATGGACAATGCACCTGTGAAACTGAGAATGGACATTTCTCCACCCTCACCCATCACCGTTTTAATATCATGTACCAATATCTAGCACTAAAAATAAATCACTCATTGCACTGAAATCATTCAGGAGTCAGCCTGTATTATTTACAAATGTATAACACATTACTGATCAATAATGTTCAGTTAACTTTGTGATGAAAACATACCGATGTCAATAAGCATTAGTCCATGGGCTAACCAAGCAGAAGTCACGCAGTGGGTCATACAGCACTGAAAAGGGAAGGGAAAATCAAACATCAGTTTAAAAGAACTGGGGGGAAATACACAAAGTAAAGATGCAGGAAGCTTTCAGGAAATGTTAAATGGCGTGGGTGATTCTTACCTGTGTGCTACTGAAAATACTGTTGGATAACTGTGTCCCTGTTGTCTGTGTCGTCCCCGTCGTCTTCCTCCTCTTCACTCTCCACAGGCTCCACAGCTGCTACAACACCACCATCTGGAGCATCCTCCTGCAGAAAAGGCACCTGACGTCGCAATGCCAGATTGTGAAGCATACAGCAGGCCACGATGATCTGGCACACCTTCTTTGGTGAGTACATCAGGGATCCACCTGTCATATGCAGGCACCTAAACCTGGCCTTCAGTCGCCCAAAGGTTCTTTCTATGATCCTCCTAGTTCGCCCATGGGCCTCATTGTACCGTTCCTCTGCCCTGGTCCGGGGATTCCTCACTGGGGTCAATAGCCAAGGCAGGTTGGGGTAACCAGAGTCACCTATTAGCCACACACGGTGTCTCTGTAGCTGTTCCATCACATAAGGGATGCTGCTATTACGCATAACATACGCGTCATGCACTGACCCAGGGAACTTGGCATTTACATGGGAGATGTACTGGTCTGCCAAACAGACCACCGGGACATTCATAGAATGGTAATTTTTCCTGTTTCTGTACACCTGCTCATCGTCTTTTGGGGGTACTAAGGCCACATGGGTCCCATCAATGGCACCAATGATGTTGGGGATATGTCCAAGGGCATAGAAATCACCCTTCACAGTGGCCAAATCCTCCTCCTCAGGGAATACAATGTAGCTCCGCATGTGTTTCAGCAGGGCAGACAACACTCTTGACTCTTGTTTGGAATGATCCACTTGCCAAAAAATGGAGTACTGACAGAACCTGCACCAAAGGGGGAATCCCTGTGGGTTGGCGGATGGGGGACATCAAGGCTGGCTCCAGCTGGGCACACAGTTCATGTATAGTTGCGCGGTCAAGTCGGTATCGTAGTATAATATGGCGTTCTTCCATTGTCGACAGGTCCACCAGCGGTCGGTACACGCGAGGATTCATCCTTCTCCTCGCAAGTCCCAGCGGACGGTGCCTAGGAAGGACAACATGGAGTACAGAGTCAAGCAAATCACAGGTACGTTCACCACAGCTTGCATAGCACACGGTTATCTATGTATTGAAAGGCGTGTATGTGTGGCAATGCAAGGCCTAGGCCTGTGTGACGCAGTTGAAATTAAGCCATGTGGGCCCTTGAAATGGCGGCTGCCTGACCTGTGAAGTGGGACAATGGGATGTGAGGTCAATGCGCTGGCGTGGCACACCGTGGCGGTAGGCGGTCTAAGACCGCTGTACGAAGCCGCATTGGTTAACATTGAACCCTATGGGTTTCAGGAGCCAATGAGGATGTGCGCCGGCGGTCGCGGAACGCACCGCCGCGGTATGCACCGCCGCGGGCGTGACCGCCATTTTCTACATGATTTATCACTTGAGACCTGATCTTCCACAGGAGAGGACCTATACTGCAAGTGCTGCTGTGACCTCGGTCTGGAAGTGACAATGGCTGCTGCGACTGGGGAAAGGGCCCCTGCCTTCACGTCTGAAGAGTTAGAGAAACTTGTGGATAGGGTCCTCCCCCAGTATGCGTTACTCTACGGTCCTCCAGACCAACAGGTAAGTACACTGGGTGCACATTGAATGGGCTATGCCTGTGTGGAGTGGGGTGGATGTAAGTTGGTGGGGTGGGGAGCGAATGAGGAGTGCAACGCACGACAGATGAGAGCATGTGCCACATGGCAAAGTTGGGGAGGGGGGGGCATTCACATCTAACATGCAGAAAAATGATGGAATTTCATTTCCCACCCTGTACATGTCAACTAGGTCAGCGCCCATCAGAAAGTCGACATTTGGCGTGCCATCGCCAAGGAAGTCCGGGCCCTGGGGGTGCACATCAGACGGGGCACCCACTGCCGCAAGAGGTGGGAGGACATCCGCCGCGGAACCAGGAAGACTGCCGAGTCACTGCTGGGGATGGCCTCCCAACCTAGGAGGGGTGCCAGTCGTACCCTGATCCCCCTGATGTCCCGGATCCTGGCGTGGCCTACCCTGATTTGGATGGGCGCTTGAGGACATCACAGCAGACACAAGGGGGTGAGTAGCGTCTGGGTGGGGGAGGAGGGTTGTGGGTGTCATTAGGCCAGGGCGCTTTCTGTAGTGTAGCCCTCTCCTTTAGGCATGGCCCTGTGCCCCCGCCCCCCACCTCTGTAGGTTGCCAAGTGCCAAGTGCCAAGTACAACTATCCATGGTCCTGCATCACCCATGTGCGCGTTTGTTGTCCCTATACCTGTTGGCATAGTCAGAAGTACTGAGTAGTGTACCCCGATTGCGCGGCTTAGTGCATGAGGCTCCTGTGTCTGTCCTCTCCGCCAACGGTGTTGACAATGCATGCACTCAACCTGTTTTTATTTCTCCCCCCACCCTTTTTCTTTATCTTCTTGTGCATGTGTGCATTAGCATCATCAGGCGGAGGAGATTTGGCATCGGAGCACGAGGGAGCTGCAAGTCACAAGGCCCCGGTGGGCCGTGGTACAGACACCGAGGGCACCAGTGATACGGAGGGCGAGGGGAGCACCACAACGGGGACCGGTGGTGACACCAGCGACACCGACACGTCCTCGGATGGGAGCTCCCTAGCGGTGGCGGACACATCCGGGCCCCCCGCCTCTACAGGTACAGCCGCCACCCAGCGCACCAGCCCCGCCCTCCCAGCAGCCCCTCAGCCTACGCTCCGTGCCCGCTCGCCCAAGAAGGCGGGCGTCTCCTTCGCCCCAGGCACCTCAGCCCCTGCCCCTGTCACCCCTGCTGCCCTCAGTGAGGAGGTCATTGACCTCCTTCAGACCATCATTGTTGGGCAGACTACCCTTTTGAATGCCATCCAGGGGGTAGAAAGGGAGGTGCATCGGAGCAATGCCTACCTGGAGGGCATTCATTCGGGTCAGGCTGCCCATCAACGATCGTTCAATGCTCTGGCCTCAGCACTGACGGCAGCCATTGTCCCTGTTTCCAGCCTCCCTCTTCTAACTGCCTCCACCCTGTCTCTGTCTCCTGTTCCTTAGCCTATCCCATCCACACCATCAGACCAGCCTGCACACACCTCAACACCCAAGGGCAGCTCATCCAGACACAAGCACCACAGATCCCACAAACACTCACCCAAGCAACATCCAGATGCAGACATACCAACAGTCACTACCACCTCTGTGTCCCCCTCCTCCTCGTCTCCCTCCTCCCTCCCTGTGACGTCTACACTCACACCTGCATGCACACCACCATCAGCCAGTGCTTCCATCACCAGCACACCCTCCACTACAGTCCGCACACGTGCAGTCACCACCCCCACTGCCATTTACACGTCCCCTGTGTCCTCTCCCACTGTGTCTGTCACCCCCTCTTCCAAGACACACAAACGTAGGCAGCCACCCACCCAACAGCCATCCACTTCACAACAGCCTACGTCACAATCACCTGCACCCAAAGACAGCACACCTGACTCTCCTACAACCACATCCTCTTCCTCCACTCCCATCACCACTACTCCCACCCTTTACCTTGGTCCAAAAAAAGTTTACCTCTCCAATCTTAACCTCTTTCCCTCCCCTGACCCACCCCCTCCATCTGCTAAGAGTCCCAAGAGCACCTCAGCCACCACCAGCCCAGCTTCAAGTGTCACTGTGGTGCATGGGTTCTGGAGTCCACCCTTTGGCAGCAGTGACACTTCTATCAGCAGCAAGGGGACAGCCAGCCCCCCCCAGGCAAGAGGACCCGGAAAGTCAAGGGCCGCCGTGAGAGGACTGACACAGCTGCCCCCAAGGACCAAAGTTCGGCCACTTCACCTGCCACAACATCCAGGGGAGGCAAGGGCCAAAGAGCGTCTTCTAAGGAGCGAAAGGGCAGCAGGGCGGAGAAGTCAGCCAGCAGGAGCGCGGAGCAGGAGGGCCCCACAAGCCCCATCCCGTCTGTAAGGGAGGACACCAAAGGGCCCAGGACTCCGTCACCGAAGGGTCCTGCAACTGCACGGTCGGAGGGCGACTGAGCAGGGAGTCCAGGCCAGGTCTGGCTCCCTTGAATTACTGGACAAGCACCGCTGAACAGGGCCCCGCCGTGCAGAAGAGCACCGCTGAACAGGCCCCCGCCGTGCAGAAGAGCACCGCTGAACAGGGCCCCGCCGTGCAGAAGGGCACCGCTGAACAGGGCCCCGCCGTGCAGAAGAGCACCGCTGAACAGGGCCCCGCCGTGCAGAAGAGCACCGCTGAACAGGGCCTCGCCATCAAGCACTGCTCCGCTGGGCCCTTCCTGTCAAGCACCGCTCCGCTGGGCCCTTCCTGTCAAGCACCGCTCCGCTGGGCCCTTCCTGTCAAGCACCGCTCCGCTGGGCCCTTCCTGTCAAGCACCGCTCCGCTGGGCCCTTCCTGTCAAGCACCGATCCGCTGGGCCCCGCCGTCTCAAGCACCGCTCTGCTGGGCCCCGCCGTCTCAAGCACCGTTCCGCTGGGCCCTTCCTGTCAAGCACCGCTCCGCTGGGCCCTTCCTGTCAAGCACCGCTCCGCTGGGCCCTGCCGTCTCAAGCACCGCTCCGCTGGGCCCCGCCGTCTCAAGCACCGCTCCGCTGGGCCCTTCCTGTCAAGTACCGCTCCGCTGGGCCCCGCCGTCTCAAGCACCGCTCCGCTGGGCCCTTCCTGTCAAGCACCGCTCCGCTGGGCCCCGCCGTCTCAAGCACCGCTCCGCTGGGCCCCGCCGTCTCAAGCACCGCTCCGCTGGGCCCCGCCGTCTCAAGCACCGCTCCGCTGGGCCCCGCCGTCTCAAGCACCGCTCCGCTGGGCCCTTCCTGTCAAGCACCGCTCCGCTGGGCCCCGCCGTCTCAAGCACCGCTCCGCTGGGCCCTTCCTGTCAAGCACCGCTCCGCTGGGCCCCGCCGTCAAGCACCGCTCCGCTGGGCCCTTCCTGTCAAGCACCACTGGCACAATGACAGTGCCGGATCTGTGTCGAGCTACTGTTCACGGTTCACTGTGCCCACCATGCCTCCTCCTTGACCAGTGGAGACTGTTATCCACCTGATGGACTGTGGCTTTGCACTCCCCAGGATGGCACAGTGGGCAAGCCACCCACTGTAGAGACTTGAGAGACTGTGGCTTTGCGCTCCCCAGGATGGCACAGTGGGCAACCCACCCACTATAGAGACTTGAGAGACTGTGGCTTTGCACTCCCCAGGATGGCACAGTGGGCAAACCACCCACTGTAGAGACATTGAGAGACTGTGGCTTTGCACTCCCCAGGATGGCACAGTGGGCAACCCACCCACTGTAGATACATTGAGAGACTGTGGCTTTGCACTCCCCAGGATGGCACAGTGGGCAAGCCACCCACTGTAGAGACTTGAGAGACTGTGGCTTTGCACTCCCCAGGATGGCACAGTGGGCAAGCCACCCACTGTAGAGACTTGAGAGACTGTGGCTTTGCACTCCCCAGGAAGGAACAATGGGCATGGTGGCCCCTTCGTGGATCGGGTGTCGTGGACTCATGTGGCTGTGGTGCCCCACCCTTCCCTTCCCCCTGAGGTGCCTGTAGTTTTGTCATCAGATGCCCCTGCAGTGTTCTCTCCAAAGGACTCAGGTCTCCTGTGTGGGCTTTGCCCTTGTGTTGATACACTTTGGCCCACGGACACTTAGAATGTCATTAACTGTGCAGGACTAATTGCCTCGGTTTCTCGATTGAAGAAAATATTTATTTTATTTTTTAAATATTTTTATTGCTATTTGACCATGACTTATCAGAGGCTATTTTTTACATAAATTTTTATTCACAATTTAATTATGTCTTTGCATTTTTCACGGGGGTTTGGGGGGTGTCACTGTGACTTGTTGCTCTGCATTGGTGTGTACATAGTTTGGGGGGGGTGGGGGTCGCATATGTGTGTGCCGTAAGCTTTCGTCCTCCCCCCTCCCCTGTGTCGTAGGTGCAGTACTCACCGTTGTCGTCTGCGCCGGAGTTCGTACTCGTGGTAGATGAGCAGGTAGACGAGAGCAGGTAGGATGTTTAATTCGGGTTCCATGCTGTCCTCCGTCCTCGTGGAGTGCGTAGAGGTGAGCGTTTTCCCGTTCGTAGTCTGTTTCCGCCGTGTTTTTATCGGCGACGCTCCCGCCCCGGAAAAGGTGGCGGATTGGTGAGTTGTGATAGGGTGGGCGGTACATTGTCTGCCACCTGTCTGTTGGCGGTGACCGCTGCGCTCTTTGTTTGTACCGCCGTGGCGGTCGGAGTGTTAATGTGGCGGTCTCTGTTGGTGGTTCCCGCCAGGGTCAGAATTCCATTTTTTGGACCGCCGGCCTGTTGGTGGGTTGGCCGCCGCTTTATCACCGACCGCCAGGGTTAGAATCACCCCCATAGTCTTCTCCTTTATCACACTATCTTTGTTTCTTTCAGGACAAGATCATTTATTATTCTAAGGCGAGAGGTTATATGGTTAAATTGAATAGAATTGTGAAAAAAGCAAAACCTTGTTTGATACCCTGCTCAATAGGGAACTAATTCAACACTTATCCATTTGGAATTATGTGAAGTAGGAATTCTTGTAGGCTTGCTTAAAAATGTGAACAATCATTGGAGCTTAGTTTGTGTAACAAGCTAAATAGATATCCCCCCTAGTAAGTTACAAAAGTTTTTTTTATTCTAGTCCCATTATTTACTATTGTCAGAGCCTATTCTTCCTTAGAAGATCTCTGTCTGTTTAGAGCTAATTACTTTTCGGGCTTGGTCTTAATGACAACTATTGTTTCTGCATACCCGCACTCATGGTATTGATTGATATTGGGTGATATGTAGGGAAATCTTGATGCCCTACATCAATGGCTTGATTATCTCATCCAGCCATCAACATTGTTTGTTATAAACCTGTATCAAAAAATGGGTAAGTAGGCCAGTATTTTAAAAGATTTACTGAATACCCATCCAGACCAATAACTTATTAACGATTCCCCTGAGAGATGTTGTTCAGCATATTCTGGATCTCATGTATAAAGTATAGTTTTTTAAATGTGCTGGATATCATGTTCAAAGTACAACAAAAGAATGCTTTGTAGGACTATGTAGTAGAAGCAAACATCCTGCACGCTTTACTCGTGTGTAGCAGCCTTGTATATTGTTTTGAGATTTCAAAAAAATCTTTATTAAATTAGGAGATGCCTGTATCAACTTTTTGAATATCCCCAGACACCAGTTAGGATGTGGGTTTTTTCAATGAATTACTCTTGTGCACCACTAGGTGGCGCCATGAGACTCCACATCGGCCTTGCATTGCCTTTGAAAGTGACTCTATGGATCAACATGTATTGAAGCTGTCCATGTGTGCTGGCATCGGTTTTTCTTTCCTTGGTGTGCTGTGTGAGCCATTCACCTGCATTCCAGGCGTTCTGGTGGGGCAATGACAATTACCCAATCCCGGTGAGGAATAACGTGACCACGATGAAGAGTATATTGCCCTCTTGCAAGTCCTCAAGGGGAGGGAGGTTTTGGGAAGAGAGAAAGAGAAAATACCAGCTTCTACTTCGTGGACTGCAGAATATGACTGCTGGACCCTGGACTCTGTGTCATGTTGGGCGTCAGGACTTCTGATTTCTCAAAATACTGGGTTCTTGGTTTTTAAGGACTCTGGGCTGCAAAAGAATTACTTCATTAATACATTCAACTTGCATAAACTATTGCACATTGTATTATGTCCGTTATTGTTGACACATTGTGCATACGTTTCTACAAGGCTGAGCATGTCTTTTCCTCTTTTTACAATACTTTCAGAGTCTCTCAGCAATGTCCAAACTCAAAAACAATCAGTTTGACTAAAGGGCTTCCTTGTGTTCTGATGCAATCTCTTGCAAATAATATATCTGATAAACTTGCTCTATTTCCAATCTCCTAATGCTCAGGGGAGCGCTTTTTACAGGAAATATGTCTTTCCTTAATGTCTGTTTATTGGTATCTTGGATTCGCACCCAAACGATAAATCAGGCTAGTTCTTATTGTCATAAATTATTTGAAAGACAGAGCTCTGTTTTGTTTCATTTAAGCGATTAATCTTTCTTTAACTTGAAATTAAGTTACCTACTTGAAACTATCAGAAGAACCAAAACTGTGTTTTTTCACCTTTCTTATTTTCTCTCTCTTACAGGAAATACATGATCATCAGCAGAAGGCAGAAGAGGAGAGCTGGGACTCCGCAAGAAGTCGACCAGAGGTCGAGGATCACCGCTACTCAAATTTAAGCTGTCCGGAGGATGAGAAATGCTGGAACTTGACTTGAAGCTGGTCGGAGAACAAGGAACAATTGAACTCGACAGGAGGCAAGCTGGAGAAGGAGAAACTTGACTTGCACTGGAACTCGACTGGAGGTAGGCTGGAGGACAAGGAACCTGACTTGACTGGAAACAGGTGAGCAGAGCAATAGGTACGAAGCCAAGAAAGCCCTCAGACTCACAAGCATCCTTAAATAATAAAACGTGCATATGTGCCTTTTGCCAGTTGATTGCTTGTTTTAAGGAAATGAGCAAGCAATTATCCTCCTGATTGCGGCACATGTTCAATGCAGATCGAATTGTGAGGAGCACATGTTTTGGCAGCTACAGTTGGAGCAGGTGGAATACAATGTGCATAATCAACAAGCATTGGTTATAATAGACAACACATTTAACAAGCATTGGTTATTGCAAACTTGATATTGAAGGCTGTAATGAATATATCCGAATATGTCTCAATGTAGCAAGCAACAGCATCTTACTGTACTCAAGCTCTTGGGTGTGCTAGTGTACCCACAACACTTGGCCTTGGACAGAGATCGAGAGCCCAGCTCCCAACTGCTGTATGTTTTTATAGACCCTGAAATTTCCACAAATATGACAGTGAGCCATGGAAGTGTCAGTCAGACATCTGCATGATTGCCTGTGGTGTCAACGTTCTGGTCATGACTTGATGTTGTACAACAAATGTTGATCATGGGGCAGGAGGTGAACCTATTTGTCACAGAACACAAGGCAATCCACAATGTAAACAGTGGACCTGCTCCAAGTCACAGTGCCACTCTGTCTTGAAACAGTGGGCCACTCCTTTGCCAAGTCAAGATCATGCTCCAAGTTTTCATGGTAAGTTGAATTTCCCACCATAAGCAGAGCAAGCAGGACTCATCTCCACTCTTATGTGAGGGACAAGTCATGTAGCCTGCGCTTTAAAGATCCAAGGCTGGTCCAGGCAGGTCCTGATGTTCCTGAGCATGATTGGCCCCACAGTAGAGAGAGGACTTTAAAGAGAACATGCTGTATATTTTCAAAGCAATTCTGTCTACTTCTGCAACACCTATGAGTACTATAGAGACACAGGGGCCAGAGTTGGCCATGCCCTTATCCATTGTGGACTGACCCCATTGGGCCTCTTCCTTGCTCCTCTCTGGTGCCAGAGACTACGCTGTTCCTGATTGCTTTGGTGTCAAGCCAGCCTCAAGTGACGTCCACTCTAAATCTGGTTCAGAAACCCATTTCCTATCTGAAGCTAATGAGAGTCCCTGCTAGCCCATACCTCATTGTGAAATAACCAAGGCATGCCCTCCAACCTTGGATGGTCGACAGCCTCTTCCTGGATGCCACTACTTCTTGTGGCTAAAGACCCAGTTCACTGGGATTCAGATGAGATTTAATGGCTCCTAAATGTTCTGAAGGATGAGGGTGATGATGAGGAAGATGACAACTTGACCTCCCCTCATTTTACTGATGCTGGACTGTACTTAGATTTACAAAGTGCTAATGGCTTAGAAACGTTTTGTGAAACAGAGGTTTTATTCTTCACCAGGTCCCCCAACTGAGGAAACTCCCTTTTTCGTACTTGTTGCCCATAAAGCTCCAGACATACTAGACATCCAGTCTCCAATAATGGAAAATGAAGCCAATCTTGTAATGGTGGTCTTCAATCCTGGGCCTGCTACCACTGAGTCATTATTACAATTTTATGAGGCCCTGAAGAACACCTTGATGGTGTGGATGAAACAGTGGTCTCCCTATTATTTGCAAAGTAGTAGAAAACATAGGCCAGCTCTTGCACACCTGGCAATTGTAATTGCACACCCGGACAGCGAGTCAAACCTCATTAACACATTTGGCAACAGACTGTCCTCTTCCACCAGCTTTGGCCTTCGGTCTCAACTCTGTCATCTGTGATGATACACAGAAGCCCTTTGGGACACAGCCAGTGAGTACTTTCTGGCCACCCTTGATGGATTCAAAAACACCCTTGTCCAAACAATTTTGGTGCAAATAGGATGCTCCAAAATGTGTATTAGTGACCAACCTTGACACAAAAGACTGTGTGGGCCATTCCATGGGAAACAGTGTCTTGATCAGAACTCATGCCTGGGTGTGTGCAGCAGGGTTCTACAGTATCATTAGGACAACCCTTATGGACATGCATTTTCTTTGTTCCAGATTTTGTGGGAAAGGTTAACACTGCTGTGGGGTGTTTCAAAGTTTCAAAAAAGCCATGTTAAAACCTGGTCCTTCGGCCTACTCTCACTGACCTGTCAGTTCACCAGCAGTACAGAAAATTCAGAGCATAATCACAAGACCTTGCCACTAAAAAAAGCATTAGCAGCCTATACATTGGCAAGCCCAAACCTTTTTGAGACCCGAGGGTGTGGTGGTAATGGACTTTGAGGCGATGACAAAGCCAACAATCTTCACCTTCCTCCTTACCCTAAGCTATTGCAACCAAGCCCTCCCGTGGCCATGCTCTGCCCACAGGGTACAGAATTAGATTTTTTCTACCCTGCTGCAGAGCTATAACATCAGGTCACAGGGTTCTGCAAATCGTTCAGAGAGGTACACCTGCTCTTCATATCTTTCCACCCTTACATCCCATCTGTTTTCAGTCACACTTCTGAGGATCATGCTACCATCCTTCTGCAGAAAGATCAACCACTTTTGGCCAAAGCGGCCATAGAGATGGTCACAGAGGAGGAAAAAAAGTAAAAGGTGTTACTCATGCTATTTTCATAGTGGCTGAGAAAAATGGAGGGCGTGTGCTGATTTTGGATCTTTGCCCCAAACTCCTTCCTACAAAATGACAAATTCAAGATGCTGACAATCACCCTTGCCCTGGTTTTGGTGATTGGATGATGTCTTTGGACCTGCAAGACGTGTACTTTGATGTGCGTGCCATGCAGTCTTGCAGATGCAGCCTTCGGTTTGTAGTGGGGATTCAACATTTCCAGCTTTCTATCCTTCAGCCTCACCTTTGACCCAAGGGTATTTACAAAAGAAATGGCAGTGATCAAGACCCATTTTCTGAGGCTTTCCATACTCCTGAAGACAGGCTTGCCACCGTCAGTCATGGATCACCTCTAGACCCTTCTTTTATCTTTGGGGTTTTCTAGCAGTGAGCCCAAATCCCATCTGATGCCTGCACAGAGGATTCCCTTCATGGGTACCATTCTGGGCACAATGGCATTCAGTGTTTTCTCCCCCCCCCCCAGCTTGTTTGTGATATTAAGGATGTGAGCATGATGTATTGAGCTCAATCCCTGATTTTGCAATGCATGGTTAAAAGGCTTCTTGGACTCCTGGCCTCATGCATTCTTATGGTCCCCCAGGCACGTTGCACATCTGGGCCTTGGAGTGCATCCTTTGTCCTCAGTGGGCACAACACCAAGGCGGCCTGTCTAACAACACCTCTTCCTTGAAGGAGAAAGCCCAGGACCTTCAGTGAAATAGATGGACGCCAATCTGGCACGAGGCAGGCTTGCAGTAGTGACAGATGTATTGGCTCTGGGCTGGGACAGTCATCTAGGAGAATTGGAAATCAGGGGCCCTGGTCCGCAGTGGAAAGCTCACCAACAGCCTGCACTTTCAAGTGTTGAGACTGGGTAGTGCAAACTGAGCGGTTCCAATTTACCTGCTGAAGGGATTAGGAATATTTACCTGTATTCCATCACATTATAAACTATCATAAGGGAACTCTAAAGGATGTGCATTTTGACATAATAAGGAAAGATGTTGCATGAGAGGAGCAACAAGAGGAGACAAATGTAACAAACCAATCAACTGAGATATATGTGAATGTAAGAATATTATGACCTGCTCCATCACGCATAGATATGTCAACTCAAGTCCAAAGAATCTGGTGGAAAGAAAAGCAATTTACTTGAACCAGAGGCAGATTGTAAGGGCGGCTCGGTACAGAGATGAAACCAGATTAAGGATTGATCACCCTGAAAACACTGATTTGTGGCAATGAAATAAAATAAGGCCATAATCTTAAAATAATATCTCTCCTAATCTTCATATTGTCACTTTTAATGGAAACAGATGAAAAGCTCTTTCGGTTGGAGTACACATTGATTTTGTTTAGGCATGTTATAAGAGTTGTTTATTTGAATTGTGAGGACATAAGCCATATGTGTTTCAAATAGATGTACATATCATGAATGAATGCAGTTTGATGCAATAATTTTATATGTGTGCAAAACACAAGTAGGTTTACAGTGAAGTTTACGATAGTTACTTTTACTTTAACAAGTCAGCTCCAACAGTCGTACCATCTTTCACACACTTTTTGAGTTTCCATTTGTAAAGCAATATCCAAATAAAGCTTCACTTTTCCCTTAGCAATTATAGCCCATTTACTTGTAGAATCATAATCTTTTGTTAGCCATTGGCTTCTGGGATTCAGTTTCATTTATATTCTAGTTAGCACAATACAAATAGGGTATGTTTCCAGAATTACATCATTATCATCACAATTTGAGGAATTATAGACTTAAAATTTAAGAGTCGTTAGGCTAGAGAGGAAATCCATCAGGGTTCAGGTGCCAGATATTTGCTTAGTAGTGGCATCCCACACCTGGTCGCCCTCCCGGATCCCAAAAACTCAGACTACACCAATTTCACTTCTGTGGAAGAATTGAGGCCACAGTTTATTTGGTAATTTTTGACTTACAAGTGATCCTTCCATCGCCATTTCATTTTATTCAAAGAGCTTTTGCCCTCCTTTTATGGCCTCCAAGCACTTTGCCCTACATTCAGTGCCAGCCAGTCTGCCCCAGGTGCCCTATCACCTTGGGTGTAACCATTCATTAACATTCAGGGCAAGCGTCTGCTTCCAGCCCCAACCAGGTGACATTCAACGAGCCTGTGCCCTCCTTGTCACGGCCCTCAAGCGCTGTGCCCTACATCCAGTGCCGGGCAGTCTGCCCCAGTGCCCTATCACTTTGGGTGTAACCATTCATTCGCATTTTGGCAAGCGCCTGCTTCCATCCCCCACTGGGTGACCTTTCACTTCCGGTGCAACCAACTCAGTTCCTTCCGGCTAAGCATGTGCTTCCACCTAAGTCCACTGCTATCAGGAATCTGTCCCTGAGTGTGTTTAGTCTCCTTTTGACCACACTATATCCCCTCAGGATTGAGCCTCTATCTAGGACCTCCTGGGGATGTTCTCGACAATAACACCTCCGTGGCATCCATGGTCCTGGCCAAGTCAACACAAAATTCCTTCATAATCTCAAACAAGTCGCACCTACTCATAGTCGGGAGGTCGTTCCCACCCAAGTGGATGATTAAGCTGTATGTTTTTTCTTGCCCGGGTTTGGCATGTATGAACGAGCCTTTCAATTCTTTCCACTTTAACCCAGGCTTTCCGAACCATTCAACCCTTGTGCACTGGGACAGGAATATTGCATTCCACCCACTGTTGCCAGCTCTTTCCACTGTCCTGGACACGTAGAGGTTCCTGAAGACCCACACAGTTTGCATTCTTTGACTCTGGCTGCCCATTCCCACCTATCTCAACTGTTGGCTTTTGCTGCTTTTACTCTCCCCTGCCAGGTTATTCGCCTCCAGGGCCACCACCTTTGCTATTGGTGATCACCGCCCTCTTCTTGTTGTTAGTGGACTCCTACCTCTATTACTTCCTACAGCGGAAACCAGCACTTTAGCATTCATGGCAATATCAACCTGGCCACTGCCTCTGCACCATTTGTCCTCCCAACATCCCGACCACCGCTGCCATACCCCCGTATCTCCCGCTAAACACCACCACACACTTAGCACCCCATGTCTTCCTTTTGTTTTCTTTCTCAATCCTGTTTGTCACTCCTGGTGCCCCAACAGATGGCTTGGTGTGCCGATGCTGTCTGCCTTTTGTAGAGACCTTTATAGCAACTTCTGGACCGTCTTGTTGCCTCAACATGTCTTGCCCCGGAGTGTGCACACTGGGAAGGGGGAAGAGGGAGCCGGAAGGGCCCCCTCAAAACCCCCACCCACCCCAGCCCCCGACACACTGTCTTGTACACCCACCCTGAGGCAAGAGGGGCCAAAGGATGGAATCGCTCACTGCATCTCTATCTTTGGTAGTATTGGAGCTAGTATGTTTATCGACTTGGCTTTATGGCATTTCTGATTCCTGGGCTTAGAAACCCTGGTTGATCTTTACACTAATTTAATTAGTATACTCCGTATCAGTTGTGGCCGCAGCCCCAATACGTCCCAATGAACCAGCCTGAATAATTGGTGGCCACAAAGAAAGCCATGATATATTCCACCGAATGCTTCACTGAGCTACACAATGGAACACGCAATGATAGCAAAGAAGAGAAGGCAACCTACTACATTGCTACCTCTTTCTGAAATAACTCCTGCTATTGAAAGCTCCTGTCTTCCTAACAAATTTAACAATGCTGCTTACATTCTTATTCTTTTCTTTTTATTTACAAAAGGCTTTGCAGTGCCTGGATGTGTTTGCTGCACACTTCAGTAGCCCCCAACACGTTACACACCGCTCCATGAAAGCACTCCCTGCTTATTCCCATGCATGTTGATTTTTTTTCTCTTCTCAGGTAACCCAAAGCTCTAATATATGAAAGGTCAAATAGATACCCCTTTATTGCCTTATTACACAAGGGAATCCTGCAATTTGTATAACTTGCAGTGACCTCGCTTCAACCGCGTAATCATGGCTAATTAGCCATTGCGCTAAAATGTTTGTTCTTGTGTTAGTGAAGCTGGCAGCACTTTCCCAAATCATAAAGGTCTACATGAAACTACCTTGCCTCTTTGTTCCTATTACTGAGATACTCTTTTTGAATTTCTTAGAGACTTTAAAATATCTTGCGTGATGTGTGTTGTTTCATTCAATTTGCAAATATTCTCTGTGCTTTCATACTTGTCTTCTTAATGCACATGTGTGCCCCATGACAGGCCAGTCTGCCAGATCTCCCCTGACCACCTTTTTACACTTTTATATACTGAAAACTTGGCCCAAGGGCATTGAAGCACTTTACATTAGCACTAAATTACTGTGTGCAAGATCAAATTCACTTTTTTAGCGTGCGGCTTTTAGGCAGAGTGGCCTTAAGCAAAGATGTTCTTCTACTGACAGCAGGACTCAAACTTGGCATCTCAGATAGAAAAACAGCAGCTCTTGCCATGAGGCCACATCAACCCCTCTCCTTGCATCACCTACATGTAAGAGGTACAATAGGAGCATCAACAGTACATGTCCCCTCCCACACAAAACAGGGACAACAATTGTTTTAGAAATACAACCTAAAGCAGCAGCAGCCGTTCATGCTTCGTACACTTCATGAACCCTGGAAGCACTGACAGGTGTGCACAGTTCCCATTTGCCCATACCCCCAGAACTGGCAAAGCAGATGAAAAGTTGTGCATGATCCCCTCACCGTTCGAGCAGTTACAACGCTAGTAGATGCAGTGTGCCCTACCTATGCTCCGAAAAGGCACAGCTCCAAAAGAGCACCCACTCCTCACACCCTGAATAAAAAGTGGGTCGCATCGCATGTCCAATGTCACTCTCTCTTTCTTGTAACATGCTTCAAAGCCTATACCAGAAGTATTAAACGCTATATAAATGCACATACAATACAATACAATACTGTTCTTCCTTTCTGCAATTGCTGTGTATACATCCTCCCTGCTGTCCCCTCAATAACTCTTCTTGCACATTATTACTCCTAAATAACTGATTTTATCCCCTCCTATTAGAATTAGTCCATCTCGAGCCTCGCCCTCTATCCTCTTGGACAATTTATTAGAGTGTTTAGCACCTCTATTTACAGCTGTCCAGTAGAGTTATGAGCAGTGCCCTTTCATTATCATTGCTCAAATATGCTCTGCTTTCATTTTACGTTGCTGCCACATACTTGTTTCCCACACCACACTTGAGTAGAAAAACCATGCTGTTATTACCATTTAGCCCAGACTCGGTGTCATCACAGGGTCATGCCCTTTTGAAGATGAGCAGCTTCAAGGGGGGAGGTACACTTCCTTGGAGAGTTTGCAGACTACATTAAATGGCTATTAAACTATATGCTGAACTTCCAGAAGCAGCAATATGCAAAACAAGCAAAAGCTCAATATGGTGTACTCCAGCCCAAATAGTAGTAGAAGAAATCTTGAACAAGCATTCGGCTTGCTGCAGAGAGGGCGACAGAGAAGCAGAGTTCCCAGAGCTGGGGCTCTCGCAACTGTGGGTGCGCCTCGGGAGGAGGAGGAGGTTGGAGGTATTCAGTTTCTCCCCTACCCCACCCTAACCCCCGATGCCGTGCTATGCAAACCCACCTTGAGGCAAGAGGGCCAATCAATGTGCTCATCCTACTTTAAGTGTATCTGTTGGATCTGGCCCTTTTTGCCAGGTCATCCATAACGTTTTGCCTCCTTTCTCCTCTTTTTTCTGACCAGTTTTTGTTGGCTTTAGGACTCTGGGAACTTTACCACTGCTAACCAGTACTAAAGTGCATATGCTCTGTGTAAATTGAATTGGTGATTGGTTTATCCCTGATTGGCATATTTGATTTACTAGTAAGTCCCTAGTAAAGTGCACTAGAGGTGCTCGGAGCCTGCAAATCAAATGCTACTAGTGGGCCTGCAGCATTGATTGTGCCACCCACATGAGTAGCCATGTAAACATGGCTCAGACCTGCCACTGCAGTGTCTGTGTGTGCAGTTTTAAACTGCCAATTCGACCTAACATGTGTACCCACTTGCCAGGCTTAAACCTTCCCTTCTCATATATGTACGGTACCCCTAAGGTTAGCCCTAGGTAGCCCCATGGGCAGGGTGAAGTGTATGTTAAAGGTAGGACATGTATTGATGTGTTTTACATGTTCTCACAGTGAAATACTGCCAAATTCGTTTTTCACTGTTGCAAGGCCTATCTCTCTCATAGGTTAACATGTAGAATGTCTTTAACTATCCTTAAAGTGCAGTTTCCTTTTGGGAGCAGATAGCGATGTGGAGGTCGGGGTCTTCGAACTAACAATTTAAAAATACATCTTTTGGTAAAGTTGGTTTTTAAATTGTCTGTTTGAAAATGCCACTTTTAGAAAGTGGCGATTTTATTACTTAAACCATTCTGTGATTCTGCCTGCTTGAGTATTCCATGTCTTAGTCAGACTGACAGTTGGACTATTTATGAATCTCCACTAGACAGTGACACAAAGGGAGCTGGGATGTAACCTGCATATCCTGATATGCCATCTGGGCTATAGTGGAGTTAGGAGTGGTTACTTACACCTGATAGGGCTGTGGCTGCCCTCACACATTGCAGTCTCTAACCTCCTGGTGTGTGTCTGGGGCCAGTCCTTGACAAGGCAGGATCTTCTGAACAACAGAGACTTTCCTTTTGAAGTTTGCCTACTTCAAAGACAGAATGGGGTATAAGTAGTGGAACAAAAACCCCAGATTTTCAGATTTCTTCTGGAACCAAGAGGAACCTCTGCCAAGGAGAAGAACTGCAGAGCTGGAGGAGGAGTACTGCCCCTTTGCCTGTGACTGTGCTTTGCTGGGTTGGCCTGCAGTTGCTGCAGCTGCCTCAAAGAGGACAAAGATTGGACTTTGTGGTATATTCCTGCTTGTGGATTGTCGCCAAGGACTTGAAACTGAGCTTTTGAAGTCTCAGAGCCATCAAAGACTTCATCTGCCAGCACTTGTACTCTCTGCTGAGACTCCTGCCCTACCAAGTGGTGCCCTATCCAGTTCCTGGGCCCCTGAAAGGTGAAGCTGGTAGAACAAGGACTAACCTCCACGCACGTGAAGCCGTGCGGGGAAGATTTCGACACACCACCTGCAACGCAGCTGTAAAAATGATGCGCCACCCACCTCATGGCTGAAATCGACGCACCACCAGCATCGCTGCTGGGAAATCGATGCATCACCTGCATCGCGGCTGGAGAAACGACACAACACCCGCTTGCGGCTGATTAAAACGATACAAACCCCACACAGCGCGGTTTTCCATCACCGTTTGGACGTATTTCTCATGCATCCTCGCTGGGTGTCAAAATCAACAGGAACCTGCATGGGTCCGAGGTACCCTGTCCAGAAAGCGCCGCACGGCCTCACTTGTGAGTGAGAAAAATGGCGCATCGCTGGCTTTTTTGACGCACGTGCATCATTATTTTTGTCGCAAACCAGGTACTTTGTGTAATAACAACATTTCCATTGCTTTCTATAGAGTCAGCATCTATTATTTTCAAAAATAATAACTTTACTTATGTATGTTAGATTTTTGTTGTTTTGGTCTTGTTCGATTTAGATAAGTATTGGCTATTGTTCTAAACGGGTGTGGTGACCATTATGTAATGTTTTCTCTGTATTAGTGTGTGTTTTGGTTCAAATACTGCACACATTGCTTTTGAGATAAGCTTGACTGCTTGTGCAAAGTTACCAAGGGGGTGTGCAGGGGTTATCCAAGTGTGTATCTCCTTTACCCTGTGTAGAGTGAGGGCCGTTGCTTGGACAGAGTGCAAACTGACGGTCAACCAGAGACCCCATTTCTAACAGTATCCTTTGATGCATTTGTGGTAGCCCCATAAGTATGTTTGATATACAGTTGTACGTATGATTGATGGCATCCATCTAAGCCATGCGAAGCACCAGGCAATGCTACAAACTGTGCTACCATACCTAAACCTGCACTAATAGCACAGGTAAACCTTGTGATTGTATCTTAATTGCCCCTGCTAGGGATGTGGTATCTACATCCCAAAATAGGGTGCCTTCACATGCCGATTTTAAAGAAATGCTTGCATTTTGAGACACAGAGACTCACTCAGCAGCGCCTGCGCATTTACTGCTTCCGTTTTGAGCAGCAATATTGAGGGGGTGAAGGGGTTTTTAGATTTCAGACTCCAGCTGGGCCCATCACAAAGTTTAAATTTAAGGGGGCCATTAGGCCTCCTTTTGTTTCACCCTTCTGGGAGCTATCGGAGCCCACACCCAGATGCCGATGCAAGGGAAGGGAAACAAAGGCACTCAGCTTGTTATCATCACTTCATCAATAATTGAGAGGCATGCTCATTAGGTTGTTCAATCCCCGTATATGAAATATGCATGTACTGTATGAATGTCAGATGTGTGGGTCTGTTCCATTCTTTACACGCTTAATACTTTAAATACCACTATTTTATTTTATTTCTTTTACTGCAGTACTGCTCCCAATGGAGGGAGTCAAATCGCCTTACATAAAGCGTTCATAAAATACATTGGCAAACCTATAATGTATCCATGTACAAAATGTGTTACTTAAAACAGTGAAGGTTACCAGGTGTAGGAGTCAGATGCCCTTTATAGATCACTGTGCTATGTTAGAAGGATTACAATTTATGAACTGTGAGTAACAAAAGGATCTCGGTGTCAAAAGCAGTAACTCGCCTACCCCGCTCCATAAAATAAAAATCTGTCATCTGCATGATGTGCACCCTCCCCCTCATCATCCTTGACCAGTTTGGGTTCTGCTTCCTGGGGGTGGCCTCCACTATGGTCCAGCCATATCCCCCACCCATTTGGATGGTGGGGGGGACCAAAGGGCATTGAGGGGGTTTTTCAATATTTTTTAGGACAAGGTAAAAGGCTGTTGTAATGCCGCCGCAGCATAGCTTTCACTGTAAAATTTACTCTTTAAAAGCAGAACTGAAGACTTATTGTACTAAAGGCTTCTGGAGTTTGGGTTGTGATGACGCAGAAATGAAGGTTTTACATTTATTAGTGCATAAACGTAGTGCTGCAATAATCAAGTGTGACTTTAACCGAACTAATAAAGATTGTACGGGGACAAAATGTGCCCTCAGAGTAGTTCGCCAACATTTATAAGCGTGCTTTATATAACGTGATGTATTAGAATTGTACTAATCTGACATAACCGTAAACGTGTGACATGATTTGCTTGTTTGAAATGTTTTAACTTAGCATAACTTTAGTGGAGGCTTCGGCCTAGTTGCCTTGTCTCACGATTTAGATGCTCGTGTTTTTCTAATGTGCTAATAAACGTGTATTCCTGCTTGAAGCTGTACTTTTCCAGTGAGATCGGTTCACATGCTTATCTTTAAGGTTTCGTGCCAGCCTGGCATCTTCTTCTTTGCTCCAAGGTCAATCTGCAGGTGCGGACAATGGAAGCTCTGAAAGTGAGTTAATTGGTAAAATATGTTGCAACTTACGTACCCGACTCCAAGGATAATGTATGCCTAGGTAGAAGCTTGAGAACTGTTGTTTTTGATTGGACAATTTGAAGCCAACCTATGAACCCTCCAATGGAAGCCCCTACTGGATTTGAACTGTTGTTTATAAAAACCTGGTGCACAAGAAGAAAGCAGCCATTACCAGCTCTTTTTAGCGATTAGCTATTGGACATTATTGCCCATTGCAGCCATTATGGCCCATCTTGCTGACTTCGTCATTTAGCCATCTTCTACGATGCCAATTGATGTTCGATGCCATTTTGAATGAGACTTTGATGCTTTCTCTAATCGAGAGAAAGAGACTTTAAATAATTCTCGCCTTAGAGACTTTAACTTTGATTCGTCCCTTTGCATGAAGTAGTAGTTCATCTTGCCGCCGTGAGGCAATTGCCCCGTCCACCCTGCCCCTTTGCCCCGTCCCATGCTGATCGAAAACGGTACCTGTGAGACGAAGACTTCCTTGAATGCTGATTGAATTTGGTAAATATGAAAGGAAAAATGTACAATTGCATTGTGTTTCTTTTTAGGTAACCAACTGCTGATTTTGATAAGAGCCCTAGTTAGGAGTTTTCAAAATTAATGTTACTAAATTGTTTTTGCATGAAGTCCCACATGCCGATGCTAATTTGAGGTTAGATGAGGATTTCTTTTGTTGCACGATGCAATTTGAGACCTTGTTATGCTGACTAATGCATGCAATTAGCTCATTACAGATTATAGTTTTAGTGATCTGAGTTGCTATTATCGAATGCATTGTTATTCAAATGTTGCATAGATTGCATCTTTTCCGCTGTTATGGACAGCTATTAATGTTCATTTACATATATCATTTGGTGTTGAGACACATTTATATTGTGCTAGCTTTGTTAATATTGGGAAATAAATTCATTAATTTTGAATAAACTGGTGTGGTTATTCATGGCCGAAAGGTCATGGTTCGCCGAAATGTTTTCTGGATTAATTGTTAAGTGTTATGTTGATCAGGGCATTGCTTATGTTCGTTATTGATTATTGATTAGATTAAATTGATTGATCTCGGGTGAAGAGAGTCCCACTTGGTCAAAAGATTCATCGACCCAAGAGCGTCCAAATACAGGTAATTTATTAGGCTGGAACGCTCTATCAGTAGATGGTAGCAGAGGACGGTTACGCCCTTTGGGACCCCGCTCGAGAGGTATATGGTGTTGAATTAGATTTTTCTTGGGTAAAACAGATTGAGAAAATGATGATGGACTAAGTCCCCCGTGACTTTCCCGGGATCTCGGAGCTTGCGAATGGAAAGAATGGAGGTGTGAAATCGGCGTTGGCGGTACTAGTGACGGTATGAGTGAAGTCAGGGTTTTGCGCTTGCACAGCTTATTGCCGCAGATTGTTTGAAAAGGTTGCGAGGATTTTAGAGAATAGCGGAGGTGCGACTCCGAGTGTGAGAGTAGGGAAGTCGTCGAACTTCATGTGCATGTGGCGCTTTGTGCAGAAAAAGGTCCTCGTGGTTGTTGTTGTTGAGACGGGCCCTGCGAGGTCAAGAGACTCCGGAGTATGTTGAAAAGTGTATGAGACACTTGTTTTATGTTGTGGTCTGGTCGGTTTAATAGGTTGACCGGGCGTGGTCAACGAGTCGGTACGTGTGTTAAGGGAGTGAAAGAAAACTTCGACTTCGGGCTTTGACAAATTCTAAGTGCACTAGAATAGATCATTGACAAGTTGAGAGCAGAGTCTGCGGGTCAGATTTGCTTGCGAAAGTGGGGACCGAGAAAGATGGAATAACTGCCGAGGCTAGTGAAAAATCCCTAAGGTCCTGAAGCGATTGTGTTACCCTTCCTGTAGTAAACCGACAGATCTGTTTTATTATTATTTGGTTGCTCGCGATACATGCTAGAAGTTGTTACGAGAGGAGCTGAGTGAAGGAGGACAAGCCGCAAGGCTTTGTCAGCCGCAGTGTGTGTGAGTGTGATGTCACTAGGAGCCGCGCTGGGATAGGTTGGTTGTAGAGAAGGGTCGCGCACGGATTGGACGCAGTCCGTGGGGCTCGATTGGAAGGGGAAAGGCAAGCGAAGAGTATTCCGGGAATTAAAGTCACTTATTGATTACAAACTTTGTGAAATAAAAAGACGAGAAAATGAAATTTTTTAAAGCATTACAGAGTGCGATGAAGGGGGAGTCTTACATTAAAGCGAGCGTAGGAGAGGAGACGCCACCCGAAGGTACACCAGCTTACATTGTAATGGAGGAAAGGGGGGTAGCTCCGTGCCTTTGGCTAAAGCAATGGCACAAGCTGACAGAGAAACATGGGAGCGTAGCGTTCCCGATCCATGGGACATTCAATATAAGGATCCTAGAGAATTTGAGATTCGCGATGTACGACATGAAGGTACCTCCAAGGCCAGCACAGTTTGAGGCTCTAGCGATTTGGGAACTAATGGCTAGACAGCAACAACAAAAGAAGTTCGAGACCAGGATAAGAAAGGCAGAAAAGACACTAGCGGACGCTAGGTGGGATAATACACAGAAGGTGTGGAGGTCAGATATATTGCAGGGGATAAAATTGTTTCCCGCAATTACTAAGGAAGAAGAGGCGACAGGCAAGAAAGCTACCTGTAAGACAAACAGGAGGTGTTCCAAAGATAGAGAGGATGAGGAAAAGTTAAGGAGAGAAGAGGAGTTAGAGGATGAGGAGTTAATCATGCAATTGCTGAACGACCGTCCACCACCTTATGCAGAGAGTGGACAAGGTCCAAGTACCAGTTCTGCCCCTCCGGCACCGGTACAGAATAATGAAACTCCGAGTTCAGGAACGCCATCGGGATCTAAGGACCCGAGTTTACTGTTCACCCCGCAGATACCGCAGGTTAGGAGAATATATCCAGATGTGCCTATATTGAAAACAGCAGAAAATTATCAGCCGCAGGTCCCAAGGTACTACAGCAGTGACAACAGTACGGGAATGATTCTAGATCCAACCGTAATGGGAGTACAGAATGGTCGCAACTCAACATTGGCACAAGCTGAATCAACCCAGTTTTTGATGCCTCAAAAGCAGATGCAGGGGGGAACCGCACATGCTCAGATGACGGGGAGTCAGATGGGCATGCCGGCAATGATGACCCATAGTGTGGGAATGAACATGCCTCAGAACATGGGGAATGGACAGAACCCAGATGCGATATCCCTACCCATTACTGTAGGTCCACCGGTACCTTTGTACATTCAGCCTAACTCGGGTATGAGCGGTCAAGGATCAGTGGTGCAGAATGGGACGGAAAGGAGGTGCATAGAAAACAGTCCAGAGACAACTCCGATAGCGGCTCTGCCAACTGGATCTGGGTCCTTGATGGAGTTTAGTCCCATATGTGCTCAGTCAACAGTGGTGAGGTCGAGTCCCCCACTGATGATACCGCTATCATCGAACACTGAAAAGTTGCCGCAACCATCAATGGCAGTCGATGTGAATGCTACACTGATGGGGTTGAATGCGCAACAGCTGACACAGTGGTTCAACAGTCTGAATTCCACACAAAGCTCAGCCAGTGGGAAGGGAGAAGACTATCTGAATAGGGTCAGGTTGAACATGGAAGCACAAGAATTGGTGGAAGGGACTATGGGGGTGAATAGGTTAGAGTCCTACTCGGAAGAAGAGCTGAGGTATCTATGTCCCAGGATTACGAGAGAAGTGAACAAGGTACATAGAAGGTTGCAAGAAATAGCTGACAAAAATGGGGTTGAGATAGACAAGACAAAACACTTGAGCAGGAGCTATAGATTGGATTTCGGGACCATAGACTTTGAACACATGAGGTCAGCAGGCATGAAAACGCACCTTAGAGAATTGCTGCAGAGTGCACAAGTGTGGAGGTGCTTAGACAAATGGGAAAGCAGATGGGTAAAGAAAAAGGAAAAGAGGAAAGACAGTGTCCCAGAGCACAACGATAAAAGACCACAGAGTAGTGATGCAATAACCATGTTACCAATGAGGGAGACAGCAGGGGGAAAATTAATACATGTACCGTGGCACAGAAGCGACATTCAGTCTTTTATGGATGATTTTCCCAAACTGAGAGAGAAACCGATTGAATGGTATCAACAGACTGATAGGTTTGTGAAGTTTGCGAAATGTCTTTGGGAAGACCTGAACACCCTCTTTGAGATTGTGGTTCCGGCAGATTTGTGGGAAGACTGCAAAAGGGCTGTAGGTTGGCCGACAAGTGAACCAGAGAGAGACAGGGATACGGGTGCACCATCACCTATGGTGATGAGCTTGTACTATAAGGTGATTGAGCATTTGAAGACGAAGGTTGCCCCGAAAAATGTGGATTGGCAGAAGATTGATCGAACTGCCCAAAAGGCTAAAGAGTCGATTCATGGTTACTATGAGAGGTTGTTGAAGGCGTTCAAGAACTACAGTGGCACGGAAACAATAGAGGCGAAGGACATGCTTCATTTTGTGTTTAGATTTGTGGAAGGGCTGAGACCAGAGATAAGTCAGATGATAAAGACGCATTTGATTTGTTGGCAGTCGAAACCTATAGATGAGGTGTTGAATTATGCGAAATACTGTAGCGACGAAATTGAAGTGAAGCAGAAAAGGTTGAAAGAGAAAGTGATGGTGATGCAACTTAAAGCAGCTCAGACAGGTCTGCAAGGGTTGCAAGGGTTCCAACAGCAGATACCGCAACCGCAGCCGCAGGGAAATATGGTGTTTCAGCCACAGGCGAGAGGCAGAGGCAGAGGAGGCTTTGGGAATAATGGTCTGGATTTGAACACTGTTGTGATTCCAAATGGTGTGCAGGCAATGAAAAAGGTGATGCCGTGTCACATGTGCGGAATAGTCGGTCATTGGAAACGCGAGTGTCCGATGGTGGTGCAGGAAGGTGCAGGTGTTGGTCAGCAAAACAATGATGTCAATGCATTCCAGACAATGAGGGGACCGAAAATGAGAGGTCCAAACCCAAATTTTCAGACCATAAATCAGCTGCAGGGATTACAGCCCATGCAGCCGCAGCAGATGCAGATGCCCCGTATGCAGATGACGCAAATGCAGCCAATGCAACAGCAGTTTCCCATGGTACCTAATCAGCAAATGCAAATACCTTTGGCACCAGCGAGTCAGCAGCAAGTGATGGTTCCTCCACAGGTCTCGGGTCAGGTGATGAGTACAAATGGCACCGTACAACAGTTCCCATTACACAGTGAGAATGGAATAAACAATGTATGGGAGAGTGAAAGTTCAGATGAGGAGGGAAATTGTGTGCTTGCAGCATCCTTGGAAGTTGATCAAAAGGGTCCATATGTGGAGGGAAGAGTTATGGGTCATAGTGTTTCATTCTTGGTTGACACAGGAGCCACACGTTCAACTGTTAGGAGCATTGAAGTACCAAATTTGCCACTCTCAGGGAGAACAGTTCAAGTAGTGGGAGTAGCAAACAGGCACCTGACGAACCCAATCACAGATCCAGTACCAGTCAGAATTGGTAACTATCAAGGGTTACATAATTTTGTGGTATGTGACTCAAGCCCGATAGCACTCTTAGGGAGAGACCTATTGTGCAAATTGGGATGTTCGATTATGTGTTCGAACGACGGAATTAGAATTCAGACGAGCAGTGATGGGGAAGAAGAGGACAGTGTAGAAGGGGAGGAGATGGAAACTGTCGATGAAGAGTATCCTCTGATTAACCTTTTTCCGATGATAACTGAAGAAGATATTCCAGCTGAATTACGGGAAACAGTAGGAAAGGAAGTGTGGGATATGACAGGAAAAGAGGTGGGATTGATGAAAGGAGTGGAACCAGTGAAGGTGACCGTAAAACCCAATGTAACCTTTCCCCAGACCCCACAATACCACATGGCACAAGACACCCTCATGAAAGTCGCCCAACTCATTGACGAGTTTGTAAAACAAGGAGTACTGAAAGAAGTGTTAAGCAGTCCATGTAATTCACCAATCATGGGACTAATAAAGCCGAGTGGAAAGGTCCGAATCGTGCAGGACTTGAGGAAAATAAATGACATCATAATTAAATGCTGCCCTGTAGTACCGAATCCAGCTGTGATAATGTTTCAAGTCCCTTGCGATGCCGAGTGGTTCTCAGTCATCGACTTGTCACAAGCATTCTTTTCGGTGCCTCTTCATGAGGACAGCCAATTTCTCTTTTGTTTCAAATTCTTAGACAGAGTTTACAGTTGGTGTCGAATTCCTCAAGGGTTTTCGGAGTCACCGTCAATTTTCAATCAGATTCTAAAGAAAGACTTGGAAGCGCTCGTCAACCCTAGTACAGTACATCGATGACTTACTGATTGCATCTAAGACAGAGAGTGGCTGCACAGCCGATACCATTGCTCTACTGAACCATTTGGGAAGGAATGGACACAAGGTGTCGCCTTCCAAGTTGCAGTTCTGTCAGAAGAAAGTAAAATACTTGGGTCATCAAATAGAGAAAGGGTCAAGGAGAATAATGAAGGAAAGAATAACAAGTGTACTTCAAATGAGTCCACCAAAGACAAGGAGGGAGGTGAGGAAGTTTTTGGGGATGGTGAGCTACTGTCGCCAGTGGATTCCCAACTTCTCAACTCTAGCAAAGCCTTTACTGAAACTGACCCAGAAGGATGCCTTGGATGAAATTGAGCTGAAAGGAGATGAGATGGATACTTTTATTGAATTGAAAGAATGCATGTGCAGGGCTCCAGCTTTAGGTATGCCTGATTACACAAAGCCTTTCACATTGTTTTGTCATGAACGTGATGCATGTTCTTTGTCTGTCTTGACCCAAGCCCATGGTGGCATAAACAGACCAGTAGCGTATTTTTCAGCTACTTTGGATCCGGTCGCAGCAGCACTTCCAGGGTGTTTGCGCGCCGTAGCAGCAGTTGGTATCAGCCTCACTCAGAGTGAAGGAATAGTGATGGGACACCCAGTAACAGTCATGGTCCCTCACTCAGTTGAGATACTTTTGACCCGCTACCGAACGCAACACATGACTGGAGCAAGACTCACAAGGTATGAGACAATAATTCTGGGCTCATCGAATGTGCAGCTGAAAAGGTGCACTACGTTGAATCCAGCAACCTTGCTTCCTGGTGAAAATGCTGAAATTGAGAACGCTGAAGACGTCGAGCATGACTGCCTTCAGGTGACTGAATTTTGCACAAAACCTCGACCTGACATTAAGGATACTAAGCTTGATGAAAATGACCAAATAGTTTTTGTTGATGGTTCATGTCTAAGAGATGGGATGGGAATTTTGAAAGCAGGATATGCTGTATGTACTGTAACAGGTGTCTTGGAAGCATCCTGGCTTCAAGGAGTCTACTCCGCACAAGTAGCAGAGCTTGTAGCCCTTACAAGAGCATGCCAATTATCTACATTGATGAAAGTTACCATTTACACTGATAGTCAGTACGGGTTTGGAATTGTGCACGACTTTGGGCAACTATGGTCACAGAGAGGTTTCCTGACCTCTTCAGGGTCCCCAGTGAAAAACGGGGAGAGAATAAGGGAATTGTTACACGCCATTCAGATGCCAGCCGAAATTGCAGTGGTAAAGTGTAGTGCTCATACAAAAGGACAGGACTATGTTTCTCTGGGAAATGCATATGCGGATCAAGTCGCAAGATTTTGTGCCTTGAACTGTATATTGCTCAGGGATGAATGGAATTTGATAGGTGAACCAGAACTCGAACCAGATGAAGCATTTGCCTTGAAGGTCGTGGATACAATGGATGACCTAAAAGCATTACAGAATAGCGTCAGGGAGGATGAAAGAGATTCCTGGATTAAGTCACAATGCACAAAGAGACCAGATGAGTTATGGGTTTCAAATGAGGGAAAATTTGTTTTACCAAATAGTCTCTTATCGCAGCTAGCGCGGTTCTATCATGGGCAGGCTCACCTAGGGAGAGATGCCATGATAAGATTGTTCAAAACTGATTGGTTTAACCCCAGATTCCGTCAAGCTGCAGAAGCAGTTTGCCATCGATGTGTCATTTGCCAGCAGATGAACCCAGGAAAGGGAACGGTTGTGAACATGAGCCACATTGGCAGGGCGAGTGGCCCGTTCAGCAGAATGCAGATGGACTTTATTGGGATGCTTGTGCATGGAGGTCTGAAGTATGTGTTGGTGATTGTGTGCATTTTTAGTCACTGGATTGAAGCATACCCCACACGTAGAAATGACAGCCTTACAGTTGCAAAACTATTGTTGAGGGAGTTGATACCACGTTTCGGATTCCCGATCTCTTTAGAATTAGATAGAGGAAGTCACTTCAATAACGAGGTGATAAAGTTACTTTGCGCAGCGCTGAACATTGAGCAAAAACTGCATTGTAGCTATCGCCCTGAAGCCTCAGGACTGGTGGAACAGATGAATGGTACACTGAAATCAAGAATGGCGAAAATATGTGCATCGACAAATTTGAAATGGCCTGACGCATTGCCTTTGGTGTTAATGTCAATGAGAAACACCCCTGACAGAAAGACTGGATTGTCTCCGCACGAAATTCTCATGGGCAGGGCCATGAGACTTCCTGCAGTTCCCGCAAACACGCTTTTGAATATTACAGATGATATGGTGTTAGACTACTGCAAAGGTCTGGCTGACGTGGTTCGCTCTTTCTCTCACCAGGTTGAAGCAACCACCTTGTCACCGATCCAAGGTCCAGGACAAACACTGAAAGCAGGTGACTGGGTCGTGATAAAGAAGCACGTGAGGAAGTCGTGTCTGGAACCCCGTTGGAAAGGCCCTTTCCAAGTGATCCTGATGACTACTACCGCTGTGAAGTGTGCGGGAGTTCCCAACTGGATTCACGCCAGCCATACAAAGAAAGTGTTGTGTCCCACAGATGAGGAAGTTGAAGCGCTGAAACTGCCAGTACCTGATAACAAAGTGCCGAGCGCTGAGACAGAGCAAAACAGAACTAGAAGCGAACAGGCAGGAACAGGAGAGAGAGAAATATTCTCTGAGGACGAAACAACCGATTCACTTGGGGAAGACCAAGGAGAAACCTCAGACAGCGACGAAGCAGCTGAAGGTGACAAAGAGCCTGAAGCAGCTGAGGGTAGCAAAGAGCCTGAAGCAGGTGAAGGTGACAAAGAGCCTGAAGCAGCTGAAAGTGATAAAGAGCCTGACGAAAGTAACGGTGACGAAGGGCTCGAAAGAGGTGAAGAAGCAGGAGAGCCTGATCAGAGGAGGGCTTTCCCAGAAGCAGACGGTACAGAAAAAGAAAAGGAAAACCTGATTGATTCCCCAGAAGGAGGGGACAAGGCAGAACAGAACGAAACTGTTCAAACTTCTTCAGAAGAGATCGCAGGTCCATCAAGTGGACACAGTGCAAAGAGAAGGCCAAGTATATCACCAATAAAACTAAGATCTAGAGAAAAGTTGAACGACAGTGAAGGGCCAAGAGTGAAAGAGAAAAGAAAGGAAGTGTCTGTCGTGGTACCGACATCAAGTGAAGGAAAAGACGTGGCCAAAGAGGAAAGTACCAGCGAGGCAGAATCGAAGAGAGATGCAAAATTGAAAAGGAAAAGGATACCAAACAGGAGATATTCCGGTCCAGAATGGGCATATGTAGTCAATGACGATTGGACTGACGAATTTGTATCTCTAAGCCTCGAGAACGAAGAAGAAGAGATACCAATAGAAAAGAAAAGTTTTATGGACACTTTTGATTGAAAGGGTGATAAATGACATTGCTTGCTATAAACCTAACGTGATACAACCAGCTGAGACACTGCTAAACCGGATGAGACATTTGCTAACTTGATAAGACTTTGATAACCTGATTGACTCTTAAACCCGATTTGAGACAACGTTGAACTGATAAAAGACTGAGTTATTGCCGAATTGAGACAAATGCTGCTAACCGATAAGTGACTGGGCTCCTGAAGAAAACTGTGTGAACATTGCGCTCGTTCAGCTTTGTAACAAATTACTAAATCGTTTTTTTTTTTTAAGTGCTTCTAGCTCTCTGATTCTATACAGATCATGACTACACAAAACAGTAGAGTGAAATATTGTAAATATGCGTGTATAGGCTTGATAACTGCATGTGTACTAATAATAATGACAATAGTGCTTGCAACGCGTGGTAAGGGTGAGAATGAGAAAATTGATGCTTCTACTTTTGCTCCTGTTACTGTCACTGAACTAACTGCATTGAAAAGACTAGAATTAGATGAGAGACACTTGCATGATAAGAAGGAGCTTTCGTATAATGTTTTCTATCGCCTACTAACAGAATATGTTGAGACTATGGATGCGAAAGATTGTTATGTGTGTACACAAATACCGACATCGGTAACGGAAGGGGTGACTTATCACCACATGCCTCTTACATACGGGATTACATGTAGTTTAGTAACTTCTAGATTTTATGGTCAAACTAACATACAGTATTTTTATTCAAATTATGATGTTACCTTTGCATATGTTCCTATAATTACGCAGCTAAGCCAGATTGCTAAAGATTGGGATGCTAAAATAATGAGGGAATTTTTCGAGCCAATGCAACCTTTTGAAACAGCTCACGCTCATAGGGAAAACCTTACATGCTCACTCACTGCAGTAGAAATAAGCTTTTTAGATCGCACAGATGATAGAAGGGCACAAATGAATGCGAAATTAGAAAAAGAGCTAAGTAAGAGGACTTCAGTAGATAATTATGCTTTTGCTGCAATAAAAACACAAGGGAGAATAGCTTTAGATGCTTGGCACGTAGGGAAATTTTGTATATATCGTGGTGAATCTTATTATGATAACATTTTCGTAGGAGCGAGTGAATGTAAACATACGTTTATCTTTAAGGCCAAATGGACATTCATGCTGAACGGACTTGACCCTGTCATACCTGGTGTATATTACATTTGTGGGCATAATGCCTATTATCGTCTTCCAAAGGGATGGTGGGGGAGATGTTATTTGGGTATAGTGTTCCCAAAGGTTTATCAACTGGATGACCTATCAGTGATTCCAAAGACGTCTGGATCTCATCGTATTCAGAAAAGAGAGACTGCAGCTGCTGTGGTAGGAGATATATTTGGAGCCATGATTCCTTCATTGGGAGTTGTGTTGAATTCCATCAAAATAAGAAAGTTGTCTACTATAGTGGATAACATGTTGACAAAGTTTTCAGGTGCTATAATCCTGATGGATGCTGAACTTGCAGCAGAAAGAGCTATGACTCTTCAAAACAGGCTTGCCCTAGACATTCTTTTAGCAAAGGATGGCGGCGTTTGCAAAATGCTTGGTGCGCGTCACTGTTGCACGTATATACCAGACAACAGTGTGAAGATTAAAACAATGCTTGCTAATCTAACAAAAGAGAGTGCAGACTTGAAGGAATTGAAAGAACCAGGAGTTTGGGAGAAGGTTGGAAAGGGAATTGCTTCAGTGGGAAATTGGCTTGGTGGCATTTGGAATGGAATATTACTAAAAATAATACAGGGAATACTAATAGTACTAATTTGCATCTTTGGGATTTGGGGAATAAAGAGGGGAATACTAATGATCACGGCAAGAGTTAAGAGAAGGAAGGAAGAGAAAATAATGAAAAGAATGGCAGAAGAATACAAGGCAAGAACGAGGGGAACTAAAAGGCAGAGAGAACTGACAGAATTTTAAATGGAATAAAATTTGTGGGAATAGTTTTGTGTGATGACAAGTAGTCATCAGAGGAGGGATTGATGACGCAGAAATGAAGGTTTTACATTTATTAGTGCATAAACGTAGTGCTGCAATAATCAAGTGTGACTTTAACCGAACTAATAAAGATTGTACGGCGACAAAATGTGCCCTCAGAGTAGTTCGCCAACATTTATAAGCGTGCTTTATATAACGTGATGTATTAGAATTGTATTAATCTGACATAACCGTAAACGTGTGACATGATTTGCTTGTTTGAAATGTTTTAACTTAGCATAACTTTAGTGGAGGCTTCAGCCTAGTTGCCTTGTCTCACGATTTAGATGCTCGTGTTTTTCTAATGTGCTAATAAACGTGTATTCCTGCTTGAAGCTGTACTTTTCCAGTGAGATCGGTTCACATGCTTATCTTTAAGGTTTCGTGCCAGCCTGGCATCTTCTTCTTTGCTCCAAGGTCAATCTGCAGGTGCGGACAATGGAAGCTCTGAAAGTGAGTTAATTGGTAAAATATGTTGCAACTTACGTACCCGACTCCAAGGATAATGTATGCCTAGGTAGAAGCTTGAGAACTGTTGTTTTTGATTGGACAATTTGAAGCCAACCTATGAACCCTCCAATGGAAGACCCTACTGGATTTGAACTGTTGTTTATAAAAACCTGGTGCACAAGAAGAAAGCAGCCATTACCAGCTCTTTTTAGCGATTAGCTATTGGACATTATTGCCCATTGCAGCCATTATGGCCCATCTTGCTGACTTCGTCATTTAGCCATCTTCTACGATGCCAATTGATGTTCGACGCCATTTTGAATGAGACTTTGATGCTTTCTCTAATCGAGAGAAAGAGACTTTAAATAATTCTCGCCTTAGAGACTTTAACTTTGATTCGTCCCTTTGCATGAAGTAGTAGTTCATCTTGCCGCCGTGAGGCAATTGCCCCGTCCACCCTGCCCCTTTGCCCCGTCCCATGCTGATCGAAAACGGTACCTGTGAGACGAAGACTTCCTTGAATGCTGATTGAATTTGGTAAATATGAAAGGAAAAATGTACAATTGCATTGTGTTTCTTTTTAGGTAACCAACTGCTGATTTTGATAAGAGCCCTAGTTAGGAGTTTTCCAAATTAATGTTACTAAATTGTTTTTGCATGAAGTCCCACATGCCGATGCTAATTTGAGGTTAGATGAGGATTCCTTTTGTTGCACGATGCAATTTGAGACCTTGTTATGCTGACTAATGCATGCAATTAGCTCATTACAGATTATAGTTTTAGTGATCTGCGTTGCTATTATCGAATGCATTGTTATTCAAATGTTGCATAGATTGCATCTTTTCCGCCGTTATGGACAGCTATTAATGTTCATTTACATATATCATTTGGTGTTGAGACACATTTATATTGTGCTAGCTTTGTTAATATAGGGAAATAAATTCATTAATTTTGAATAAACTGGTGTGGTTATTCATGGCCGAAAGGTCATGGTTCGCCGAAATGTTTTCTGGATTAATTGTTAAGTGTTATGTTGATCAGGGCATTGCTTATGTTCGTTATTGATTATTGATTAGATTAAATTGATTGATCTCGGGTGAAGAGAGTCCCACTTGGTCAAAAGATTCATCGACCCAAGAGCGTCCAAATACAGGTAATTTATTAGGCTGGAACGCTCTATCAGTTGTCACACTTGAAGCGGTTTAATTTCCTGTTCACTGCTGGTTACAACACACTGAACAATGTGCTTTCATAATATACAGTCTGAACTTAAATCCTGGCTCTGGCTTTAGCTCTGCAGGGTGTGATTCATTGTAAAATAATCTCTGTTTGGTCAAGAACATCCACAGCTTCTTTGAAATAAAACTGCTAGCTCATAATATATCACCGTATGGAAATTTCTTTTGAGAGTTGTAACCTCTATGTACAGAAAAATAATTTCGCTCTTGGGCTTTGCCTGTGACATTTCTTTGTGAGTACACTGTGCTAGGTGTTTGGCGCACTGTATGTTGTTAAGTACCATGAAAGACTTTATGGGAATGTATATGTATTGCAAAAGTATGTTGTATTTGTATTTTATTTTTTGGAATGACAATTTTATTAAATTAAAGGATGAGTAGCATTCTTGTTGTAAATGTTCTGAAATGCTCTTTTACTTTATTTAAATGGAAAAAAGTGTATATTAAAACTGTTTTCCGTTTTTTCTGATTTTTACAGATAAATACAGACAGGAAATGATCTGTTTCCTGTTTGTATTTATTTTTAAATGCAGAAAAATACTGAACATTGTTCTTCTTGTGAGTGACTCCCCACACTGTATTTCACAAATTTCAGACTAGCTGCTAAGCAGATAGACTCCATGGGATGTTAAAAACAGGAGGAGATTCCCAAAATACAGGATATAGTGTTTTGATTAATTTGCTAAAGCGCAACAGGCATATCAATGTATGAGTGCATGTTTATCAGTTAAATAAATATGGAATTATACCATTTTGCTATTCCATTTAGTCTCAAACCACGACATAAATATGAATAAATACCAATAAAATGGCCAAAAAATAAATATGGATAAATACAGAGGTAAATGTTAAAAAAATAAATACCAAACAACCGGGAGCCGTAATTAAAACCAAAGTGTATTGAAGGGAGAGATTTTTACAGGATGTTCTTGGATTTTTGCTTGATACTGAGATGCTCTTGGGCTTGTGTTGTTAATTGTGGGGGCATTACCAATCTCTATATGGACCTGAGTAAACAAAAAATATCAGCGCTTTAATTAAAGTCTGAAGTGTTGTAAGAAACTTCCTCGCAGACAGCATCAGTGCAAGGATGTTAGAAATCTCAGACAAAATAAATTCCTTTTGAGTGATTCCTCTCCCCAACAACGAGCGCATTTCTAGGTCTCGGCTACTGACAGCTTTAGCTTCCTGAAGTCAGATCTAGTGTTTCCAGCACAAAATGTAAAGAGATTTGGGTCGGCCCATGATTGGATGACATTATTGTCTACTTGAGTTATCTCCACTTTATTTGATGGCTGCAGTGGTTTATTCTAACTAACGTGAATGAGAATCCTTTCAGAAAGTTCTGTTTTATACATAAGGATTTAGCACTGTAGCAAAGAAGCAAACACAGGATTTCTGTATTCAGAAAATCCAGTGAGGAATGGGATCACATGCGGTCTTTGTAGCAATCTTTGATCGTTTAAGCCTTTAATTACAGTCCCTACAAAGCGTGATCCTGAGGTACAAGGTGAACCTGCAAAAGAATCTCACTCCCCCTGCCCCCCAACCTCCACCCAACCCTCCCACTCTTCCCCCCCACCACCACCTCTTTAGGGAGGTATGAATGCCTCTGCCTGCATTTCCTGACTTCAACGCAGCATAAGTGTTGTGACCTTAATTCTTGTAAAGGCAGAGGGGTCCACTCTTCACAAATGAGGGTGCATGTTGGGCAAATGGTGGTAGGTGCACCAGAAGTAGGTATTTCCCTGCCTGCTCCCACTGAAACACTTTGTGCAGTATCATGCAATGCATTCCCATGTGCCAGATGTAGTCAGTGTGTGCGCACCTGTACTTTACATGCACAGCTCAATGTAACGTAATGATGTATGATGATTCGCTCCTAAAATAAGGATAGTAAACAAACACTATACAAGCAAAATCAGGTCTGCCTTATTTTAACCTCTTCGCTGCCAGGCCTTTTCGTTTTTTTTTTTTGTGTTTTTTTTTATGGGAAAAAGGGGCTGCAAAAGAAGGCTTGTGTTTTTTTCCCTGAAAATGGCATCAACAAAGGGTTTGCGGTGCTAAAATCACCATCTTCACAGCTTTCAGGAACTGGCAGACTTGAATCAGAAAACCACACTTTTCAACACAATTTTGGCATTTTACTGGGACATACCCCATTTTTCCTATTTTTTGTGCTTGTAGCCTCCTTCCAGTTAGTGACAGAAATGGGTGTGAAACCAATGCTGGACTCCAGAAAGCTAAACATTTCTGAAAAGTAGACAAAATTTTGAATTCACCAATGTGTCAGTCATTTGTGTAGATCCTACAAGGTTTTCTACAGAAAATAACAGCTGAAATAAAAGGTATTGAAATTGAGGTGAAAACAACAGCCATTTTTCTCCACGTTTTACTTTGTAACTTTTTCCTGTGATGTCAGATTTTTTAAAGCAAAATACCATTATGTCTGCTGAACTCTCATGGTTGCGGGTATATATAGGGCTTGTAGGTTCATCAAGAACCCTGTGTACCCAGAGCCAATAAATGAACTGCACCCTGCAATAGGTTTTCATTCTATACTGGGTATACAGCAATTTATTTGGAGAAATAAAAAAGAGTGAAAAATAGGTATCAGGAAAACATTTGTATTTCAAAAATGGGCACAAGATAAGGTGTTGGGAAGCAATTATTTGCACTTCGCTGAATTCCGGGGTCCCCATACTAGCATGTGAATTACAGGGCATTCCTTTTTTACACACTGTGTTACATTTGGATGGGGAAAATGTAGACAAAGACAAGGGGCAATAACATTTGTTCTGCTATTCTGTGTTCCCCCAAGTCTCCTGATAAAAATGGTACCTAAACTTGTGTTTAAACTAATGCCCGCGACAGGAAACGCAACAAAGACACATCACATTTTTACATTGAAAACTGACGTGTTTTTTGGAAAGTGCCTAGCTGTGAATTTTGATCAGTAGCTCAGCCGGCACCAAGAGAAAACCTACCAAATCTGTGCATTTTTTAAACCTAGACACCTACGGGAATCCAAGATGGGGTGACTTGTGGGGCTCTCACCGGCTTCTGCTACCCAGTATCCTTTGCAAACCTCAAACACTTTTTCTTCACATTTCGGTGACAGAAAGTTCTGGAATCTGAGAGGAGCCACAAATTTCTTTCCACCCAGCGTTCCCCCAAGTCTCCTGATAAAAATGGTACCTCACTTGTGCGGGTAGGCCTAGTGCCTGTGAAAGGAATTGCCCCCAACCACTATCTGGACACATCAAAATTATCAAATACAAAACTACCTGTTTTTGTAGGGGAGAAGGGGGCACCTGTGTTTTTGGTCATGGGCTCAGCAGCCATACAGGGAAACCTACCAAACCCAGACATTTCTGAAAACTAGACACCCGGGGGAGTCCAGGGAAGTGTGACTTGCGTGTATCCCACAGCGTTTTCTTACCCAGAATCCTCAGCAAACCTCAAATTTAGCTAAAAAAATCAAATTTTCCCACATTTCTGTGTGGGATCACTGCACACGGACAAATTACCTACCACCCAATGTTCCCCTTAGTCTCCCAGTAAAAATAATACCTCACTTGTGTAGGTGGGCCAAGTGCCTGTGGCAGGGAAGAGCCAAAAACATGTCAAAATTGAGGGGGAACCAAAGCAGTTCCAAAAGGGCAGTTTGAAAAAAAACATTTTTAGGCTGACAAGTGGGGCAGAATTTTTATCGGTATAGATGAGACAATGCTGTGTGGTAGGGATTTGTTGATTCCTGCAGATTCCGGAAGGTTCCATCACAAAAATGTGGAAAAAATGTGTGATTTCCAGCAAAGTTGGAGGTTTGCAGGGCATTGTGGGTAACAAAATGGTGCGGGTGCATGTGAAGCACACCACCATGGACTCACCCAGATGTTTAGTTTCTAGATGTGTCTAGGTCTTGTGGATTTTTCTACATGGCAGCATCTCAAAGTCCAAAAAGTGCAGCCCTCACCATTCCAAGTGGGACGATTTTGAGAGTTCGCCAAGCTCTCATGGCCCAAATGTAAAACCAAAATCCAAAATAATCAAATGTTGATCGGGGGTATTGCCTCATCTGCTCACTGGAGGGCAGAACAACTTTGGCCCCATTTATTTGGGGTGGGGTTATGGCCATACCTCCACCCTCTTATTTTGAAAATAAATGTTTTCCTGGTCTCTGGTGGGCTTTCTCCCCCCCTTCGGGGCAGATGGGCCTTCCAAAAATAGGCTGATCTGCCCCAAAGGGGAGCAGAAATGGCCTAAAATAAATTTGCCTCCCAAGGGGAGCGGCCCTTGCATAAAGGGTCGCTCCCCTTGCATGATATTGGCTCAAAACAAAATCCCTGGTACCTAGTGGTTTCTGCCCCCCTTGGGGGTAGATAGGCCTAATGTAAATAGGCCGATTAGCCCCCAAGGGGGGCAGAAATTGATTAAAATAAATTGGTCCCCCAGGGGAGCAACCCTTGCCTAAATTGGAGCAAAAAAAAAATCCTTGGTACCTAGTGGTTTCTGCCCCCCTTGGGGGCAGATTGGCCTAATAAAAATAGGGGGGGCAGAAACAGTCTAGAATTAATTTTGCCCCCAGGGGAGCAACCCTTGCCTAAGGGGTCGCTCCCCAAATATATATTAAAAAAAAAAAAGATCCCTGGTTTCTGCTCGTCCCTGGGGGCAGATCGGCCTAATTATATAAGGCCGATCTGCCCCAGCGGGGGCAGAAACAGACGTAAAATATTATGCCCACCTGGGGAGCGGCCCTTGCCCAAGGGGTTGCTCCCCTTATGCATAAACAACAACAACAAAAAACTCCCTGGTGTCTAGTGGGAATTTCTGCTGCAGCAGAAATGCTGAGAAAGCCATCAAAGGAAAGGGAAGGCCTTTCCTTTCCTTTGATGCCTCTCTCAGCCCCTCCACGTGATCGGAGGAGAAATGCTTTTGCATTTCTCCTCCGATCTGTGCTGGAAGCTGAGCTTCCAGTGCAGTGGGGTAGGCCTCTGATGAGGCTGACATCATATGATGCCACGGGAGGTCGGGGGTGGAAGGGGAAGCAATTCCCCTTCCATCCCTGCCCAGTGGAGGGGGGTGCTTGGTTCTTGGGGGGAGCGCTAGCGCTGCGCCGAGGACCCATAGCAGGACGAGCTGGTCTCGTCCTTGGCACCGGGCAACGATAGCCGAGGGCAAGACCAGCTCATCCTGGGCACCCAGGAGGTTAAAAACAGCTGTACTGAGAGTAAGTGCTTATGGTAACTACCTTCAGTAGAGAAAACAGTGTTTCATTATGAATACGTTAGTGCAGGTACAATGGGTAGAATGTAAGTTAATCAAGCACTGAACTTGAGGCAGGGGGGCAGAAGACCTGACCAAAATAGCACGATTGTGGTGAGCCTTCCATGCCAGCACTGGTGCACCAACAATCTGCCAGTAATGATCTTCAGAGCTGGGATAAGGGGAGTCCAGGGAGGGCCAAACCAAGAAGGACAGGTCTTGGCCTCCCCTTCTACACACCAAGTAAGACAGGGGAGAAGCAATGCCTCTGTGTGAGCCCTTTGCCCCCAAGGCAAACTCCAGCAGTTCTACCCTCACGAAGTGGAGCCCTTCCTGGGTCAAACCATAGCCACTGCCTAAGTCTTGTCTGCCTAAGTGGCGATATGTTCTCAGGACAATTGTTCAAGGAATTATTTGCCCCTTTGGCAGCAGTAATGTATTGTAATGTAAAATGTTTTTTTTAATCGGGTCGTTCCATTTTTGCTGCATCTAAAGCTCTTATTGTCTATTTCTCCTATAGATACAATTGCTATAATGATATTTACTGATTGTGACTGATGTGTTATTATAGAATTATAGAAAAATAAACCTGTAAGCATACACTCAACACCTCATATTTTATTGATATGTTGATCTAAAATCTAATTCAAGCATTCTGTCCACCACTGTTTGTACACTTTAATGTGTCGCCCTAAGTGAGACAGGTATTCCAAGACGTGGGTCCCATGCACTCTATGCCAGTGGAACCAAGCTATGCCTGCCTGATGAGCGCTAAATAGGGTGCAAAGAGTCCTGGGTTGCTTGTATTCCAGTGCAGGGAGGACCTGGCCTGGCAGTTCGGGCTGAACTGTTCCCAATCGGAGCAGAGCCAAGACTAATTTGCATATGGCTGGGTCCAAAACTGAGGTGACATGGTGTGCAAAGAAATTATGGATTGGGATGCAACCTGATTACTTCAAGCATTTCATCCATCACTTGTATACTTTGTGGTTGTTTTAAGGCAAGGTGCCACCCCACTGTGACCACATGTCTGTCATGACCACACAAACTTGCCAAGTCAAATCAAAGAAGTGCATGAGAAAAGCAAAGAGATATCCTCAGTGGAGACAGCAAAGCCCAAACTGGAAGAAGGTTTGCAGAGTAATCTTGCGCTTATTTCAAAGGAAGAATCAAGAAGAGAAGATCCAAGATGGCCGCTGTGAGTCCTGAAGGTTAGTTACAGTTCTAGTCTTGCAATCAGTTGGTTGCTAGGTTACGAGCTCTCCAGCTGGAAGCCTTGCACTTCAACTGAGGTCTGACAGGAATCAGCTGTGTGGAGAGAGAGCGCGCTTCAGAACAGAAACTCCTGTGAGGTAAAATTACATTTGAAGATTATATTACAGAAAACGGATAAATATTGTCAAGGTTTATTCGAAGAGTTTGATAGTAGACCGTTCCCGTGGAAGTCGGCAAGGCTACAGAGAATGAAGTGTTGAGAGTAGAAAGTGAAAAACTGATGTTGTATGTCCCTAGTAATTGCGACTGTGACTCTTGCAGGTGCTGTATCCAATCTTAGATGTGAAGAGGCAGACTAGGTACTGGCGTTCATCATCTCTGTGGCAGTCTCTCTACCATCCCATTCCCCTTTCCCCCTCCGGGGTACTCAGCACGAAGGATTAATATTCGTTGTGAGTAGCTCGGGTCGGGACTGAGGAGTTATCTTCTGCTTCTGAGGAAATCGAATTGAAGTATCCTGACAGATTGAAGTGCCTTCACCCTACTTTTAGGGAAAAAACAGATTTCCTCCTGAGCAGAATGGCAGAAGGAATTGATATAAAAGCATTAGCCACCGTTTTGGAAGGGTTACAGAAACAATTAAATAACACCATAGAAGAAACAGTCCAAATAAAACAGCGAATAAATGAGTTAGGGAACACCGCTAAATCAAATGAATCTGTGTTTTCACAAATCCCTAGCCCTTCACAGTCTGCAGGTATATCCACTCAAGTAATTCATGCAGTTTCCCCTATTATTCCTTTGGCTCAACCCGAGCGCTTCGGTGGGAATCCAAATAAGGTGCAGATTTTTTTGACCCAATGCTCATTGCATTTTTTATGTAGACCAGTCATTTTTTCCGAAGACCAGTCCAAAGTGGCATTTATATTGTCTTATCTGACAGGAGATGCGGCCGCATGGTCCGTGCCAATAATTTCCAGAAATGATCCTATTTTATATAATTTCCAAAAATTTCAAGGAAGAGTTCTTAAGAATATTTGATCGGAGAACTGCAGCTCAAGCCACTGACAATGAACTACTGGAAATCAGGCAAGGTAATAAAGATCTAGTAGCCTATCTGGCTCATTTCAATAAACTCATTGTAGAGACTGCCTGGCCGGAGTCAAAAAGAGCTGCCATATTTTATCGTGGACTGAGAGATGAATTGAAAGATGCATTAGCACAAGTTCCAAATAGACCCACCGAAATTTCGGAGTTAATTGATCTTGTGTTACAGATTGACCACCGGTTAACTGAACGAAGAGCAGAAAAGAGAAGAGAGTATCGACCATTTCCCCTGAGAATTGATCGTGTAAGAAATGATCATACGAGAGCCGGAGAAGGGATAACGATAGAAAAACCAATGCAAATTGGTTCCATCCGAGGTCCTTTATCTAAGGAAGTAAAAGAGAAAAGAAGAGTGAATCAACTATGTTTATATTGCGGTGCATCTGGGCATTTTGTTAAAAACTGTCCCAAGAAACCCAAAGCTCTTCAGTCGGGAAAAGGCCAGCTTCATCAGTAGAGGGAGTTGCCCTGATGAAAGCAGAATCCAAGACAACTCCTTTAGATCAACATGTGGCGAATACCTTACAAATCGCAGCGCCACATTTGGTACAAACAGTATCAGTTAAGACCCTTGAGAAGGAAATTCAAGGGATCTCAGTTATGATAGACTCTGGAGCTACGGGCAACTTCTGTGATATCAAATACGCTCGTAAAATGGGTATTCGATTTATCAAGAAATCTGCTTTGGAAGTAGTAAGAGCTGTGGATGGAACCAATCTTTCTTCAGGACCCATTTCCCATGAGACCGAACCAATTCAGATGCAAGGTTTTGGTGGACATCAGGAGCAGATAATCTTTAATTTGATAGGTGCTCCACAATTTCAACTCATTTTGGGTCTGCCCTGGCTTACAGAACATAATCCACAAATTGATTGGAGCAAAAGAACGATCAAGATGAATTCCTCTTACTGCAAAGAGAATTGCTTTCATGATGGAGTGGAAGTGTTCACCAAGTCCCAAGCGGCCTATTTATCATCACACTCTTCAGTGATCTGTGCACTAAAGACAGCAGAAATCCCAAAAGAATATGAGGATTTAGTCGCCGTTTTTGATGAAAAGGAGGTTGAGAAATTGCCACCACATCGACCCTACGACTGCAAAATTGAACTGGAGCCAGGTGCGATATTGCCATGTAGCAGAATATACGCATTGACCGAAGCAGAGAATCAACATTTAAAGGAGTATTTGGATCAATATCTTGCTAATGGTTTTATTCGTCCTTCTGAATCTCCAGTGTCATCCCCACTATTTTTCATACCAAAGAAGGATGGGAGTCTTGAACTTGCATTGATTATCGAGCCCTCAATCAGGTTACCATCAAGAATCGATACCCACTGCCTTTAGTGTCAGTTTTATTAGATCAAGTAAAGAATGCTAGAATCTACACCAAATTGGACCTGCGAGGAGCATATCATTTGATTTGAGTGGCTTCAGGGGATGAATGGAAAACCGCTTTTCGGACTTGATACGGATTATTTGAATATCAAGTGATGCCTTATGGGTTATGCAATGCTCCCGCTGCCTTCCAGCATTTCGTTAATGATATATTACGAGAATTCCTCGACGGGATTGCCGTGGTTTATATAGATGACATTTTAATCTTTTCCGACAATCTACAGGAGCACATTTCCCATGTTCGATCCATCCTCACAAGGTTGCAAGAAAACCATCTCTATGTAAAATTGGAGAAGTGTGCATTTCATGTGGAACGAGTTGAGTTCTTAGGATTCATTTTGTCACCAGAAGGAGTTAGTATGGATCCTGCCAAGATAAAGACAGTGCAACATTGGCCTTCTCCTTGCAATGTCAAAGAGATCCAGAGTTTCTTGGGGTTTGCTAATTTTTATCGAAGATTCATATCCAATTTTTCTCAAACAGTTACATCCATTACTCGATTGTTGAAGAAAGGAGTGAAGTTTGAGTGGACAAAAGGAGCTGAAAATGCTTTTAATTTTTTGAAGAATTCCTTCGGATCAGCTCCAATCTTGCTCCACCCCAATCCAGATGAGCCATATTATGTGGAGGCAGATGCTTCAGATGTTGCCATAGGAAGTATCCTTTCCCAGCGTCATAAAGATACAGGTCAATTACATCCAGTGGCCTATTTCTCTCGAAAATTAACATCACCAGAGATAAATTATTCAATGCGGATAAGGAGCTATTGGCAGTCAAAGAAACTTTTCGTCAGTGGAGGCATTACATTTTGGGAGCTAAGCATAAAGTGACCGTTTACACGGACCACCGAAATTCAGTTTTTAAAATCAGCTCGAACTCTAACAGCTAGACAACTGCGTTGGTCCCTATATTTTGCAGACTTTGATTTTGTTATCACTTTCAGACCAGGAAAAGTAAATGGGAAGGCAGATGCTCTATCTCAAATTGATACCGGTGCAGTTAAAGAGCCTCCAGAAAAAGAATTGATTATTCCACAAGAGAAGTTCCTATCTGCCATATAGTATGAAAATTTAACCAAAGAAATTCAAGAAAACTTAACATTCGAAGGAATGCTGAAGTGGTCCAAAGAAGGCCAAGGAAGAGAAATCAAAAAAGGTTTGCCATACTTTAAAGGTGTACTGTATGTTCTGACTGTGGAGCTGCAAGAAACAATTCTTCAGGCTTATCATGACGATCAATTGGCTGGACACAAAGGAATTCAAAAGACTCAAAATCTAATACAACGAGAATTTTGGTGGCCAAAAATGAAAACTCAGATAAGACAATATGTGTCAACTTGTGACAAATGTCAAAGAGGGAAATCAAATAGAACAGCTTCACAAGGTCTGTTAAGAGCTTTGCCCACTGCACCCCATGCCTGGCATACTGTTACTATGGATCTTATAGTGGACCTCCCTAGTAGCCAAGGTTTTAACACTATCCTAGTTTTTGTAGACACTTTCACTAAAATGGCGCATTTCATTCCTTTGAAAGAAATCCCTCGAGCCCCACAGGTTGCACAGTTGTTTACACAACACATAGTACGCGCCCATGGTATCCCAAAAATTCTAGTTTCAGACAGGGGGTCCCAATTTGTTTCTCGCTTTTGGAAGGCCTTTAGTAAAAGATTAGGAATTGATTCTCGTTACTCTACCAGTTACCATCCTAAAACCGATGGGCAAACAGAGAGAGTGAATCAAGAGTTAGAACAGTATTTAAGACTCAATTTATTTGATAAAGAGATGGAATGGCCCGAGTTGATGTGGGCAGCTGAATTTGCTTACAATAATGCTGTTCATTCCACCACTGGGTTCACCCCCTTTTAACTGAACCATGGTAGACATCCTAATGTATTGTTGGGTAAAGAAGATGATTCAGTGCCTGCAGTAGAAGAGATGGTGAGGGATTTGCAGACCACGTTAGTTAGTGCTAGAAAAAACATCATTCAAGCAAAAGACTCATTTAAGACTCAGGCTGATAGAAAAAGAAGAGAGAGCCCCATTTATTCGAAAGGAGACAAAGGGGGTCATTCCTACCCTGGCGGTCCGAGACCGCCAGGGTAGGGGACGGAGGAAGCACCGCCAACAGGCTGGCGGTGCTTCTGGGGCTATTCTGACCGCGGCAGTAAAGCCGCGGTCAGAAAAGGGAAGCCGGCGGTTTCCCGCCGGCTTCCCGCTGCCCCTGTGAATCCTCCACGGCGGCGCTGCAAGCAGCACCGCCATGGGGATTCCGACCCCCTTCCCGCCAGCCTGGTTCTGGCGGTTTTCACCGCCAGAACCTGGCTGGCGGGAACGGGTGTCGTGGGGCCCCCTAACAGGGCCCCACATTGATTTTCAGTGTCTGCTTGGCAGACACTGAAAATCGCGACTGCGACAACTGCACCGCGACAACTGCACCCGTCGCACACCAGCAACTCCGCCGGCTCCATTCGGAGCCGGCTTCCTCGTTGCTGGTGCTTTCCCGCTGGGCGGGCGGGCGGCCTTTTGGCGGTCGCCCGCCCGCCCAGCGGGAAAGACAGAATGACCGCCACGGTCTTTTGACCGCAGTACGGTCTTCTGGCGGTTCCCGCCAGGCGGGCGGCGACCGCCACCCGCCAAGGTAGGAATGACCGCCAAAGTTTGGTTATCCACTCGTCATTTACATCTCAAAGGAAATCGCAAATTTCAGCCACGATTTATAGGCCCATTCAAAGTTGACAAGATGATCAATCCAGTGGCAGTTAAATTGCAGTTGCCAGCTCATCTAAAGATACATCCTGTTTTCGATGTCTCCTTGTTAAAGAACAGTCCTCCAAATTTACGTCAAAACTCCCCTCCAATTCCTATCCAGATTAGCTCTGCAGAAGAGTATGAGGTCAATCAAATCTTAGATTCCAAAATCCGTAATGGCCAGCTTTATTATCTAATTGATTGGAAAGGTTATGGTCCAGAGGAATGATCCTGGGAGCCGCACGAGTATGTACATGCTTCAAGATTAGTGAGAAACTTTCATAGAACTTACCCAAGCAAACCTAAATTGGAGAACTGTTCCTTGAGGGGGAGTACTGTCATGACCACACAAACTTGCCAAGTCAAATCAAAGAAGTGCATGAGAAAAGCAAAGATATATCCTCAGTGGAGACAGCAAAGCCCAAACTGGAAGAAGGTTTGCAGAGTAATCTTGCGCTTATTTCAAAGGAAGAATCAAGAAGAGAAGATCCAAGATGGCCGCTGTGAGTCCTGAAGGTTAGTTACAGTTCTAGTCTTGCAATCGGTTGGTTGCTAGGTTACGAGCTCTCCAGCTGGAAGCCTTGCACTTCAACTGAGGTCTGACAGGAATCAGCTGTGTGGAGGGGGGGGCCGCTTCAGAACAGAAACTCCTGTGAGGTAAAATTAAATTTGAAGATTATATTACAGAAAACGGATAAATATTGTCAAGGTTTATTCGAAGAGTTTGATAGTAGACCGTTCCCGTGGAAGTCGGCAAGGCTACAGAGAATGAAGTGTTGAGAGTAGAAAGTGAAAAACTGATGTTGTATGTCCCTAGTAATTGCGACTGTGACTCTTGCAGGTGCTGTATCCAATCTTAGATGTGAAGAGGCAGACTAGGTACTGGCGTTCATCATCTCTGTGGCAGTCTCTCTACCATCCCATTCCCCTTTCCCCCTCCGGGGTACTCAGCACGAAGGATTAATATTCGTTGTGAGTAGCTCGGGTCGGGACTGAGGAGTTATCTTCTGCTTCTGAGGAAATCGAATTGAAGTATCCTGACAGATTGAAGTGCCTTCACCCTACTTTTAGGGAAAAAACAGATTTCCTCCTGAGCAGAATGGCAGAAGGAATTGATATAAAAGCATTAGCCACCGTTTTGGAAGGGTTACAGAAACAATTAAATAACACCATAGAAGAAACAGTTCCCGTGGAAGTCGGCAAGGCTACAGAGTTAATGTTTGAATTAACCTTATGTTTACAAGGTTCTTGTTTAAGATATTAAAGTCAAAGAAAAAACGAACTTTAAAAGAGCAAGTATCTACAAATGTCAAGGTTATAAACGAAGGCCAAGTTTAAAGGAGAAACGAACTGTTAACAAATAAGCATTTACAAATTCAATGGTAATAAACCAAAATAGAGTTTAAAAGAGAAACGAACTTAAATAAACAAGCATTTACAACTACAAGTTATCGACAGATGTCGAAGTAAGGCAGGAGAAACTAACTGTAATAAACAAGCATTTACAAATACAAGTTATCAACAAATGTCGAAGTAAGAAAGGAGAAACTAACTTTAATAAACAAGCATTTACAAATACAGGTATTGACAGAAGTCACAATAAGACAGGAGAAATTAAATAACATCAGCTAATTTGAAGAACGCATTATCACCAACTATATATATATAGCAACATAAAACCAATCTCTAACAAAGGTTGAGAAGTTCTTCCAGAATCAGTAATAAGCATTTTTTTAAGAAGAGCTATCATTTATAGAGAGAAGCAAGGCTACAGAGAACTCAGGGTGAGTGAAGAAATAATAGAATTAAAGAGAATTAAGTGTTGAGAGTGGAAAGTGAAAAACTGATGTTGTATGTCCCTAGTAATTGCGACTGTGACTCTTGCAGGTGCTGTATCCAATCTTAGATGTGAAGAGGCAGACTGAGTACTGGCGTTCATCATCTCTGTGGCAGTCTCTCTACCATCCCATTCCCCTTTCCCCCTCCGGGGTACTCAGCACGAAGGATTAATATTCGTTGTGAGTAGCTCGGGTCGGGACTGAGGAGTTATCTTCTGCTTCTGAGGAAATCGAATTGAAGTATCCTGACAATGTCTAATTGGCCCCCTTAGACACTGAGTCAGCAGGCGGCAGCTTGAAATGCAGTGTACAAGCCCTGGTGCTCAGGCAGGCCGTGAAAATTCTACTCACCCACTCACTATGTTGAGTCATATTTAACCAGGTTGAGCTATTTTTAGGACTTACTCGCCCCTTCTGGTGAGTTGACATGGAACAGGTGTGCTGTTCAGTCAAAGTGAAGAAGGCCTTTAAATCGTGTTATTGTTAGATTTGCTCTGAGTTCTGAGACAGAGGTCAAAAGTTAGTTTGTCTTACAATTAATTTTCCTTTTTACTGCAGAGTTCCAGAATGTTGCCATTTTTTTCCTAACACAGAACATTTAAATAGCTAAGCAATCTGTATAAACCTTTCAAAATATATTTTAGTACTTGTGAAAGCCCATTGTTTGTACTTATGGGTGATAAAGAAAATATTTGAATGCAGTGAAAACAGATTAGAACACTTTACTTGGTGATGTGCAAAGAATATGTTTTCTGAAACAAGATTTTCACAGATTTGGTAATACATGATATAGTTTTATTAGTAAATCTGGAAGTTAGTTGGAAGTATTTTAGACATTTATTGGAACTTCTCTTTCTGTAAATGACAGTGTGTGACCACATCATGCTTTAGTAATGTATTTATTAAAAGTGAGTGTTTAAACATAAACCCTCTTGCCCTGATAGCAATGCTATTAATAAACTAAGGCAGGTAATGGATCATGTGTCCCCTATATGTGGGCTAGGTTCTTATTTTACATGGTGCAAACGTTCAGTCTATTTAATGAAGCATAGACGTTTTTGTTGTCCATCAGAAATGCTGCACTTGCATATTTGAAGGTACACTCACATATGAAAAGGAAGAAAAGGCGACTCTGTAAACTAAAATATTTGCCTAGGATCACACAATTTGAGACCCGTTTACGGGTCAAGTAGATTACAATTATGATCAAGTAGATTATTCAAGTTACTCGACCTGTAGGTCTAATAACATTTTTATGATTTTTCAAGGCCTGTCGGGGACATTTCTCCAAGCGGAGTCATGAAG